>NC_090933.1:1049435554-1050685554 GCF_040938575.1 Ambystoma mexicanum | reverse complement strand
CAGGAGGACTTGGTGGTATCCTGCCCTTAGATCAAGCTTCGAAAAGAAGCGAGCTCCCTGCTGCTCTGCAATGTCATTGTCAATAGTGGGTGTGAGATGACGTTCCCTCCTGATGGCCTTGTTGGGAAGCCTCGTGTCTACACAGATTCTTACAGAGTCAGGTTGCTTAGGTTTCCTAGCCACTACAATTCGAGACACACAGGGCGTCGGACCTTCCACCTCCTCTATGATGTCAAGGTTCACCAGGTTGTCAAGTTCTTTGTCCACCAATTCCCTCAGATGAAATGGCACCCTGCGGTGTTTGAGGGCAATTGGCTGTACCGACTCATCGGTGTGAAGTTGCACTGGATCCCCCGCCATGCAGCCAATCCCTTGGAACAGGCCTGCATATTTTTCTAGAAATGTCTGTATATCTTTCACATACACAGAGTATGCAAAGCTCACCAGTCCTAGGGATTCGGCCGCGGTACAGCTCAGTAGGGTGTTGGTACTGACTGGGGTGACATAAAAGCATGCTTTAATTTTGGAGCTTCCATGCCCTACCCGAGCCACAAATGCACCATCCAGGGGAATGGGATGAGATCCCCCAAATGTGAAAATGCGAGCCTTCGGGGTTGATAGTCTGGGGGGGCCGGGCATGGCATCATAATGCTGACGGGCCACAACGTTGACTGAAGTCCCCCTGTTCACCAGCACCGATACTGGAGAGTCATTGACTGCCACGATGCACCTTAGCTGTGTTCGACCCTTGGACTAGAGGGGATCAATACTTGACACAAAGAAAATATTCTCCTCTTCCTTCTCCTCATGGGGTTGGGCACCTTCCTCCCCTTGTTCTACTTGGGCAACATTTGGAGGGCGAGATTGTCTGAAAAACCCAGATCGCACTGGGCCTCTTGGTACCAGCACCTGCAGAGACGCTCTGCACACCGTAGTGAAGTGGTCCATCATGCCACACCGTCCACATGGCATCCCTGCAGCTGGGCATTCACTGGGGTGGGACAGGTCGTACCCGCACTTAAAGCATGCTTCACCTGGTTTCCCGTCCCTGTCGCAGAAATTGCCAGCCGGTCTCCGGGCACCCCTGCCTCCACGACCCACAGTACACACCTCTTCCGACTTGGCTGCGTGGAACCCTGCCTCCATCCCAGACGCACGTACCTCAGAAATCTCCTGGCAGCGGCCCAGCTCCAGGATGCGAGGAAGGGTGATTCCAGGTTCTCTCAGCACCTGTCTCCTCAACTTGCCTGAGGAGCACCCTTGGATGAGCTGATTTTTGATCATGTCGTCGGCGTTGTCCCATGCACAGGCCACAGAGAGTCTCCTGAGACGACCATGGAAGGTGTCAAGGGTTTCGTCTTCTTTCTGTTTGGTGGAGAGCATCACAAATCTCTCATAGTCCACATTAGCCAGTGGAAGGAAATAGTTGTGCAGGGCTGTCTTTGCTGGGGCATATGAGTTGTCCGTGGTCTGAAGAGAGTCAAAGATCTCGTGTACAGCCGGGCAAGCAGCGTACAGTAACTTGGCCAGCTTGCTGTCATCGCTGGTTTCCATCGTTGCACGAAAGTACATGTCCAGGCGATCCACCCATCGCCTCCACCTAGGTCCCAGGCTCGATGGGGGGGGGGGCCAGACACGTCAAACTCAGGTATGAGTGGGAGCACCGCCGGGACCCTCATCTGGGCCAATTCTGGAGGTGGGGGTGGGGGTAGTCCTTGCTGCTGTGGGACAGCCTGTGCCCCATCCTGATCTGCTGGGACACTCATGGCTCAGAGCGCACAGGCACCCCTTCACCTTGCACAGGGGCCGCAACTCACCCAGCTTGGCTCTTCTTCACCCAGCCACCTTGATCTTCCAACTTCCACACCAGGACCACAGGCCTCCAGGCCTCCTTGAGCTTCAAAACTCCCCACCAGTCCTTCGCCAGTGCAAACCAGCAATCACCAGCTCACAGCAGTAATGGAGGTCCAGTGGCCAGTCAGCAAGATTGTCCAGCATTGAGGATTGTCCGAAAATTGAGCCAGTGAGGTCTAAGAGTTCCAGAATAGCTAGTCTCCCCCCCAGTGTGTCCACTTCACTCGGTGAAAGACACCTGAAAATTACAAAACTCTGCAAATTTCAGGCATGTCCATGTAGGGATAGCAGTCCGCTAGCCATTCGTCCAAAAATGTTGCCTGGATGGCACTCACAGGCCCCACTGGATCTCTGTGAAGTACTCGTGTTGAAGGGACAAAATGGCCGCCACCACCTGGGCTGCCCCTCCCCCCAAGCGTAGAACGAGAGATCCATCCCTCGTTCGGTGAAAAAAATGATTTTGTAGTATCACCACCGGAACCGGGCATGTCTGCAGCCTCGTCACCACTATTGTGGGGGAATCCCTGGCCCCCACTGTGATGTTCGTGAGACCCGGGCCCCCCTCTGCTCCAAGCACTCACATGGAGACGATGCGTCAGGCTCGGGCTCCCCGGTCGCAATGATGCGGCCAGGAACCCCCCTTTTATTTCGTTGCACGCCGTTGCGTGCTTTTCCCTTAAAGGGGTAGCACCACAGCGGGTGTACTGAGGCTGACACTACTATAGTTGATCGTTTGACACTCTGTACGCCTCCAGACGTCACCCGATAGTGCCTTGCTTGACTTTGTAGGCCTCAGCAGGGACAGAGCTTGTCACGCACAGGTCCTCACTATGCGGCTGCCATCTTGGAATCCAGTGGATATGTTTTATGCACAAGCCTAGGATTTTCCAGACCAAAGTCTGTGGAGGAGAAAGTGGTGGATCAGGGAGGCAGTGGGGACGGGACTTTGGTGAAGAAAGAGAGAAACAATAACTTTTGTAATAAAAAATATATATATTAGTGTTACCTTCGGTTTTCATTTTTAAACAAATTGTTTTTCCACTTAAAAACGTCTAGCAAACACAATTTATTCCAATGCTTGTCCTTCATCGATTTACTGGTGAACATTGGGGCTCATTATGTGTTCAGCAGAGTAGGTGAAAAGGGCAGTAATGTGACAGTAAATCAGTTACTCCAGCGGTCCAGACACTTTTTCCACTCTGACGTTGAAGTGGAGGATATACCTTGAGCATATAGATCTATATAAATCGTCAACTTTTTATCCAAAAATCATCAGATTTACCTCAGCACAATGACTGCTTGGGGTAAATCCTAGAAAATCTACCACTGCCCCATTGTTATACTGTGGTAAATTCACAGAACTGAGTGGCAGTAACGGTAAACGAGGTTGTGTGTCACGGTCAGCATTCTGGCCTTGTCTGGAAGGATGAGGGGAGGGTCCAATTCAGCCCAAACTCTGGGACTAGGTCCCATGCCATGTTTTGTGCCAGCATGTTTGCAGCAGTATTCCTTTGCCCCTAACTTCCCTCAGAGAACGCTGAGATAGGAGGGCGAGCTGGTGCTGGAGCAGCCATGGGAAATAGCAGGGCGGTAGATGCCGCACGGAGAACAACCCTACCTGTGGAGGCCGCAATGGGATACACAGCAGGAGGGGGGGTAGACTGAAAAGAGCGAGAGGCTGTGCCATGGCAGAGAAAGACACCGGATGGAGCACGCAACTCCCGGGACAGCCGTGGCAGTAAGAGAGTGCCTTCACTCTGCAGAGGGAGTGGCGGCTTGTAATCGATGCGGCCAGCCATTGGAGCACTCATGGTCCCAGCCGGGACTCTGCTAAACCACCGGGGACCATTACTATTAAAAAGGGCCTAATAGAGGGCTGTGGCCACAGGGGAAGGCAATCCCCAGAAACTGAAACGCGGCGAGTCCACGCGGAAAGAAGGGCGCGGTGCAGTAGTAGTACACAAGACAGCAGTAGTATAACTCAAGTGGGCGTAGCAGAGGGGTATTAGTAGTGGGATGGAAGAACTGGAGGAATAGTGGTAGCAGAGGAGTAGTAGTAGCAGAAGAGTCATAGTAGGGGAGAAGTGGTACACGTTGGGTACTGGTAAGAGAGGTGGTAGTAGCAGTAAGCAGAGAAAGAAGACGAAGGTAATATCAAAAATGGTAGAGGTGGAACGGTGGAGAGGGAGATTGGAGGAAAGAAGGTTAAAATAGAGGAGGAGGAATATTAGAAGGGCGAGGTGAGACTGTGCAACACTGGCATGAGGCAGTCCAACATGGCGAATGCAAGGCATTATTTCCTAAACTCCCAATAGAACACTAAGGGCCTAATTCACAGAAGTGTTTTATAATGGCAAAACACCATTGGAAAATGCTCTGTGAATAAGGGTCTAAGCCGGGCTAGGAAACAGAGAATTAGAAGGCCCCTAACAAGTCAGTAAGCAAACGATTCAGGGTAACCGTCACAGCCTTAGTCAAAGGAGTAAGACATTAGGGGTTACCAAGCCCTAGCAGTAACCGGGGTCACGGACCTAGCCAAAAGGAGACTAGAGGGAGACGGCCCTAGCGTTAATCGTCAAAAGCCCCTCATCCCTGAGAATACCTAATTCCAAGTAGACCATCTGATCTTCTAAACACCCTTAAACCAACTAAAAGGGGTCCAACACCCTTTCACATTTCACGGTAATTGGAATGGAGTAACACTGCTGTTACCCCACTCGTATTACAAGGGTAAATCCAAGGACCGAGTGGTGGTAAACCGTAAACGAGCTTGGCAGCATTGGCAAGGAATTTCGACAAAATTGTAACGAGGGCAATTGTTCCTTGAATCAGCATTCTTTCCCTTTTTCATTTTTCTATAGGAATTTTTAAGAGCAATACAAATAGTAGATTTAATTTAGTACAGTAAAGGTTTTTTTCATTCTAGCATGCTCCTTCAGAAAGCCTGAACTAGATGCAAAGAATTGAAGGTTATATGGAGAGGTAGGGGGGTGAAAATCGGGATAAAGAAAGGAAGGACAAGAGCAGGATTAGTTGTTTAGGTATGGTATTTCTTATGGTGACCATTGCATAACTGGCATCGTTTTTTATAGTTTACATTGGCAATTCATATTATACTTTAAAATATGACTCTACTGATAAATGTGCAAAGTTGGAAATCAATCGTGGTTCGATTTTGAATGTCAGCACTCTCATTCACCTATTGAGTGCACGAGCAGACATTGGATTACAACGAATTATTACGGTGGTCACTATTATTCATTTAATGAAACATAACGCTAGTACCAGTTTCGCAGTACCCTCTACTCTGGCTTGTCAACAAATTATAAAGGCAGAAGGCACGTACCGTGTGCACGTTAATTTGTTCTGGAAACCTAAAGTACTCTTGAGGTTTGATTTTAAAAAAAAAACATTAACAGTGGAAATCGTACGATCGGATTTAGCAAAATTGCTCTGGCAGGCGCCTTTGGTGTGTGCACGCGACGACCATAATGTTTACTTCCCATGGCAACGCATGAATTCTCTGGAAATGGAGCAGGTTTCCCGTCATCCACAACAACAGTCAAAAGAGGTTAAAGATTTCATAGTAATGATAATTGGTGGTGCTCATTGAAAGAAAGCAACGGCTTGATCTTCGCACCTTAAAGTGTAGCTGCAGGGCCTGCTCACCTACAAACAGGTTTCGACCTGTACACTGACTCAGCGTTCACTCGTGAGAACCTGTGGCTGCAAGACATTTTGTTCCATGCCTGGGCATCCGTTTCATAAGTGCGTAGCTACAGTTTGTGTTATTTCCACAAGCAATGGACACAATATGTATACGACAAATACCAGTGCTTCATTAATCTTTAATACAAACCGAGTCTCTCCATCAATGTTTTCAAAAATACTACTCTAAATGCCATTCTCATCCTTCTCTTAAACCAAAACGTCAATGCGAGGATTTCTCTTTAACTTTTTCAACTTTGGGTGCTTTCAGCACTGTTTAGGTGTGAGGTCGGCGATATTTCAGGTGTTCGAGCACAGGGACATCATGATGTTAGTTACAAACATATTCAACAATGCACAATTTTTACCACACTGAGCGATAACGGTATATACTTATATTTAGTAATACCTTTATACATATTCGCCGATTTAAACATTCCTCCTTCTAGGTAACCCGATATATTCCCAAGTAGAGCTGTTTTCTGGATTTTTTGTTTGCCCATGTCGGTTATGTGTCTTTGACTTACCAAATTCGTTGTGTGTCTTGGGCACATGTTACATAAAGTGCTCCAAATGCAATAAGCCATGCAAGCGCCAGCTTGCACTGCATGCAGAGCATCCAGTAAATTGTATTGTACAACCTGCTGTGCGGCACCTTCTTTAATACCATATCCCGGCCATTGCTTCCATAAGGCAATTCTAGGCACCTGCCTTGGGTGCAACCAGCAGAGTGGCACTTGTGGTACCATTTTGCTGCTAGCAAAATATATCTGTGCCTCCTGTATGGGAGGCAAATCAATGATATTATTATGAAGTCGGCACAGTCTAGCTCAGGCACTGATCAAATGTGCTATAAGAGTTTCTCTGCCCGCATATGGTGCAAGGAGTGGTCCATGTTCTTATGTGAGAGATTAGATCCCTGGTTCTCTTGGTAATGGTCCCATTGAAGACCATTCAGGGGGTTCACATATCTCGCATGCAACAACTTTTTCTCTGTGATGAATCTGAGGATGTCATCACTCCTTTCCCAGAGGTAGCCTCTCCTCATGTGGCGAGGGGACAGCAGTCTCTAAATGATCCTGATCCTGGGGGTGGCTATGTGAGGTAGGATCACATGAGGGAAGGCGGCCCTAAGAGGGATGGACAGGCATTCCCAGGAGACATGGTATCCCCACTTTCCTTTTAAGGTTATTCCCTCCATTCCCCATGCCTTAATGGCATATTGTGACAACCCCTCTCAATATCCTGTAAAAGCTGCTGACAGAACTCATGAACATTTTACACCTTGTGAAATAACAGGTACTGAGACAAGGAAGAGGACTGCAATGAGCAAGAGTGTGAACCAAAATGCGCAGTCTAGTGTTGTGAAGAATGTGATTGGTCCAGAACACTTTCCAGCTTGGAGTTGGGAGTTTAAATCAGCTGCTGCGGGAAAATGGAGAGACCTTCCTTTTCCAAGCATTGGCTTGGAACCCGACGAGAGACACAGTGTGCTGTAAAGAGCAGACGGTGCCCCAAACCGGGAGTGAGCCCCGAAGGCAGGCGAGTGGAGGCAGTGAAAGGGAGCCGAACCAAGCACTCCTGGCTGGTCGGGCATACCATGAATTAGATGGGGCCGAGAGCCGTGGCTGCAGAGCACTACCAGTGAGAAGAGTGGCTCAGAGGCAAACTCTGGACTGGCTGCGTAGAGAAGACTTGCCAGTTGACCGAGAAACCAGAAGAAAAAAAGGAGGAAGTTGTGGCGGTAACTGGAAGCCAGGACAGGCACAGGCTTCCATTCTATTCAAGGAGCGAGAATGCTCCTCGTCACTGACTGGAGAAAGCCGCTCGAGTGCAGCAGATACCGAGGGGAGTACCCAAATGTGTATGACTGGAGTGAGATATGTGAGAAACCCGAGGGCATCCCCCAGTCTACTCCCATTAGATTCTTGGCTCAGGTGGTCAGAGAAAGGCCATCACTTTTGGATCCCGACCCTGGGGGTGGATATGCGAGGGAGAATTACCTGACTGAATGGACCTTGAGGAGTGGGAGGAGGATGTCTTCAGGTGAGACATGTATCCCATTTTCCCTTCTGAGAATTAGTCCTCCCCTCCCCCTGCCTTTGTTGGGTATTGTCAGTCTTTATCCCTTCACAACACACCAACTGTCCCACGATCATATGCTTTTAAGACTGGGGACGAGGAAGAGGCAACTAGGATAAATGCACACTTCTAGTCAATTTCACCACTTTGGTACTGACACGAGGAAGAGGACTATGGAAGAAAACCAATAAAGGGGTCAGGCATGTCCCATTAATATGTATAACAGTGGCCAGTGTAATGAAGGCATGGTATTAAAGTAAGACAGACACAAGTGATCACAGTTGAAGGGTGGTTATTAGACTGTAAAAAGGGGTGTGATAAATGCCTAATCTAAACCTAAATCTAAGATGGGAGCAAGCGACGACCATCAAATAATAATAATACAGTCCTAGTGGAGTCTAGTCAAATAAACAGGGCCTATATTGAAAATACCTATTGCCAATCCTTACCGCTATGCTACAAAAGAGTGTGGGATAATGTTCGCAAGTAAATAAAGAAGTATGCACAAAATGATAAAATTGGGGTGTTTTGGCCGGGGTCTCCTGTGCCCAAGTTTATAGCATGGGACAAGGTAAGGACTCTTGAGCACAGCACACTCCTGACCTTCTGAGTCCAAGTCTCTTTCATGCAAAGTCTCTTGTTTCAGAGGGCCTGATTTGTCATTAACAACAAAACAAAAGTTCCTTCTGTTAATCTTCATGCCGGGTGATTACTCTTCACCCTTGGATCCCCCTCAGCCGGGCTCCGATCCTTCACGCAACGTTAAGCCTCCCTCAGTCGGGTTCAGACCAACCACTCACTGTGGGCGTCCCTCAGTTGGGTTTATACTTGTCACAATGTTGACTTGGCTTCTTCACATATTTTCTCTTGAAGTCCTTCATTCGAGTTCACTACCGCCTTTCACTCAAAATATCCTTATTTGTAATATTCAAAAGTCTCAATTGGCCTCATTACGGGTCCGGCGGTAACCATGCCCGTGATATCGGCGGATTGCCGCCAGTGCCCAACTTCCCGGTGCCACTGTTGGATTACAATCCTCGCAGCCCGGAAACTCAGGAGCCGGCAAATTGTAAGCCCCCATTCCCATAGAGTCCCATAGGACTCTGCGGGAGTGGGGAACATGGAAGCACCGGCACCTGAGTTGTAGCTTACCAGCACCGTTGTTTCCAGACCGGCACACTTAGAATGAGGCCCAATGTCTTTTTAAACAACCGCCTAGGTTTAGTTAGGTCCACCTCATCCGGGCTCAGACCTCTCACAGCACTTGCCAACTTTAAGACTTCCGAAGGGCGATCACGTCGCGCTGGGTCACTCTGTTCAGCTATGGAGTGTGTGTTTATTCACAAAATCACAGTTCACACTGCCTTTCAATCCGCTGCGCAAATGCGTGTTTCACAATTCCCTATGGCCTCTTGGTACTTACCTTTTTAGTTCAACACAGTCTCTTTGTTCAGGAGAGGGGTACCAGCCAGAGACCTTTGAATGAACGCCAACGTGCCTCTGGCCCACTCTATCTCTGGCACCAAGTTTGTTCACAAAATACTTACTTCTGTATCTTAATCTTCTTAATGTTGCCACTGCAGCCTTAAGCCTAACACAGTACGGCCCACTATCGGGTTCTTCCGACTCACTGGCTGTGCTGAACCTGTTGCGTTTCTTTTGCCGCTGGAGTCAAGGGCGGTATTTATTTATTTATTTGCATTTGTAAAGTGTCCAATGCCCTCAGGCACTGTGGTGCTGTTAAGAAGGCTTACTTAGTTACAGAAAGTGCTTGTAAGAGATACTGATTACAGAGGTGCTGGCAAAGAGCATACAGTTTGCTTGACCCCTTTTAGGCATAGGGCGGCAGCATACAATGCAGAAAGTCAAATTATGTGGCACAGACATGAGACGCACCCCATTTTGAGAAGTGGTCTCAGCATACAATGCAGGAAGTCAAATTATGTTGCACAAACATGAGGCGCATCTCATCTTAAAGGGCGGCCTCAGCACACAATGTAGAACGTCAAATTATGTGGTACTGACATGAGGCGCATCCCATCTTAAAGGGCGGCCTCAGCATACAATCAGGAAGTAAAATTATGTTGCACAGACATGAGGTGCACCCCATCTTAAAGTGCGGCCTCAGCATAAAATGCAGAGCGTCAAATTATGTGTCACAGACATGAGGCGCACCCCTTCTTAAAGGGCAGCCTCAGCATGCAATGCAGAGCATCAAATTATGTGGCACAGACATGAGGCACACCCCCTCTTAAAAGGTGGCCTCATCGTACAATGCAGGGAGTCAAATTTTGTGGCGAGCGAGTGGAGGAGCATACTCACACACAGGCGACCAGGGGGTCGTGGGGGAGCATACTCACACACAGGCGACCAAGGGGGGTGGGGGGTGCAGGAACATACTCACACACAGGCGACCGGGGGGAGCATACTCACACACAGGCGACCAAGTGGGGGGTGGGGAGCATACTCACACACAGGTGGGCATTTACGCGGCTTACCGCAGTGGACCATGGTGAACCGTGGCGGACAGGGGTAGACATGGCCTTAGGAGTGGGCATTGTGAGGAGGGGCGGCCAAGCCTGCCAGCCTTCCCATTGGGCCAGATGTAGGCGCCCACAGCCAATCCCGTACCCCCAGCAGCTGTGTGCTCAGCACTCCGGTGCAGGCACAGTGAAACGGCGATTTTCAAAACAAAAAGGCATGGTGCAATGCAAAGTTTAAAAATTAGTGACAAGGCAGGCGCTCAGTTGCTAGTCAAGTTTTCCTGCATTAGCTTCTCCTCCAAACGCTCGTTTTCATGACTCCAACAATCTTCAGGGAGGCTGGTGCAATGCAAAGTGGCACACAACAGAGCAGTATTAAGGCTCCAAAATGCAAGTACATTCATGCAGATGATGTGCTAAGCAAGTAGGGTTATTTAAAAGTCCATCCATGTTGATGCGCCGATGCGTGCCTCTCGTGGGAACCCAATAAAGTGGGGCTTACCTTAGCACCAGAGTCCGACACGTGCAAGCAGGCAGCACGTAGAATGTATGATGGCAACCACGTCTCCCTGCCCTGGCTATCAGTGCAGGAGGGTTCCATGTACCGCTGACATCAAATCACACCATTCGCCAGCTGCGATTCCCGGTCTTATGTTTCGTTTGTCGATGGCTTTGCGGGTCTGGGTTGGAAAGGGCAAGTTCCTCCTCGATATCCTTTCAGGTCTCACTGCCTTTCTCCTCCGCTTGAACTGCCATCCTGCAATAGCTGTTTCCTCGTGCGTTCGGTCTTGCTCAAAGTGTACTCTTGTGCTTTGCCTTTTATCCCTATAGGAAAGGGAAAGGGCAGTCAGGTATGTGTAGTTGTCGGCAATTGCCTGACTCTGCCTGACCCTTGTGTTGGGACATGTCAGGTAAACGGCTCTGGTATTAGTCTGTTGTTGCTCACGGTGTGAAAAAAGTGTTCATGTTGGAAAAGGGTGTTAGGGGTCTAAATATCCTACTGGACAGGATGGGGAAAAGGCATCATAAGGAAGGGGATACCGCGTCTCACCCTTCAGTGTAATACTTCCACACCCCAAAGATCCCTTATCCAGGTGATCCTCCCGCACTGGTTCCCCCCCCAGGAACTGGATCCAATAGCGATGGCCGTGTCCTGGCCACCTGGATGACAGATCCCCGGGTACTAGTGAGTGAGACACCTTCAGGTTTCTCACATACCCTCACCTTGCCTTTCATAGAGTATTGTCAGTCTTTATCCCTTCACAACATACCAACTATCCCACAAACATATGCCTTCAAGACTGGGACGAGGAAGAGGCAACTAGGTGGAATGCACACTTCTAGTCAATTTCATCACTTCGGTACTGAGAAGAGGACGGGATTATGGAGGAAAACCATTGCGAGGGTCAGGCATGTCCCATTAATAGGTAGAACTGTGGCCAGGCAAAGGACTTACACCTGCAATCCTTCGAGAGGCTACAGGTGCATAAAATGAGACTGGCAGAAAGAAAAGGGGAACCTGCCTGGTGAGGAGGATACCGCTGTGAGGCGATGAGCAGGCTGGAGAGGTGCTGGGGGAGAGGACACTGTATTGCAGAGGGGTGAGAGAGGCACTACGAGCCGAACGAGCCATAAGAAGGTCAGAGCCTGTGAGAAACCTGAGGGTGTTCTCACGGATAGACCCAGATGATCTTTTGTTCAGGTGGCCAGGACACAGCCATCGCCTTTGGAACCAGACCCTGGGGGTGGACCAGTGCAGGAGGATCACCTGGACAAGGGGTCCTCAGGGATTCTTGGGGGACTGTGGGAGGAATTCCCTCGAGAGAGACACTTTATTCCCCCCTTTCTGACACCCCCTCACCTGACACCCCTTCAGTCTGCATGGCATATGTTAAGCACGATTTCCCCATATTTATCAGAAAACACTATGTCTTCCTAACCCCCACCCCCCACTTTTCTATAAAAACAAGATAGGGATTGAGAGAATGAAGATCACTGAGAAGAAACACACTCAGACACAGAAGACACACTCTTCCCGTTTAACAACAGGTTGTCCCCTTAACAAGGACAGGCAAAGTCAGGTCCTCCATTGACAATCAGTCACCCCTGAGACTTATTTTGCCCCCCTCACTATAAAAGGCAGAGCACACATGCACTCTCTGACCGAGCTGTGGATGCTGCAAGGAAGACATAGGGGGAGAATTCGAGCTGGAGAGACCCTGGAAGGAGGACTGCCTGATTGCTGGGCCTGCGAGTACAGGGGAGGCTGCAGTGTGGAAAGGGAACTGCACCTCCAGGAAGCCAAACCAGGGACAGCTGGGGTTACCTGGCAGTGCCCGCACCAGAGCTCCTCACCTGGGCAAAACAGGCAAGCCTAGGCCTTTGAGGGGCATGTGGCGAGACCCTGACCTCAACAAGAATCCCCATAAACTCCTGCAGCTCCCAAAACCACCAGAGTGACAAAAGGGGGAGCCAACAAGGAAACTGAATTGTGCTTCAAGGTTGCCAGCGACCCTGCCGGGTGAATGCCAGAGTTGGGGAGGCGAGGCTAAGCCTGTGATGTTAACCTTGACTCGTGGAAAACTGCAGAAACAAGAAGGAAGACCCACACAGCTGGTGAGTTGGAAAGCGACCTGAGAAACCGGTGTGTGTTAAAGAAAGTTGCACTATGCTCCGTTAGTCGAAGTGGTCTTGCAGAGGTCTGTAAAGAAAGCCATGCCCATTCAAAAGTCTTCGACACACGAAAGTGGTCTGAGCCCGGCTTAGGGAGACCCGAAGTGTAATAAAGCTTGGGGAAGGGAACACCCTTGCAAGTCTTGTTGAACATTTTTTGAAGAGGTCTGAGCCCGACTAAGGGACACCGGAGTGAACTTTTTGTTGAATTATATGTTGAAGCTGGAAAGAAAGACTCTTTAGCGTGAAAGGCCAGGCAGGCCTCAATCCACATTATGAACTGCCTTTAATTTTGAAGAACCTGAGCCAGAGTGTGTCATCCTGTCTACGGGGACCGCCTTTCCCAGTGCTGTCCAACGTGAGGCTGAGAGCTGACTCAGCCACATTGATTCTTTTTAGTTTTGCACATTATTCCTTTTGGATACACATTTTTCCCCACACACATTTTCTGACAGAGTAAGGGCTGCATTAGGTTTTGTTAGCATAGTCCATCTTGACAGACTCTACTAGTACTGTGTTATTTATTATTTGATGGTCGAGCATGCTTCCATCCTTGACGTAGGGCAAGATTAGCATTCTTTCAACCCTGTTTACGAGAAAAATAAAGGTTTTCCAAACGTATCTTTTGTGTCTGTCTTGCTTTTGATACCATGCTTCCTTTACAGATCCCCTGCAGTCTCCTGTGCTGCGAGTTCCCAGCTGTTGCAGAGGAACACGTAAGATACCTAATTGCATGGGCCACTGCAACGAGGTTCACAGGTGGCGAGGGATGCTTGCTGGAGCTCCTGACACATACTCGGCAGGCAAGTGGAAGCCGGAGAACTGAAGGAAGACGTCTGGAGGAGCAGCCAAGCACCAGTGAGTGTGAGAAAGGGATCACTAATACCAGGGAGCTCTAGGGGCGGGAATCAGACATTTCTATTACTGATCGAACTGACATTTCTAAGAATGGGGATTGGAGACCGAACAGACGAATAGTGAATAACGAACAAACTGCCAAGTATTTTGTGAAATGCAACAACATGTTTTGAATACTGAACTATAGAGAAGATATGAAAATTATGTGAAACTACAGAAAATGATGTGCTGTTATGAAAGCAGTGAAAACCGTTAAGAAGCATTTCTGAACAAAGTGAATGCCCGTAATTAGGACATATGAATTAAGTGAAAAGCAAGCGTGAAAGGCACATTGATGAACTTTAATGAACACTGTGAAAGCAAGGTAGTGGAAAGAATGAACACCACAAAGTGAATTGAATAACAGTTGTGGCAAAACCAAAAGACTGCCAAGGAGAAAACTGCAGCTAATGTTGATTAATGACACAGGCACAGGGAGAAAACCTGTGTTGGCCAAGGGAAACCAAGAGCATCACAATGTGCCAACGATTATCGGTTGTATGACCCGGAATGGGTAGACTGTGTGGTCGGACAACTGTGCCTAGACCGATTAACCCAACTTGCGAAAGAACCAAGGAAAGCCAAGATACAGCAACTGTTACAGAGTCTAAAGGATTACAAAGTTAAACTGAAAGTATCATTGAAAGTCAAGAGACTTGAATGGTGTTGAACTTGGTGAAGGGAACCCCCAAGATATCTTTGAACTGTGTTGAACTTGGGGAAGGAGAAGCTGTAAACAAGCCAGAGCTGGAAGAAGCTCAGAACTTTATTTGGAACACGGTTTCTTTTGCTTCTGACATCCCTACACATTGTATATTGTTAGTTGTGAGGGCAGGTATAGGTTTTGGACAAAGACAGACTTTTGAGTTGAACTTACTGACACAGACCATCCTTAGTTTCTTTAGGTAGGGAAATGCCTCCTTAGTTTAGGGGAAGTTAGGCCTTACTCATTACAATTAAGATAATAAAATCCCTTTGTTAAGAAAAGTGAATCTGTTGTCTGTGTCTTGCTTTATGATGCCTTCACAGAGAATGCAGATGTTGTTGGTGAACCCAGAGGGGAGAAGGGAATGCCGAAACTGAGGCAAAGAGACCCTGAATGAGTGTATTGATTACCAAGAGTGGGGGAGAGAGTAATCCTCATTGGAATCAGTGTCATCTTCATCGTCACAGTACTTTTCCATAACGTAACTTGGGGGAAGACCCAGACCCCTTGTACTGAATGAGAAAGAGAGATTGCAATATAAAGACCTGGCAGGAGAGTACGCCAGGAAAAGAGCGGGTCTGGGATTCACACCCATAAGGAATTGTATAAGAAAGCCTGGCAGGGAAGTATACCAGGTGTTTTTTTCAGGTCTGGGACCTGCACCCAGAAAACCCATGCCATTAAGATTTGAATTGCATTGAATGTGGAAAAAGGCCTGGGTAAGGGTCATTTCCCCTGGAGTGAGTTGCAACATGAGGTTGTAAATCCTCTTGAACTATTAAGAACTTGGTTATTCTTTGAACTTTTGCTTTGGTGGAGAGAATCCTGTGTAAGGTAGTCATTCCCTCTGGAACTGTAAACATTATCCATTTGGAACGTTTTTGGGAGTTATACCTTTTGTTGAACATGAACACCTGTGCACTTTCTAAACAAAAGGCGAAACCCTTAGAGTTTGATTTAGAACGTGAGGACTAGGATAGGATTTCGGAAAGAGGACATTTTCGCTTTGGACATCTTCACACTGACAGACCTTTAGTTTTGGTTGAGGTAGGAAATGCCACCTAGATTAGAGACAGCAAGGCATTTTCCAAACCTTTTATCATTTTAATAAAAATCTATACCAGTCATTGTGAGACCTCTGTGTCTGCGTTTCATTCCTGGCTCCTCACATCTCTTATAGGCATTGTTAATAGTGAGCTAGGTGGGTTCTAAGAATTCTGGGGAGTTGGCTTCCTGATCAATTCAATTCAGGCTGAGTGCTGCAGCACTAATATAAACAACATGGCCAGATTCACACTGCCTATATCTGCTCTGATGCACACCTCGATACTTGAGGAAGCTCCCGCTAATCTCCACAGAGACGGACCTAGACTTGGACTTCATTCTCCATTGAGGAGGCCCCTAGCCACCCTCAAAAGCGGTGGGAAGCTGACGGGTGCCAATTGAATTGGAGCCAATAGAGAGAAAACTGCTCTCTGTAGTCCAATGAGCTTTAGCCTCTGTTAAATCATGAATTTCAAGTAACAACCTATCTGCTTCTGCCAAGAGCATCTGGGGCACCAACCTGGATCTCCTATGTAAGAACATGGGGTCTAAGGCGTGATCACTAACACACTCTACTTGTTCACCTTCTCCTGATACAATATAATCTACATTTGCAATATTTCTGAGTAGAGCTAATGCGCTGGACCTATGAAAAGGCAATAGCCTCACTAGAAATCATCATTCTTTCCAATAATAAAGAGTATGATGAAATAAGTTTGGACTGTGAATAATTATAATCCAATGACTTTGAAAGAAATTGTCTCCCGCAGATTTCTTTCATAATGCTAACTGTCTTTGCTCGATCCTCACAAAAGTCTCATCCTTTATACAAGTAGATTACTTGCTTAAAGGGTATCGCTAAAGGCACCGTCGCTGAACATCCAGGCATAATGTTCACCTGGCTGACCATCAGGTTCCCGAGTTGGCAGTCTCCGGTGCGGCAGCATCATTAGCATATGCAGATATATTCATCAAAAGATTGTCCCTACCCTCTGACTCTGGATCTGACAATTCTAACACCTTGTTTGGGATAACAAGAGCAGCAGTTGTGATTCCTGGTTGGTCATGTTACTTCAAAGGGACAGATTTTACTTAAGCTCTTTGAGTTGCATAGTCATTCATTTGATTAATATTAGGTAGCTTACTGGATCTTAAAAACGTCCTGAAGCCACAATTGGAATGTTCATACTTTTCTTTGCCTCTTTGTGCTCCTTCTTGCCCCCCTGCTTTATCTTATGGCCCTGATAAAAAATGTAATAGCTGAGATCATCCTTATAATAATTTGAGCCAGTTGTCACTACTTCTACAAGACTTGAATGCTGAGACTCTACCAAGTCACACTCACTGAGCGGCAGGATCAAATTCAGCGCCTTATCAATTTCCTTTCCTCTCCAGCTATACCTTCTCTGCCTTCTTCGGCTTCCTTGCCTCCACCCTCCACCACTACTCTGGCGCGGTCATGATCCCAATAAAGGCACAAGAAATGTGCATCAGAACCCGGGGCACATCCTTCCATGCAGTGTATGGAGAAGTTGGACATATAGGGTGGCTGGCTAGCGCAGGCGTTTGACAGGAGCTGCTTTGACCCACACCAACATGGCCGCCAAGATGGCCCTGGCAGACCCAAATATCTGGCTTCCCTGGTGGTCTAGTGTTAACAGGGCACGGCCCGAGGCTATAAAACTATGGCCGGGGCCACACCCTGTGCTTAGCATTTCAACTGCTACCTACCAGAGCAGTGCAATTCTTACCGCTGCAGGCTAATCGCAGCCCAGATTCGCCTGCAGCCGTACGTACCTGAGAGTTCCGCTTCGAGTTTCCGCCCAGATACTCCTTGGAGTCGTAGCCGATCAAGACCCACAGCAAGTGCAGCTCCCGAAATGAGAAAGCAATAGTAAGAGACTGGGTTTAACTGCTAATCCCACCCAAACTTCCCATTTAGCACAACTTACCTGAAACAGCAATCAGCCGCCTTGCTAATTTTTCATGCAGCGGCCAATCCAGCGAAAAGTCATTCTGCGAGAACCACACTTGGGGAGAGGAAGAGAAAGAGACTTGTTAGAGCACATCGCAACCACCCGACGAGAGCGACATAAGCTGCACTCCGTTACGCAAGCAGCTGAAGCCCCCAGAAAGACAAGCAGCTTTACACAAAGACTTACCTTCATACCTTCAGCATCCAGTGTGTCGCAACCATCCTGGACCACTACTCTTAGTGAAGCAACTGGAGTCGGATGTTTACCTCATATCCCCGGTCCGCCGTCTTCATCTAAATACGTGAGCACCAGCATCAGTGCACCAGCTAGCCTACCTAGAGGGATACAAAAGGGAGGTGGGGAGAAGAGCAGGGGAACGCGTATTGAATAGCTCCACTTATTTATTCCTAGGTCTTCATCCAGACCACCTTGCACATCTTACCACAGGCTCCAAGTTCTACCGGGTCCCTCCCAACCTCACTGTTCTCTGAGCTTTGGTTCACCAGTGGGGAAAGGAGTGGCTTGGATATTCACCATAGCAGAATTATCCTGTGGGAGCAACGCTTCGGCGCAGTCTGGACCAGGCACTCCTGCAGGGCACCAGAGGTAAGCGTTACAGGTACCCTCTTCCTCCTCCTCTGCTACCTTGCCCTCTCCTCCTACCTCCTCTTCCCTCCCTCTGGCTCCTTCTACACCTCCGCAGGGAGTACCTCTGATGTGTACTCCCCCCTGGAAGTCTTTCAAGGACGGCAACCTTCTCCACCTCGCCACTCTTAACTCACGCTCAGCCGTCAAACACCCCTCTTGACATCTGCCATCTCCTGGAAGAACTCCACCTGGATGTCCTTGGTCTCCCCACAACATGGTTCACGGCCAGCTCTCACAAGCTTTGACACTCTCCTTCTTGATGGCTACAAGATCCTCTTCGTCCCCAGATCCACCTGTTCCAGTGGAGGCGTAGCCCGGATTTTCCCAGAGTGGATTCCTGCCTCTATCATCTCTATGCAGTCTTACTCCTCCTTTGAATGCCTGGTCTGTATGCTCTCTCTCTCCTGGCCACTCTCTCACAGCGGCTGCTATCTACCGGCCACCTGGTCAGATCTCCCCCTTCCTCTCCGAGTGGGTGGACCTCTCTTCTTTTACTTAAACCACAGAGACCGCCCCAGGACGTGGCCTCCTATAGACCATTGTCCCCAATTAACACAGACAGTAAGATCTTTGTGAAAATTCTTGCTACAAGGCTACTCCCTGTCATGCCCCAATTGGTACACCCTGATCAGTCAGGCTTCATACCCACAAGATCCATGGCTCTAAATTTGCACTGCTTGTTCTGTGGATTGACGCACGTAAATCCTCAGGCAAGAGCAGTAGTGGCCACCTTAGATGCCGAAAAGGCCATTGATTCTGTTTCAATGAGCTATTTATTTTCTGTCTTACGTCGGTTTGGAGTCGGCCATATTTTTTGAGCGACATCCAAATACTGTACTCAGGCCTAGGAGCAAGAGTCCTTACATATCCGACACTGTCAGCAATATTCTCCCTGGGCAGAAGCACTAGGCACTGCTGCCCCACCCCCTTTATTATTTGCCCTTACAATTGAACCAATGGTGACGTTGCTCAGGAAGAAACATGGGCACAGGGGGATAAGAATACAATGTTCCATCTCAGATAATTTCTTTATATGCTGATGACACTCTGCTATATGTGCGAGACCCTGAACACAACCTTGCTCCAATAATGAATGATGTACATGAGTTCACGATACTCTGGATGCAGAATAAATGATACCAAGTCGGAGCCGTTTCCCCTTATGCCGTCCACGGTTCAGCCACCGGATCATGGGCGGTTTAAATGGTCGCCATTGCACCTCAGGTACCTAGGCATTATGGCGTCGGGCAGCCGACAATCATTATACACAGACAATTATTAATCCTATCTGCAACAATTGACCACCAAACTGCTACTTTGGGTGAAACTGCCAATGTCATTATATGGGCGGATAGCCCTGTTGAAGATGGTGGTTCTCCTGAAGTGATTGTATGTTGTCAGTAATTTTCCTATTTGGCCTGGGCGAGCTTTTTCACTAACCTGAAATCGCTGGCCTTCACGTTTGTTTGGGGCACCAGTGTGGCGAGAATTAGTTGCCAAAAAGTGTCTCAACCATATGAATATGGGGGTTTAGCCACACCAGATTTTGAATTGTATTATTTGACAGCACATGCCCAATTTGCTGTTTATTGGTACAAGCCTACGGACACTGCTGTAGACATACCCTTGGAAAGATACGGTGCGTCCCCCACAGAGCTCCGTTTGGTCATATTTAGCGAAAGATACAATGACTCCTGCACCTTTGATCCCGTTACTGCAACGGTTAATGCTTGGGACAGAATATTCAAGAAAATTGAGGTGGATGTTCCTTACAACCGGGAAGTTCCCCTATGGAACTATCCAGGCATTTACCCCACAATTGACAAAATGCTAAAGAAATCCTGGGATCCCTCATGACAAATTAAAATAGGCGACATGTGTCCAGATGGGCAATTTGTATCCCAAAATGAGTTTGTCAATACTTTAGGAGGAGGTCAACTGTGAGCGCTTCAATACCATTGAATGCGGACCGCTTTCCTTAAAAAATGGCCCTCATTCCTGGTTCGGCCAGAGAAGCATAGTTGGATAAGTGATGTGGTGTCAAAGGATGATACACTATTTGGGGTGTCCAGGCTATATAGACTGATACAATCACAGCTTTCCCCTCGCAACACTATTAGAGAAGTTTGGGAAAAACACTTGGGACTTCCAATAGGCGATGAGAAATGGAGCAAATGTTGTCAACTAAGTCAGTATCCCTGAATGCCGGGCTACGCCTAATCCAATTTCAGATACTGAACCCATTATATCACACTTGGCTAAAATGGCTAAGTTTACTCCAGATCACACGGGTGAATGCTTGAAGTGCTGGAACCCACATGCGGATGCATTTCAAATGCATTGGTCGTGCCCCTTCATCACAGCATTTTGGGGTAAGGTAGTCGAGGCTATAGATGACATGGTGAATATCCCGCCTTCCCTAGCCCCACTTAAATACCTGTTGGGGATATTGGGAAAATCACAGACTATGAGAAGATTTTTTAATGTCGCTTGTGCAGTCACGAAAACATGCATTTTACAACGCTGGAAATCTAGGTATGCACCTAGCATTGCGGACTGGCTGCGTGAAGTAACCTATGTTAACAAATGTGAAGAAAGATTTGTTTTAATGGTATCCCCAGCATGCTGCAATAAAGATATTTGGGCTCCATTCAGACTGTATTTAATTGAAACCAACTCTGAATCAGAAAGCATTAGACATTCCGATATTGCACACTTGTAAACTTCAATGTTGCTGTTTAAACATACATGGGCTTGATACCAAGATTATGTTATTGTAATAGACTGTGCTTGATCTATGACCATTGAACAAATAAAGTTTATTTTTAAAAAAATATAAAAAAAAATAACAGTAAGACAGACACAAGTAATCACATTTCAAGGGTGTTTATTGAACTTCAGTTGGGTTTGGAAAACACCCATCTAATCCTAAAAATAAAGATGGGAACACGAGAAACATTAAAGTTCCTTTCTTCTTAGAATTTCACATATACAACTTCTCAGGTGATTTACTGTTCACCCTGTGTCCCCCTTTACCGGGCTCGGACCACACATAACTACTTTTCCAAACTTCATCTACTTCATCAAAATCGTAGACTTTCGACTATGCGCAGAATTTTGCTTGACCGTCGCAGGACCACTTTGATTCACAATTACTCGTTCTCTTCTTGATATAATCTTTTCCTCACTTTCATTTTTGCCACTGGATACCTTACAGAGACCTTTGATTGAGCACCCACGCAATGCCGGACCACTCTGTCAAAGGTATTGTATCTTGCTTTTAAAGTTCACTCATCAGCAGTTCAACTTTACCTGCGTCTCTTATCACACATGTTTTAACAATGTTCGTTCCAGCGCTTGCTATACAATGTTGCTGCTTGCAACCTTGGCTTCAACACAGACCGGTCTTGTATCGGTCTCACCAACTCACCAGCTGTGTTGATTTCACTGATGCTGCTTTGTTCTTGGAGGCAAGGACGGTACCAGGGCGGCTTGTGCTTCTCCCCGCCTTGATTGCAATGCAAGATTCTTCAGCCTGGTTTCTTGGTCTTGCGCTTTCTATTCTCGAGGTGTCTGGAAAGTAATGCTTCCTTGTCGTAAAGGTCAAGGGAACCTCCCTCCTTGCAATCCCCTTCTGTTTTGTCACCTTTCTTTTCTCATTCAGCTGCCGTCTCGAAACTGCTGCCTCCTCGTGTGCTTTGCCTCGCTGAGAGTGTGCTCCTGTGCTCTGCCATTTATCCGTGTGGGGAAGCTTAATGGAAGTCAGTTGTGTCTGATGGTCAGTAGTTGCCTGACCATTGTATTGGGACATGCAGGTCCCAATTAGTCTGTTTTCTCTCATAGTGGGCTATCCATGTGAAAGTGTTCATGTTGTAAAAGAGAGGGGGGTAGAGTTCCTAAATATCCTACCTGCTAGGATGGGGTAAAGGTTTTATATGTAAGGGGATACCGCGTCTCACCATCTGGCGTCCCACTCCCCAAAGACCCCTCACCCAGGTGATCCTCACGTGCTGGTCCAAAAGCAATGGCCATGTCCTAGCCACCTGGATGACAGATCCTCGGGACTAGTGGGTGAGACACCTTCTGGCTTCTCACACCACACAGTGACAGTGTTCAAATGAATGTTATTATTAGGGCTTATGAGCGCGGGCCTAGCTTCAGAAATCAATGGAGCACTTTACAAGTCATAAGAGGGAAGTACACAGCAAGGGAAGCAGAAGGCAAGGGATCAATATAAGGGAGCAGGGAGCTAACAGCAGGGGAGTGAGAGGGTGGGCCTTACACAGCAAGGGATCTACAAGGCACCAGGGGAAGAAACCCATTTAAAAACTGTCTCTTGTGTATTGAAGGAGCCCCCAGGTTGTGTATGTTCACCATTCCATCTCCTTGATACTCCCTCATGATGTACCTCAAGTGCAGCTATTCATTTCCATATGCTGTAAATTGGTTAATTATATTACACACTGTGCATATGTGTCTGTGCAGTCATTACAAAAAACATTGGTGGCATCTTTGATTCCTCTCTCTCCTCACATTGCCAAGAAGGCCCACTATCAGCTGCACCTCTACAAAGGCATTCTCCCTTTCCACACCTTCCCCCAGAAGCTCAATAGCTCCAGAGCTCTGGCCCTTTCTAGACTTGACTACTGCAACAGCCTCTTACTCAATCTTCCTTCGTCCCCTTCAACTTATCCAGAATAGGACTGCAAGACATATCTGTGGCCTCAAGCCCAGGGACCACATCTCTCCAGCCCCAATGTCTCTCCTCTGGCTCCCAGTTGCTGCTAGGATCAAATTCAAGAGATTCTGCATCATTCACAAGGCTTTCTAGGGCCTGGGACCCTGCTACATCCAACCCTTTCACGCCAAATACCTCCCTGCTAGAGCGCTTAGGTTTGCTTGCTCCAACTCTCTGCAGATCGGCCGTTTCTCGGAGAGTGGGGGGGTAGATATCTCTCCTCCGCAGGAGGTTCCCTCTGGAACGGTCTCCCTGCCCCTTTCAGGCTTGAGCCGGATTTCCTTAAGTTCCGGAAGCTCCTCAAGACCCTCATTTTCCCCTCTCCCTTCCCCCCCGCTAACTTCTCCCTCTGCTGCCGTGACTGACTGCCTGGTTACCTTGAGTTCTACAGGGTTCTAGGCTCCCCCTGCCTAGTCCACCTAGGTAGACCTGGTGGCTGCTCTCCAGGTCAAATATGCTAATTTGGTGGTGCTTGGAGATTTTAATATGCGACTCATCTGTCCTCTTGCACTTATGCTAACAGAGTTTTGTGAGGCACTACCGGATCTGGGCCTCCATCAATCTATAGCCGAGCCCATGCATATCAAGGGTGGGAACTTGAATTTGGTTTTCTCAGGGGTAGATACTACTACAGTTACTTCAGTTAAGCAAGTGATTTGGTCTGACCATAGCCTTATCTCCTTTAAGGTTAGGAGGCTGGCAGTGCCTAGCAAAATAATTTCGGCGCAATCGCTGAGACGCAACTGGTGCCCGGTGGGCCCCCATGGTCTATGGCTGCTAATTTTGGGATAAATGTAAACGCTCTACCAGCATTCATTTGTCCCCTCTCTCTCTCATTTATAATGAGGTAGCTGACCAGGTAGCCCCTTCTGAGCCCTGCTTCACCGACCAACTAAAAAGCTTCTCGTCTAAAATAATGACAATCTCATGGCTTTTCTGAGAACGGTAGCCTGCGATTAACTGTGAAAAATTATCATAAAGATGTGATGTCTGCCAAACAAGCGTTCTTTACCCAGAAAGTGTGGTGCATATTGAATCAGTCTAAAGAACTTATTTCGGTGGTGAAATCGTTCTCTTCTCCCACCGCTCCTCAGGGGTTTAGCCCTCTCAGGAACTATGTGATTCCCTTTCTGATTTCTTTATTTCTAAAATAGAGAAAATTCAGGAAACATCTCTATGAAGAGCCCTTTAGTGAGATCACTCTCCTGCAATTGCCTGCCGAGAACACTACACAGGTGTGGTCTGATTTCCCTCTTTTTCCGGCAGAGGACGTTGCAAAGGCTGTTTGTAAGCTTAAATCGGCTGCTCTCTCTGACCTTATTCCGCTGTCTGATTAAAGAAATTATGCCAGGCATAATGCCTTTTGTCACCAAAGCGGTGAACCATGCCTGTCAGTCAGGCTCAATACCAGCTGAACTAAAACAAGCAACGGTCATCCCGCTTCTTAGGAAACATCTCTGGACTCATCTGTGTTAGTTAATTACCGCCCAATCTCACTTTTTCCTTTCTCTATGAAATTACTTGAATCACTTGTCTCACTTTTACTTTCCTCTTTTTTGGAACCCTCTCTATTTTTACTCCTTTCAGTCTGGATTTCGCCTGGGGCGGGGCACAGAGAGTGTCCTGGTGTCCGCAATTGACGATCTGACTATGCTGGTGCATCAGGGTGGAGTGGGGGCCCTGATTTTGTTAGATCTGTCAGCTGCCTTCAACACCGCCGAACACATCCTGGGTTCCCAGCTGGCCTCTCCGGGTCCGTCCTGGCATGGTTGACTTCTTTTCTGTCGAGAGGAGCCAGTCCCTGTTGCTTTCATCCTTTCTATCGTCGGCACGTGCCCTCACTTGTGGTGTTCCGCAGGGCTCCGCCGTGACTCCTATGCTTTTAAACATCTATGTCCAGTCACTAGTTTGCCTCATCTGCTCCCACGGGTTCAGGTGTTACACCAATGACACTCAGGTACTGGTCCGACGGATCGAGCTGAGCGGTCATCGGGGCTGTGCAAGTACCTTTCTGCAGTGGGAGCGTGGATGAGTGCGAACTGGCATAAACCGAACAGGGACAAGACGCAAGTCCTGGTGGGGGGGGTTCCTTCTGGATCTCTTCTTTATACTCCTTCGCTCTGGCATCCCACGCTCAGTGAACTTCCTGTCCCTGTGACTGTTAGAAATCTGGGGGTGCTGCTCTCATCTTCACTTTCCATGTCTCTGCAGGTGGGTGCAGTATGTAAGGTGGGGCACTTTCTGTTGAGGATTCTGCGGAAGCTGCTTCCCTTCCTTCCTCCCCGCCTGCGGCCGATGGTAGTGGCTTTGTTAATTACTAGCCGAATAGACTATTGTAATGCCTTGTACCTGCCTCAACCTTTGGGCACTATTCATCGCTTACAGCTACTGCAAAATTTAGCAGCTAGAGTAGCTACTGACTCTCCGTACGGAGCCCACATCAGCCCTGTGCTACAGGCTTTGCACTGGCTTCCGATAGCTCAAAGAATACAATTTAAATCACTTTGCCTGGTTCACCGGGTCCTGTATGGACAGGGGGCAGAATACCTTAGGGAAGAATTTCCCTGCTACACCCTGTTTAAGTCACTTCGCTCCAGTGAGGCCAATCTTCTGGTCATTCCCAAAATGTGTCTTTCCCTTGTAAGAGACCATGCCTTTTCATTTCCGGCTGCTAAATTGTGGAATCAACTGCCATTAGCCTTGATAGGAATGGAAAATAATGTCCTCGTTTGGCGGGCTATGAAAACATTTCTGTTTTAGCTTGCTATTTTGAGTTGTGATTCCCCGAAGCCTCATGCCAAGATGCCCTTTGGGGTGAACGTGCACGTTAGAAATGGTAATAACATAACCCCCCTTCCTCGCACTTAGCATGTGCACCCACACCACCGCAATCTGGGGCACATGTCTCCTGGTGTACCCCGAGCACTTGCACCTGCTCCTCTTTACCCTGCTTTTCCTGTCCCACCGTAGCACTTTGCTTTTTGCGCAGACCTGTGCCCCCCTCTCCCTTGCACTTCTTGCTCAGTACTTGCACAATCCGAATTTCACAATACCTAGTATGACCGGTATTGTATCTTTCTCCCTTTTTCCCCCACCACTTTTTTGTCCTGTGATGCCTTGAAACACCATTTGTTGTATAGGCGCCTTACAAATATCCAATAAATAAATAAATTAAACCACTGACACTGGAATAACATTCAAGAGTTTTACTAAACAAAATTAAAATATAAGACTATTGCATGGAAATAGTTTCAGGATGGCAGTAACATCTTGGGAAACAGTCCTTGAAAGCAGGATTATGTAAGAAGGACAGCAAATTAAAAGGCATACCAAAAGTTCCAGAAAGGATGGTTTTCTGCTTTGTGATTTCCACGGCTCAGTTCTTATCCTTTCTTATGGGGGCCGCAAGGCCTCTCTGCCTCTTCTTGTAGGATGTTACTTACTCCTCTCTTCAGGGGCTAAGTGGCTCTCCTCCTCTGTTACACATCCCCTCTCCTAGGAATAAAAGTCACTTTATCTCTTTCTCCCATCTCTATAGCAGGTTCTATGTGAAAATGTCCTGTTACTTTCCCTTAGCCTGGTTGGTCAGCACAGGCGATACACGTTATTTAAATATATGTTATTATTCACATCACAAACGTGACTTTGAATCACTGTAACAGTTAAGTGACACACATCTGTACTCACGGCTGCTTAATCCATCTTTCTGTCTACTAGATCAGATCCCTTACAACACAGCACCACGTTAAGAGTTAGGGGAGGTGGGGCTGGAGTGGAGTCCCAGCCTTGCCCCACGTCCTGCATCTATCTCCTTGATGGATAGAGTTGCCTGTTACATCTTGGTACAACGTATATCTACATCTCCCACTAATATACACCAAGATGAAAGACCTAGCTAAGTGGCACTGACTTGCACGTGCACTGGTGCCATGGTTACTATATACAGTATGGGGGAAACGGGCCGCGCGTCGAATAGACTGTCGGCTCTGATCCCTCCCTCGTAGATTCCTTGAAGGTAGGTGAGTTGTGGATAATCGTTGTTAAAGTGAAATTCGGCACAGAGTGATTCAATAGACAAACAGATGAAAATACATAACGTGACAATCAGTACAGTACACGCTACTGTTGAGACTTTGGCTCCCATACATAGAATTGTCACGCATGCGGCATAGACCTATTTTTATGATAAACATATGAATATAAACATATGAATATACATGACGTGACTATTAGTACAGTGCACGCTACTGTTGAGCCGCTCGCTCATACATTTTGAATTACGGCGCAGTTCCCATAGGACGTTACCTGGCCCGTCCCTTTCTCTCTTCAAATTTTTACTAGTGGGTATAGCCTCCAGCATACCCGCTGGACTACAAACACTGACCCGGCCTGTGCATCTTACAGAATAGCCGGGTGAGTAGCTTTCTGTTCTCATGGCAGAACGCAGATTACAATTACAGTATAAAGATGATTTCTGATACACATGTCTTTAATATACAGGGTTCTACAACCTCTTCTGTCCCTAATACAAAAGGTCAGTACTAATTATCGGATTTCTTATTACCTCGAACAATCCATATTAAAATGGACTAAGAGAGTCTACTTTTTGCCCTTTAGGTGATTATGTGAATAGAGATCAACATTTGGAACTTTATGGAACTAAGAGCTCAAAAGCCCTGAAGATGGTGTGGCGTTGCCCCGTAAGGGCTGCGCACACGGCGGCGTGACGTTGCACGTCGCCGCGTGCGGCTTAAATAAACGGGGCGTTCCCGGAAGCGGGAGAGCGACCGGGGAGCCCGAACCTGACGGACGTGTGAGCTCTGTTGGGTTGGGGGCTCACGGGCACGCCTGGGGGGGGCAAAGGACAGACCCCCAACAGTGGCGACGAGTGATGTCGGATGCCCGGGCCCGGCGGTGAAAGGCGTCTGGAATTTTTCAAACGATCGGAACGTTCACGGATGTTTCGTTTCATGCCGTGGCTGCGGACCGCACACGCGGCTGACGGCCATTTTGCATACGAGGCCGCGGAACTTCTCGGAGCTCCGGTTCGGAACGAGAAGGTGATCCGGGTCTAATTTTTGGATTTTGTGGTTGCTGAGTGCATGACCTGCACGCCCATACCCAATTTGTGTGTTTTCATCAGATTTTGGGGCTGTTACGTCGAGTGTAAGCCAGGATAAGGACTAATATGGTAGGGCCTGCTTAGTCCAGTCCATCCACGTGGCTCAATTTTTGGGACTTCTGTACGGCAGTGCTTTGCTGCAAGGTGGCAACAAGACACTTCCTCGCCCCCTTCATCATCAGGACACTCTTTTTGATCCTCTTCATCATCACGAGGTGGTGGCCGTTTTGGAAGTTTTTCGTGTGTTTGCACCAGGCTGTGTGTGGCACGAGGGTGCATCCTTCCGCATGGTGATGGTGGGAATCTGAGTTGCGGCCCCAGGTCTGGTAGTGGGGTGCCTGTGCGCTCAGTCCCATGTCCGACAGCGACCAGGACGGTGACACCGCGGATCCTGGGGAAGAATCTCAGGACGAAGGTCAGGCGGCCCAGCCTGCAGCTCTGCAACCGCTGCCACCGGGGAATCAGGGGCCTGCACCACAGGCACCACTAGGGGCACAGCCTGTCGCTCCACAAGGGCCCCCCATTATGGCTCAAGCTAGAGCCCAGGCGGCCCTGCAACCGATACCAGAATTCGATCCTACGGGCCCCCCGTCCAGTCTGGGGCCCCGATGGAAGAGGTGGGTGGCCCGCCTGGACATGTACTTCAGGGCTGCTCGAGTGGATGACAATGACAGCATGGTAGCCACCATGCTGTACTCGGCGGGAGCCGCGGTTCAGGAGATCTTCGAGTCACTGACTCCGGTGGACCAGACCTATGGTGAGGCGAAAGCGGCTCTCCTCGCACACTTCCTTCCACTTGCCAACGTGGACTTTGAGAGATTCGTGATGCTGTCGGCCAAGCAGAAGGATGATGAGACCCTGGACACGTTTTACGGCCGCCTACGCCGCCTGTCCCAAGGGTGCGCGTGGGGGGACGCGGAGGACATGATACGGACAATGCTGATCCAAGCATGCTCCTCTGGCAAACTGAGGAGACAGGTCCTCAGAGAGCCAGGAATCACTCTGCCCCGTATACTAGAACTGGGTCGATGTCACGAAGTGGCTGAGGCACGGACAAACAAGATGGAAGCGGGTTCACACTCGATCAAGGCCGAAGAGGTGTGCGCTGTGTGGCGGGGCGGCAGAGGAACAAGAAGGCCTGGGGAGCCCCCCGAGACAGGGCAGGAAGATCGGGGGAGTCATGTCAGAAATGTGGCTATGACCTCCCCCACCCCACAGAGTGCCCAGCCGCAGGAAGAACATGTGGCCGATGTGGACTGCCGGATCACTTCTCGAGAGTGTGTAAGTCGGCTCTACCTGTCATGGTACCCAGAGGTCTTGCCCGAATCTGGACTCCGCGCCAAACCCGGCCATCCAACGTGGCCCAGGTGGATCAAGCGGAAGAGGAGGCTCAGGCAGAGGAGGCTGAAGTAGAGGAGGAGGAAAACATCTTCTTCGTCTCAAGCATGGGGATCCTGAAAGGCAAAAGCAGGAGACAGCCAAGGTGCGTGGTGGAGGTGAACCGCTCGCCTGTTCCCGTGCTGGTGGACACAGGGGCATCGGTCAATGTTATGGCGAGGGGACATTATGACGCTCTTGACCCATTACCGAACCTGGCTGTGCCAAGAGCTCGCATCTTCGCCTTCGGTGGACTCGAGCCCATACCGCTGGACGGAGCGTTCGTGGCGAAGGTGGAGCATGAAGGCTCGAAGATCAGAGCCTGGTTCTATGTGACCCCCATAAGCAACAACACCCTGCTGAGCTGTGCGGCTGCGGAGGCACTCAGGATAGTGAGTTTTGCGTACTCAGTATACCTGGAAGATATCAATGATCTACTGGACAAGTACACAGCCCTGTTCAACGGCATTGGGAGAATGACCGGTGATCCAGTCCGGCTACACATTGACGACTCAGTGCAACCAATTGCCCTGAAACACCGGAGAGTTCCTTTTCATCTGAGGGAGCAAGTCGACAAAGAACTGGACAACCTGGTGGCCTTGGACATCATCGAGAAAGTGGAAGGCCCAACACCATGGGTGTCCCCCATTGTCGTGGCCAGGAAACCAAAGCAGCCGGACTCCGTTCGCATGTGTGTGGATATGAGGCTACCCAACAAGGCCATAAAAAGGGAGCGACACCTGACCCCAACCATCGATGACATAATTGCTGAGGTACAGGGGGCCAGATTCTTCTCCAAACTCGACCTCAGAGCAGGGTACCATCAAGTTGTCCTCCATCCGGAGTCCCGGTACATTACTACATTCACCACCCACCGGGGACTCTACAGGTACAAGAGGTTGAGCTTTGGGGTATCGTCGGCTGCCGAAGTGTTTCAGAACATTATCCGGGGTGCACTTGCTGATCTTGAAGGGGTACTCAACATCAGTGATGACATTTTGGTGTTTGCCAACACGGAGGTGATCCACCTGAAGCGCCTGGCCAAGACCTTCCAGAGACTACAGTCATTGGGCCTCACCCTCCATAGGGACAAGTGCGAATTCCTGCGCCCATCAATAGAATTCTTTGGGTTCGTGTTCAAGGAGGGAGGGGTGTCACCCGACCCGCGGAAGGTTCAGGACATAAAGAGTGCACAGCCCCCGGAATCCGTGTCGGAAGTGAGAAGTTTTCTGGGCATGGTGACCTACTGTGGTCGGTTCATCCAAAACCTGGCCTCGAGGTCTGAGCCGCTCAGAGCTCTTACCAAGAAAGAGACTGCCTGGCACTTGGGTCCACTGGAACAGTCGGCGTTCGAGGACATCAAGAGCGCCCTAACAACGGAAGACACCATGGCGTTCTTCGACCCGGCGCTACCCTCGGAGATCGTGGTCGACGCCAGTCCATTTGGCCTGGGGGTGGTCCTGACCCAGGTGGACCGGGATGGAAACCTCCGGCCCGTAGCATACGCCAGCAAGGCGCTCTCGGAAACGGAGCAGCGGTACTCCCAGATCGAGAGGGAGGCCCTGGCGGTCTTGTGGGGATGCTGACATTTTCGCCTCTATGTGCTGGGGCACCCGGTGACTGTGGTGACTGATCATAAACCCCTGCTCCCGATTCTGGCAGGCTCGTCATCAAAGCCCCCGGCCAGAATTGAGAGATGGATGCTCGCATTGCTTGAGTACGGGGTCACGCTGGTATACCGGCCAGGTGCCAACAATGCAGCGGACTTCCTTTCCCGTCATCCCGGAGTGCGTGGGGGAGTGGCGGGAGACACCTGCGCAGAAGAAGCGGACGACCATGTCCGGATGGTGGTGGAGGGAGCAACACCAAATGCACTGCCCCTGTCGGAGCTGGAGGCTGCGGCGGCCGAGGATGGGTGCTTCCAGATACTGAAGCAGTCGATGCAGAGCGGTTCCTGGAAGCTCGTCTTGGAAGCTCTCGCAGGGCGGACCCATGAGGCGAAGACCGCCCTTGAACAGCTGTGGAAGGTGAAAGATGAGCTGTCTTTCTCGGAGTCGGGGCTCCTGCTCCGGGGGGATCGCATAGTGGTCCCCCACTCCAAAGTGGGTGAGGTGATCGTTTTGGCCCATCACGGACATCAGGGTGCTGCCAAGACGAAGGCGAGGCTGCGGATGAAGGTCTGGTTCCCGGAGCTGGAGAAAAGGGTCGATGACTTTGTGGCAGCCTGTGTATGGTGCCAGGCAGCCTCCCCGGTCCAGAGGGAACAGGCTATCGAAGCAATGCCTCGAGGGACCAGGCCCTGGGAGGTCGTGCATGCAGACTTTGGGTCCACGTCCGTGGGCACCCATTTTCTGGCCATAGTTGATGAGTACTCCCGGTACCCCGAAGTGGAGTTTGTGGAATCGGTGGCATTCGAGCATGTGGTAGTCGGCATGGAAAAGATCTTTGCAACCCACGGATTTCCCCTGACGCTGTGCTCGGACAATGGGTCGCCATTTCAAAGCGAACGCTTCTCAGAGTTCCTGGCCAGCTGTGGAGTTCAACATCGAAAGATATCCCCGCTGTGGCCTCGGGCCAACGGCGATGCAGAAAGACTGATGCGAACACTAAACAAGACATTTCGGATTGCGCAAGGACAAGGCCAGCCCCTCCAACGGGCATTATATCAATTCCTGAGAGTGTATCGCACCAAGAGAGAGAACCCGGGATTGTCAACGACCAGCAGGTTGAGGCCGACCGACTGGCCAGGATCAGCCAAGAGAACGTGCGCTGGGGCCTGCAGCCCCAGCGGCTGGAACCCGGGGATGAGGTGCTCATCCGGAACCGCCATCCTCACGGGAAGTTGTCCCTACCTTATGAACCAGCGCCCCTGGATATGGTCGCCGTGAAGGGGTCAATGGTGACGGCCTCCGATGGGCAAACGGCTGTCACCCGTAACGTCAGCTTCTTCAAGAAGCTGGGGGACTCAAGAACTGAACCCCCTCTGGACCCTGGTGTCACCGAGATCCCTGCAGAAGATGGGCCCCCTCTCGGTGTCCCGGCCTCTCCGAGTCGGGAGGCTACTGTTGATGGACTCCCGGGGCCGGAGGTGAGCGGGAGGTACCCCCAGAGGACTGGGCGAGGGAAACCCGCTTACCTCAGTGAGTATGTGTTGGGACAGTTGGAGAGTCGTCCGGGGTGAGGGTGGCTGACATTAAAGGGGCCTGGGTCCAGGATGGGCAAGTTGTTTGTTGTGTGATATGTTGTGTTTAACTAATAACGTAGTTGTGTGTCCTCCTGAAAAAGGAGGAGTGTGGCGTTGCCCGGAAGGGCTGCGCACGCGGCGGCGTGACGTTGCACGTCGCCGCGTGCGGCTTAAATAAACGGGGCGTTCCCGGAAGCGGGAGAGCGACCGGGGAGCCCGAACCTGACGGACGTGTGAGTGTGAGCTCTGTTGGGTTGGGGGCTCACGGGCACGCCTGGGGGGGGCAAAGGACAGACCCCCAACAGATGGATTGTTTAAAATCCGAAATGCGTAGGCCATCATTGTGCATGAAAGCTGTTTGAGTCGGAAGCAGCCTCATTTGACTTTTTGAGTGCAGTTGGAGGCGCGGCTTGACTCGGTGACTGAGAGAGAGGGTCCCTTTCTCTAAACCGTGAGAGTGATCGAGAGTTACTGGTGACCAGCGTGTGTCGGTCGAGAGAGCCGGGCCATGAGAGCCGGGCCAAGCCAAGCCGGCACTAACGCTGTGGACGAAGGAAGAAGGACGAAGCCTCAGAAGTGGAGAGGCAGTAGCAGGGTGCGCCGTGGAATTGTGCATTTTCTGTTTGCTGTCTGCCGAGGTGCTGTTACGGCCTGTAGTTACAGCCATAAAGGTATCCAGGAGGCTGGTTTGCAGGCGCAAAAGTTTTCTCTCCTCCCCTCCCCACCGATAAACCTCGCTTGCCGCTTGCACTGACTGGCAGGCTGCTCTGTGTTGCTGTGTTGCACTGAACTGTGCAGAGCTGTGCTGGGGCGAAAACAACATAATTAACAACTATTGATACAGGATTCCACAGCGCTCATAGTACCTTATGCCAGCTTGTTGTCTTGTTGTTTGTCGGCTGGCACTGAGCTGGTGGTTCGCTTGTCCTTCATCGCCCTCATCGGTCCTACAAACGTTTATATTACGGGGGCTACAGGGCGTCAGAGGACTGTGCATCACCTTGAAGTTTTCTTGGGCTGACTACAAAAGCCCTTGCAAGCTCCCTGCAAGTGAAGCAAACTTTAACCAAAGCCTTGGTGCAGCTTGAGGAACATGGATGACCTGACCGTGCATTCTAGCCCTATATCTGATCAATCAAACATTGTACCCGTCTCCGTTGATCGGGAGGGGACAGGTGATAAGACCGAGTCAAATTTGACTGAGCTGCCCCATATGCAGGAGTCCACCAACACGGACAAAAGTGTGGACATACGTGGGGCTGTGTTTACCCCAGAGCCCAGGGGTGTCCGCTGAGCCCTGCAGTGGAAATAACTTCCAAAACATTGAATTATACAAACACGTTGCAGAATGAAACTCACAAATGTGAGGAGGCTGGGGGTGAAGACCCTGCAAAAGACACAGTCTACTCAACCTCAAACCAGGCAAAGCAAATTAGGACCACAGGTTGCGTCTTGGACAAGGATTCCTCCAAAGACCAAGTAGGTTCACCCCCACCGTATGCAGGTGATGTAGAAAAGTCGCCTGCTGTTAGGTTGGCGCAACCTTTGCACGTAGGAAGGCCCATTTACCAATAACATCCGTAAGTGAAATCACAGACCCCCGGATCATATACACATTTGGTGCAAAACATAAGGAAACCTCAGTCAATAGCTACTTGCAAATCGGTGACATCAAGTCTGTGGAAACCTAGGGGGGATTACTCCAGTTTCACTACAAGGTACTCAAAGGTTTTTTTATACTAAAAAGAACGACAGTGAACACATGGGAAGGGGTGGCAAAACAGTATTGGGAATCAGAAAGGCTCGTATTCCTGAGAAAATATCACATGTCAGGAAACAAGGGATGGCACGATGATCACCACCGGCCCCCTGAGCCAAACTCAAAAGCTACCACAGCAAAAAAAGGTTCAATGGGATTCTCAAGCAAAAACATTTCATAAGAAGGGAGAGTATAGGGGTAGCCCCCTGCAAGAGCCTACACCAAACCTGCTAGCCCACAACATTGAGTCAGACCTTAGAGCCTGGGGGCGGACCTAAATGCCAGGACTAATCCTAGGTCTCGGGAAGCGAGACCCAGAGGGAAGGAAATCTATAATGGTATTCCAAGTAACTATCCATCATCTAACAAACGTCAAAGGTTATCATCGATTGAGGTGGGGTCCACCCCAACTGACGAAGACTTACTGATGGACCTAGTCTCCCAAGTGGAACACAGAAGGGAGGTAAAGGCTGCAAAGAACACGATCAATGCTGATATGATTGCAGCCTTTACCGTTACAATGGCTTCATATATGAAACTCACTGAAAACTTATCTGACCAACTGAAAGACCAGACGACAGTGATAGCTATGCTTCACTCAAAAATATTTTTTGTTGAAAGTTTTATCACTGCTATCCAAGGCAACTTGGACAAAATCTCAGAACAGACAACTTTGATTCTGAAAAATATAATTGAGCCAATCATCCGGGACAAAGAAAGAAGAAGATCGGAAAGATTCATAGTTAACTCCCAGCTCAATAACCAACTGTTGGTGGCCGACACCGGTAATGAGGGCATTCAATCTGAACAGCACTTAAATGCCACCTCAGAAGCTATCCCAACGAATAGTAGGGAAAATAAACTCCATAAAGACGGGTTGGCAAGGATGTCAGTACAACCAGGGAGGAAGTCATGGAGGGCCAGCAATCAGCCAGCACGGAGAAGGAAACAGCTCCTCCTCGTCCAGGATTTAGTACCCCATGTGTGGATTTAACTGAGGGAATGGACCCTTCAGTTATAGAAGACACTGTTACCGACAAGATAGACCTGAGCCCCCAGGAACCGCCAAAGACTTTTACCATCTTCTCCAAATTGGGAAGCGCATACTTGGGAGCTACGGCAGACAATCACTCTCTACAAACAAAAAGAATTGCGCTAAAAGCAAAACTGAAAACAACAGGATCCGATGCACTCAGAAACACACTAAAGAAGCAGCAGCCAACTAAAAGAGAAGCCTTAACTAAAAGAGTGAATCTATAACAACAAAAAAACCAACACCATAATTCGCAACATTGTCAGGCCAGATAAACCGGTGTTTGAGAGATTACCAAACACAGTGGTACAACACACTGCTGAGGTACCGAATTTGAAAACTGCTCCTCTCAAGTTGCTTTCGAAACAGGGTAAGGCCACCGAAAACTCTGAACTGTCAGAAGATGAGATGGCTATCCTTCTAAATCTTTCAACTCACTGGAACATGGTGGAAGAGGTGAACACTGATTCATCGGAGGAGTCTGGAAGTGAGGATCTAGACAGAGACAATCGGCACAGGACGTGAAATCCACTACTTCACGAAATATTAGACCCCTGAAACCGGTGGCATTATTGCAAGCTCAGCAACAAGGGCTAGAAGTCCGCCGAACATTAACCCTCTACTGACAAGCAGTGCTGAACAGGTTGAAGGTTCCTCACTGGATCAGGATCACCTCCTTTGGGATGAATATATGAGATTTGATCAGAAAAGGAAGGTCCACAGGATGAGGAAATCTGTGACTGATGTGCCGGGAGCTTGAATTATTGTACAGGCTAATGAGAATCTTACGATTACAGCTAAAATCGTAACTCCAGCCAGTACCCGTGTCTATAGATACATCCTGGAGAGGGTTCTGAAAATCAACAACAACTTGGTTCTAAATCGGGCGAATGTTATGAGACTCCTAAATAGCATCCCGGAAATTAAAACAATAAACTCTAAGAATCTCCAGCTGATAAAGTTCAAGGACGACTCCAGGTTAGATCAAGTTGCTATTCAGACTGTAGACGTAAGAGTAAAACATCTCCTGGATAAAGAAGGAGCAAGATTACTCCAGATGGGGTTTAGCCTGACTGAACAGGATGCAAATGTCCACCACAAGAGCAAGGAGTATGAGGAGTGCACATATGTTAATGTTAAAGGACATTTGTACCGTGCACTATCACCACTGGAGTGGTGATGACACCCGGATAACCAGGCGGCCGGAGGACAAAAAATATTTCACAGACGACCGACCAGGCATGGTTTCAAGTGGACAGAAATTTCTGCACTCTAGACGGGTCACATTTGACAGACCTGGGGGCCAGGAAGACAATTCCAGTGTCTGCAGGTACAAAAAGCAAGAGAGGATTGGAGTTGGTTAGCAGCCACACTAGCTTCAAGATCATAATGCCAGCAGGAATAACAAGAGATGACTAGCCCACACATTTTTACCAGTAAGCCATACGAACTAATGACCTTTGGATCCTGGAATACCCGGGGCTTCACGCATCTCTTTGGGGAAGGGGACATAATATTTGAAGAGTATGACATCCTGTGCCTCCAGGAAACCTGGCTTAGGGAAACACCAATCCTGGAGGGTTATGAAGTCCAATTTAACCCTGCCACAAAAGGGTAGGCGGGACGCCCGACAGCAGGTTTGATCACCATGGTCAACAGATCCATTGGCAGGCAAGTACGATCTATGAGGAATCCAACCCCCTTAATCCAATTAACAGTACTGGAAAATACTTCCAGATACGAAAGTTTCCAGAGATCACTCATGATATGCAACCTTTATTAGAAGCCAGCTTCTTCCCTGGCTGATAACTTTGTTGAGACGTGAATAACCTACATAGATGAGGAAATGGTGGCTAATAACAACACAGATATCCTTTTATGTGGGGAATTGAACATCGAATACTTTGACAATGACAAGGCTCTAATACTCGATCTCCCAACTAACGCACCCCCAAAGGTCACAAGAGGTTTACTCTGTAGAGTGGAATTAAAGAAAAGAAATATACACATACTGAACGGTCACATGAAGGGGGACATTCCTCCAAATTTACCCTGGAAGAGAGGCGAGCAAGGAAAAACTCTGGATTATTTATACGCCTCTGGAAACCTCTGGGGAAAGTTGGGTTCTTTGGAGGTAATTAGAACCTCCCAAAGTGATCATGACTTACTCAAACTAAAAGGCACTCACAGGGCTACTGGCATCTCATATTTGACCCATTCTCCATCTTACCTGCCGTTGGAACTTGCGCCAGGTCAGAATCATCTAAGAATCGATTTACCGGAGTTGGCCTACCTGAAGGCATTGGTCACTAATGGATCCATTACAGACAGTGCTGGAATATCGCAGTCGTTCCTGGATTACCCACTGGTCCTTAAACAATTTGGAGTAAAAAAAGGCATCGGGATTCCACGAGTCCACCACATGGCTAAACATGCATATAACCAAGAAGTGTCAGCCACAAAGAATGCCCTGAATAAACTGCGACTCCAGCATAAAAAAAAATCACCTACTCCAGCATCTGCAGAGGGGGTAAGACGGGCTAATCAATCTTTCAGGAATTGGCTAAAGCATCACAGAAGTCAGTTATTTCAGACAGATGGCGAGAACATGCTAAAATTATTAGCCCCAAAGAACACTGCCAGTATGTGGAAGCTGTTTAATGCCCTAACAGCCCCCCAGGATGCCTTACTTGGTAACCCAGTTTCAGCGGGGTCTTGGGAGAAGCACTTTGGGAGGCTATTTAAAAATGAGGACCACCAAATTTCAGGACCAGTGACATGCAGTCCCGGTGCATGGAGTTTTGTCATTGACAGGGATAAAGTCAGGACCTTGATAGATAAAGCAAGCAGCTCTAGGGCCGCAGGGCCTGACTGCCTTACCAATGCCCTCTTAGAAAAAGATCCGGACTACTGGGCTGACTTTATGGTACAACTGTTCGAGAAAATCAACGCCACAAACAATTCCACACTCTTGGACCAAATCCATCGTGGTACCCATCTATAAGAAGGGCGATAGGTCTGACCCCTCCAACTACAAACCTATTGCCCTCCTCGATGTGGTTGGAAAATTGTTTTCAGCAATTGTGCTGAAGGACCCGATATGTGGAGCGGGGCTACGAACCATCAGGATCCCTGGAAAGCGTGATTTAAAAAAGGCACAGGAACATCATTAAACTTATTCCTGGTTAATCTCTTTAAATGTAGGATAAAAGTTCCAAGACCAACAATAAAATTGACATAGCCTCGATAGATCTGGCACACGCCTTTGACTACATAGACAGGAACATTCTTTAGTCGAAATTGCAAAAGTGGGGCTGCCCGCTACATCGACGAGAGGCATTGGGACTACGCCATAAATCAACTACGATCAGAGTAAGACTGGACAAGAGGGGAACTCTCTCTAAGGAAATATCAACTACGAAGGGTCTAAAGCAAGGGTGTCGCCTGGCCCCTGCAATTTTCACCCTTTTCACGTCTGACATCGAAGAAGAGTTCGCAAATGTGAGATGCTTCCACCACGCATCCCTGGAATAGCAGTGGGAAGACTGCTCTATCCAGACGATCTCTTACTGTTAGACCAAACAGAGATCGGTCTGCGAAGACAGTTGGACGCACTGGCAACCGACATGTAATGCGTTAACTATTAATCCCAAAAAATCAAAAATCTTAACGCTAAATAACGCTAGTGGCCAACACTCTAAAAAAGCTTGGTTCCTTAAAGGGGAGAGAGTTCCCGAAGTAGCTGAAATGACATACCTTGGCCTGTCCTTGAATAAAAGCACCATTGATTCTTTTGGCCTGGAAATACTAAAATCTAAAGCCAGGAATAATCAAACATTGGTATGGTAAATTCTCCTTGTCTCCGGTCATCGAGTTCTACAAACTCAGGTTGTGCCAATATTCTCTTATGGTGCAGAAACTCAATTAAGGCTGACAGAAGAACCCTCGATTTGCCTAACTCATTGCCAGTTGAAATAATCCGGAGAGAGCTAGGTTTGTCCTCTTTGAATGCTGCTCTGGAGTGGAAAACGCTTTCCCTTCTGCGTAAATACCTGGATCCTCCGGGAGTGGGAGGTTTTGACCTACTGCAAAATGCCCTAAAGAAAAATCAGGAAAGATCCTTGATTGAGTGGAAGAGTATATGTTCAGAGATACTCCAAAGGTTGGCTCTTTCAGAAGATACCCTGCTGGCAAATCCAGGCCTCGTAAAAAGAAAATTACTTGACTTTGACTGGATAACCACAAACAACAGGATTTCTTCTTCTAAAATATTAGGAAAACTGGGATGCCTCCCTGGGAAAAGAGGGGACTCATTGACTTACATTAAGAAATTCCCTTCCCCTACATTAAGACAAGAGTTCCTGAGTCTCCGCCTGAATCTCTTCCCTACTAAGGAGGTAACTGAGAGATGGCGGCAGGAAAGTGAGCGCAATTACTCATGCAGAATATGTGCAGATCCCTTTGAAACATAGATGCACTTAATGATTGAGTGCTTTGCCCCGAAGTATTCAAGAGAAAAACACTTGGGGGAATTTCTAAAAAAATTGCTCTACAAGGTCTTCAAGAGAAACATGGTTTCTCTTGATGCAAGGGAGAAGAACCACTGTAACATTGAAATATCTTTAAAAAAGGCCAGTAATCCCAAACAGGTTTTTGGACCCGCAAAAGATTCCCAGCGCCCTTAATGTGAATTAACAAAAGGATAATGATAACTGGACTGTGTCGCAACTTCCCTGGTTCTGATAATGCATTCACATATGTTAGTAGGATTTTATATCTTTTTTCTTTTTTATGTTTGTTTTAATTCATCATTACCACTTTTATGCCATTTGTTTGTTTGGGTTTTCTATTCGTATGTTTTGAATTTTAACCTATTGTATAACTTTGTTTTTTCATTTTTACAGTTAAAAATAGCATAAAAAGTTTAAAATTGTAAACTTATAAATGCTAATAAAAAACTTAAAGAAAATGTGTTGGCAATTGTGTTTTTAAGAGGAGTTTATTGGACAATTACAATAATTGAAATGTTACATGTTTCAAAACCTAATTGTGTGAACAATGTAACGCAATTCGATTAATTATTTTGTATATGTGATACATGTGGAACTACCATTGAATTTGTAAACTTTGTCTCTTTACATGAACATTTATATGTATCCACACTAATTATATTGGTTTATCATTTTGAAATATAATGACCACCGATGGAATCCTTCCTTGTTGATGAATGAATATTATTTGAAATGTATCCTTACAGAATCTTATTATTGAAAAATTACAAATCTATGGTCAGAATACTGGCCGAAACTCTTTTCTTGAAACTTCATACAGAATAGGTCAATGTTGTGATATGCAGTCCGTGGTGATCAATGATTAAGACCTTAAACACACTTGGTACTTTATGTCCCTCCAAGAGTGCATGATAGGGTTACAAGCTGGCGACAACTGGTTGTGTTTTGCGTTTTCTTTTCCAAGTCTCGGGTGCCCTTGAGACTTCTCCCTATTGCACCTGAAATCTATCTTTATATGTTTAAGTTCACTAACTATGCTAGCTTTTTGAAACTCTAATTACAGATTGAACTATCAAATTACACAGTTGTGCCGCCAGCCCCATTATTGTTTCCCCAGGAAAAGATAGTCATGTGAAAAAAGTAGTCTGCAAAAAAAGTCATTTTAAAAAATGTAGTTATTTAATACAAGCAATGTAAAGTGTGAAAATGTTGCCAGTGATAAGGGCACCAAAATAGCTACTTTGAAATACCAAAAAGTAAAAGTCGTAACCCTAACATTGACCCAAACAACTAATATAACCTTCATAATCACCCTAACTTAATTCCTAAACCTTACCCTAACTCTCCTTAAAGCTTTATTCTACCTTGAACCCTTGACTAACACCAAGACGTGAGTGCGCTAAAGTATTTGATTTGCTTGTCACGCAATACAAAACACCAAATACAAGAAAATGTACAGTGAACCTAACTCCATCCCCATCTCGCTAATAATTCAATAGCCCTAACCGAAACCCTTGCTCTAATCCAAGCCTTAGCCCAACCACAACTCTAGAACTTACCCTTAAGCACTTGCTGCTGCGATCTGTCTGTAATATGTGGGTTGCATGCTCAAATCCCGGGAAAGGTCAACACAGTCTTTCATCCAACCAAGCTCAATATAATGAGTACCAATTTGGATTGGATAATAATTTTATACAAAATGTACATGAAGCGCTTTGGATAAAAGCACTTACTCTACACTACACTAACAACTAGGTTTATCCTAACCCCTATCCTATGCCAACATCACTAGCCCTCTCCAACCACATTTCCCTTTCTTTAACTCTTACCCAAAACCATTATTCATTTAGCCCTAGCCTTAACATAACCCCTAGCTTAACCCTCAACCATGCAATTACAAGCCCACTAAACCCTAGCAGCACTGCATTTTTGGCTACTTTTCAGCTACATTTTATGTCTACTTTTTGCTTGGTGACTTTTTCACTGCAGAGGTATTTTCACCACGATTATTTCAATGACTACATTTTTGCTGGCAACATTTTCACTGGATACCCTATAGCACACCCTCTTCTGGGTTCACGGGGTTCCCCTTATCCTCACTGGAGCACACCCCATCAATGGGGACCAAGGGACTCTCCTCTTCAGGCACACATCCCCTCTTCCAGGGATCAAAGTCACTCTCTCTCTTACTACATATGACCCTCAGGGCTCTCTTTCTTCTGGTCTCCACGGGCCCTCACTGGAGCACACCCCTCATCTGGGGGCCCAGGGACTCACCCCTTCCTCGCCCACTTCTAGGGTTCAGGAGGCACTTCTCCCACTCATTGGAGCACACCCCTCTTCTTCGGTCCAAGGTTCACTTCGGTGACTCACTGGGAAGCACCCCTCTTCTGGGGTTCAAGGAGCTGTTCCCCTTCTCCACCTCTATGGAGCCCAACCCCGTTCTGGGGTCAAAGGGGATTCCCCCACTCCCCTCATTGAAGCACATCACTCTTCAGGGGTCCCGGGAGATCACCTCTTCCTCACAGAAGCACACCCCTCTTCTTGGGTTCAGGGTGCTCTTCTCCCCCAATTACTGAAGCACATCCCTCTGCTGCGGTTCAAGGGCTCTTCTCCCACTCAATCAAGCACACCCCTCTTCTGATGTGTTCAAGGGGTTCTTCCCCTCCTCGTTCACCTTCCCTGTTGCGCATCAGCTTTCTCAAAAAACTCCTGAGCTTCCAGCTCAGACACACTGTCTGTTGATCTTAGCCTCTGTTTTAAAGCCCTCACCATCCGCCCATTAGCTGAGGCAAACCTTTTAATTGATTGGTAAATTGGCTTCCTAGTCCAAGCTAGGGTAAGAAGTCTCTAGACAGATGTTTCATTTGTCGGTTCCTGGTATTGCAAGGCCATCACAAGGGACAGAAAAACCTCTAGCAAGTTACTACCTGTGCAAGATCATTGTTCTTTTCCAGAAGGAGAAGGAAGTATTTTTCTCTTTTAATGCTACAGCTAGGGGAGGAAGAAGAAACTGTTCTCCTTTACAAACTTCGCTGCTGGAGGATGCAGGTTGGGGGGGGGCGGGGTTGCTAGAATTAGCAAAGTTTATTCCTTTGATGATCCACACCTGTTGACCAAGGGGTATCTCTCTATGCGCTAGTATTTCCTTGTGCATTTCTTTTCTGAATCTCTGAAAGACATTCCAGAATCGGTTTCAAGTTTTACATTTCTAAACCTGATGCATCTTGAGAGAGATGCAATCCTGAATGTCCTGTTTCTATGGAACCTGGTAGATTCTAAAGAGGTGCTCTCTCAGGGGGTTCAGGAATAGTTCAGGGCTAGTTCGGTCAGTCCTACTCACAGGCAGACTGGGGGCTGGGTGTGATTTTGGCATTGTGACTTTGTCTCCATATGCTTCTCATTACCAACATAGACTTAACAGTTCAAGGACAATTTGCCTGGAATGTGCTCCAAAAATGGAAACATTGAAATTTCCATCAGTAAATTCTGTGCCCTCGTGAAGAAGGACCATCTCAAAACCAAGCACAAGATATGATCTGGGGAAGCTTTTCCAGGAATTACCCAGAATTGTACACTCCTTTCACCCACCCAGTTCTCTTAAAAAGATACCATAAAGCATGTGACTTGGATGAGATTCCTGTTTTCCTCCCCTCATTTCTTATCCCTAGCTGCATGTGCCTCGTGTTTAAATCAAATCAAATAAATACTGCAAAACCTGCCATCAAACCTCTTTTTAATAAATGAGAGGTTCTTCTATGCACTTACCCCCATATTTCAGCCTAAGTGCAGCCCTAAGACTTGTGAGCCTAAGATTGAACTCTAGGTCTTGTCATATCTGATAATGAACTGCAAGGAACTAAACTGTGCCATTCTAACACAATTCATCGCAATTCTACAACCTGGGAACAAATGCCTACCAGGCCCTTGCCAGGCGCTCGAACCACAAGCTGTCTGGAAGCAGTTCAGTATTTTGGGAGTAAAAGAGTCCCTATTCTAATGGTTTTTTAACTTTGATACTAACATACAACACAAGCAGAACTTATTTGCATAATTATACTCCACATGTTGTTCCCCAACGTTTACCCTCCCATCCCTCCTCTCTCCTCCATGGTTAGCCTTGATTCGCGCCTCTTGCTTCCTTCATTAGTTCTCCTCACCACTCATTGACTCTTCATCGCCTATCCTTCCAATTTTCGCTTCCGCTCATCTTAGTTGAATAAAGTTGTTGTTAGGGCTGTCCATTGAAATATATCCACCCCTGGATCTTGTTTATGCTCCCGTATTGCCTTTTCCCACACTCCCGTTTCTGTTAGTGTCCATTTCTGTAGTTCTTCCCAAAACGTTCTCGTACTTGGCCCTCTCTCCACTTTCCAGTTCATTGCAATATTGCGTTTGGCCAACACGTATATTACATCTTTTAACTTTCCCATTGTTTTGCATTTTATTCCCCTTTGGAAGAGGCCTAGTATGCATGCCTCCAGTGATTGGATGTCTAATTCAATGCCTCCTAAGGCCACTTTGTTGGCAATTTGGCTCCATAACTTCTGTATGACTTCATATTCCCAAAACACGTGCGTCATCCCTGCCCGTTGACTACCACATTTTGGGCATTTCCGTCTGCCTGCTCCTCTGAATTTGGTTATCAGTTCTGGTGTCAGGTATGCCCTTTGTGTGATGTATAATTGTAGTAACTGTAGTCTGGCGTTCCTAGGGACTTTCTTGTGGTAATAGACTACTTTCTGCCAGTCTTTGTCTGCAAATGTTTTCCCTGGCTCGGCTTCCCAACCCGCTCTGCATTTTATTTTGTCCCTGGAATGGTACTCGATCAGCACATCATACATCCTTGATATGGCGTGCCCACCCTCCGAAATGTCTATTATTGTTTCCATTTCCTCTTTGCTTATTGTTTCTTCTCCTGCTTTTGGCCATCTGCGTTTTATCGTATTCATCACAGATTTGTATAACAGGAATTGCTCTTCGTATATACCTGTCGCTTCTTGTAGTTCTTGAAAAATCTAGCAGTTTGTTTTCTCCCCTGAGGTCTCCTGTCGTGCTGACGCCACAAGACTCCCAGTGACTGTGCACACTAGCTTGTAGTCCTCTTATCTGACATCACCACTGCCAGCGCAGTCTGTGGCTATATTGGGTCTCTAATTCCCATAGCTTTGCACATCCTCTGCCATATTTGTATTCCTAATCTAACTACATGTGGTATACGTTTGGTTCTGTCGGGGCAACCTATATTAGATCTTTCAAGTATAAATGTTGAATTGCAGGTTGTAGAAGTGCTGTGTCTACTGTGGGGTCATCCGCCAGCCAGTTTACTATATATTGAATCTGAAATGCTAGATAGTACAGTTCAAAGTTTGGAATCCGCAGCCCCCCCCCCTTGTTCGTAGGGTCTCTGTAGCGTGTTTAGTGCCACTTTGTGTCTGCCACCCTGCCATAGGAAACTTCGGCACTCTTTGTCTTGTCCAATGAAGAATTGCCTCTGAATGTTATATGGTATGTTCCCAAAACAGTGCATTAGCCGTGGTAGTGCCACCATTTCTAATAGCGCTACTCTCCCCATAACCGACAATGGCAGTTTTCCCCAGAATTGCATGGATTTTGTCAACTCTTCTCTCGCTTCGACAGTGCTATGGGTGTGTTCTTGTTTTGGGTCCTGATGAAGGTCTAATTCCAGGTACCTGAAGGAATCCTGTTCTGTGGCAGCAGTAGGACCCGCAACTCTGCCTTGTCATTTTCAGCTAGTTTAGCCAGCTGGAACAGGCAGGATTTATTCTTGTTTATGGCTATTCCTGAAAGTTTACTAAAGCTGTCCAATGGATCTAATATCCGCTGTAGTTCTCTTCAGAGTGCTGCAGGTATATTAACATGTCATCCGCATACATTGACACTATGCGTCTTACCCCCTCTATCGGTATTCCCGCTTCCACATATTCCTGCTTGAGAAATGCAGTTATGGGTTCCACGGCTAGTATGTACAGGATAGTGGGCAGTCCCGTCTGGTGCCCTTCACCAACTCCCACCTGTCTGAGAAAGTGCTTCCTGTCCTAACTCTAGCCATGGGTTTATTATATATTAGTTTCACCCATTTCATGCATCTCGGACCAAATCCTATTTTAGCCATTGTGGCATATAGCCAGTCCCAGTGCACAGAGTCGAATGCTTTGGTCGCATCTAATGAGGCCACCACACACTGTTGGTCCTTAACCATGGTACTATAGATAACATGGTGCAATCTCCTCAGGTTGCAGGAGATGTTCCTACCTGGAACATATCCTGTTTGGTTGGGGTGTATTATTTCTGAATTACTAGCTTGAGCCTGTCTGCCAATAGCGCTGTGAGAATTTTGTTGTCCTGATTCAATAGAGACATGGGTCTATAGGATCCACATTCCTCAGGATTTTTATTGTGTTTCGGTAGAGGAAGGATTACTGCTTCTCTCATGCTATCCGGGAGCGTCCCTGTATCAAATGCTTCATTGTATACCCTTGTTAGGATTGTTGCTAGCGGCTCTGCATATTCTTTGTAATATTCCCCATGTAACCCGTTCATACCTGCCGCTTTCCCGGAGGGCAATGTTCTTATTGTAGCTACCACTTCTTCTGTGGTTATGGGCTCATCTAGTGCCCTGATCTGTTGGCTGTTTAGGTGTGGTAGCCTGATGATGTCTAGTGCTTCCTGCAGTTCCTCCCCTCTATCCGCATGAGAGTCTTTGTATAGCTCTCGATAGTATTCGTAAAATGCCTTGTTTACTCCTGCCTGCATATTTTCTACATGGCGTCTGCTGTCTGGATGGAGTATATTGGGGTTTTCGTGTTATCACTTTTGTATAACCAGGCCAACATTCTGCTAGGTTTATCCCCCTGTGCGTGACTCCGCTCTATGTATTGCGTGTAGCTGAATTTGCCTAGCCTGTCCCATTGGTTCAAGAACTCTTGCCTCAATTTAATTTCCTCCTGTAGGTGATCCTCCTCCCACTTGTCTTCCTCTCAATTTCAGTAAGTTTTAGTTCTGCCTCTTGTAAACCTGAGGTGATGGCCTTGCGCACCCCTCAACAGTGCGCCTTGTGCGGGGGGTTGATTCCTCCCTCCAGTGACTATGGGTCTGTCCCTCCTTTTCCCTCGCTCCTTACAACTTTGTCTCTGGCACCAGCAGTGCACCCTCGTTCCAAGCTGGGAGCAATCTGCCTTTCCCTCCCGGTCTCAGCGCTTCGCTTCCTCCCCCGGACTGTCTCTGCCTTCTATGCCGGGACCCGCTGCGCTCAGATATTCGCTCCTACTGGTCTAGGCTTTGCTTGGTCCCGCCGGCACCAGGCTGCTGGTCTGGTCGGATGTCGCTGGTCGCCACGCAGTCACTGTGGAGTGTTCCGGCCCCCTCATGCTTCAACTTCCACCATTGCTGCCTCTTCCGCGGCTTCCCTGTAACCCCTTCACCACTGCGTGTGTTTCCCAGTATCTGTTCGACACATGCTTCTCGTGCTGGAGCCCTCTTCTTCCCAATCTCGGGTTGCTCACCCTTTACTCCTGGTCTGGCGGCCTTCCTTCGTTATTGTCTCTGCATGGATCTCCGTTAGCTCTGCTGGCTCCACAACGTTGTCGCTGTTAGGCCGTGTTCTTCGCCGCCATTTTCTGCCTGCTTGTGTGTACCTCGCTGCACGCCTTTTCTACAGCCTCTCAGTGATCTCTACTGTGGGTCGTCCGGCTCCTAATTATCAGCAGTTTGTTTGATTTTTATGCCGTTACTAGTATATCATTTTCAGGATCCGCAGGAGCTACCTCGAGACCCGTCTGCTTCACATGGCAGTTGGCCTCACACCCCCCCCCCAATGGATGTCCATTGTCAGGTTAAAGCAAGCACACCCAGAGAATGGATACCCACGTTAATGGCATCTACTGAAAACAGGCCTTGAAAAAGGACACAAAAGGGAAACCAAACAACCTGAACCACTGGATACTTTATTCCAGATATGACCTTCACAAACTTGTCACCAAGAAAAAACAGAAATTGTTAGACTATACCACTAAGATAACAGCCTGCTAAAAACATGGGTCCTGCGCAGCAAATTGGACTCTTGTAGAGATGTACTTGTGGAGGTGAAAGTAGAAAGTTTCCTCAGTTGAAGACCATGCTTTGGCCTTTGCTGAAGGATCCTGTGCGGCAGTTGGGACCCACCAGATGGCATGGTGGCAGATGTAGGGCGAAGGAGAGAGCAGGGACATTAAATTGAGAAGAGACACTGTGGAGCGAGGTTCAGAAGGCAGGACTTCTACCCGATTCAAAGATGGCCGCCATGGCTTTTGTAGCATTCAAACAGTTTCAAGGATACTGAGGCGAGATTCATCGAGTGAGGAGATTGTTAGGTCTAGTGAAAAGGGCTAAAGAAGCAAATCGGAGCATGTAACAGACAGCTTGAGGGCATGGCCTATAAAATTAGTTTTCGGCCAGCAATTAACTGGAACACAGAGAAGGAAAAGGGCTACCCTAGTGATTTTATCACTAGAAATAAAAATTGCGGGGACTCAATATTAATTTTTTAAAGCTACTATCCAACACTTTCCCCACATATTCTAGGACTGGTGTGAGTTTATATAATTGCACCAGTCCTAAATATGTTGGATAGGGTGTTTAGTGGCCTAAAAAGAAATATCGAGTCACCCTCCATGCTTTTTTTTCAGCGATGAAATCACATATAATCGGAAAAGGACCAGGTGAAAAGGAGCTCAGACAATTCACCAGAGTCATTGTCGGTGGATATCTTGGGCATCCACGCAGGTTGGCTTACCTGTAGAAGCTAGGGCCCTTGAATAGCATATCAACTCCAGCAGAAGCTGAGAAGCCAACCTCCCTGAAACTGCTACCAATTGTACTGGGCACTACATACCTTGAGAGGTGAGTTGGTCACTATACTCCTACCTACAAGAGTAATCTGGGCGCTGTGATGAATCCAATGGAGTCATCACAGATTCCCCAGAGGTAGCTTCCTCCCATATGACCAGGGGACGACAGCCTCACCTGATCCTGACTCTCAGGCAGCTGTGTGAGGGGGCATCACATGGGCAGAGATAGGCACCGGGAGATGTCATGGCTTCATTGGATGAGGTGCGGTATACCCCACGTTCCCGTGAGAAAAAACCCTGTTGCCCCATACCCCGATGGCCTGTTGCCAAGTTAATGTTCCTGCAGGTAGAACTCAATTTCCATGTAAAACCCTTGGAAAAGTCTCTCCAAACATTTTACAACAAAAACCATTAAGGGACTCCAAATCCCATAATGCTCCAAGTACGAGTAGGATGAAGAAGTTGCCACCAAACTGCAACTGTACTGAACATACTAGTTAAGATACCTGTGCACAAGACCTTTACAAATCTGAACCACACAGTAAGAGGAAGCTTGTGGAAGATGTGATGGTTTCAACGAAGGTGGAAAGACTGGAGACACGAGCCGGCGTGCGTGCACAAGTAACCTGACTCGTGTAGAGACTGCAAGCAGAAGCCAGCGTGGCAGAGCGAGGAAGCTCACCGGCAGGAAAGAAGAAGCATGTGGGGCGAGCGAGGTGCGCCGTGGACACGCCAGGAACTGCGAGAGGGTCCCTGGGCATCCGGCAGCCAGAAGCAGTGGTATCCTTACCAGAGAAGCCAGGTGGCAGTAGCAGAGCCGCGAGGAAGCCTGAAGACATGTCAGAGCTGCCCAGAACAGGAAGCAGACAGTGAATGCATACCGCGTATGTGCAAGCAAAACCGAAAACGCTACTAGAAACCATTGAGTCTGCCAAAGCAGAGTGGGGATCCAGGTGAGTTACGGCAATCGTGTCGAAGCAGACTATAACATTGTTAAGTTACAGAAAGTGAATTGCAAAGAGGAGTATTTTTATATCACAAAGGCAAAACATTCTGGTCATTGTAAAAGCAAATGTTTGTCCAGTAGATAACTAAATCAACTGGAAAAATATAGGCTACTTGAGGAGAAAAGATTTTGAATTTTTAAAAGCAAAGTGAATATTTGTCAAGTAGATATACCTAGCCAACCAGCAAGTCCTGGCCAACAGATACCAGGCAGATGTGAAATAAAAAAGAAGTCCTGGCAGGAGAGTACACCAAGCATTTGACAGTGCAACAAGAATCTTGGCAGGGGAGTACACCAGGAAAAGTACATTCATATAAGGTGTGTCAAGCAGACACAGTGTTTGTTAAACAAGGAAAGAACTTGTGTTGTAAGCAGGAACCTTTGGTTAAATAGGAACTTTGTGTAACATGATTGTTGTGAGGCAAGAAAGACACAAAGGAACGGTTAGATCCAGAGATATTTTGCGATACGAGTGAAGAATCTAGGGGAATGGAATCCCCCTCTGGAGCTGAACCCTTTTCCATTTCTGGAGAACATTTATGTTGGAGTTTTCTACTTTTGTTGAAGAACACGTTTTGCAGATACCAGGTTATAAACATTCCCCTTATCACTTTATTATTTTGTTTTAGGATGAGGGTCAGGATAGATTGTTTGGACCCAAGGACGGCTTTTGATTTATGACATCCTGACAAAGACAGATCCTTAGTTTTTGTTTTTAGGTAGGGAAACTGATCTTTAGAATAGGGTTAGAGAGGCATTTTCCAACCCATGTAAGTTGAATAAAAGTTTATAACCAAACCACAACAACTTTGTGTCTGGCTTTCATTCATGACTCCTCACATAGCTGTATCCCAGAAACTGTGTCTAGGAAAAGAGAAGCATGCTGGGTGCTATATGCTTGAGATGGCATAGGTGAATGAAGATGCATGCATGGCGATATACAGGCTATAGAATTCGGGGGATGACTGAAGCATCTTCCTTGTTGTCCTGCAAGACAAGAAACACACCTCCCAGGATCAATTGCTGAACCGACTTAAACCGGTCTCCAGACCCTCTCCTTTACAGGTCAATGGTCTCCTGACGTAACTGAAACCGAAGAGCATTCTGGAAAATATCACTAGGACTTCTCAAAGGAATATCACACCTTCCACCAGCACAATGCCCCATTTAATTAGCCTGGGGTCCTTTATTCATATCCATTTCCAGTCCCAGTGCCATATAATGTCTTCCGACCTTGACCTTTGCCATCGAGGGACATAGGCACACCTCTCGCCATGATGACATGCTTGTTGTGTGAGCAGTCCATTGTTCTTACTAGACTTATTTAGTTTGTGCAGTGTGATGGACAAAAGGGACCTTGGCCCGAATTCTTGCTGAACAGCACTTTTTCAGTCCTACCCTTCACACATGCTCAAAACGTCTGCTGCAAAACAAGCAATGTCAAAGCAAATCCTAATAGTGAATCTGAAACTCACAGAATTGGCTAGGAGGAGGAAACAATGATCTAAGGGCTTCACTGATGTGATGTCACTAGGGGGTATGGCCTAAACCTTTCACTTATTTAACCAGGTTGTTTTCCTTTTCATAGGTAACACACAAGAAACCAAATGTACTGTAGTTTGTTGCTCTCAAAACATGTTTGGTTCTAGGACAGAGACTTTATTTTCAGGTTAGATAAACCCTTAATACCTATATGGGCTCAACCCATTCCCCAAATATTGTCAAGAAGCAGGCTAGAGCCATCTCCCTTAAACCATAGCTGCATCAAAGATCCAGATGGCGGCAAATATCCCCAATAGCTTGGAACACTGACTGCACTCTAGTACATCCTTCTTCACCTTTTGCTTAGATGGTTCAATTTTTTTTTAAAACTCTTTTTATTCAATTTTATCATATAATGAACATTACATTCCATGACCTCAGTAGCTTACCCCCTCCCCCCCAAACAAACCTGGTGCACTTGCATGAAGATGTTCATCACATAGTACATTTAAAGAAAAAGAAAAAAAGACTGTTGTCCTCTTGTAAACATTGAAACGTGATAACAGCTCGCATAAATCATCTCCTAGGTGGAAGTTATAGTCCAACGCGGTATACTTCCCTTACTTGGGGGGCACATCACAATACATACATGTCGTCGATTCACACGGTTGCTAAGTAATCGACCTCTAAAAGATGGAGAAATTGGATACTGAGAGTGGCATTAATGGATCTCCAGGGGGATAGGGCCATGATTGACTAAGCATCTGCGGAATTCCCGCTTTCCACAGTATACGAACAGAAGCATGCCCAATAGTCCGCTGGTCTACTACTAATGGGGAGGAGGATGCATGCATTTTCATCATATTCAGCCATTCCTAACCAATGGGTGATCTCGGTCTAATCCAGAATTTAGCAGTCACTGCTCTTGCAGCTACTGAAGCCGTGGCTAACAGTTTCCTTTCAGGTTTGGGTGGGGTGTAGTGTGGTGTGGTGGTAAACAACGCCAACAGTCAGGCTGCTGGCAAGTCGCCCGGACACCCCAGGACCATTGAATTCATTGCGCTGGATGCCCCCTCCCAAAAAGTATGCATGTGGGGGCAGTTCCTTACCATATTTACAAAATCTGCTTTGTTACCATTGCACCTTGGCAGGACGCACTTCTCTCTGGGAAAAATGTGTACAATTGTGTAGTGGACGGGTAGGATTGATGAAGGAACTTGAAATGGATCAAGAGGAACCTGGCATTCGGAGATATGTCCCTTGTCATTTTACAGACAGATGGCGATTGCTCCTCCTGAATTGGAGCCCCCAGTGCTTCATCCCACCTAGCCCTGTACAGCACCTGGGGAGCTGGATGCAACAATTGAATCTGTTTATATAGGGCAGACACCATGTTTGTGAGAGTGGGAGGGTTGGTGACTAAGTGTGTAAAAGGGGATGGGTTGGGTGCCACTGGAAAGTTGTCCACACTCCCCGAAGTATTTCCCTCAGTCGGTAATAGAATAAGAGAGATCGCATTCCAAGGACCCCGGCTCTTAAGGAGATCCCACTGTATGAATTGTCCCTCGTGTACAATATCACGCAGAGAATGAACCCCCATTTTCTGTAGCTGTACCTTAAATATTGCAAAATATATGTGATAGTTGCCGGGGGTACCGGCTTTCTCGTTCACTCTGTCATGCGTAGCGAGTTACTTCCAAATGACACTGTACAGGTAGATGTTTTTCCACATAGTAATGTTGTCCAATTGTGGCAACCCATTTAAAATTTTAATTATCCAATGCAGTTTGTGTGTGGCTACCTTGTTATATGTTCCACTTTGTAAGGTTTTTCAAAAAGTTGTCACCTTTCCTAACCATCACATTGTTTGTAGGTAGCAACCTGGTTAACTTTTCCATGATCTACCCCTGTCAGTGAGTGGCATCCTTGGTGGAAAGGTTTTGGAACTGCAACTTTGCTCCCTTATCTTTGGATAGTCATAGCTCACTCAATGCATTGTTTTGGACAGTCTGGTATCTGTGGCAACCTGTAGGACATTGTTATCTTTTTGTATGTCGTCTGTCATAAGGCAGATGTAACATGTCATACAAGAATGATGCTAAACCTTTATTTGTTCTCTAAACGGAGGTTCTATGGAATAGCACAAAAATGGAGAATCTTGGGAAACTGTGGGGAAGCAAATAGAAATGAGTGAAAAGAAGTCCATAACTAAAATGACCTGGAGCCCTTAGTTCAACGTCCAATTCCTATACTAATCCACACAATCCTGTATCATCTGCAAAGAGGAAAACATCCTTTACATCAATTAAAGTCTCGGGGTAGTTTTATGTTTCCCAGCTCACTTTTTAGTTTTGGCAGAAGTTGGCAAGGTTATCTTTGGTAAAGTCTTCTTGTGTGTATGGGCTTTCGGATTGGTGTAAGAATGGTGACTAATTGAGAGATCCAGTCACTTTCCCCAAGGGAGAGCCCCTTCCTGTGATGCTATAGAGGTGAGCCTGCTACGCAATAATCCCCCTAGGGGTGGCGGTAAGCACGACCTCACAGGGAGAGACTCCCCTCTTGAAGATAAGGAATCCCTTTCCCATGAGGAATTCCCTTCATATTATCCCCGAACTCCAACACTGCACTACTGACTTAACAGATATCCAGACTCCTATTACATGTACTACTGTAATGTTATACCAGAAGAAAAACGTGCAGCTGTGACGAGCAAGAAAGTTGGAGGAATAAAGACTGCTTGTCTATTAAGCACTGAGACGAAGAAGCTGACAAGAGGTATGATAAATGTGTCACAAACACAAAGGAAGGACTTTCCTGAGAAGCTGGGGAAGCCCCAGCAGTGCACCATAAAAAAGAGGTGGACTCATAGGAGCAGGAATTGTAGCCCGGGAGTTTCGAACTGGCAGGATTGAGAAGGCTGGGAAACCAAGGGAGATGCTGCTTTATGCTTTGAAAGCAGCCACGGAGAAGAAGTGACAGTGGTGCGCTGCCCGACCAACCGAGAGGACCAAGTTGATAAAAATCTCTGGAGGGACGTCCATGGATGTCCATGAAGGAGATCCCTTCTGTCGGTATGCCAGAGAAGCCGCACGCCAAGAACAGACCCGAGGTGTTCTGTATGTAAAAGAGGACCGCAATCAGAGAACCGAAGAAAGAAGGTGTTGGTGTAGAACAGAAACCAGGAGAATCCCCTTTTGTTGCCGATACCACTGAGACACAGCGAAGCATGCCAGAAACAGCGATAAAGAGAAACTAGAGAACCACCCTGACCAAATACAGAAAAGAAGAAAGGAACGCTGATCCAGTGATGCAGACCCCTGACACTACAGGTGAAGTGAAGAGAGAGAGATCCGGGGGAGTGAGGCGTAGAGAATCACTCAGAGATCCTGCAAACTCGTTCCAGTGATGGACAAAGATATGAAGAGTGAAGACCACTCAGTGACGCTGCATTCTTGTCCCAATGAGTTGCAAAGATATTAGGAGAGTTAAAACATCTCTGAAATCCTGCATCCTCGTCCCAGTGAGAGGCAAGGATATAAGAAGAGTGAAAATCACTCCAAAACCCTACATACTCGTCCCAGTGAATTGCAAACACATAAGAAGAGTGAAGGTCACTCAAGGGCCCTGCATACTCGTCCCAGTAGTTCAAAAGAGTACCAAGTGTGGGAGTCACACAGGAGCTCATCTTATTTGTCCTAGAGAAGACCAACAGTACAGAATAAACATTTCTCAGTGTGAAGAGAAAGTCTCTGAAGAGTGCTGGGAACACGTCTGCAAGGGACTTGGAAGATCTCTTGAAGGAACTGAAGCAGCTATTAAAAGGAATAGCCAGGGACTATTTAAAGATACCAGGATGTGTGCTGAAGAGCATCCCAGGAGAAGGGAGTCATTCACCTGGTCTTTTGTTGTTTTTGTCTAAATGGAAGGGCTAGAGTAGCTCATCTCTTTGGGCACAGGATAGACTATTTACTTTGGACTTTATGATCTATGACTAGCACCCTACTTTAGTTACATTAGGTAGGGAAACAGAGCAAATTAATTAGTCTTTCCACAGGTTTTGATGGAGTCCTGCCTGGGTATTAATAGATTTTATTAAAGTAATTTACTGCCCAAATGCCAATTGTTGCTGCTGCTGGCAAAATGCATAGGTCTACAAGTCTGTTTTGGGGAAAATCCATTTGTGATTTGCCAGGATCTAATGCAACCCCTCCCAACCTGCCTCGTTGTTAGCAGAAACGTTTCCAGATATATAAACTGCCAAAATCATAATTTCATTTGCATGCAAATCCATACAGCAGCAAATTTGTTTGTGTTTCAAGCCCCTTCTCTTCACTTTTGGGCCTTGTGCTGATGCTAACATTGTTGTCTTTCAGCCTGAAAGATCCTCCCTACTCCTCAGTGCTGCGAGGTGGCCTTACTGTGGCATAAACCGCTATACAAGCAATAAGCGTGTCATAGCCTTATGTGGTAACAGTAATGTATAACACACAGTCCCTGCACAGGAACCATGAGCGATGCAGCAGTTGCAATGTCAGTCAATATACTTTGAGAATATCAGACTAATCAGCCCTTGTTCCGAGTTTCAGGCTTGCAAAATATTCTAGAATGTATTTACAGATCCATAACCGTCCATCCAACCCTTTCACACAGTCTATTCTAGACAGAGACATCTGCCCTCCAGGCTTGGCCACCCTGAGTTACTACTCTGGAGTGTGTCCTTTGCACAAATGTAAAACGTATCCCAGGTCAAACAGCCCTCATGAAGGAACTGGTTGACTGGAGCACAAACATGTGCCCATCACTGACCCAAAGACAGTGTAATTATCTTCCTATTACTTCTCCAAACTGCTTCATGTAGACAGTCCTTTTGATTCAAAGCATGTTCGCAATATAGCTTTCTTTCTGCATTCCCAATCTGTGGTCCACTGATCCACATGCACCAAAAGGTACACTAAACATTCCCTTTTCCACTTCTACACCACCACAGCCCAGTCTGTGGCATTTACCTTTCTTTCCCAACCTCTTTTGTTTCCCCACTTCTTCTCTCTAAGGTATGTATACCCCAGGCAGGGGCATAATATGCCAGCCTCCACACAAGCCAGATGCTCTGATGCCACTACAGTGGTGATTTAGCACAGTAACATAACACCCCTTCTTCATCTCAGTCCCTCTCCTTCGTCCCTGGTAGGGGCAGTCAGTGTCACTGTGCACAGTAAAAAGAGCACTGCCAAGGCCCGTTGCACCTCCACATGCTGCCTGTCTGCCCCTTCCTCAAACCAATACAACAGGAATCCCGCCTGGGTTGCTTCATAGTACAATTAAAAGTTTGGCAATGCCAAACCACCACTATCTAATTGCGTCGTCAACTTCTGCCAGGACTTGCGCACTTGCTAATTTGCCCAGATAAATAGGGACACATCCTGGAAGTATACCTGTGGTAATGCTAATGGAACATTGAAAAATACTTATGAATCTAGGAAGCAGGACCATCTTCACTAAAGGGAGCCTTCGGTATAAACTGAGCGGCAGCCCCGTCCACCTATACACCACCATTCCAGTGTGTTCCAATACTGCTGCATAGTTACGCTGATATTACACCTCCGGAGTCCGTACTATGTCTACTCCCAAATACCAAGTAGAATCCCCATGTCACTGGAATCCAAAACCATAATTAAACTGCCTACTGTGAACCGTGAGTAGAAAAAGCACTGACTTACCTACGTTAATCCTGAGACCCGAGAAATTCCCCAATCTTGCCACCTCTGTCTTGATCTGCCCGAAATTAACTTGTGGTTCCTTAACAATTAGTACCATTTCATCCGCATAAAGAAAAATTACCACCATATTATTATATATCTGTATTCATCTCCGCATGCAGTCCTCCTGGATTTTTTCAGCAAATGGTTCAATAGCTAAATCGAACAGTAGCGGCGACAAGGGGCGCCCCTGCCGCGTGCCCCTTCCCATGTGGACAACTGATGTGAGTTGGTTGTTCACCCGAATGCGAGCAATCGGCTGGCTATAAAGTAGCGCAACCAGAGAGACAAACAATTCCCCCATTCCCATCCTGTGTAATAGTGTAAAAAGAAAGGGCCACTGCACTGAATTGCCTCCCACATCGTCTTCGGCAGTTCGCCTAGCTAGAGGGCTTGCTGGTATACCCCCAGAAGATACAGAGCAAGTTTCACACCAAAATATTTATAGAATTCAGCTGTGAAGCCATCAGGGCCTCGGGGCCTTCCCAGTCGAGAGCGCCGTATTTGCCTCCAAGATTTCAGTCTCCGTGATAGGGCGGCACAGCCACTCCCGTTCCTCATCAGAACACCAATAAAGTGCCATTCGATCTAGAAAGCAGTTGATCTGTGGCTGTGATACCTGCATCTGTGAGGAATACAACCGATTATAAAAAGCACAGAATTCCCTCAATATGTCATCTGCTTATTTCGGCTAACCCTACCCCTCTTTAACAGCCAGAATTTGTGTCCTTAGTATATCCACCCTTGCTGCTTTCATGAGCAGCCTACCAGACCGCTGTCCTTCCCCGCCACTCCCTTTGACAAAAATGTTGCTTCCCTCTGGGCTAGCTCCCTGAACGTATCCAACTCCTCCCTTAGCTATTTCTGCACAATTGGGTCGTTCCCATCCACCAAGCTAGCCTCTAAACTTTGAAGGTGAGCCTCACCCCTCGAAAGCTCTTTCCAGATCTACTTCACCACTTCAGATTCCTTTGACAGGCACTTCCCCTGGACCACACATTTAAAGGCTTCCCATAACACAAAACTCGTAGTACCAGATCACACATTTTATTCAAACAACCTATATATAAAACCAGTGATTTCTGCCCGAAATACCTCGTCATTCAACCCCTCATTCTTAAATCTCCACTGTGGTATGCTACCCATGCTCCCTGGAATCTCCAAACCCATCAACACCAGCAAATGATCTGACAGGGTACATGCCAATATTGTGACCTCTATTAGCCACCCCGCCATCCTGTCAGATATCAAGCAATATTCCAAGGGGGAAGCAAAGTGGTGAACCCAGGAAAAAAAATGTATAACCCCCCAGTCCCATGTCTCTACCTTGAAATGTCCACAATCTCCAGGCCCAACGCATTTCCTGTAACTTTGCATTCGCCTTCATGGGCCCTCGTAGGGTGCGCCATATCCTATGCAAATTTGGTTCCAACACTGCATTGAAGTCCTCCGCCCATGTGACCACCCCAGTGTTATCGCCCTCAACGTGCAGTCACCGCATCCTGGTTAGGAACATAATCATTAATTAAAATAACCTCTTGTCCATGTGGGCTCCCCACTACCACCAATGACCTACCTTCCTGATCTATAATCACCTTCGTCAGGCGACAACCCACCGTACCCTGTATCAGAATTCAAACTCCTCTGGAATACGAAGACAATGAGGAAAAATATCGATGGCAACCCCACCCTTTGCCAAATCATGTCTCCCCATGTGGGTTCAGATGAGTTTCCTGTAGGAACTGTAAGGAACTCATGGTGGCAACAGTAAAGACAGACACAAGTGATCACAGTTCAAGGGCGTTTATTAAACTGTTTAGGTAGGTTGGAAAAATACCTAATCTAAACCTAAATCTAAGATGGGAGCAAGCTTCGATCAAGCAATAATAAGGCGACCTAGTGGCGTTGTGTCAATTAAAAGGGCCTATACTAAGAAAAACATATTGCCAATCCTTGCGCTAAATACAAAAAAAGTGTGGGATAATGTTCATAAGAAAGAAATAAGTGTTCACAAACAATACGTTAGGATGCGGTAGTCTGGGTTTCTCTTCCCTTACGTTTTAAGCACAAGATAAGGTAGGATTCCGGAGCACAACACACCCTCGAGATTTCCCAGCACAAGCCAACAGTTCGGCTCTCATCAATCAGGGCCTTCAGTGGTTAAGTCTCTTTCTACAAAAAGTCTCTTGCCTCCATGGTTCTGATGGGTTTCAAAATAAACAAAAGTTCCTTTCGGTACATACGTTGGGTGACGCCTTTTTCTATGTACAGTCGCGTTGACTTTGCACCCCTGGATCCTCTTCTTCTGGGCTCACATCCACAAAAAGTTCTTAATGGTATCAGGACCTTCGGTAGTTACGTTTTATAGCTTCCGAGGGCCTGACAGGTTGAGAGTACAAAACAAAAGTTCAACAAAAAGTTATTTTCTGGTTGCACTTTGGGTGATGGCTCCTCACCCTTGGGGATACCCTCTTCCGGGCTCAGACCCCTCTTGAATATCAGCCTCCCTCTGTCGGGTTCACTCTTCCAAGCATTCCAAGACTTTCTCTGTTTCACTGCTCTTTGTTGCATTCACAGGTTGGTGGGTGTTGGCTTCTCACCTTTGGATCCCCCTCTTCTGGGCTCAAATGCTACTCCACTGTTCACCTCCCTCCGTCGGGTTCACTATGGCTTTCAATGCAATTTTGTCTGACATTCACAAATCTTAATGTCTTTTTAAACAGTTCACTGTGAACATCCCAACTTCGGGTTCACTCTTGCCACCTTTGTCATCAGTTTTACGATGCGGGATTCACTTCCCTTAGCTTCACAATCATCTATCGTCAAAGACTTTCGACTAAAAAGAGGATTTTACTGGACCCCTGTATGACCACTTTGACCCCCTTTCTCGCCTTTCCCAAGGCCTTGTGGTAATGGTAGTTTCAACAATTGGGTAATCGCCCAGAGTTTCCTGAGTGAGCACCCACATGGTGCCCGACTCCTCTGTTGCTGGTTTCCCCCCCTTTTAGTATCAATAGTTCTTTATGCTTTCACAGTTCAATAAGCCGTTTGCTACTTTTCGTTCAACACAGTAAGGTTTCTTATCGGCTCTCCCCTTGAATCACCGGCTGTGATGAACTGCTCAGCTTTTCTTCTCTTTGGAATCAAGGTTGGTACCACGGAGATGAACAAGTTACTTACCAAATGGTAACTTTCTTTCAACTGGATGTTCCTCCAACGCATTCCACATCTTTGACATGTAATGTCCACAGCTGTGCACTTTGGAAACTTATATGCAGAGGGCATCCTGCATCGATGGCGTCGGGTCCATGTCCCCCGAAGGCCACCATCGAGGGCGACGTCACAGGATGTTATAAATAGGACGCACAGCGCCCGTAGCCTCAGTTTAAGTTTTTTCCCCCAGAACGTGTGGCACCAGTCTGATAATTTTGAGGAGTGGGCACAGCTATATAGTATCAAATTGTTACTCAATTTTGTTTATGCGTATTGGAGCATACCTTGAGGCCTTGGCACAAGGTAAAACCTTAGACAAAAAGAAGAATCAGAACCTTATCTGATCCTATGTATGCTCACTCCCGACTCTCCACTTTGAGATATTAAGTCTATGTTGTGATATTCACACCATCACTTTGAAAATCAATTCACAACATGCCTAAAATCATGAAGACTTTATTATCTTCTTTTGTGTTTGTGAGGCTTAAGCTTTCCTCATTCATATAGTGCCAATAGCGTGTTTTGCAATGCATTTCGGACTGTCGTCGGTCTTCAGGGCATTCGAGCACTGTATATTTCAATATTTTCACCAAACAGAGATTAAACGTGTAACATCCACCATCAAAAAAATTACCACATGGTTCCCAAAGCAAATTGCAATCCAAAAACGTAAATAACATTAGCCCATGTTCAATCATTAACAATCATTTAAAACAAATTAACATTTGGAATATATTCAAAAACATACCATATTGTTCGGTATCCAAAATGTCCAATCATGTAAAGAAAGATCTGCAAACAAAGATAGGAAATAATAAATGAAGAATACATTAGCTTCGTGTCTTGTCTAAAACATGCTGTGAGTTTACCAACTTTCATGTAATATATGTACCTGTATAATAATGGGAAATGATCGTGTCCTCCGTGTTAATCCAACGTAAACGCTCAAACTGCTGTAGTCACCGTGACGGCCTGTATATTAAACATACTAATGTTACTATAATGTGTTAAAGTATAAATTGGTCTATTCTAGCTCAAGCGTATGTTCTAGATGGGCTCCATTATCTCTGATCTCTCATAGTACTTACCTCTCTCGCGCTTCGTGTGTCGCGGTGATTCAGTAGTGTAAGCAAACCAGCGTCTGCATCGAACGCCGGTCTGTTTACTTCTGTTTCTAGGGTACTCATGCATGCGTATCTGTAGCGGGCAAAGTTACTTTCAGTTTCTCGTAATACATTGAGAATAAAAACATGTTTATGTGTTCCTGTAATATAATGAGGTGATTCTGCATAACTGATGCCTGCTGGTCTGCACTCAGCTTTGCGGAGAACAGAAGCTGCAATCGCATATGAAATTCTCCTGAGGGGCAGGCTGGGAGGGCGATGTGAAATGCGTTGGAGGAACATCCAGTCGAAAGAACATTACCAGTTGGTTAGTAACTTGTTCTTTGAATGGATTGTGTCCTCCAACGCATGGAAATGGAAGAGGGAAAGGAATTAGAGTACCCAATCAGATTGCGGAATAAAGAACCGCCTTCCCAAAGGCCATATCCTGACCATGGATTGTATACAGGGAATAATGTTTTACAAAGGTGTGGATGCAGGCCCATGTAGCGGCATCACAAATATTCCTAATAGTACCACCCCGCTGGAGGGCGGTGGAAGTAGCAACGACCCTAGTGGAAAGAGCCCTCAACCCATCAGGAGGGTGCTTACAGGCCAATCGATAACATTCCGTAATGGTGAGGATAATCCACCTGGAGAAGGTCTGTTTGGCAACAGCCTGGCCCAATCGGTGTCCAGCATATCCTACAAAGAGTTGACTGTCCACTCTGACCCTGGACATCCTAGAAATGTAAAAGCTCAGAGCTCTCCTAGGATCCAACCGATGGAGTTTCTCCTCTTCCTTACCAGGATGAGGAGGGTAGAAAGATGGAAGAACTACTTTTTGACTCAAATGGTATTCAGAAACTACCTTGGGTAGAAAGGAGGGACGTACTCGCAGTACAACCCTGTCCTTGTGAAACACAGTAAAGGGTGGCTTAGATGAAAGTGCCTGCAATTCACTCACTCTGCGAGCGGAAGTAACCGCAACCAAGAACACAGTCTTGTAGGACAGTAATCTCAAAGGACAAGAGTGCAAAGGTTCAAACGGAGCACCCATGAGAAATTTCAAAACCAAATTTAAATCCCAAACCGGCACCTGGAAAGGGGACGGCGGGAATACATTAGTCAGTCTTTTAAGAAACTGAGAAATCAAAGGAATCTTAAAAAAACAACATTCTTCAGACGAGTGCTTAAAAATAGACAGTGCTGCCAGGTAACCTTTAATGGTACCTACTTGAAAGCCCCTGTCGGCCAAAGAAAGTAAGAAAGACAAAACCATAGGAATGGCGCACTGAAAAGGATCAATACTGTGATCTCTGCACCAGTCGCATAATTTACGCCAACGGTACAGGGATTTTGTTGCAGGCTGCCTGGCCGAAAACACCTCCATCACGTCATCCGGGAGGTCCCAATCCTTATACCTCAACCTTTCAGATACCAAGCGTGAAGGTTGAGAGTTTTGACCTCTGGATGGAGAACCTGACCCCCCCCCCTCCCCTTGCGCAAGAGCAGATCCTCTCAGTGGAGAAGACGGCGTGGAGGGCAGATGGACATTTCCAGAAGGTCCGGGTACCACGCTCTCCTGGCCCAATCCAGAGCAATGAGGATCATGTGGGAACCAAACCTCTGTAAAACTTGAGGCATGACGGAGACTGTAGGAAACGCATACAGCGGTGGGAATGACCAATCCACCACAAATGCGTCTCCTAAGGCTCCTCTTGGAGGAAATTCCCTTGAGCAGAATCTCTCGCACTTCCGGTTGACACTGGTGGCACAGAGATCCACTTGCAGGGTTCTCCAAAGGGCAAAGATCTCTTGAAGGACTTCCTGAACCAACTCCCATTTGTGGGAGACCGCGCTCTGCCTGCTCAGAGCATCCGCTGCCGCATTGTCGTCTCCGGCCAGATGAACTGCCGAGATCGAAATTTCCTGCTGGATGGCCCAGAACCAGAGCTGCATTGCCTCTCTGCACAACGGTAGTGACCCTAGCCCCCTTATTTTGTTGAGGTAATGCATGGGCACGGTGTTGTCCGTCATGATCAGGACACTCTTCCCCTGTAAAGAGGGCAGAAACGCCTTCAGGGCTAGCCTGATGGCCCTCAGCTCTAACAAATTGATGTGGCGTCTGGACTCTGACAAAGACCAACAACCGCTGTCAGTCAAGGCATTGGCATACGCGCCCCATCCTGTGAGGGAAGCATCCGTCGCCTCCGGCCACAGTTGCCAAAACTGTTCCCTCCACCCTTATCAGGTTCCATTTGTTGGCCCACCAGAGAATATCCTGGGAGACCGAGAGTGGAATCTGAACGGGATCCGACATCTTGCCGGAGAACTGCGACCACTGCATCTTGAGTGCCCACTGCAGGGATCTCATCCGCAGCCTGGCCTCGGTCACCAGAAAAATGCTGGATGCCATGAGGCCGAGCAACCTTAAGAATTCGAAAGCCGGGAGACTCTGGGCATGGTGAAACTTGTCCACCATCTGCACAATGGGATGAGCCCTTACCTTGGGAGGCGAACACTTCCCCAAGGACGTGTCCAACACAGCCCTGATGTACAGGAGCTGTTGGGAAGGTGTCAGGTGCGACTTTGAAATTCAGGGAGAAGCCCAGCCTATGAAGGGTGCGGCAGGTGACGCTGAGATGATCTAACGGTAGCTCGGGAGAGCGCGCCAGTGTCAGCCAGTCATCCAGGTAGGGGTAGACGTGAATCCACCCTCGCCTGATGTACGCTGCCACCACCACCATGAGCTCGGTGAAGACCCTCGGGGTGGAGGTCAATCCGAACGGCAGGACCCGAAACCAAAAGTGCAAGTTGTCAGCCGCAAACCTCAGGTACTTCCTGTGCGCTGGATGGATCGGCACATAGAAGTAAGCATCCTTGAGGTCCAGATACACCAACCAATCCTGAAGTTGAAGGGCCTGGAGGACTTCAGAAAACGGGACCATCTTGAACTTGTCCTTCCTGAGAAGTTTGTTCAACCAACGCTAGTCCATGATGGGTCTCAATCCCCCGTCTTTCTTTGGGATAAAAAAGAAGGGGAATACCACCCCTTGTTCCTCTCCGCTACAGGCACTAGTTCTATAGTGCCTTTCTCCAGCAGTCTCAAAATCTCCTGTGCAAGGAGCAGATCGGGAAGCTTCAAAGAGTTTCCCTCGTGGATTGTCATGAGGTCACTGAAGGAAGGAAAGGCAGTAGCCGTGGGCTATGGTATCCAGAACCCAAACATCTGAAGTAATGGCACGCCATTCTTCTAGATGCTGAGACAGTCTGCCCTCAACCGGCGAACCATGGGACATGGCCTCACGACTGTTTGGAAGTGCCTGCGGCAGTGCCTGAAGGCCAAGTGGCAGCTGCCTGAGCTGCTTTGGCACCAAAATTTCTCCGACCACCACGGGTACTTTTTCGCTAGCCCCTTTGACTGGCGGCCCCTCTCGTTCTACCAAAGGAGGAGTAGTAACGAAAGGAACCTCCCCTCCACTGCTGTCCCCTAGGACAAAAAGGCAGAGGTTTACGCACCGCAGCGCTTAAAGATTTCCCACAGCTTTTGAGGTCTGCAACCTCTCAAGGCTCTCATCAGCCTTGCTGCCAAACAAATGTGTGCCATCAAAGGGCATGTTCAGAAGAGGGGCCTGCACATTTGGAGCAAACCCCGACTTCCGCACCACGCAAATCTGTGGATAACGGTGCTCGCAGCCATGGATTGGCTAACACGGTCGGCCGTATCCAAACCAGACTGAAGGGATTCACCCATGGCATCCTTGCCATCCTGCATGAGAGCAAGGAACCCATCCCTTTGTTCCCCCTCAGGAATATGCTCAGCCGCCAAAGAAACAATTCCACAGAGTGTGTGAAAACTTTGCGAAGGCACAAGTGGAGTTGGCCGATTCAGGGCCATGCTCCCAGCAGAAAATAACTTTCGGGCCCAACCGTCGAAGCGCTTGTCGTGCCTACCTGGAGGGATGGTAGGGTATGCCGCCTGCCTCGAGGTGGCTGTAGCCTCCTGAACCACCAAACTCTCGGGAGTGGGGTGAGTACATAGCTGGGGTCACTAACGGAAGAGCGGTATTTCTTGATCAAAGACTTATTAACAGCTGGAAGAGACTCCGGGAACTGCCAAGCAGCTGCCACCCTTTTCTATAAGGTAAGATGAAATGGCAAAACAGGGTCACAGGCCGGACCTTGATCCACGATGTCTGTCAGATCATCCTGCACATAGTCTTCCGGAGGACTAGACCAACCCAGATACTCCGAGACTCGTGCCATGAGTCTCCTATAAGAAGACTCTACATAATCCCCAGGCTCCAGTCTACCAAATTCCACTTCCGGGGAAGTGTCCAGTCCACTTGCATCATGGAGGGACTACCTCAACTCCTCCAACTGACTGTCTCCAGAAAAAAGGAGAGCATCATCAAGGTCACCAGGTTCCTCAACCTCAGACCTTTCCTCCTCTTCATAAATATCATCCAGAGGGGGTTGAAACCCAGGTCTGGGGACAGAAGAGGGCCTGGAGGCTAAAACCGGCCACACCGACTTCGACGTAGCCTTCCTTGGAGGATCCACGATGTCTGGATACTCCAACAGCAAATTTCGAGAAAGAATTCCCGAAGGCGTCGATTGTCACAGGTTTCCCACTTTCTCACCTGTTGCTGTAGTTTGTGTGTGGGGATGACTAACCCTTTATCCTTGAAAAGATATCCGTCCTTTGTTCTCAGATTCCATCGGTTCTTTCCTGAAAATTCTTTCCATAGTTCAGAGGACTGGGTTTGTATCCGAACATCATCCAGGAGGCTAATTGCTTGAGCTACGAATACCGTATGTGGAAACATTTTAGGGAATGACCGGTCTTCAAGAGTTTCGTAGTCGGAACGTCGAGATAAGGCATCAGCAATTATATTCTGTGTTCCAGGGACATGATGAATCTGGAACTGGTATTGGGCAAAGAAGAAGGCCCAAGGGGCTTGACGGCTATTTCTACATTCCACAGCCTGTAAAACTTGAAGATTCCGATGGTCCGTGCGGACCTGGACAGGATGTTTGGTCCTAGAAGTAGATGACGCCACTCTGTGAAGGCTTGACGGATGGCTAGCAGTTCCTTTTCCAAAACAGAATAATGGGTTTCACTGGGAGTTAATGTCCGTGAAAGATAAGCAATGGGATGTTCCAGGCTGTCGTCAAATTCCTGTTTTAGAACTGCTCCAATGGCGTAGTTAGAGGCGTCTGTTTCCACTTGGAAAGGTCGATTGATGTCAGGTTGAGCCAGGATTGGAGCTTGTGTAAACTCCTTGGGCCTCATTACGAGTATGCTGGTAAAACCGTGTTCATTACCGGCATGGCAGAATGAGCGGGTCCGTGCACGTATGAACCCGCTAATAGCGGGTCATTACGAGTGCGCGAGCACGTGCGTTCCCCCATGCCAGTAGTGGCAACACCGCCATGCCGGTAAAGGGCCTCCAAGCCCCCTATACCGGCATCGCGGGGCCCGCCCATTGCGCTACCGCCTCACACTAAGCTGTAAATACCGGCACGGTAATACCACCATGGTATTACCGTGTTTGCAAAAAACAGACCCGGAAATTACGTCATCGCGCAGGAACGGGAAATGGGCCGGCGGCCATCTTTAAAAACACAATCCATTGCATCCTCCATTACTACCACTACACCCGTGTTGTTGAGTGCCAAAACAGAACCAGGATGTCAAAGGCCACCGGAAAAAGCAAACAAAGGAAGAGGAAGCAACGCTTCTCAGATGCAGAATTGACAATGCTAGCGGACACCCTACAACAGCATGCTGACATTATCCAAAGCACGGACCTGAAGCATGCGGCCCAAACACATAAAAAACAGGTGTGGCAGGAGGTTGCGCAGAGGGTAACAGCAGTGGGGGTTACCCCAAGGAGTGTCCGGGATTGCAGAAAGCGCTGGGACGACCTTCGCCTCCGTGTGCGGAAGATCCTTGCGGAGAACCGGAGGGCCGCAATGGCGACAGGCGGTGGCACACACTCCCCTGTTAAGCTCACCACATGGGAGGAGATTGCAAGTGGATTCATCGATCCAGAATCCATCGAGGGGATTGGAGAGCAGGAGTACGGAGCAGCTACTACAACAGAGGAAGGTGAGTGAACCATCACATCCACCTATAACAAAACATGATGTGACACAAGTGAGGTGGGAGTCAGAATAGGCAAGGCAATTCCCATACCCAAGGCAACATCAACTCACCAACAGAATATTGATTGCCACCCCCTGCACCACACGCATGCTGTGTGAAATCTGTACACCCATCCATGCCCATGTCCCCCCCACACCTAGACAATCCATTGCCACCAGCCATGCAATCATTGCCAACATGTCCCCTCAGTACACCAAATGGCACACAACAGAAATGAAATCATGCCTGAATGTATCAAGATATAACACTGCCACAAATCACAGCTGCCATTTGGCAATCTCACTGATGACCTGCATCTCTTCTATCCCCCAGGCACAGATGAGGAAGGTGGAACCCAGGACAGGGGGCCAGGCACATCCAGCGCAAGCAAGGGGACCAGGGACACCGCAACCCCCTCCTCCAAAAAATATCCTCCGACCACTCCCAGTGTGCCACACAAGGCATCATCTCTGCAGGGGGCACCTGCTGCGACAGTGCCAGCTGTACCGCCGGCCACCACGGACGTCCTGTCCACAGAGGTGGTTGAAGAGGCCGAAGAATTTTCGGGATCGCCCAGCCCAACACCCATTGCCCCCCCCCCCTCTCTGCGGAGACAGAGAGCCTGGATGACCCATGTCTCCATGACTCCGACCTAGGGGACTCGGACATCGGCATATTTGAGGACGACAGTGCCCAGGACGAGGGCCCCACGCAGGTGCCTGCCACCACCCAGCCCTCCGCCACCCAGCCCTCCACCACCCAGCCCTCCACCGGTACACCTGCTACAGAAACCCCCTTTGAGGTCCGTCTGGCAAGGGTGGAGGCCCGTCAAGACGAGATGCTGCAGATAATGCGGCAACAGGTCATTGCCGGTAATGAGGCCATGAAGGCCATAGCCACGGCCATTGCCGCAAATACAGCAGCCGTGGAGGCGTCCACGTCTGCATTCAGGCAGTGCATGGGGTCACTGACCGAGGCCCTACTAGCCAACATCAGGCAAGTGCAGCAGCCACACCATGGGTCTGACAGAGGATTGACAATTGACACCTCGACCACGTCAACACCTTCCACCTCTGTCCAATCAAGCCCCTTGCGCTTAACGCGCAGGAGTGCACGGTGCATGGCCATGGCACCCCCAGACCCGAAAGTCGCCAAAAAGTGACTTTTTGAAAAATGGAAGAAATGTGAGGAGTAGGATTGTTGAAGGCAACACTGTTTGTTGCACACATGGGGACATCTGGGATCTGTGGGGTGGGTGAGGGAGTTTGTTGAGCTGTTCACTGGGGTCTGTGGGGTGGGTGAGGGAGTTTGTTGGGCTGTTCACTGGGGTCTGTGGGGTGGGTGAGGGAGTTTGTTGGGGGATCGTGGGAGGGGGGAGTGGGCACAGTTTTGCACTTTCATATAATACACAAGTTTTCTGGAGAACAATCCATGGCTGGACATTGTCATTTTTGGTGTGCATCCATTTAATGTGTTACGGTGTTCAGTCTTAAAATTACAACATTCCCTTTGTGCATTTTCACATTGGCCCAGTTTCTGACTGACAAAAGTCATTCATGGTCCCTGTGTCTTAAAAGTATTCGTCAATTAGTGCTTGCCGTACAGCATGGCCGTCCCGTGTATCACGTACTGGCAGGGGGGCTCCTTCGCCTCCGTCTCCATCCTCACCCGGGCCATGCATGTCAATGTCAGGTGGCAGTGGTACATTCCTTCGGACGCACATGTTGTGCAGTATGACACATGCCATGGTGATCTTTGCCACCTTCTCAGGCCTATATAGGAGTGCCCCACCAGACCTGCTTAGGCAGCGGAACCGCGCCTTCAACAGGCCAAAGGTCTGCTCAATCACGACACGGGTACGAGTGTGCACCCGATTATACTCCTCTTCATGGCTGTTCTGCAGGTTCCGCACAGGGGTAACTAGCCACAGCCTCAAGGGATATCCTCCATCACCTGCAAGCAAATACAAATAGGTGTGTGTCACTCTGAACTGACACCTTCAGGGAGCACGGTCATGGCAGCAGCTATTAGGTGTGAGCATGAACATGTCCCTGTACGTGTACCAAATAGTCACCTATATGGGACGTATACTGGAAAGAGGTGTGGAACACTGGATGGGGTTGAATAGATGATGCAGGGTGTAATCATGCATGCTGAGGCAGATGTGCTGTGGCAGTGCAACAATGTTTAGCCTCCAATTCATGCTGTGTACTCTTTACTTTGCATGGTCACACTGGCAGCATTGGCACAGTTGCCATCCTATTCAGTCATGCATTGCTTGCAATCACCATGGTGCCCCGGTTGTGCCTCTTACTTGTTGTCATCCATTTGCATTATTTGTGATATGTGGCCCAGTGATGTGTCATTTTCCGTTTGGCTGTGTCAGGTGAGGAGTGTTTAGCTCTGCATTCATTCTCCACTCACAGGCTATTGCTACCCAGGTGTACTTTTAACCCCCCCTTTCCCACCCTGGTAAACTACCCCCCCTTTCCCACCCTGGTAAACTATCCCCCCCTTTCCCACCCAGGTGTACTATCCCCCCTTCTGCATCCGCACACATGAGTACCCCACAGCATGGCCATGGGACTGTTGTGCAACTCACCGAGCAGCCAGGCACGTGGTCCAGTATGTCGCTCCATGTGACGGGGTAGCGTGGAGTTGCGCAGTACCATGGCATCATGTGTGGATCCAGGAAATCTGGCGCAGCAATGGGTGATGATTTTGCTGGAGTCACATACCATTTGCACATTGATGGAGTGGTATTGCTTGAGATTGCGGTACACCGCCTCTATGGCATGGGGGACTACCAATTCCACATGGGTGCAGTCGATGGCACCAACACAATTGGGCATGCCGGCCAGTGCATGGAAGCCTACTTTGGTTTCGGCTATCTCCTGGCCAGTCTGTGGTAGGGATATGTGGGTGCTTGCGTGCTTCAGGAGGGCATCGAGCACTTGGTTCAGCATGCGTGAGAATAGTGGTTGTGAAATGCCATGCAGCTGGCCCACTGTGTGTTGGTAGGTGCCTGTGGCCAGGAAGTGTAGCACAGACACCACCTTCAGTAGTGGGGGGATGGCAGTGCGTATTTGTATGTGGCTGGCAATGTCGTTGTGTATCATGTCCTCTATGGTGGTGATGGTGTCACGGTCCAACCGGTACAGGGTGTGGATCTGCTCAGGGGTTAGGTTGAATGTGCTGGGTCTGGTGCGAGGGATTGGTGGCTGCCTACGAGGCGCTGGTGGCTGCGCTGGTGGTAATTGCTGGACCTGTCTCACCCTCCTTCTCCTTCTGCGCCTCCTCTGTGCTGCCTGTTCTTGCTGCTGTAGTTGTTGTTGTTAATGTTGTTGCTGTTGTTGTAGCAGTATAGGCATGTCCTCCTGCGCCATGATTGCAAATGCTAGTGGTAGCATTTTGGTGTAGGAAGGGGTGTGGTGTGTAGGTGTGCTCCTTTTGTACTGGGCCACTCTGCATTGCCTACACCTGTGGGGGGGGTTGTGGTGTGTGGGTGTGCTCAGTTCATACTGGCACAGCCTCCTTTGACTCCACCTGTGGGGATTGTGTGCACCTGTGGCAGCTGCCTTGTATCTTGGTTGCTGTTTGTGGGTGGTCCGCGATGCCTGTTTTTCCGGCATCATGCAGCCCGTTATTACCGTGTTTGCGATGCCGGTATTTGCATGTTTGCGTGGGTTGTGATTGCCCCCTATTACCGGCATGCCGGTATTTACTACCTGAGGAGGCACGTGTACGTGCCTATGCCGCTGTTAGCGGCACCGTAAATAACGGTGCCGTTAATACCGGGTTTGTGGGTCAGAATGCTACGGAACGTTAAATGATGCCTGTATTTACACACCGGCATCATTTTTCCCTTACCGGCATAACTCGTAATGAGGCCCCTTGTCTTTAACCGTTGGAATGCCTCCTCTTGGGCTGTTGTCCAACGAAAGGGAGTATCTTTTTTCAACAAGGCAATGATCGGTTGCACTATCTCGGAAAAGGAAGGTATAAGTTTCCGATAAAAGTTGACTAACCCCAGGAAGGATTGGATTTGTTTCACGGTAGTCGGAATAGGCAAGGCTAGTATGGCTTTTACCTTGGAGTGATCCATTCCAATACCTTCTGGGCTAAGGACAAATCCTAGATAGTGAACAGTAGAGACATGGAAAAGGCACTTCTTGGCTTTAGCCAGGAGCTTGTGTTCACGTAGCCTTTTTAACACTGCCTTAACATGCTCCTCATGCTTAAGATGGTCCTTAGAGAATATTAAGATATCGTCCAGATACACAATGACGAAGAGGAATAACATATCTGAAAACACCTGATCCATGAAGCATTGGAAGACCGCTGGGGCATTTGCAAGTCCGAAGGGCATGACCAAGTACTCAAAGTGACCAAAGGGTGTTCTAAAGGCTGTCTTCCATTTGTCTCCCTCTCTAATACGGAGCAGATGGTAGGCACCTCTGAGATCCAATTTAGTGAAGACTACGGCTCCTCTTACTGCTTCCAGGATATCTGAGATCAAGGGCAATGGATAGCGATCTTTCAGGGTGTACTGATTTAAACCTCGATAATCAAGACAAGGTCTGAGCTCATTGGTATCCTTTTGTGGAACAAAAAACAGTGAGGCTCCGGCTGGGGATTTTGATGGTCGTATGGTGCTATTTGCAAGGTTAGTATCTAGGTATTCACGGAGGGCCCTTTTCTCAGGTTCGGATAAAATGAACATTCTTCCAAAGGGAATCACAGCTGAAGGTTCAATATAAATAGCACAGTCTTCGGGTCTATGAGGAGGTAAGGCTTGAACAATGGCAGAAGAGAACACATCGGCGTATTCCTGATAGTCTTTAGGAACCTGGATGATATTTGAGACTGAGCAGGCCTTGATGGTCTGCTGAAGCTCCTTCCGATGGTGTCGGAGCGGAATCCAGGAGTAAGCAATGAGACATGCAATGTTCGGAACCCAGAAACAAGGAACTTGCTGCCCAATTGATGTATGGGTTGTGTCTTTGTAGCCAGGGCATACCCAAAACCATTGGGTAATGGGCGGACTTTATGATGTCAAACTTTATCTCCTCTCGATGGTGGTTTATTGCAAGCTCAATTTCCTTGGTTTGAAGGGTTATGGGTCCTGAAGAAAGGGGTCTTCCATCGATCGCTTCTACGGGTTGCATGATATCCCGGGTTTCATATGGAATATGGTGTTTAAAGACCCAATCTTGATCTAGGAATATTCCCATGGCTCCACAATCCACCAATGCCAAAACAGGGTAGGTTTCCTTCTTGGATGGCGATAGAAAAGCATGTAATATTACCAGATTGTTTTGTCCAGGAGAGTTCAAGGATGGAATAGATGTGGAGCAAACATCTCTCTCCTGAAACTGCACTTCATATAGGATCGGGAGCTGGCATTTCCCGAACGCCGTGGAGGGGCCTTAGACACTCTCTCACTAAATGTTTGTCCGAGGCACAATACATGCATAACCCCGTATGGATCCTTCGCATCCTTTCTTGGGGGGATATGGGTCCACGGAAAGCCCCTAGTTGCATGGGTTCGGGTTCGTTACTAGGGGCAGGAACAGAATCAGACTTCGAGGAGGTCTCTATAGGGATTTTCTGGAGGGGTACCTTGGTCTTCCTTTTCTCTGCCTTCCTTTCCTGGATGCGGAAGTCAATCTGCAGAGCGAGATCCATAAGGGCTTGGAATGAGCCACTCTGGCTAGTTCATCCTTGATGTCTTCATTTAACCCTCTTCGAAAAAGAGTGAAGCAGGCTTCTGAGGACCAATCCGCTTCTTTAGCCAATTGTTTAAACCGTGTTACGTATGTGTGCATGTCCTGGGAGCTTTGTTGGAAATCGAGGAGACGTTCCTGAGCACTATAGACCTGTTCTGGGCGGTCAAACATGGTCTTAAGAGCTTGAATGAATCCGTCATAATCATCCAGGAGGGCATCTCCGGCATTAACTAAAGGTGTGGCCCAGGTTAATGCATTCCGGAAAGGTGCGAAATAATAAAGCCCACCTTAGCCCTGGGAGTAGAAAAATAATAGGGCTTAAATGTAAAGTGGACTAAACAGGAATCAAGGAATCCACAAAGGTTTTTTGCAGACCCATCGTATTTGTCCACAATGCCGCCCAATAGTACGCTTTCTTTCATGGCAGAGTCGCAGGACAAGGCTAATTGTTTTAATGCAGCATTCTCTGCCTTTAGGTTTTGTACTTCGGTCGTTAGTTCTTGCATGCCGCGCATAAGATCTTGAATGGCCGCCTCCATGTCTGTATTGGCTTCAGTTAGGTGGCATCTCAATCTGTCACAGGTTTCCCACTTTCTCACCTGAGTTTGCTGCTTGCTGGAGTTCTTGGGAGGAGTCTTCTTCCATACGGTTCGGGTTTTGTACAACTCCGTACGGCCGTCTTCGGGTTCCAGCGTTCGTTCAGCTTCTACGTCAAGGGTCAATTGGAAACTCCAGGAAGTCCAGGTTTCGAAGAAGGCTTACTCGGTGGCGGGTACACAGAGTCCGGGAAGCAAGACAGGATAAGGAGGAAGGAGGATAGTAGGAGGAAGCGGGGGTCCGGGATCCAGGGAACAACAGAGTTCATCGAAGGTGAACTACGGAGCACACGTCTAACCACAGCAATCGGTAGCATTGAGACGCGCGGGGCCGCTGCTTCTTTATAGAGCATGCTACGTCGTACGTGAAAGCTGGTAGGCAGCGTTCTGTGTTTAATGGCCATGTTGGAAGTACAGCAGAGTGTAAGCCCCGATGTGTCAAGGACCAGGAGGTCCAAAAGGGGCGTGTCCGACGGTTCATGACACCGATAGCGTTGAAGGCTTCGCTGTCAAGAGTGTCGACAACCTCGACTTCGTGATCGCCGAAGGCTTCGACGTTGATAAAGGTGTGGACGGCGCTGTCGGGTGATACGACGGCAAGGTGTCTATGTCTGAATTGGACGGACATGGGGCCGAACAAGTCTATGCCGGCCCCATACCTCAAATAGGTTGCTGAGGTCTCGCTGGAGATGTGGACCGAGACAGAGACACGTCTCTTGCGACTTTTCGATTCCTTGTCCATACGGGACCTCGACGGCTCCCGATGTGTGTAGCTTCGCGAACCCGAGCCCGAAGGCGTGCGAGCCACAGAACGAGACAGATCCTGGCTGGCTTCGTCAGAAGGTGCAACGGACCCGTGTCCTGCAATTGAAAAATTGCCATCATGGATTTCTTAACCGCTGCCCATTCCTCCGTAGTCGAGAACTTCGTAGGGCACGAAACCTTCCTCAAGGCACCATCCTCCGAGAAGGATGGGAAAGGCGACCGGTGACCACGCTTCCGCGAGTGCCGGGACGAGTAAGACGAGTGGCGGGAACCACTCCGGGACTGAGATCCTCGGGAATCCTTCCGACGCGGAGAGTCGCCCATCGTGTTGTCAGTGGAAACCCCCTTGGACTTGGACTTAGATGCACAGGACTTAACAGGCTTCGAGCCCCTACCTACCTGGAGTTTCCCCTTCTGCTCTCGCAAGGCCTTGGCAGTCAGCGGCTGCCATTTCGAGCAGTCGTCGGTGTTGTGCGACTCGGCCTTGCACCACTAACAAATGCAGTAGGGGTCAGTGAGCAACATCTTCGACTTGCAGTCCCGGCAGGTCTTAAATCCAGACCGTGGAGTCGGAGGGGTCAAAGAGAAAGACATCTTCTATGAAGAAAACACACAAGGCGCGTTGAGTCTCACAAAGTGAACACGTTCGCGGAAAAAAACAGAACTGAGGCTACGGGCGGCGTGCATCCTATTTATAACATCCTGTGAAGTTGCACTCGATGGAGGCCTTCGACGGACATGGACCCGACGCCATCGATGAAGGACGCCGTCTGCCGAAAAAGTTTCCGAAGTGCACAGATGTGGACATTACATGTCAAAGATGTGGAATGCGTTGGAGGACACAATCCATTCGAAAAGCGTCTCTCCCCGACTTGGTTATCAGCGGAGGAGGGTCCTGTGTACCATTGACATCTGCTGCAACACACGCTGGCTATTGTTCGTGCTCTTACGATTCCTTCCGCTGAGGTTTCACAGGCCTTAGTCACCCTCTCAGTTTGCACTGTCTTTCTCCTCCTCTTGAACTGCTGTGCTGAGTTAGCTCTCTCGATGTGTGGTCTGCCTTGCTCGTCTTGTGCTCTTTCCACCTTTTACCCCTTGGGGAAGCGAAAGGGCCGTTGGGTGTGTGTGATTGTGGTCATTTGCCTGATTTTTCCTGACTCTTGTGCTGGGACATGTCAGGTAATTGGTTTGGGTGTTAGTCTGTCGTGATGTGTGAAAGTGTCCGCGTTGGAAAGAGGGGAGTGGTCACGGAAAATGATGCCCTTTGTCCTAGGGGTGTTGGTAAAGTGAGAAGGGTGAGATTGGTGGGGTTTGCTAACCAAATGGAAATGACCAGTATTATTAGGGTGAATGACCGAAACAAGAGAATTCTCACAGTTGTGCCCGAGAAGTTTACTTAGAGGAAGGGCGGTAGATGTCATAGCCTACAAAGGCCTCAGGGGCCTCTTCAGCAGAATAAACAGCGCCTCACCCGGGGCCTTCCTCCAAGCACAACCCCGGATTCCCCCATCAAGGTGATCCTTTCTCTTCCGTTTGCCCCTGGAGTTGTGGACCGAGAGCATCGGCCCTCCCCAGACCACCTGAAGAAGGGATTATCGAGTCTGGCTGGGGAGAATACCCTCAGGTGTCTTACAGAACGCTACATCTAACTGATGGTGTTTCATGTACAGCAATACCTTACGGGATTCGGATGGGCCCTTCAAACCTCGAATATTCCATGTCATACATTTAAGCGCTCTAGCCATAATCACCCATGACTTTTACACTCATCCCCAAGTAATGTGTCATTTATTTCCCCCCAAGCAACGCATGTATGTGCAACGCCCACATAGTCTCCCCATATACTATGTGATGTACATATATCATGTGAGGGTGACCCCCCAAACCACTGTGTACCCCAACAACCAACCCACTCCCTAAAGCCCCCCCCGAACGGCAACCACAACACGCTAGTTGTACCCTCACCCCACAAACTTCAACCAACAATAGCTTCCGCATTAGGTTACTGATGTGCCCAGCAACCTCGGCTCCTCCTCTGTAAGTTTGCTACCCTCTCGCCTTATCCTACTCTGGTCAACATAATAAGCATATTTAGTAGATACCCCACTTGCAGATTTCACTGGGAATCCCCTCCCTGTCATTATTCCCCCTGCCCCTCCAAAAAACGTATTTACTTCTTCAGTGGTATGGAAAAACAATGCATGCCCCCTATGCTCCACTCTAAGTTTGGCCGGGAAAAGCATAGCCCCTCTCCTGCAACCTATTTTTCACATCAATATACGTTCGCCTGCTTGAACTTTATCAGAGAAATCCAGAAAAAGTCTAATAGTGTCCCCCTTGCATAGCAGTGGCCCCTTCTCCCTGGCCTTTCGTAGTGCCACATCTCTGTCACGATAGTTCAACATACGTGCCATAATAGGCGTGGCTCCCGGTATTGGTTTCCTTCCACTGGGTATTTGCTGTGCCCTTTCCACTATGAAGACCTCTGAGAAGTCCTTGCTGCCAAGCGCCTCTCGTAAAATTGATTCAACAAGGGTTTCCATGGCTCTCTGATCCACTGTCTCGGACACCCCCACTATTCTCAAGTTGTTTCTCCTAGATGGCGATTCTATGTCTTCCTGCTTGTCCGCCAATTCCTTGAGTGTGCTCACTTGAGTTGCACAAATTCCTGCGTCGTTGATTCGTCTTCCACCGTAGAGACTTACCCCTCAACCTCATCAAGTCTCTCCCCGTTTATTCAGACAAACCTGCATATTGTCCACTTTGCACGTGAGTGTGTCACTTTTCCCATCCAATGACTGCATACTGGTCTGTAGTTGGTTACATAGATTTGATTTCATTTAATGCACCACTGGGATCAAGGGGCCGTGGCTGCGACTGATAACCCTCCCCCAGGGGTTCTTCTATCGCCTTTGAAGTCTTCATTGGTGCAGTGGATTTAAAATGCAGCTTCGATTGTTGTTTCCCCCACTTTATGTGACTAGGATATAATAACACCCAGCACCCGCCCAGTTGGGTGTGATGGAGGGGAAGGGTCCACAACTCCAGTACCTAGATACACAATCTTTATCAGACTTCCCTGGGTGGTTTGTTGGTATCTGTCGGTTTCACTGCTCACTAGCCACACTTGCCACTGTTCTCAGTACCGCACCATATGGGTACCCTAGGTGTTGCTGCTTTATGGAGTTCCTGCCACGCTGCAATACATTCCACTGGACTTAGGTACCACCTCCATTCCCCCCGTGGTACAAGAGCACCCAGCGCTGCAGTCCACTCCAGATGGAGTGGACTGCAGCGCTTTGGCACTCACTGGGTTGAACTCCCACCCAGTTTCACCCCAGTCATCTCGGCCAGCTTTCAATAGAAGTATCTGTGGTCCTCCGGATATAGTGGCATGCAGGTGCCCGTCTGATTTCATCATGTGCTGCCCGCCTCAGCACTTCACCGGAGGCACTGTAGTCCAGCAAACCGTCACCCAGGGTGTGAGCCGTCAGAGCACCCACCAGACCATGTCTCCTGCGTTAGCAGCTGAACAGCCCAGGCTCACTACTCTGTGTCACCAATAGCCTGGCATGGGTTTTTACCAAATTTGCATCAATAACAAGCCTCCACACCATGCCCGCTAACACAATCTTTTGCTGCAACGTTCCGCTGTGACTCCAGCTGTGCATCCCCCAGGATGTTCTTGCTCCTATCTTCTCACGCCGTGAAGACTGCCAAATTGACCCGGCCCCCGCGAGTGCTCCGGATCTTGTCCGGCACCTTCAGGGGTCCCGGGACAGTGTTTAATGTGTCCCCGTCATCGGCACGGCAACTCACAGCCCCAGGCAAGGCCACCCCTCTTCCACATATACTACCACAGCGTCTTTGTATCCTCGGTGCCGCTCTCTTGGTGGGCACTAGGTCTCCCACTCTATCCACCGTACCTCCTCTATAGGCGCCTCCCAGCCCTCCTTCAGCCAAGGCTTCCACTCTCCTTCAATGGGGCTGGCAGGTCTCCCAGCACACGGCCTCGCCGCCCGCCCATCTGCTCCGACCGTCTTCCGGCCTCTCCACAGTTTCATCTGCCACAACTCCCTGGTGCAGTCTGGGGCACCAAACCTTGCTGGGGCACTGCTGGGGCACTCACACCCGGTGCACCTCTCAAATCCACAGTGATATCTACCAGATTAGTCAAGGAGCCAGGGAGCTCACAGACTCACTGATATCTTGGCTGGGCTCAACAGCGCCCCCCTCACCCAAGGATGGCTGGCTTTCTCTGTTGCTCGTTATACTTATGTCAGGGTCCCAGCCCCTACTCTCTTGGTCAGTGGGATCATCTCTGCCACTGGTAGGAGGAAGATTGCCTCATATGCTTAGCTCTCTTCTGTTGGGGTCTGAGACCCTTCTCTGGTGGTCAGTGGGTTTATTTTGGCCACTGGTACGAGGAAGATTTCCTCGGATGCACTATTTGCCTTGTTTTGGGTCCCTGACCCTTTATGGCCCTCTGATAGGCCTTATGCTTGCCCTGTCGTAAAGCGGGGACTTCTACTCCCCCAGATCCCTACCGGTCCGGCTGTGCTTACTGTTACCTTCTGGGACTTGCTTGCACAGCGCCGGTCTCTCCAGGGTTGGGGGAAATCGGTCTCCTATCCGATTCCTGCAGCAGTCTGCTTCGTTACTGCTTCTGCAGTTACTCGGTGCGTTTTGGCTCCTTGCAGCCTCAGCACTGTTAGGGGACAGCGTGGTCTACCCCCTCCTGGAGGTCGTGCCACTGTCTAATCCTGGTTCCCTCTGGGCTCGGCCCTGCTGATGTAGGACCTATCACAAGACTTAGTTAAAACAAAGCTATCAGGTTGACTCGATCTCTAGACAATTCAATAGTTCTTTTAATCTTGGTGTTAGAAATGGCCAGAAACTTGTTCTTGAATTCCCAGTAAGCAACGCCTCATCCATCATTTTAACAGCAGTGTTTAGATACGTTCCAATAAACTGCACAAGACAGATTTTCTGGTATGTTTACTTCAATTCCCGGAAAGGTAATGGCTCACCCTGAAGTGTCTGCATGTGGGACGTGTGGAAACCGATTTCAATTCATAGCAAATAATAGTTGTCCTTCGAATCCCTTATCACATGTGCAGGTGGCAAAAATTTGAGTTGCAAGCTACTAGCCAGTCATATTAAAGTCCCTTGGACCCTCAGTTCTAAGCATACACACAGCACACAATCTCTTACTGGCCATAAGTCAAATATCACTAGCCAGTGGGGGGTGCATATTTTGCATCATGTGTCTGGGAATTTGGACTTCAATTGACAGAAATCAACGGTTCTTCTTTCATTCTCTTTATGAAACTTAAATTTCCACTACACAATGATTCTCATCTCAGAATCTGGAAACTAAGACTTCAATTCTGTGGGTGCAATGTTTCTGCATTCCATCTCTTTCGCAGGGAAATATGGAAAATTGGACTGCAATTCCAAGTATGCATTGGTGCTTCCTTCCATCTCTTAAATACTACTAGAGACTTGGCTTTCAAATCCCAGCAGTCAGCATTTCTCAATTTAGTATGCAAGCCACTGGATTTCCCTTTGCTTCCAGTATCTCTGATTTTTGGTATCAAAATGTCTTCTCTCCCTCTCTCTCCCCCGCTCGCTCTCTCCCTCTCTCTTTGTCTCAAGAGTTCTCTTCCTCCTCGGCCTCCAATCTCTGGTGAACACTTCTTGCGCCCCAGCCTTCTCAGCAGCTCTGCTTCTTTCCCCCATGTCCGGTCCTGTATGCTCACTCCTCAGTGAACTGCCCTTCTGCCCAGCTGCTTGCTCTCACCAGTTCTCTGCTTGCAGGCACCTCTCTCTGGCCGGCCAGTGGTTGTTCTCCCTCCCCATCTGGAATTCTTCAGGTGACTATGTTTTAACAGTGTTCAGATCATGTGTGGGTCCTTGTGTACTGGTTACTTCTTATGTGTCTGTCAGGAGCTAGTATCCAGCTTTTGCATCTCTCCTCGTCTTTGGCTCTACCATGGCTCGTGAGCAGGTCACTGTCCCCTGGCATGCAGAGGACTCGGTCTTCCCTCTCAGTGTTTTCTCCTCTCTTTTATTTCTCCCTTGGTGCAGCAAGAGCTGTCACATGACAGTGGTCATGGAAAAAGGACTCGGTTTCGTAGCTCGTTCATTGGCACAGGGCGTCTCAGGTAGTTTCTATTCTTTTTCTGATCTTTTCTATTTCTGTATCTTCACGGTCACCATCTGCATCTCTAATTTTAACTTTTTTCCTTTAGATTGTACTACTACTAAATCTAAACTGGTATAACCAAATCAAGTTTGCAGAGGTTATAATTATCAATGGCAGCGTTCTTTGTTTTTTCATCCTAAGGTGGATTCATTTGTTCTATTGAACTCTTCTCAATGCCGTTTTTTTCTAAAATATTTGCTGTGTTATATTGTGTAAGGTTTAGTTATCTTTCATTGAAGTGATAAAACTTCTAATAAGCTCTTTCTTGTCTGAAGATGCTAGGGGTTGCCTGCCCCATAGCCACCCTGCTGACATGGTAGAGAAACCTATAGAAGACACAGCACTCATGTGGATAAGGCCACTTCTTTTGGGAAAACACAAGGCAGAAAACCCCCAGATCACATCTCACCAGAGTTTCATAGACCAGTAGTTACGTAGCCAAGTGATGGCAAGTCTGTCGAGAACGATTTATTGAGAAGAGTTCTGACGAGCTTCAATACGGTCACCCATAGGCATAGGCAACATTAATACCAGTGAAGTGAAATCAGCAAAATTAACCCTCAATTTCTGTTCGCTGGTGGAGCAGTTTCTTTCACAATTCTCCACTTCTTGGCACATTTCATTTTCCAACCCCAATTTTTGTTATTTTAATTTCAGGAACCCCTCGACGGCCCAAAAAATAAATGGAATGGGGGAAGGCATGAAATGGTCTATTCTGCTCCGCAGGCAAAATTGGAAAGTCAGATGGATTTTGCCCAGAGCTTGCCAATTTCTCTGCGTTGCGAATTTCGTCCATTTCACCCGCCCCACCCACCCACCCACCCACCCTAGTCAACAGCTGTAACGCTCACCTGATTCCCGTAGAGGCGCCGGTCTTGACTGGGCGTATACCGTATCTTCAAAGGTGATGTGCAACACACGGCTGGCTCTTTGGGCTGGACCTCTGTGCACTGTATGTCTGACTTGAAGGGTGAGATGTCTGCAGATAGAAAATATGGGATTAAGGAACTGGGTTATTGAATGTCTCTCTCTTCTTCCCTTTCTCTTCTCCTGTAGAACCTCAAAGGTTAACGCTCTCACCTTAGGTAAGTGAACGCCGTGCTCTCCATCTGCCTCGGGGCAGGGTGCTGTAACCAGTTTCTTCACTGGATAAGGGGAGCAGGCCTCTTGACTTCAGAGGACTGCTGTCCGTCGTTTACTGCACGAACGGTAAGTTTCGAGTAACTCTAATGTCTTTAAAGTCTTTAGTAATGATGTTTCTTGTTTTGCAGGGTTCCGGCGATGGCGGATGACGGGCTGAAGTGAGTTGAAGATGGAGCCCGTGTGATGAATAGAAGCGCCTGGAAGCACGTAAGTAAGCGCTTGTTGCATGCTTCACGATGCGCTCTAACTGTCATTTTATTTTGCAGGTACAAGTTCGGAGCGGCTGCCGGGTGCCGGAATACCCACTGGGTTAGATGTGGAAAGGAGTAATGGCACGTGAGTATTAAAGTTCCCCAATGTCTTTAAACGCACCTTGTTTTGTCTTTCAGATGCGGGATGCAGCGCCGAAGGCCTCCGGAGCGTGCGAAGAGTTGGTAAGCTTTTGTCTTTCAGATGCCGGAATGCAGTGTGAAGACCTCCGGAGCGCACGAAGAGTAGGTAAGCCTTTGTCCTTCAGATGCCGGAATGCACCGCGAGGCGTTGGTGACAGCCGATGGACCAGGTAAGTGAAGAGCTGTCACTGAAGACCGTAATGCTAACCTGTTCTTTCTTGTCTTTATAGGTGTTGCTGAAGACTGGATTCAGGATGGTAAGCCTTTTTCCTTAGGCCCAGGATCAGATGCAGAAGAGACGATGAGCGTTCTGCTGCAGAGGATGCAGAATAACGCAAAGCAAGATTCATCCATCGGGTGTGGTTTAAATAGCCTCCTGTAGTGCTTGGGTGTCTCCTTCCACAGCCACGCCTAGTAAGAAAAGAGTTCCTGCTTTCCAGAAGAGTTCCAGTGTTCTGAATCTAGGGAGTGGCTCCTGCCCCACCAAACAGGAAAAGTAGTTCCAAACAGAAGAGGATCAGAGGCTCAACTGGCAGGCAAGTAAGCAGCATGGTCTGCTGCAGGTAAGTCCACCCAAGCATTATGAGCCCGGCGCTTCCAGCGCTGGGACTGGGCATATTTATGAGCCTGGTGCCACTGGCGCCAGGACTGGGTCCAAAAGGTCCCAATTGGGACTGGTTGGCACTCGGAACCTGGGTTATGGATCTGCTTCCAAGGGAGTTGGGAAAACCCTGACCTTTTGGAAGCAGAGATCATGACAGTACCCCCCCTCAAGGCCCCTCCCAAACCGGGCTTCTCCGGGGGTTTTGGCTTGTCAGGAAATGTTCGGTGAAATCTTTTGATTAGGCGAGAACCAAGCCATGTGACAGCAGTCTTGGATCAGGAGAATATTTCCAACAAATTGTACCTAGAAAATGATATGATGGGTTATTTATAACGCTTTTAATGCCCAGATGTTTCTAAGCGCAGACCCGGGGATCAACCTATGATGCTCCGTGTCGCTTTGCTTTCAAGACAAGCATGTTGCCCCTGAGCTATTCTCCCGAGATATGGCAGACATTTTGCAATGGGCTCACTTCCCAATCACCTTCCATACCAAAGCCTCACAAATGGACACTTGATGCCAGCAAACACCAGCGGCAGACCAATGACAGTCTCACAATGCAAAGTTGATTCCTCGAATCCAGGGCACTATTATCAGCCCTGTGTGTTGCTGGAATACACAGACCTCCCTTATATCAAGGATTTAGTTCACTAAGGTTTTGGTTGTAGGCATTATAAGTTTTAGGGTTAGTTTGTACTAAGTGTTTCAGGTGCAGCGGAGAAAACTATAGCCCTGGCATATGGGTTGTATATAGGGAAACTAGAGAAAAGTTCCCTAATTTGGGGAACTAGCGTCCCCTGCACACCGTTTGTGGCTCAATAAATAAATCCAACTTTCTGGATTAAGCTCGCCCTACTTTCGCATAGCTATTCAATTCTTTTCTTCACAGTCAATTGAAACAAGTTAGAAGTATTTCTCTTGCAATTATTTAGAAACAAAATAATAATTCATCATAAATTCATTTCTTCAGATGTGTTCTTTTATTGCCCAAGAAAAATTTGACAACTTTAGAAATGTATATTTTTTAAAATTAAATGTGTAGATATTGGTTAAAAACAGCCCCTGAAGAAGAGAAATACAATCTCGAAACACGTTGGACAAAAAAGAACACATCAGAAGAAACGAATTTGTGATGAATTATTATTTTGTTTCTAAATAATTGCCATAGAAATACCATTACGTTGTTTCAGTTGACTGAAGAAAAGATTGTAATAGCTACCCGAAAGTAAGGTGAGCTTAATCCAGAAAACTGGTCTTATTTATTCAGCCACAAACAGTGTGCAGGGGACGGGAGTTCCCCAAATTAGGGAACTTAACACTACGATCAGCCCTGCCATCTACATCACCAAGCAGGAGCCGACATCCATGGGCCCACTATTGTAATCCGAACGACCTTGGACATTAAACTGAACATGACACTGTGGTGGATCTCATAAGTATACTCTTGACACCCTGACAGAATTTCATCTGCTAGGTTGAATCCCCAAGACTTTTCAAAGCTTTTGGAGCTCTTGTATGGATTCTGCCATGAAAGTCAGATCTGCTAACCAGTCTCACTTTCAGACATCGCTCCATGTTTCACAAATTGGTATTAGTGGGTTTATACCCAGATTGGCCTGAAGTCCATTCTGGACATTATTGAACTTACGAACATCTGCATATAGGACATGAGTAAATTGCATGCCAGCAGCATGTTCAGTTGCAATAGAGCTTCACTTTTAGAAAGTGCCAAGCCATTATTTATGTTCACTAAAAAGTGTAAAGCTGATTTTGGTTTCCACATCTGCTACATCCAGGGCCACCTTGTGAAGAGGCCCTCCAAAGGACTTCTAGCTGGCACATGTAGAAAAGACTGTTTTAAAATAACCTTGTTGTATCAAACCAGATGGCTTCTGGCATTTTAAATTAAATATTAGTCATGTCTGGTATTGACATGGTAGCTACAAAGATTATGCTGGCACAAACAATTGATGTTCTTTTCATTGTTGGCCTGGTGAACAGTGACATATTCCTGTCAGGGCCTTGTGTTGGTTCAGCGTGTTTAGGGTAAAGTTCACCTATATCATCCATTTGCCCGGCAGCCCTCCTTTTGAACTCCCTGAGAAGGTTTGGCCTTCTTTTGAGAGCAGGAAATCTCCCGTGGCTAGCTGAAAAATTGTGTTTCAAAGGAAGCCTGCCAGATATAATGGACAATTCAGACCAGGGGGCTGATTAACAGAGACTTAGAAGTAGGCAGATAGGGGAAGGGGGCAGGGTCAGTGTAGTCAGGAGAAAGGTATCAGTGCACAGAAGCATCCCACTGCTGCCACCAGTGTGACAAAATGACTAACGCTCTGCAGGAGCACATGGATGAGTAGTGACTAAAGTGCCTGCTCAGCCTCACACTACTACTAAGCCCATTTATGCTGTGGCGTGTTCCAAATTTATTATGGGGATCTCTGCCGGTTCAGTAGAAGTTAGGGGCAGAAGAGGCACTTTCTTAAAAACGCATCCCTATACTGCTTGTGACAGGGTCAGTACCAGGGTGGAAGCCAGAGCCAGTCCTACCGAAGAGTCGGATGGCAGCTGTTGAGCGGGCCTCAAATCTTGTCCTTTCCCCAAGGGCCACTTTTTACATGTGCAGCACCAACTTGCATCACCGCATGCCTCTTAACAAAAGTGCTGGCCAGGTTTTCTCTTTCTTTTCCAGAAATACTGCAATCAGGCAAGAAGACCACTTGCCTCACAGCAGCCCAAAAGCTCCCCAGACAATCCAATGCCAGTCCCCAGCCGGGGAGAGCGAACTAGCGAACTACCGGAGAACCACCCAGATGAGGGGGATAGAGAGAACTCCCAGGAAACTGGAAGTTGTGGGCTGATCGGGTAAGGTCAGAGGAGGAGCACGAAGACAGGTGGTGGAGAAGAGTGTGGATATTAATTGTAGAGCAGGTGAGGTATTGGTTAGTGAGTGGAAGTGGTATTGAATTGCAAGTGTGCGGGGAAGACTAGTGAGAGGATTAGGAGAGGGAGTGTAGGGACTCAATCTGATTAAAAGGGGATATCTGAAAAGAAGGTGGGATGGAGTTGTAGTAGCATTGTAGTGTGGAGGAGGGAGTAGTAATATTGAAGGGTGGAGGCAGTAGAGGAAGGTGAGAGACTCCAGATGGACAGAGGAGGAGAGAGTAGAAAGAGGGAGCAGTTGGAAGTAGGAGAATAGAGAGGAGAAGAGAGAGAGGAATGACAGGGTGCGAGAGGAAGACTCCCAAGTGGGGCAGAATGTCTGAAGGCACTTCTCCGCTCTTCTGATAGCCACTAATCAACTGATCGTTGTGAAGGCATCTTGAATCAAGATGCACATAACAGACTTAAAGTTCAAAATAAAATACTTTATTAAATCAAATGTTAGGATGGTAGAAGGCCTAACCTGCCCTATGATAAGGTGAGATTTCCCTTCATGAATGAAACTAAGGAAAGCCTGAGAGAAAGAGTTCAACTTAAAAGTCTGTCTCCAAAACTTATACTTGCCCTCAGAACTAAAGCTAAACAATGTGTAGGGATGTCAACAATAAAAGAAATAGTGTTTAACTCAGAGTTCTGAGATTCTTCCAGCTCCCATTTCTCTTTCAGCTCCCCTTCCCCAAGTCTAAGATATTCCCACAAAAGTCTCATGATTACCTTTCTCAATTTCAAGGTGATATAGTTCCAAACAATCCTCTGGGTTTCCTTCTCTAAGTTCTAAGCAATACAGTTCAAACACAAAACGGTCTCGAGGCTCCGTTCTCAAGACAACAATTGTAGTTTCTCAAGTCTCAGGGTTCCCTTCCACAAGTCTAACTTCACCACCACAATGTCCTTGGTTTTCAGAATTCAGGGCTCACTCGGCTAGGCACATTTATCAGACTGTACGGTCCACCCATTACAGGTCGCGCAACCTGCATCCCTGGACTCTTCCGCCCACATGCATTCTTTGGTACTGGCTCCTGTGCACCACGTCACCTTCACTCGATTCCTCTTTAATCGGCATCAAAGCTGTATGTGCCGATTTACACACTTCTGGCTTCTCTTTGTCAGCTTTGTGGCTCTGCCATCATATGCCACGCACATCTTGCCAGTCTTCGGCCTTGCTGCACTACATTCACTCATAAAAGTTCACTTTGAGGGTATTTTACTCACAACCCACCTTCTTATGACTCTCTGTCACATTTGCGCCCTTTTCTAAAATTTGTTTTCACATGGGCACCTTCGCTGTTCTCTTTATTTGCTTGGCCTATAAAGTTTTCATTCCATTCCGCATTCAATATGCTTAACTTCGTGGTTTCATTTAATTTGGCCTTCAATATGCATTAATGCTGTTTTCTTTTTAAGTTTTCATTCAGTTCGGTATTCAATATTCATTTGTTTTGCAACAACCAGAGACTTTTAAAAAAAAAAAAACATTCTCCCCGAGACACACCACCACCCAGATACAAAGTATTCCTTCTCAAACTTCAACAATGGAAATGCTCCTTCTAATGCACTCGCATACCAAGTTATACCAGGTTTCTCATCTGTCAGAAACTCACTGGCCCCCCATCAATAACTTCCACAGCAATGCAGAGCACACAAACCTCTGCTTCTAATGTCAGGTGTCCAACTTCTGCCACACGGACACTCTTATGCATGTTCACCAATACAGGAGAACAAGCACTTTTGTTCAAAGGGAAAGTGATGGCCTCCCCACACAGTTCCCGTCTCCACCTTCATTCTGCCCCGAGGATCCCCAGCTCCCATGACACGCTTCGCGAGACCACCTTTCTCTGCATTCTCCAGTGTTTCAGCGTTCTGTAAACGGCAGACAGACTCACAGCAGTTCACTCTAACAGCTTGTCTCCTCTCCAACAAGGCCCCCTGCTGGTCTCCCCCACACAGACCTCCCTGTTGCTCTCTGTGGTGTTCTTTGCCTCTCATTTTATATACCTGTAACCCTTTAACAGGTTACAGGTGTGCTTTCTCAATTGAGCTTGCCTGAATCTTATTAAGAGGACATGCCCGACCTTCACAACACCCTACAGGCATCTTCCTCGTCCCAGTACTAAAGTGGTGAAATGGCACAGTGTTCATCACTCCTAGTCGCCTCTTCCTCGTCTCATTACTGTCACATGAGGAGAAATGAGGGGAGCTGGCTTATAATAGCCCATAAAGGTCGGAGGAGGGTTAGGTTGGTCTTAAATACGGAAAGGGGATACCATGTCTCGCCTGTGTGCACCCCACGACCAATCCCCAAGGACCCTCCACCCAGTTGATTCTCCCTCGCTTCTCCACCCCCAGGTTCGGGATCCAAGAGCGATGGCCTTTCCCTGGCCACCTGAGTAGAGGATCCATGGCTTTTAGGAGTGAGAATACCTTCTGGTTTCTCACATAGTGTAGGGAGTCCAATTAGAAGAGGCAACTGCCTTTAATTTTATTACAACCAGCTATCTAGGCAGACAGTATGAATGAATATTCTCCATCTACTAACCTAGCAGACGGAGAAAGAGTAATAGTGTGAGAGTGAAACCTGCTGAAAACTTTAATAAAAACCCTTGAACCATCTCTGGTATGGTTAAACTCCCCCCCCCCCAATACATTTTTATTAGAAATATTCAACTTTAAAAACATCAAACAAAAACCATCACCCCCCACTGATCCCCCCCACCCCCCTGTCTCGGAGCAGTTCCTGGAAATCTTGGTTTTGGGCTAGGGATACCCCACCGAGATGTGTTCCCGGTGCTTTGTTTGGCGGGACCCTTATTTCTGTGTCTTTTACAGGTCTTTGTCTTCTGGGTTGGGAACTATCCCCAGGAGGGACATAGCTCTGGGGCACCATTTTGAGATATCTCAGCAGGGTTGACCATTTCTGTGTTGAATTCCGCGTGGTCCCCTTGTAGTGAGTATGTTAGCCATTCTATTGTGAGAAGTGACCATATTTTTGCGATCCATTCGTGATCTAGAGGGCCTTGTGTAGATTTCCACTTGCGGGCTACGACCAGTGATGCCGCCATAATCATCATGATGTAGAGTTTCCGTTGAGCTTTGGTCCGGATTTCCCCCAGTAACCCATTTAGTCCTATAATGGGCAGTCCTCAGTTTCCATCACATTTAATTCCCACCACCTGTTCTATTGTTGCATGGACTGCTTCCCAGTAGTGGTTTAGTTTTGGGCAGTTCTACCGTTTGAGGCTGCAGGTACCCGTTTGTCCTCCAGCATAGTTTTAATATCTCCGGGTATATCATATGAAGTCTGACTGGGGTTAGGTGCCACTGCACCATCGGCTTCATCCAGACCCCTCTGATCTGTATAGATCTCGTCAGTCTTGGTATCTGTTCGCATAGTTTTACCCATTCGGATGCTTCGGTTGTGGCTTCTGTGTCCTGTTCCCATTTCCCCACGTATGGTCTATTTGGTGGGGCATCTCCCTCTTTAATAAGTTTATAGATGTTCGCTACCACCCCCTTTCTCCTGCGTAGGTGTTTAAAGATTTCTCAAAAGGTGTGAGCTCACGGACCCCTGCATGTTTCATGTCCAGGTGTGCCAGTCAGTGTCTCAATTGGACATATGGATAGCTTTAATGTTTCCACCAGGCTAAAGTCCGCTTTGCATTGTTCGAAAGTTTTGATCTGGCAACTTATGAACATGTCCTTGACTCTGAGGCATCCCCCTTGCTGACAGATATGGAAGTTATACGTATTGTGCCCGGGGGTAAATTGTGGGTTGCCGAAGAGTGGCGTATAGGCCGAGGGGAAGGTGGTGATGTGGGCTCTCTTCACTGCGGAGTCCCATGACTTTCCCACTCTTTCTAGGTTTTGGCTAGCGTACATTTGTGCTGGTCTGTCCATCCTTGGTAACCACAGGAATTTGTCCAGTTCAGCCCCCGCAACAGCACGGTCCATGGGCCTCCATTTTTTCCCTCTATCATCTATTTGTCAATCTCTAATGACCCTTGTTTGGGCGGCAATGTAATATGCCCTGAAGTCTGGTACCCCCATTCCTCCCTTTGCTACAGGACTTCTCATGAATTTTGCTGCCACTCTCGTGGTTTGTTGTTCCAGATGAATTTATCTATTGCTTTGTGGAGGTTTTTAAAGAAGCGGGGTGGTATGTGAATCGGGAGGGACGTGAAGTGATAGAGGGCTTGTGGGAGTACTACCATTTTCAGTACATTAATACGGCCCAGTCAGGATATAGCTAGCGGTCCCCAGTCTATCAGCTTTGTCTTGAGTCTCTCTAAGAGGCGGATAGTTGGCATGGTAAAATCCACTCACTGATTTGGTCAACTTTACCCCTAGGTGAGTTATGGAATTGTCTAGTCATCTGTATTGGTATGGGTTTTTAAGTGTTTGTTCTTCCGAAGCAGTGAGAGTAAGGCTCAGTATTTCTGACTTGTTTATATTTACTTTTAGCCCTGCCACAGCCCCGAAGTGGTCTAGCTCCTTTTGTGCTACTCACAGGGAGGTGTCTGGTTGGGTTATCGACAATATCAAGTCATCCGCGAAGGCAGCGATTTTATGAGAGGTCCCCCCAAAGGGTTTTCCAGCTATTTTTTCGTTTTCCCTTATGGTAGCCAGGAAAGGTTCTAAATGTAGGGCATATAAGATGGGGAAAAGTGGACATCCCTGTTTTGTGCCCCTCTCCACTTGGATCGGGTTGGAGATGTTTCCGTTTATTGCGGGCCGGAGAAGAGGGTGCTGATAGTTAGCTCTGATTCTCCCTAAGAAGCATTGGCCAAAGCCCATCTTTGCCATGGTTGCAAAGAGGAATCTCCACTCCACCTGATCAAAAGCTTTCTCGGCGTCTATGGCCAGGAGGAGAGCGGGGATTCCTCTCTTCTGGACCTTTTCGATTAGGTGGGCTATTATTCTTATATTGTCTCCCTTCTGCCTTCCCTTTGGTCCGCTTGGACAAGTTTGGGGAGGATCGCCTCAAGTCTATTGGCTAGAAGTTTGGTGTGGATTTTCGCATACACGTTTATTAATGCGATGGGGTGGTATGACCCGCACTCCGTCGGGTCTTTGCCTTTTTTTGGGATACCGCCTTGGCTTCTACCATTGTTTTCGGTAGCGTTGTGGAGTGCCCTATTTGGTTATGCAGGTTCGCAAGGTGTGGTATTAATGTTTCCTTGTGTAGTTTGTAAAACTCTGCTACTTAACCGTCGGGCACAGGGATTTGTTATTCGGTAGTGAGTTTATGGCATCCCTTCCAGGGCTTCCCTTTCTTCTCCCGTTAGGCTGTGTAAGTCGATCTCCCTCAGGTAGGCTTCTTGGGTGTTTAAGGACGGGCAGTTGGAGCCCTACAAAGTGGAGTAGTATTTCACCAACTCCCTTTCTAGGCTAGGTCTTCGGTCTTGGTGCTTGTCCGTCCTCCCCGTTTTCTGATTTTCAGAATGGTCCTGTCGGCTTCCTCTTTCCTCAACATTTTAGCTAGGAGACGGTCTGACTTGTTGGCTTTAACATAGAACTTCTGTTTAAGGCTCAGCAGGCTGCGCTCCGCTGCGCTTGTTTGCCAAAGCCCATGTTTGTATAGTATTTAGATGACCCTGTATCGCCCTAAATTCTCTTTTGAGAGCAGGGGTCTGTTTCAGACCCATCTTACTCATTATCTCTTTCAATTTTGGTTCCAATCTGGCTTTCTCCAGCCTCAGTTCCCTGGCGCTTCTTGTTTTTATGGCTATGATCTTACCTAAGTGTCGCTTTAAGGGCGTCCAACCAGGTTTGCCAGGTGGTGTCTCCGATTTTGTTGGTCACGGCAAAACTTTCTATTTCCTCTGTCACTTCTTGCACTAACGTTATCTTTGAACAGCTGGGCCGGGTATCTCCATTTCCAGAGTCCCTGTGGACCCCTGTTCCTTCTCAGTACTAGGGTCATTGGGGCTGGAAAGCCATATATAGTCAATTCTGGAGTGCGTTCTGTGAGCATGGGAGTAAAAGGTGTACCCTTCCCTGTCACCCTGCATTATCCTCCATGTGTCCACTAGGGCTAGTTCTTGTATTTTTAGTTTCAGGTCCCCGGATGGTAGCACCGGCGGGCCCTGGGGTTTTGTTCTCCTGTCTTTAGTAGGGTCCCAGGCCAAATTAAAGTCTCCCGACAGAATGATGGGTGACTTTGCAAACTTTTCTAGGTGGGCGAGCGTTTTGCATATGTAGGTGTCCTGTCCTGAGTTTGGGACGCAGAGGGTCGCGGCCGTGTAGGACTCCCCTCCCCCCCACCTTCCAGTGCAACTGCCAGATATCTGCCTTGGGAGTCCTCGTCAGTCCCCTTTACAAGCAAGTCAAGCCCATCTTTCAATTCTATGAGAACTCACTCTTTTTTGCAAGCTTGTGTGGCCTGAAAGATCCTTTTGAACCCCCAGACATTAATCCTATGGGTATCTAGCGTCTGTATGTGGGTTTCTTGCATCATGACTATATGCAGGTCTTCTCTCCTCAGGTATCTCTCCACCTTTTTCCTCTTGAGGGGGGAGTTAAGCCCATTGATGTTTATCAATAGTACCTTTAAGTGCTCGGGCCGAGCCATGATCGATCGCTTAGGTTATTGCTCTCAGTGGGGAGTGCCCTGTGCCCCCCCAAAGTGTGTCCCCCCCAGGATCACCCTGCTTTCCGACTGAGTCACCCCCCCTTCCCTAGCTGCGCTGTTCCATTTAGCCTGCACCCCCCTCCACATGCCCCCCCCCGCATCCCCACCATCCCTCCCTCCCCTCTGCTGGGTGGGGCCAGCTGGTTCTCAGCCCCGCCCCCTTGCTTTGTGGTCATGAGAGCTAGCCCCTAGTAGATACCCAGCTTGTCCCGACACAGGATCTCCCAATTCCCATTTCAACTAGCCGCCCCTCCTCCTCCCGCGGTTGTGTTGAATTATATCGACTTCTTGTCGCTCAAGCGCATGACTTCTCAATGCCCTCGCCAGGGAAGCCATAGATGTAGAGACTGTGCCCCTGGTGTGTGGTCAGTTGCTTTTTTCCTCTGTGCGCGGCAGTTAGTCTGGGCCTACGTTGGGCAGCAGGAGTCCGCAGATGGGTTGTTTCGCCCCTTTCTTTGCCCTTCTGGATTCAACCACCGTCCACTCCCATGATCTCCGGGCGATGGGTTGGCCGAATGGTGGGGGACGGGGCAGCTGTGCCTCCTCATCGAGCCCCAGTATAGCAGCCCCTTGCTCGGATGTTACTTTATGGTGGTTCCCCTGCCAGGTGAAACTCAGAGCAAATGGGTGGAACCACCTATAGTGCACTTGTTTTTCTCTCTCAGGTGGGCCAGTATCGGGGCCATGCGCCTTCTCCTGTTTAGGGTGGTTTGGGATAAGTCTTGGTACAGGTAGATTTCAGTGCCGTTGTAAGTGATATGGTTTGCTTTTCTGGCTTTTTCCATAATTAGTTCTTACAGGGTGTAGTTGTGGAACGCCACCAAGACGTCTCTTGGTCTTGCTCCTGGTTCTTGACGTTTTGGGCCCACTCTGTGTATTCTATCAAACTGGATGTCCGCTCTCTTCTGCATCCAGCAGGTCTCCAAAGTTTGAGCGCATGAGTCAAATCTTGGTCTTGGGTGGTCTCGGGAGGCATTTGATCCGTATATTGGATCGTCTGGACCCGTTTTCCAGATCTTCAACCCTTAGTTCGAGGTTATGGGTTGCTACTGCTATGGTCTCCAAGAGGGTGTCCGCTTTCCGTGCCTCCTCTGTTAACTCTTGGATGGCCCTCTCGTTGGTGTCTGGCCTTTCTTCGATCTTGTTAATGTCCCTTCTTATTTCTTGTATTCCTTCAGCCAGATCTTCTCTTAAAGTGTCCATTTGTTTTTGCCCTGCATCAGTGATTTTCTCTACTATTTCTCCTAGCAGAGTCTTGAGTGTGGCGTGGGTCACAGGTCTCTCTTGGTCTTCCTGCCCGTTCTCCCTGCCAGACTCTGCTCCCCATTCTTCTCCAGCATGGGGTCTGGCATGGATTCACATGCTCATGAATATTCCCCGTCGTCAGGCTGGCAATCCTTGGTAAAGAAAAACAATCAGTATCAGTTTCGTTTCTGATCTGTCTTGCTTAGTAGTAACCAATTACTGGTCTCTGGGTCATACTGCCCCCAGCCTATGACTGCCCTCTCCCTAAGCCCAGCCCCTGGCAGCCATCCTCAGATTTTTACCGCACGTTCAAGTGTTGGGAGTCCTCGTGCTATAGCTCTCGAGCTTTTACTGCGTTTGGTGCTTTTTCAAAGATATTTATCTAATTTTTCGGTTAAATCGAGCCTCAAGCTCCACCGTTTCTACATCCGATCAACGGGGACCCATTTCGGATTTTTCTACGCCCCTCAAGGGTGAAGTTTTTGTCAAGTTACACTTCTTGTAGTATTCCAGAAGTTTCTGAGGCCTACCTCGCGGACGAGAGGAACATGGCCCAGGAGAAGGGAAGCTCGACTCCCGGCAAACTGTTCAGGAACTGCCCTGGATGCAACCTACAGAATGTGTTCAAGGAGGACGAGCATTCGAGATGCCTCTACTGCCTCCACAAGGACAAAACGCACATGTAGAAGGACTGTGCGTTTTGCATGAACATGTCGGACCGGACTATGAGGGATCGTCGGACCCATCTCGCCAACTGGCTGGAAGGCAAGAGCCCGTCTGGTGAGAAGAAGAAGAAGTCTGAGCGGTCTTCTAAGTCCTGTGAGGGCGCCCCGGCGACGGGGGCCCAACAGAAGGCAAAGTACCGCAAATCCGTGGGCACCGGGAGCGCTGAACAGTCAGGCTCCTCAGCTGCCAGGCAGGGCGCTTCCTCACCGGTGCCATCAACCACGAGCCAACGCTCTGGCTCGGGGAAGAGGAAATCCGAGAACCCAGGTATGCTTCTGGAGAGGTCCCGGTCGATCTCGAATGAGTCAGCCGAAAGGGAACGCGGCGGTGACCCACCCCCCAAGGTGAAGGCCGCAAGCACGCACAAGCTGGTGAAGGCCTTGATTCATCCAGCCAAGGCCTTTATCGAGGAAGTCGCTACAGCCCTGGCACAGCCTGTGGAGGCTCCCCCAGTGGAGGCGACCTCAGGGCCTAGAGTTATCCTGCCACCACGGAGGGTATCCTCCTTTAAGCCCATTGAGAAGACCCCCTTGAAAATCCTGGTGGAAAAAGAGGGGGGGGGGGCGGTGGCCATTACAGACATGGACACAGCCTCCGAGGAGGAGCTGGTAGTCTTGGAGGGCCTCAACGAGAATGTTGAGGAGGCCAGATCCCACGGGAGAGATCCCGACGAGGAAGATGACGAAGGGCGAGGGTGGCGCCGACGAGGTTCCAGTGGAGAAACCATCGCTCCCGTCGTATCCTGAGCCGCAGGACAGCTCGGCGGCCATTTTGATGGCAATCCAATCCTTATGCCTCGGAGATAAGGACGAGGTTGCCTTTAACCCCGACGGATGACCCGGAACCGGGCCTGTCGGGAAGCCCCCCAAACAAGAGGAGGATTCATCCGGCCCCGCCTTTTCAGCCCTCATGACCCGTTCAGCATTTGTCCCCGTCCCTTGTCCACGGGGATGAAACGGGAACGGATACGGCCGCGACGGGGATGGATGACGACGGTGGTGACGACGGGACGGATCTCCCATCACCGATTCCTCGGGCCTCCCCGCCTTACGAAACTGGCTCCTTTCACGCCATGATTGCCAGGGCAACCGAGCTTTTCCAGCTCTGCCCCGAGGAGCAGAAGAAGGAAGGCTTCCTCTACCAACAACGCAAGGCCAAGAGGAAGACGTTCCTCGCGGTACCGCTGCTGGATGACATCTGGGACGAGGGACTTGCGCTCCTGAAGAACCCGTCCACGACGCCTGCCAAGAGGGACCCATCCCTGACGCCGCCCCCTTGTGCCTGAGGACACAGCCAACCCCGGATTCTGTCGTCTCTTGGCAGTGACCAAGAAGAAAGCGGGAGGGGCATCCGCTTCATCTTCAACTTCCCCACTGGACAGCGAGGGAAAGAAACTGGACGCCATGGGACGACAAGTCATCTCATCAGCGGCGACAATGACGATTAAGGCAGCCAATGCCCTAGCGATATTGGCTCGCTATGACAGGGAGTTGTGGTACAAGATCGCCCCCCTATTGGACTTCCTACCGGCCATGAGGGCAGAAACCCTAGCAATCTTGCAGGAAGGTGAGGTGGTGTCGGACCACGCCATAACGGTAGCCACGGACATTGCCGACACCGGTTTCCACCAGTTGGGCAACAGCGTTTGCCTTAGACGGCGGGGGTGGCTCAAGGCAACGGATTTCCGGCAGGACGTGCAAGCCAAGGTCTTGGACATTCCCTTCGACGGGAACAATCTGTTTGGAAAGACAGTGGATGAGTCACTGCAGGCCATCAAAGCCGACACGGAGACGGCTCGGGCCTCGAGAGTGCTACCGCAATGACGGCCGCCCTTTCGGAACTCCGGAGGCAAGCAAGGTGCCTCTAAAGGATTCGGGGGCGGCACCTCCACGTACCGTCAAGCGGCCCGCCCCTCGTCGCAAGAAGCCTACAGGGGACGGGGCAAGTCAGGTGGATCTCGCCGTCGTCGCCAGGGAGGCCAAGCCGGCAAGGCTGCTTCCAAGCAAGACTGAACCGGCTGTTGCATCGGGTCCCCACCGAAGCACCCTGGTGGGGGGCCGGTTGACGAAGTTTGTCAGCGTGTGGTAGTCCATCTCCACTGATCGTTGGGTGCTGGATGCCCTGGCCCACGGGCACACTCTGGAATTCCTAAAGAAGAGCCCCTGAATTCCTCCCGTGGCCAGGAAGGAAAACCATGTCCCTCAACTGCTGTTAGAGGTAAGGGCAATGCTCAAGAAAGGAGCCATCGAGCTTGTCCCAAAGCGGCTCCGGAGTATACTCAAGATACTTCCTCGTCAGAAAGAAGACAGCAGGATGGGATCCCATCCTGGACCTGCGTCGACTAAACAGATACATCAAGGCACAAAAGTTCCGGATGGTCACCCTCCAGCACGTGCTGGGCCAGCTGGAGGAGGGCGACTTCCTATCGTCGTTGGATTTGGAGGATGCGTACTTTCACATCCCCATACTAAAAGGACACCAAAGGTTTCTCAGGTTCGTGGTCCAGGGACGGCACTACCAGTTCAAGGCCCTCCCATTCGGATTGAAGTCAGCGCCCAGGGTATTCACCAAGTGCCTAGTGCCAGTGGCGTCGCAGCTGCGCCTGCAGGGGATCCACGTCTACCCCTACCTGGACGATTGGCTCATGCGAGCAAGAACAAGGGAGCTCGCCGTCGAGCACACAGCAAAGACTGTCCGGCTGCTCACGGACCTGGATTCTCCATCAACTTCCCCAAATCCCACCTGGCTCCGTCGCAGGTCGCACTGTTTCTGGGAGCCAGGTTCGATACAGTAGCGTGATTGGCCTCACCGTCTGAATAAAGGACAAAGGCCATCCTGGGCAAGGTGCAGCGTCTGATGGCCTCGGACGTGGCCATGGTGAGGTCCATCAAGTCCCTTCTCGGGATGATGTCCTCATGCATCTAACTGGTGCACCTGTGCACCTGTGCAGGCTTCGGATGTGCCCTCTGCAGGAGTTCCTCGACGCCCGTTGGATGCAAGCGACGGGCAGCTTCGAGGACAAGATCTCGCTCAACGAGGTATTCCGCCAAGCGATTCAGTGGTGGGGCACCCGCGCGCATCTCGCGGCGGGCACGGATCCGACCCCAGCACACCAGGTGACGGTGACGACAGATGCCTCCCTGGAGGGGTGAGGAGCGCACACCGGAGATCTTCACGCGAGAGGCCTCTGGCTCCCGAAGGAGAGGACGCTCCACATCAACATACTGGAGCTCCGAGCGCTGTTCTGGGCCTTCAGGTCTTTTCTCCTGTTCCTCAAGGGCAAGGTGGTGAGGACATTCACCGACAACACCACCACGATATTCTACATCCGGAAGCAGGGAGGAACATGATCCCCAGCCCTGTCCAAGGAAGCCCAGGACCTGTGGCACAGGGCCGTTGCCCATGGGATGTTTCTTGTACCCTTTCCTCTGGCAGGGACAAACAACACAATCGCTGCGCTCGTGCTACGAGTGGGAACTGCAGCAGGATCAAGTGGATCGACTCTTTCAACGATGGGGCAAACCCCAGATCGACCTGTTCCCGACGGCGACGAACTCCAAGTGCCAGAGGTTCGCCAGCAGGTTTCCCCAGCCGAGGAGCATGGGCGATGCTTTCTTGTTCCCCTGGGACGGCCCGTTCCTGTATGCATTCCCTCCGTTGCCGTTGCTACTTCGACTCGTCAACCAGCTCAAGAGGTCCCGGTGCAGGATGATCCTTGTTGCACCGGCTTGGCCGAGGCAGATCTGGTTCCCGGACCTTCTGGAATTGTCAGCGTCCCCACCAGTCAAACTGTCGACGGACGCAGATCTTCTCTCCAGAGAAGGAGGTGCCATCCTTCATCACGACCCAGAGTCGCTGAACTTGCAGGCATGGCTCCTGCAGCACTAGAGTTTGGAGGGTACGATATCCCGGCGGACTACAGAGAAGTTCTTGCAAAGGCCAGGGCGTCCTCAACTCTCAAGTGCAAGGACACAAGTGGAAGAGGTTCTCTGCCTGGTGCCATGCACAGAAGATTAACCCTATACAGATTACAGCCCCTCAAGTGCTACCGTACTTACTGTCGCTGGCCAAATCTGGACTAGCTCATGCTTCCATCATCAAGATACATCTGGCGGCGATTTCCCAATACACCAGAACTGCAGGACGGTCATCCCTGTGGCCTCATCGAGTTTATGAAAGGACTGTTCCGATCGTTCCCGCCGGTGAAGGCTCCAGCCCCGGCGTGGGCGCTCAACCTGGTGCTGACCAGGCTCATGGGGCTGCCATTCGAGCCTTTGCATTCGGTGCCGTTGAAGTTCCTGTCGTGGAAGACAGCGTTCCTTGTGGCATCACCTCTGCACGATGCGTGGGAGAGATTCAGGACCCATCCTGCAAGCCTCCATACTTTACTTTCCACGAGACGAAGGTGGTGCCGAGGGCGCACCCCTCCTTCATGCCCAAGGTGCCGTCAGACTTCCATCTCAACGAGCCCTTGGTGTTACCAGTTTTCTTCCCGTCGCCTTCGTCGCTGGCCGAGAGGACTTTGCACTCGCTGGATGTAGCTAGAACGCTTAAGTTCTACGTGGACCGAAACAAAGAGTTTTCGGAAGAAATCACAGCTATTTGTGAACTTTGGACCTGTGAACCAAGGGAAGGCTCTCTCGAAGGCTTCCATTTCCAGATGGCTCTCCGGCTTCATCATGCACGGTCATCGGTTGGCAAACCGACCGTTGCCCGGCCGTCGGAGAGCCCATTCTACCAGAGCGATCGCTGCTACCACGGCGTTCCTGTCTGGTGTGCCCCTGCTGGACATCTGCAGGGCGGCTACATGGAGGTCGACGCACACCTTCACGAGCTTCTACTGCGTCGACCGGGATTCCATGGAGGAGTCCGGAGTCGGCTAAACAGTGCTGCGCAACCTGTTCGCCTGAAGGTGGACCTGGTGAGGAGGTAAGAGTTGCTTAATGTTGATTTTATGTAATGCTTAATGTTGAGCCTTTGCCACCTCCCGTGGTTGTGCATGTGTGTACTGCTATGTATTCTTGTATTCATGAGCATGTGAATCCATGCAAGACCCCATGCTGGAGAAGGAACAAGTTACTTACCTGTAACTGTTGTTCTCCAGCATGGGTCTGGCATGGATTCACATGCGTACCCTCCCTCCTACCCCTCTGCGGCTCTTCACTTGGTCATACTGCCACTTTACATGCTACCAAATCTGAGGATGGCTGTCAGGGGCAGGGCTCAGGGAGAGGGCAGTCATTGGCTGGGGGCAGTGTGACCCAGAGACCAGTGATTGGTTACTACTAAGAAAGACAGATCAGAAACGAAACTGATACTGATTTTTTCTTTACCGACGATTCCCAGCCTGACGACGGGGAATTTTCATGAGCATGTGAATCCATGCCAGACCCATGCTGGAGAACAACAGTTACAGGTAAGTAACTTGTTCCTTTTGGATTGTGGGACCCAGTTGCGTCTGATTCCCTAGCCCAAATTTGCACAAGGGTTCCTTCTTGCGTTTTCTTTGTTATTTTAGGGGGGACTGGTGTGTCCTTGTTTCTGGACATCTCGGCTGAGGTCGGTGCGTGGAGTGTCCCCTGGGGTGATCCGCTTGTGTCACAGGGATCCCGGGTCGTGTTGCCTTGTGGGCTGTGGTGTTCAAGGGAGCCTCTGTTCCGCTAGAGGTTCTTGGGCTCTTCTGTGAACCCCTTAGTATGCAACTTGGGTCCTTTGGCGCACTTCTGTATGTGGTGCTAAGTTGCGCCCCTGGGAGCTAGGGCTCCACTTAAGGCCCGATTCCAGCCTCCTTGCTAGGGATTCTCCTCAGGCCCTCAGGGATTGTTAGAAAGGGGTATCCTCCGTGGTGGAGCCCCTTGGCTGCAGTCTCTGTGCCCTGTAATCTGGAGGGGCAACGTCTGCCAGGTGAGCGACCAAAAGGGCCTTCCGTGCCGCGGGAGGCCTGGAACCATGGGCTTTCGTGTGGATGAGGGGTTGGGAGCTTGGGCTTATGCTGGTCCCGAGTAGTGTTGTTCCCCCGCCTAAGTGGGGTGGCGCCTCCCCGTTCGTCCCTTGGGGCCCCCCTCCGCACTTACTTGGCGTAGCAGGCTGGCGCCGAGTCTGCAACTGCTCCTCCTGTATCTTGCCGACTGGTCCGGGACTGGATTGGTGCCCCCAGCGGGGGGAATAGTCGGCACAGGCTCATTGGCTGGGACTTGGCTCTTCTCTAGGCTGCTCTTCACCCCCCTCTGTGTACTGAAAGCTGGGTGGGGGCGGAAGGTCTCCTCCCCACGGTCCGAGGTAACCGCGGCTTGGTTGGGGGCGGGGTGGCTCTCCACCGCTGGCCGCCAGACGTTGTTGACCCATGTCTTTGAGGGCTCCTGGGGCGCACCTGTTACGACGGGCATTCTCCTGGAGGCGCCGCAGTGGATGTTGGTGGCGGCATCTGCGGTCCGTACGCCCTGTGCGCCCCTCTGCCATGCGGCCAATAGGGTTTCAGCGGGGTGGGGTCTGGGCCCGAGGAGGGCGCCCTGCACAGAGGGACCCGCTGGGACACCGGATCCTCCCGCAGTGTGGATGCTGCTTCCCCCAGTGGGCGAGGTAATGGGCAGCGAGGTCCACTGGCCAACTGTCTCTGTGTAGGTGGGTCCGCGGGTTGGAGGGTTGAGCCGGGTCTCGCAGCTGCGCGGGGAAGGTTGGTGCCTGCAGGCTGCTTCCTGTCTGGCGGCTCCGCTGTTCTTTGGCGTGGGCTCCCGCGTGAGAGGCCGGTCCCAGGAGCTATGGACCGCCGGGAATCAGAGGCCCCCCCCCCCGCTGGCGCCATCCCCCTCTCGGATGGCATTGGGTGGCAAGGGGGACCTCCAGCCACACTATACCGCTCCAGACGATTGGGGCGCGGGGTGAAGTACTTCCTCTGCGATTCGGCGGACTCCCCGCATCGTTGTGCTGTGGACTCCGCGCGGCACCCTCGATAGTTCGCAAGTGCTGCGTGAGCCAGTATTATGTGGTTGCGGGGTTGGAGCCGCAGCTGCCAAGGTCTCTCCCCGTCCGGAAGCAGTAATCCGTCGGCAGTGAGAGGGCTGCTTCACTGCTTGAGAGCTAATTGCGGCTGCTTCTGTGAAAAAAACTTTGTTAAAGGGACGTTATGGTTACAAGTAAAACCGAAAACCCCCAGAAATTCACCAGTTATGGCAAGCTAAGCAACCATAACTCGCGCCACCACCGTGCACTGCTAAGACTAACACCCAGGACATCAAAGATGACATCACAAATGTCATTGATGACATCATGGATGACATCACATGTGCATTTAGCTTTCATGCACAGCCTCCACAAGGGATTGTCATTATAATGTTGGCATAAAAGTATCAGAGATCACTATCATGTGCCAAATAGTTCATTAAGCAATGCATTGCTATAAATAGCATTGCATTACTGAGTACTTTCAGTACATGAACAAACTCATGAAGAAACTCAGGCATTGTCTGCAGCATGCGTCATAGAAGTACAATATTCAAAATCTTCCCATGTTGGATAGTAAAATGATAAATGCTTTCATTTCAGAATTTTGCATACTGTGAAACATAAGTAACTACCAATGCTTCACTTACTGCTTATTTGTACTACTACACACAAAACAAAGAGACCACAACGCATACAAATAGAAGCATATACAGGGAAAGTAAAGTAAGCAAAAAAACTGCAGTATTACCAGAAAGTGTTCATAACCTAACTAATTAACTTCATGCACAGAAAAGATTCCTGTGTTTCAGGATTCCTTCTTCTCCTATGTATATGTACCATATAATGTGACGGTACCCTAAGGAAAGTAGTGTGAGAACAGATGAGAAGGGTAAGGTCTACAAATATAGAACTTTTACATTTTTAATTGACTGACAGTGAAGAAAGCCACCTGGCCTAGATATGTCAGTGAACAAAAAAAGAGGGAGCTAGACATGCAATGTCATCAATGACATTTGTGATGTCATCTTTGATGTCATGGGTGTTAGTCTTAGCAGTGCACAGTGGTGGCGCGAGTTATGGTTGCTTAGCTTACCATAACTGGTGAATTTCTGGGGGTTTCCGGTTTTACTTTGAACCATAACGTCCCTTTAACAACGTTTTTCACTGATTACATTATATATGTGTGTATATATATATATATATATATATATATATATATATATATATATACACACACACACACACACACACACACGACAGTCGCTTGTATTTACTTCATCTGTCTCTAAATGCCCTTCACTTGCTCGTTCTTTCTCATATATTGCATGACATTCACTGAAGCTGTGGAATAAAGATACATGAGCCATTGTATTTCATGGACCATTCCTGTGGTAAATGGAACCATATCCTGCTGTTCCATTAAAATTGGTGATCTTGCTAGAGTGCAAACAACCTTGGTATCTAAATTGCTGATTGCAACCATAGAGAAGTTGTATGTGGGAAGGCCATCAGATCAAAACTGCAAATGAAGAAAACTGCAACAACGAGGCATCTCTAAGTGCATCTTCATAAAGAGAACTTTTGTGGTCATCCTTTAGGCGTGGGACGCTTCTCTGCTGCTGCTGATCACAGGAGGAGGACTTCTGCTATTATCTCTGTATTTTTATCACAAATGAGATAAATCACCTACCTGATGGGCAAATGATAGAACTTAAAATGGATACGAAATTAGAATTATTTTTTTAGATGGAAGCCTTCCGAGTCGCTCCTTCATTTTCATGTTTATATTTGTGTTACTTTAATTTTCTCTTTTCCTACTTTGAATAATTTCAATTAACCCCCCTACCTTTTTTTAAAAAATCTGGCAGAGTATCGAGCAGAGTATCAGTCTGCATCAGTCTTCACAGCGAGAGGTCCAGCTGCCAGATACAGCGATTTTGTTGGATTGTTGGATTGCACCCTTAAGGGAAAAAACAAGCTCAAATCCTTTAAAAAGACCCCGTGAGCGCAGAGCGCGCGCAGAGTATCGAGCAGAGTATCTGTCTGCATCAGTCCGCAGCAGGAGGGGCAGGGAGCCTCTATCCTGGCCAGCCAGCCACTAACATCCAGAAACTGAGGATGGCGAATAGACGTCCAGACAGTGTGTGTGCGTTTCATGAAACATTTAGAAGAAACAGTGAACAGTATTCAGTGACTTCGTTTCGGCACTCGTATTTTCTACACCCTTGCACGAACCAAAACAAAACAACAAAAAAACGTCTACTTGCACAACAGGGGTGAGGACCAAGCCGAGGGCGGGATATCAAATCATGGTTTTAGACCTCGGTCCGGCCCTCTGGCTGGTCCCCCCCTTTGTCCTTGCCTTTGCCCGGGGGGATTGAGGAAGACCCTGAGCAGCGTTGCCTCAGGAGCCTTATCATAAAAACCCCTGTGATCTCCAAACAAGGTCTCAACACGGGTACACTGACTATTCCACAGGGAGCATATATATAAAACAGTTGCCCCCTCTGCTCCCCGGCCACAGTCCGACCCATGTTGAAGCCTCGTGACACGGAAGAAACTATCCCAACGCTTCAACTATCTACAGATAAGATTTTAAAGCACTCACCAGTTACAGGCACCGATTCAATCCGACGACGCCTCGCATCTTCACTTGCGATGTCTCCTATGTGGGGCTCGGTGGGAGGAGCCCAAACGACACTGGAGCTGCGCCCCCCACTATGTCTGCCTACGCTGAGCCCCCCTCTACCGCCTCAGCGAGTGGCCCGATGTCTGAGTGGGTCAGAGGACCCCTCACAGAGGGTCTTGGGGGCGAGGCACGGGCAGAGGGGACCCATTTAGATCGACCACAGAGCACAGATGGCGATTGTAGCAATGCAACTTCTGGCAGGCAAGAGCCCATTTGGTCACCGGCCGTTACTGGAAGGGATTTTCCGAGGCAGCATAACAGTGGGGCGATCAATTCAGAGACACACCAGGAGCAGAGGGGTACCTCCCCAAGGCATAGTACAAAAGCCATTGTACATGCACGGGTGGAGGAAGCCCCGTCTGAAATCAACGGGACTCTAAAGGAACAGTCACCAGAGAAATCTTCAGAGCCATCAGTCTCTGCCATTCGGCCTAGGCAGATCTCTGTAGAGACCCTTAGGCAGCCACAAGAGCAGTCACAACATCCACGGACCAAAGACAACAAGGTACCGGCCCAAGAAGTAACTATGGGGCAACACAATCAGATTGGCCCAGACACAGCCGACCCAGCTTTAGATCCCGGTGATCAATCGACCTCGGCTGGCAAGACAAAATCAAATTTCAAACTCTCAGTAAATGCAAAAAGAATTCCGTACAAAAAAAGAGGAAGGGCAAAGCCCAAAGTCCCAGCAATACAAGGAAATAATGCAAATGCAAGCACACAAAATAAACCCGCAATGACTACAAACGGGAATGAAGGGAAGCAAAACACCGATTTACAAACAACCAGTAAAAAGCAGGTTGTGGCGACAAATACTCTACCGATCCCCTTACTCTCAAATGCCCTGTGGACATTTTTTAAAACGCAAGGCAAAAGAAAATTATCCTCCGACTTCGAACCTTCAGATGCCGAAATTTTGGAAGCACTAGAAGAATCCCCCACACAACCTAAACTCAGAAAAACAACAGTAACATCAGAAAAACAATCCGATGGAGAGGGGATCGAAGCAATCAGGTACCCAGATATATAGGCAGATACTACTGAAACCGGGACCCCATCTCAACCTGCATCGTTAACATCAGATAATTCCAACAAAATGCCGGTGCCAGAACTCCAGACACAGCCTCATGGGATCCCAGAGATATTAGACCAACTTCAGCCGAAATTCTATCCATCACAAAGAGGAATGAGCCCCCAACCCCGGGCTAAAATCCATCTTCCCAGCCTAATTGCCCAACCACCACCCCCAGAATTCACAACCAACGCGCTACCTCAAAGTCACATCGACACGGGCCCTTGGAGTTCCTCACCCAGGCCGTGTAAGCCAGTGGACGCTGGCCTTACTTCAGACAGGATCAGACAGTCAATTTCGAACCGACAATCTGTGGAGCGTACAGCTACACCATTAAAAAACAAGGGGCCCAGCGAACTTCCAACAGATCCGCAAAATGATTCGCCGAATAACAGAGGAGACATGACAACAATCATGTCAGCAATAGCAATTGCAATGGCACCCTTCTGTAAACTGTATGAGACCATAAGTGACGCCTCAAGAGACAATACAACAACACTAGCACTCATTCAGTCCAAATTAACATTCTGGGAAGGTTTCATAACAGCAATAGACCTGAAATACGATATATCGCAAAGGAAGGGGGACGTGAACGATGGGGAACCCGAGACCAGTCCGGCTGGTTCCAGAAAAGAAGACGGGACCTGTAGACCATCGGAGCAAAAAGCCACAGAGACGATGTGGAAAAAAGGCGACGACGAAACTATTGCATCAATGTTCAATAATAAATCAAAATCAGCTCCAAAAATGATTTCAACACAACTAAAGACTAATGCACCATCCATGCAGGCTATTGAACCCCTAACTGGGCAGGGTACAGGAAAGAAAGCTCTAAAATTAGCAGAGAAAAATCAAATTGAAAAAACGAGCCAATCCTCAACAAGACTGATAGGCGACCCTAAAACTCTCAAGGTGCAACTAACCAAAATAGCAACTGATTCCATTTCATCAATGAACACTGTAGTCCTGCAAATTGATCTGACCAAGTCACCAAAAACGACGACTGAATTCATGGACTCTATCCTCATAACAAATTTTTCGCAGCATCAGCAACAAGACTCAGTTGACAGCATCAAACACCAGCTTGAAGTTGATAGCGTCATGAATAAGGAAGATCAGAAGGCATCCAACTATAATCACAAGACAACGACTCGAACCCCCCGACTTCCGGCCAGCCAACAACTGGAATTTACTAGAACCCAAGGGATAACGACCCGATTCAACACAAAAAGTCGACGTCTCCAATAGTTCTAGCAACATCATCAGATCCTCGTCGAGAACTATCAACAAGGGAAGTCCGATGCATAAGTTCGACTAGCCATTATCAATTCACTAAGAGAGCCCCAAAAAAAATCAGAGACTGGGGCTGAAACTGATAAAAGAACCCGACTCTTCAAGTTAGAACAAGCGTCAAGTAAAGATAACTATATGGTTCTGAATCGAAGAACAGGGCTAAAAATAGCAGCAAATACCACAGCCTTACTGATCGAGCCATATCACAGTGAAGGCAAGGCCAAAGCGTATCTGCACATAAGGGAAGCTGCAATTCAAGATCTAACTCGGGATGTGGGAAAAGACCTAAAACTAGCGGGTTTTCTTCTATCTGAAATAAAAAAGCATAAGTAAGATACAAAAAAAAAGCAATCGAGAGGACCAGATCTCAAACGCAACGAGACACAAGCCCAGTTCTACTGATAGCCACAGCTCCCGAAGAGCAAACCTGAAGGCTCACTTTGAGGAGTCTTCAGACAAGTTCCATCGCAAATATTCAATGGACGTAAGGGAGGTATTTTATGACTATGAAATGACCACAAAGAAAGAAACAGAATAAGATCAACCCAACCAAACATGGCCTGGCAAAATGGATATGGAAGAAGACAAAGTGTAATCGAACGATCTCCACGCCGTAGTAAAACCAACAGCCACAGAAATCTCAGGCTGGCACAACCGATAAAGAGAGCGTACGATACATCTGCCAGTCCAAAGTAAGAAGCAACGTCAGGAGGCCCCTGGTATTGGCTAAAAGGGGCTTTGATCCCAAACCGTAGGAGATAGCAATCACCAAAGGAAGTTAGCAAAACCTACTTCCGAAAAGGCCATGACGTTAGCTTCCTGGAACACCACAGGTCATACCCACTTATCCAACCCCCAACAGCGAGGACCTAGGACGATTCGGCATTCTCTGCCTCCAAGAGATGTGGCTGCTTGAGAAACCTACAATGGATGGTTTTGAAATTGAGACATCACCAGCAGTGAAAGGCCTGATGGGTCGTCCATGTTCAGGGCTACTCATTGCAGTGCGAACAGGCCAAGACCTGAAGATAATCAAAACAATCATAAGATCATATGAGGCCCTGGCCGTCCTCATACAATGGAATCACTTCTCGAATATTGAAGGGTCTTGGACTACGACTCATCCCACATTAATTACCATCTATTGGAATCACCAAAAAATGCCAACTACAGTCTTCTGCCAAACTATGGCCGACATTATTTATGCAATTGTAATTGAATGCAACATTACTTGCATAATAATCAGTGGGGATTTCAATTCAAACGGTGTGCATCCGAAAGATCAATCTGCACCAATGGCACCCTCGTCGCAAGCGGACGATAGAGGTCGAGTGTGGATGAACCTGATGACTTCCAGAAATTTCCACAACGCCGCTTGGATCAAGGATTGGAACATACAAATCCCGACTTGGTAAAGGGGAACTTCTACGGCCACTTTGGACTATATCTTCATTTCAAACGCCATGCTGTTAGAAATCGACCACTTTCAGGTTGTAAAAACAAAGGCTAGCGATCATAACATTGTATCCATAGCATAGTCCTCCAACTCGCATCAAACCAAATCGTATTCAGCGCCAGTTGAGTCCAACAGTCAACAAACTCGCCTGCGCTTGACAGCAGCAAAGGTAAGAGCCATAACACAAGAATATGCTGCAGCAAGTGAAGCCCTACAAACATTGGACTCTATATTGAGACCAAATTGTATCCCAATCCTGATTAAGTTTAAGATGCAACAGAAAGGCACCAAAGAAACTCCAGTCAACTACACTCATGTATACGATAAAGTAATAGCAGGGAAAAAAAGTGCATTGAGAAAATTAAAACACAAGGCGAAAGCTGGAAACAACGAAGAAACTTGGGAAATATGGTCAAAAGAGCAAAGAATTTACAAATCATGGGCGAGATCATGCAGAGGTGTCTTATATCAAAATGACATAGGAACCATGCTAAGAGCAATCTCAACGAAAAGATCAGCAGACCTCTGGGCCCTAATCAACACCACCAGAGGTAGCCTGGGAGTCAACATGGTAAACTCAGTTACTGAATCTGCATGGGATACTTTTTTTTACAGATCTCTTTGCAATGCCGTCGACCATTGATAATCAACATCCGGAGACCGATCGACACCCCTGGATTGACCTGTCATCAAAGCCAGACATAAGTTTAGCCATCCAAAAGCTGAAAACATCGAGAGCCCGGGCCCGGACGGCCTTTCCAATATTGACCTATAAACCTACATAAATGAATGGACAGACTTTATCAGCCTTCTATTCAATCATTGCAGAATCAGCAGACAGATCCCGGCGTTATGGACTAAAGCAACGATAGTTCCGATCTTCAAGAAAGGTTCTAGGGAAGATCTGGCGAATTATCGCCCCATAGCCATCCTGGACATCATGGGAAAACTGTTTGCAACCCTTCTCTTACAGCACTTTCGAAGTTGGGCGAAAACGACGCCCTGCAATGACCACCTGCAGACAGGTTTTAAGAAGAACGGCAGAACATCGGTAAATATCTTCCTTTTAAACATTCTAAAGGCCAAAATAAAACAGGGATCTCCAACTGTCTACGCCGCATTTATAGACCTGTCTCAGGCGCTTGATAAAGTCGACAGAATGCTCTTATGGGGAAAGCTAAAACTCTGGAAATGCCCAGAAGCCATTCTACATCCTACAATAGAGCTCCATACAGAGACATCTCTTCGTGTTAGTCTGAATAGACAAGGCACACTGTCTAGAGAAATCCGAGCAGAAAGAGGACTGAAGCAAGGCTGCCCCCTGGCGCCGGCCTTATTTGTGGCCTCCTTAGGAGACTTTAAAGAATCAGAAGTAGACGTCCGCTCCTTTCCACCGAAAATAGGCAACACCAAGGTATCACAGATTTTATATGCAGATGATATGATACTTCTTGACCAGACTCCGGTAGGCCTCCAACGTCAGCTGGACAACCTCGCCAAGTACATGGAGGCTAATAATCTCTCCGTTAACAACACTAAGACCAAAATCATGATTTTTGCTAAAAACCAACAGCGACGCAAAACACCCAAAACTTGGACAGTAAACAGAATTGAAATTGAAGTTGTCCAGCATTTCAAATACTTGGGAGTCATCATTGACGGGCCATCACAGGAGAGTAAAATGCAACAATACCTGTGGGACAAAAAAAAAAACCTGACCTCACAAATGAGGGTGATTGACTGAAAATGTGGCAAATTCTCAATGCTGCCCGCAATCAATTTCTACAAAGGTAAAATTGTTCCATCATTCACCTATGGAATGGATGCAACTATCTCTATGCCTAACTCGCTCTGGCAGAAACTGGAGGGCTACATCTGGAAGACGGTTTTGGGTCTGCCTAACTCAATACCAATATCGGCGGTGAGAATAGACTTGGGACTTTTGTCTTTGAAGCAACTATCAGCGTGTCATCTATTTCACTCCATAAGAAGGCACCTATACAAGATGGTCTCCCTATCTTTAACATGATCGGCAATGAATTAAAAGCATCCAGATGGAAAGCTGTCTGTAATTGGATTGAAAAACAAACTGGACAGCTTAGCCTGTACTGCAGAGGACCCGATAACTAATCCGCAAAGAGTTATCCAAAAGCTTAAAAACGAAGACTGGATAACTACAGTGGAAAAAGCAGTGGCGATCAAATTTTTGAAACATTTACCCCCCGACATACAACAAGCTAAAAACTCCTTTGGCTTATTGTATAAAATTTCCCTACAAAAAGCTCAGCAAAATGTTCTTAAGAACGCGGCTCAACCTTCTACACACAAGAGAAATCTTAGCGATAAGAAGTCAAGTGAAGGTGACAACTTGCAGACTCTGTAAAAATCTGGATAATCAAGAAACAGTTCGTCACCTGCTGTTAAATTGTCCTACCTTAAATGCAGAGCGTATAGCCTTCTTAGCACTTCTGTCGGTCCACCGATGAGTGGTGCATGTGTTGTGGTATTTGTCCAGGTTACCTGTTAGTCATGTAATGTTAGGTTTCGGCATTCAATCATCACTGTGTGGTTAGGTAGTCATGTGCCGTATCACTTGCCTTGGGGCACAGTGTTCTGTGAGGTGCACATCGTGCACTGGTGTCAACATTCCCACCCAGGTGTAGTATGCATCTCACCCCCTTTCCCACCCAGGTGGAGTTTGCATCTCCCCCCACCCCCTTTCCCACCCAGGTGGAGTATGCAGCCACCCTACTCACAGCCCCAATGCACTGCCATGGGCCATTCAGGAAACTCACCAAGCAGCCAGGCACGTCGTCCAGCATGTCGCTCCATATAGCGTGGAGTTCCGCAGGACCAAGGAGTCATGAGTTGATCCGGGGTATCGGGCACAGCAATGTGTGATGGCTTTACTGGCATTACATACCATCTTGACGTTGATGGAGTGGTATTGTTTGTGGTTGCGATACGCCACCTCCATGGCATGCGGGACCACCAATTCCACGTGGGTGCAGTCGAGGGCACCTATGCAATTTGGCATGCCTGCAAGTGCATGGAAGGCAACTTTTGTATCCAATATCTCCTGGGGAGTCCGGGGTAGGGATATGTAGTCCGTTGTGTGCTTGAGGAGGGCATCCAGCACTTGGTTAAGTATCCGTGAAAATATGGGCTGTGAAATGCCATGCATGTGCCCCACTGTATGCTGGTAGGTGCCTGTGGCAAGGAAGTGGAGCACAGACACTACCTTCAGTAGAGAGGGGATGGCGGTGCGGATTTCTATGAGGCTCACTATGTCGTCATGTATCAGGTCCACTATGGTGGTGATGGTGTCCCAGTCAAGCCGGTACAGGGTGTGGATCTGCTCTGGTGTCAGGTTGAGGGGAGTGGCTCTGATGCGAGGGATTGGGGGCTGCCGGCATGGTAATGGTGGCTGCACCGGTAGGGCATGCTGGGCCTGTCTCACCCTCCTTCTCCTGTGTATCCTCTGTGGTGGGGGCTGTGGTTGTTGTTGTTGCTGGTGTTGTAGTTGCTGCCTTGCAAGCAGGGCCTCCAGCTCCAGTAATGCTGCTACAATTGGTATCATCTTGGTGTGGGGGGGAGGTGTGTGGTGTGGGGTGTGCTCTTGTTGTGCTGTGCCAGACTGCATTGCCTCCATCTGTGCTGATTGAGTGCACCTGTGGCTCTGGGAACCACTGCTCAGGGTCCTTTACTCCTTCTCTGAGAGGCCTGTATGTACTCCATGCCGGTAAGGTACTTTACGGCCTTAAGGAGGCGGTTATTTACGTGTGCTCCTTACTTGTAATCTGCTCCGGTTTACGCCATGCCGCTAATTTCGGCATGGTGGGGGGCGCGCGCGACCCAAGACCAATAATTACGGCATCGTAGTTTACAGTGCCGTAAATAGCGGTCTGACAGGTCGGAATGGCCCGTAGCGGTAAACGATGCCGTTAAATCATTACCGGCATGGTTTTTCCCTTACCTCCAACCTCGGAATGACCCCCATTGTCTTTGGCCTTCGGTGTTCTAGAAATGTGCAAACGGGTAAAGAACTAGGTAACTCCAACAAGAAGTCTCTCAAGGAAATGGCTCCTTGCTCCGGAGGTTCTCTCCCTTCTCTTGGATTCTTCTTCATGTTTTCTTACAAATAACAGTTCTTGTTTTTCCTCTTGATCAACAAAATCATACACCAACATTATTTGTTCATGTTATCTTGTCAGAATACCTTGTGTACTTTCCTGCCAAGTTTTTGCTTTTTAGTCTCTGGGACCAGCACTACCTTTTTGGCTCACTTGTATGCTCCTCAATTTGCCATTGCCTGGTATGTTTGTACCTGCCTGGTATACTCTCCTGCCAGGCTTCCTGGAATCACACACTTGCAATTGCCTGGTATACTTTCCTGCTCCTGCCAGGACTTCTTGCAAACATACACATGTAACTGCCTGGTATGCTTTCCTGACAGGGCTTTCCGCTTGTGTGCTTTTGCTCACACTTCCACTCTTGACATTTCACTGAGTTAGCCTTGTTAGCAAATACACTCTGTCCATTGTATATTGGCTGTGTGGCACATACTCGCAAACTTCAAAGTTCCCTTCTTTTAGGAGATGCACTTTCACTTTCCCAGATGGCTTTAGCAGATTTACAAGGTAAGTCCATGTTTGAGATTTGGCCTATAGGTTTTAACAAAACGGATTCAATACTCTCCATAGAGGGAGATGGGGAGGTATTACAATAGTCCATTAGAGTGTTCCAAATGGGAGGTTCATCCCGCAAGGGGAAAAGGCAATGTCATGTCTCACCTGCTGATAGCATCACCCCCTCGCAGAGGTTGTTTCCTCCCATGTGATCCTCCCTCATGTAGCTGCCCCCAGGGTCAGGATCAGGTAGCGGCTGCTCCGCTTGCCACATGGGAGGAGGCCATCGCCGAGAAAGGAGCGATGATACCATCCATCCATCACATTCATCACAACCCATTCAGAAAAAGCACATGCTTTCATAGTAGGGTGTATTGATTCATTGCAGGACTTGTACTAATGGCCATGTTCGTCAAAATTCTAAGAATTTGTTTTAAATATTTGCAGGCTTTAGTTTAGTTTGTTTATAAGCTGCCGATAGTATACATCAAACAATGTGACCTTGCCATTGTGGATTTTGGTATTGTGAGGAAGCAGAGGGCGTCCTCACTTGTTTTGCCCCTGTATCCTCCTCTCGGGCAGCCAGAGAAAGGCCATCTCTCTTGGATCCTGACTCGAGGGGTGGATATGCGAGGGAGGGTCACCTGGGTGGAGGAGACTTGGGCCGTGGGGAAAGGAAGCCCTTCGGTGAGAAATGGTACCCGCCCCTCCCTAACCCCCCAATTTCCTTTTTATAACAAACCCTTTATTCCTCAAGCCTCTGTAGGCTATTGCCAGCCCTTTCACTGTTCTTCCCTTAAAACATTCCCCAGGAAACACCAGTTCGACACAGGGATGAGGAAGAGACCAACTAGAGAGACAAATCCTAAATTTTGCAATACACACACATACCGGCCTGAGCTGTGTACTGAGACGAGGAGGAGGACAGCAAGAGGAGGGCAGGACTACCATTTCAATAGTGAGCGTCTAGTCTTTTCTGGACTCATCATGGTGGCAGGAACTTTAAACCCCAACATCTTTTTGGAAATGGAGTCAGCTGTGGAAGCAGGGCTACGGACTGCTGGGTGCAGGCAGACTTGTCTGGATCAACAGTGTGGCAAGTTGAAAGCTCAAGACCTGTTGAGGATGCAGAGTTCATGCAGCGGGAAGCGAAGCTGAAGGAGGCTGGAAGCTGGGGCAGACCGCAAGAGGGAAACTGACTCAACCGAGCGAAGCGGTCATAAGAGTCCCAAGCTGCAGGAGGAGCATCGCTGGGTGAGGGAAGCCACGGAGAGCTGCCTCTGAGAATAAGAGAGGTACCGCATGAGAAGGAGAGAACTCGTGCCGGCAGAGGACTCACAGAAAAGCTGTAAGCTACGACCGGTGAGTGTACCAAGAAGGGTACGCTCAGACCAAAGAACATGTTTGTACATAGTTTTTATTTAAATTGAAAGAAAATCCCTTTCTGACCCTACTACTAAAAGGGAGTTCCCTTCCTAGTAAAGCTAAATCTAAGGTGCTCGTCTATAGTCAAAATCAAAAGTAGTCTTCGGTCCAGACCTGGTTGGTGCAATGGATGGCATGCACTGCACTCTTGGTTCTCCCCAAAGGTGTCTCTGGTTGTCCTAGGTATCCTTCCTGGATCTGGATCCAATTGTTAGAATTAACAGTTCTTTGTAAAGAAAATAGTTCTTGTCATTATATCAAAGGTTCCTCAAAGTTCAAACAAAAAGTCTCAAGTTCCTGGAAAAACAAATTGTCCAAAATTGTTTAGGTAGAGGGATCGTTTCCTGATCCCGTTCCACCAATCTGTTCGTTCTCTACACATTTCGACCAACTTTCGGGTGCTTCTGTGCTCTCGTGATATCTGCTTTTCTCTCTGTCTATTGTGCCTCTGTAGCTCCTTTGAGTTCGCCTGACCCAATGTTGCAGGTAGTTTGTTAGGGTTGCTATGACCCCTTTCTCATTGTGGCTTTCTTAGTTTTCTCGGGTCCCTGTGACCCTTCGAGGCTTCTGCTGCTCACGTTTCTCGGGCTCCCGTAAACATTATCCTTGTCTCATGTTCTCTCTTATATCGGGTCCCAGTGATCCTCGGATGGGGCTAGGACAGTCCTTCCCTCTTCCACGTGCGCTCTCTCTTCTCCTACCACTGACCTGGGCAACGCGCATACCTGCTGTGTTGCGGTGCTTTCTCAAGTGAGGGTCCATCTCATCTGCGATGGCACAGTGTGCCACTCTTCCACGCTAGATGCTAGTGGTCTTTGCGTTTGACTCATCTCAGGTGTGAGGAGCCAGGAATGAGACGCGGTCACAGGGGATTCATGGTTTTGCTCAAAGACTTTTATTAAAATGAAATGGGGTTGGAAAATGCCTCTCTGTTCCTGCTCCAAGAGGTGTTCTCCTACCTAAACCAAAGCTAAGGGTCTGTGAATGGTCATGTCCGAAGCAAAACGTTCTGTGTCCAAGGTACCAGTCTAGCCTTCACATTCTAAAAATCAACTCCAAGGTGAAAATGGAAAATGTCTTTGGCCTTAAGTAGTGAATAAATGGTCAAAACAGAAAATGCGTAACTCCAACACAAAAGTTCCAGAAGGATAGAGTTCCTTGTTCCAGAGCATGGTTCCCTTCTCCTGGATTTCTCTTCACGGTTTTATATTCATGAATATCAGTTCCTTAGGTTTCTCTTGATCAACAACACAACTGGTACACAAATCAACTTGGCTCTTAGTCGTTATCTTGTTAGGATACCTGGTGTACACTCCTGCCAGGTTTTCTCCCTTCTTTAATATATTTTCACAGCCTTTTCCTAGTCCTGATGTGCTCTTGGCATACTATCGTTTATACACTGTGCAACATGACCAAACCTGGTATGCTTTCCTACCAGGACTTTCTCAAATGAACATGCTCGGTACTTGCATCTGCCTGGTATACTTTCATGCCAGGGACTTTCTTTTATGGACACACTTGCAACATGCATCTGCCTGGCATACTCTCCTGCCAGGTCTTTCTCACATATGTATTTTCTTGCACCTTCAATTTTCCTGGTATATTCTCCTGCCACGGCTTTTCTCTTGCCTTGCAACACTTCCAAACTTGAAAGTCTCTTATGTTTGCTTTATCCTGTATTGTATCTGCCCGGCATACTATTCTGACTGTAGTAATGAATTTGGATAGAAGGCAAACAATCCAGGCATTAGCGCTTAAAGGTAAGAAGGGCATGCCCAAAGGAGGTTTGGTATTGAGTTTAATAAATACTGCAAATTTAACTCAACGGGAAATAGAGTGCAATTATGTACTGGCAGCCATAATGAGGTGGAGAACACAGGAGGGTAAAACCTTATCAATGCATATATAACCCACCAACAAATAAACACCCCGCTATTGTAACTACGATTGTTCATCTATCAGACCAACATGCAAAAACTCCAACTTTAATACTAAGATTTCAATTCACATATCCCAGTGGAATCGGATATCTTGGACACGTGCAAGTGTAGATCACAAGCATCCACCTTCTTCAAAATCAGTGAAAAACAGGGATTGGAATGGGCTAACATATCATATTTGATGCTTTCATTAGGCTGAACGGGTACACCAACAGCGATTCCCTAGCACATTACACCACGACTGTGGGGAAGAGCGTGGGCACCATAGACTATGTATTTGCACATCACTAATTAATTAATTTACAAAGTGGTGGACATGAAAGAGAAAGTGATCATACGTGAAGACAGTGACCACTACCTTCTCTTGACTTTTTTGGATGAGATCAAAATGAATAAGTAAGATAAATCTGGTAACCTCACTCTTAATAATGGCTAAAATCTAATCAATTGGCGAAAACACAATATTGATAAAGCCTTCCGCTTTATTAACACTGTGCAGTGGAGTTCTTCCGCCAGTTCGCAGCTAGATAGCAAAGCTACTATACACAATAATTGTATGGCCGATGCGTATATAAGCCAGTCCGAAAAGATCACTGATATTGTAGCTAGTATCACACACAATAACAGATACGGCAAGCGTAGAACTACAGCATCCAAGAACTTGCATTACCGCCACCATTACGATAAGGAGATGGCTGCAGAAAAAAAACACCAAGGCGAGATCTGCTGCATAATCATCAAAGTAATCTGCCGGCAAGTGACCTGGCAAAAGTAGAAGGTGACTAGAGACTGCCGGCAAGCCTTGGCAGGTTCTGCGAGTTTCCAAGACACGCAGTTGTGCTAGAAGATAGCGAAAGAGGCAAGGTCATCTAAACCCCTAATAAATGGTGCTGCCATGGACTCTTGGGTTACTTTAATTGCCGAGACCATGTGAATTAGCACCCCACACACAGAATATCTACACCTGTACTAATGTATGGCACTACACTTGGCAGGTTCATCGGATAGTTGAAGTTATTAAAAGCATTAAGCATTCTTGAGCACCAGGACCCGATGGACTATGTAATCTCTTACTTAAAAAGCAACTGTTAAGGCGGGCCAACATACTCCATAAACAATTTCATGTAATTAGTCTCACCAGTCAGATTCCCAAGTCTTGGACCGATAGTATAATGTCCCAGTTTTCAAAAAGAGAAAAAAAGGATGATCCAAAAAAACGTTAGGCTTCTGGGCCATGCTAGACGCTCCCGTGAAAATCTTTACACGTGCACTCCTTGCTGAACTCGCTTATGGTCTGCGGTCAATGACATTCCTATGAACCAAACCCGTTTTAGGAAGAGGTCCAGTACCACGGATCATCCTGACCTTGGTCACTGCTGTGCAGACCTCATGGGTCACTCATAAGCAACCTATCTATCCCCCCCCCCACCCCGCATTCATGGACTTCAGCGTTTGATATGGTACTGTGTGATATATTTATGGGATCATTCGTAATGTGGGGATTACTTTCCCACCAATCAACAGCGCCACAAAAATAGACCCCGGTATTGTATCTAGCCCTGTCTATGGCTCATCTAGAACCACCGAATCCCCCGCTTGTGCAATGTGAAGCCAAGAACCAGGCCGGTGTTTAGAAAGAATATATTTTTATTAATTAGTATGGAAAATGTAATATTACACTACTTCACATGACACGCCACATTCTCTGTGGCACCAAAACAGAGATTCAATACTAATAATTTACCTTTTAGGGATAAACAGTAAGAAAAGATTGGTATTACACAACATGGGCGTTTATTTTGATTTTAAGTCTAAAGTAAATAGAATAAAAGGTCAAATTAGCATTTCAATACTTTTAACCGCCTTCAAAATCCCAGAAGGCCAAAATGATGCCGCACCTTCAACATAACAAGATAATTTAATTACACCATAGACTTTGCATGAGGTTCACTTTTAATCACATTTAGCACCTTGAAACCTGATCGGACCAAGAGCTTGGCACTAATGCTTCTCTTTATATGAAGTTTAATTTAAATAGATTGCAATACTTTACTTTGCAGAAACAATTTCACACATGCAGCAATCTATATGGTTCTTTCCATGCACACTTAGCAAGGCATTGCAATATGGTTTAGCTGCATCTCACGTAAACCCACATTTTTAACTGCCGCTGCCCCCTTATCAAAGCTGACTGTCTTATTGCACAACAGACTTTTCAGAACAGACACTTTTCAATTTTTTTTTTAAACCCTTTTCATCACCACTCTGCAATGCAAAATCTCTCCGACCAGGAAACACTTTACCACTTTCTGTATAAAGTGTGCTTTTGAAATCAGGGACTTTATTCTGTTTAACTTTAGGAAGACACTTTTTCTGTTCCAGCCCACAAACCCAGTTATTCAATTAATCATTTGAAGCCACTTTGCCTTAATGCAGGGATCAGGGGAATGGGAAGCAGTAGGGAATTTGGTTTTTATGCACCTCTTCTTTTAGGGAGTTTAGGGGTTGGCAAAAAAGAATGGGAATATCCAATTACCTTATAAATTTTAGTTTCTAATCACACTCGAACCATGTTGTTGGTTTCCAATTTCAACAAAATCGCCACGTGTAATTTGGCTATATGGAAATTAATTAACTTATTGTTTAATAAAATTTCTAATGGTCTACTACCAACCCCCAATACACCAATTAAGGCAAAGGCCTGAACTCAATCAGATCCCCACAAGACTAGGTTTTGGTTGGCCAGGTTAACTTTCATAATCATCTCAGGGTTTGCGCATTGGAAAGGATATCAAGCTCAGGTCATATACAGGTACAGGAGAGGAATCTGGTCAAAAAGCCAACATCAGTCATGGATAGTCTCCCTTCTCCTGCCTCCTTTGCTCAAAGATTGTCCCTTCTCCTGGTTAGCAGTTCCACCCAGATGATATCAAGTAACTTTCCTCATTTATTTCCAGGCAGCTCTCCCTGAGTTCCATTGTGCGTGTCCTTATCAACCCCCCACCACACCCACAAAAATGTCTAAATTATCATATGCCAGCTAATTGGTTATTTATTTTCTTTGGTCAACTATTCTCCATCCCCTCTATTTATTCAAGGGCTAGCCTTCCTTCTCCGATTGGTCCCTTCAGTTTAGCAAGGCCAAATTGGGAGGGGCATGTCCTTCCACTTAAAATTACTCTCTTTATTCATTTTTTGCACTTACAAAGTCACTACATGGCAAAACTGTATAGTATAGCTAATCATATATATGGGGTTTTCCTCATCATGGCACATTTATTGAACGTTGTTGCGTGTTGGCACAAGGTTGTGGGTTCGAGTGAGGGTTTTTCGCGGTTTATTCAAAATGTATCAGTTATTAATGCAACATTTTCTATCCAGATATCTAATTTATTAAACCACCACCTCACTAAGTATCTTTATTAAACTATCACCTCACTAGATATCAGCTTCATGCCATTTTCTGGGGAGCTAGAAGCACATTTTAGATTTTAACTTGGTTTCCAAAAGTCGAATGTTGATGGCAACAGAAAGGCCTCGTGCTTAAACATTACCATGATACATGTTTCAAAGTGTCATGGTTCCTGAGAAAATAAATAAAGTATGATTCTGCATAAACTCATATCGCCCCTTCTTAATTATATGCATATTTTTACTTCAAGTACATTAAGTTTAATTTCTCCAAACTGAAAAAGGGATCTGGCCATCTGCTTCCTGTGTTGACTTTGGTCTGCAATAAAGTCCATCAACATTCTTTCTCCCGAGTACATTCCCATTTGGATCCTTATCTTTGAGAGCAGGCTGTCAATCTCCACCTGCATGCTCCTGGGTCATTTTCTGTAACCCATCACTCGTCAGTTAGGCCCTGGACAAGACCATGAAACGAATTTAAATACACATATCTTTTTCAGAATTGTTCAGATTTCACCCTATTAAGGGCTGTCTGTCTTATGATTCAGCCACACCAATATATTCCTCTTGCCATGCATGAATACACCTCTTCTCTCTGGCCCTGAAACTTCAAAGAAATTTCATATGGGATAGCTGAGCAGAGCATATAATGGGGGAGGGGAGGGGCTGGCTTTGAATCTCAGTGTTGAAGTCTGCTCCAATGACCCAAATTCTGTACTTTGCATGTCGCAATATGTCTTTCTTTAGGCATGAGACATGAGGCATTCCTTTTATTTTTAACATGTTTGCATCTTGCCATTGATGTTCATTTTTCCATGATATGTATTTGCATTACTCAGGCAATGGACATTCCATTTTCACATGCTCATTGTTCTAATGCTGCGAAATGCACACACTTTCCTGTTAATGGTTTTTATTTGTGCAAAGTTACCCTTTAGGCCTCAGTCACATGTAATGAAGGGTACTTCCATGGCTTTGAATTGTGCATGCAAGGCATATTTAAGTAAGTATTTTGAATGATTGTGTCCTCCCAAATATTCCTCATTTTTTATATCTCCTTGCAGCGTCAAGCTGCTTCGGAAGTGTTTTTCTGTTAGTAGAGGGAGCCATGCGTTGTCGACTCAATGCCCCTCAAGGGCCTCTGTCCGGTGTCAATGACATCATCTATTGTATATATAGAATGCACTGCGTAACGCTACTTTAGTTCAATTTTTCCGCTGCACAGTTCACTTCGGATTGGTTCATTGCCATCTTAGCGATGGTCATTTTTCAAAATGTCGACTCCTAAGACTGGCTTTAAGAGGTATGTGGATTGTAGGGCCAAAATGTCCATCACAGCCCACACTGCATTTGCCTCTGGTGTCTCATAATCGAGCACAAGACGGAAGACTGAGGTTCCTGTCAGCACATGACAGGGAAGGCGTTAAAAGAGATGAAGGGGAAGGGTAAACTCGCTGCAGGTAGGCCCTTATCCAAATCCCCATTGAGGACTCCTTCGGAGAGGAGATCTTCAGATGAAAAGAACGAGAGGTGATTCACAGCCTTGGAAGTGCTCCAAGAAGCGCTTGCAGTCTAGAAGTGAATTGCACCACTCGACACCTTCGGCGTCTCGAAAGAAGGCTAAGGAAAGAGTCATAGGACCAGCTCGTTGTCTTCCGACTCCTCCCGTATTTAAACTTAAATGCTCAGGTAAATCGGTCTCTAAGGCCGAGTGTGAGGATTTCCGCCTCTGCATGTTAAACATATGTGAGAAGGCAGAGTCTCCCATCACTTCCAAAGAGCCGAAAAAAAGGCCCATGACCCCATTGTGCCACGTAAGGACGAGACAGTGTCTGTTAAGGTTTCAGTGCATGCATGCACTGGAGCCCTGTCTCAAACCCTTCTACCCCTCCAGTAGACTCAAAGCTTTGAGACAAGGAAAGGTCAAGGCCCCATTTCTTGGGAACTCCATCGAGCCACAGGTCGAGTTCTTTGATGTCAAAGCCATCATTGACAAAGCCAGTGAAGGTTTTTAAACCTCTCCCAAAGCAAGACTTCATTAAGTCAATTGCTTCAATTTTTCAGTCAATGTCTTCCATTTTTTTTTTTTTAGGAGGATGAGCCTTCTGACCAGGACACCCCTCCTTTTGGCCTCGAATATGGGACCTCAAATGTATCTGATGCTCTGATTTCATAAGAGTCTAGGATGGAACATTTGATAGACTCTTTAAAAGATGAAAGCGGGCTGAATACCTCTCCTGTGGTGGATTTCGCTACATCAGATCCTTCTGATCAGGCAGAGTCCTTTTACAGGTCACTTATGAATAGAGTCACCGAGTAACTGGGATGGGGAAGGCCTGCCATGGTTTACCAGCAGGATGACCTTACTGATATTTTGGATAAAGGGCCTGTAAGGAACTCATGGTGGCAACAGTAAAGACAGACACAAGTGATCACAGTTCAAGGGTGTTTATTGAACTTTATAATGAGATAAACGCCTAATCTAAACCTAAAATGGTAGCAAGCTACAACCATCAAATAATAATAAGGCAGTCCTAGTGGCGTTTTGTCAAATAAAAAGGGCCTATACTAAAAAGCCTATTGCCAATCCTTACTACTAAGTTACAACAACAAAAACGAGTGTGGGATAATGTTCACCAGAAAAGAAAGAAGTGTTCACAAAATGATAAATCAGGATGGTATTGATGGGTCTCCCTTCCCCACGTTTTTAGCACGGGAAAAGGCAGGACTTCTGAGCACAGCACACTCCTGGGCCCCTCCAGCACGAGGCTCACAATTCCAGTTTACAATATCAGAACCTTCAAGGGCCAAGTCTCTTCTCTGAAAAGTCTCTTGCCTTAGAGGGCCTGATGTATCAAAACAGCAAACAAACAAAAAAAAGTTCCTTCGGTAATCTTGTACCTTGGGCGATTGCACTCCCTCTGCCGTGCTAGGATCCTTCGTGCAACTTGGGCCTCCCTCCGTCGAGTTCACTACGGCCTTTCAAATACAACTTGAAACATCCCACTGCGGACAACCCTCGACCGGGTTCACTCTTATCTTCACAGTCTTTACGGGTGTATTACTCTTCACCCCAACTCACATCCATCCCTCAAACCGGGTTTCACTTTTGCCAAATATACAGTTTCTTTTACAGTCTTACGATGCAGGATTCACTTTCCTTGGCTTTCTCTTGGCAATGGGTCAGATACTTTCAAGTGTACAAGGGATTTGACTAATGTAAACTCTACCTAAGACGTAGTATCTAAGGTGGAGAATGGCCCACTTGATGGCCAGAGCCTCTTAATTCCAGCATGGGGGAAGACCTTGCGACTTGTAAACAGGATGGGATGTTCTAATCAGTCGCACTTGAGAAAGGACTGCTCCTAACCCGGTATGGGAGGTATCCGTCTGCAATATAAAGTCTTTGGAGAAGTCTACTACCTTCAGGATTGGGTTCTGGCGCAGAGTTTGCTTTACAGTGTTGTAATATACATCATCCTCTTCAGACCAATGAGGTTTCTGGGGTTCAGCGTTCTTGAGTTCAACTGTTAGCCTAACTGTTTTGTCCGAAACATTTGTGATAAACCTACAGAAATATCCTATTAGCCCTAGAAAGTCTCTGAGATCCCTTTTAGTCTTGGGCATTAGTCTATATAGGACGGCTCTCACTTTCTCATGTTGTGGCTGTACATTCCCATCCCCTACAAAAAAAACCAAGATATTTTACGGATGACTGTGCCAATCTGCATTTAGATGGATTAGTAGTTAGGCCGGCCTGTCTAAGGACTTGCATAACAGTATAAAGGTGGAAAAGGTGGTCTTCCCAGGTTTTACTGTAAATTACGATGTCATCAATATAAGCTCCACAGAAATCAGAATAGGGACGTAAGATTTTATCCATTGGGTGTTAGAAAGTGGCTGGTGCGCTGTCTAAGCCAAAAGGGAGGACTTTGAATTGAAACAGCCCCAAGTGTGTTGATAATGAAGCCTTTTCCTTTATTGGCCCATATACCGGTACCTGCCAGTACCCTTTTGTTAAGTCTAGAGTGGATAGAAAGATGGCTGCTCCGAGTTTATCAATTAGGTAATCGATGCGTGGCATGGGATAGGCATCAAAGTCGGACATCGCATTAACTTGACGGAAGTCTATACAGAACCTCCAGGAATGGTCAGGTTTATTGTTCAACACGATTGGGGAGGACCATGGGCTCGAAGAGGGCTTGATAATTTTAGCTTGCAGCATTTTGTTTACTTCCTCGACCAATATCTCTTTACAGGCTTCCGGGAATCTATCTGGTATTAGATGGACCACTTTTCTGTTGGGTGTTCTAATATAGTGGCAAGTGCCTTTGATTCTTCCTGGTTTGTATGAAATTACATTGAGGAAGGATGCAATTTCATCTTTTAGATCTTCTTGTTTTTGAGTAGACAACTCAGGAGGCATTAGTCCAAAGTTGCCTATATTCTGGAACCAAACAAGACAATACTTTGGCATGGGTGGCTGACTGGTTCTCTTTCCATTCCTTTAAAAGATTTACGTGATATAAATAGACCTTCTGTTTTCGAAGGGATTGTGTCCTCCGACGTATTCCTCATCTTAGATATCTCCTTCCAGCTCTGCTGGCCTCGGAACATTTTTTCTCTCTAGAGGGTGCTGCGCGTCAACGTCCTCAGAGTCGATGTCCCTCGACAGCCGCCGTATCGACGTCGACGTCATCCTGCCTATAAAGGCCGCGCGCAGCGTCCGTTGCTCAGTTCCGTTTTTCCGCGCTTACTCAGTGCCTCGGAATACCATTGCTCAGTTTTGTCAGGTTAAACCTATTTACCTCGAGTTATTCGATCCGTACTCAATGGCTTCTTCGTCGGAACCGCCAACTCCTCGATCCGGCTTCAAAAAATGCCGAGATTGTGGGAAAAAGATGTCGCTGACTGACCCTCACAGAGTTTGTCTGTGGTGTTTGGGAGCTGAACACCATTGTTCGGAGTGCGAGAACTGTATGTCCATGACAGCTAAGGCCCTGAAGGAGCGTAGGGGGAAGCTGGAGAAAGGTAAGACTTTTAAAGCTTCTTCTTAGTCGACGAAGTCGAGACATTCGTCTCCTCGTCACCATTCGCGCTCTAGGTCTCGGAGTGGGTCCCATCACTCCTCAAGATTGAAGCACTCTAAGAGGAGACGTCGAAGATCCCCTTCTCCGTCTTCCTCTTCCTCTGTTTCGCCAAAGAGAATCCCTTGCCCCACGAAACATAGTTCCCGGGCTGAATGGGAGGAATTCCGCAAAAATATGATGAGCGTCTTCGAGAAAGCGGCCTCGACCCCCTCGAAGACTGCCGAGAGCGATGCTCTGGTTGAAAGACCCGAAGGTCAAAAACGCAGCGAGTCGCAGTACCCGGCGAAGGAAACCTCTCGAGCGCGTCTCGAACCCTCGAGTAGGACTATGACCTCCAAACCTTCCTCTAAGGTTCCGTCGACGCCGTCGACGAAGGTTACGTCTACGCAGAGGTCGGTGTCTTCGACGCCGTTGTCGAAGGGACCTTCGACACACGGGTCTGTCGACTTGACGCCAGCTTCGACACCAAGAAAAGTCACGGTTACGACACACCCAGTGACTATCCCCAGGTTCTCGATGACGATGGCTTCGAGATTGTCGAGCAGAATCCCAATTCTGTCGAGGTCATCGAGGCCTCCGCCTTTGTTTTCGACGCCACGCTCAAAGCCTTCGACGTCGGCGTCGACGACATCGACGTTTTCGAGGCCGATTATGACAAGTTCGGCACCCTCTGCCTTGGAAATCGGGTTTACACCCTTTATGAGTTCAGAACAATTGAGAACTATGTCCTCAATTATGGAAGAGGGTGAATTGTCTGACCAGGAAGACACATTTGAGTTGCAGGGACCTGTAACCCCAATTAGAGAGGAATTTTCCTCTGAAGAACGCAGGTTAAAGGATCTTCATGATTCCTTACATGAGGCAAGTGGGTTAGACACCCCCCTGAGGTGGAGTTTGCTAGGCCAGACCCGGGGGAGCATGCTGAAACCCCCTATAGAGCCTTAATGGCCAGGATCACAGAGTTTATGGGGTGGTCTGCACCTTCACAATCTTTCCAACAAGATGACCTCACGGATATTCTTGACAAAGGCCCACAGGAGGATCCTGTGGTGCCTTTTCATAAAGCTCTTCAGAGGAAGATTATGACGAACTGGGAAACCCCAGATGTCGTCCCGGCAGTAAATAAAAAAACTGTCTACAAAATACAGGGTATCCTCTACAGACCCGGAGTTTTTGTCAAAACACCCATCCCCAGAAAGTCTGGTGGTAAAGGCAGCATCTTCTACCGATGTCAAGACGGCTTATCCTACCGTCCCACAGGACAGGGACGATAAAAAATATGATGCTACGGCAATTAAAGTTTTTTCGTCATGTAGCATGGCGTTAAAATCTGTTAATGCTACTTGCACCCTTGCTAGATTCAGCCATACACTTTGGGAGTGTGCTTCTGCAGCGGCTGACTGCATCCCGGAGGGAGAAGAAAGGGATGCGTTCCTGAATATCATACAGGACGGTAAAGACGCTATGTGCGAATCCCTCCAGACGGGCATTGATTCGGCTGACAGTATCAGCAGAGCAATTGCGGCAAGTACAACAACCAGGAGATTCGCTTGGTTGTGAAAGTCTGGTTTTGCCCCAGATGTGCAAGCCAGGCTCTTGAACATGCCATTCGATGGCTCTTCTTTGTTCGGAAAAAAGGCGGATGACAGTTTAGAGAAACTGCAAACTTCAAAAGCAGCAGCAAAATCCCTAGGCACTGCAATCCGTCAGACACCTTTTTGTCCCACAGGAAACTCTGCGAGGGGCAAGTCCTTTCGCTTCTACTCCGCATTCGGTAGAGGACGACCGGCTCAAAGGGGACAAAGAAGAACTACCCGAGGCGGACGGGGTAGATATCCAAAAGCCGCAGCAACAGCAGGTGCCTCTTTACCATCGGCATCTGCATCAGCCGCCCCAAAACCATTCTGAGGACTTCCCTCACAGGACACCTGTAGGAGGCAGGTTGACTCAACATCTGGCGGTATGGCAGGCTATCACGTCAGATGCTTGGGCATTGGAAACAGTTGCCCAAGGTTACTGCCTGCCTTTCCTACGCATACCTCAGAGTCATCCACCGGGGATCAGCTCTCAGAAAGCTCCAGATCCGCTCCTCTTGCAGGAAATTTTGGACCTGCTAGAGGAAGGTGCCATAGAACCGGTACCTGTAGCGGAGAGGAACAAGGGCTGGTACTCCCCTTACTTTCTCATTCCAAAGAAAGACGGAGGACTGAGACCCATCTTGGACTTGCGAGAATTGAACAAATTCCTCAGGAAAGACAAATTCAAGATGGTCACTCTTTCTCAGATCCTCCAGGCCCTTCAGTTCCAGGACTGGTTGGTATCTCTGGACCTTCAGGACGCTTATTTCCATGTGCCTATCCATCTCAAACACAGGAAATACCTGAGGTTCGCAATTGGCAACTCTCACTATCAATTTCGAGTGCTGCCATTTGGGCTGACCTCCGCCCCGAGGGTCTTCACCAAGTTAATGTCGGTAGTGGCGGCAAGTCTAAGGAGGGAAGGGATTCATGTCTACCCCTACCTGGACGATTGGTTGATCAGGGCTGTTTCTTCGGAACAAGCTCAGATCCAGCTAAATCACGTGTGCCACTCCCTTCACAAACTGGGCTTCTCCCTCAGTTTAAAGAAGTCACAAATGATACCATCGCAGAGACTCCAGTTCATAGGAGCGATCCTGGACACTTCCCTGGGAAAAGCCTCGCCACCAGAGGTGAGGGCTCAAGATATTCTACAGATGGTTACCAAGTTCCAAGATGCCCAACGTCTCCCAGCCTTCGACTTTTTGAGGTTGCTAGGCCTCATGGCATCCTGCATTTTCCTAGTGCCAGAGGCTCGCCTGAGAATGAAATCCCTCCAGTGGGCACTGAGGACTCAGTGGTCACAATTCTCAGGGAGAATGACAGATCTTCTTCAGGTTCCCGACAGGGTGGCTCGAGACCTTCAGTGGTGGGCCTGTCAGGAGAACATTCTGAAAGGAGAACATTTTTGGCAACCCTGGCCGGAGATAACAGTAGTCACGGATGCCTCACTCACGGGGTGGGGAGCCCACGCCAACGACTTGACCATCACCGGTCGTTGGTCTCCATCGGAGTCCAGACTACATATCAAACTGTTAGAGATGAGAGCCATCAAACTTGCGCTGAAGGCGTTCCTGCCAGCTGTACAAGGGAAAAACGTCCTGATAATGACGGACAACACGGTGGCAATGCATTACCTCAACAAAAGAGGAGGCATAGGATCACTACCCCTATGCAGAGAGGCGATGCAGCTCTGGTTTTGGGCAATCCAAGAAGGAATCTCTCTATCGGCAGTTCACCTAGCCTTGACAGCGGACGCTCTGAGCAGGCAGAGCACAGTCTCCCACGAGTGGGAGCTAGCTCAGGAAGTCCTTCAAGAGATCTTCGCCCTTTGGGGAACCCCTCAGGTGGATCTGTTCGCCACCAGCCTCAACAGGAAATGCGATCTGTTCTGCTCAAGGGAATTTCCCCCGAGAGGAGCCCTGGGAGACGCGTTCATAGTGGACTGGGAGTTTCCGCTTCTGTACGCGTTCCCACCGGTCCCTGTCATTCCTCAAATGATCAGGAGGTTGAGAAGATTCTGGAGAACCATGATCCTAATTGCCCCGGATTGGGCCAGGAGAACGTGGTACCCGGACCTTCTAGACTTGTCCATCTGCCCTCCAATTCGACTTCCACTCAGAGAGAACCTACTCTCACAGAAGGGAGGTCAGGTTCTCCATCCAGACATCAAAAACCTCAACCTTCACGCTTGGCTTCTGAAAGGCTGAGGTACAAGGATTGGGACCTCCCTGATGATGTTATAGAGGTGTTGCTTTCGGCAAGGAGGCCAGCAACAAAGTCTTTATACCGCTGCCGTTGGAACAGATTTTGCAGCTGGTGTAGAGAACAGAATATCGACCCTTTTTCATGTGGTACACCAATGGTTTTGTCCTTCCTACTATATTTGGCGAATTTAGGCCTTCAAGTTGGCACCATTAAGGGCTATCTCGCAGCGCTATCCATCTTTAAGCGCACTGCGGAAGAACCATCCTATTTCAATTTACCCTTGGTAATACAGTTTCTAAAGGGGTTAACCAATGTTTATCCCCCAAGACCATTCCAAGTTCCCCTATGGGATTTAAACTTAGTCCTAACTTTCCTGATGGGCACACCTTTTCGAACCACTCCATTCTTGTTCGTTAAGATTCCTTACCCCTAACTGTTTTATTAATAGCACTTACACCTGCTAGAAGGGTGAGCAAATTACAAGCTCTTTCTTGTAAACCCCCTCACACAATCTTTCACAAAGACAAAGTTGTCCTGCAAGTGAAGCCTAATTTCCTCCCAAAGGTGGTTTCTGAATTTCATATCACTCAGAAGATTACCCTTCCATCTTTCTATCCTCCTCCTCAGGAGGAAGAGAGGTTACACAGGCTAGACCCTAGAAGGGCTTTAAGTTTTTACATCAGTAGACTAGCCAGGATAAAACAGGCAGACCAGCTGTTTGTAGGTTACACAGGTCACAAGCTGGGGTCACCAATAACTAAGCAGACCATTTCCAGATGGATCATTATAGCCATTCTGGAATGTTATAAGCTGGCAGGGAAAGAGCCCCCTCAAAACCTTAGGGCTCATTCGACCAGAGGTATTGCAGCTTCATCGGCCCTCAAAAGAGGTGTGCCGGTTAAAGACATCTGTGCGGCCGCTACATGGTCGTCTGTCCATACCTTTACACGATTTTACAACTTGGATTCCTCCTCCAGTCAAGAGACTAGGTTTGGAAGGGCTGTACTGCATTCTATTCATCAGTAGAAGACAGCGTGAAGTCCGTACTCCCTCCTCCAATAATAGAATACTGCTATGGGAGCCTATCTAAGATGAGGAATACGTCGGAGGACACAATCCCTTCGAAGAACAAGTTACTTCTTACCTTGTAACGTTCTTTCGACGGGATGTTCCTCCGACGTATTCCTCATCGACCCTCCCATCCATCCCCGCAGTTCTACTTCCCTTGTTGTTGCAGCTTACGCTCCTTCAGGGTGATTAGTCTAGTCCAGAAAGAATTATTGTGGGCTACAAAACGGAACTGAGCAACAGACGCTCCGCGCGGCCTTTATAGGCAGGATGACGTCGATACGGCGGCTGTCGAGGGACATCGACTCGGAGGACGTCGACGCGCAGCGCCCTCTAGAGAGAAACATTTTTCCGAGGCCAGCAGAGCTGGAAGGAGATATCTAAGATGAGGAATACGTCGGAGGAACATCCCGTCGAAAGAACGTTACAAGGTAAGAAGTAACTTGTTCTTCTGTCCGGTTGGGCTACTTTATAAGTGCAGGTTCCCGTTCGTTCTGCCATTTCATAGGGTCCATGCCTCTTAGAAACAAGCTTGTTTTCTGAGGTGGGTAATATAACCAATACTTTCTGTCCTATAGAAAATTAAATCAAGCTTACTTTCTTGTCGTAGTTAGATTTTTGTTGATTCTGGGCCTTTTCCACGAGTGCTGACTAGATCTCGAAAAAGTCTCATATGTTCTCGCATTCCGGTAGCAGTTTGCGAGATGGGAATGGGTGCCTCTTCTCGTTCTTCCCAGGTTTCCCAGAGCATGTCTAGGATATCTCTGGGCTCTCTGCCATTAAGTAGTTCCAAAGGGGAAAATCCTGTAGATGCATGTGGGATTTTCCTCACTGCAAATAGTGCCCATGGGATCATTCAATCCCTGTCTTTCCCATCCTTGTCTACCAAATTTCGCAAGATAAATTTTAGGGTCTTGTTGAATCTTTCTACCAAGCCATTGGTTTGGAGATGGTACATTAAAGTTCGTAAGGTGGTAATATGGAGTAGTTCTTTGACCTCTGCCGTGAGCTTGCTCATAAAATTTGAACCCCGATTGGTCAATATTTCCTTCGGCAAGCCAACCCTGGAAAAATATGGTAGGAGGTGTTTAAGGATTTGCTTTATGGTATTATTTTGCTGGAACTGCGTTGGGGTATCTAGTGGCATAATCACCAATCACAAGGACGTTTTTGTTGCCTAATATGGATGTTTCTAGGGGTCCGATAAAGTCCATTCCAATTCTCGAAAAAGGAATTTCTATGCTTCAAAGGGGCAGACAATGCGACGTGTGTGCTATATTTTTGACATTTTCACACGCCTGGATAAAGGTCTTTATATCAGCGTAGATACCTGCCCAGTAAAACTTCACAATGATGTGTGCTTGGGTTTTATATTGTCCCAGATGGCCCCCTGAGAGATGGCATTGGGCAATCTCCAGTACAACTTTTCGGTGAGTTCTGGGGATCAGCAACTGTGTTTTTATTAACTCTTTGGTTAATGTTTCCCTCCTATACAACAATCCCTGCTTTAAGACGAAAAAGGGGCTCCACTTTCCTGTACCTTCTTCTGGAATACCCTGTAGAAAGGCTTGAGCAAGAGCGGGATCGTTTCGCTGGGCGAAGGCAAGATCGGGATAGATGGTGGGCTTCTCTCCCTTAGTTTCCTTGATGCTAGAAAGTTTATCAGCTTCCCCAAAGCCCAATGCACCCTTTTCCGTTTTGTCTGGTTCACTTTCTTTAAACTGAGGGAAAAGTGCCCTTTCCAAAATTCCTTGAGCAATTTGATCCCCACGATGTACTTAAATGGGATTTCGCCATGATTATGTAAGAGAACCTTTACGTCCCCTCAGAAGTCGGGCTTGATAACGCCTGCTAAAAAGTCTATACCGAACTTCCGTGCTAGGCCAGATTTTGGGGCTAACCTGATTTAACACCCTGGAGGGGGTATCAAAACCAAATCGGTAGGAATCATTCCTCTTTTCCCCGGGGGAATGACAGTTTCCCTATTGCTACAAATATCGAAACCTATCAATTCTTTTGTGTCAACAGAAGGGTTAGAAGCTTGAGGACTATGATTTCGAAATTGTAAAGTTCCCCAATTTGTTTCAAGTGAGTCACATTCCACTGCTGACACCATATGTAAGGAACTCATGGTGGCAACAGTAAAGAAAGACACAAGTGATCACAGTTCAAGGGTGTTTATTGAACTTTATAATGGGTGAGACAAACGCCTAATCCAAACCTAAATCTAAGATGGGAGCAAGCTTCAACCATCAAATAACAATAAGGCACTCCTAGTGGCATCTTGCCAAATAAAAAGGGCCTATACGAAAAAACCTATTGCCAATCCTTACCACTAAGTTACAAAAAAAGAGTAGGGGATAATGTACTCCAGAAAAGAAATAAGTGTTCACAAAATGATAAGTCAAGATGGTAAGGCTGGGTCTCCCTTTCCTATGTTTTTAGCACAGGAAAAGGCGGGACTTCTAAGCACAGAACACTCCTGGGCCTCTCCAGCACGAGGTTCAAGGGCCAAGTTTCTTCTCTGCAAAGTCGTTTGCGTAGAGGGCATGATGTATCAAAACAACAAACAAAAGTTCCTTTGGTGATCTTGTACCTTGGGTGATTGCTCTCCGCCCCTTGAATCTCCCTATGCCAGGCTCGGATCCTTCTTGCAACTTGGGCTTCCCTCTGTCAGGTTCACCACAGCCTTTCAAATGCAACTTGCTGTTTACCATTGCGGACAACCCTCGGGTTCACTCTTATCTTCACAGTGTTCACGGGTGTATTACACTTTCACCTCAACCCACATTTGCCAAATATACAGTTCACTTTACGTTCTTACGATGCAGGTTTCACTTCCCTTGCAATGGGTCAGAGACTTTCGAGTGTACAAAGGACCACTCTGACACCTCATGCTGCCCATTCTTAGGGCCTTCTGGTACTTGCAGTCTCAGCACAAAAGGGGCCGGCGAGAGTCAGTTTGAATGAACACCCTTGCAGCACCTCACCACTCTACAGCTGGCCTTCTCTGGGCTTCCCCTAAAAGTTCACACAAGTCCTTTGTTCTCAAATTATTATGTTCATCTAATGTTGCTGCTTGCAACCTTGGTATCAATATTGATTGCCTCGCTATCAGCTCCCTCCGACTCACCGGTTGTGTCGGGTCTTCTGGCTTGGCTTGCTTCTGGAGTCAAGGACGGTACCACAGTAGCCAGCGTGCCTCCCCGCCTGTGTTTTCAATGCAGGAGGCCCACAGGCCCCACCGACATCAGTCACTCCACAAGTCAGCTGTATTTCCCGGTCTTGTACTTCCCTTTTCGGAGGCTTCATTGCTCCGAGTTTAAAAGGGCAAGAGCAGTTCCACCTTCGTCATCCTTCCAGGCCTCGCCACCTTTCTCCTCCATCTGAACTTCCGGTTTGGTATTGCTGTCTCCTCATGCGTTCAGCCTTGCTCGTAGTGTGCTCTCGTGCTCCGCCTTTTATCCCTGTGGGGAAGGTAAAGGGCCATCAGGTGTGTCAGATTATTGTCAATTGCCTGACCCTTGTGTCTTGACATGCCAGGTAAACGGCTCTGGTGTTGGTCTGTTGTCTGTTGCGGTGTAGGAAAGTGTTTGTGTCGGAAAGGTGGGGGGATGCGGAGCTTCATAATATCCTGCAGGGCAGTTAGAAGTAAGGGGGGGGGTACTGCGTCTCACCCCTCAGCATCCCACTTCCACTCTCGAGGACCCCCCATCCAGGTGATCCTTCCGCACTGCTCCACCCCCAGGAACTGGATCCAATAGCAATGGATGGCGTGCTCTGGTGGAAGTGGCCTTGTGAAGTGGCATGTTACGCCTGGGGAGTTCTGAACCTTTTCTGAGCCTGGATTTGGAAATTAACTACATTGCTGACACAGACTCTGGCCTGTTCTTGGAAGCTTTCCTGGTGGCTTTATTTACCCTATATGCTATTAATTGTGGTAAATAATTATTTACACAGTATATTTCTTTATTTTACTTAGAAGCTCTGCCCGCTGAACACTCAAACCTACAAAGCCGAACATGCATACCCTTGTGCACATGCCATGTCGAAGTGGCCTTGTGAAGTGGCCCGTTACGCCCGTTAGGCATGGAGCGGGCTACTACGCTTTACTTCAGCGATCAGGCGAATGTACTCTTCTTCGAAAACATATTTTGTGAGCATACAAGTTGTCTGTGCGCCGAAGCAACTTTGCATGTGTACCCTAGCATAAGGCGGTATATCTTGTCTATGTAGTAGGCTGCTGTAAGCACACATTATAACGAAACGTAAACACACCAACATGACAAATATCAGAAAAGAAAGCGATGCCATGTTTTTTGCTCCCACGACTCGTCGTATGAGCATTTCTCGTACGGCTGCTTTACCTCTCCCTGGGTCATCCGATACAGATGATGACCTTGTTGAGTGGGCGCAACAGTGTTCTATTATTTGCGCTAACACTGTGAACAACAAACCTAAGGCAAGGAAAGTGGTTTCCTTGAGACCTCACAATCACCGTTTGGTGAAGAGCGCTATTCAGATTTATCCTAAAATAATAATGGAGGTCTGGCGAACTTGCCTGCAACGCAAGCTAGCGATTCTAGTGATATATATTTGAATACACCTCTCATCTTTATGACGGGTGAAATTTCCTTACTGGGACCCTCTCAATATATAGATTCCTCAACACAACACTCTGATGCTAACAGACTAAGTCCAATTAACGAGATCTGTGACGATTTTGCTCCGCAAGGAAACTTATTTGGAGCTTTTAGATGGACTAAAGAAACAAACATGTCTCTTAAATGAGATAATGCTGGTGCTCATGTCCATGCGGAGGTGTGCTCTAAAACCATGCTAAGCATGAAACAGAAGAATGGAACTGTTGACGTTTTGTCAAGCCACGTTAGAAATATAGCTGAGATTATTTAGGAATTACCTCACACCTTGGTAACATCGGATGTACTGTTAGATAACGAGGAACAAAAGGACGACTTAATTGAGCCAACTGTCCATACTGCTCAAGTTAAGGAGTTTCAGGTGAATGACAGTGAATGTATGGAAAGACAAAATGGCAAAGCCTCTATTAAGAAATTCGCCATTGCCCTTGCGGCTCCGATAACTGACGAGGCCCCCACAGCCAATAACTCCAACACCAAATTTAAAGGTGCGCTTATTAAACGCACGCTCTGTCCCTGCTCATTCTTTAGACATTGCAGATTTCATCGTGGCAGAAAACCTTGACTTTCTTGCAATCACGGAAACTTGGCTGCATGCGGCCTAGGGCCCTGCCCTGACCCTAGCCATCCCCAATAGCTACTCCATCATCAGGTGTGACAGGGACACTAATCAAACCAAGGGGGGTGGATTAGCATTCATATTTAAGAGCTTGCCAACACCCTACAGCTGCCATCAGCTGAACTACTTTCTATTAAATTACCTATTTCACCCAATCACACCGCTTCAGTGCACCTCATCTGTAGACCACCTGGCCCTACCTCCTCATTTGTGGAGGATATCTCATCCATTTTAGACTCCAGCACCAAGCCTAAATCTCAAATCATCGTACTGGGCGACCTCAACCTGGGATACCAGGACACGAATGATGCCAAAGCCAGTGATGTAGCCAGTGTTCTGGCTGACTTCGGCCTCACCCAACATATCAGTGAACCCACACATATCAAGGGTCGTACCCTTGACTGGGTCTCAGACATGAACTGTGCACTAAACGTAACTTCTGTGTCACCATGTGCGTGGTCTGATCATCATAAAATAATATTCTCCATCAACTCTAGCCCACCCGTAGACAAACCTAACATTGCCCCGCCCACTTACACATGCAACAAGAAGGATATTACGGCTGAGAAACTACTCCCACTTATCCTCCCTTTACTGAACACGGCCTCCTCCTCTTGCTCGGATCCTACTGTCCTAGTGTTAAAAGCTCTCAACACTATCGCACCGCTCAAACTGCGCAAACAAAAACCTTGCAACCACCCTAATTCGTGGTTCACCCTACACTTACATGAACTTCGCAAAGAAAAAAGAAAAGCCGAGTCACATTGGAAAAGTTCACCTACTCTAGTTAATAGAAATAACCTCACAACTGCCTCCCTCACTTACAAAGAAGCTATACTAGCAGCCAAAAAAGAAGTGTACAACAATAGGATCTCACAAGCACAATCTAACACCAAGGAACTCTTTAAGATCCTTAAGGAACTAGAGCCCCCAGTTGCCCCTCTTGATACATGCACCCCTGATGCTGAATGGTGCTCCAATATACAAAAAGCACTATTAAACAAAATTGCCTTGCTCCAAACCAAAATTAATACCAAAAAAAGCCATCTCCCGGACTCAGCGGGTAACCTCCAGTCCTACAATACCCCCTCTCCTAAGCACACCTTCAAACCTTTCAGCTTCTCACCCCTTACCATTAAGGAAGTTGAAAACATCATAATGAAGCTAAAGCCTTCCAACTGCAAAGGCGACGCTTGCCCTGCACCGCTTGTAAAGGAAGCGGCGCATGATCTCGCCCCATTCATTACCTCATTTATCAATTCATCATTCAAATCGGGCACAGTACCTGACAACCTTAAAGATGCGTGGGTCATCCCTCTAATTAAAAAAACCCAATCTCGACCCTAGCAATCCCACCAACTACAGGCCCATTACCACAGTGCCTTACCTACTCAAAATTCTGGACCGTGTAGCTTATCTCCAAATCCAGGATTACCTTGATACTAACAACCTATTAGGGCTTAGACAATCTGGCTTCTGTCCAAGACACGGCACCGAGACAGCCTTCATCGATTTGAAAACCCAAATCGAGGACTTGAAATATAAGGGTAAACAAGCGCTCCTGCTCCTCCTCGACCTCTCAAGCTGCACTCGATTTGGTCGATCACCAAATCCTCTGCCAACACCTTAAGATTGCAGCTCACTTCTCTGACGCAGCTACGTCCTGGATCAGCTTCTTCCTGGCAAATAGATCTATGAGGGTCTTCTCTCCCTTAGCCGCCGGCGACCCAGCGCATGTCCCCTGCGGAGTCCCACAAGGCTCCTGTGTATCGCCCACGCTTTACAACGTATTTACTAAACCGCTTTTTTATAGGGACGAGTCAAAGAAACCTTGATAAACTTCAGGTCACCCAGAACAATGCCATTAGGGCTGCTCTTAAAGTTACCAGGCGCTCCCACATCTCTTCTACCAGGCGCAACTTACACTGGCTACCCATCACACTCCGCATCTCCCTCAAAGCACTTGTTCTAACCCACAAGGCACAGAATAATGCTGTACCTGCCTACTTGTCCACACGCTTCACTCAACATACAGCATCCAGACCTTTGAGATCTGCACAGGCGCACACACTAACCATTCCCACTTTCAAGCTGCAGACAGCCAGAGGCTCGAGCTTCCCAGTCCTTGCGGCTAAGCTCTGGAACTCCCTTCCCAATGATCTTGGAATGTGCCATCCATCCAATCCTTCAAAAATAAAACTAAACGATGGCTGCACGAACAGGATGCCCTGGCCACCTCTCTGTAATTCATGCAGCTGCCACCCGCCAACTGACTACTCACTGTATATGTAAGCCGTTTGGCCTCTCTGTATAATGCTCCTATTTCATGTTCCAATCTTACTGCAAATATGTGTATATAACATAACTTGTATCTATCGATGTAACATTCACCTGTAACTACCTTTTTCAAACATGCACCCTGATGCCCTTGGGCAGGTTGCGCAATAAACAAAATACAAATACAAATTATAAATGAGGTCCCAGAGCAATGTATGATAAACATTTGTTTTGAAAAGGAGATAAAAATACGCCGTATACAGGTCAGTCATACCAGGGATTTTGTCCATGGCTCCCGTGCAAGACGGGCACCATGAAACAAAATCAACGCAATGTGAGCACTCTGAAGGTACCATTCGCTTATCTGAGGCACTTAAGAATAAAGAGACCTCAGGAAGGATAGATAAGCATTTAAAAATCAATCGAACTGGGTGTGTTGGACACATTCAACATCTTTAAGAATCATGCTGTGATTTTTCAAACCAATACTCCTACTTCTGCTGGTCCCGACTGCTTCAAAATTGCAGAACTTTCAAGCCGCCCCAATTGATCAAAATCCTGGTAATGCAATTAACACCAAACCAAAGGGAAGTTGTGCAGATGATATTTGATTGTAACACCTAGGAAGAACAGATGCACCTATAAGAGTTGAATGTATCCGTAAAGATGTTAGTGGAACAACGAAGAGAGATGTGACACAAAATATAGCAACTTTAAAAACAATGCCTGCTGAAGTCAGCCTGACTTCTAATAACAGTGATTTGGGGGGAGGCACCGCTGCATCGACAAAGAAAAAAGGTCTTGTCGGAGGACTCTGTTCGAATATTAATAGAAAATATACTGAATCAAAAGATTCTTGAGTCTAAGATTGAAAACAATACTCAGAGGCAGATCACACTAGATAATGCTAATCTAGGCCCTAATGCTATTTCGATGATCCAAAGTAATCTCGAGCATGTCAGAACACTTAATTTAGGTGTGTGTGCTTATCACGACACAAGGGTAGACAAAACATATGATCCTACTTGCCCTTGCATCAATAACATAACTGAGTCTCGTTATGCATGTGATCTTGGTGGTTACGACAGAAAGAAGACTAATGACTCTACATATGGCTTGCGCCCTCCAGTATATCCACAAGAACCCAGTCTGATATTGTACTATATATTTGGCGATGGAGGCCCATGGTCATTGAACAGACCTTATATCTTAAGCCTATTGGCCGATATTGTGGAGATTACGTCTGCTGATATAAAGCTGATAGACTATATCCATTCCTTCAGACTATATCCATTCCTTCAGATTCGATTATGTTCGTCTGATAATTCCATCACATTTAGTTAGATCTTTGATCTTGAAGGAAGCTGGTGCGCTACAGAAGAGAGGTTTTGATACCTTCAACTACAAAGAACCTACGCAATCTGATCCAGTGGGGATACCAAATCTGTATCGGACAGAAGCTTCCGAACCAGCAAAAGGGGATGGGTGTTTGCGGAAAGACGATGATAGATTACTTCTAAAAGATATGCAGGAATGGCATTCGCTAGCTATATCGTTAAAGGAGTCAATCGCGCCACTAAAGTCAATAGGCAAACCACTTTAGCGAAGCAAGTACCTTTAGCTTGGTATCATGGAACTCCAGAGGATGTTCTGACCTTATATTGAACAACAAGGTATGTGAAACCCTGGCCCAGTATGACTATTTTAATTCAAGAATCATGGGCAAAGGGTTTTCTTATGTGGGATGGTTTCGAGGTTCTGTGTATACCTGCTAAATGTGGAGTTAGAGGTCGCCCTAAAGGAGGTCTTGCGCTTACATACCGCAATGATGAAAACATTGAAATGATATCTGTAGTGATAATTATTGATGCAATTATGATAGTAACATTGTGGTATTATGCACTTAATGCCAATTAATATGTATTGGCACGCTTCAGATTTTTCAGATAAGCGACTGGTGAAAGTAATTAAAGAACTGGATACCCTAATTGATGATTGGCGTGGTAGGAACCTTGGTGGTTGGATTATTCTAGCTGGGGATCTGAATGTGTAATACAACATGGCGTATAGTGACATGGAATGGGCCATAACCTCCTTAGGTGAATGCAACCTCAAAAATGGAAGTAAATTGTAAAGAGAAAGCTTATGGCAGGCCTTTGCAAGAAGTTGGGGTTTAAACCTGATACGCAACAGTAAACCAACATGGCAGGCGCGTGAGGAGTTGTCTATAATAGACTACATGTTTATGAACATCTATTTATGACTTTGGCTAATATGCTTCGACACTTTACTGCATTTAGCGATCATGCGATGCTTTCCATTAAACTTCCTTGGGTAAAAAAGGGAGGAACAGGAGATATAATGTGCAAATACAGAGGTCAATGTTAGATGTACCCGTATAAAATGGAATCCTCTAAAAACAGATACATTTAACAACATGTTATATGAGTTTAAATCAAGTACTATGGAGAATAAACTTGTTATCTACTCTGTTGATAAGTTCAATGCTGATTTAGAATGTGTTGCGAAAGTTTAGAAATGACATGTCAAAACAAATACAAAACATACTCGTAAGCACATGTTCGATGTCGAGATCAAACAACGTAAAGCATTATTACATAAATAAATCTGTGAGCTAAACATAGAGCAAGGATTAATAAGAGAAAATGAAACAATGTAGGCAATGGTACAAAAATTGGATAATTAATCATCGCTCCGATATACAACAAAAGGATTTGGAAGCTTTATTTACTGCCATAAAAGGGCACAATTCTCGAAATCTTTGGGCTTTAATAAATAGTAACGAAGTGACACAAATTCAGCTGAATATTAACCCCATAAATGCCAATTTTTTTTTTTAAACATGTTTTTATTCATTTTCACAATTATGACGAATAACAAACATCAGTGCCCCAACTTTCACCCCCCCTCCCCCCCCCTACGGAAGAAGTTCCGATCTCTTGTGTCTTTCTTCTGGGAACTTTACATGCTGTATATGTCCGAGATTCTGATGTTATGTGGGCACCATTGTGCCATGTAGTCAGAGTTCAGGTATTCCAGGACCGGTCCCCACTCCCTCGTGAAGGTGTTGTTCTGGTCCTGTAGGTGATTCGTGATCTTTTCCATAGTCATATGGGACCAGACTTTTTGCAGCCAAGTGAAAGCCAGTGGTGGGTCTCTTTTCTTCCAATTTTGTGCTATCGTTGCCCAGGCCGCGATCACCAGTCCCATAAAGCTTCTCCATTGGGGTATAGTTAGTTTCCTGGCCTGTGAGTCTTTGAATCCGCATAACCACACCATCTCTCCCATCTGGGCAGCCGCTGGTATTACATTAACAATTTCTTTTTGTACTTCATTCCAGAAGCCTTTTACTCCCTGGCATTCCCACCATATATGCTTCCAGGTGCCCGCCTCCGAGCACCCCCTCCAACAGCCATCCGAGGTGTCCGCGTACATTGACTTACGTCTCACTGGGGTATAGTGCCATTGGGTGACTATTTTCCACCACATTTCCCTGGTTTGGACGGCCCTGGTGAGTTTGGGGATGCCTGCCCACAATTCCTCCCATTGCTGTCTGATCACTTCTTCCCCCAGTGTGACCTCCCACCTCTTCATATATGTCCATTTTACTTCTTCCTCTGGTGTGTTAATGTATTTATATAATGTGGATACTAGTTTTTTGTCCCTTGGATTGGTTACTATATACGTCTCAAATGGAGTGAGGTCCCTCGTGGCTGCCTGGAAGACCTCTGGTGTGCTCAGCCAGTGTTTTATTTGTTCATATTTGAATCTATCTGCTTCATTCAGTTTCCACATAGCTTTGCATTCTGTGAAGGATCTAATTTATTTGTCTATAAACATTTCTCCGATTTTTCTGCACCCCGCTGCTTCCCACCTCCCAAATCCGCCTGGATCTTGTCCTGGGGGGAATTGTGGATTCCTGCAGATTGGAGTGAAGGGACCCAGCGCGGTGGTCATGGTTCCTCTCTTGGTTTGGTCGTCCCAGGCTCTCAAGGTGGTTTTTAAGATTTCACTGATTCAAAGATTCCCATGTCTGTGTTGTGGTTGTTTCCACAGCAGATCCTCCAGGGGGGTTCTAGCGACCGCCCTGTCCTGTGTCGCCCAGATTGTCTGTTGGTTCTCCCCCAGCCATTCCTTCAAAACCCATAATTGGGCTGCCTGAAAGTATTTCTTGAAGTGTGGTAGGGACATTCCACCAGCCTTTATTGGTGCCGTGAGGATGGTTCTTGCTAGCCTCGGAGGCCTCCTGTTCCACACAAACTGTGAGACGGCCCTTGACAGTGCTCTGAAGAACGAGTCAGGGACTGACACCGGCAGGGCCTGGAAATAGTAGAGCACCCTTGGTAGTATATTCATTTTTATGGATTGTATTCTCCCCCACCATGAGATCCTTAGGGGACTCCACCTCTCCAGGTCCCTCCTGATTCTGCTCAAAAGGTGAGAGTAGTTACTCTGATAGATCATGTCTACCCTTTGCGTGAGAGTCACCCCTAGGTACTTTATGCCTCCCTCTACTAATTTCAAGTTTAGCTTACCCGCCTCAGTTTTTAGTGCTTCTTTGCTCCCTGCTAATAGCATGACTTCTGATTTCCCCCTGTTGATCTTAAGGCCCGAGATCCGCCCAAATTCCTCCAGTATTTCTATGGCGCTTTTCATGGAATGCTCTGGGTCCTCCACTGCCAGCAGCATGTCGTCCGCATAAGCCATGACTTTGTGCTGCCTGCCCGCCATCTCTTTCCCCCTCACCACTTGTGAGTCCCTCATTTTAATTAGAAGGGGCTCCAGGAATATAGCGTATAATAATGGTGAGAGGGGGTAGCCCTGTTTCGTGCCCCTTCTAATCTCCACTCTGTCCGTGACTTCTCCATTTACAGCTATTCTTATCACAGGGGAATTGTAGTTGGCTTTTACCATCCTTATGAACTGCTCCCCGAATCCCATATGGTCCAGTGTCTTAAAAAGGATGGACCATTCCACTCGGTCAAATGCCTTTTCGGCGTCTAAGGAGAGGAGTGCTGCTGATTTATGGGTAATACCAATTTTTTCTATCAGGTTGGTTACTCTTCTTACGTTGTCCTGGGTTTGTCTACCCGGCATAAAGCCTGATTGGTCTGTGTCAATTAAGGTCGAAAGGAGGGGTGACAGTCTGGCCGCTAGCACTTTCGTGTATATTTTAGCGTCCAGATTTATTAAAGCTATCGGGCGATATGAGCCCGGAAGGGACGGGTCTTTGCCTGCCTTGTGGAACACGAGGACCTTCGCCTCATTCATGGATGGTGTCACATTTCCACTATCCTTGAAAGTGTTTAGAAGTCTGGTTAGGATCGGTGTCAATATATCTGCATATTTCTTATAGAACGATGCCGTATAGCCGTCCGGTCCTCGGGCCTTTGAGCTAGGAAGACTTTTGATTGCCCTCCTCACCTCCTCTTCAGAGATCTCATGGTCTGAATATTTTGAAAACTTATATAGAGCATCGGACTCTGAAATATTGGAAATTCAACCATGTCACTCATTTTGGCATTTGGATGTATCTGTTGGAAATATAATAAGATACATCAAAAAGGCCAAGTCTTATAATACTCCGGCCCCAAACAATCTGTCCTTTTTGACACTGAAACAGAATGTCTTCATCTGGGCTTGCATATTGCACAATCTGTTCAGAAATGTAATCTTAAGTAAAAGGATCCCAGAGTCCTGGCGGATGTCCTTCATCTTGTTAATATTTAAGAAGAGCAATAAACTGTGCCCATCGAACTATCATCCAATTTACCTAATGAATGTCGATGTAAAAATCGTCTCTTCAGTAGTATTGGATAAACTGCTTTTGTGGATTGAAGAGATGATATTCTTGATTTTGGGTTTAGAAAAGGCATGGGGACCGATGCTAGTGGTCTACTTGTTACCCAGTTACAGCGAAATGCATGTGATAAAGGGCAACTTCCTCTCTACTTAGCCTCGATGGACCCGTCAATGGCCTTCGACATGGTCGACAGACCAACACTATGGGGAAGGCTCATTGAATTAGGAATCGATAAAGGTCTGTTGGAACTATTAATACATCTTTATTCCAGTACAGTGATGCGGGTTAGACTTAACAATGAAGGTCTCATGTCAAATGAAATAAAGTCATGCAATGGTCTAAAAGAGGGCTGCGCACTTGCCGCCATTCTATTCAACCTGTATGCATCAGCAGCCGGCGTACATCTGGACAATAGTGGATTAGTCGCTCCCAAATTGGGCAAATTAAAAGTGCAATGGGTCGCGTATGCAGATGATTCTTTACTTTTTAACTGCGCTAGAATTGGTTTACAAATACTAATTAATGCATTTGTGTCCTTTATAGCGGAGTTGAAATTGAAAATAAATTAGTCAAAAACTGTGATCATAAATTTGGGCCAATGTAGGAAAAATAATTTGACAAATTGGTATTGTGGAGGTATAGCGATCAAACAGCAGAGAACTTTGAGATATCTAGGTTATTCCTTCTCTAGTGTTTTGAGTAATAATTACACCAAAAACTGTTTAAGGCTGAAAGCAGTTGATGCCTCCAAACAAATGAGTCATTGAGAGAAAATATGGGAGATATGCGATGTGTGCATGTAGGGAATTCTACTTTAGGAAAGTTATTCTGCGACTCTCGTACGGTTTTGAGTTTCTCCCAATAGCATTAACATCATACCTAAAATCAATTGAAACGATTGTATGGAGAAATGTATTTTTTATGCCTAAATGTATTCCTATGGAAACTATTCGTTAAGAGTTTGGTTTGCTCTCACTGAAAAGCTTGATGAGCTGGAAAAAAGCTTTTTTCGGAAATGTTTAATCAGTGATAATGAGTCAATGTATCATAAATTAAGCAATGTTAATTCAGGGATATTTATGCGGCCGATGAAAGAGGAAGTTGATAGTATATTAACAAACTTGGGTCTCTCTGTGAGAACTCTAATTGAAAACCCATTGAATGTGAAAACGCTGATAAAAGCGTTCGACTGGGTTGGGAATAAAGCAGTGATTTTAAATTCTGAACTGTATCTGCAAATGGAACGCCGAACCAGAATCCCATTTGCTAAAATCTGTCAAGCCCATGTAGAAACAGCTCTATGCGCTTTAGAATTAATGTTTTAAGCCCACAAGAATTATGCAACTTCGCCTACCTATTTTAGGGGATTACAAATATTGCAGCCATTGTCAAATCTTGGGCGAAAGAGAGACATTATTGCATTTGCTTTTAAGCTATCCAAAATTAATGTTGAAAAGGATTGAATATTTTGCATAATGTCAATGAAATATCTTGTGTGAATAGGGAATTATTGTGGTATGAAATGTTACAGTGTAACTCAGTAGTATTGAAAATAAGAGTCAACGCTTACTTGAAGAATATCTGCAATTTGGAATAGCAACTAAATGCATTGTGATCATGCTTGAAATTTGTTCGAAAGAAATCCTACTTGCAAGACTCAGTTTTCCTTATTTTATTCCTTTTCTTTCTCCTTCTCTTTATTATTTTTTTCGATTGTATTGAGAATTTGATGCGTTTTAAACCTGTAATTAAGTTTCTAGAAACAATAATAAACTAAAAGAATAGCGATGGCCATGTCCTGGCCACCTCCCCTAGGGACAAATCAGGGAGACACCTTCAGGATTCTTACAGTCCTGAAAAGGATATTTTGCCATTCCAAACTGCCTTAAATAGTAGGGCAATGGCCAATTGGGAAGCCCCAGATATCAACCCTGCAGTGAGTAAAAACCTCACTAGAAAATATAAACCATCAAGTGTGGACCCAGATTTTCTGGCCAAACATCCAATCCAACTCCCGAATGTCTGGTGGTGCATTCTACTACCTCATCATCTAGGGATGCCACCTACCCAACTATACCACCTGACAGGGATGACAGAAGGTTTGATACATTGGCGAAGAGAGTTTTGTCTGCCAGTATTATGGCTTTAAAGTCCATTAAGTCTGTGTGTGCCCTGGACACATTTTCCTTTATGCTATGGGAAGTCATAGCTATGGTTGTAGAAACATCTCCCGAAAGGGGGGGAAAGGGATGGTTTCCTAAACATTATTAAGGATTGAAAGGAGGCCATGTGCGAGTCTTTGCAGTCTGGACTTGATTCTGCTGGTATTTAAGCAGGGCTATGGCAGCCAGTACTGTTGCATGCAGATATGCATGGCTGCACAAGTCTGGCTTTTTCTCCTGGTGCTCATTCAAGATTGTTGAACATGCCTTTTGATGGTTCCCATCTATTTGGAAGCAAAACAGATGAAAGCTTGGAGAAACAACAATCTTCCAAAATGGCGGGCAAAGTCGCTTGGCACGGCAATTAGACAACCACCGCAAACCCATCCGACTCAAGTTTCGAAGGGGGGGTCGGTGCTTTCGTTATTACTCATCTTTCAAAAACAACAAGGGTCCAGGCCAACCAGAGTGGCCAGAGAAGATTTCCTCAATGTGGTCGAGATCGTAGTGGAAAGACGCCCAAGTGGCAGCCTCCTTGCCATCAGCCACAGCTACACCATAACCTCTCTGAGGCGTTGGTCCACAAGACTGTTATTGGGGGGGGGGGGAGGTTCACTCAGCATTTGGATGAATGGTGGGGCATTACTTCCGATGCTTGGCCTTTGCAGACTGTAGCCCATGGTTACCGCCTCCCTTTCTTGAAAAGGCCTCCAGATCATCCACCAGGGAGCCACTCCCTCAAGGTTCCGGATCCCTTGGTTTCCATCCTGCTGGAAAAAGGTGCCATAGAGCTGGTACCTGTAGCCGAAAGGGTGGTACTTCCTGTACTTTTTGATCCCCAAGAAAGACAGAGGATTGTGGCCCATTTTGGACTTGGGATACTTGAACAAGTTCCTCAGGAAGGACAGGTTCAAAATGGCCACTCATTCAGATCCTCCAGCTCCAGGGTTGTATGGTATCCTTGGACCTTCAGGATGCTTACTTTCATCACAAGCACAGCAAGTACCTGAGGCTCACCACTGGCAGTTCTCACTTTCAGTTTTGGATTCTGCCATTCGGGCACACCTCTGACCGAGGGATTTTACCAAGTTAATGGTGGTAGTGACAGCAAATCTCAGGGGGTGGGGGAATTTACATCTACCCCTACCTGCCGATTGGCTGAGGGCTTGTTCTCTTGAACAGGTCCTGGCACATCCCAGCCCCACCTGCCACTCTCTCACATACTGGGCTTTGCCCTGTATTTCAAGATGTCCCACATGATAACTTCTCAAAATCTTCAATTCATTGGAGCTGTCGTGGATGCTTCTTCAGGTAAAGCCTTGCCACCCGAGGAAAGGGCTCAACACATTCGGCAGATGGTCAGCAAGTTTCAGAATTCCCAACATCTTCCGGCCTTCGATTTTCTGAGGTTGCTTGGTCTCATGGCATCCTGCATTTATCTGGTTCCAGAGGCCTGTCTGAAAATGAGGTTGCTTCAATGGGCCCTCAGATCCCAGTGGTCTCAGTTCTCCGGCAGAATGACAGACCTGCTTCAGGTTCTGAGCCATGTTGCGCAGGATCTCCTGTGATGGGACTGCGAGAACGTACTGAAAGGGGAACCTTTCTGGTAAGGTTTTGCTTCAAAAGTGCATGGAAAGTAACAGCCCCAGCACGCAGAATGAAGAACTTTTGTACTTTGAGAGGCAATTACTCACACAAAACACTAAGCTAGAATGTAAAACGGCTCTTTATATCTGTATATTTTCAATCAGCATACATAACAAAATAAACGCAGTAAAGAAAAAAATGAATGATTATGATATGGGTTAAACATTCTTCACCATTGAGATCACTGCAGAACACCTCCTCACCTTAGCCAGCATCACTGGTCAGCTCAGAAAACAGGCCAGGCACTATAGATTTTCCCTTCAACAGTAATGGAAAGCCGCACGTTCACACTTCCCCAAAGCTTTTCTGTCTTACTGCTTTTGTGCTCGCCGTTTTAAACATCACACAAATGCATAATGGCAATTTCCAGAACTTTCTGGCTTTTCACCTGTTGCCAGTTCGCATGGATCCTCGGCAGAATGATCCATGGCAGCCTCAAGAGGTAAACTCTCCCCCTTTCTCATGGGAGCGTTAAAGACAGTAAAACTTTCGGCACCTGCAACTTTTTCAGGCGCCAGCCAGCACCTTTCTTCAAAACAATCTTTAAAGCAATGCAGAATGATATAAGCAGTGAGACTCGCTGAATAACATGTTTGCCAGTGAAACAGTGATCAAATTTTAGTCAAAAACATTACAATTCAAAAGCATTACAGTAGTTACGGACGCTTGCCTAATGGGTCGAGGAGCCCACACCAACAATCTGACCATAATTGGTCGTTGGTCTCCATCAGAGTCCAAACTACACCTTAACCTTTTGGAGCAGAGGGCAATCAGACTAATGCTGATGGCCTTTCTGCCTTCTGTATGGGGGAAGAACGTACTGATAATGACACACAACAGAGTGGCCATGTACTACCTCAACAGGGGAGGGGATGTAGGGTCACTACCACTGTGCAAAGAGGCAATTCAGCTCTGGTTTTGGGAACTGCAGGAAGGAATCTCTCACAGCCGCTCACCTAGACAGAGAGGAGAACACGGCGGAGGACGCTCCGAGCAGGCTGAGCACAGTCCCCTGTGTGTGGTAGCTAGCTTAGGAAGTTCATCAAGAGATCTTTGCCCTTTGGCAACCCCTCATGTGGATCTGTTCATGGCCAGTGTCAACAGGAAACACGACCTGTTCTGCTCCAGGGAATTTCCTCCAAGGGGAGCTCTGGGAGACACATTTGTAGTGAACTGAGACTTTCCGCTCCTGTACACGTTTCCTCCAGTCCTTGTCATTCCTCACATCATCTGGAGGTTGAGGAAGTTGGGGAGATACATGATCCAGATTGCTGCGGATTGGGCCAGGAGGGCGTGGTACCCAAACCTTCTGGACATGTCCATCTGCCCTCCAATTCATCTTCCCCAAAGAGAAGATTTGCTCTCACAAGAGGGAAGTCACATTGTTCCCCCAGAGATCAGGACTCTCAACCTTCACACTTGGTTTCTGAAAGGTTGAGATACAAAGATTGGGACCTTCCTGAAGACGTAATGGAAGTGTTGCTTTTGGCTAGAAAACCATCAACAAAGTCTCTGTACGGCGGCTGTTGCAATAGGTTTTGCAGCTGGTGCAGCGTTTAGAATGTGGATACTTCTGTTTGCTATACAGCAGTGGTTTTGTCTTTTCTACTTTATTTGGCTCATTAGGGGCTTCAGGATGCCACTGTAAAAAGCTATCTGGCAGTGCTATCTATTTGTAAGCACTCGCCGGAGCAGGGATGCTATTTTAAGATTCCTATTGTAATCCAATTTGTTGAAGGGCTTACTAATGTGTTTCCACCCGTCCCTTTCATTATACCAGGTGGGACCTGAACCGTGTGTTGAAATTCCTCATGGGTGCTCAGTTTGATTCCCTTCCTTCAGATCCTCTACGGATGTTGACTCTCAAAATAGTTTTCTTAATGGCCATTATATCAGTGCGTAGAGTCAGTGAATCGCAGGCTGTTTTGTGTAAACCTCATTTCACAACCTTTTACAAGGAGAAGGTTGGGTTCAGAGTCCATCCTATTTTTTTTAACCAAAGGTAGTTTTAGAATTTCATCTATACCAAAAGAGTGTGCTTCCTACCTTTTACCCGCCACTGCTTCCCTCCAAGGAGGAAGAGTGACTTCATCGCCTTGATCCTTAGAGAGCCTTGATCTTTTACATCTCCAGGCTGGCAAAGCTTAGGCAAGACCACCAACTTTGTGTGGGTTACGCAGGCCATAAGATAGGACTGACTGAACAAGGAAACCTTGTCCTGTTGGATTATACTTTGTATATCAGAGTGCTACAGTTTAGCGGGTAAAGATGTTCCTGTGAGGCTGTGGGAGCACTCACCTAGGGGTGTGGACACTTTATGGGCTTTACAAGACATCTGTGCTGCTGCCACTTGGTCCTCTCTGCATACATTCACAAAACATTATTGCCTGAACTCTGCGTCGAGACAAGAGGTAAAATTCGGGAAAGCTGTTTTACACATTAATGATAAATACATTCTTAATCTCACCGCCTACATCATACTGCTTTGGGAGTGCATCAAAGATGAGAAATATGTGGGAGGACCAATCCATTTGAAGAGCAAATTACTTACCCGTGGTAATGTTCTTTCGATTGGATCTTCCTTCCAGGTGTTCCTCATTGCCCCTACTATCCTGCCCCTCAGAAGAATTTCTGTGTATTACACCTACTTCTCTTTTACCGTCTGGTCTTTTTGACCTTGCAAGTGTCTGTGCTTTTGAAAAACTAGAACTGAAGTAACAGATGTAGTGCGTGACATATATTAGTATTACACGCTCTGCAACTACCACTAGATGTCGACATATGGCATATAGGGATGTTAAGGTGAGAACAAACACAACCAAACTTCTGAAATTCAGCTAAAGCCACCTTAACATCACACACCCTGTTGCACAGCCTGTGACCACAAAGACAACATCACTGATTACATCATCTATGACATACACAAAAGACAATGTATTAAGAAATGGGATATTATATAAAGATTACTTTTACATGCGTGTTACTTCCGTTTTAGCAGGTTAATCACTTACAAAAGACACACAGAAAGAAATATACATCTATGTACATGTTTTCAAGCAAATGTTGAATTTTAAAATTTCATTTATTTTATATACTGTAAGGAACGCATGGTGGCAACAGTAAAGACAGACACAAGTGATCACAGGTCAAGGGTGTTTATTTAACTGTATGCAGGTTAGAAAAATGCCTAATCTGAACCTAAATCGAAGATGGTAGCAAGCATCGACCATCGAATTAAAATAAGGCAGTCCCAGTGGTGTCACGTCAAATAAAAGAGCCTATACTAAGACACCTATTGCCAGACCTTACAACTAATACAAAAAGGGTGTGGGATAGTTCTCAAGAAAAGAAAGAAGTATTCACAAATAATATGTCAGGATATGGTAGCCCGTTTCTTCCTGCCCCAAGTTTTGGGCACGTGGTAAGGTGGGATATTGGAGCACAGCACCCACTCGAGCTTTCCCAGCACAAGTCGACAGTTTGGTTCCAGTCTATCAGGAGCCTCGATGGGCAGGTCTCGTTTCTCTTGTAAGTCTATTGCCTTTGTGGGCTTGACGTATTCAATAACAAAACAAAGGTTCCTTCAACAAAATGAAGGTTTGTTTCCTGGTTTTACTTAGGGTGAGGATGCTTCACCTCTGGGTTCCCCCTCTTCCGGGCGCAGACTCTTCGCAACTCGTTTGCCATAAATCAATAACAGTTCTTTTTTCTCTTAATGCACTTTGAGTGATGGCTTCACCCCCTGGATCTCCCTCGTTCGGGCTCGGATCCCCCTCGACTGTTGGCCTCCCTCCACCAGGTTGACTATGACTCAACAAATCTTCCTCTAGCCTTATGGTACAAAGTCCTTTCAGCTGTTCGCTATAAACCTCCCTTTCTCGGGTCCACTTGATCAGGGTGATACTGGCACAATGCATGGGTCCCCCTGTTCTGGGCGTAGACCCCTCTCAGTTTTCAGCCACAAATCTCATTGTCTTTTGAACAGTTCCAGTGGGCCTCCCTCAGCTGAATTCACATTTGACAACACACCGTTTCTTGGGACTTCAGACTTTGCCCCTTCCTTGTCAGCATCCCTCTTCAGTGTTCACTTTTGCCAACTTCAAATTCACATTTGCTTTCAAAGTTTACAGGATTCATTTCCGTTGCTTTATTTATGGAGCGGGATTCACTTCCCTTGCTTTTTCATGTGGTAGGATTCACTTTCCCTTGTATTCTTTATTGTTCTTCGGTCAAAGGCTTTCGATTGTACAGGGATTTTGCTTCACCTCCTGTATGACCACTTTGACCTATGTTGGTGGCTCTTCTACAGTCTTCTGGTATATGTAGCTTCACTCAGACGGAGCTTGACCAGAGTTTCTCAGAGCAGCACCCAAGTGGTGCCGGTTTGTCATGATCTCTGCTTCCAAAAGGTCAGGGTTTTCCCAACTCCCTTGGAAGCAGATCCATAACCCAGGTTCCGAGTGCCAACCAGTCCACCAGGCTCATAAATATGCCCAGTCCCAGCGCTGGAAGCGCCGGGCTCATAATGCTTGGGTGGACTTACCTGCAGCAGACCATGCTGCTTACTTGCCTGCCAGTTGAGCCTCTGATCCTCTTCTGTTTGGAACTACTTTTCCTGTTGGGTGGGGCAGGAGCCACACCCTAGGTTCAGAACACTGGAACTCTTCTGGAAAGCAGGAACTCTTTTCTTACCTAGGCGTGGCTGTGGAAGGAGACACCTAAGCACTACAGGAGGCTATTTAAACCACACCCGATGGATGAATCTTGCTTTGCGTTATTCTGCATCCTCTGCAGCAGAACCCTCATCGTGTCTTCTGCATCTGATCCTGGGCCTAAGGAAAAAGGCTTACCATCCTGAATCCAGTCTTCAGCAACACCTATAAAGACAAGAAAGAACAGGTTAGCATTACGGTCTTCAGTGACAGCGCTTCACTTACCTGGTCCATCGGCTGTCACCAACGCCTCGCGCTGCATTCCGGCATCTGAAAGACAAAGGCTTACCTACTCTTCGTGCGCTCCTGAGATCTTCGCACTGCATTCCGGCATCTGAAAGACAAAAGCTTACCAGCTCTTCACACGCTCCGGAGGCCTTCGGCGCTGCATCCCGCATCTGAAAGACAAAACAAGGTGCGTTTAAAGACATTGGAGAACTTTAATACTCACGTGCCATTACTCCTTTCCACATCTAACCCAGTGGGTATTCCGGCACCCTGCAGCCGCTCCGAACTTGTACCTGCAAAATAAAAAGACAGTTAGAGCGCATCGTGAAGCAGGCTACAAGCGCTTACTTACGTGCTTCCAGTCGCTTCCATTCATCACACGGGCTCCATCTTCAACTCACTTCAGCCCCTCATCCGCCATCACTGGAACCCTGCAAAAACAAGAGACTTCATTACTAAAGACTTTTAAAGACATTAGAATTACTCGAAACTTACCGTTCGTGCAGTAAACGACGGACAGCAGTCCTCTGAAGTCAAGAGGCCTGCTCCCCTTATCCAGTGAAGAAACTGGTTACAGCACCCTGCCCCGAGGCAGATGGAGAGCACGGCGTTCACTTACCTAAGACATCTTACCCTTCGAGTCAGACATACAGTGCACAGAGGTCCAGCCCAAAGAGCCAGCCGTGTGTTACACATCACCTTTGAAGATACGGTATACGCCCAGTCAAGACCGGCGCCTCTACGGGAATCAGGTGAGCGTTACACGGTTCCTTTCTGCAGCTGTTCTCCCCTTTACAATTTTACAGTTCGTTAAACTTTCTTTACTTTGCAACTTTCATTCATCACAGCCCCGTTCTTATTGGCTGTCCCCTTGACTCACCGGCTGTGATGAACCGTTTGGCGTTCCTCCTTACTGGATTCAAGGTCGATACCAAGGAATCATGAGTCTCTCTCGCTCTGGCTTATCAGCGTTGATACGCTCTGTCTACCATTGACATCTGCTGCAGCACACTTGGGCTATTGTCCTCGGCCTTATGATTATTTCAGCAGAGGGTTTGCAGGGTTTTGTCGAAAAGGGCAAGTACCTGTTTCTCCTAGTCAGCCTCTCGATATTTGCCATCTTTCTCCTCCTCTTGAACTGCCGGGTCTGTATAGCTGTCTCGTTGTGCGGTCTACCTTCCGCGTACTGTGCGCTCTTGCTCCACCTTTTATCCCTGTTGGTAAAGGAAAGGGCTGTCAGGTGTGGGCGTTTGTGGTCAATTGCCTGACTTTGCCTGACCCCCGAGTTGGGACATGTCAGGTAAACAGGTTGCATATTAATCCGATGTCTTTCATGGGGTGAAACAGTGTTCATGTCGGAACGGGGAGGGGTTGGAGTGTCGGATTGTCCTGCGGGCTAGGATGGGGAAACAGTGCTATATGTAGTTACCATCCGTGTGTTCAAGGGGTTTTTGGTGATCTCAAAAGGGTTTTGAAATGAGTAGAAGGGTTTGAGAGGCAAACGGGAGTGACCAGAATTAGAAGTATGAAGAAAACAGGGGGAATTGTGGGGACAGTAGTGTTTTGTCTGAGCAGTTGGGGAGTGTGGAAAATAGTGACTAGAGGGGCATGGAAAAGAATGACCATGAGTATAAGACACAGGAAAACCAGTGTTTTGGATGTCACAGGGTGTTGGACCCTAGGGGACTGGTTCAGTACAGAGGGATTATTGGATCCGGGTAGTAGAGATTTAAAGAGAGGACGCGGGCAGAGGTATTATAACCTATGAAGATCTGGAGGACATTGGTTTGTCTCCCTTTCTTCCTCAACATAATACTGCTTTTCACCTGGGGCATTTCCCCCGGCATAACCCCGGGTTCCCTTACCCAGGTGATCCTCTCTCGCTTGTTCAACCTCCAGGTTGGGATAAACGAGGGCCTGTTCTTCTGTGGCCACATGAATAAGGGGTTCCTGGGATCTACTCTGGAGAACAACCTCAGGCTTCTCACAATACATATATATAAATTTAGAATTATAATCACTTTTTTTTTAATACCCATATATGTAAATCTTAAAATATAGCCTAATAAATGATTGTTCCTCGTTTTAGAGCACTTCTCATGTTATTTAGAAAGTGACTAGCTGTACTAGCAAATCTTCAAGGTCAATATCGGTCTGTAATTAATAGGGTCACTTCTGTCCCCCTTGTTAAATATCGGAATTAACACGGATTGCTTCCAGTAAGGGGGCGTAGGTCCCTGTGACCCATTAATGTTCATTGAAAAGGCTAAACGTATCCGATGGAATGAGAGGTATGTGCGGGATAAGAACAGTATCTAAGTTCTATCATTCACCCAGGCCTCTATGATGTGTCTTTGTAGACGTGTAATTGTCAACCTTGTTCCATTGCAGAGTCCCCATGAAGGCATAGGATTGCGTAGTATTATAATTATAGCACCTTTAGAGACTGAAACGTTGAACCGATAATTAACTGTTCATTGACACTGGGACCGTTGTGCCCTGTGAAGAAAAGCTGGGGTGGAAAGAAGTAACTTCCAAAAGTTTGTGATAGTGGAAGGTGAAGGTGACCATGTAGAACCGTGCTCATTCTAAATGTTGAAATGTTAGCTGTTGTTGAAGTGCATGCACTTTACCATTTGGACAGCAGAGGGTAACCTAACACAGATAAATTGCATCAGTTGATTACAGAAACATACTAGAGATGTTATATCTCCACACACACAATTTTTTTTTATTTGATTTAGTTGATACACAACTTTTCAAATATTTATAAGAAATACATCACAGATACAAAAGCATAAAAATAATTAAAATACAAAGGGTACAAAGATACAGATAAAGAAAATACAAAGATTAAAAACCAAGATTAAGGACAAACAACTTTACATTTCACATGCCTTTCAAATACATTTTTGAAGAAAATGACAAACAAAGCACGACAATAACCAGAACCTCCCATCCTTCTCAAAGATGCTGGTTTTAGGTCTCAAACCCCACCAGGCCACCAGTCCTGCAAATTAATTCACCTAATAATTGCAGGCTTATGTATCCTGATGGGAGCCACTCACAGTGGGGAAAACTATTCTCAGATATTGGACAATAGCAATCTGTACTCTTTCTCTTGAGGATCAGAACATAATTTGCCATTTATGGTCGCTGAAGTGTGAGTATGAAAGGCAATAATATTCTGAAAACATCTTTCTCGCACCAACATTAAGGACGGACAATCCACTAGCAGATGTTGCAGAGTTTCTTTTTGCTGAGCATCAATGCAATATCTGCAGTAGTTTTGTTCCGGAGTAATCAATTTACGTCTCGATAATACATCTCTTGTACCCCATAAATTAAATCTGAACCTTTGGAATTCAGATCATATAGCCGAGGAAGGGCATTTCACCAGATATGGTGCAGTAATTCCATAAGGCTTGACACCAAACAGCCAGACATTAAAATCCTTGTATTGCAAGCACTTAAATAAAGTCCCCACCCAGTCAGCGCAATAGGTCTTTACTTTCGCGCGGTCAGGGTTCTGGAGTAACAGCTCCAAGGGTACATTTGCATCGATCATATGGTTAAATACACACTTCAGCCATTTCATTGAATATGAATTGTGTGATTTTAGTAGTGCAGAGACCAAAACTTCCAAAATTGTGTCGCGATGCCTGCCCCCAGACTTCCGGAACAGGTCCATCTGTCCAGGGAACAGGCACCTAAGAAGACACATGAATTCCCAAAACCCCGCTAGGGGCTATATGGGTTCAGTCCAGGCGTCGTAGGCGCCAGGCTCATATTGCAAACTTTAAACTATGCAGGTCATCCTGCAAAGAACTCATGTACAGGCCATCATGAGGCCATGAAGGGACTACTTTCCTTTAGGAACTATTTTGCTGCTTGGGTGTGGTACTGGAACTTCTTGCCTGGGAACTACTTTTTTGATGCCATTTAAACCACGCCCGAAGAGCAGCACACGCTTCGCGTTATTCTGCATTTTAGCAGCGTAACGCTCACCGTGTCTGCAGTCCAGCATCCAGTCTACAGCCACACCAGTCTTGTGTCCGGAGCCGATCCTAGAGAAAAGGAAAGAAGAAGAGAAGGTTAGAACAAGGAGATTTCCATTTGGTCATCATCTTTTCCTGGAGCAGCCGCATAAAGGAAAAAGACATTAAAATAAACTGCGTCGCATTGCCAGCTGCAGCGCCGCGCCATACTCACCTGTCTTCGGAGCATCTCCACGACCCGGCGCAACACCCGTTGAAGCGCCGCCCAAAACATCAGCATCTGAAAAGACAAGAACAAACAAAAGGTGAGCGGGGTTACGCCAAAGACATTCTTTTACTTACCGCAAGATACTTACTCGGAATTTTACCGCTCGAGGCAGCGCTGGTCACCATCCTACGTTAGACATTTTCGGCAAGGCGCTGCACCTGCAAAGAAGAAAGAGAACTATTGGTTAATTACATTTGGAACAATATTACTTGCTAGACAGTGCTTGGTACTAACTGACTCTTACCTAAGCGCTACCTTCATCCATCGAGGCGAACTCACTCCTTGGATCACGCTGTAAGGGAAAAGGTATGAAAGGAGCAAGAGTGAATTAACAGACATTTGAACTCTAAAAGAACTATACATTCGGTTTACACACTACTTACCTCAGAGTTATTGTTGTCTGGAACTCTGCCAAATACCTTCAGATCAGTGAAGTAACTGAACTTCTACGCGCCCCTGCACTCCACGCAGGATGGAGAGTTCATCCTTCCAAATAATAAGGTGAGACTTTATGAAGGGGAATACTGGAAGTTTTCAGGGAAAATAGTGTTAGTGTAACCTCTCTACCACGGGTGGCTAATCCCCTTTACTGCTTTTAGGAAAATATTCTTGCGGGCCAGACAGACGAAACTGAGTGGACAAGTGCAGTCGATCATCACTTCCCTACGAGTCACACTGGTGGAGACCGCAGCAGTCCAGCTGTGGAATCCAGGTGAGCGTAACAGAACGCGACGACTTACTACAAATCTCCACCCGGGCGTTATGGAGACCTCAGAGACTAACCAATTAGCCCAACTACTGGGAGAACTAAGGGCTGAAGTGCATTCCGCCCGTCAAAAGAGTAATGCTCTCAGGAGAGAACTGATTGTGGCAAAAGAACGTACGGATGATCACGCCAGGCAATTACTTCGAGCTCAAGCTGGGCACACACCTTTACCTGGACTCGGGGGAGATTCTGCCCAAGCTCAATCAAGTAGTCCAGTGCAAGTCATTTTACTAGGGACAGTTCCTTTAGCACCGCCAGAACGCTTTGCGGGGGACCCAAAAAGGTTCACTGTGTTTATGAACCAGCGCCACCTTCATTTTTTATGTAGACCTGGAGTCTATTCCACTAGTCAACCAGAATGACCCTCTTCTTCGGGATTTTCATGGTTTTCAACTAAGCATGGAAAGACTATTTGCCCGACATTCCCAAGGCCAAGCTTTGAATAACAAACTTTTGTCCTTGCGTCAGGGTAACCAGGATCTGCTGACCTACATCGCAACCTTCAATAGGTTGGTGGTAGAAACTGGATTACGCTATTTCATCGTGGGCTACGAGGTGAACTAAAAGACGTTTGGCACAAGTAGTGAACCCACCTCAAGACTGTGCTGAATACATAGACCTGGTTGTCCAGTTGGATCACAGACTTCAGAATTGGAAGGCTGATCGGGCTAGATTCGAGAATCGAGTATTGGTAAGACCCAAGGATAACGTCACCCCCAAAGGAACTGATGTATCTGAACCCATGCAAATTGGGGGGGTTAAAGGTCCTTTGACTCAAAAAGAAAGGGACAAGAGACGGCAGTTACAATTGTGTTTGTATTGTGGAACCTAAGGGCATTTTTTACAGGATTGCCCAGTGAAACCACCTAAGAAGGTGGTAGGAGTCGCCGACAAAATCAATATGGAATCGGAGCTGGGAAACGACCACGCCCGACAAGCGTAGAGGTCCGCTTGCCGAGCATGAAGAAGGACATTCAGACCTCGCACCTAATTATACCAATGGTCCTTATAGATCGAAGGCAACCATCTCGTATGCACGCAGTGAGAGCATACATAGATAGCGGAGCCATAGGAAACTAAATGGATAAAGAATTGGCTAAAAGGATGAACCTGCCTCTTTGCAAAAAACCCACAACTGATGTATTCACCACCGTCGATGGGACCGAACTAGCTTCCGGTCCAGTAACTCATTCAACTATGGAGATGACACTGTTGGGTCAAGATGGGCATCGAGAGAGCATTGTGTTTGACTTAATCAAGGCCCCACAGTTCCAAATAATTCTGGGAATGCCATGGTTGGAAACTCATAATCCTTGTATTGACTGGCGAGAAAAGAGTGACCTTCTCGGATTGTGCACACACTTGTTATCCTGAAAGAACTTTGATCAAAAGACTGGCTACGGTCACGAATCCGATAACTCAGTTACCCCAGGAATACCAGGAATTTCAGGATGTTTTCCAGAAAGACCAAGCAAACACGTTACCACCCCACAGATCATATGATTACCAGATCGACCTCCTACCCGGCGCTCAAATTCCATGCAGCAGAATTTACGCCCTCACTGAACCCGAAAATCTTCATTTATGGCAATATTTGGATCAATACCTCGCTAATGGCTTCATTCGCCCGTCCAAGTCTCCGACAGCATCGTCTTTATTCTTCGTCCCTAAAAAGGAAGGCGACCTTAGGACTTGTATTGACTATCGCGCATTAAACCAAATAACGGTAAAAAGCCGATACCCGTTGCCCCTGATCCCAGAACTACTGGACCAAGTAAAGGATGCTCGTATCTACACTAAGTTGGACCTCTGAGGGGTGTATCATCTGGTACGAGTGAAAAAAGGTGACGAATGGAAGACTGCCTTCCGTACCAAATACGGATTGTTCGAATACCAGGTGATGCCTTTCGGGCTTTGCAACGCACCGCCAACCTTCCAGTATTTTATGAACGATGTCCTTCGCAAACTCATAGACGCCTGTGTTGTTGTATACATAGACGACATCTTAGTATACTCTTCATCTGAATCAGACCATGTGAAGCATGTTCGTGCTGTACTAGAAAAACCATGCCAGCATAGATTATATGCGAAATTGGAAAAGTGAATTTTTCATACTTCAAAAGTTGAATTTCTTGGATTTATCTTGACCCCAAATGGAGTTCGAATGGATTCACGAAAGGTGGATGCAATTCTCAAGTGGCCCTCACCTACCTCGATTAAAGGGGTACAGAGTATGCTTGGATTTGCGAACTTTTACCGCAGATTCATTCCTGATTTTTCACATCTTGTACACCCCATCACGGCTCTTTTGCGGAAAAATAAACGCTTTGTAAGAGGATTCAATTCAACACTACAGCTTAGTCAATGCCTAGTCTGGGATACTGAATGGAAACCCTTATTAATATATCTTTATGTCCAGTTCATGCGTTCTGGATGACTACCCCTATATAACACCCCTCTCTTAGAATCCCCCTGACCCCACTGAGCCAAGAAGTAGTTCTGTTTTGCAAGTTTAAAAGGTTTATTTGATAATTTAAACAATATATATATATAACACACTTTATAATAATTTAATAATTGAATATCACACTGAATCTGAGCAGTAATCAATAATGGATAGTCTGGCACTAGCACACTTCTTTATAATCAATGATGAGTGGTTATAGGATGGATAAGATAGCAACAAGACTTTATGGTTTCAAATGGATGCAAGGTGGAATGAATATGCAGTACAGAAAATACTCATTATGCGTTCAACAAAACAATGTAATCACTTTTCTCTGGCAATCCCCCTCCCCCCTTTATGCAATGCAAGGAAATGGAAGGAAAACACACAGTTCTCAGAAATGCAATCAAATGTAATTCAGTTCACCCCAGCAACTTAGACTACAGAAGTTTAAAACACAGGCCCAAAATGCTTTTATATGTTCTGGCAATGAAGTGAAAAATATGCTAAAATGCTTTTAATTCCCTCTAGAGGTTTAGGGTGAGTGGTGAGTGCTTTGGGTGAGTGGTATATGCTTTGAATAAGTTCAGGATCACCTTAGCAATGCTCTATAATGGTTGTCAGGTTGCAAACGAATTTTTGCAACGGAAGGCAAGCAGCAGCAGATTTTTACACGTGGAGAAATTGGCAAATCGCGGTAAAATTTGCGAGTGCGCCGGGCGCGATTACAGAGGAACTACAAGGACTATCACTATCATTATCTCAGCTTCCAGATGAAAGTTACTGCAAGTCTCTAAGACAAACGGTCGCGGAGATATGAGCGATTTTGTAAAGGTCGTTTTTCAGATTTGAAATTTTAAAGTTCAAAGTGACAAGTGACAGTTTTGCAAATTGACAAGGTAAAACTTCTAGGAGACAGTTCTGGTTAAATTAAAATAGATTGAATTATATTACTTTAACTAAGATTGGTTCTGCACAGTTCTACTATGTACTCACAATATATTTAGAAATATGCCTCGCCACGGATCTGGTCAGGTTTTGGACTGGACTCTGGTCTCTGCACTTCACAGTGATCTGGGTCAGCTCTGCTCTGCCTCTGGTCTGGTCTCTGAAGGTGGATTGATTGAAGTCTCTAGGTTGGCTCTCTGAAGGTTGATGGAGGTAAAGTATGGATTTTCCGGCAGAGCTTCCAGCTGCAAATGGATTTGAATGTCCCTATCTGTCCGGTCTGTCTGCTTTTATCTGTTTTTAAAATGGGTGTGTGTGCAGCATCACTAGACCCTACCCCTCTCCACTTGCCATTGGCCAAGCTTTCATTTCTCCCCTGATTGGGGGAGTTAAGTTGTGTCAGAGTGATGTCATTTTACAGCCTGCAGAAAGTCCACTCCTCCTGTCAACTTGCACACAAATCTAGATTTGAACCAAATACACATTTGCAGAGGTACATATTGTTTTAAAATCATATGCACCCCTCACATATCACAGGAGGTATCCCCTGTTCAAACTCTGCTCTTCCTGGGGGCTTGCATTCAGAAATGGCACATATTTCACTTTTTAACTGATTTTGCAATATCGGACATTAACCCAAATTTACACACATGTGCGCAAGGAGTATGGACATTAATTGATGAAGTGTCAGATTTTTAACATGCATACATTTAGAGTAATATCCTCTTTTCCGCTAAAACCCCCCTGAACATACCACCGGGTACTAACACGTCTTAAAATGTGGGCAGAAAAATCACAAGAATTATGGTATCATTTATAAAATTTTCACAAGACCGCTCTATGAATGATCCATCTTTTTAAAGTTAGGTTCTGGCCCCAAAGGGGTGTGGTTTCCCCCCAGCACAAGGTTGAATTTCTGGTTTTTCCAGTTCTGCCAAGCCAGCTTGCTCTCACAGGCAGTGCCCCTCCCCTGTCCTTCCAGGAGGAAGCTCCATTTACGACTCCCGCCAATAAAACATTTGCCTGAGTCAGGACAGGGCTTTGTTCAGAGCTCCTGTATTCTGTGGGGGCTCCCCTTAATTCAATTATCAGAGAGATGGCATATCCTTAGTGTGGCCAGCAAAAGGCAGATAGGCCTGGGAACACAGCTGTGACTCAAGTTTCACTCCTGATGGGGGGTAGTTGCCAGGCAAAATTGGAATCTCTTTAAGCCAGTTTTTAGCTACATGTCATTTCTGTTCCCCAGTTTTCTGCATTCAAATAAAACTAAACATTTTTACATATGCAGCTAGAATGCTGATTCTAAGTTTAAAACTATGACATTTAAACAATTGCAGCCTATGTGACATTCAAAAGTAGGTCACTCATTTCTTTTAAACATTTAGATTTTTAGTGTCTTTCAGTCCAAATTTACTTAAACTGCTGAAATCCACAGCTCAGCCAGTCTTGTTATAAACCTTCAAGTCACTTCAGAATCTAACTTTACATTGGATCCACCTCTCAGTAAGTCTTTCTTTGGCCTGCTTTGGGTTCATTTATTCAGTTTTATACAAAAAGTAAAATCTGGTGTTGTTTTAAAACGCCGGCTTTTGGATAGTGGTGAGTACTGGTACTGCACCCCTTTTTGGGATTTAAGAAAATGAATTCCCAACAGTTATGGGTTTGCTTTTGGCAATCAGCATTGCCACTCCCAATGGTTTCAGACTACTGTGTGGGTAGTCCAATGGTGGTTTTAGGCAGTGTCCTTCTGTGCCCATAACATCGGCAAAAATGAGTGGCAGCCTATTCTTCATGCATTTCCCTGTGCATTTTCTGGGAAGCTCTGGCCATCATGATGTTTTCCATGTCAGTACTGCACAGTTTTGAGGTAGGGCTTGGATGCGTGGATAAAAACATCCCACAGCTTCCAGTGGACAGAAGAAGCTGAAAAAGCATTCCAAGACCTAAAACAGAAATTTACTTCAGCTCCTGTTTTAAAGCACCCACGTCCAGAACTTCCGTACGTGGTTGAAACTGATGCATCCAGCTTAGCCATGGGAGCTGTCCTTTCCCAAAAGGATCCCGAGACTGGTCAACTTCACCCAGTGGCGTTCTGGTCACGGAGATTTTCAGCACCAGAGTTAAACTATGCAGTTACCGACAAGGAACTACTGGCCATCAAGTCGGCGTTCAAAGCCTGGCGGCATTATCTTCTCAGAGCTCGACACACCATCACAATAATCACGGATCACAGGAACTTACAATATTTAAAGACAGCCAACGCTCAATCGTCACGCCAACTTAGATGGGCCTTATTCTTTGCGGAATATGATTTTGTGATTACTCACCAACCAGGTTGTCGAAATGGCAAAGCAGATGCCTTATCTCGTATTGGAATGGGAGAAGCATATTCAAATCCAGAACCAGTACCCATAATTTCGGAGAGAAGAATTCTTGGTATAACCACTCTACAGACTCTGGACGACATCCATAAAAAGATTCAACAGCTTTTCGACCCTGCAGCCTTACAAAGCTGGTTGAACAAAGGCAAAGATTATTCAGTCACCGATCACCTACCATACTATCAAGGACGTATTTACCTACCAAATACAGAATTACAAGAACATGTTATCTCCAAGTACCATGAGTCTTTGATAGAAGGGCATCCTGTGATCGCTAAAACCAAGGCCAAGATCAAAAGACAATTCCGGTGGCCTACTTGGCGGAAAGACATTAAGTCATTTGTACTGTCATGCGGTATTTGCGCCCAAAATAAGACCCAGAAAAGGAAACCAGCAGGCCTATTACAACCTTTGGACATTCCGCCTACGCCTTGGCATACCTTATCCCTTGACTTTATTACTGACCTTCCCCCATGTAATGGGTATAACACCATCCTAGTTATAGTGGATCTTTTTTCCAAAATGGCTCATTTCATTCCAGTAAAGGGTCTACCTTCAGCCTCGACCTTGGCCAAGGAATTTCTAGAACATATCGTCCGAATAAATGGATTCACCTCCGTATTGGTTTCTGACCGGGGAAGTCAGTTAATTTCTCAGTTTTGGAGGAAATGCGGTCAATTGGCCCAAATCGACATTAGACTATCAACCAGCCACCATCCTCAAACCGATGGTCAAACAGAGGACCAATCAGACACTAGAGCAATACCTACGGTGCATGTTACACCAAACCGAAGGCAATTGGAAAGAAATTTTGTGGATATCCGAATATGTATACAACAAGTCATTGCACTCAGGAACAGGACAAAGCCCATTTTATACTATATATGGGCGACATCCTCGAGCCTCTGAACTCGATTCGCCCCAACACTTATAGATACCCGCCGTGAACCATCTACACGCCACTATTACACAAGCTTTTAAAAAGGCAACTGAACATTTGAAACAGGCTAAAGAGAGATACCAGAAAACCACAGATCAACATAGAAGCGAAGCTCTGAAATATCAGATAGGAGACCAAGTTTGGCTGGCTTCAAGACACATACCTTTAAAGGGGACTCGAACCTTTAACCCCAAGTATTTGGGACCTTACACTGTTAAAGCCATTATTAATCCCGTGGCTGTCAAATTGGAGTTACCGTCAAATATGCAAATTCACCCAGTCTTTCATGTTTCACTTCTAAAGCCAGTACATCCAGGGAAAAGGATAACTAAACCACCTAACCCCAACCTAATAGACGGGGAACCAGAATTTGAAGTAAAGAATATTTTGGACTCAAAAATAGTCAAATCAAGATTTTATTTGGTTGACTGGAAAGATTATGGTCCACAAGAAAGGTCATGGGAGCCAAGTGACAATATTCATGCACCTTGATTGGTGAAAAGGTTCCACCAGAATTTCCCAGACAAACCGGGACCAGTGAGGAGAACAGCCTTAGGAGGGGCCTTGGGTGGGGGGGGGCAGGTGGGGGGGGAATGCTATCACAATGCCTGCCCCCAGACATCTGGAACAGGTCCATCTGTCCAGGGAACAGGCACCCAAGAAGACACAGGAATTCCCAAAACCCTGCCTAGGTGCTATATGGGTTCAGTCCTGGTGCCGTAGGCGCCAGGCTCATATTGCCAACTTTAAACTATGCAGGTCATCCTGCAAAGAACTCATGTACAGGCCATGAGGGGACTACTTTCCTTTAGGAACTATTTTGCTGCTTGGGTGTGGTACTGGAACTTCTTGCCTGGGAACTACTTTTTTGATGCTATTTAAAGCACGCCCGAAGAGCAGCACACGCTTTCCGTTATTCTGCATCTTAGCAGCGTAACGTTCACTGTGTCTGCAGTCCAGCATCCAGTCTACAGCCACACCCTTCTTGTGTCCAGAGCCGATCCTAGAGAAAAGGAAAGAAGAAGAGAAGGTTAGAACAAGGAGATTTTCATTTGGTCATCATCTTTTCCTGGAGCAGCCGCACCCGTGGATAAAGGAAAAAGACATTAAAATAAACCACATCGCATTGCCAGCTGCAGCACCGCGCCGCGCCATACTCACCTGTCTTCGGAGCATCTCCACGACCCGGCGCAACACCGTTGAAGCGCCGCCCGAAACATCAGCATCTGAAAAGACAAGAACAAACAAAAGGTGAGCGGGGGTCCACCAAAGACGTTCTTTTACTTACCGCAAGATACTTACTCAGAATTTTACCGCTCGAGGCAGCACTGGTCACCATCCTACGTTAGACATTTTCAGCAAGGCGCCGCACCTAACTATTGGTTAATTACATTTGGAACAATATTACTTGCTAGACAGTGCTTGGTACTAACTGACTCTTACCTAAGCGCTACCTTCATCCATCGAGGCGAACTCACTCCTTGGGTCACGCTGTAAGGGAAAAGGTATGAAAGGAGCAAGAGTGAATTAACAGACATTTGAACTCTAAAAGAACTATACATTCGGTTTACACACTACTTACCTCGGAGTCATTGTTGTCTGGAACTCTGCCAAATACCTTTGAATCTGTGAAGTAACAACTTCTACGCGCCCCTGCACTCCACGCAGGATGGAGAGTTCATCCTTCCAAACAATAAGGTGAGACTTTATGAAGGGGAATACTGGAAGTTTTCAGGGAAAATAGTGTTAGTGTAACCTCTCTACCACAGGTGGCTAATCCCCTTTACTGCTTTTAGGAAAATATTCTTGGTGGCCAGGCAGACGAAACTGAATGGGCAAATGCAGTCGATCATCACTTCGCTACGAGTCACACTGGTGGAGACCGCAGTAGTCCAGCTTCTTTTCGACGCCCCTGTGGAATCCAGGTGAGCGTAACAAATTGGCCCCCTGTTTATACCCAACAGGCACTTACGTAGAAGGGCACACTGTCTCCACCTTGCCTGTGCATACAGAGACACTAGCCCCAATTCGTAGCGCAACATTGCGATTGGAATTGCTTTAGGTAGGCCTAGGATCACCTTCCAATACTTAGCCTCTAAAACCTCCCATGGGCCGACTTTGTCTAACCATTACTCGACCCCATACAACAAAATCGGGATGACTTTCATTGTATAAAAGTCTACTATAGGTTTCAGTGAAAATGTGCCAAATTTTTTAATGATTATTCTGAATTGTGAGGACAATTGGAGTTATTTACTCTGAACCATTACACCCATGTCTCCCTTAGGCAGCCCGTTTCAGATTTCAATCGTCAAATATTTATACTCAGACACCTTATCCAAGTTGATGTCTTATATCGACCATGAATACAGAGAAGAAAACTTCCTGCTTCCCAACTTGGTAGCACAAGAATTACTTGTGATTTACTAACATTAATAAATCATCTGTTTTCGCCGGCATATTCCTCTAGCCTTACAAGCAACCGCTGGAGACCTTGCGGAGTCTGTGACAATAGTACAAGGTCATCTGCGTATAGCAGATACGGGATCTGCTGTGCCCCAAACCTAGGTGGATCACCATTACAATCTGCAAGTTTATGCCCAAGATCTAATATAAAGAAATTAAACAAGAACCTGGCCAGCTCACACAGCCCTGTTTCAAGCCACAAAATGTTTCAATTTCCGGGGACAGCTTCCCATCTAAACTAATGCTCACCCGCATCGATGTTTTAGAATGGAACAGAATGATCAGGGACAATAGGGAGGTAGGACACTCATACTCTTTTAGTTTCTTAAAAAGCAAATCCCGATCAACAGAATCAAAAGGCAGCTTTGAAATCTATAAAGCCCATGTATAGGGGTTGAGATCTCTCTAGCTGCTGTGCCTGGATCAGCTTGAGTATCATTATGTTGGGGATTGTTCCTAAGCCCTTTAAAAAGCCAGATTGTAATGGATCAGCGAGTTTTTTGGACTTCACCTAGGCTTGTAATTCTTTCAGAATTATACGACAATACAGTTTTCCAGGCACATCAAGCAGCGAGATCGGCCTATAACTGCTTGGTTCCAGTCTGTCCCCCTTTTTGTAAATGGGGATAGTGATAGCTTGCGTCCATGATGTTGGCAGACTCTGGGATACATTTATAGCCCTAAAGAACCATTGCCCATACTTTGGGGAATTTTTTCACATCAAAGTTTGACAGACAATCCGAACCACAGGCTTTTGAATTGAAGGCAGTAACAATCAGGTAGCTGATGTCTTCCACTTCAAATGTGAGGTGAAAGGGCGCCAAGGGCCTAATAGCTTCACCAACGCCCGTTGGAGAGGGGCAGGCATAAAGGTGGGAAAAGTGATCAGTCCATTTCTGAGTAGACAACATTCACCTGTAAGCTTATCTGGGAGCCTAAGGTTGTATGATTTATAGACGACCACATTTTCGCTATATTCTTACTCGCTAAGGTTTTCAGCATACTGGCCCCATCCTCCTGATAGAGGACTGCTCGTTGTCATGTGACCCAATTTCTGTACCCTGTTTTTAATCTGGTGGCCAGAGACTTCCTGATCAGGAGAGGTGCCGTGAGGGCTGCTCTTAAGATCGGAGTGGAGTCTCGCTTTCATTTCTTTTACCTCTTTATTAAAGACATGGAGGTGTAGTGATGGTTTCTTCGTTTTATTACCTTGTTTTCAGGGCACTTGCATTAGGTCTGGTTGTTCCTTCATATCGTTCTTTATCAACACGGTGTAATCAGGATGGCCTTTTTCTAATAGACGGTCGAGAATGCTTACATCATTCTCCGACCATCATAGTTTTTTTCCACCCGCATACACTGTAGAGATTGAATCTGTGTACTTAACCACTTTTGAACCCATTAGCGGTTCCCACCTCCATTGGGTTTCCAATTTATTATGATCGCTGTCCTCTGTTTTTATCACACAGAAGTTCATTACAGCCGGCCAGAGATCCACACTTACATAGATGTAATCAAGGACTGAATTGATGTCACCTTTTTGCCAAGTCGGGACCGGGGGGATATCAGTTCGAAAGGCTCCATTGAGCATTACCAGACCTCTGCCTTTTACAAGAGACTCCCATCTTGTCCATCTATTTTTATTTTTGCTTCCCCCCATACTCAGGCAATTTAAATTTAGGTTGCCCGCCAGTACAATTCCTCTTATCTTTGGTTCCGAAACCACAAGGTCTAGGATATTATTTAGGTCTTTAAAGAAAGAGTCATCCGACATGGCAATAGGGTTCCAGTAAATATTAACTAGAGCATAAACCTCTGTACCCGCTGTTAGTTTAACCAACATCATATAGCTATTAGTCATGGCCCACAGCTCAGAATTTAAGCCTCTGCCCATTTTCACGGCTATCACAAGGCCTGACATCGGACGGCCAGTTTCAGGTTTCACCGCGGGATTTAGATGTAGTTCATGATCACCCCATATTGGGACATCTGTAAGCCATGTCTCCTGTAGGAATACAATATCATATTTCCCCAGCTCATTCTGATCGTTGTTTATAAGATGGGAAAAACCCGTGGTGTTCCAGCTTACCATTGACAACCACTTATCCCGCCCCCCTCCCTCACTCTAGTTCTGTCCAGAAGCCTTAGTCCTCGAGCCTTGGAGGAGGCCATCATGTATTGCATCAGATAGCGGCTCAAGCACAAAACCCAAATGAAAACAGCTCCTCCTTGGCGTGCCAGGCTACATTTTGCACTACTCTGGATTTGAACCACATGATTACTGAATTCAGATTAGTTTGGACAGGGAATTCCACTAATGACAAGTCCGAAGAAACTACATCCTGGAGCTGTGGGATCTCGGAGAAGATTGCCATCACCGCCCGCCTATTAAGATCATACTGAGTGCTTGGTGGACTTCTGCATAATAGCATCAGGGGGAGTGATGTGGAGAGATTTCTCATGGGGGGTTTAAGTTGGGTACTCTTCATCTGATTTCCCCTAGCCTGCGGGGGCGTCTCATCTATGCGTGAGTGAGGGCCCTGTAATTGCTTAAGAGCACTCTCAGAGCAATGATCGGACCAGTTATTTGCGATAGATCCCCAATTTTATCTTTCTGGACCTGGTTGACTTGAAGATGGTCAGCCAGGCGACATCCTTGAGGGGGATACTCTTCTACGGTCTTGACGGGGACACTAGGGAGAGTTCTTACCCGAGTTACTTTTTCAAGACTCAGTGAAATGGGTCTACTTTTCCCATTATCGTCCTTTTTGAGCACGCATGAGACACTCGGCTTATCAGGTGGCAATAGAGTAGTATGGGATGCTTTCGCCATGTACTCATCTGCCGCTTTCCTGATCACTGCACAATGTGCATCGGCCGCAGAATCCCTAGCCTCCGACTCCAACGTCGGTTTAGGTGGGGAATTTCCCAAATTAGTTTCCCCGAGTAGCCAACTTTTCCTCTGAAGCATTCTCTGACATTGCTAACTCCCCCACTAGATCATCTAAGGGAGGATAGTCCAAGCCTTGAAGGGGGCGAAAGTTTAGAGTCTCATTTCTTCGATCAAGTGCTCGGGCTAGATATTTTTGTTTAATGGCCTCCGATGCAGCTATGGTGGTACGTTTAGGAACTGAAATTACCTTAAAGAAGTGTTTGACCGACGATTTTCCTATCGTTTTAGGGGTCTATTGATTCTTTGGTAATTTCTTTTTTTGGAGCAATTTTTGGGGTCTGTTTTCCTTGCTTGCTTTTTTGTTTGTCAAGGACTACAACTACATCAGGCATTTTAGCTTTAGAATGTTCCCCCGGGATTTCCTCTGGGGAGGGTTGCAGAATTTTTAGGCTATCTTCCCCCTGAGCCAACTGACCCCCACCCCCTCTCAAGGATTCATATATAACATCGTCAAAATACAGAATCACTGATTCAACCACATTTGTTTTTGGGGTCACATTTCTAACAAGAGTCTCTCCTGCATTATTCTCAGTAAGTATTTGTTTGAGCAGCTACAGTGTTCATTTGGGGTTTCAGTTCCCTTGCTGCAACCGAGATATCCCAAATTTTAGCTAAGGCCACCTCATTCAGAACTTGCCCTTTCATAATATTTTCCATACATTTGCTCTGTAGGTTTAATTTCTGTTCACATGCTAACAAAGATCTTGACATTGTGGTTAACACAAGGTTCATGGCCTGTAAAGCAGCCCCCCACCCATTATCCGATTGCAGGACTACCACAGACGTGTTCATACTTTGGTTATGGGTTGACAGGGTTGCCACTCCCTGATCATCGTTAATGGTGTGGGATTTACTTACAGAGATTACTGATTCCTTTGCCCGACCTTGTTCCCCGATCCTAGAGAGGGATACACTTATTGAGCTCTCACACACATATTGCTTACAATAAAACAATTCAGTATTTAAATATGTTTATTTTAGGGTTCAGCATGTGTCTCTATTTCTACTATTTTTTTTTTGTAAATGTATATACAGATTATATGATAATGAACATGTCTTAGATATATTTAGCCCAAACAGGAACATTCTAAGCAGTGTACCATTTATAATTCAGAAATCTCTTACCACAGTACTACAAAGGAAAAGTAGCGATATGATAGATGTGTAGCTGTTTATCCTTTTGAAACAATATACTCATTGTTATGAACTATTCTAAAATGCTAATATCACATATGTAGAAACGTAAGGGTGGTCTAAATGTGGGCAAATGCCTAGAGTGATCTTATGTCTGATGCCATTAGTTAAATAATCATTGATGTCATATATGAGATTATTAGCGATGTCATCAGTGATGCCTCACCAGTGATGTCATCATTCTGGTCATAGGCTGTGCAATAGGGGGCACGAAGTCAAGATGGCTTTAGTTGAATTCAGGGGTTTTGTTACATTAAGTTCTTACCTGAACGTCCCTGCAAATAAAGTTTTTTCCTTGAATTTTAAGGGATTTGTTATTCGATAGATTCCAGGCACTGCCTTTGGCGGTCCCCACTGTTTATTTTAGAACACTCTCAGACCGCTATCCATGGCCTATGAACGTGCCCACAGTATATTTTAAAACACTACCAGACCAATAGCCATGGCCTGCAGCAGTGCCCACTGTTCACTTTAGCATACTAGCATTGCCATTTGGCCATGGCCAATGGGCACAGCCACTGTATATGTTAAAACACTTGCAACCCATCGCTCAAAGACGATCAATCACAAACTGATTTTGACCTGTTTTGACAGTGGTATTGTTATGTATATTTAAAAAATGCAGTCTTTGAGAAGTGAGATTAAATAATTTGCCATGGATCACACACTTTGGTTAAGCCACATGCTACAAGCCCCTTGTTTTATGGCAGGTCTCTTGGTGACTGTTGTGATACATCACCCAACCCCAACTAACCATATCTAAGCAGCACATAAAATGTCAAAACTGACTGGCTGAAAGAACAACATATGCGCAGGTACTTTTTTCCCCCCATAGCGAAAATCAAAAGCTGGCACCCATGAAAATACGCACAGTAAGTGAACATATATCTTAAAGTGAAATATACTAATTTAGTTCAATTGACCTTCCCCAGACAAAATAGCATTGGACTTTAAGAAAAAGTAATGAACACCAGAAAAATACCTTGAAAGAGGAATGTTTCAATAAATATACTGGCAGAGTATAAAAAGCTGCTCACCTTTTGAACCCAGCAATCGGTCATGAAATATTCCCTAGAAAACAAAATCCCAATACGAAACAAGTGCTTGTGGTCTTGTGGATAAATGTCTGCGCTGATCATAACAACCTGAGTAAAATCCTGGTAGCCAAATACTTGAGCAAGCTTGCCCTCCACAAGAAAGCCCATGGCGGTGGCTGGGACGGGGAGCGTCCGCCCTCCGAAAAAAAGTTATGCTGGCCACTCATATGTGTTCTTTACTTGTGCTCTGGAAGGCAGCCACAATCAGGGGCAAAGACTGCACCAGTGTCCAGGATTGCAAACTCTCTTGCCACATTGTGGGCAAATATTCATGACTTAGTTGCCCTCTCATTATTCCCCTCCTGGCGCCATGACAGGCTTTCAACAATACTCTGCTTTGTAAAGATAACTTGAAATGTCACATACCATAGTGTCACTCAAATATTTAAATCCCTATAGAACCATGTTAGGCAAATGGTGTACAATTGTGGCATTGCCCCCCCCCACCCTGATCTTGACTGGGAAACTACCAATACCATAATGCAATTCACCAAAAAGGCACCAAAAAAATGGTCTCGCGAGTGCAAAGCTTTCAAGGACTGACAGTAGCATGGTTTAAAAAACAATGCGGATGCCGTGTGTTAGACTGTGGTCTGTCATCCATCCATGTAATAACCGGAACCGACCCTGCTTCGCTTCAAAGCGAGGAAAAGGCATGCCCCCTCAGTCCATGTTGCTCTAAGTGGTCTTGTAACTTGGGCAAATTTATTAGGCAACATGGACTGAGGGGGCCAACCCCTTCTTCACTTTGTAATTAAGTAGGTTTGGGCCTGGTTACTGCATGGATATGAAATGTGGATGGCTATTGTGTCACTGGCCAGGGCCAGGTGATTTTTCACCCCCATGTCACTGTAGCTGTAAAATATCTATTTTGTTGTGCTTTTTCCCCCCTATAGCCACGGGTACAGAACTACAGATACCCGTGGTTGTCTGTAGTCATATTAGAGCCGTGAATGAATATCGGAAAATGGCTGGGGAAAAATGCTTTCCTGCCCTCAGGCCCTCACAAGTGTACCCCTCTTCTGTGCCTGCTCCCCACATCACTGCTGGCCTCCTCACCTCACCTCCCCTGCCCTCTCTCATTCGCCCAACACACACCGATTCCGTGACGCAGATTGTTTTTAAATGTCGGCTATTCTGTCCATAGCTAAGGATACAGAAAAGCTTTCTGTTGCAAACTCAGTCCCTAGACCCCACTCCAACACCCAAATTTCACTTGGTGCCCTCTTACCTCCCCCACCTCTAGACTGGTGGCATGTGCATGTTTTACCAGCAAATGCCTTTTTTCCTGCATTTCGTTTACCCATTTTATTTTAAAATCTTTTTATTAGCATTTGTAAAAATACAATCTTACAATTTCAAACCATTCTTTTGCTATAATCACAATAAGAAACATGCAAGACTGATTACAGTTCTGTGATAACACTTCAACATAATAACAAAAAACTTTCTTCCTGTATGTGAACTAGGTATCACATGAGTCCATGGTTAGGCTCGGTGTGCAGAGACACTCTACGGTCAGCCTTATCGGATATCAGGACGTGATAGACATGAAATCCTCCCTTGGTGACCAAGACCCAGGTGTTTAGCTTGGCCTTTAACTTCTTATAGGTAGAGTGTTCATACAATGTTTTAAGGATGTCGTAGCACTAACTGTGGCTTGTCGTCACGTTTTGTTTACCCATAACCTTGGCTATATCTAACATCGAGCAAAAAGGAAGATGGCGGCTGTTTCATTTCTAAGAACTCCCGGTTTTGGCAATTTACCCATGATATAGCCGTCTATTTTGGAGAAGGGGGCACGTCATGCCCGGTCCATTTTTTTTTTTTTAAAACTACTGCACGGAATAATACCAAACTACTAAAAGGCTTCAAGTTAATGCTTTGTGCCCAAGTTGTTTTGGACCTGGTCCAAATCCGTCCAGCCATTTGGGCTGTGTTGTCTGGCAAAAAGTGACCTTTTTTGTTGATGGGAAAATGAATGGGAAGTTGGCCGCAACTTTGATGTTTTTTGTGTCTTAATAACTTTTTATTATTTATTAGCTAATCTTTATCAAACTGTGTGCTCTGGAAAGGCCTGTGCACCCCTAATTGACTCCCAACTTTTCAGCCAAATCCGTCACACATGTCAAAAGTTATTAGCAATTAATTATTTCAAGGTTCGTATGGGAGTCCGACTCACCTTATCTATTCTGCGCGAGTACATTAAAATCAAATTCAATCTCGCTGAATCACTGGATTATTGGAGGAAGTATAGTGTTCCCCAGAAGGGCGAGACCTCTGGGGTAATAACAAAATAGATATCATGAGACGTTATATGCAGTCTTGAGCGCAAACGTAGATCATACTATCTTGCCTACGGAAAGATGGAAGTGACAAACGATAGTGTTGAGAGCATGCGGCATGTTTATAACGGGCAATGATATTAGTCTTATTTATTATCTAACAAAATACTGGATTTTTATATGCGATATTTTTAGCAAAATGTGTAATTGGTGATTTTTTACTTTTCATCTTCACGGTTTACTTTGGGTTTTGTCTGTACAAAAAGTCTTAAATGACTAATATACAAAGGTGAGATTATTCAGCTAGTTAAGTGCTCGCCTCAGAGATAATGCGTGCAGCCTACTTTTCATACGACGGACCTCAGCCCTTCATCATTCCAAGGTCGAAATATAAATTATGATTAAATTAAAATACCATCAGTTCCTAATATTGTAGTGCTTAGAAGTGGGAAGACACCATTGGGTAGCAGGATATAAGAGGTTGCATTAGATTTAGTAACCTAGAATGTGTGTGTCATATGTTAATTTGTGATTAGCTGCATCCTCACACCCTCCCTACCCTCCCTCCCCCCAATTGAAGCACAGCCTATTCAGGTACGTAGAGCTCAAAACGTAGGTACGGCTGTACGTAGGCAAAGAAAGCCCACTTGGCATGTGATGTAATTACCTGGGTATTGGAGGGGGTACATTTCATGTAATATACATTATCTAATCTGCCCCCTACCCCCCCTTTCACCTTTTATTTTAACGCACCACGCAGGTAGGAATCGAATAATAGTGCGCTATAAGAGGGTCGAATGTGCAGCCAAAGGTGGGTCTGAGCGCCTAACTCTCTTATTACGGACCGCCTTCTTTTCTCCCTTCAACTTCGCCAGTTCCGTTCCTCGGCTCTAGAGACATCCTCAAGCTAATTACTTTGTGTGACCTTTCACTTACTGATAAATTCCTTCCGTGTCAAGGTTTCCATTCCCGATGCATCTGCTGAAGTTGCATGGTTCATTACCGTACACTATAGGGGCTTGTCCAACTCCGTTGCCAATTAGGTTGACATGCCATTGAGCTGCCCCAGAGGCTCACACACCATGACCCTGCTAGGGGTCTATGGGGAATAGGACCTCCGACACCTACCTTCTGCTTTTTTTCTTAGTAAGTAGTCATTTTGATGCTAGGCTCACCCTAAACTCCACTGTGACACAAGACAACAAATTAAACCGAATTTATATTCTACATTAAAAAAATAATTCGACAGAGCTGGGGGTGTGCGTGACTGTGCGCATGCCACAGGCTCGATGGTTCCCACCCCATGTATGACTGCCTGGGCTTGTGGGTTCAATGCCGGTTCCCGGTCAGGAAATTTAATGGCAATAGGCTGCCCTGTCACTTAATATCGAGATGACTTCTGCTAGGGGACACCATATATGTGTACTTACTTGACCCTCCAATCTGCGCCCCTCTGTTACTACACCGGAATGGTGTATGCACGTGCACTCCATTGCAGCCTGCAATTCCAAAATGAAGAGTTGTTCGGGCAAATCTAGCCAAGCAACTTCGGGCTTTCCTTTAACTAGTACTGCTGTGTGTTTAGGCCATCAATCTCATTAGGTCCTTTGCTGTGGAACAATTAACCTCCTGAAACCGGTTGACAGGAATTAGCCAGCCTTCAGCTATCGAAGTTTGGGCTGGATAAGAAGACGGATAAGATTGTCTCGCAGAAAATAAAGCCATCAAGGACGGTCTTGGCATTACGTGTGTGGCTGAAGAGATATCTGGGCTGATGGATGGAGTACATAACAGCCCAGCTGGGGATGCCGACATCAAAGAGGACCAACAATGAACTTCCTGTCTGAGTGGCCTACACTGGCTCTCGTGGAGGAAATATAATCCAGTAACGTATCCTCGCGCCTCCCCCGCTGCCACTGTGAGTGATTTGTAAATGATGATTGGAGTTGGGAGCATTTAAAGGGGCCGGCTCTGCCTTTCACCATGTCAATGTTCAGGAAATGCACACTGTTTAGTAGAGTATGAACAGCATCTTTATCAGCACGTGGGGATATTGTTATCACAGCTGTTTCTACTGGCACACACGACCATTGTTAGTGCTAGTGAGTTATCACTGAAAATAAATAGCGGTCAAACAGCTCCTTGCCATGAACAATACCTCCAGGTAGTTCTAACTTGTAAACCAACAACATGGTGCATTCTGGCGGGAGAAGTTTAGCTTGTTCCCATTAGTTGATATGCAACGTCTTTACATTATATGCGAGTTTGGTCTAGTTCTTAATCTGTTGCCTATGTAAATATGAGCAGGGATCTTGTAGTCCACATTTGACACACCTCGTCATCCTTGCACATGCTCGAACTGGCCTATAGGGCAATAGGCCCATGGCCGAAGAAAAACACAAAATTATGGTGTGGGCCACTTTTTTGCCAATATGGGACCGTTTGGGGAGTTACTGGACTATGCGGCTATGAATAAATATTCACTAAAATGCAGAATTTGCATCACGTTTTATCGAAAAACTCCACCTTGGATGCAATTCCAACATTGTCACAAAATGAATGAATAGCCATTTGTAACTTGTGAGCCACTTTTTCATTAGTGCCAGAGACAATTTGATGGCCCAGTACGGCCCTGTCCTTGCAGACTGCACCACGGCCCTTGGTTTTCTTGCAGGCGGTTTTTGTCTTGGTTGGGGGGAGCAGAATAATCTAGCTTGTTCCCCTCAGCGAAGCCTGAAAGCAAACCAAATACCAATTGCTGAACCTGAAGGCGCTTAGAGGCGTTTCGGAGTGTTACACACACTGTCAATGACCCTGCCCTCCTCTTCCAATCTGACGGTTAGCATAGATCCTTACTTGGCGAAGGACAGCGTGTGGTCTCCTCCAAAGCACCCGAACAGTCCGCCCAGTGAAAAAACAACAGAGCTTTTTTTCAGGGCCTGCCCGTGGCTGTAAACTTAAAGAATGACAGCACACAGCAGCCTTCATTTTTCGGGTTTGCTTTGGCCCTTCAGGTCAGAGTTTTAAAAGCGTCTTTTTCCCCTCTGACATGGAGTACACGCAGTCACTGTTCCCGGTCCTTCGGGCACTGGCCTCCTTGTGACGGGCAGAGGGCGCAAACAAACAGTTGTTGGTTCTGCGGTAACATAAGCAGCGCCCCCGCTGCCAGCGGGGGCCACATGAAAGGGAGTGTGTTTGTGTGAAGGGGGAGGAGGCCGCTGCCCAGGCCAGGCCAGCCCAGCTCCCGGCCTCTGATGACATCGGTCCCTGGACGAATCAGGCGCGCCTGTCAGCCCGACCAGGTGGGATTAGTTTGGGCTAATAGAGCGGGATCCGAGAGCAAACAGAGCACAGACCTCCCGTCCGAGGCAAGAGCACTTCCTCCCCGGTAGAGCGGTAGCCGCGCAAATGGCGCACAAGAACCGCTTCCAGCTACACCAGGTAAGGCGCAAAGCGGCGAATTTGGAGTAAAGCAGGCGCGGCAACAGCTGACGCAGAACACACATAAATAAAACAAAGCACGTTTTGCAAAAAGCTCCGAATAATGTCCCTGCTCTGTAGTTTCGGTTTCACAGTGCCTGACTAGTACTACAAAATGGATAAAGTACGCATGATTTGTCATTGTTTACGCACATTATTTTGAAGTTGTTTTAGGCAATTCCATGCTTCATTAAGCAATCTGTGTGTTCACCCTACGTGTCGCTCCCATTGAAATCTACTTTTACTCCCCGCAGGTGATCTCTCTTGTCACGTTTGCCATCGGAGTCAACGTCTGCCTTGGATTTACAGTAAATCGGTATAAACGATCAGAGGAATGGGACGAAGGGCCCCCTTTCGGTAAGTGGTAGCATATATACTCTCTCTTAAACCGGAGGAGTCTGGCAGATCCTCAATACAAAAAAAGGGTTCCCCAGGGGTTAGGAAATGTTCATAGTAGATTTTGTAAGTAAACTAGCAGCCCCGCCCATCATGAGCTGTTTTCACTGACAGGAACGATCTTGCACAGTATACACTCACACAATACAGGCGTGCATACGATTATGATAACTGGGCATGTTTAACACCTTTCTGATTCTATATTCTTTCCGCGTTATTCTGCACCAACTTGTATTTTTTGTGCATGACCCACTGACACTGGGCGTATTCAGCTGCTGTATGCGACCCCGTATCACAGGGAAGCCTTTCAGGGTTAATCAGTCGCATTGGTCATGTGTATGATTTTTTTCCTTACCCCGTATGCCATGCCTTAAGTTACTGTATGAACTCCCCCCGCCCCCTCTAGCCCAACTAGGAGTGTTTAAACTCTTCGTGGTTCTTTAATCTAGGGGACATCTTTTGACATTGTGTGTATGGTCCTATAACATAGACCATGCCTTCAGTCGCTCTCTTTCAACCAATGCTCCAGATGTTCTATTTTAAGATGCCCTGTGACTATGCATCGCATATTCGACTCCCACATTGCTTTATACCACATGGCATCCTTCAATCCACTGTGTGCTTTCCTGTACGGAATGGGGACATTTCAGCTTCTCTGTGGTCCTATTCCGTGGGAGCTGCTTTTGGGAACTCCCTCTCATCCTATGCCCGAGGACACGACTTCAGATTGTGTGTTTGGTCCTATAACGCAGAGCTGCTTTTTATGATTGTATACCAATCGGAATGATGTGAGCCAATGTGTGTGACACTGTACCAAAGGATATGCTTTCAAACATATAATCATGTCAACCATATACCATAGGGTGTACTTTCAGCTTCTCGTGATCATGTACCTCAGGCTGTGACGAGTTCATCTACAGTATAAAACATGGTGTGACATCAGTTGTTTACAGTAGGGTATGCGTTGCTGTATGGGACCATGTACATCAGGGAGTGCTTTCACTGTTGTATTTGAGGCAATTTCGACCACCAGTATTGTTAAGGAGAGAACAATCAGTCGGTACCATGCATACATATAACGTTCCACACAATGCATGACTTTAGTCGTGTGTGGAAATGAAATTATCTCCTAGGTAGTAAGTTAGTACTGTATACATGCTACTCATGTGAACAATCTGTACTGCATAAAAGAACACATTATATGCGCCACCAAATCAATGGGCAGACATGACATTATTCCCAGTGCAAGGCTTAAGTACTGTGTACACACGTATCCTTTGAGAAAGGAGTAACTTAAATACTAGCCATGCATAACAGTATAGCTCTTCTATGATGTATGCAAACCCAGAATCCTACCCAGTACGACTTCCCATCTTTGCATACACCTAGTAATTTCCCCATCGCATGACTTCAGTATAGAAGTCTGTCTTATTGGTAGGTGATCGGTATGTGCCTATCCTTGATTTAGAATACATCGCTAGTTCACAGGTAAGCTTGTATCTGATATAGTTATATAGCCAACTGCATATATCTTATATATTTACATTGGTGCCAACATTATCCAATTGGGGCATGTGCTCACGTTTTCCCTAACCTTGGCATAACATGCCACAAAAATAGAAACGGCTTCCATTTGAGGCTAAACAAAGAATAGATAATGGTTATAGTTAGACCTTTGGACATTAATTCATTGTGTAGGAAGAATGATAGAAAATGTAAAATATATGTATACGTTTGAATGGCCCATTGTGAAGGAACAATGATATTATATGCACAAACATAACAAAATGAACAATGAATGGATTTCTATGAAAAAAATGGTTGATCTATCAAATTCACTTAATGAATGATTATTTATGAGAATTAAACACTTTAATGTTTTGATGCAACTTATTTTGAAATAGATTTTTATAAAAAGCTGTTGTGCCTTGAGAAAGCCCAGGTTTTGGAGACACATAAGCATGTGCCCTAATTGTATAACGTCGGCACCAATGTAAATAAGATTTATGCATTTGGCTAAATACATCTGATACAAGGTTTGTGAACTGGTGATTTTATTTTAAATCGAGGATAGGCGCATACAACTCGCCTACCTATATACATACTGAACGTTGTTGGCGCTGTCTAGTGAATACGTCTGGGTAAAGTGTCTGCTGCCTAAGCACCTCACTTTTATAAAGAACCATTTTGCGCACAGGGTAGGCAAATTGCTTAATATTCACTTCCTTAAGTTTTAACTTGGTGCAAGCTATACTTTGTTTTTCGACCTGCAAATTTTAATGTAGCGACTAATTCAAACAAACTGGATTCATTGTCTAATCTTGAGGTTCTTAGTTATGACCACAAAATAGTTGGGTAGGCTGGCACTATAACTCGATTTATACATCGATTTCAGACTGTCCTATCTCGGGGCTTAATGGAGGAAAAATTATCAATTTCTTCAAGTGGTTTTACAACCTTCCTTTCGGACTGTACGTATCCCCCACATAAGCATAATGCTCTCAATAGGAAGCAATGGTGTGCTTTTGACCACATAATCCAATTGAATGTGAAATGACTAGTAGCGAGTACCAGAAATAAATGAAGAGACTGCGGGATAGCTATAAAAACTCGTAAATTTAAGAGAAATAAAAAGGAGTGAAGCTATGCTTCATTCAGGCCATAACTAAAACTCGCAGAATTGCTAATAGTCTATCCTCATCCCAAGTGTCCTTGCAGTGCCTAAGGTGGCCTGGGTTAAACATAACACCTCTTTATATCGGTCCTCTAATAATTTATTGGTTTTTACCATTTATAACCAAGGGCATTGAAGACGCCTCTAATTCTGGCGTGCCTGGTCCAAACGGACTTGGTAACACGCTCATTATGGCCAAGTATTCTATTTATGTTGTTTTCAAATGTCTTTCGGGCCAAAAAAATGTCCAAGTTCATGGTATAGAGCTATTATCATCCCCATTACAAGCATGGGGATACGTTTGAACCCTGCTAACTATCGTCCCGTTATTCTGCTGGATCCAGATAGCACGATTTGTGCCTCCCTTGTTCTGGCCGAACTAGACAATTGGTCGTCCTCAGTGGAAAGAATAAATAAGATGCAGACTGGATTCCACAGGGTGATGGGAACATTTATAAATGGGTTTCTTGTCAATTGCTTGCAGTAACAGGCTATGCAGCAAGGGGGTTCTCCCATTTACATCACGGCCATTGATTTATCACAGGCCTTTGATTTCATCAACAGAAACCGTCTGTGGTCCAAACTGAGAACTTGGCACATTCCGGAGCACTTGCTTGCATTTTTGATGACTAATCATGACGATACTTCCAACCAGGCGAGGTTGGATGGGCAAGGCCACTTATCAGAGTTCCTTAAAACATCTCGTGGCCTCCGTCAGTGCTGCGTCTTGGCTCCCTGCCTTTTCATCCTCTACCTAGCAGATCTAGATTGTTACCTGGAGCCTATAGCTTTCACTCTTCCAAAGATCGGGAGTTTGAGACTCAGTTGGATGTCCTACGTGGACGACCTCATTCTGGCCGATTGAACGCCAATCAGTCTCCAAAGACTAACACTGTAGTCTCATAGGCAGTGAAAAATTATCTAGAGATAAATAATTAAAAAACAATATTCATTAGATTTGCAGCAAAGTATAACAAGCCTCACGGTTTTTGTTAAAAATTGGAACTTGTTTCAAGAATTAAAGTCGGGGCTATCCAATGCAGATCACAGAAGAAGTGGCTGTTTGTTAGTTAATGCTGCTTTACGGTTAAACCTGTGCTAGAATATCATAAAGCGAAAAAATTGTTCCATCAGAGTTATATGGACACAAGGTTTCAATGATGGCACAAGATGTTGATTGAGGCCCAGATATGGCAAAAGGTCTTAGTCTGTGCCCCAAAGGCCCCGCTGCGCTTTTGAGTTATGCTTGATCTCCCTCCGGGGATGGTATTTGTGTATAGTTGTTTTGCTGTAGAGACCTCTATTATCCCCTGTGGTGGGCTCCCCTTTTGCTGACCTTAAAACAGGATTAGAAGTTAAGTCCTCTGCTAATCCCATTGGTTGTGTTTGCTTATATGCTCTTACCATCTTGGAGTACCTGAATGTTTTTCCTGAGTTGTTTCAGCACCTAGCCTGTTAAAGCTTCTGTTTCTTCGAGATTGGCAAATAACGATTGAGAAGATGAGGTCCTATTCTCTGTACAACGGCCAATCCCGTTGGAACAAACGAGAGGGCACCCTGGCAAAACACCTGGGAAGACTTCCAAATCCCTACTGGCGTATGCAATTTCTAAGTTTTAGATTAAATATTGTGTTAACTGGCCAAATTCTAGAAAAACATTCAGGGGTGGATCCAGCTCTGTATGCTTGTCCACTTGTAGTGTTTTTGGAATCGTGCAGAACAGAGAACTCTTTTCTAATTGCGCTGCATTGACGAATATACGAATTAGCGACTTTACAAGATCAGAGGATTTTTGGGTCCGAGTTGTTAGCAGTTACCAGGCGAGTTTGCCAATTGCCACACTATCCTCGGTGTGGGCAGAATTGTACAGGTCAAAGAGCTGTAATTCGGTACACGAAAATCATTTACTATATTCCATATGTTAACTTTTGATTGCTGTTCCCTCAATGAAAAAGTGGGTATGATATCATAAAAATGTTATATAGAGGACTTCAGCAACATTTTGAGAAATGTCTCTTTTAAACGTTGCTAATGTGTGTTTTACTTTAAAATAACTGGCAGGAGAGGCATTATCTGTCTAATTTTTCTACAAGTACTTTTTTAATGTACTGTACAATTGTATAATTTTACTGTTGCAAATCAGTGTTGTCTCTTCGTAAGTAATCCCTATATTGTTTCTATTTATGTAAGGACAGCTTCGTTATGGCTAATTCATAAATTAAAATATATAATGTTTTTAGACCTGTTACTAAACATACTCTCGTTTACCGTATGGTCAACTAGAAGGATCACCTTGGCCATACCCTTTAGGACCGTATACAGACCTGGCTGACACTATCGCTCACTCCATACCATTAGCTATTGTGCGTGTACTGACCACTGCTGATCCAGTAACAGGCTTTGTGCCCTTAAGCCCTCTGTCCAATAGCACAAGCCTATTGCTTTGGTCAAGTATATGTACAAAAAAATAAACGTGTGGTAATCATGATATAAATAAGGAAACAAAAAAAAAGTGAGGCTTTTTTTCTTCTGCTCGCTTTTTATGGAGCTTTTGCAAACGTGGCAAATTCTGATTTCAGGCATAACTTCTCCAAAAATGTTTTTGGGGGCTTTAGGAAAGTAAGTAGAAGGGCTAAGCCGTCTGTGCTTTGTTGGCCGTGGCTTCAACATGCCCAGGCTGACCATCCAGTGAGTACATTCCAAACACCTCTCTCCAGTATAGTAGTCCCACAATAAATTCGGTCCATTGTACCTATAGATCCTCCACCATAGATCCTCCACCTTTTCTACTCATGCCTTCCTGAGCATCCTGTCTTTCCCTCGTCCCAAATAACTACCCGACTTTGCTACTTCCTTCTACTACTGAATGTTCTATCATGACAGTCGAAGTGCTTCAATGCCATAACCTATGGCAGGCAGTGCTATACAAATGCAAGATAACATCTGTTATCTGCCATCTATTAACAGGAAACAGACATTGCCACCCAGGGTGAGAAGGCTATTATAATCCTGCATTAATTAAATGAACTCCCAAAGGCCCCCACCCTCAACCTATGAGGATTCATGTCTCACACACCAATATAACCATTCCCATAAAGGTCCTAACAGGACCCAAGAACCACCAGGAAAGCTGTACTGGGCATCCAGGGAATCCATGGTTGAAATGATACCCTTGGTTAAATGTGCCTATATATCCTTTCAGCGGTCCCATCTATCGAACCTTGCAGTTTGTGGCTTAGGAGAGTAAGGGGAGTAAGTAATGGGCTTTGTCATCTGTGTTTTCTTGGCTATGGTTTGAACATGACTTGGCTTACCAGGGCTCTGTGCAAGGGCTCACAAGCCTGCCCACTGCGGAGCCAAAGGAAGGCTTTCTGTCCTTGCACACTCTTCCCAGAAGCACAAGCCAGGGACTCCTTCCCTGACAATGAATGTGGCGCATAATAAAAATGCTTTTTATTTTTAATAAGCCACAGGTTCATTTATTTGAGTAGGCCTCCAACCCATTCGCACCGAACCTTCACAAACACCCTGTGTCACAATGGACTAGGAACCATGCCGGTGGGTATCAATAAGATATTTATTAATGAATTATGCAATTAAAAAGGAAAAATATTCAAAATACAATGGCCACTAATATGTGGCAACACAAATGCAATGATTCCTACAAAACAATTAGTTTCAGATATCCTAACACAGTTTACAAGTATCTTTAATGGCAAAAGAGGAAAAATAACAGTTTTTAATCAAGTGATAGCATCAAGGTTTAGCACTCACCCCCAAACATTGACTAACTTAATTCCTTTGAATGGAAGGTAGTGGCAAGGAGTAAGGATAGAGCGAGACAAATCAGATTTGGAATAAAACCCACCACCCCAAGGTGTGAAGCCCGGAAAGAAAGTGAAAACCCGTTTTTCGGAGCAAACGGCAGAATCGGATTATGATTATTACTTGCACGGCTACTCCCAGCTGCTGTGGGACAGAATAACGGAAATTCGTGTTGCTACACTTGAGGAGATGGGGAAGCTTAGAGACTAGTAAATCAGTACACAGAACAATGTTGAAATGAGGTAGGAAAATCGATTTTGGGGTGAAAGTAAATGCAAAAGGAAAAAATACAAACGGCAAATTGAAATTCGTTTTACACAGGATTAGCAATGACATGGTGCTAGTGAAGGGTTTAGCTTTAAAAATCTGAAATCGGCTTTCAAGGACAAGGAGGGAAGCATATACCAGGTAAGATTCTAGTAAAAGGGATTGCTCTCAATGGGATCTACGGTTTGGGGTTTTCAATAGTACAAAGGAAATTAGGGGTTTGTGGGGCACACAATAAAACACTTGACAAGATTGTTGATTTAGAATGTTAACAATTTTGAACGTGAATTTCAATGGGGAATTAATTGATTTATTTCAAAATGATTCTATGGACTTATACAGACAACTGAAAAATGTATCAAAGGAATACGCTAACATACACCGACTAATACAGATTCTTCTATGGAAAGGTGAATTAATTCTACTGGCAATTTGGGACTGTTTATGGGATTTTCAATGGGATTATGTTGCAAATAGGAGACGATTATACAATTTAGGGCTGGGGTTATTTGCTACTTACAAGGTAAGCCTTGGTTTAGAATTCTGGAAAGCCAGCTGGATCTCTGGACAACTAGGCAAGGGATCTGGTCTCTGCACTCTGCCTTGGTATGCTTCAGCTCCCTCCTCTCCGTCCTTCTCCGGTCTCCCCGGATTCTTGTGTGTCTGTCTGTCTCTGTCTGTCTAGTACAGTCCCCCTTATATAACCCAAATGACATCATTCACTTTACAATCCAGGGGTAGTACTCTAGAATTATTCATATCCTCGGATAGGACAATCTTCCATTCCTCTCCCCGCCCCCTGGGATCCTTGGTTCAAGGGGAGGGAGCATCATCTGCCTGTTTGGCATTTATTACAGTTCTTTGTTTCTCAGGTCAACTTTTTAGCAAAACTGAGTTATGTTTCCTAACTTCATATTTATACTAGCCACCGCCATAAGAAATAGATTTGCAGTTAGTCATAGGGAATTGGGTAAGCCGATCGCCAACTCTGTGCAAGGTAGCATGGCCCGTTGGCGCATTTATGTCCTTTTCATAAAATATATAACAGTTATAACTCTGCAAATGATTAAGCATGTTCATAATCTCATTTTCCATCAAATCTCATATGATAAGATGTTTTGTTTGTATCACGCTTGTACACAAGTGCTTCAGAGCGCGACTAGGCAAGGGAGGGGAACGGGAGAACACAACACAACAATGATCTTGCTAGACCCAGTGACATTGAGAACGCGCAAGTGCATGGGAAAGGGAAAAGGGGGGAAAAGTGCATGGAAGGGGGAGAGTGGAAAGTGCGGACAGGAGAGCAGATAAATAATAATAAAAATAAATAGAAAATGGAGGCATCAAACAGTGGTGGTGCAGCCAGCAAGTGGCAAGTGTTGTGTTTAAGGCAGCAGACTGGGTAAGTCTGACAAATGCAGAAAAAGAAGAAAAATGGGGGGGCTTTATTGATACAGTCCCCAGTGCAAGGGGTGGCCAGGCGGCAGTGCAGGAGGGTGACGGGGGAGCAGGTACCTGGGCCCAGGAGACAGAAGGTGGCCAGGTGCACAGTGTCAAGAGAGAGCAGATCAGCAGGGGAGAGGGGTAGCGAAGGCAGAAGCAAAGAGGAAGGTCTTGAGGTGCTTCTGGAACCGGAGATGGTTTCCCTCAAGTTTTACAGTGGCAGGGAGGCTGTTCCAAGGGGAGGCCCTAGCCGAAGATAGAGATGCTTGTCACATTTTAAAATCAGCCAGAAACTAGTCTTTACTGGCCATTTCAGTCCAGAGTCCTAGGAACATGCATGTAGTCTTTAAACAACTGCCTGGAAATCAGATGGAAGAATAGCAGAAAACTAAATTTCTTCTTACTCTGACTGCTGCGAAAAATGCCTAAAATGAATCAATCCTTTAATGTCAATTTGGAGGATCTGTCACATATCGGAGGGCGGTGCTTCATCCCCCACAGCCAACTGTCTTCCCGTTTCTCAGCCGGTGACCAAAGATTTTTATTACACCCTTTTGAAGTTTGTCAGTTTGTCCTTGGTTGCAGGAGGAGCTTGCACTTCCTGGCCAAGCTCTAGCCACACTTGCTTTCTTTGCCCTCCCTGCTAGTACTACCTTGAAGTCTGGCAGAACAGGGAATTATAACGCCCTTAGTGACATCACATGCCATTGCAGAATCGTTCACTTATAGGTGCGACTTCCAGTGGGAGGCAAGGCTTTCAATTGAGCTTTGTGCCGGAACCCAAAAAAATGTTTTTTTCTGGTATTCTAAGACTCTTCCAAGGTGATGAAGTCTTGTGGGGGGAAAACGTTAATGTACGTGGCTTTAGTCAACACCCCTGCCACAACATATTTCACTGATTATTGCTGTGCGAGCAAAAGCTATCCTTTCACAGTGGCTTTTAAAAGTCATTTTTCTTTATTTCACACATGTGCAAGCTTTCTTTTCTCCATTTGCAGTGTTTTAGAGCGCTGCTGTTCACATGAATGGGAAAAGGAAAGCCGTGGTGGGTTGCAATGTTGAAATCCTTGCCCCTCATGTGACTTAACAGTAAGATGAGGCTGATTTGGATTTGGTGCATAACCTTTTGGTATTCAGATGAAACGAAAGCAAACGCAGGGCCGTTTTGAATGCATTGCCTAACTTTTCGATATTCGGATGCAAGGAAAGCAAACGCAGAGCTGTTCTTGGTGGAAAGTTCAAATGCTTGCCACACACGTGCCGGGGAAAGCATAGCACAGCCGTTGTTTTTTTTTTTTTAGGTGACAGGGATTTCTGCTTGGGGCCTGTAAATGCACCCCACATGTATTAGTGGATGAAAGAGACGTTGAGATCAACAATAAAGGATCTACAGAGCTAACCTAGTGTGGGTAGGTTATGAAAGTGATTGCACTGGATGGGGAAATGTTTTAATAGGCATCTATGGCCAGCTCACAACCCTTTCTCTACCACAACTTTAATGTAATGTTCCATCAACAGGAGCATTGCTGAGGTGCGAGTCTGTGTTATTGTGTGCTAAACTAATAGCTGACAAAAAAGAACAATGGTGATGATGGCATGTGAGAGTCAGGCCCTTGGAGAAAGTGAACAATGACTGATCGTTAAGCAGTGTGTGCTGACCAATAAGAGGAGCTCTCTCTCTCCTTGCTTCTATTGAATACATTTTCTTCGAGGGGATTGTGTCCTCCGACGTATGCCACATCTATGACCGGTAATGTCCACAGCTGTACTGCTTCAGAAAACTTTTGGCAGAGGGCGTCCTGCGTTGATCCCTTGTCCCTCGAGGGCCTCCGTCGAGGGTCGACGTCACCGGATGGTATATGTAGGACGCACCGCGCCCGTAGCCTCAGTTCCGTTTTTTTCGCAAGCGTGTTTGCTTCCGAATCTCGGTGCGCTCGATTCTTTCTTCGTGTACGATGTCTTCATCTTCTTCTAACCCGAAGTCGGGTTTTAAAAAATGTCGGGACTGCGGTTCGAAGATGTCAATCACGGACCCACACGACATCTGCCTCTGGTGCCTCGGCGAAAGCCACGCCACCGACGACTGCGAGGAGTGCCAGTCCCTGACGTCTAGGGTCTTGCGGGAACATAAGGGGAAATTGAAGGTAGGTAGGGTGTCTAAGCCCCGTAAATCGAAGTCCGCTGGGCTTTCGACCTCAAGGGGCGACTCTCCACGTCAGTGAAAATCCAGGGGGTATCGGTCTAGGAGTGGTTTCCGCCATTCCTCTGCCCCGTCGAGGCATTCTCGGAAGTGCCGTCACCAGTCGCCTTCCTCATCGGAGGAGGACTCCGACAGACGGTTGACTTGTCCCACCAAGTCTTCATCGGCGGCCGAATGGGATGCATTCCGCCAGCAGATGTTAGTGATTTTCGAGTCACAAGGCATAGTTACAGCCACGCCTTCAAAAGGAGCTGGCGGAGAACGGGCTAGGTCCACCACTTGCACGCCTTTGGGCTCGGGCGGTCGGCAGGATCATCGGGAGCCGTCGAGGTCCCGCTAGAGCAAGAGAGATCGCCATAGCCGTACTAGATCCAGGTCCCGGTCCTCGACGCCATCGAGACACTCGCAACCTGTGAAGCCTTCCAAGAAAGCGTCGACGCCATCCGCGCCATGTCCGTCGAGGGACTCTCGCGAGGCTCTGTCCTCGAAGAAGTCTTCATCGGCGCCTCGGTCGCCGTCGACGCCGATTTCTTCGGCACCCTCGACGCCGTTTGTGGAGGATTTGACGGAGGTGCCCCAGAGGGCTGTGGAACCTCCGAGGAAGGCTACCAGTAAGTCTGAGGCCTGTTTTTGAGCCCTATTCCATTCCTCCTTGAAGCAGGCTGCGTACCCTACCATCCCTCCTGATGGGGACGATAAGCGCTTTGATGGTTGGGCGAAGAAGGTATTTTTGGCTGGGGGTATGGTGTTAAAGTCGGTCAACTCCACTTGTGCCTTAGTGAGATTTACACACACTCTGTGGAACTGTGCGTCTTTGGCGGCTGAGCATATTCCCGAAGGGGAAGAAAGGGATGGTTTTCTAGCCCTCGTGCAAGACAGCAAGGATGCCATGTGTGAATCCCTTCAGTCGGGTTCGGACACGGCAGACTGTGTCAGCTGGTCCATGGCTGCGAGCACCGTGAGCACAGTGATACGCAGGTTTGCCTAAGTCAGGGCTTGCTCCTGATGTGCAATCCCATCTTCTGAACATGCCCTGTGATGGGGTTCATCTGTTTGGCAGTAAGGCTGATGAGACCCTTCAGAGGTTGCAGACCTCCAAAGCTGCAGCGAAGTCTTTGAGCGCTGCTGTACATCAACCTCCGCCTTTTCGTCCTAAGGGACAGCAATGGAGGAGAGGTTCCTTCCTTTGGTAGATTGAGAGGAGCTGCCAGTCGAAGGGGCCACCGTAGGAGTACGCGGGGTGGAAAGCAAGGTACTCGGGGTGCCAAAGCTGCTCGGGCAGTTGCCTCTTTGCCCTCAGGCACTGCTGCAGCTGCATCCGCTCAGTCATGAGGCCATGTCCCATGGTCCGCCGGTTGGGGGCAGACTTGCGCAACATCTTGGAGAATGGCGGGCCATTACTTCAGATGTGTGGGTTCTGGAGATCATAGCCCACGGCTACTGTCTTCCCTTCCGGAAGAGGCCTCACGACAATCCACCGGGGAAGCTCTCTTTGAAGCGTCCGGATCCGCTCCTTGCGCAGGAAATCCTTTCCCTGCTAGAGAAAGGTGCCCTAGAACTGGTGCCTGTAGCGGAGAGGATTAAGGGATGGTATCCCCCTTATTTTCTGATCCCGAAAAAAGACTGGGGGTTGAGACCCATCATGGACTTGCATTGGTTGAAAAAGCTCCTCAGGAAGGACAAGTTCAAGACGGTAACTCTTTCTTTCTCAAGTCCTCCAGGCCCTTCAACTTCAGGATTGGTTGGTGTCTCTAGATCTCAAGGATGCTTTCTTTCATGTGCCGATTCATCCCAAGCACAGGAAGTACCTGAGGTTTGCGGTTGGCGACTCGCGTTTTCAAGTTTCAGGTCCTACCGTTTGGATTGACCTCCGCCCTGAGGGTCTTCGCCAAGCTGATGGTGGTGGTGGCAGCGTAACTCAGGAAAGGGGGGGATTCATGTCTACCCCTACCTGAATGATTGGTTGATCAGGGCGCGCTCTTCTGAGCAAGCCCTGGATCATCTGTCCGTCACCTGCCACTCCCTTCACAAGCTGGGCTTCTCCCTCAATTTAAAGAAGTCGCATTTGACACCTACCCATCGGCTCCAATACATCGGAGCAGTGCTCGACACATCCCTGGGGCAGTGTTCGCCTCCCCAGGTGAGGGCTTGTCACATTCTGCAGATGGGGGACAAGTTTCAACGTGCCCAGAGTCTCCCGGAGTTCGAATTTTTGAGGTTGCTCGGCCTCATGGCATCCTGCATTTTCCTGGTGCCAGAGGCCAGGCTGCGGATGAGATCCCTGCAGTGGGCCCTCAAGATGCAGTGGTCGCAGTTCTCCAGCAGGATGTGGGATCCCGTTCAGTTTCCGACCTCGGTCGCCCAGGATCTTCTATGGTGGGCCGGCAAAGTTTATCTGATGAAGGGAGCACCATTTTGGCAACCATGGCCGGAGGTGACGATCGTGACGGACGCGACAATTCATCCCTCACAGGTTGGGGCGCTCGTGCCAACAAGTTGACAGCCTGCGGACGTTGGTCTCTGTCGAAGTCCAGACTCCACCTCAATCTGTTAGAGCTGAGGGCCGTCAGGCTAGCCCTGAATGCTTTTCTGCCGTCTGTGTGGGGGAAGAATGTCCTGATTATGACGGACAATACAGTGGCCATGCGCTACCTCAAAAAAAAAAGGGGGGGGCAGGGTCACTCCCGTTGTGCAGGGAGGCGATGCAGCTCTGGTTCTCGGCCATCCAGCAGGAAATTTCGATTTCGGCAGTTCATCCGGCCCGAGACGAAAATGCAGTAGCGGACACCCTGAGCAGGCAAAGCACGGTCTCTCACGAGTGGGAGCTGGCTAAGGAAGTTCTTTGGAGATCTTTGCCCTTTGGGGAACCCCACAAGTGGATCTCTTCACCACCAGTTTCAACTGAAAGTGCGAGGGATTCTGCTCGTGGGAATTTCCCCCAAGAGGAGCCTTAGGGGACACGTTTGTAGCGAGTGGTCCTTCCCACTGCTGTATGCGTTTCCTCCCGTCCCCATCATTCCGCAAGTGTTGCAGAGGTTACGAGGTTCGGTTCCCGAATGATCCTCATTGCTTCGGCATGGGCCAGGAGAGCGTGGTACCCGGACCTTCTAGACTGAGACGATCTGCTCTTGCGTGAGGGGGGGTCGGGTTCTCCATCCAGAGGTCAAGTCTCTTCGCCTTCATGCTTGGTATCTGAAAGGTTGAGGTATAAGGATTGGGACCTCCTAGAAGACGTGATGGAGGTGTTGCTTTTGGCCAGAAGGCCCGCAACAAAATCCCTGTACCGTTGCCGTTGGAGAAAGTTCTGTGACTGGTGCAGGGTACAGAATGTGGATCCTTACCTATGTTCCATTCCTTTTGGTTTTGTCTTTTGCTTTCTTTAGCCCACAAGGGCCTGCAACTGGGTACCATTGAGGGTTACCTGGCGGCGCTGTCCATATTTAAGCGCTCGTCTGAGGAATGTTCTTATTTTAAGATTCCTTTGATTTCTCATTTTCTAAAAGGGAAAATTAATGTGTTTCCACCGTCGCCTTTCCAGGTGCCGGGATGGGATTTGAATTTGGTTTTAAAGTTCCTAATGAGAGCTCCGTTTAAGCCCTCACATTCTTGTCCGTTGCGACTGTTGTCCTTTAAAACTGTTTTTAGTTGCGGTTACTTCCACACGCAGAGTGAGTGAGTTGCAGGCACTTTCCGCCAAGCCACCCTTTACTGTTTTCCATAAGGACAGGGTTGTCCTGTGGGTGCGGCCTTCTTTTCTTCCGAAGGTTGTGTCGGATTTCCATTTGAGCCAGAAGGTGATTCTTCCGGTGTTTTATCCTCCTCCACATCCTGGTAAGGAAGAGGAGAGGCTCCGTAGGTTGGATCCTTGGAGAGCTTTGAGTTTCTATCTCTCACGGATGTCCCGGGTCAGAGTGGCCGATCAGCTCTTTGTTGGTTATGCTGGAAGGCACTTGGGTGAGGCTGTTTCCAAGCAGACCTTGTCCAGATGGATCATTTTGACCATCTCTGAGTGTTACCGTTTGGCGGGAAAGGACCCTGCAGTAGGCTTATGGGCTCACTCTACTAGGGGTGTGTCTGTCTCCACTACTCTACAGAGAGGCGTTCCAATTCGCAATATTTGCGAAGCAACCACATGGGCCTCTGTCCATACTTTTGTGAGACACTATTCTTTGGACTCCATCCATGGGCAGGATTTGGCCTTAGGTAAGGCAGTCCTTTATTCAGCCATTTGATTGGGCATTCTAAAATTGTAAATTCTTTTCCCACCTCCATAAATTGGTACTGCTTTGGGAGTCTGTCATAGATTTGGAATACGTCAGAGTACACAATCCCCTCGATGAACAAGTTACTTACTATATCTGGTAACGTTCTTTCAATGGGATGTTCCTCCAACGTATTCCACATCGCCCTCCCAGCCTGCCCCTCTACTGAACTTTCCTATGTGATTGCAGCTTACGTTTCCGCAAGGCTTTCTGCAGTCCTACTGGCAGGGGATTGGTGCCACACGTTCTGGGAAAAAAACTACAACTGAGGCTACGGGCGCTGTGCGACATATATATATATATATATATATCCAGTGACGTCGACCCTCGACGGAGGCCTTGGAGGGCAATGGATCGACACTGGACGCCCTCTGCTGAAAATTTTCCGAAGCAGCACAGCTGTGGACATTACCTGTCATAGATGTGGAATACGTCAGAGGAACATCCCATCCAAAGAACGTTACCAGATATGGTAAGTAACTTGTTCTTCTCGTCAAAACACAATAAACTACACACACCAACAGTCAGTCGTTCATATGTTTTCATTTCCCTACATATTGTGAGCTAAGTCTGTTTGTTTTTTGTACCCCTATTTTTATTTTTTCCCTACTGTCCTTGTTTCCTTTTTATAACGCGCATAGAAAGTGTACACGCACGTTATAAATGACTTACCATATCATACCCCACAGACCACTCTAGCTGCCACCCTGCGCTGTGTCCGAATTTGTTTCTACTCTGACAAGGCTATTCTCTTTAAGACCACTTCAATGGAGATGTGACCATTATAAAAGACTCCTGATAACATATCCATGTCTGACCTGCTAGACATGTTAATGAGAAGCGACGGAGTGCCTTCAAAGACCACCTTCTCCTTCGATGTTGAGGGAGTCCAACTGATCCTGCTGCAAACCTTAACCCCTGCAGGAACCGTCTGACATGTGTCAGGTACTGCATCTAGGGATTGGCCCAGGTATTTTGAGGGTTACTCTCCCATAAGTGTGCGCTTGATTATTGGTCATGTCCCTCCTAATTTTGGTAATTTTTTGGCAAGTACAGAGGCTCTCCCTCTATACACGGAGTTCCAAAATAGGGCTTCTTAGTGTGTGTGTGTATATAGGTGCCTATAACCTGGGGCCACGCCTTAGATTTTACGAGTTCAAATCGCGACCAAAGTACCCCATTGACTTTTCCTCCCAGGCCTAACAACATACCATCGCACATTTCGGGGAGGCCTACAGCACCATGAGTAGCATACATTTTTTTATTTCTGGAAATATTAACTAGAGAATGGCCTAGAGGTGTCTCATTAGGCTTTAGTGTATCGTTTTATGTTTGAATTTGCCTCTGCTACTGCCAGACACAGTCTCCCGAGAAAAGGGACTCTGCACTGTTGGGAGCTAACTGAAACATCACGGTCACACTAAAATGCTCTGTCCCCAGGAACAGAGGCTGAGCTAATGCTACACCGCTCTGTACTGTACTGTACTGTTCCTGCTAGAGGAACCAACAGTCTCCCTCGCCCAACAGTCTGCATGTTGCAAATCAGTTTGTAATGTTGCTTTTTGGTGTGTCCACATTCAAATGCTGTGTCGTCATATGTTATGTTTTAAGATGGGTCTTGTAGGTGTAATTTCAGAAAATAAACTAGCAGTGGACAAAGAACTCGCTAGTTACTGCGTTAGGTCTTATGCTCCAAGCTAGTATTGCAATTCCCGTTTCCACTGAAAGGTGAAGCTAATATAAATCCTGCTCTCCCACATTACAGAAATATCCATCCAAGCACCCCACTAGCTTGCTTGCCTCTTTAGTATCCCTCTCTCGTGGCAGCTGAAATGGAGATTGGCAACCTTAGCACGTGAAGCCCCGTCGCTGCAATGCTTCATATATGGGCAGTTCCCAGTGGTGACCCCACCCTCGGCGTCCGCCCACCTCCTGCCCACCCTTGCGAGATGCAGGTCATGCTGACGCACATTGGGAAGGAGTGTCGGTGAATCCCATCTCCCGTTTTCAAGACACACGCTCTGTAGGACACGTAACGAAAGTTCGGGCTGCCATGCAGCATTGCAATAATGCAGACTACCCACAAAAAATCTGCCCCTGATGCAGAGACCCACTGGAAAATCTCCAGGCGTGCTTCTTAGAACAGTCCTGCGATGGGTTCGCAACATTTGTCATTACAGACTCCCTAGAGTGCAGACCTCGCTTTCCCCCCACATGCAATACAAGGCCAAATTGCATTGGATTGTTGTGGAGGGGAGGTACATTAGTGCCATGCGCTTTATGAGAGCCAGCAACATGTGCGCGCCCGACCTTCACTACAGCAGCTGTCTGGATAGGTTGTGATAAGGGAACGTATTGTTAGTTCGAGGATCTGGGCTGCAGTGAGTTTAACATGTGAAGGGATTAGAAAGAGGGAGGGTAATGCGGCACAGAATGAATTGGGTCATAGCATGTGAGGGTTCATGTGGTGGATTTTAGAGAGGGAAGACAATCGGTAAGGGGGAGCCTCCAATCTGACACATTTGACTGGCCCAGTGTGCTTTTTGTAAAGCACACATTGGCTCTAATGCTCACTGAAACTCCTTTTGTCTAGAACTTTCAAGCCAAATGTTTATCTTTTGATTTAGAACATTTTGAAAACCATTTTACTGGCCTAGTGGGCCATGCAAAACAATACATACCACTAATTCTTAAACATTTCTTAGGGGGAGAACGTTAAACCCACGAATTCGTTTTGGCCCTGTCACAGCCAGTCCATATTAAGGGTTGGCGGGCCTTCCTCCAACCTCCTCCCAAAGCCTGCTTGAACTCTGGTAAACGGAGTAGTGATTATCAAGGCTGCCAGAAATGAGAGTAACTGACGAGCGAGGTGTAGGGGGACGGAGGGGAAATTGGCTGGCACACTACAACACACTCGACTAAGTTTACCCAGAGGTTATAGATTCGGTGGGTGGAAAAGACCCGACTGCAGCAGACTGTTCTAACGCAACAAAATAACCTTTTTTTAACCAGGAATTGGTATGAGGTCCTTTACATGACTGTCCTTCAAGCAATTTCTCCGACTAGGAGAAGTGACTTTTAGAAGTGAGCCAAGGATAAAAGTCTTTTTGACAAAATAGCTAAAACCTAGTGAATGGGGTCTGATATTTCAATTAACGTGAGAAAAGGCCTGCACAGGTATCTGAATGGGCTTTATATAGTGTTCATACTAATTTATTGAACTGTCGCGGGAATCCATGTATGGATACAATCCTGCTATTAAAATGAATGGTAAAACAAGTGGTGACAATTGGTTAAAGATGTCTGGATTTGAGGAAGGTATTCACCCCCTAGTGGTTTGAATCTCTTCTGGGTTTTCTTGCATAAATATATAATATTTGATTTCATTTAAACTTTTGTATACAGTGCTGGCCCTCCCCGGAGTCTCACACAGTTAACTAAGTTCAAAAAGGAGGATGTGAAAAAGGAATTGGTCATTTTCAGGCTAGGAATGCGAGGATAGGCAAAAGATAGCAAGCAGGGAAGGTGGCTGGTTTCGGTGTCTGGGAACGTTTTGAGGCCTTTGTGGAAGGGCGAGTATGGTGTGATATGTGGGGGGGATTACGTTCCTGGTGCCTATTGTGTGAAGGCTTTATTATTGTTCTATTTTTGTTTATGGGGTTTGTCCGTTTGCTTGCAGATTGGATGGGAGATTTTGGGTTCTTTGTCTGGTATTTTGTGTAAGTCATGGTTTTCAGTTTGTCAAGCTACAATGGGGCCTTAGGCTGGATGACCTCTTCTTTGATGCAGAGTTATTTGAAAGCAATCCTCTGGGGCATTGGGAGCCAGTTGGCATGGTGTGTGAGTGTTTTGGTTAGTGTAGAATAGTCTTGCTGCTGTCTTCTGTTTTGTATGGCTTTTAGGGGGGGGCAAGAGTGGTGTTGGGGAGCCTATTGAGGATAGGGTTTTTCAAAGTCCACTTGGACCGTACTAGCGTAGCGTCTGGGTTGCTGCACAGAAACCGTTCAAGGGAACAATGTGTCTAATCTTGCATTGGCAATGTGGCTGTAGTTTGCATGTTTTGGTGATGGCAGCTACGTGGTGTCCAAGGTTAGGTGAGGTTAATGGTGAAGGCTAGGATCTTCGCTGGTTTGGTGAAGGATATGTGTGGGTTATCTATGGGGTGAGGTTGGGGTTTGTGCCAGGGGCCAGATGAGGCGGCATTGAATTATTGATGGGTTGAGTTTTAGGAAGTGGGTGGCCATCCAGTTGGTGATGTTGGCGAGGCCGTGTTCAAGGGTGTGAGTTCTGAGGGGGGACCAGGTGGGGGTGGGGATTTGTCAGTATTGGAGGCTTGTCATTTGTAATGTAAAGTTCTAGTGCAAGGAAAGATGGAGCCCCCAATTTACAAACCATTGCCTGGATACCAAGCACGCTACCACCAAAACACCTCTTGCTCTTCATGCTCAGCATTACCTAAATTTGTACTGTCTCCTGCTCCATTTTAAACCCTTGGACCGTCTCTTATTGTTGTAATTACACTGTCGTCGTGACTGCAATGTATGCTACGTTTTGGATCATGGCCTACTGTAAACCTAGTTGAGTGCAACTGCATACTACAAAAAGATGACTCGGCCATGGGAGGCAAAGACACTTGTCGCAGTGTAGTTCTTTACAAATACAGAGTAACATAACATATGTGTGGAGGCCTCATCCCTGTGCTGTTTCCTCCTACTAACCAGAGTCCCCACCGTCTCGTTTTTAGTACAAACCTGCTATTCTAAGTTTAAATCTCATTCTGCCTCTTCTTCACTCCCATCCTCCTGCCATAATGAAGTCGGAAACTCAAGATAGTCCATTGATTGCAGTTGATCGGATTTTTTAGTCCTGCATGATTATGTACAGTTACCTCTGTTCTGTATTCCACCGCTCGCACACATGTTATGAAACGTTGTGTTTTCGCGCAGTGCTTTTGGTGTAGGTCCCTTTTAGGCACGCCCTGTTGGCCGCGGTCAGCAGGGACCTGCGCGCGCCCGGGAATATGCAGTATTTTGGGACAGTATATTTAAGCAAACCGTAGGCGTTCAGCACAAGGAGCTGCACAGTAAGAGCAAGCTCCATGCAGAAATAAGGTGCGGTGTCCTGCATGATGTTGGTTGTCCTGTTTTAAAGTTGGCACCATCATTCCTCCCCCCCCTCACTTTTCACAATGATCAGGCCCCCAATGGTGTATATGTTGTTGGTAGCTCGGTAAAGTATGTGAGCGTGTGGCTCTTATGCAAGGAATTATCCTAAAAAGAAGAAAGTTAAGTGATCAGCATGTGGGCTATAATCGATTCTAGAGCAACCAAAAAAAATACGTTTCTTGGTTGCTCTGTGAGGGATAATGCAGTTTGTCGTACAGTACAGTGTCTCCAGTTTAAACCATTGGCGGAGCAGGACATTTCGGCGCGGCCGCTTTGGCGCCAGGCAGTTCGCCACAGGAGCCGGTTTGGCCGCAATTTCTCACTGAAACCGTGTCTGTGTAATCTGCCCACGCAGAAATGGGGTGGGAAACGCCAGGGTCCGGTTCTGAGAACACACAATCTGGCAGCCATTTGTCACACACCAGGGTCCGATTAATGTCAGAATGCCTCATTAGAGGAACAAAATCAAGTCCTATGGCAGTGCCTCTGCTCTGCCACTTCCTTTTCGTTTGATGTTCGCCATGTTAAACGCACAAGCAAGATGACTGGAACTTCGTGGTCCAACATTACATTCCTGTCGTGGCAGGACTGGATTGTACTGCCGCGCCGAAACATGCTAGCGCGGAACATCAATGCGCCGGAATGGTGGCGCCAAACTGGGTGTACCGTGGCCTTCATGCTGGTACATATGTCTCAGGGAACACACACCATGTAAAGTGGTGTGAAACCATTTATTTTAGTAAGTGCTGTAATATTGACAGCTGTTGGGGGTGAACTATCCCACTCACCCACAACCTTGATAAATGGATAGAAAGTTTCTATAGAATTGTTCATAATGGTGACCTAGGTGCATTGAAAGAAGTGATGAAGCTTGTATTTTCTCCTGGTTCCATGGTTTGTGTATGTTGTTTTTTGTTATTTTTACTACGTTGCTCAACATGCCATTCACAGTGCATGTCTGTGCTCTCCGTACAACCTGTCACAATGTCTTGTGTTTTTTAGCCACATTATCGCAAAAAGCTCGGCAGCTCGCTTTTATATAGCACGTTTCCCATATGGAATGTTTCTTTTAGTTGAAAGCTCGTTCTATGTAAAATTGACCGTAGCTGATCTGATTTTGTAATCTGTTCACTCTGGTGTATTTTAGAATTTCTGGAGAAACAGTAGTTTGAGAATAGAAGATGGATACAGTAGTTTACTGCTGTGCTTAACGCAATTGCCAGAGCAATTGCAATAGCAGTCGTATGGGATCAGCGAGGGGGGCGATTTGCTGACATTGGGAAGGAGTGGTTGGTGTATAACTGCTTTTATCAAGGAAAAGCGGCACATAGCCCAGTTGACACGCTTCCTAATTTTGCTGGTTGAGGTTCCACCTATCCATGCTATTTTATCCACTCCTGTTGCGATTCTCACACAAGTGTAGTAAGCAGAACCTTAAGACCAGTGTAACTGTACCAACGTTACTGTTGTGTGTCTGCCTGTATATTCCTTAATTGATCAAATGTTGTACTGTAGGTGTATCAAGATGATCTATGCATATTGCATGTTGTCTGTGGGTTTAAGCGGAATCAATGTAGCCTGATTTATTTATTTATTTTGTATGCCAGTTCTTTCTGCCCTACTCCTGTTGGCATTTGTTATGCGTCTTTTATACAACATACACCATTGCTGTAGTGTTCTTAAAGCACAGAGTTGTCCGTCTGAAGATGAATTGTGGCTCTGCACAGGGTGGTGTCGTGAGTGGTCTTTGAAGTGAAAAGGAAACCGGGCCATGGCGAGTGGCAAAAGGGGGAAAAGCCTGGGAGTCGAAAACGTACAGACTGGTTCGCAACTTGTAGGGAAATGAAAACCCTCAAAAAGCGTGACCGATCGTTGGGCTGAATGTATAGATTTCAGTGTTTTGAACAGAAGAAAATGCAATAAAAATAGGGACGAGGGCTTCCCTTATTGTCATGCAGCACTTTCATGCAGGGCATTACTAGTGTGGTGGTGGTTTTATGTTAAGTAATGTTATGGATTCATTTTCGGAGGGGATTTGGGTAAAGTCAGGCCTACTAATGGAGTGTTTCGAGTTAGGAATTGGCTGTGTGCAGAATAAGTGCTGGGCGGGGGAGGGGCAAAAAGAGTTTGACAGAAAGGTACAAGCCCCCCGCACCCCACCCACCATAAACCCATACCAGGTTGGCCTCGGTTCGAGACGAGAACCCAAGTGATGCACTTGTAATTAATGCATTATGATGGAATTCAGTTGGAGGTAAGGATTTAAAATGGTGCGTTGCAGACTATACCATAATACTGTGCTTTTAAATTGTGCTTAAATTGTTTTTACCTGCTCGTGCCTCACCCTTCCCTAATATCCCTCTGATCTGGTGCTCATTGATATTTTAATGTACTTTGTGATTAACGCGCTGCATTGGCACATAGTATTTTTATTATTTCCATCGCGGCTCGCATCCGAGCCACATGACTCCCTCCCGCAGCATTTATGTGCGCAGATACGCATACGCACACACCGAATGCGTACCAAGGCACGCAAAAGGCAAGTCTGTCTGTGTTCGTCTGGGCCTGTCCAACCCTGCAGGGCCGCACCCCCTGGACTAACAGTCTCAAGGCCCCAGGGCCCTCTACTACGCCGTTCCCACACCCTAGAACTTGCCCCCTACCCCCATACTATATTTCCTGCTGGGTTTTGTGTGGAGAATGTTGCCTGTCTCCTGGCTCGGTGAGCTTGTATATTTTCTTCTTAATGCCCGTTCCCTTATGGCTAATACAGCACACTGCCACGATTTACTTATTAATCACTTATCTGATTTTTATGTGAATAACTGAAACCTGGCTCAATGCTACATCAGCCCCTGTGCTAACTCGGCTTCTTCCCAATGGTTAAATATTTTACATTGCAACCCGGCTGTTCCTCGTTCTGGTGGGGAGTAGCAATTATTTTTAATGTTCTCTTCTTGGGTAAATTACTGCGTCACAGTATTCATATGGAGGCCCTTCTTGCCCGTTTTACTATCACCCCACTCCATCTGTACATTTTTGGTGTTATATCGCCCTTCAAGATCGGATCCCTTATTCTGTGATCAATTTTTGGAGCTTGCACCGGATCTACAACTCCATCACCCCTGCCCCATCGTCACTGGTGATAATTTAAAGTGTAATGGTCCTCTTGATCAAAAAACCCAGATATTTGAATCTGAGTGAACTTGCCCTCCCTCAGCTTGTATCTGGCTCTACCCACCGCTTAGGCAATACTCTCAACCTCATTTTCTCTGTAATTGCTGACATTGCGGTTTTTCCTGCTCTCCCCACTTTATGGTCAGGCCATTCCTTATTCCTTATTCCCCTCTACTCCTTTGTTCACAGCTCGAATCGCATCACGTTATTGTCGCAATTGGCATTTAGTCTCTCATGAGACAATATCCCATTGGGGCACTCTGCCTAGTTGGCTCAGACCTTAATTTAGAGTAAATTTCATCTGCTGCTGATGTTCTTGCCCCTCTCACTGCGCTTGAGCCCAAAGTCTGGACTTCGGAGGCCTGGTACTCGACACAAATCTGTGCACTCCACCTGGTCTGCAGAGGAGCAGAACGCAAGTGGCGCAGGAAATATGACCCGACCGTCGGGGCCATTCTGTTTTTCACAATCATATTACCATAAAGCTGTTACATACACTGCTAATTGTCTCTTTCGAATGGATTGTGTCCTCCCATGTATCCCTCATCTTTGATATATCCAAGTCTGCTTGCAGCTTGCTTTGGATTATTTTTTCATCGGGTCAATCGTCGAATCATGGCCCTTGGGTCAATCGTCGAATCATGGCCCTTGACAGCCCCCATGGCATCCTGTGCTGTGACGAAGCTGGTATATGAAGCACGTGCAGTGACAATTACCTAAGTTCTGTTTATTCTGTATGGTAGCGTGCTTTGGAGCAATCACCTCAACGAAATTTCAGTTACGTTTTACTTCAAGAATTCATTTTGTTCGACATGTCGTCGACACCAAAGACCGGATTTAAGTGCTGTGCTGACTGTGGGGCAAAAATATCCATTACAGACCCGCACAGAGTCTGTCTGTGGTGTCTGGGGATAGGCCAAAAGGTGCACAACTGTGGCTCGTGCCAGTCCAAGACGGTCAAGGGCTTGCAGTAAAGGAAGGGGACACATGATGCTGGTAAGCCCTCTATCAAATCCCCCTCCATTACCACATCCAAAAGAAAATTATCCTCCAACTGGAGGGATGTACACCCAAGGAAAAAGTGTCCGAAACACCAGAGATGCTTCAGATCGAGTTCACTGTGCTCATTGTCATCTCTCAAAAAAATAAAGAAACGATGATGTAGATCATTTGACTTCTTCCTCCTCTCCAGATATTGTCTTTCCTATAATATCTTCGACTCCGGAGGAATGGGAAGATTTACATCTTAAAATGCTTGACATTTTCCAGAGACGGGCTCCTCCGAGTGCCCCTCTTAAGGAGTCGAAGATGTCAAGCCACCTCTCTGCGGCTAAGAAGACCAGCAGGGAGTCGGATGCATCTCCTTCCCGCACGCCTAAGAGCCCGGGAAGAAAGGCTCAAGGAGTCTTTATCAACACATAAGATGAAACCATCATCTTCCTCCTCAAAGAAAAAGGGTTCAAGACCCTCAACTCCAGTCGCAACACTTTCTTCAAAGCTGTTGAAGCCATCGAGTAGTCCTCCCGAGGCATGTAATAAGGTTGAAGAGTCGAGACATTAACCGACCGCTTCTTTGAAGTCGTCCAGGCCCTCAATGGCATCAAGACATTCTGTGCCTTCAAAACACTTACAAATCCTCGACTGACTTCGACAAAATCTTATAAACCTTTGCCTAGATCAGATTTCTTTAGGTGTATGGGGTCAATATTCGTGGCGGAGGAGGAGGAGGAAGACAGAACTCCCTTTTGGGTATGAATTACACCCAATGTCCCAGAGAAGCGTATTTCTCAGGAATCAAAAATGCAAAATCTTGTAGAAACACTAAGAGAAACCAGCAGTTGGGGGACATCTCCAGAAACAGACTTTTGGAACTCTGAGGTGGCTGGATATTCAGACCCATCCTACAGATCAGTAATAATTATCAGCCTATCTTGGGGGGTCAAAACCAGCTGCGATTGTTGAAAAAAAATGAACTTACTGATATTTTAGACAGTGGTCCAGTAAAAGAACCTGTATTACCATTTCACACCGCTTTGATAGTGAGGTTTGTGGAGAATTGTTTGAAGCCAGATACTATTTCTCCCGTTAGTAAGCTGCTAAAAAAGGACAGAACCACTTCTATAGATCATCCCTTCCTGAATAGGCGTCCGTCACCAGTGAGCCTAGTGGTTCAGGCTGCGACAGCATCTTAAAAAGCGTGCGTGGATTCATCCACTCGGACGATAGGAAAGTGGATGCTTTAGGAAAGGGAATGTTTAGAGCAGGCAGCATGGCGCTGAAATCTGTCAAAGCCACAAGTGCCTTGGCGAAGTATACACACACCCTTTGGGGAGTAGATGCCCTAGCAGCAGACCACATACCAGAAGGGAGGGAGAGAGGGGTTTTAAACCTCATTCAGGATGGAAAAGATGCCATGAGGCAATCATTGTGTCAAGCCTAGATACGGTTGACTCAGGGAGTAGGGCAATGGCTGCCCGTGCAGAATTAAGATGCCAGGCAAGGCTCAGGAGGTCGGCTTTATTTATTGTATACATTTATTGTGCATTTGTAAGGTGCAAATACATCAAGAAATTGTGTTTCAAAGCACCCACAGGGCAAACTGGGAGGCAACATGGGAACAAATGGCAAATAGAATAAAACTGATGAACAAGATGGGGTTGGTCCTACTAAGCCTTGTGAGCATTCGGAGCGTGCAAGTGCGGAGATGGAGAAGGGACAAGGGAAGGGGCTTAGTGCTAGTAGTTCAACAGAGAGAAGTTCCAAGGAGTCAGTTGCGAGAAACCGTTAAATGCCTGCTGAGATCACTTGACCTGTGAGACAATGGGTGCCCAAAGGCAAGTGATGGGAGAGGGCAGAGGGCTGAAGGCGATTGGGTGAAAAGGCCAGGACTCAGAAGGACACAAGGGCCCAAGCCACCAATCTCGGCGACTGGGGTTTAGCACGGAAGGGAGAGTGGGAAGGAGGAGGTGAAGAGGAAAATCTTGAGGAGCTTCCGGAATTTAAGGAGATCTGACTCAAGACACGGCAGATGTTTAGGCACGTTTGCTGACCATTCCCTTCAATGGAACGCAGCTTGGTGAAAAAGCGGACAGTAGCTTAGAAAAACTGCAAGCATCAAAAGCAGCAGCAAAATCTCCAGGGGCGGCAATAAGGCAACCTGTTATTATTAGGACATGGGTGGAGAGGACCCCGTTTTTGCTTCTCTTCTTTCTTCTCGAGGGGAAGAGGACAGTACCCTCAAAGTGGTCAAAGAAGGGCACCTCGTGGAGCCAGAGGCAGAGGAGGTAAAACGCTCTGGCATCACCTGCTGAATTTCCCTTGGCTGCGGCTAGAGTGACAAAACCAACCAGCCCCATCACCCCCATCTGACTCTCTGGTTAAGGCCCCACCTTATCAAGAATCAAATGTGGAATCGTGTGGACGCTATGGCTTTTTTTTGCATAGTGATCCGTTTTTAATTGAATCTGGTTATTTTATAAACGGACGCTCCAGTATATTGCGGCATGAAATGGCAAATTTTGCGGCACAATTTATTGCGCCATTTTTGCGGCACACTTTCTATTGACTGGCCACAACAAGAGAGGGGGTGTATGGTCACTCCCTCTGTGCAGAGAGGCAATGCAGCTCTGGTTTTGGGCACTAGGGGAAGGAATCTCTCTTGCAGTTCTGGAGGGACTCTGTAGGTTCTGTGCAAGAGAGCAAAGAGCTTCCCAGATTACTGATGGTTATTCTGGCAGAAGCTGATCACCTTCAATGGATAGTGAACTGATCGCAGGTGACCACCCTGTCATTCTGGCTGACAGTGGTGACGGGAATGATGGGGCCTCCAGATGCTAGAGAAAACCCAGGCCAGGTAGTGTATCCCGCCAACCACCATTTCATCCCGTTGGTCAGATTTTCTGTCATGGTAATCAATTTGTTGTAATTCTAGACCGCCACCTGCAACTGGACAAGAAGATGTTTCATCAGGAGCCTGAGATGATGATTTGCCCAAGGAACGACTATGACAGTGGCTGCCAACCCCTCAGCCTGCCATTACACCATTAGCTATTGGTGTGCAGGGGCCACCCTATGGTAAAGGAGATGAGTCTTATCTTCAGCTTGCATGCTCTAGCAGGGGTGGGTGTTGCGGGAATGGAGATATACTATATCCTATCAAACAGCAGCCCCATCTCACAAACTCTAGGATGAGAAATCACTGGAACTAAGAGGGTAAGCAGACCAAGATTGTGCATGTATTGGCCAGTCTGTAATTACAATTGTTCTTTTATCATATATTTGATCAGGCAAGGAATTAGCAACAGGACTCGCCAATGGTTCTGTTCCTCCTTGACTTGTGTGATGGGGAACTACAAGGAGGAAGGTGAATGCAAGAATCCCACAGAACTCCTTCTCCTCCTCCCTAACGGCAAGAAAAGCCCGGAAGGGGAGAAGGATCTCAGGGAAACCCTCTGGGGAATAAAACCCTGTTCCTTCTTCAGGTAACCGTCTGCTTCGGATGGATTCAATGCAGCGGTTTAGTCTTGGGAGTTCTAGTCGAACACAGATGTCTAATTAAAGAGGTAAGGAGACAAGGTAAGTGATTTGGGTAAAGGTATAGTAGAAAGAAATATAAAGGAAATGTATTTAATTACCCGATTAAGGACAGAGGTAATTTCTGGCATGGAGCGCTGGTGAGACATGGCCTGGGAAGAAATCCCTGTCAGAGGAATAGTTTGTTAGAACAGTGGAAGGGGAAAACTTGTTACCTGAAAATAGGAATATGACTGACTCAGTATTCTGAAATCAGTCTCGGAGATCGGGAAAAGAATCTTGCAATTTCTGTAAAGCCGACACAGCGCTGTTGCAGACGATTCTAAGCACAGTGAAAACTAGTACTGCCGCTCAGCAGAATCTTTCGAGGAATGGACAACAAGTGAAGGAGAGAGCTGGGAGTTTAGGTAGCAGTCAAATGAACCTGAGAATTGAAAACAGAAAGTCACTGTGGTAGTGAAAGAAGTGAAAGAAACAGACGGTAAGACACAGCCTAGGTTCATGCTCACGGAGCGTTGAAAGAGCAGAGTAGCAACGCGTACACGCGTTGTGGCGAGTCTCTGATCTGCAGTGAGCTGTAGAGGGGCGGAGTCTGCCAATCCTCCAAAGGCCAGGAAATTAGACCGTTACAGTCCGATAACCACGCCTTCTTGGAAGGAAAAATGGAAGACACCCGACTTCAGTCTATGCCAAAGGGACCAACGCCTCCTCAGGGGCATGACAGTCATCCTAAAAGGAAGAGCCTCTCAAGAGGGGCCAGGACCTTGGAGAATACCCTTGGTGCTGATTTCAGGCCATAGGGGAGCACCTGAAACTGAGCTCTTTCCACTGTGAAGCCCAGGAATTGCTGGTGTGCCGGATGGCTAGGTATGTGGAAATGGCCATATTCTCCTGGTTGAAGAACGTAAAAAATCGTTGCCTGGCTCACAGTGGGACAGGTGGACTGGAGGGTTTCCATCTTGAATGGCAAACTCTAAACAACGACATTCACCCCCTTCTGGTCTCGTCTGTTTCCACGTGCTCCATCGGAACACCCCGTTCTCTTCTATATTTGGGGCTGAGTTACTACTGTTCCCTTGGAAATAAAGTCCTTAATATCTTACTACTGTGGCTTTTTCTTAAAGTGATCCTTGGGCCAAAGTGTAACTACCAGCCCTGACTCTGAGGGGTGGAGGGGGTGGTCGGAGTGGGGGTGATAATTAAATCTGTAGCCATTTCATACAATGTCCTGTGCCCAGGTGTTGTAAACCTCAATTTTCCTAGTCACTTTAGATGTCTTGCAGAGGCCCCCTCGCTTTTGAAGGCCCCTGGTGAACAAGATGGGGGTGATGGGGCTGGTTGGTTGAGCCAAGCCAAGACTGAGGAGTGACAGTATTCTTTGTTTTGGAAGCGGTTGGGTTGAATGACGCTTCCTTGGTGATGGCCCCTTTGTAGACCTTGGGTCCCACTGGACTGGTACCTGGTGTCTCTCTGTGAAGAGCTGAATATTTGGGCCTGATGGTGGTAGACCATTTGTTCCCATCCATCTTGGAACTCCACTGGTGTTGATCCAAAGACTGGAGTCGAAGAAGAATGGCCCTCTTTGAAGTTTCACTCTTCAATGTTGCGAACCAGAACTGGCACCTTGCTAAACCCAGGCGGGATTACATTGCAACCTATGAAGCCCATGTTCATGTGTGCCAACCTGAACGCCAGAACGGGTTTTTCTGGCAGAACGGACAAGAGGATCTTCGGTCGTCAGTATCCAGTGATTACAGAGAAGACAATTACAGAGAGGGAATTTATAATGAAACAAAAACAGTGGAAAAAAACACTGATTTTTTTTTTTGTATAACATAGATGAGCGAGGGGATAATGGGATAAAAAATGGGTAGGGGGGTTGGCGGGGGCTTAAACACATAGGAAACGGGGGGCTTGGGGAAAGTGATCCTGTTCCCCCCCCCCACCCCAATAGAAAAAATAATACATTCGGTATTTTTTTCATTGTTTTTGTTACGTTAAAATTGATTCTCTTAAATTTTTTTTCGCTATAATCACGTAGAACCCGTGCATTCAGTCAAAGTATTTGCAAATGCATCTCAACTTCAACGGGGTTCGTTCCAGAGTGAGCATACATCCTTTCGTGTGTTGGCGTGGTTGCGTGATTGCTGTAGCAGCAATGCCTAACATGTTGCTTACGAATACAAGGCCTTAATGATGTACTTTTTATGCTGTTTCTGTTATACGCGGCCTATGTTTTGGCACGCTGCTTTTTACCTTCAGCCCTTTTACCCCTAATATTACAGGAAGGGCCGTTTTATAGAAACGTTTGGGGTTGTTGACTTCTATCCACGTATTGCTGTGTCTGCCTAAGCATTCTATATCTCTATGGTTGCGGTCGGGGCCCGCATTTCTACTCGTTTGGAAATTCACTGTACACAGTATGGTGACATTATTTACTGTTGTTTCACTTAAACATTCCTTTCAATCTTGACTGCATCTGAGTGTTAGCCTTGCTCGACATGACAGTGAGGAATGCAGGACAGCCCTCACAAAGATCAACCAAGCGTACAGTCCACACAAGAGAAAGCAGCTCAGCCAGACAGATGGAAGTGCGATGCTTTTCATGCAGCTGGATTTTTCTTTCCCGGTCATGACTGTCTCCAAATCCCAAGTTACAGTGATGGAAGGAATGACCGATTACGGCTGCTACCAAACCTTGTAAAACATATTGTAAATGAGCAGATGTTGAATTCCCCAGCCATGTCTTCCCAGTATTCTAATGGAGAGATGTAATTATTTGTAGTGCGCATAAACCGAGCAGAATAAACTGAATTTGGTCACAGACTTCTTGCCATGTCATGGGAGCCAAGAAGAACGGAGCGAAAAATATTTAAAACAAATGACACTTCCATGCTTTGTGAGACAGGGAAACGACGTTCATGGTGCACAAGTTAATGGGAACAGAGTTCCACAGGCGAGGGTTTAGAATACCAATTTCCACAATGTATAAAATAAGATGTAGGAACAATCTACCAATGGGGGTGCGTGGAGCGAGGAAGGCACGTTAGCTGATGCATATGAATCCTCTCATAGAGAGACGGTGGTGCAAGATCATGCAGGCGCGTTTAAAGATCAATCAAAACATCTTAAACTCATTCCTCTGCTTCACCGGCAGCCAATGCAGAGTTCTGCGCAGTTTGGAGATCAAGGAGGACTTTGAAAGATAATCTAACTGACTTTTTGTGTGCGCTGAAGGCGAGATAGCAGTCTCTCTGGAATATCTGCCAGAGCAGCATTTGCCTATTCTAGCTTAGAATTAACTAATGCACTGACCTACAAGTAAGTGATACTCTTCTGGTACATAAGGCAGTGCTTACTCTCATAGGTGTAGCCTTAATTATCTGCCCTACCTGGAATTCTCTTGTGTGGGATGGGATGGGAGGATTGCAACCTAGGGAGATCCTTACATGTGTGTTTAGGGCCAAATAAGATTCTCTCTTTTAGAAGTATTGAGCAGTAATCTCTATGAAGGGTCATCTACCTTTTGAATTCAGTCATGTTTTCCAGAACGTTCTGAAAGGAGTCTGTTGGGTTATTGACATGTAGATATATCTGTGTCATCAACATACATGGTATTGAAGGCCTTCGTTGCAAAAACTAGATGGCAATGGGCCAGTATACATTTTAAAGGGCAGAGGAGAACATGATGATCCCTGGAGTACTCCGCAGGAAACGGGAAGCTAATCAGAAAGGCATCCACAGATGCGCCCCTTTTGACATCTTATGGCAGTGGTCTTCAAACTTTTTATGCCAAGACCCCCCTGAGCAAACAATAAATTGTTCGGGACCCCCCCTGCCATGCCCCTCTGTGTTGGTGTTATTTTTTTTATAGAGATAGCTGCAAAATGTGTGATGTCCATACACGAGCACACTGGATTGTTTTGCAAATGAGACTCTGACGAGCATGCCAATTCTTTGGCCTGGGCCCCCCTGAGCAAAATTTGGGCAGGCTGGGCCCCCCAAAAAATGCCAAATATACAGTATGTACTGCGCACCGTCACTGCACCCTACTCCCTGGATAGTCCCTGGGCTCCCCCACTTGCTCCCATCACAGTGGCTGGGCTCTCTCATCCCACTCCTACCCAGTCCCTGGCCTCTCCCCACACCATCGCCAACCGTGGGCTCTCACCACCCTGCTCCCGCCACTATCCCATGGTTCCCGCCAATCCTGCTCCCACCACAGTCCCTGGGCTCCCCATCCCGTTCCCAAGACAGTCCGAGAGCCAGTGGCGGCTCGTGATTTTTTTTTAAGTGGAGGGGCATAACTATTTACCCCAAAAATGCCATAGCGATCGAGCGCAGTGAGGGAGTCCGAACCAATCAACAGGGGTTCGGGTTCCCCAGTTCATTTTTAAAATAAAATAATGGGTTAAAATGTTGCACTGTAGAGCATTCTTTAAAAAAAATGGGTAAATATCCAAACGGTGTGCAATTGCTGCTGGGGGAGGGAGGGCAGGCATGACATGTTTTACTTGACATCTATGATAGATGTCCAGCAAAAAGATACCATCCCTGTCCCCTGGGCCACACTAGGCCTAACACAATCAACATGGTTATGTTTGTATGCAAGGCACTGGGGTGCCAAGGGGGAAAGCATGGTATTTTTGACTGGACATCTATGATAGATGTCCAGCAAAAATATACCATCCCTGTTCCCTGGGGCCCACTAGGCCTAACGCAATCAACATGGTTATGTAGCCGGTCAAGTGGCACAGCGAGTAGAGCGATCGCTTTGACATCGGTGCAGAGTCTGCTAACGCAGGTTCGAATCCCAGCGGGGCCAAACTCAGCCTTTCATCCTTCCGAAGTCGATAAATGAGCATCACACACCGTGGGCAGCAGCACTCAGATACCGAAGGGTTTGTAGCACTATATAAATGCCAAATTATTATTATTGTGTGTATGCAAGGCGCTGGGGTGCCAAGGGGGAAAGCATGGTATTTTTGACTGGACATCTATGATGGAAATCCAGTAAAAAAATACCATCCATGTCCCCTGGGCTCCACAGCACCTCCAGAGAGCTGATTTTGGCAGGTGGGTAGGGGGATTGTGAAATAACGCAAGCATTCACGCATCCATACACAGGTTTCAATAAAATAAATGAACATAAACATACCTTCTGCATTGGCCTGCTTGTGGGTGCTGAAACTCCCTGTTCCAGGCTGATCTGTCCGTATGTGCGAGGAGGCGCAGGTGCTCCCACTCGCACATACATACATGCAGTGCCCCAGCCAGCATTATCAATGAGCTATGCAATGCTGGCGAAGCAAAACGCCCCAGCCTAGCATGGCTCAGTCAGCATGTGCGGCTGGGGAATGAACTGAACTGTCAAAGGGAAATAGGGTGTCCCTTTCACAGTTCAGCCAGCCAGGAGCGCACTCTCCGCTGCAAAAAGCAGCTGAGAGCGTGCTCATTGTTTCACTGGGCTGACTCCTTAGCTCCTCCATAATGGGTGAGGAGGCCACTGGGTGGGCGTCCCCTCATCATTATGGATGAGCCGACAGGCTCGGACTGGCATATAGGTCAATAGGGCAATGCCTGTACCAAAAATATAAAATGCTAGTATGGGCCACCTTTTTGGCCAATGTGGGCCAGTTTGATGAGTTACTTCACTATGCAGTTAGTAATTTTGACCATTGTTGCTGAATAAATATTCTATAAATATCACAATGTACTTAAATTTTAACACAAAGCACTCCCTTGGGTACTATTCAAACCGTCTGTTAATAAATATACATTTACAACTGCGGGCCACTTTTTCATTGGTGCCTGAGACAGTGTCATGCTTCAACCCGACCATGTGAGCCGCCCCTGCCCACTTCTACCAATGTATAAAAAAAAAAATTATATATATATATTTTACATTTCATGCTGGGCTCTCACGGCCCCACAGGAATGCGACCCACAGTTTGAATACCGCTGGCTTATGGTAATACTTTTGCACTTACAAATGGTAACTCTTGATAGCGGCTTATTATTGTGGTCATTGTAGGCAATTGCAATTCTTTTGATTATTGGGAGACAGTGGTAAGTAGTAAGTGAGATGAGCAATCGCGCAGAGGTGGGGGGCTCTAGCAAGGTGGTGGTACTGAAGTGCTGGGCCTGGCCTACGGGTCAGAGGGGGCAGCTTGGGCAAGGACTGCCTGCCCCAAACAATGCATGATGATATTCAGCAAATATGTATTTTGGATCACTCTGGATGCTCTCGGGTGGTTCTATTTATATCCATTCAGCATGTTGTAAATACATCTCCCTGGTTCTGGTCGGTTTCAACTCATTCTGCGAAGGAAATGTCCTATAAAAAAGGAGAGGGGACAGAACTGGACGTAGCATTTGTAGGTACCCCGGTGCAAAACATTTGACTTCCCAACATGTTACGAACCTGAAATTTGGCATGCGTCTTGCTTCTATGGTGTAGTCAATGTAAAACGTATATGAGAAAAAACAGGTGATGGCTGGAAGGTTTACAATGAATCTTAACCTCTGGCATTGCTCTGGGCAACCCTCCAGACCATCGTTCTTCACTTACCAAGCCATTACAGAAGGGGAAAGACCATATACAAATCCAGCTTTGTCCCACCCCAAAAGGGCAGTCCAGCCCGAACTGCTAGGTCACATCCTTTCTGCATGAGACCACAAGCATCCCCAAACATCGTATTTCTCCTTCTGTAATGGCTTGGCAGGCGAAGAACGATGGTCTGGAGGGTTGCCCAGAACAATGCCAGTGGTTGATTCATTCTAAACCTTCCAGCCATCACCTCTTTGTTTTTGCTTTGCCACCCCGAGTGGGTCGGGTATGCCTAGTCGTGGGTCTTGTGCCTGCTGGGCCTAGAGACCCAAGCTTCTCCTCACTGATGAGGCCGGTACATGTCTGGGGATGCTGTGGTCTCGTGCAGAAGGAATGTGACCTAGCAGTTCGGCCCCTTTTGTGGTGGGTCCAAGCCTGATTTGCAAATGGTCTTTCCCCTTCTGCAATGGCTTTGGCAGGCGAAGAATGATTCTCTGGAGGGTTGCACAGAGCAATACCAGTGGTTAAGATTAATTCTAAACCTTCCAGCCATAACCTCTTTGTTCGTAGAAGAGCTACATTTCTTTTAATTGTTTTACATTTTTTTTTATTTTTAAGCGTTCTGCAATGCGTACCCCTGCCATACGGCTCCTTGCGCCGTAGTTCTACGTGAACCTCAGCAGTTCATTGTTCCTAAACTTTCCACACTATCGGCATTCTAGCTGACATTAGCGGCCCTCACGTTTGAAGTCCTGTAAGTGACACAAAACGGTGCTTTTGTAGTAATGTGGGTCACAGGAAATGGTGCATGTCTCTTCAGTAGTGTCTGCAATGACGTCTATCACTTCGTGGCAAATCTCTCATAATTGCAGGAAAATCACTTCCCACAGAAGTTGATGAATGTATGTCATCTCAACAGTACGAAGCTTGCACGCTTCAGCCCCTCACGTACAGCACTTATGTTGAGATCGCTGCTGCCTCGGCTGTAGATCGGGACACCAATAATGTTGCTGCACAATCTCAATGCTCCAACGCAGCTGGAATCTATTTACAGGATTCATGCTTTTCACATGTTCCGCTCTATGTGGCTTGCTCCAGAGTTAGAAACAAAGGCAATTTATTCACTAGCTCCTACAGGAAAGACTAGCATTATTGTCTACAAAGAAGCCTTGGTTTAGGGATACTAGTATACCAATGACTGCAGTAAGCAAAGGGGTCTGGCTGGTGCAATTGAAACTCCCCATAACTCTCCATACAATACAATTCTCAAACGCAGTAGTAGTCCGAAGGGCCTGCCGGGACAAATCCAACTCATTGCGTGGGCACCACAACCATGTAACATCATCTATATTCCTTCATTGAATAAACTTCAAGCTAGTTCGTATATGTAGGGATATCTGGGATGTCATGACCTCGCAGAATGAGTGATACTTGAGGGGATCATGGCAAGTTGCGTTAAAAAAGAAGTTGCCAGGAGTAAGTCAAAAGCCAAAAACTTTGACGAATATACAAATGGTCACTAGTATATTATCTATAGCGCAATTGTCAGAGTACTGATCTGCTGGGGTAATGAATCGTGGCTACACCAGCTACTCGAGGGGGGGGGGAGGGAGGAACTACTACTAAACCGGCAGTAATCCCAGTCATGAAGAGGAAATGGGCACAGCCTGAAAGGTATCCCTCCTTTACCTTAGGTTGCTGCACAGGTCGAGGACAAACTGTACCTACCCTCCAGGAGGGGTGGAACTGGGTGATGACAGTTGCAACCTAAAACACATTAGTATAATAGTCCAAAATAAAAGATTGCCTAAGCAAGGTTTATACATCTTTAGATTTTAATTACAGCAGTACAATGCAATCCAACTAACTAGAACACACTATAACAGGGGTCTGCAACCTTTTGTTCTCCCAATGTTTTGGACCATCAGCCCTGGCTGGCAAAGAAGATGGTTGGTGATTATGGGAGTTGTAGTACAAAACATCTGGTGCTGGGCCCTGCACTAGAATAATCCACCCCTGTAAAAAACACAGATAATGCAGACGTTTGTGAAAGGGCACTCTGGGCGGTGTGATCGATCAGCAATGTGAGGCGGACCATGTTATAAAGTATTCTCATCAAATGCCATTTTATTATATTCAAAGGTTGGATGAACGCCTCACTATCCCTAGCCTGACTATTTCCCTGCCTAAAATAAACTAAAGGAAACACTCCAATAAACAATATCTGTCCTGCACATAATACATATTACAAATCAACAAGGAAATGCATGGCAGTTCAAAAGAGAGAATGAATTCACAATGTAACCACAGTCTCTCTTCATAACCTGGGCGAATTCCCCTTCCCCAGGGTTAAATGATATTCTGTGCCACAGTTCAACAAAAGGACACCAGGAAATCTGGTTTTCAATGACAAGTTCCAATATCGTCTTAAGCCACTTCAACAAGGGATGGGCAATACTTTTAAGCTGTTATTATTCATAGACCTTTGTTTGCTTTACCTTTGGGCGTTAGAGAGGGTTTTAGCTTTATTAGTCTCCTGCATTTTAGAAGGGTTTTGATTTCTCCCAAGACATAGGAGTTTGTGATTGTTTGTTTTCACTCCTAGACATATGTTTCTTGTGAAACAGCAAGACAGTTACCACAACAATCCATTATATACTTTGGCATTGCGGAACCCTCATCCCTAGAGGAAGACAAATACTGTGTCTCATCTCATGGATTTCTCCCACGTCCCTGGACCTTTTCTCCTCCCAGGTGATCCTCGCGCAGAACACCACCCCCAAGGTCAGGTTCAGAATGTGTCTGCCTGTCCCTGTCCCTGGCCACCTGGGAGGAGACTATAGGCAGGGGTTCAGTGATGGATCTGTAGGATTCATCACAGTGGATGTGCATGGTTGTTCAGGCACTTAATTGGTACAATGTTGAATGGGCTTAAAAGTCTCACTATGGTCCCAAAAGTGGACATGGTGGTTCCGGGCCTCTTCACAGTCCCTTATTTTTGTCTCGACGTCCTAGATCCAGGCATTTATGCGCTGGGCTGGCGTCAAGTTCGGGAGTGGCTGTAGTGGTCCCAACTATGCAATGCTGTTTTTCATCGGCTTGTGGGTCGAAGGCTCTGGGATGATGTGTGGTGTTGGGTGGGTAGCACTGGAGGACTGCGGCCTGGGGTTCAGAAAAGTGGAGACTGGCCTTTTGTGGTGAGTGGGCTTGACTGACTTGCCATGGTATGTGGGTACTGTAGCTGCGTCAGCAATAAGCTTAAAGAAGCTGGTAACCAGGCAGTGGAGTCGAGTTGGGGACGCTAGAAGATTCAGCGGATCTCCCGACGCGGAAGAGTAGAGCCTCTGAGTCAAGCAAACTGAGATGCAGGGGCAATTCAGTGTAGAGGTCGGGGATGGCTGCAGCGGTTCCTGTGTGGCAGCTGGAACAGCTTCAAAGGTGCAAAGTGCACAAACTGGCATCAAGGCTGTTCGGAGTTGCAGGGAGAGCCAGGGAGTACGTCCTTGATTTTGAAGTTGCTGAGAGTCCCAATCCAGGACATGGTAAGTCTTTTGGTCGCACCCCTCTCCAGAGAGCTTGGCTGGTATCTGCAGGGGATCTTTCACCCTCCGTGAGCAGGAGCCTGGTTCAAGTGAATCCAGCAGAGAGATGCCCTGTCCAGCAGCTGTCACTCCCATTGGTCCCTATAGATAATTGTGTGATGAAGCTCTTCTCTGGCTTTATATGTCCTCTGCCTTCACCTCTCTGGTAGAGGACTTTGGGATAGACTGTATACCGAACAGAAGCCCAGTGAATTCTTCTTGTTCTTAAGAGAATCCAATGATGAGTCCAAGAATGAGGCCAAGTCTGCTTTAAGGGGTCCAAACCCTGTTGATTTAAGGGGTGCCCTTTGCCACACCCAGAGTACCTTGCTTGCTGGGAAAGGAGACAAGAAAAGAAAGAGAACACCAAGAGTAGGATTCTAGTGTAATGTGCCCACCTATTGAAAAGAAGACTTTGAATACCGGAATGCAGTTTGCACAAGGCTAAATGTTATGTACGACCTGTGGTTTTGTACATGACCAATCGTCCACCAAATACTGACCAATCTCAAACATCCCATACCTGGCAAAGTCCTAGAAGGGTACGTTTACGAACAAGCCCTGGAGCATTTAGAAAACAATTGGATACTAGACCAGGCACAGGATGGCTTCAGACCTTTGAGAGGAATAGAAACCACAATATTATTGATATGGAATGATCTGAAAACCAGCACAGACTCTGTCAAATCGGCACTAATACTACTTGATCTATCAGCAACCTTTGCCACAATCCACCACGAAACACTCCACAAAAGACTTGGCGATATAGGACTCGGCAATACAGCGCTACTTTGGGTAAAATCCTTCATGACAGAAAGAACAGAAACCACTTTGCTAACCACCTTCAACTCAACGCCGTGTAAAACAACTTGCTGAGTCCCACAAGGCTCATCCCTCCTACCACTGCTATTCAACATCAACATGACCCCTCTCGTCAACCTCATCAAAAGACAGGGCCTCATCTGCTACAATTACACACATCTTTTGGGAAGGAAGGATGGCTCAGGGGCAACGTGTGTCTTGGAAGCAAGACGACACAAGTTTGAATCCCGATCCCACGCTTAGAAACGACTTGCTGGTATTGAGCACATTATCAAAGAACAATTCTAAATTATAATAACTATTAACTACAAAATCAATGCTAGTGAAGAACAAACCACAATCTTTATCGACTACCTCAGAAATAAAACCATTGGATGTGTATCAACAGCCTTAAGCTTAACCCGTACAAAACTGAAATCATAATCGCGACCCAACAACGCGTTAAACGCCACATCCTGTGGCCTGCTGAAATGGTTAACCGACTGGAACCATCCAAAGTGCTAAAAAATCTCAGAAGACTTAACACTCAAACCACAAGTCCCTTTTTCACCTTCCCACATAGAACGCTTGCCTGTTTCTCTAATGTCAAGAATGGACTGTGCCCACCAATAGCATCTATCTTGGAATGCCATACTACCTTATAAAAAAATGACAACAAATCCAGAACACAGCATCAAGACCCTACCTGAGAATACATCACACCAGCCCTGCGAACTCTACCAGTTAAAAAACGAATTTTCTTCAAAACGCTCTGCATAACACCCAGAGCAATCCATGGCACAAGGAGCAGAAGTCATACAGGGTAAACTGTCCATCTACAAATCAAACTGAACACTAAGGTACAGCAATGACATTGCCTCAAACCTAAACAATATTCAAAGCAGAAATTGGGGGGGGATCAGTGTTCTCCTGCATCGTGGCAAAACTTTGGAACTCGCTCCCAAAATAAATACAAGCAACGGAAGATCACCTAAAGTTCAGAGAATTGCTAAAAACATGGCTGTTTAACTCTCCGAGCTAAACGGGGTAAATCGACAGAGAAACTGACAACACATCACACTGGAAACCCCAAAACAACCAAAGCCTTATAACCATCCAACGAAATTAAACCATCTACCACAAATCGTCATAGAATAGCATGAACGTGACAAATCAACATAACCACAAACAAAGCAGCACACCGCTTTTTTCCGAACTGAAGCTACTGTGATGAATCTAGGGGATTTGACCCTTCTCCCCAAGGGAGAGCCACCCCCTTTGAGGCTAGGGAGATGAGCCTGCCCGGCTAGACCCTCGCCAGTGGTCTGGGCAAGTGGGACCTCACTCACAGTGACTTCCTTTAGGAGACAAGGGCCCTCATTCCCCCAGGGAACTCCCTAGGCTAACCACCTTATCTGCATATGTAGGACTGCCTGCCAGCAAAAATGAATACTCTGTCCTTCTCCCGTTTGGCTTCAGGCAATGGTGAATCCAGCACGCCATCTGAAGGAAAAAGGAATATCCCTTTTAGGAAGAGATTTGTATGTAAGTGGGACAAGTGGAAGCCCACCCACTGATGGAATTACGCACTGTAGAGGTGGAACTGGGAGAAGTTGCAGAGCCGCAGCGAGTCTGAGAATGCCAATCTGAGGTGCCGGAGGCAAACAACTGAGAAACCGGTGGGAGGACTGGGTGAGAAGAACTGTCTGCCGTGGGGGTGTGACTAGTACCAGGCACCCGTCTAAGAATGTCGAGACCAGTACAGCCGGGAGCACTGGAAAGCTCATGCCCACCATTGTAGCTGACCGAGGCATGCTGCAGGCACGCTAAGAGAGGAATTAATGAGACATGGAAGCAAAAAGCATAGCAACGTAGCTGAGCGAGTGCTGAGCCCAGCAAGGTCATCTTTGAAGATAGAAGGTACTGGAGTGAACAGGGGCCACTTGGACAATGTGTTATGAAGAGAGGGACTTTTGAAAGCCATGAGGGCAATATTTGAACAGTGAACCAGCATAACTGGACATACGAGGCACAAGTAAAAAACATGATGAATAACAACATTGGATGTGAAATTGAGAGAAAGTGGAAACAATTACCCTGTAAAGGAGGGAGAAAGCTACAAGAAATAATTGTTGTAGGATGGGGAAAGACTGGTTCATGTGATGTATCCTGCCGAGCCCTCCTAAACTACTGTGTCCTGTTCAACAGTTGACCTTCTACTGGATGACTCCTTATTACTCCATCAAACCCCAAACCTGCGAAACCAGAATTTCCCAGTTAACTCAAATTCATTGTGTAACTGCAAAATCCAAATAAATTCACAAAACCCCACTACACACATTTATATTAACCTCCTTTTATATGTTCTTCTCTGTGTGCAGGTCTTGTCAATATTATTCCTTCTTTACCGACGGCCGCACCCCTGCCCCCCTCGCATGTGCATTAGAACCCTCTGTCTCCCAGTTTCCATATACTTCAGAGCACTCTGTATGTGAATTGTGTTCACGTTACATTTGGTGGTTTAAACATTCCAGCTTTTTACGCACGTGCAAATCTAACATGTATCGGTTCTAACAAACAAGTAACACTAAAACCAACATATCCCATCCATATTTAAATACACTTAATACACAGGAAATTGCAACAACGCTTTCAGTTTGCCTCACCCCAGCCATCAATGGGGCACGTGCAACATGAACCTCTCGTGATCGTGGGGACCCTTCCTGACCACCCCAACAGTCCCCCGCCTTCCCCCCTTAAGTTAATACTTTAACTAACAAATCATATTCCTCTTCTTGCGGAAACTTTCCTACAACCATCCCTCATACTGGTCTCAATATTGGCATACTCCTCCACCAAACAATCCCAACTCATCCACCCACCATATCCACAATCTACTCGTTGATCCACCAAATTCTACCCCTTTGGCGGAGGACACCAAACAACATCTGTCTGAGTACTATGATGGCATCATGAAGACACATAAAACCGATTCAGAATTAAAATTGAAACACTTTATTAAGTTAAAGGTCAGGATGGAAAAAGGCCTAATTTGCCCTATGCTAAGGTGGGATTTCCCTAACTAAATGAAACTAAGGAAAGTCTGAATCAAAGAGTTAAACTTAACAATCCGTCTGTGTTAAAAACATATACTTGCCCTCACAACTAAATCTGTACAATGTGTGGGGATGTCCGCAACCAAAAGAAAACAGTGTTCAACACAAAGTTCTGAGCTTCTTCCAGCTCGCAGCTTCCTTTCAGCTCCCTTGCCCAAGTGTAAAACGGTTCCACAAAAAGTCTCAAAATTACCTTTCTTGGATTCAAGGTGATATAGTCTTAACCAATACTCTGGGTTCCCTTCCCCAAGTTCTAAGCAACACAGTTCAAACACAAGGTAACCTTGAGACTCAGTCCTCACATCAGCAAATGTCTGAAATCTCAAGGGTTCCCTTACTCTTAATTTTGTTAAACACAGTTCAAAAGAACTCTTCTTAATTTGGATTTCCAAAGTTATTTCTGCTTTAAAATATTTGTTCATGTGGTTTGTAGCTTTCACACAAGTTGGTAGCAATAATTATCTCTGTTTAAAAGTTCCATTTGCAAATCAAGTTTGTGTCCCTTTTTTGTTTTTGCTTATTCTTCCGTTATATTCATTTCCGATAAAGGCATGACTTTCCCTATCCAAAAGTGAATGTACCTTCCTATGAAGCTAAAACTAAAGCAGGATGACCTTGTGTCCAAACTAAATCTGACCCTCACACTAACATACAAATTCAAAAGGTGCAAGGTAAATGTTTTGAATTTCAATTCAACAAAAATGTGCAAAAACATAACTTCAACCAAAACTATCGTGTCTAGGGGTTGGCTCCCTTCCTCTGGATTATTTCAGGAACATTTTGAAAAATGTTCTGTTTCAAGACCAGTCCCTTAAAGGCAATGCAAATGACTCTTTTACGTAATACTTTGTCTCAACTTCTGCCATACTGACATCCCATGTATGAGGGGTTGTTCAAGCTCTGTAAACTTTTCTTTCAATGTCTCTTGGCAATTCTTGTTCCAGTTTTCCCCTAACTGATATCTCATATCTGAGAATTGTACCATATTTTCATTCTCTTTTTAGTCGGTGTTCAAAAATTCTTCCCAAATACTCTTTAATGTGTTCGACGTCCCGGGGACTCCTGCTCGTGTAGGTTGACTCACCGGTTCACTCTGCGGCTGCTGCAAGGAGTTCTTTCACTGGGCAAGCTTCCCCTTCTTGGCAGAGTCGCGTTTAGTTCCTGCGTCTGCTTCGGAGTCCTTTCGACAGAACCACTGCAGTTCTGCAGACTGTGTCTGCCCTGGCCCCGCTGCGCACAGTTCACCCTAACTTCACCAGAGATCTTCTACTCTGGCCTGAACGCTGCCATCCTGCTACTGGCAGAAGTTACCTGTTCTTCCCCCAACTCTTCTCTGTGAGTTTGCCTCTGCCTACGGACTCGCTTCCCGCTCTGCGTACTCTTCAGCCATTCTCTCTTCTCCTTCTCCCATCTGTCAGTTGCAGGTGATCTCCAGTTTTAAATGTCCCGCACAGCTGATTTGGATCCTGACCACTGGACTGCACATTACTCTTGGTGTCACATTCCCTCCACATGAACTCCTTGCTCCTCTTCCTCGCCTCAGTGCTTGAGGCTTTTTGGGACTTTGAGTTCAAGGAAGTTCCAAATGATTTCAGGTTACGATGTTGGACCGTTTTATGCAGACAACATTCCCCATAAAAATTAGATGTTGGATATGTTCTAGGCTTATCACGCACACATGAAGAATGAATTGGGTTTTGTTGGAACAAAATAGTTTTCAAATTATTATATTTAAATGGTTGTGAATAATGACAACATGCCCTCAAAAACTCAGGAATAGCGGGATCTTCATCGCGAGAAAGAGACTAATACTGCTTCTCTCCTACTGGAGTCACCACTCTCCCCTGACAGCCATCTTCCCCCATGTGATCCACCCTTGGAATAGCTCCCCCAGGGTCAGGATCTGATAGGGCTGCCTTCCCCTGGCCACATGGGATGAGATGTTAGGCTGGTGATCAGTGCTGTCTCTGCAGGATTCATCACACAGCCCACAATTTATACCTGTGGAGGGAGATTGCAGAATTCCCATCATTGTCGGAGGACAAGAGGTCCATTTGGCTAGCGTGGGGTAGGGTGGTGTGAAAAACCGGAAGTGAAGAGGTGCCAAGGGCGTAATTGTGAAATCCGTACTGGCAGATTGGTCCCATACAGGGCTAGCAAATACTGTGTGTTTGCAAAAGTCTGTCAAGTAAGCCATTGAAGGATTGGTGAACTGTTGGGGAAGGGAACCCCAGTGTGAACAATTTATTTCATTTATGCAGAATCAGGCGAGGGAATCCTGAGAAAACTGTTTTGAGAAATTGATACCAAAGCAGGCTAGTGAAGCCTGAGTGGACTATATGCTGATGAACTGTGTGAAATCTGAGCCAGGCAAGGGAAGCCTGGAAGAACTGTGCCTCATCAAACTGTTAACTAGCCACCCAAGCTCCTAATTAACTTTTTTTACAAAAGCTTGGGGTAGGGAGTGTTATTTATTGCCATCCTGATATTATTTAACTCCCTCCTTTTTGTTTTGACCTAACCCCGTACACTATCATTAATTAAGTGAGGGCATGATTAGGTTTGACACAGACACCTTTTTTGACAGACTAACTTTGACATCCTTTAGTTTAATTTTATGGTCGAGCCTACTCCCATTATAGAGATGGGGCCAGATAGGAAGTCTCCAACCCCTGTTACAGTTAAATAAAGGTTTTTGAAACTGTTGATTTGTGTCTGTCAAGTCTGGCCGGGGAGCACAGGGCAAAGGCTATGCACTGTAGAGTAGGGGAGATTCCGGAGGCAATGCTAGCATATAACAAACGGTATACATACCAAGCTGATCTGAGTTGAAACGGGTATTCACAGGAACTGCAGGGGAAGAAGCTGGCTGTAAACAAAGAGACGGAGAGAAAGCAACGACAAGCAGATACACTGGGCAACATGAAAGAAACTGTTGTAGTCAGTGCAAGGGTTAAATTGGAGACCATATACTGAGACAGGTAAGACTTCAACGGACTAGGCGAAGGCAACAGAAGTAATTCCCTTATCTGATCTGAACAGAGACCAACCCAGGGGGCACACTGTAAATGGATTCAAAGTGGAGGCACAACAGTGGACCAAGATGTAATACAGGTAGAAAGTGGCGTTGAAAGAAATAACCAGGTACAGGACAGGATAGAGAAACACAGTACAAAGCATAGACAGGAATACCAATATACAAGAAACATAGGACGAAGGCAATATGGGTCGCTGCCAACACAGCGAATACGAGGGATTAAGGTCTCTCAGAGTACTTAAGAAAAGGCACTCAGAACTATGGACTGAAGTTGGGAAATATCACGGGCAAGGATGAAACAGGAAAACTTCAAAAGGCTGCATTTGCAGAAAGAAAAAGAGGAAAGCAAGGCAGAAACAGGACAAGTCTGTGAAGCAGAAATGCTTACAGAAACCAGGGTGTTTACAGAAAGTCAGAAAAGATATCCGTTAAGAAATGAATGTCTCAAAAGGTATCAGAAGTCAAAAGCTGGAAATCAAGGCAAGATTTAATAACAGGCAGGCTGCAAGGCAGGGCAGAAGAGGGTGGCAGGGCTGCCAGGCAGGGAGCCCAGAGGAGCAGGGCAGAAGGCAGGAAGGCCAGGCAGGGAGCCCAGAGGTGCAGTGCAGAAGGCAAAAGCAGACTGGAGAGGGTGCTGCAAGCAGCAACAGCAACAGGATTCAAAAGCCAAAATGAGGATTTTCAGGAAAGTTCAAAAACTGGTCACAGGAGCGCAAGCACGAACTCCCAGTGGAAGCAGTTGACTGACCACTGCTTCTACTGCTTCTGTTCAAAGTGAGATTATAAAGGCCCTCTCAGCCAGCAGGCCAACAGGGTGGAGCTGATTGCAGTCTCGGGCAACTGTGTTCAATTAAGCCCAGCCCTGGCTTCGGTAGCCTGCAGAAGTGGTTTCTAATTAAGGGCTCTCCAGCTCTCTGTAGCCTAGCCTGCAGTAGCTTGGAACAGGTGAATGAAATCGGGTCCTCTGCAGCGCTTAATAGCTTGTTGCAAACAAATGTATTTAGTATTCCTAATATGTTTAAATAGGTATAAAGAATCCCTATTAACATGAAGACATCCTACTCCACCAACGGAGATATAGATATATGTAATACAATAAAGAGCAAGATGATACGTGTTGTTTACTTGCCTCCAACCCCCTCACACAGGAACTCTATAAGGTTTTCCAGCATCACTAGTCCTGAAAAAATGGACCGTCTGCTATAACTAATTTACACAAATGTCTGACAAGTTTATTATTCAAATAATTCAAACTGAATTTAAACAGAAAACACTACCCTCACCTAACACAGTGTACTAAACATTAAAAAACAAATAAAAAACAAATATAAAACATCAGATAACTTATTTATACGACACAGAAGATATCACATAACACACAAAAAAATCTCAATGTGTCACTAAAACAACAAGCATCCCAACATGTTTCTGTTCTTAACTGCCCAGTTCAGGCGAACATTCTTCAGGGGATACATTTAAAAGCATCCACTAATCTCTTCCACACCGTGTTGAAAGGGTAGATTCAGGCACCCAAGAGGGTAAAAGGAAAACAACCTCCAAGCCTTTAAATGGTGAAACTTCAAAGCACGTCACAGGATGACAAATTTGCTGGTTTCCCTCCAAATGAGAAATCAATACTTCAACAAAGCGTCACAGTCCGCTAGAGTATCGCCACACCTCCATAAACAAGCACAGACTATTTTAGAATCCAATTTGGGCCCATCAGACTGCACTTCTATAGAAACTCCCTGAATGTCAGAAATGAAAAAATTGATGAGGGCTGAGGCCAGGATACAACCCTGCCTCAGCCCCCTTCGATTGCTGATACATGGGGACAGTCGCCCCTCCAGATTCACTCTAAATTGTATGTTGGTATGACTATGCAGTTAGTCAATTATATGAACAAGATAGGGAGGACAGCCAGCTCTAATTAGATTGTCAATCAATATTTCTCTTGTTACAGAGTCGAATGCCGCTCGCAGATCAGTGAAAGCGAAATGTAGTGGCTGGTTTCTCGACTCCTAATGAGGGATAAGGGATTTTATTGTGAATAAATTAATGGCCGTCCCCATACCAGGATTAAGCCCCGTCTGAAACTGGTCTCTCTGTGATGAATTAATGGTCCACTGGTTCAAATCGTGCAGTATAAATCGGGAGAATATTTTCCCTGGCGCATCAAGAAGGGCGATCGGTCTATAAATCATGGTAGATGACCAGTCGGCCCTTTTTATTTTTTATATTTGTTGATGACAGTATTACTTGATCGAGTAGGCGGGTTGATTACCCGCTTGACAAATCGCTTCACGCTCGTGTTCTTATGTAGAGTGCAATTTTTTAACCTTTTTAGACTATATTTTTGTCGTTTCACAATTGGTTGACTGAGTTTTCAAGGCAGCAGATCCCTCGAAAAATGTAAAAAATCGAGGATTGGGTTTAAACAGGTTTACTAATGCCTGGGACAAACATGCTAGTTGTCCCCTCCAGGATGTTATTAACTTCCTGGTGAGTGGATGTAGAAGAACAGATTTCTTTTAAAGTAGCGTCAGAAGCCTCATTATCATCATGTACTATTGGATAGATTACAGCTGGAAACGCTGGAAGCCCACTTGGTATGGGTATACCTGTTTGCACTGTGATGTTCACGTCTGTAGGTGATCGAGCTAAAGGCTGTTGCAGCAGATCATACAACATTTATGTAAGTTTCCCAAAGATTTATCACAGTTTTGCATCCAAGCAGCAATTTTATCTATCTGCACAGATTGTTGCGACAGTTTTTCATCGAACTTCTCAAACATAAGAGAGAAAACTGTAGAATTCATTGCATTTAATGTAATTTCAAGCAAGGAAGTATTAGTTTCTCGAACTGGCACATAACCAAGTGGCGCCGCTACATGTTCGGGGTGGAGTGGGTTGAGTGAAAGAATAAGATATAATGGAGTCGGGCTTAATGTCATCAAACAAATCAGGTGATTGGCCAGAATTTGTATTATTAACCATAGGCCCAATGGCCAAAGGGGAAAAGCATGCCGGTAGACCAATAGATTGATTGGCTAGCGGCTCTTCTTCCGCTAGTAAGCCTTCCGATGCCAGGGCACGGGACTCTTCCTAAGCGGAAACCAACTCCTCCAAAACAATAGGAATACCTGGTTCTGGTATAGCAGGGGGCGGCAACTTGGTCATGTCTGGACTGCTAGTCAAATTTAATACACTGGGGAGAGAACATAAAGGTTCATTTGCAAAATACGCACAAAATAGAAGTTGAGTGTCAGTTGTTCACGTGATGACGAACCTGTAGCCAGTACCTGGTCCAACAGCCTCCTGGGCAAGTGTTTCAATCTGGCATTGTGAACAGAATCCCCGAATATCCCCCGCTAAGCTATTTGGCTCTAACATAAAAGAGGCAATGCCCGTTAGTATTTTATTACTAGCAATAGCGGGAGACGCTTTAACCGGCATGGGTTTCAAAGAAATAGAGGCACGGGATACAAGAACATGAGTTGGCACACCGACTTAAGTGTATAGCTACCGTGACGCATTAGCAATCAACCACAAAATATGGAATATGTATATTTTACTCACAGATCTCGTAGCCGTACTTCTGTCCAACTGTGTAATGCTAGGTATAGCCGCCGCCTAAGATTTCTAAAGGCAAAAGTTAAATAACACAATCAGAGGAACTAGCTGGGGTGCTGCGCTGCGAATAGCCGAACAAATTACACCTTTGCATGCAACTTCGTGTGCGCTATGCGCGTGTCCCTCTGATTATGTGGATTGCTGCGAAATGAGGGCAGAGCAACCAAGTCCAGTAGGAAACACAGCATCAATATCCAACTGCCACGAAGCCACAAAGTCATTAAGACTGGGATAACAGCATACACCTTTGCATGCAACTTTGTTGCATGCTGAACCTATAAATAAACCCATCCATATATATTTCTATCATACAGAAAGTTCAGGATCCACATCTAGGCATTTCTGTCCCACTTGACGTGACTTTAACAAACCGGAAGGGTGATGGATGGAAGGTTTTGAAGTAATCGTAACATTATGCATTGCTCTGGGCGCATACTATTCTTAAAACCATGTCAGACTGGAATGATCACTTTCTGTGGTAGTATAGCAAATGTCATGACCATCTGCTTTATTGAAGAAAAAATAGCCAGCTTCTGTTGAAACTACCATGATAGTTTTCTGGCATAACATTGTAAACTGGCATGTTAATGTCTTATGTGTGGTAAACTGGTACACAGTGATGGCATGGCAGTGTTGAAACTAGTTATGAGGAACAGACCCAGCGGCCGATAGTTCACTAATTTAGGTAGATAAGATTCATTGTTCTGTAATGGCACTCTACACCGATTCATGTTATATTATTGTAGGCCGGGCACCAAAGCTGGCTTTTCGGCAAAGATGGGGGGATTAAGAAATCCAAGAGGCACAATTTACCACAATAAGGATGTAAAGAACCCAATAAAAATTGAGATTTTATTCTATTCTCTAATTCACCAATCATTAAACAAAGAATCCTTTAGTGAGTAAGGAGGTGGAACATTAAAACTGGTGCAAGGGAGTCGTTGATGCTTGCAAGTGATTCTGAAATGGTCCTCCAGAAGAGTTGGGTCCATTTCGATGTCCTGCTAAACAGTGGCATAGCAATGGAGCCACTGCATCTTTTGTCAGCCTAGAGTAGTCTGTTGCTTTTCTGTCATTCCCTCGAAGAAGAATGGAGGCGGTATTGGGCAATGCATTCTGGTGCATGTCTTCGGGATGTGTCTAGCCTGGTCATGGCATCTTCTATTTGGGGTGATATAAGCCACGTTGGCAGGGCACAGTGACCCTGCTCAAGTTGTCTGAACACCTTGTGCCAATCTTTCTGAGGAGGATATGGACCAGCTTGGTCCATAGAGCTTTCTTTGTTCTCCAAGCAGTCTTGGCATCCTACAGAGAAGAGTTTGCAGAACCAGATAAGAGTCTGCAGCCTTTGACAGATATGGTCAGCACATCTGGGGTTCACCAAATCCAGACAGATCGGTTTGTAGTGGTGCACTGAAATGGATTATGTGTGTGCTGGTGTAGTTATGCACTGCATTAACTCTGAATGGGACTGGTGGTGGCAGGGCTGAGGCATCTAGAACCCATTTTGAGACATATTCTCCTTGGTCCAGCTCCCTTGAGCCTTACCAGGTTTCCACATGAACAGTCCTCCGATGACCGGGCCATCTCTTCCTCACCCCTCTTGCTTCATCCCCAGAGAACAACTGGGATGCTTCAGTGTTTTATGGAGCTATTTTAGTTGCCCTCTGCGTACCTCCATGGACTCAAAAGGGGAAGCTACCCTCTAAGTGGGGGTGTTTATTTTTTTCTGTTTTGTTTTTTTTCTCGGGCAGTTGCCATGCATTGGAGTCTTCAAAGCCTGGGGTATTGTGCTCCATATTACAGTTGTACTCCCACACACATTTAAAACATAAATTACAAAAAATGACTGTTTGCACTCTAGAGTCTAGTGATTTTTATCTTTGTACTCGTTTCCTTCACAGTTCATAGTTCAATCACTTTGTGTGTATTTATTTAATTGATGCATCAGTTGATCAACTTATCTAGTCCTGGGAGCATGGCATGGCGCTGTTGAAGTCCTGGATGAAGATGGGCTGTTCCTTTAGGGACATACAACCTCTTGTTAGTAGTTTAACCTTGATGGGTGAAAGGGAATGGACACATCTGGTATTTATGTATGTTGTATTTATTTGAAGAACGGGGTTGTCTTTTTAAAACAGAAATTACTTGCAATAACACCATTTACTGATGGGGAGGCATTCCCACAAAGGGTGCCTTTACAATGGAACAATGATTAGAACAAATCTGGAGCCAGCTTCAGGGTGTAAAAAAAGTGAGACGTGTACCAGAAACCAAAAACATAGAAAACACATATATATTAAAAAAGAGACCTGACGACATGCAAAGTTAACATTACATTAAGGGGGCGAGTGCTTCAAACTAAAGAGTACTATTTTTAAATATTCAAAATTACATTAAGAGTCACTGGAGGCGGAGGTGGGTTCGGGAGGTTTGGGGAGCTCCCTCTTCAGCAAGTAAGTGAAGTTTAAGCAGAGCTTTGAAGAGCTCCACAATTGGGCTGGCTTTAATTGTTATTGGTGCGGTTATAGTGGAGGGGGGGTGATTAGGAAGAATGAGCGCCAGCAAGAGGAGGCACACAAGACTGTGAGGTTGAGTACAGAGGAGGATTGGAGGGATTGCAATCAGACTGGTAATAAGAAGCAAGACCATTGATCGCTTTGTAGACTAGAAGAAGGAAAAGAGAGCGGTTATCTAGGGAGAAGCAACCAACATGTTGTTGGTAGGTAGAAGTGGGGCAGATCTGGGTAGGTTGTAGAGTGCAAGTAGCAAAGTTGAGGATTTATTCTAGAGGGAGGAAAGAGTAGATAGGGAAAGGCCAATGAGTAGGTTTCAGCAGTAGTCCAGCTTACTGAGATTAGAGATTTTGTAGAGTGGTTAGTAAGAAAAGGACACATTTCTAGGATGTTAAGTAGGTTAATTTCAGCAGAAGGTGCAGTGGTAGTGATGAATTGTTGCAGTTGTAGCTACTATGAAAGAGGACCCCAAGATTGTGAGCCTTGGGTGAGGGAGCAGGGATGACTGGGGGCAAGGAGAGGGCATGGGAGAGGGCAGGTATCGCATTGGAAGCCGGGAGAAAGATGGCTTCCTCAGCCTTAAGTAGCAGAGAGCCATCCAGTGACAAATTGCAGTGAGACAGTTTGTAATACATTCCAAGATGGCTGGAGTGAAGGAGTGAATTTAGTAAATGCTCATCACAACAAATATTAAAGATATTTATAACACTATTTCCATTTTACTCCGAAGCACATAATCATATATGTAGTTCTGCGAGAAATCAGTTGCGGGGCCTTAATTCATCAAAAAGAAACCATCTCAATTTGATCTATTCTGAAATTGATACATTTGTGTGGCCCTGGTAGTGGCGTTTGTGATGTTTTAATGCATGTCTAATCAAATATGACGCAGAAGTACAAATTAATTTTCAATTATAATGTCCATTGTGATACAACGTTACAGCTTTGTCACTTGTTTGTGTAATCAAATGACAATACATCTGCAAGGACATTTGACCCGTTCTGCATCTTGCTGAGGCTTTCTGTTTTGGTGCACCCATAATACTTTTGTGTGTTTTTAAGGTCTTAGGAGCCTTTTCCCTTCTATTGATTGCGATATATCCAGTGCCATTGGGGTTTGTCCAATGCCATTGAATTACAGTTCTAAAATAGTTGTCTTTATACAATCTGTTACAATGCATAGCCAGTGAATAGTTCTCATCTTTCAGTCTAATAGCCATTGTACGTTAAAACACTCACTTTTGCATTGTGCCTTTATATATTTTGCTGTGCAGATAACCATTTAGACAGGGGCAACTAGTCTTACAATATAAAAATTGATGGTTTTTAAAACCATTTTGTGGAATCCATTAATATTATTAATGGCGATCGGCATGTTCCACCTGACTTCCGCCTAAATCTATGGCAATTTTTCAAGTCTAGATGTCTTATTTGGTAATGATGAAAACCTAATGCAGCCATTTGTAATGTATGTTTTGTGCTTTCTGGGAGGAGGCAATTTATCTCGGCTATGAATACACAGATTTCATTGTGCATGCTTGGAAGACATCAATGTTTCTTCAAAATATATTTCGACTAGATTGTGTCCTCCCACGTATTCCTCATCTTGTGATGATTCGTTTTGCCTGCTTTGCTGCTTAGGAATTTCTTTTTCATCAGAGGGAGCTGTGCTCGAGGTTGTGGCGTCGAATGTCCCTCGATAGGCTCCGTACCGTGTTGACGTCACTGATGGTATAAGTAGCTCGAGCAGCGCCCGTTGGCTTCAGTTCCATTTTTCCGATTGCTTCGCTCTCGTGAACGGCACACTTTGAGATTTTCTGTCAAGAAAATGTCTTCTTCATCGACCGCTTCGACTCCCAAAACTGGGTTTAAGAAGTGTAACGACTGCGGGTCGAAGATGTCTATCACCGATCCTCACCGTGTCTGTCTTTGGTGTCTGGGCTCAGACCATCTAACCGGCGACTGTGGCTCCTGTCGGTCAATGACGGAGAAGGCCCTCTGTGAGAGGAAATGTAAGTTAGCGGTGGGGCGAGAGGCGTCGAAGGGCTCTTCGAAAGCCTTGTCTAAAAAACATAAGAAATCGTCCGATTCAAAGGAATCGGAACGTCATAAAAAACATTTGAAGAGATCCCGATCTCGTAGCAGGTCGAGACGACGATCTTCTTCGTCTTCTAAAAAGTTTAAAAGGAGACCTAGATCTCCATCGTCATCGTCCGATTCATCGACGGAATTGGTTTGATGTCCGACTAGATCAGATTCTCCTTCAAAATGGGAAAGCTTTAGGAGAAAAATTATGCAGGTCTTTGAGAACGCGGCCTCAAACCCCTCAAAGAAACCTCAGAAAAGCCAGACCCCAGTTGCTCCATTGGACGATGCAGGGAGGTCGGGAACTACGACGGTAAAGCCTAGTAGTACCCATAAATCTTGAGTCGACAAATCGTTGAGAGATCTTTGAGGATGGAGTGTTTCTCCAATCCCTCATTAAAAACAAGTTGTCGAAGTCAAGCGCAACTTCCTCGACACCATCGGAGCCGACGGCTCAGACATCGAAGCCTATATTATCCTGAACGCCTTTGTCGAAGGCTTCGTTGAGTGCGTCGAAGGTTCCTTCGACCCCCCTCGAAGAAAGTACAGATTCCTTCGACAAAAAATCAGGAGGAAGAGAGAAGGTTTACACCTTTACTAAAATCGGACTTCTTTAGGTCCATGTCTTCAATTTTTGAAGAATCCAGCTCAGATGATGATGAGGAGGTCACTCCTTTTGGAGTAAAATATGGCACTAGACAAGTTGCAGAGGAACTGATGATAAATCCTGAGACAAAAATGAGAGACCTATCTGAAACTCTGCATTCTGCTAGTGGTGTGGACACATCACCCGAATTGGAGTTTGCTGCACCTGATCCTGCAGAACATGCAGACTCGGGGTATAGGAATTTGGTGAATAGGGTGATTGAATATATGGGTTGGGGGAAGAGCCTCCCCTGCGTTTGAACATGACGATATGATGGACATTATAGTCCGGGGACCCCCAGAAAGACCCATTTCTCCCTTTCCATAGGACGCTCCAAAGGCCAGTTGAAAAGAACTGGGAAAAACCTGATAGCATTGCTGCAGTAGACAGCAATCTCCCAAAGAAGTACAGAACTTCTACCTCTGATCCAGAATACCTGAATAGACATCCTACACCAGAAAGTCTGGTTATTCAGGCCGCTACTACTTTCAGGCAGACAGCATACCCAACCAAACCTCCGGACAGGGAGGACAAAAAGGTTGATGCCTGGGCTCGTAAAGTGTTTACTTCGGGTAGCATGGCCTTGAAATCAACCAATGTCACCTGTACCCTGGCCAGGTTCACACATACCCTGTGGGAATCAATTTCGGCGGCGGCTGAACATATTCCGGAAGGCGAGCAAAGGGAAGATTTCCTGAATATAGTCAATGACGGGAAGGAGGCATGGGGGAATGTCTCGAGTCTGGACTGGATACTGCTGATAGTATTAGCAGGTCCATGGCATCAAGCACAGTGCTACGCAGATTTGCGTGGTTGAGAAAGTCGGGTTTGCACCAGATGTACAGACCAGACTTCTCAACATGCCCTTTGATGGCTCGAAGGCTGTTTGGTAGTAAGGCTGATGAGAGCCTAGAAAAACTACAGACCTCGAAAGCGGCTGCCAAATCTCTTGGTGCCTCCATGCGACAGCCTCAAAAACCCTATTCGGGCTAATTTTCGTGGAAGGGTCGTCCTTTTCGATACTACTCTGTTGGTAGAGGAAGAGGACAGGCTTTTCAAAGGGGCAAGAGGAATGTCACTCGTGGTGGACGAGCAAAGACTACAAAGCCATCTTCAGGAACGGCATCTATGCCCTCTGCCGCTCCTGCAGCCGCCTCAAATCTCTCTGAGGTCTTACCATACAAAACACCAGTGGGAGGCAGAATCTCTCAGCATCTGAAAGAATGGCGAGGCATTACTTCAGATGCTTGGTAACTGGAAACAGTAGCTCAAGGTTTCTGCCTTCCTTTCTTAAAAAGACCTCACAATCATCCACCGGGAGCCAGCTCTACCAAAACTCCGGACCTTTTGCAGGAAGTTTTAACCTTTCTAGAGAAAGGTGCAATAGAACATGTACCTGTAGTAGAGAGTAACAAAGGTGGTACTCCCCTTATTTTCTCATCCCAAAGAAGGACAGAGGAAGGACGGAGGATTGAGACCCATCTTGGACTTAAGAAAATTGAACAAGTTCCTCAGGAAGGACAAGTTTAAGATGGTAACCCTTTCTCAGATCCTTCGGGCTCTCCAGCTCCAAGACTGGTTGGTATCATTGGACCTTCAGGATGCTTATTTTCACGTGCCAATCCATCCCAAGCACAGAAAATACCTGAGGTTCGCAGTTGGCGGCTCTCAGTATCAGTTTCGAGTTCTGACATTCGGGCTGACCTCCGCTCCGAGGGTTTTCACCAAGCTGATGGCGGTGGTGGCAGCAAGTCTCGGGAGAGGGGGGGATTCACGTCTACCCCTACCTGGACGACTGGCTAATCAGAGCACATTCTCCAGAACAAGCTCAGGAACATCTGTCGATCACCTGCCACTTCCTCCACAACCTGGGCTTCTCCTTCAATTTCAAGAAGTCCCACATGATACCATCCCAAAACCTCCAGTTTATCGGAGCAGTCTTGGACACTTCCTCGGGCAAAGCCTCGCCACCCGAGGTGAGAGCTCTCCACATCCAGCAGATGGTAAATTCCAGAAAGCCCAGCATCTGCCAGCCTTCGATTTCCTGAGGTTGCTCGGCCTCATGGCATCTTGCATTTTTCTGGTGCCATAGGCCAGACTGAAAATGCAATCCTTCCAATGGGCCCTCAGAACTCAGTGGTCCCAATTCTTGGGGAATAAGTCAGATCTTCTGCAAGTTCCGAGCGCAGTTGCTCAGGATCTATCATGGTGGGCTTGCAATAACAATATCCTCAAGGGAGAATCTTTTTGGCAACCATGGCCGGAGATAACAGTAGTGACGGACGCCTCACTCACGGGGTGGGGAGCTCACACCAACGATCTGACAGTCAGCGGACGTTGATCTCCATCGGAATCCAAACTACACATCAATCTATTGGAACTGAGGGCAATCAGACTAGCGATGAAAGCCTTCCTGCCCTCCCTACAGAGAAAAAATGTCCTGATAATGACGGACAACACAGTGGCCATGTACTGCCTCAACAAAAGAGGAGGCGTAGGATCGCTACCTCTGTGCAAAGAGGCAATGCAGCTCTGGTTCTGGGCAATACAAGAGGGAATCTCTCTATCGGCAGTTCATGTAGCCGGAGAGTAGAACACAACGGTAGATGCTCTGAGCAGGCAGAGCACAGTCTCCCACAAGTGGGAGTTAGCTGAGGAAGTCCTTCTGGAGATCTTCGCCCTTTGGGGAACCCCTCAAGTGGATCTGTTCGCAACCACGGTAAACCGGAAGTGCGATCAGTATTGCTCAAGGGAATTTCCCCTGAGAGGAGCTCTAGGAGACACGTTCGTAGTGGATTGTGATTTTCCCCTGCTGTACGCGTTTCCTCCAGTCCCTGTGATTCCTCAAGTAATCGGGAGGTTGCGAAAGTTCAGGAAAACTATGATCCTAATTGCCCCGGACTGGGCCAGGAGGATATGGTACCCAGACCTTCTGGACATGTCCATCTGCCTTCCAGTGCGTCTTCCACAAAGAGAGGATCTTCTCTCGCAAGAGGAAGGTTGGGTTCTCCATCCAGAGGTCAAAACACTCAACCTTCTTGCATGGTTTCCGAGAGGTTGAGATACAAGGATTGGGATCTTCCGGATGACGTAATGGAGATTTTGCTTTCGACCAGAAGGCCAGCAACAAAATCTTTGTACCGGTGTCGTTGGAATAAGTTCAGTAACTGGTGCAAAGATCGGGATGTGGACCCTTTTCAATGTAGCACACCAATGGTGCTTTCTTTTCTATTACATCTAGCCAATCTGGGGCTCCAGATCGGAACACTCAAAGGATATCGTGCTGCGCTGTCCATTTTTAAGCGCTCCTCTTAAGAGGTTTCTTACTTTAAAATACCATTAATAATACAGTTCCTGAAAGGACTTACAAATGTATACCCACCAATACCATTTCATGTTCCAACTTGGGATTTGAATTTAGTTCTTAATTTCCTAACGTGTACCATTTGAGCCTCTGCACTCATGTGCATTGAGGCTTTTAACACTAAAGACTGTCCCTCTTGTGGCATTAACATCAGCCCGCAGGGTTAGTGAACTACAGGCTCTCTGTCATGACCCTCGCCCAAAACCCCCTCTGGCAAACCCATTGGCCAGGTGGAGTAAGGACTCTGGCCACTAGAGCCTGGCATCCTCTTCAAAAGCCCTCATGGGGCCAGGCTTGTACACCATGAAACACAATGTGCTTGGGAACTACTTTATTGTATTGTCAGCCAACATGGAGGCATCCAAATAGCTTGGCTCCTAAGAACCAAGCTATGCGGTCTAGTGTTGTGGGTGTCGTAGCCTAGGGACTACTTTACCTGGACTATTTTGTTGGGGCTATTTAAACCAGACCCGAGCAAGACAACCTGCTTCGCGTTACTTTGCAGCTTGCAACGTGACGCTCAACTTGTCCAGCTATTCCCTCAAACCTCGGAGAAGCAGAACCTGCAAGGAGACAAAAAAACATCATTAGCAGCAGCATCTTACCTGCAGTCTTAATCTTTAAACACTCGTAGCTACTGAGAACCGCTTCCTCGCATCTGCACGCCTCCAAGACAGAACGACATGAAAGAGGAAGATAGAGGCAACATTAAAGAAAGCATTAGAGACATTTACAAATTACGAACTGCTCAAAAGGCTTAGCTGGCTGGTCACCTCTCGGCTAGCACCACTCCGGACATTCCACTCGCGCTGAAGAAGGGCGCGGCTCGAGCTACTTATACCATCAGTGACGTCGACACGGTACGGAGCCCGTCGAGGGACATACGTGACCTACAAGGAAGGAAACCACAGGTTAGCAAAGGCAAGACTTCGCAGCACTGGGCATAGCGCTTACTTACCGCATCATAGCGCTCTTAATGCGCCATCATTTACCAGCAGGGCTCAACCAAGCCAGTTCGTCGCGCTGAAGCTCCGCATACCTAAGGGAGAAAAAAAGAGACATTTTAAACAAAGAAAGGCATGCAGGATAGCAACAAAACTAAAGAACAGCAATAAGACCTACCTGAACAATATCAAACTGGCCGACGTCAGTGAAGTAACTGGACCGCACTCGCCCATGAAAGACAACGCGCCCCTGCAAAGAAGGCCGGACGGAGAGCACGCCTAATTCTACCACAATGTGAGGAGAGGGTGCCAGAGGGACTGAAATCATACGGGGTGGAGTGAGGATACTTACCCCAGTCGGTCAGTCTTGAACACAGTCCTCCTGTATTTTCAGGCAGAACCTTCCCCGCAGACCACATCAGGGCAAAGCTGAGAAGCATACCAGCGAGTAACCTGGCTGGGTGGCGTCCCTGTGGATACCAGGTGAGCGTAACACTCTCTCATGTAAACCTCCATACACCACATTTTACAAAGACAATTTAGTTCTGAAAGTTAAACCATCTTTCTTACCGAAAGTAGTTTCTGACTTCCATTTGTCGCAGAAAATTGTTTTACCAACATTAAATCCTCCTCCTCACTTGGGAAAGGAAGAGGAGAGATTACATAGGTTGGACCCCAAGAGGGCCCTCAGCTTTTACATTGCAAGAATGACAAAATTACGTCAAGACGACCAACTTTTTGTAGGCTACACAGGTCGTAAATCGGGGTTAGCGGTGACAAAACAAACCATATCCTGCTGGATCATTTTGGCTATGATTGAATGCTACAAATTAGCAGGAAAAGACCCACCGGATGGGCTAGGTGCTCACTCCACCAGGGGACTGGCTACATCTGCGGCTTTGAAGAGGGGAGTCCCTGCAAAAGATATTTGCTCGGCTGCAACATGGACATCAATGCATACTTTTATCAAGCATTACTGCTTAGATGCCTCATCCTCAAATGAGGGGCTATTTGCCAGAGAGCTACTTCACTCTGTACATGAAAACAAGAACTAGCACTCCCACCTCCAAATTGATCACTGCAATGGGAGTATATCACAAGATGAGGAATACGTGGGAGGACACAATCCATTCGAAGAACAAGTTACTTACCAAATGTAACGTACTTTCGACTGGATGTTCCTCCCACGTATTCCTCATCGACCCTCCCAGCCTACCCCGCAGTACAGTTTTATTTTTTCTTACAATTTCCTCTCACGATGGGCCGATCAGTCACATCATACGCCTGGATGTTCCACGAGTATTTCCTCGAAAAAACAGAACTGAAGCCAAAGGGCGCGGCTCGAGCTACTTATACCATCAGTGACGTCGACACGGTACGGAGCCCGTCGAGGGACATTAATGATGAGCAGTCTCAGAGCATCAATTCTTTTGTCTTTTAGAGACCCCAAACATTGGAAATCCGTCGGGTATGTTCAGATTCCATGTATCCATTGTGTAATTTGCATAGCTAGCTAGTCCACCTGCTGTGCAGTACTAAACATTCATGTGGATTACTTCTTCCCAAGCAGGACGATCTTGTTTTTCAGGGTGAATTGATCATTTCATTGTGTTGTGTGAAGATTTTCTATCTTTTCTTGGGGTAATAGTACTCAGACGGAACAACTTTCTGGCGTCTGGTAGACCTATAATGAAAGGTGACCTTAAATCACTGGCCTTTTAAATCTATTTTGGGCCTTTACTACAAACTGTTGCTTGATCAGATTTAATTGTTATTGCATAACATTTGAAAAAGTAAAACGCACAGAAATAGATACAATATGTGACACTTTCCTGAAAGAATCTCATGACTATGGATAATAGTTTTTAACTTTTAATTATAAACCTATATGCACATCAGTCAGTGTTGGTTTCCAGAGTAGGGGGAGTCTCTACACCTTTGAATCTCATCTCCCTAGCACAGGCTTCCCTATTCGACCACAATGATTTTTAAATATTGGTAGACTACCACCACAATATCCTTACTGTTTGTGTCCATCCCTTTCCCTAAGAAGACCCTAAAGGACGTTGCCCTTTTTTACTTCTCTACCTCAGGGACCTAACGGAGTAGTCTGATTTTTCTGTCACTTCTCCGGATGGCCACCTCTCTGCTTCTCCTCACTCACTTATCTCCTCTTTTCTCCCCCCTCTCCTTCTTATCTGTCTGTCTGTCTGTATGCTCCTTGCACTAGTCTTGTTGTTCTTTCCTATTTCTCCTACCCACCGTCCTGTTGTTCACACCTCTCTCCCAATACTATGCATTTTGGTCTTGCCTCTCTCTGCCCACACACTATTACCTTTTCTTGCTAATCACCTCTCCTTTGCCCCCTCTCCTCCTTCACTCCTTGCCCACCAACTCCTTCCTGGTTTTCCCAACACTCCTCACTTCCACCACTACACCTGCCTCTACTCTGTGCTACCCTCCTGAGCCTGTCTCTCACCTAGTCTTCATCCCCCCTCACTTTCGTTTCTCCAGTCAATTTCTCACACACAACTCGATTGTGTCCACCCTCTGAGATCCAATACCTTACTGTCACCCTCACAGCACTCCCAACAGTTACATTTCAGTCTTTCTCCACCTGGTGAACCCTCATCGCTGTTTTCTTGGTCTACCTCAATCGAACACCTGTCGCCCTCCCCAGCTGGCTTTTTATAGTGCTAGCCTTCCTTGTTGTGGAGTTTCTCCAGGCTCCCATTGGCACTGAACGTCCGCTGTCTCACTTGGCCAATCGCAAGCTGAGCTATTTCCCTAGGGGCTGACACTTCCCCAGGAATTCATTAAGAAGGTTTCTGGCCCGCCCCCTTTTTTACTCTTCATTCTTGTTCAGGCATCCATGTGGTGAGGTTATTCATTTTTTCCTTGTGATTTCTCTCCAAGTTATGTTAAGATTTGCTTCCAACTGAGGTTGGGGAGCATTTCTGGGGCTCTCCCGTTTCCCTGCAGTCTTTTTCCAGTCCTTTTGCTTTATTCACTGGGGGCCGTCTGGAGTTGGTGGGTTGGGGGGGGGTCTCCTTCTTTTTGAGAGAGGAAAATTACAATTCATTACAATTCTGGTCACAACTTCATTCCCCTGGCTCCATGTCAGGTTTTGGCTGCACCCAAGGGGAAATCCGGGAATTGCGGTTCAGTCTCCACTACTTGGTCTTGTTTCTTTTGATGGGAAAGTGAACTGGGGTGACCCCTTTAGGAAACGCCAATACATGATCACAAGACTCCCTCTGTCTTCTGTGCATTTCGAAAGCATGTTTACCACGAGCCCAATCATAGACCGATCTTCCGAGCTTCATGTCGTGCATTTGACGTTATACGACATTTTAAAAAAATGTATTGGGGAACTTATCCACATGAATACTGTGTAACTGTATTTATGAATGTCTAAAACAATGTTACAAAAAAGGTAACCGTAAAGCCACTGTAGAACCATTCCCTCCTAATTATCACAGCAGCGAGACGCCACCGAATGTGGATTGGCAGGATGCCGTTACATAATCCTTCACTAGAGACTTGGAAACGGTAACACATTTGATAACCGAATGTCCTGCAGTAACAGAAGATAGAACACTGTTTCTCGATACATGCTTTGAGGAATTGAGGTCCATGACGGCGGAAGATCAAAAGCAATCAAACGCCAGTCTCTAAAAGGCACAGACCCGACTTAATCTTCTTAACCACCCCACACCCCCGCCCTCTGATGAGACCTCACTCAGGCGCTAATGTTGACACCACACAGACAAGCCAGATACGATTTAATTTTGGAAAAGGTGGCAAAGGTTCGATATCACAGTCTAACACACCGGAAGTAAAATAAAACAAGGCACAGGGGATTGAACTTAGAATAAGAAGGCATTCCAATTCAGAACCCGTATAGGATGCCCAACGCTTCATCAGCAAATGATCGGACCTCAGACACGTGTGCTCAAAAAGGGGACAAAGCCAAATGACACTATGCCCGCAATTCCGCGTTCTGTATGACACAGGGCCTAGTAAGATCGTTGTTTTGTCCTCACCTCCTTGTCTTGTTGCGCTTAGAAACACTTGAGTACAGATGAGTTATAAATGACTTATCATATCATACCAGGTGGTAGTATCACCTGCATATAAAAAACAACGTAGGTGTCCAATTAGTACAACCCGTCAGTCTGACTCCCAAGTATATCTCGATGTTGTCAAATAATTCAGGATACTGCCAAAAACCTCAGTGTAGTCCCAATATTGCAGGGGGCTGCTAATACAATGATGCAAATGTGCTAACCTGCAAAACGTGTGTGGGTGTGTGGGGGTGGGTGTGTGTGTGTGTGTGTGTGTGTGTGTGTGTGTGGGTGTTTAGGGCCAGTGCTCCAATATGGTATGGTGCTTTAAAACGCGTCAGAGTTCTGAATAGTGTACATGCTTGTCGGTTCCCACATTACCCCGCAAACCTTCACATTAAGAAGCCAGGTATATGGGTGGCCAATCGCATCCTGTCGCACCTGTGTCTCACTTTTATTTTGCAACTGTTAAGCAGCTACAATTATGAAACTTGACCAGCTCCGCGGGGGGCGAATACTGTTCTTAATGTGGCTAGAATTGGGGAATGAATAATCTCTTGTGCTGGGAGGAACCAGTGTGGCTGTGGAGAGAGGCTTGTGGTTTGGTGGTAAGGCTTCCAGGACTGGGACTCAGAGTGTTAATTTTAAGTCTACACTGTCACAGGGCAGCTCACTACACTTCACTGTGCTCTGTTTTTCCCATTAAGTGACTGTGTGAACAAAATGTTTCTGAACGGCTGACTGGGCAGCACATATGTGAATGACTGTGGCTGTCTTTGTTTAAATATGATTATGCGTTTTACCCGTAACTCGCATATTGAGGAATCGAGATGTCCCATCTTGAAAGCTCTTGTAACACCACAAATGTTGGGAGGAATGCCTTTTAGAGTTTATGATGTCACCACACTGGCAAACTGGTCCCACGCGTCAATGCATGCCTTTGAATAATGTATTGTAATAAGCAATTCATGAGACATAGGCCTTCGTGCAGTGGAGTCATTTCATTCCAGCTGCCACAAGAAACACGCAGCCTCTTCAGCTGCCCTAGGACAGGAGACACCTGAGAGTTACAGTGTTCCCATTATGCTGCTTCCAGGGCCCATGTCCTCACTCAGGTGACAATATGAATCGTGGATACTTTTCCACATCCGTTTTCACACTACCTGCGGGAGCTCTTTAGGTTGCCAGGGAAGTGGCCGATCAAAAAGATGACGTGACTTGCATGACTCCATGTGGTTGTATTCTAGTTTTAGTCTCATAACCAGAGGATGGGATGAACACCTGTGAGGACGATGGGTTTATCCAAAGCTCAACTAGAATACCTCTCCTCAGTAGAACCTAAATAATGAATTTCACACGAGCGTTGTGCCGAGACTGACGCATCTTATCACTTTTCGGAGGCAAGAGGATAGCGCAGCATGGAGGGAGGACTTTTAAGTGAAGCTAGCAAGGTATGGGGTTGGGAGATGCAGAGCTGAAGGGGATCTCGCGGGGGTGGTGCAATTTTAATTTAATAACTACTGTACTGTTAAATGTAAGTCGTTTTAATTGATTTGCAAAATATATCATAGCTTTACATTGTGATCACTGATGGTGGAGCCTGCTAGGCCAGCGGCTATCTTGGATTCGAGCGTGGGCCATCCTGTGCTCTCACCCATTGAAGGGGCCTGGCAAGAAGGTCCCAGTCCCCTTCCCTCTCTACTGTACGGTACAGGCAGTGGGCTGTACGCTACAGGCGGCCAGTCTCCTCAGCAACACATCTACCCACTGCAGCCTTACGATTACATGTCTAACGCGCCTCCGCTCTTTGAACTGGAGAGGAGACCCAGTGCTTCGGAAGGCTGACCCCCCCCCCCCACCCCCCACCAGCGGCTTGCGAGGACTTCATCTTCAAGCACTTCCTCCTCCTCATGCGTTCCCCACAGATGACGGCACTCCTCAAGGACGTAGTGAAGGAGGTGAACCCGCAGGTGGCGCCTCCTTGGCTCCACCTCTGGGCCCCACCGCCTGTTCCTCCAGCGCTGCCAGTGCCTGACCCTCCACCCTTCCAGCCCTTGCTGGTTGTCCAGATCCCCTCGCTGCCTCCTGTACGACCAATGCCTCCCCTCAACCGTTGGACCTGTCTTCGTTCCAGACAAGGGGGGGCGGATCCGCCGGCACCTGTGTCCCAGGGCCCTGACTCCCCTCAGTCTGTAAAAAAAAAAAAAAAAGGGGTGGGCAATGAAGGTGATGACCATGACGCTCAGGACGATGAACTCTTGGCATCTGTTAAGGTCTTTCATTGATTTGTTATTTATTATGCAAGCGTTTCAAGGTAGGCCAGGTGGCAGTGCAAAGTGGGCCAGGTGGCATGTGCAGGAGGACTGGTCTGGGGGTAGGAGGGGAATGGTGCCCTGTAAGACTCAGGGCACCAAGCAGCCAGTCAGCCTTCATGACTGCCTTCAGGGCCTTGCAGAGTTCTTGGAGGTCCCCCTGCCCGAGGAAGACTGGAGTGCTAGCAGAGGTTTTGGGCAAACTCGCCACGAGCCGTTCCAGCATTCTGCTCCAGAAAGATGTCCTGCTCATGGCAAGAAAGGCCTGGGAGAAGCCCAGTCCCAACTCCCAGATGGAACAAGAAGTTGGACACTAGGTTCAGGCTGACGGATGGGGAGCCAGTCCTACTGGCCTTCTACTCGCAGCCGCACTCTTCAATGGTGGCCATGACCTCCCTCTATTCTAGACCATCGTCTATGTCGTCTTCCTCCTCGGGAGCCTCTTCTAGTTGCTTGTCAAAGGAGGACAAGGTCCTTGATTCTTGGGGCAAACGGTGCTACTATATATCAGGGCTACATCTGTGGCAGGCTAATGCCGAGGCCCTCTTGGCTGCGGCTAACCCGAAGCTGTGGCGGGAGCTGGGGGAGTTTCTGTCTGACCTCCCCCCTGGAGAGGCAAGCCTCCTTTAAGGCTGGTCTGGCGAATGCCCGGGCCGCTGCGCAGGATCTCATTAAGTCTTCGGTCTCCCACATCGACGCAGCCAGCAGAGGGTTGCGCCTATGGATTGAGATGAGAAGGATGGCATGGATGCATGCATGCCACTAAGTTTTCATCTGACGTACAGGAATGGATCACTGATCTTCCCCTTGACAAAGAAGAAAACCTCCACGCAAACCCTCAAGTCCTTAGGCATCCCGACTAAGCCAGGACAGAAGTCCTTCCCTCAGTCTCGGGGAAGGGCTGACTTCAAACCTTGTGCTTTCCCCAGCTTCAAGGGGTTTTGGGACCACAGTACACAGAGGCCTGACTGGTCATCCAGCGACAATAGGAAGAAACGGCAGTGTTTTTTTTTTTCTCACTCCCCTTTCTCTGCTCCCGCCTCAGATGCCAAAAAGCAGAGATGTCATGGTCGGCAAACACAGCTCCACAGAAGGGGGCGGCTGGCTCTCTTCCAGGACAGCTGGAAGTGTTATTTCAAGAGTTCATGGATCCTTTCTATGGCCTCCAACCTTCTGTCTTCCTCTTCCTTTTCTTCTACCCTTCTCTCTTCTACATCAAATAGGGTCTCTTTTACGGGAGGTCCTTTCTCTTCTGGAGATGCAGGCGGTGGAGCCGGTTCCACTGTCAGACAGGTGCTCCGGCTTCTTCTCCAGGATTTCTGTGGTACTCAAGACAACCAGGCTGGCCTGTCTTTCCTGAACTTGTCTGCACTGCTCGAACGCTTCAAGATGATTACTCCTGGGCCCATAGCAGAATCCTTGTGTGCAGGGCACGGGATGTGTTCCCTAGACCTCAGTGATGTGTTCCTTCTGTGAGAAACCAAAGGGTGTCTCACTATCTAGACCCCGGGGACCTCTTGTTCAGGCAACCAGGGCATGGCCTTTGCCTTTTGATCCTGTAGGTGGACAAGTGCGGGAGGATCACCTGGGTGAGGGGTCCTCTGGGAGTGGGGGTGAAGCATTTTGATGGCAAGAAGCGGTATCCCCCTCTTCACAACACATTCCTACCCAACACTTCCTCTGCCTTTATAGGTTGTTGTAAGTCTTGTCCCGTTGCCCCCTACCCAATTCCAACCGGTACCCACATCAAAGGGAGCCATAGGCGAACAAACACAACACCCTATATCACACAACAACAAAATATTCCCCTTCTTCAGATACTATTTTTACCACCTCTTGAAAAAACTACCAACTCCCACAATTTCTACCTCCACTCTAGAAATCCCATTTACCAAACCATTGGGATGAAGAGGCAAGAGGGAGCTATAAAGATTACCCAAAGAAACCAATGCACCAGGGATTACTATGGAGAGTTGCCATTTGTCCCGGTAATGAGGCCAGGCAAAGTCAGGCCTCCCTTTACAATCATTCCCACCTGAAACTATGTTAACTCTCACAAGATGTAGACACGCACGAACACACACACGCGCACGCACACGCACAAATCAAGAGGGGGTACAAGCCCAGCTGAAGGAGACCCCTGAGAGCCCAGAGCAAAAGAGAACCTTGCCTCCAACATTGCATTCAAAAGATACCAGAAGCCCTCCTGGGTGAACTGCCAAGTTGGGGAGGTGAAGCCGCAGCTGTGGTATCGTCCTAGCTCCCAAATCAAAGATGCGAACAAAGAAACCAACACAGCCGGTGAGTTAAAGCGAGCAAGTGACAAATAATAGCGATACAGTATAACAGAGTGGTCCGGCATAGCGACAGTGCCCAGTCGTTTGTCTCTGTTGCGCGAGTACTGATGTGAGCCTAAAGGATATGAACTGTTTGCTTACAAGGCAAGAGAAGCCTAAGGAAAGTGAATCGCGTTGAGTTGTAAAGTGAGAGGTCTGAGCCCGACTGAGGGAGACTTGTGATGAACTGTGAGTGATTGAGAGGTCCGAGTCTGCAGATGGAGACCTGTGGCGAACTTTAAGAAAGTTAAAGTGGTCCTGCAGAGGTCTATAGTAAAAGCCTTGCACATTTGAACGTCTTTGGCATCAGTAAAAGGTCAGAGCCCGACTGAGGGAGACCTATGTGAACGTTTTGTTGAACTGTGAAAGAACTTTTGGAATGCTAGGATAAGTGACTTTAAGGTGGAAGGCCAGACGGGCCTCGATCCACGTTTTGAACTTGCTTTGAGAACCTGAGCCAGTGTGTCATCCTGTATTTGGGGCCACCTTACCCTGTAGTGTCCAACGTGGGGAGGAGAGCTGACTCTGCCATCTTGGTCCTTTGTTATAACACTGATTTGTCTTTTACATATACCTTTTTCCATGCACCCATTTATTGTAATAGCGTAAGGGCAGGCCATGGGTATATTTAGTATAGGCCACTTTTATTTTGACAGACATGACTAGGACTATTATTTTTTGATTGTAGAGCATGCTCCCATCTTTAGATATAGGGCCAGATAGGAGTTTTTCCAACCCTTGCTATTCAACAAACACCATTGAACCTTGCATCTCATGTCGGTCTTCACTTGTGATACCATACCTTCCTTACACTTCATGTCCGCCATCTAACATCCGCATTGGAAGTTTCTGTGGTTCATGATTGTCGTACCACCTCCAGCACAAGGTGCTCCCCCTTCGGTCTCAAGGTGACTCCTCGTGTGTTCACAAAGCTGATGAATACATTGGCGGGCCCCCTCCACCTGGAGGGCCATGACTTATACCCTCATCTGGAAGACTGGCTAGTCGGGGGCCAGCACTCCCGAGGGGCGGTGCACCAACTGAGCATCTCCCTCAAATGGCGGAAGTTGCAACAGACTCTTGCCCAGGATTTGGTGTTCGTTGGTGCACGCTGGGCACTGCGGCACAGTGGGTGTGCCCCATGCCGGAGAGACTCCTCTCTCTCCGCAAGGTGATGGGGCACCTTCTGACCAACTCGACCACCTCTGCATGGTGGTTGCAGCACCTTCTGGGACTGATCACATTGAGCGTGCTTATAGACCAGCACGCCCGCCTCAAGATGAGGCGCCTCAAATTACACCTGGCGGCCATTTGGGGCTAGTAGACTGGATCTGCCGAACAGGATTCCAATTCCCCGCTCCTCATCCCTGACCTCTGCTGGTGGCTGGACTGCAATGTGGCAGTCGGAACCCACTCTAGTGGTGATGACGGATTCCTCACTGTCGTGGGGGGGGCACTCTTGAGGACTACTTTTCTGCCGCTCATTAGGGACACTGCGGTTCTGGTCAGGACCAACAACTCCTCTGCAATGTTTTACCTGAACAAACGGGGTGGCACCTGTTCCCCACCCGCCTCCCCATCTGTGCATGGAGGCAGTGGCGATATGGAAAGGGATTCAGATTTCAGCGGCCCACCTCCCGGGGGACAGCAACGTGGAAGTGAACCAGCTCATCCGATTGGGGTTCAACACCTACGAGTGGGAGTTAAACATCACCTTCTTGTTGACCCTGTTGCAGAGATGTTTCCGGATCTGGACTTGTTTGCATCTCCTCTGAATTCGAAGTGCCCCTGCTTTGCCTCTTGGGTGGGCTGGGGGACGTGTTCCAGCTCTGCTGGCATGGTCGCAGGTGCTATGCATTTCCTCCTCCACCATTGCTACATTGGTTCCTCTGCAAGTTCCGGATTTCGGTGGGCAGCAGTCCTGATCGCCCCGCACTCTGTCCAGGGTGTAGTTCTCAGACCTACTTCAGTTGTGCTCCCAAGGGCCAGTCTATCTTCCGATGTCATAAGCGTTTTAGGCTAGTTTTTCCTGATTTCCCCCACCCATCCCAACATGCACAGCAGAGCCAATTGTAGTTTGATACCAACAGCCACCCAGGTATCTTGGTGATGTTCTGTTATTTTGGGCTAGTAACCCTAAATGAATATCCATTACCATAGCATATGTGGAGGTGTTAACCTTATTCAAACCCACACCTGTCATACAGTGTACCCCTCTACCTATACAGCATGAGAGAAATGTGTTTATCTATGAACTCTGTCACAGCTTAAGAATGATCTTCAGAATACCTAAATTAAAATGTGCCCCCGGTCTTCAGTTCTTTTGAGAAAGAATCCATGTTTATTCCACCTTTTGCATGAATATGCTGGCCCAATACGGGGCACCGTTTTCTCCCATAACCATACAAATCAGTTGCATTTTAAAACGGAAATAGTTATTGTGCAGTTATGTGCTATGAATCCTTGATCTTAATAGGTAAATATCTGTAATTGCACTGCAAGAATGAGCACTGTCCAATACTATTTATTTTCTAATAAAGCTTCATGGCTGAAGCACAAGGTCGTTCCAAAACCAGGTACATTTGAGTTGATCCCAGTGCCCGGGAGGTGCTGCCTAGCTGTGAGATGTACTCTTGTACTCTCTCACATAGGAGCATCCCATAGTAGTAGTTCTTTCAGCATTAGCAGCTTTGACACACTGCCAAGTTTGTCCAGGACTCTAAATGCGTTTTGCTTTCCCAGCCTGCATTTGTGATCCGTATTTTGGCATTTTTTACTGTGGAGTAAAGGTCTGGTTTGTTTTCTCCATGCACTTGTTTATGCTGTCTTTGGGAAGGCTGTTTCCCATTAGTGCTCTTCTTCCTTTTTTGGAACACCTCCCCCCTACCTTTGTACTAAAGGGTGCTTTCATTGGTCTATTGCTATTCTTGGTTGTACAATGCTTTCCAATTGGTTGGGTAGATACATTGCATGATTTGGACCAACTGCTGTGGGTCCATGTTGGAGGCTAGATTATTCCTGATTCTAGACAGGGTACCACCCCCCATATCGCTCAGTTGTGTGTGTGTGTGTGTGTGGCTTCTCCACGTTGCATTAAGTCCAGCACCTCTGATATCTGATATTCTGTGCACACTGGGACAGTGACTGATTGTAGGAATTGGAGTATTTGCTAAGATTGCCCATGTATCCATTTAGGCACCCATGACTGTGCCTAGTCTTTGCTACCAGGTCTCCCTCAGCAGCCGGTCTGTTAATTCCCACAGGGATCCCTTCTGTCGTACGGAATCCTACAACATTTTCCTCCTCGCAGTAGAGTACCTGATCAGGGTCTTCTCCCTACCAGTAGGGAGCTCAAGCAAGGATTCCTCTGCCTCTATGGTGGTGCTCACAAAAGGTACCCCAAGCTCCCTGGTTGCTAGCGTGTCACTGGCTATATGAATGGTCAAGACTCTGATTACTTTATTGTATTTAGGTGTGCCTTCCTTGCAGTGCATGCAGAAGTTGGAAATATGGTTTTGAGAAGGGGAAATGGTATGTATAAGTTATTTGGGCCTTTTGATTCTAGGATTATTTCTCCCAGATCAGAGAAGTTGCATGGACTCTGATGGGAAACTCCAGCTCACACCCTCTACCACATTCAAATAGCTCACAGCTTCCTGGTAGTCTGGTTTTACTGTTCTGCAGCTGCACCTCCATGTTTTATAATGCAGTTGGGCATCATACTTTGTCCCAGCAGCAGTGAGCTGCACTTTCAGGCATCACAGGGCAATTTCTTTATTGCAGGGTATCTCTAAAATATATGTCCAACAAATCTGGGGGAGAGAAAAAGCTCTCTAGGGTAACATGCAAAGGAATACACTTATATGGAGGGAGTGGAGCTAGCAGAGCTCTATTTTGGAGTGACCTGCTTACCTCTTGCAGTAGAACAGGTCTGCTCTAGATCAAAACAATCATTGGGCCTGGATCGTTTTGGAAATGGTCCTTTTGCGTCTACTGTTGAGCAACAAATTACATTCTTTACTCAGGTTGCTGAGTATTTCCACTGTTCTTTTCTCAGACGTTCCACTTGTTAGTGTATCGCAGTGTAAAGTGCTCAACTCCACCCTTCTACAATTTTATATTTCGTTACTTATGTTTTTCATAGCACTGTTAGAAACCACTACTCAGTTTGTTGTGCAGTATTGCTATATGTGGTGGTAAGAATAAGTGGAATATAACAAAGGAAAATATGCAAAGTAGGGGTTGGAAAGGCAAGTTCAACAATTTCTAAGATATGGATACTTCTTGACTTTCTACTGCATCAATCCAGCATCTATATTATATCTGAACCTGCTTTCCACGGCATTGCTCAGCTCCCCACCCCAGAAATAATTGTTATATAGTCTTTGTCAACACAAACCTCAATTCGTGGAGATACTCTCCATATGCGGGAGGACCTGTGTGAAGGGCTGAAGCTGTACTTCTTGGGTTTTCTTGTGTACATCCTTTTATTATTTGGCTAAAAGTATAAATACTAATGTCCCTGTTGTGGTATCCCTGGGGCAGATTGCTTAAAGCTCTGTGGCAGAGTGCCAGGCGCTGCGCTCGACCCTCACCAGATTTCGGGCTGCTTAGGCCAGTGGGAAAGGAATGCACAGCTTCAATGCATGTGGCCGGTGGACCGAGACGTTGCATGTGTTCATGTGAAGCTATCAATCTGTATAGACCAGTCCAATAGTACTTGGTGAACTAAAGTTTATCAAAGCATGATTATAGTTGGTATGAAATCCAGTGCTTGAATATTGTAGGCACCCTCCCCGTCTTTAGACGTGCGAAGAATAAATGAGACACTCCCCAGACGGGGAATAAGGCTACAAGGACAGGTTGCGTGAGTTCAAAAAAATAGTTTATCTGGTTGGCATCCAAAGAACTCTGCTGCCTGAGAGCGCTCTGACAAATATTGCGGTTACATCATATTATAAAGACACATTTTGTCATAATTGACGCAATTAGTATAGGTTATCACAGTGGTACAGGATTGGTTGTTCAGTATAGGCGCATATGGTGATGATGTTGTTGTCCCATCTGGATTAGTTGCTTGTCTTGCGGGAAGGTGGTCATCACGTGGCTCTATTGTCCGTGTCCAGGAGGGGTGAAGGTCAGGTTGCTGTGTGGCGGAGTGATCACTAATTAAGCTAACATAATACATCTCTGACGCATGCACTAAATGATTACTTTGAAATACATTTATTGAAACTACTGGAAATCACTAAGTCTTGTACTTATTTACACAGTTAATTATCGTGACTCATATGGGTCATCCGGTTACAAAGGTTTTGACCATCACGATAGCATTGATTGACGCTTGGGTCTGGACTCGTAAAGAATCTAAGGCATGCTGGTATGTGTTAGTATTGGAAACGATATATGATGAAAGAGATGCAATGTTAGTCAGGGGTCTGCCTGGTAGGCATCGTGGTGGGGTCACATACTTGGTACATCAAGTGAATGCCTTGCAAGGACACAGGGTTACTCTGGAAGTAATTGTCCAATGGCGAGGGTAAGGGGGCATGGATAGGTTTGTGGAGATGGATGCTTGGCTGAAGCCAGTTCACACACGAGGCAGTGATCTCGGAAGAAGACTGGGCTGTTACATTTGTTCTTTGTTGCAATTACCTCTGGCTTCAACGTGAGAATGGAGCCGCAAAGATTTCCAGACACAGTGAGAGGAAAGGTGGGGGCCATGTGTGCTGTGTGCTATATGCGCGGTGCTGCAAAAGGGGAGAGAAGCCTTTTCGTATTATCGCAGCGAGGCCTGGTTACCGAGATTGCGTCAAGGGGGCACAAAGATGGATGCCTTGTGTCCTGCGTGATGGTCCCATCTACGCTGATGCCAGTCAATGACTATTAGTTTTTTTGTTCTTGTTTCGGTAATACTCAGCTTCAGCTATTGCTTCATCCCAGGCTGGTGTACCTTCTATGGGCATCCATGCTCTAAATACATTTTTCAGACTGTGCCCTTTCCTAGCATACTCATTAGGGGTACATGTCATATATATTCCTCCATCCCCATCCAGGTCCACCCATATTTCATTGTACCACTGTAGCTCTCTTGGTTCTTTTATAGTAGTGTAATAAAGGTTGTCAACTCTATCCCCGTTTTGACTGTATACTGCTGTCCTGTGATATCTAGGTGCGTCAAGTTCCCCAGTTCCCCAGTTTGCATTTGGGCATCTATCATGGTTGTTACCGTTGCCTGACGGCCCATTGTTGGCATCATCGTAGCTGAATTGGGCATAGATTTTGCACCACATCGGATACCTAATTGGCACACACGGAAAAATAGCATTATGAAGACGATGACGGGAACAAATATTTTCATCATGGTGTTGAACTAGGATGGTATCCAGTTGAATATTCTTTCTCTCAAACTATGTACTGCTGATAAGACATGGGAAAGTGTTCCATTGTCTTCATCTTCAGATGGCACAAATGTGCAACATGCTGTTACGCTCACCTGGCTCCCACAGAGGCGTCGATCTGAACTGGACAGCTGCGGTCTCTACCAATGTGACGCGTAGGGCCGAGATGACGGACTGGACTGACCCACATAGCTTCGTTTGCTTGGCCCGTAGGAATATTCTTCTGCAAATGGAAAAAGGGAATTAACCACCCGTGGAGTTGAGCGTAAATCCCCCCGCCCCCCGCTGTTCTCCCCATAGATCACCTTTGATGTCCTCTCTTATAGTCTCACCTGATGGTTTGAAAAGATGAGCTCTCCATCCTGCATTGAGCGCAAGGGCGCGTTGATAACCAGTTGCTTCACTGGCTCGAAGGAATTGGTGAGTTCCAGAACAATATTGACTCCGAAAAGTATGTAGTTCGTAAGAGTTCACATGTCTGACTTTCACTCTTGTCCAATTCCTTGCAGTTTGCAGCTTGACCCCAGCGAAGAGTTCCTCGTGGTAGCTGACGAAGTTCAGGTAAGGATTTGGCTACACAGTTCAACAAAATAAGGCCAGAATGTAACCTGTTGCTTGCTCCCTTATTCAGATGTGGAGAGAAAATATGAAGTTCGGGCAATAATGTCTCTGGCGGTAAAATTAGGTAAGTCTATTGTGGTGAGAGTTCCCCTTGTTTGTCCCTTTGTCTCACTTTGTTGTCCTTTTGTTCCCCTTAGAGGCCGGGGTACGGCGAAGATGCAATGGAGACTGCGCCGACCTGTGAAGAGGAATGGTACCCCCGGCGGTAATCAGGTAAGTCTATGGGGGTAGTTACTATTGCCTCTGTTTATTCCCTTGGCTCACCTTTGCTGTTATTGTGTTCCCCTTAGGTGCCGGAGTGCGGCGGGAACGTGCAGAAGGATGCAGTGGATCGTGAGGATGCTGCGAAGGCCGGTGAGTTCAGCGCAGCGCTGCAGCAGGCGAGGCGGCGCGCGTAAAATGGTTCTTTCTTCCAGCTCGAAGGCGCGGTGGATCCGGAATTCAGGTAAGGATCGAAGGTTTTGCTCTTATTCTAACCTTTTCTCCTTCTGTTCCTCCCTTTTTCTAGGAGCTGCAGACTGGATGCAGGCTTGCAGACACGGTGAGCGTTAGGTGCTGGATACAGAATAACGTGAAGCGTGTGCTGCTCTTCGGGCGTGGTTTAAATAGCCTCCAGAGTAGTCGCAGGTAAGTATTCCTCCCCAGGCCCACCTGAGTAAAAAATAGTCCCTAGGTAAAATAGTCCCTTCCAAGCCTCATTTGGCTTGGAGCTCTGCAGCATGGTCTGCATCAGGTAAACTTGCAGCATGGTCTGCATCAGGTAAGTTCTACTCTGAGCCTGGCGGGGTTGCTGGACCTGGTCTGGTTCCCCAGGGGTAGGCATCATGACAGCACCCCCCCCCCTTCCCCGTGGTTTTGGTTTGTCTGAGAAATTTCGGTGGATTCTTTTCACCAATCGAGGTGCATGCACGTGGTCACTAGGTTCCCAAGACCTTTCCTGTGGTCCGTAACCTTTCCAGTCGATTAAATAAAAAAGTTTTGACTTCACCATCTTGGAGTCCAGGATGTTCTTAACTTCAAATTCGGGTTCCCCATCTATAAGGATGGGGTCTGGTGGCTTGGTTAGTCTTGTCCCTGGTTGCACTGGCTTCAAAAGTGACACATGAAAGACGGGGTGAATTTGCATATTAGCAGGTAAGTCCAACTTGGCGGCCACCGGGTTGATAATGGCCTTAATAGAGTAAGGTCCCAAATATCTAGGGTTAAAGGTCTGCGCTCCCTTGAGAGGTATGTGTTTTGTGGCCAACCATACTTGGTCCCCTATCTGGTACTGTGGAGTATCACTTCTATGCCGATCAGCATCTTTCTTATATTTCTCCTTCGCCTGTTTTAAATGTGCAGTGGCCTCCTTAAAGGCTTGTGTAATCGTAGCGTGTAGATGGTCCACTGGGGGCATTTCTAAGTGTTGGGGTGAGTCAAGGTCTGAGGTTCGAGGGTGGTGCCCATATGGGGTATAAAAGGGGCTTTGTCCAGTTCCAGAATGCACTGAATTATTGTATGCATATTCGGCGATCCAAAGAATGTCCTTCCAATTACTCTGTCTGATGTAACATACAACGCAGATATTGGTCAAGAGTCTGGTTGGTCCCCTCCGTTTTTTGGTCTGGGGGTGGTGACTGGTCAAAAATCTCACGTGCATTTGCGCCAATTGACAACATTTCTTCCAAAAATGTGAAATGAATTGACTGCCCCGGTCAGAGACCAACACGGATGGAAATCCATGTATGCAAACAATGTTTTCGAGGAATTCTTTGGCCAGGATTGAGGCTGAAGGTAGTCCTTTTAAAGGAATAAAGTGGGCCATGTTGGAAAAAAGATACACTATAACTAGAATGATGTTAAACCCATTACAAGGAGGTATATCAGTAATAAAGTCTAATGATGAGGTGTGCCATGGTGTAGGCGGAATGTCTAAAGGTTGTAAGAGTCCAGCTGGTTTTTTCTTTTGACTTTTTTGTTTTGGGCGCAAATGCCACAAGACATCAGAAATGATTTAATATCCTTTCGGTAGGTGGGCCACCAGAATTGTCTTTTAATTTTAGCTTCAGTTTTTGCAATACCTGGGAGCCCTTCCATTAGGGTATCATAACGGGGAAATGACTAGCTCTTGTAGTTCCTTGTGTGGCAGAAATAGCCGCCCTTGGTAATAAGGCAGATCATTGGTGACAGAGTAGTCCAGGCCTTTCTTTACCCAGTCCTGCAGTGCTGTAGGATCAAAGAGTTGCTGGATCTTTACCTGAATGTCCTATAGTGTCTGTAGAGTAGTTATGCCAAGAATCCTATGTTTGGAAATTATAGGTACTGGTTCTGGGTTCACTTCTGCCTCTCCCATCCCTATTCGGGAAAAGGCGTCTGCTTTACCATTCTTACAACCTGGTCGATAGGTTATCACGAAATCGAACCCTGCAAAGAACAATGCCCATCGGAGTTGACGCGACGATTGGGCCCTGGCTGTTTTTAAATACTGTAAGTTCCGGTGATCGGTGATCACAGTAATGGTATGCCTGGCACTGAGAAGATACTGCCGCCAAGCCTTGAAGGTGGATTTAATGGCTAATAACGCCTTGTCGGTAACCGCATAGTTTAACTCAGGTGCCGAGAACTTTCTCGACCAAAAAGCTACTGGGTGAATCTGGCCAGTTTCAGGGTCCTTTTGAGACCGGACAGCTCCCATGGCTAGACTGGATGCATCAGTTTCCACTATGTATGGAAGTACAGGGCGCGGGTGTTTTAACACAGGTGCAGACGTGAATTTCGCCTTCAGCTCTTGGAAGACATTTTCAGCTTCTTCAGTCCACATAAAGCGTTTATTTTTGCGCAAGAGTGCTGTGATTGTTACGCTCACATGGCTCCCACAGGGGCGTCGGTCGGACCCGGACAGCTGCGGTCTCCACCCACGTGATGCGTAGTGCAGCGGTGACTGACTGGATTTGCCCTCCTAATCTTGTCTGCTTAACCCGTAGAAATATTCTCCTGCAAGTGGAGAGATTGATTTAGCCACTTGTGGATTCAAGTGATGGCACCCCCACAGTCCTCCCCAACTAATCACCTCCGAAATGCCCTCACAGCAATCTCACCTTACATTCTTGAAAGATGAGCTTTCCATCCTGCGTGGATTTGCAGGGGCGCGTCGATTCCAGTTACTTCACTGGTTTGAAGGCTCGGGAGAGTTCCGAAGAGTATTGACTCTGAGGTTCCTGGTGAGGACCAGTAAGTATTAAGTTCATAGAGTTCAATATGTCCGATGTTCACTCTTGTCCCCCCCCCCCTTCCTTTCTTGTCTTGCAGCTGGCTCGTGAAAAGATGCTCTTGTGGCAGCTGGTGGCGCTCGGGTAAGAGTCTGTATTTCCCGGTGCTGTCTGGTAAATGTTGCACGAGGAAAACTTTGTTGTTTTGTCTCTCTTTACAGATGCGGCACGTGAAAATATGGAGAGTCACAAAAGGATGCCTCCGCTGGTAAATCAGGTAAGTCTATGGTGGTAAGAATTATATTTGTTGGTTCCCTCGGCTCACCTTGTGGTTTTCTTTTGTCTCCTAGGTGCCGAAGTTCGGCAAAGAAATGATGGAGGCAGCGCCGACCCGAAGGATGCTGTGAAGACTGGTGAGTATGGCGCGGCGCTGCAGCTGGAGGTGCGGCGCGTGCAGAAATGATGTTCTTTACAGGTCCGGAGACAAGATGGATCCAGCATCAGGTGTAGAATAGAAATAAGTTTGTTTTCTAACCTTGTCCCTTTCTTTCCTCTTTGTTTTAGGAGCTCCGGATCCGAGGCGGGCGTGGCAGAAGACTGGATGCAGGCTGCATGCATGGTGAGTGTTACACTGCTGGATGCAGAATAATGCAAAGCGTCTGTTGCTGGTCGGGTGTGGTTTAAATAGCCTCAAAAGTAGTCCCAGGTAAGAAGTCCCTAGAACCACACCCAAGTAAAAAATAGTCCCTGTAGAAAAATAGTCCCTTTCAGGCTTCATGTTGGATTGGAGTCATTTGCAGCATGGTCTGCCTGAGGTAAGTAATGACTATGAGCCTGGCGCCTAAGGCACCAGGACTGAACCCAGATAGCCCCTAGCCGGGGCTGCTGAGGTTTTACTAAATGTCTAGATGTCTGCTCCCGGGGCTGATGGACTCGGTCGGGATGCTTGGGGGTAGGCATCATGACAGTGATGGGATGTACGACATGTGAAAAATCTGGGATGAATCTGCGGTAGAAATTGGCAAAGCCGAGCATGCTTTGTACTCCTTTAATTGAACTTGGTGATAGCCACTTAAGGATTGTGTCCACCTTTCGTGAGTCCATTCGGACTCCCTTTGGGGTCAGGATAAACCCAAGGAATTCAACTTCTGTGGCATGAAAAACGCATTTTTCTAGTTTTGCATATAGTTTGTGCATCCAGCAGCGTAACACTCACCATGCCTGCAATTTCTCAAGGACTGCTCGGACGTGCTTCACATGGTCATATTCTGAAGAGGAGTATACTAGAATATCATCGATATACACAACAACACAAACGTCAATGAGTTCACGAAGGACATCGTTCATGAAGTATTGGAAGGCTGCTGGTGCATTGCACAACCCGAAAGGCATCACCTGGTATTCGAATAACCCAGCAGTCTTCCATTCGTCGCCCTCTTTTACACGTACCAGATGGTATGCCCCCCGGAGATCTAATTTAGTGTATATACAAGCGTCCTTCACTTGGTCTTGTAGTTCAGGAATCAGAGGCAATGGGTATCGGTTCTTAACAGTTATCTGGTTCAATGCGCGGTAGTCTATGCACGTTCTGAGGTCACCTTCCTTTTTGGGCACGAAGAACAAAGCTGAAGATGCAGGGGACCTGGATGGGTGAATAAAGCCATTGGCAAGGTACTGGTCAAAGTATTGTCGTAGGTGAAGGTTCTCAGGTTCCGTAAGGGCATAGATCCTGCTACAAGGGGGTTGTGCACCGGGTATGAGATCGATTTGACAATCGTACAATCTGTGAGGAGGCAAGGTGTTTGCCTGTTCCTTTTGGAAGACATCCTGGAATTCTTGGTATTCTGGAGGTAGTTGCATGACTGCTGTGGTTACTGTGGCCAGGCCTAAGTTCTGATTTTTCTTTGGGTAACAGGTTTGTGCACAATCCGGGAAGACTATTCTCTTCTCTCGCCAATCAATACAGGGATTATGTGTTTCCAACCAAGGTATCCCCAGTATTATTTGGAACTGTGGGGCTTTGATTAGATCAAACACAATAGTCTCTCGATGCCCATCCTGACCAAATAGTGTCATCTCTGCGGTGGAATGAGTTACAGGCCCAGAGGCAATTTCAGTTCCATCGACTGTGGTGATGACAGATTCATCCTGGAAGCCAATTCATAGTCCACATAGTTTCCCATGGCCCCTCTATCAATGTATGCCCTTAGTGCGTGCATACGCGATGACTGCCCTGGATCTACGAGGACCATTGGTATGATGAAATGCGAGGTCTGAGTATCCTTCTTCAAGCTTGGCAAGCGGACCTCTACGCTTGTCGGGCATGGTCGTTTCCCGAGTCTGACTCCATATGGCTTTTATCAGCAGCTCCTAACACCTTCTTCGGTGGTTTTACAGGGCAATCCCGTAGAAAATGCCCAGAAGTTCCACAATATAGACACAGTTGCATTTGCCGTCTCATTTCTCTTTCCTTCTGGGTTAAGGGTCCTTTAACCCCTCCGATTTGCATGGGTTCTGAAGCATCTGCTCCTTTGGGGTTAGAGTGGGCTTTGACCAACACCCGATTCTCAAACTTGGTTCGATCAGCCTTTCTGTTCTGAAGTCTGTGATCTAACTGGACCACGAAGTCTATATATTCAGCGCAGTCTTGAGGTGGGTTCACGACTTGAGCCAAGACATCCTTGAGTTCTCCTCGAAGCCCTCGATGAAATAACGCGATTCGTTTTACCTCAGGCCATCCAGTTTCCACTATCAACCTCTTAAAGGTCGCGATGTAGGATAGAAGGTCCTGGTTACCGTGTCGTAGGGACAAAAGTTCGTTATCCAGGGCCTGTCCTTGGGAGTGCCGGGCAAATAGACTTTCCATGCTAGTTTGAAAGCCCTGAAAATCCCGAAGAATTGGGTCATCCTGAGTAACTAGTGGAATTGACCAATCTGCTGCACTGCCGCTGAGATATGACAATACAAACACTACCATGGCTTGATCGTTTGGGAAGGCTCCAGGTCTGCATAAAAAGTGCAAGCGGCATTGGCTCATAAACACGGCGAACCTTTTGGGATCTCCGGCAAAGCGTTCGGGTGGAGCTAATAGAATATTTCCCGGTAGGTTTATTTGCACAGGGTTACTTGATAACACAGGAGCTGGATTTCCCCTGGAACCAGGTAGGGGTGCTTGTCCAGCCTGGCTTTGCAATAGATGCCTAGCAAGGTCATCAGTTCGCTCCTTTGACAAAATCAGTTCTCTTCGAAGAGCATTGGTTTCTTGACGGGCGGAATGCACTTCAGCCCTCAGTTCCCCTAGTAATTGGGCCAATTGGTCAGTCTCTGAGGTATCCATAACGCCCAGGTGGGAATTTGTGGGTAGTCTTCGCGTTCTGTTACGCTCACCTTTCTCCCACAGAGGCGTCGATCTGAACTGGACAGCTGCGGTCTCCACCGATGCGACGCGTAGGGCCGAGATGACGGACTGGACTGGCCCACCTAGCTTCGTTTGCTTGGCCCGTAGGAATATTCTTCTGCAAATGGAGAAAGGGAAATTAACCACCCGTGGAGCGAGCATAAATCCCCCGCACCCCTGCTGTTCTCCCCACAGATCACATTGCAGCATGGTCTGCATCAGGTAAGTTCTACTCTACGAGCCTGGCATCATAGGCACCAGGACCACACCCAAACTGCCCCTAGCAGGGTTTTTTTGGCTTGCTCAAAATAACTTGATGCCTGCTTCCGGGGTTGCTGGACCTGGTCTGTTTCCCCGAGGGTAGGCATCATGACACATGCGCTCCCAATTTTCTGGCAAACACCGCCGTCCATTGTCACGAGGAGATCTAAGACGTACCAGTTCTGCATTGTCATTAGGCGCAAGGCACGGAGTTCCACCTTGATCACGTTGAATTCCTCTTCAGTGTCGTTGGCAAGCTGGATCAGCTCCTAGCGCACTATTTGTAACCACTTGGCATTTGTTCGAGCCTGGAGACTGGTGTTAGGAGTGAAGCAAAGAATATCTCTGCAGAGTTGAAGAGCTTGTATTTTGGTGGGATTGCGGCAAGAAGAGCAGACGATTCAGAGGAGATGTAGTTGGATGATCTCCTTCTGCGAGAAAGTTTTTCTTTTGTCTTTTTCTGACAATAGTTCATATGCCGGAGGCTCTGTTACTTCTGGTTTGGACGCTGCCGATATATCAGCCGATTGCCCTGCTGCTGATTTGCCAGCCGATTCTCCTTTCCCACCTTGGATGTGACTTTCTGGTATCACCATCAGAGCTGAATGTAGGGTTACCAGGGCGCAAGTGCCCTTCCATGAGGCTGGGAGATGCAGGTATGCTTGTTTGCCGCAGATCTAATACACGTCCATGAGGGCTGCTGTTCTGTTTTTCATATCTGGTATTATGATTGTCCTATTGCAATGCCTGTTTGCTCCCATAGGCACTTCCCCCTCTCCGTGAAAGCGCAGTTCATGTGGTATCTTTCTGTGTTCTGATCGGTTTTTCCAGTGATTTAACCCATGTTAGTTTGGCAATGTGCTGAGACCATACTGGTGTGCACGTTTCCTTTATCCATTTAAAGTTCTCTTCAGACAGTCCTCGGAGTGCCTCAGCTTTGCACTCAATCGTTTCATCATGCCATTTAGTCTCTGTGAATCTTGTTTTTTTTTAAAACGAAGAACGGTTCCTTGATGCAAATTACTCCTTGGCGCCTGCTGGTGCATGTTCTCTCGTTCTCCAACATTTCTATTGTTACTGTGTGTGCTTGGAAGGTGCTCCGAATCCTACACAATACGAGATGAATTAAACACTAGGCATCTGACAAGGGTACCCCTTGAGACGCCAGTATTTTGGATGTTCCTGATGCACGTGGAATAAGAGAGCAAACCTAACAGCTCTCATTGGATGCTTGTTTTGCTGTGGCGCTCATGTCTGAATATCATTTATTTGACTGATCTGGGTGGCAAGGGTCTTCGATTTCATCTAATCCCAGGCCATGGTAGATGTCATACCTTTCCCTATCCGCCCCCCTTTTTTCCCTCCCCTTGTTACTTTGTACTTTTTATTAATGTATTGGGAACACCCCAGACCATACTGTGTCATTAATGTTATTTACTGTGTCATTGATCGGTGTGTCTGGTGATTCGTGTGTAGCAGCAACATAAAATGAGGTAGGGTCTTTGATTGTCTGTGCATTCATGTTCTGTTCAGTTAGGTTACTTGACCAAAAATAATCACCATCATATTCGTTCCTCTCATTATTGTCATACTGTCTTATTGCGGCAACTGATGAGAGGGTGGTAGCGGAATTATCATCAAAGTGCATCACAATGAGTGTTATATTATCGTCATTGTCATCAGCTGAATAGTTTTCTCTCCACATTGTTTTTACACCTTTCCAAATTAACGTTGAACCTTCCCGTATTAGCTGGGCCCCGCTCCCCCCTTTTTGCTTCTCATGGACAAGGCACAAAAGCGTGTAGTACCATGTCATAAAGAATAACATTACAGATAGCAATACTGAAGATTATTTCAGCATACATTCAACATTGTTATATTTGTTAGCTCTGTTAACAGTCCTATCGCTAACTAACAGTAAGTCATTCCCCTGGAGTGCTCTCCTTTCGGCCATTGTGTCACCTGGAAGGGCGATATAAAATTAAGTGACAAGCATATATAAAACACTTTTTTTTTCCTTCATTAATGTGACTATATTGTTTTTCTCATTTTCGCATTTACATCTGTATTCTTTTCGTGATCAATGGAGCGTGAGGTGTGACCCAGAAACAGTGTGAAAAGACAGTATGATCGATAAAGTATATTTAAAAAAAGGAGAGAGAGACAGAGAGAGACGCAGACAGATAGACATGCAACCATCTTGTAACGCATTCCTCGTCTAAATCTTTCATAATTATTTTTCAGCAGTGTTCACCATTTCGGTGTTACTCACTTGTTCACACTGAGGGAGTGCTGTATCATGTGCCCTTCTCACATCTGAGAGGTGCACCCAAGTCCCTTTACTTTGACAGCAGTGGGCGTACAGTACACTACCTCATATGGTCCATGAAATCTCGGCGAGTTCCATCGCCGCACAAAACTCTGCACATACATGTTCGCACCTGGCATTAGTAGGCCATTTGGGCTGTCTTGGGCTGCAGTTACTGTATCTGTCGCAGCATTTTCGGTAAATGGTGGGGCCATCTGGCATGCTATACTGCATACTGCACGTGTTAACTGTGTAAGGTACTCCATAAATTCTTCCCCCAACACTGTGGCAGCTCTATGTGCATCCGATGTTTTCCTTATTGGTGAGAGTGGCGTGTGTATACGTCTGCCCGTTACAATTTCATGGGGGCTTAAATAGTGGTCTTTGCTCGGTTGCGTTCTGAGTTGGAACAGCGCTAGGGGCAGGCAACACACCCAGTTTTTCGAGTGTGTTGCACAATTTGTACAATTTGCTCTTCAGCAGGCCGTTGATCCTCTCCATCATCCCATTAGCCATGGGGTGATAAATGGAACACAGTTTGTGCTTAACCCCCAGAAGTGCTGTTACTTCCTTGAAGAGGTCGTTCACAAAGTGTGTGCCATTGTCTGATCTTATAACATCACAAATCCCCCATCTGGAGAACACCTCCCGCACCAAAAACTTAGCCGTGCATTTCGCGTCCGGGTGGGGGCAGAGTCCTGCTTCCACCCATCTTGAAAACGGGCATACTATCACAATCGAGTATCTTGCTCCGTTGCATCGTTCTCCCATGTCGGCATAATCGATGTGGCGCTCTCGAAAGGGCCCCACAGGACGCAGTAAAGTTCCTCGCAGTGTTCTCATAGTCATTCCTGAACTGTACGTCTGATATGTGGTACATTCAATGATACATTTTGATAAATGTTCCTGCAGGTTGGGAATAAACCAGTGCTCTTGGATGTCTGCTGCAATATGTTGCTTTGTCACATGGGCTGGGAAATGTAGTTGCTGGAATGCTATCTCTAATAATTCCACTGGCATCACTAGTTTCCCATTCACCTCCTTCCTCCAGATCAGATCTGTAGGTGATTGTTTACACCCTTGTTTAGCCCATAGTTCTTGCTCTTCCAGTGGTTCTCTCCTCTGTAGTACCATTATCTGCGTTACTGGTGTGTTGTTGTACACTTCCTCTAAAGGTTGTGTAGTGGGGGTCTTAATGATGCATTCAATTGTTGATGGTACATTGAAATACGAGGCCTCCTTCGCAGCTGCGTTGGCTGCTGCGTTCCCTAATGAGATTGTATCTGTGTTGTTAGTATGTGCCTGGCACTTCGTCACCGCTGACGGTTCTGCTAACGTTTCTATTAGTTTGTTCAATAATGTAGCATATTGAACTGGTGACCCATCTGCCCTTTGGAACCCCCTCCACCGCCATCATGATAATCCTGAATGTACTGTTGTTGTGGCATAGGCTGAGTCTGAGTATATGGTTACTACACATCCTTTTGCTACATGCAGTGCGTCAATTAATACCATTAGTTCAGCGCTTGTGCAGAGAAATGAGATGGGAGGCGTTTTTGCACTATCGTCTCATAGTTAAATTCTTCCATTCTTACCACTGCCATCCCTACATGTTTTTCCCCTGTTTCAGTGTCTATTGACGCTGACCCATCTATGAAGTACATTTCTCCTTCCTGTAATGCTTTCTCGCTGGCTTTGGGAATGTCGTCCTTCTCCCTCGTATGTTGCACAATCGTGCTCCTGCATGTCTCCGACAGTGCATGGTTCTGTAATGAATGTAGCAGGATTTACAGTTTTACATCTTACTACGTGCACATTTGGGCTGGAGATTATTATTTCATAAGCTGTTGCTCTTTGAGTTGTGAGTGTAAAAGTGAATGCTCTGCGTATAGTGTTACTGAGCAGCCCATTACAATTGTGGTGCTCTTTTCAATCGCGAAGGCCGCTGCAGCGAGCGCTTGTGTGCTTGCGAAATGACTTTGCATTACTGCATCCAGCGTTCTGCTGTAGTAGGCCAATGGCTTCTGGCCTAGGGACGTTTTTTGTGTTAGTACTGCAGTCATCAGTGTTCCATTGCAATGTGAAGATAGGTAAAATTCCCTCTCATAATCTGGGTTTGCGAGGACTGGCACGTTCGCGATCATGTCCTGTCACCTAAAGTATTGTCATCATTTCATGTGTCCACTTTATGAGGACAATATTCTTTTGGGACTCCTTCAATGCCTGTAGCAACAGGCGGGTATATGCTGCGTAATCGAGTATCCAAGCACGGCAGTAATCACAGATGCCTAGAAATTTCTGCATATCTTTTACAGTTTTAGGTACTATCATGTGACGTATGGCTGCTGCCCTGTCGGGGAGTATTCTCTTGCCATCTTTTGATATTAGCTATCCTATGTACAGCACCTCTGCTAGGCAGTATTGTTTATCCACCTTATATCCTTTTGTAGCCGGTAGATTCAGCAGCACTATAGAATCTTCTCTGCACTTCTCTTCAGTTGTACTGCAGATGAGTAAATCATCCACGTACTGTATTATCACACTCTCTACATCAATGTTTCCAAGATCTTTGTGTAAAATTCTATTGAAAATGCTGAGGCTTTCCCAATATCCCTGTGGTAATCTACAATGTTCATAACTGTTTCCTCCTAGCGTGAATGCTGTGAGATAACAGGAGTTTTCATCAAGTGGTATGGAAAAGAAAGCATTTTTCAAATCCACCACCGTGAAGCACGTAGCTTCCTTGGGAATGCTGCACAGAATTGAGGCTGGATTAGGGACTAATGGGAACTCCTTCTGAATGATGTCATTAAGTGGGCGGAGATCTTGTACCATTCTCCATGACCCTCCCTTTGCCTTTTTGATTGGAAAAATCGCCATATTACACGGGGAGTTGGATGGCACTATTATCTCTTTCAACAAGGCACCTACTGTTTCTTATATTCCTTCCTCCGCCTCTTTTGATATTGGGTACTGTTTAACTCTTGGGAGTATTGCACCTGGTTTCAATTTTATCTTTATGGGAGTTATGTCATGCAATAACCATACATGATGTGGACCTGTAGTCCAGACTTCCGGCAGTACTCTTTTCATATCTTCATCAAAAATTGTAGGTGGGATGCTTACGCTGGCCATGAGTGGATTGTGCACTTCTCTGTATTGAATCATGATGTCACAGGGTATACTCATTTCCATTATTATTTCACCATCACCCTCATTGTCAGTTAACAGTTCTTCATCAGTTAAATCGTGCAACATTGTGTTTGGATCTATGCATAGTACTGTTCTCCATTCGCAGCCATGTGTGCGGAGTCCTATTACTGCGATACGTTTACTTGAAACCTGAACCCCCTATAAATCAATGGACAGGATTGTTCCTGGTACAACATCTGTATTCACAATCGGGCGGAAAATGAAATTCACGGGCACCCTCCATTCCTTTCTAGTTATTTCTGGTACCACTCGAGCCAGCACTCTGATGCCATAAATGAAAATGTCCATGTCACTTGGTACCCCTCTTACCACCACTTCATTTGTCATGGTGCTGATCATTAGCATCGCTCGTGCGGGGCACGCTCCTGGAGTCGAACACACTATTCCCCCCTCAGTAAAGGAGATGGTCATATTTAACTTGCTTAACAAGTCCCTTCCCAGTAAATTGATTGGCGCATCTTCGTGATACAGTAAGGTAGCGCACACTGTCATTCCCACCACCGTTATCACCAGATTTTTTGTGTAAGGAACTTTTAAAATAGCCCCAGAGAACCCCTGTGTTCCCAAGTTTTTTCCCGAGAGCTGAAACCGCCTTTCCATGAGACATGATTTTTCCGCTCCTGAGTCTACCATAAAGATAAAGTGCTTGTTTCCTATCTCTGCTCCAGTAGTGGTTCCTCTTCTGCACGTAGGGTAGTGGATAGGACTGGACACGCAAGCGCTCTCTGTGGGCTGTCCTAGTCTGCATATGTTTCAGTTCCTGGCACTGAGAAAACATTATCTCCTACCACTGCTGTGCCGCGAAAAGGCGCAGGTGCACTATTCGCTGCTGTTGCGAAAATGTTATTTGTGATACCTACTGTGTTTTGTCTGGCCCTGGGGTGCGGTGCTCCCCTCTGCTGTGGTTGTTGTGGCTGAGATTGCTGCCTTTGCTGCATTTGTGGCTCACTATAGTATTGATCACCTTGTCCGCCCCTCCCATGGGCAGCCCATTGGGGCTACCTGGATGTGGATGTCCGTGCTGTTGCTCGTTTCCCATTGCGGGCTGCCCTTGATAATATCCCATAGGTCGCATTCTGCAGTCTCTTGAATAGTGTCCCCATCTACCACAATTCCAACATGTTCCTTGTGGCCCTCCTCTCATTCCAGGCCCTCCAAATCCCCTGTTCCCCATTCCTCCGAATCCCCCTTGTGGCCCTCTGTACCCACCTCGTCCTCTTGCTGGCCTTCCTTGCCACTGAGGTCCTCCGTACTGTTCCTCTCCGTCCCCCTGTTCTTGCCTTCCTGTAGCCCATGCTGCAGCCATCCTCACTGGCGCATTTCCCGTTCCATCATCTCCTTTGCTGCTCCTATCAGTCGATGTGGTTGCGTTCAGCACTGCAACCTTCACTAGCTTATTCTGCACTAATTTAGCTTTGTCTGCCAACCTTTTCTGCGCTATCTCCTTTCTCCTTCTTTGATCCTCCTGCAGTCGTGAATTATGCTTTGAATCTCAGACCAGCCCTTGGCTTCTATCCCAGCTATGTTGTCAAAGGCCTTCTGTACTTACTTCAGGAGCTCCTTTTTAATTATGAAATAGAACAGGGCGGTGGATTGATTCCACACCGTACCCGTTTTACTTCTCCACAGGTCTTGCACAAGGAGGATGAATTGTGTAGGCTCCTCCTCCTCTCCCTTCATGCACTGCATCACTAGGTGTAAATCTGGTATGTCTGGAAACGTGCGTCGCAATGCGTCCCATACTTGTGCTCGAACGTTGTTGAATGGCGATCCATCATGGTGGTCACAACTCATAGTTACACCCGGGAACCCCGCCTTCACCCATACTGCATCTGCTTGATCTCCAACTGCAGACTCCAACAAACTTTTCACGTCCCCTATTGCTATAGGCACTCCGGCTGTGTTCTTTTCGAATGCTTGTATCGATTTTCCTGCCCCTCCCGAAAGTGGGGGGAGCAGTTTCAGCAAGTTATTTTTGTCCATTTGGGCCCACGGGATGTAGTGCAGCCTTCCTGCTTCTTTGTGTATCAATGGCATTTGTAGTTTGTTTTCTTCCCACCTTACTTACCGTCCCCTTCTTTGTCTTACTCACCAGCATATTCCCTACTCGTTGTCTTAACCGCCCCTGCCATCTTGGCGGCGATCTTTCATTTAAGTCGTCAAAATGAAATGGCAGCGGGTATCCCACTGCTGCTACTGCTTCATATTCATCGAGGTCACTCGATACCTTGTCTAGTTCTTCTTCTTGCTCCCTCTCTTCTTCTTGTCTTTCTCCACACTGGCTATCTGGGGGTCGTGGGGCGTATTATTCTTACTGGTTTACCATTCAGATGGAACAGAAACTCTACTGATTGCCATTCTTGCTCTTGTCCTCATGGTACCTGGACTGCCTGTGATGGTGCTGACCGTGACGGTGTTGGCGTTGCCAGTGTTGATTCTCCTGCTACACTTGGTGGGGGAGTTGGATCAGTCGCTGCTAATGGTGGCACTTCCCCTCCCCCTGGCAACATCTGGCCCTTATCGCACAACGCTCTCAATCGTGTTATTTCTATCTGTGCGTGCGCGAGCTGTCTAATTCTCCAGTTATTCGGGCTAGGTTTACAGGTGGGGCACTGGTTGGCCCATATAGCCCCCCTCTATCGTACGGTGGTGGTGCAGTGGCTGTTGTTTCCGCATAGGTGGTCAGAGCATGGCTTGCTGGAACGTATAGGGGCTTGCTGTATCCTACCGTTGGCCTCATTAGCAACGGGTAGATTTTAGTGTGGGTATCGTGCACTCTACTCCCACTGACCCACCTACCTCTTCTGTCATTTTATCCTTCTCAGTTTCTTTAGTTGTACTTACCCCACTTGTTGGCATTATTTCATTAACCATCCGCCACAAATCTAACACTTCTGTTCTGCAACAGTTTTCCCTTATATCTGGCCATTAAATGTGTCAAAACTAAGTCTAATACCTTTTTATCACAGGATCCTCCCTCTGGCCATATCGGAGTTACAATATCTCCCTTTATCTCTGTCACCCACTGGTCGTGGTACTTTTGTATCTTCTGACTATACAATGGGAGGTGTTGACAAATATGCGCTACGGGTGTTACCCCCCCATGATAACACGATTACCTACGTATGAGTTCACAAACACTTTGTTCACGCTCTTTTTCTGTTCAACGTTGTATGTAACCTTTTTCCTTCCCCTTAATATTAATGTTTTTCAACAATTTTTCCTCTTTCACCACTTACCGATACCATAAATTATTTCAACCATGAACATCTGTCACTTACTATTATTAAAAAAAACTTTCGTACACATTGCATTTTCAATTTTCTTAATCCACCTTAATCACTTATTGGCACATGAACAGTTATTGACAAATTGACATGTAATACCTTGACGTACACGAAAATATATAACATGAAGGCACACCACACATAACTTCTACTACCTGCGCGCTTTTACTCCCCCCTTTTTGATTTTTTTCAGGTTCTTACCCCTCTATTCTATCTTTCTCACACACTCCCCACCTTCCCTTACTACCTCACCAATAGTTCTGCTCACACGGAAAAAGAATATTCTAAATGACTACTCCGAGTCTACTAGATACATGAGACCCCCACTATTTTCTCTTTATCTTCACTTATTTAACTGCACTGAACGAGACAATGCTACGCAGCGCCGCCTTCTACCCCGTTCGGGCTAGGATTCCTCACTCTTCTCTTACTTCTTTATCTCCAAAAACCTAATGGCTATATAAAGGATAGGTCAGAAAAAGCCTCAGTATCATTCACACAGACCCTAACTTTCTTTTAATCATTTGTTACCTGCTCCCCTTTGTTCTTAACCCCTCCCTTACCTCTTGGTAACTTACGCAACCGGTACTCACGTGTTCAGTCGGGTGGTCCGAGAGTCACAGTTCATGGGTCATCCCCAATCTGGTCCGCACCCCAACCAAGCCGTGGCCCGCCTCGGCGAGCAGTTTTTAAAGTTGGGTATTTGTTAACCGGGAACCCTTGACCCCTTCTTGTTTTGCGCACAGGCTGGTCGGTCGTGGAGGCGATGGTTTTGCTGGGGGGCGTCCCGGTTCTCGCTGCACTGCACGGGCCTCGAGGCTCCTGTCCCAAATCACATTGCAGGGGTCACCAAAAATGTAGGTGCCCTCCCCATCTTTACACGTGTAAAGAATAAATGAGACACTCCCCAGACGGGGAATAAAGCTACAAGGACAGGTTGCGTGAGTTCAAAAAATAGTTTATCTGGTTGGCATCCAAAGAACTCTGCTGCCTGAGAGCGCTCTGACAAATATTGCGGTTACATCATATTATAAAGACACATTTTGTCATACATGACGCAATTATTATAGGGTATCACAGTGGTACAGGATTGGCTGTTCAATATAGGCGCATATGGTGATGAGGTTGTTGTCCCATCTGGATTGGTTGCTTGTCTGGCGGATGGGTGGTCATCACGTGGCTCTATTGTCCGTGTCCAGGAGGGGTGAAGGTCAGGTTGCTGTGAGGCGGAGTGATCACTAACTAAGCTAACATAATACGTCTCTATGACGCATGCACTAAATGATTACTTTGAAATATAATTATTGAAACTACTGCAAATGACTAAGTCTTGTACTTATTTACACAGTTAATTATTGTGACTCATATGGGTCATCTGGTTACAAAGGTTTTGACCATCATGATAGCATCGATTGAAGCTTGGGTCTGGACTCATAAAGAATCTAAGGCACGCTGGTATGTGTTAGTATTGGAAACAATATATGGTGACAGCGGTGCAATGTTAGTCAGGGGTCTGCCTGGTAGGCATCGTGGTGGGGTCACATACTTGGTACATCAAGTGAATGCCTTGCAAGGACACAGGGTTACTCTGGCAGTAATATTCCAATGGCGAGGGTAAAGGGGCATGGACAGGTTTGTGGAGATGGATGCTTGGCTCAAGCCGGTTCACACATGAGGCAGTGATCTCGGAGGAAGACTGGGATGTTACATTTGTTCTTTGTTGCAATTACCTCCGGCTTCAGCGTGAGAATGGAGCCGCAAAGTTTTCAAGACACAGTGAGAGGAAAGGTGGGGGCCATGTGGGCTGTGTGCTATATGCGCGGCGCTGCAAAAGCGGAGAGAATCCTTTTCGTATTATCGCAGTGAGGCCTGGTTACCAAGATGGCGTCAAGGGGGCACAAAGATGGATGCCTTGTGTCCTGCGTGATGGTCCCATCTACGCTGATGCCAGTCAATGCTGACATTTCATAAGGGCACGGGGGCATTCCCCACCATTATAGGCACATGGTCCACATTTGTACTACAGAAGTGAGGGAGGGGCGGGGCTGCTGGCCCCTTACTCCCTCACAATATCCAGGAATGTTGTATTATTACGTACAGAAGGAATATGATGTGTTAGCAGAGACCTGAGGAACCTCTGTGTACAAATGTTGCTGAATTTCCATTTTTCACCTCACAAATTGAGAAAGTGGTCTTATCATGCCTATCGCAGTACACTGGGTCTATGGGAAAAGATTGTGGTTTGGATTGTTTCACAGTGTAGATGTTCAGAAGAACCAAAAAAAGGGCAATGCATAAGAAACGAGACTTGGTGTAATGTGACCCATTCTCTGTTTCCAGGTTTATGACTCCTCACCAAATGCATAAGTGAAGGAGGCAGCAACACATGTCGGGGGCATGCGAAAGGCATGCGCCATCAATATCATAGTTCCCTAATTGCTCCAGTAATGTTTTTATTTAAGGAGCCCAATCTCGGTTTCAACCCTTTGCAGCCTGGCTCTATGAACACTCTGATGAAGGTCCTGCCAGCATCACTCCTGTATGTTCTCCTGCCTTGCGTTTCATCATTCTCTGCTGCTCCTTTTACTTGATGTGCTACTACCACATCTCCTGCCACCCTGTTGGGGGAGGGGGGATTGGCTTGTCTCCAGCACTTGTTGAAGGTGCCTTCTGACTAAGTCACCTCCAGAGTTCCTCTGTGCCTCTACAGTTTGCTTTCTCCTTCTGCCTCTTTCATTGTTCGCCCTACAAGCCAGCTACTGCCCTACAGTACTTGCAGGCCATTGCATCCTGTGCCTCCAGACCTCACCCCGTCCCTCAACAATTTGTCTGCTCCTGGCCTTGACTTCGAACCGGTGCAATTCAAGAAGTTAGTGTTATCCCTGTTGGCTCGTCAGAGATGTTTACCACTTTCTTTGGTGAGAATTTCCTGTATGTTCCTTCAATGGCGGAACCTAGATTAGCCCTTGGTAAGCAAGCATGCCTGGTGTAGGTGGGGATGCAGCTGAATAGTTGCTGTGCTTTCCAGTATCTCCATTGAAAAGCTGACAATCCTTAGTGGCAGGTCAAAGCCCACTACAGTTGAATATTTTTAAAAAAGAGCATGTCCAATTGGCCTCACTTAGGGTTAACATTTACCAGCAATAATCTTCTGGATTTAAAAAAAAAAGCTAAAAAACAACCCTTCTAGCTGTAGTGTGATAGTAGAACAGGCCATATCGGCTAAAAAGCCACAAATGCAATGCACCAAAATTACTGCATTGAGCCATTACTGGAACCTTACCTCCAGATCAAAACTACACAGTGATGCACTATGGGTATGCAAATTAAGTAACATGCTTGCTTATTGGCCCAATAAGGAAATTGTATGTCTTATAGGACCATGATATTTTATACATAGCATTGCTCTCAAGAATGCATGAATCAGCTGCATATGCCTTTCACCCTTTTGGGGATCATCTGTGCATTGTAGGTTCCAATCCTTAAGATTGGAGCATTATGTGAAACATGTATGTGGTTAGTTGATGCATCAAGGAGTGCTGTTAGTCTTCCGTTGATAAAGGTTTGACGTAAACCTACATTCCTCATATGGGACAAAACTGAATAAAGACCATTGTTGACTTAGAATGGTGTTAGTAAACAAAGTTGACTTCCAAATATATACAATGTAATTGATTTTTCGTGGAGGACCCCATAGAAAATGTGCCGACAGGGATGATCCTGTTTCCAGCCTTAGGTATATCTACACTCAGGAATGAGAGAGTGTGAGCTGATGTGATCGGACAGTTGATGGTCCGACTAAGGCTTTCGTCAGGACACAGAGAGGACACCTGGTGATGGATGTTGTGTTTTCAGAAAAGATGTTTTTGACAATATATCTACAAGAAACACAATGATATAAAACTATTTCCAACCAGCTAAATCATTTATTACATTGATAGCATCACCTCATTTTTCCAGATATTTCCAAACCTATGAATAATTAGTTAATGTGCATCTCAAGTATATCATTGTCCAATAATATATATACCACTTTTTTGATTTTGGATTTGATTAATCATCCATCTGATATACTTATATCTGTATAAACATATTTATGTTTTCTTTTTTCAATTGATTTTCATTTAAACTAGAATTGCATCAGTATTTATTAATATTTTTTAAATGCAACAAGGCACACGAGATTGCAGGAAAAAGGAAAAAGGGGGAGGAGAAGGGAAAGGAAAAGGGAGAGTACCTTATTAATTTCTTTAAGGTTGACCCGAGTGAGTTAAAACGATAGCTGTCATCAATACGTGTATTTCCCTCGTGCTGATGAGTGTGTGCGCACAGCACAACGTGTGTGTTTTGCATCCGTAGGATTTCCACAGGAAGGAATTCAACCAAAAAAGGTTGTTTCATATTTGTTTAGCCTGTAGCTGATTTAATTCTAAAGTGCACCCCATATCTTTGTTCGTACCTGCTGGTTAATGGAAGACCGCTTGCGTACGCAACCGCTGCGTTATCGTTTCGTCTCGCTAGCGTGGGGAAACTTGTTTGTGTAAAAAACCATAGTGGGTTGCTGGATGCGGTTCTGTCTCGGGCGTTCTGTTGTGATTAAATAAAAAACGAGGAAAATGTTTTTAGATAACAGAGGACAGTACGCAAAGGTGGACTGTCTACGCTCGAATGTGATAGTTCATAGGTAGTGGTGGAAAACTTAATTGAGTCGCACGAAGCCTGCAGTATGTCGGGATCCATGTATCAATGCGAACAATACGTGTAAGATCACGTGATCCCGCTAAAATAGCCAACCCATGACGTAGTGACATCATTGCGTGGTCAAACAGCATCTAGTGCTGTCTAGGGAGACACGATCTGTATGTATGAGGTGGCCATTTTAGAGTGTCTGCCGGCACATTTCTCTATAGGAGTCTATACTTATGTTACACAACATAAATATTAGACAAAACGAAAAAACTGGTTTAACCTGGTCAAACAGTTATTGTAAACAATTCGTAACGCCCTATGATATTATAAGACAAAATCCCGCACGAGGGTCGGTGAAAAGCTGAAATATATACTTCCTTACATCAAAGAGATGTGATATCCATCTCAAACATATAACCGCATGTGTATCCTATCGGTGGATTGCATGCAAAGCTGCTCAAGGCACCAATTCTGCGGATGTGTCAATATGGCAGATGCTGTTTAGATATCGATGCTTCCAGGTACCCCCAGTGATTACGTATACAGCTCTTTTATGGACAAATAGGTTCCACTCGATGTATACATTTAGACCACATTTTACTGAGTCTAATTTGGGGATCCATTTTTGTTCAAGTTTGTGTAATTTCAGATCCCTGTCTCCCCCATGAGGGTGAGGCTCTACAGTTTGTAGAACACACCATGATATGTCGTTATGTGAATGTCTCATTTTTTGGTAGTGTTCCACCAGTAGTTTGTCCTTAGTCCCATTTTTTTTATACAGGACCGATGTTCCCCTATACAGGTGCGGACTGTTCTTTTAGTTTTTCCAATATAGAATAACCCGTATGGGCAGTTAATACAGTAAATGGCTCACTTAGTTGCACAATTAGTAAATGATCTAAATTTCCACACAACAGTTTTCAGGTCAATGGATTTTAAATTTTTGGTAAAATTGCACATCAAACAAGTGCCACATTTATAATGTCATATAATTTACAGGAGATAAGTTCCAAAGTGTAGGTTGTTTGGACAAGTTGGCAGGCTGTCTCGGATATGTGTGCACCAGTTTGTCTCCTAGATTTTGTAACCGTTTGAAGGCAAAACGGGGAGGAAGAATGGAAAAAGATTGTGTTGATCATCTTCCAATTTTTGAGGATGTCCTTTCTCAAATCGTTACTTACAGAAGTGAAAGACGTAACACAAGTGATTTTGTCCAGTTCAGTGTTTTTTTGTTTAGACAGACAATCACTCCTTCGGATATTAGCCGCCCTCTTGTATGCCCTTCTAATGGTATGTGAGGGGTAACCTCTGGCTTTTAGATTCATCTTTAATGCCTCACTGTGGGTAACAAAGTCTTGTTTATCAGAACAATTGCATCTGATACGCAAAAATTGTCCAAAAGGCAAGTTTTCTCTCAATGATTGCGGATGAAAGCTTGCAAAATGAAGCAAAGTGTTCCTTTGGGTCGGTTTTTTGTATAGACTTGTCCCAATTAGTTTGTTTGGCATTCGGTAGATGAGTAAAAACCAGGAAAGCAATTTTTTTTTTTTTTGTGTGATTAGCCTCCCAGGTAAAATTGAGAGACTGCTCACATTGATTCAGCCAGATGTTAAAGGTGTTAAGTTCTGCCATGGTGCCCTGCCAGATCATAAAGATGTCGTCGATGTACCGATACCAGGCTCGGATGTTTTTGGCAAGTGGATTGGTGTCATTATATATGTGATTTTTTTCAAAATGGTCCATATATAGGTTAACCAGATCTGGGGCAAAGGTGGCCCCCATGCTGGTGCCATTGAGTTGTTGAAAAAAGGAGCCGTCGTGGATAAAGACATTTTTTTGTCAGTGCAATGTATTCAGCAATAAAAGCTGAAGGTGGATGTTTATCTTCTCGTGTTTCGAGCAGCTCTAGCATGACAATGATACATTTGACCTGTGGTATATTAGTATAAAGTGATGTCACATCAAGTCGTTGCCGCATTTTCCGTTTCTTCCCCGATTGCCCTGTCGTTATAAAAACTGTGGTTGGCCTCTTTGGGGTTGAATAGTTCCACTTGTGTTTGGAACATTCAGGGAAGTATCTGAGTCACTACTGTTGGAAAAGTTAGAGAAACTCACAAACTTCGTATCTTTTGTGGTCTTGACTGAAACTGCCCATTCCAGTTTGTCTGGTTAGTGTTTTGTTGTTTGAAAAAACCCAGAACTAGATAGGGATATGTTATTACCTCTCTTGTAATTTGCAATATTCTTCTTTAGTTTCCAGATCTTTTTGTCCAACGTTACAGTTTGAAATTTTGCCATCTCTGCATTCATTTTTTCTAATGCAGACTTAATCTCTGGAATACTTTACTCTCCTATTATCTTTTTCTCCAGAATATCTATGTCTTTCTATTGTTTTTTACTCTCTTCCTCTGCTGTTTCAATGATGAGAATTACCCAATCGTGGGAGCATTTGTTGCCAACTCCACTGAACCCTTTCATAAATTTAGGATTTTCTAGAAACACTCTCGGAATATTTTTGACCTGTAAGCCCTCGGGAATCACCCCAGCCTTCAGGTATTCAATCATCAGTTGTCCATGTGATTGAGTCCGTATTAATTTCTCTGTTTTTTGTGTGAGAAGGTCCAAATCATTTGTATTGGTAGGTGGAGTGGCAGAAGGTCCCGGGATTGGGGTATCAAGGATAGAGGGCATTTCAAGACATTTCACTACTGCCAGATGAGATATCGGTGCTTTCAAAAGGACTTTCCTTTGTCCCTGTATCTCCAGCAGATGCCTTCCAAACGGAAGTTGAAATGCGTAACTTCTTCCGCATTATCAGGTTGAGATATTTCTTCCATGACAAAAATGACCCAATACCTGATAATGATAACTGATCGGAAAAAAAACCTCCCTGTCATTCCCCAAGGCTACGTTTGTGGAGCATAGAATCCTTTTAGCATTGGGGTGTGGGGAAAGTCCCCTGGAAGAGGATGGTAACTATTGCCGTGCCGAGCCGAGCCAGAGAGATTAATGGGCGTGGATTCCGTGCGTGTGCATTGCGAACTGGGGAGCGTGCCGGAGCTGCTGTGGCCCTAGTGAACAAAAATGGTTTCATCGTGAAACCAGGCATCCCTAGAGGGCACCCATCATTCCCAAGAGGAGTACTCTTACCTTGAACAGACATTACTTTGATATGGCCATCTTAAATTCAGTCCTAATGCTGCCCCAACGACATCCCAGACCTGCAGCAATCCCATGTGGGGGGAAAAGTGGATGGGGCTTATCCCTCAATTAACACCTCGCCTGCCCAAAGGCACTCCACGGACCCAGAGCAAAGGAATGGATTGGCCAGGAACACAGGCCCGATCGGATGAGATTTGGAGGACAACAGGAAAAAGAAAGCCTGGATTATCGTGATGAGGACACAGGAGAAGGAGGCAGTCTAACAGACGAGCAGGATAGAGGAGGAAACGGAAGAATTTTGAGGCGGTTTCTGGAGCAGGCAAAGTTATTGTGGTTTTGAGAATGGGTACGGCTGAATGTGCATGCTTATGTGGAAAATGAGCGGGATAGCTTAGTGTAAGGAGTGATTGTAAAGTGAATGTTCTAGAGTGAAAGAAGAGTGTTGTGGTATTAGTGGGAGGAGAAGAAGGGGAAGAGTTAACATCAAACGATGGAGGCCAGGAGGAAGGCAGAGTGAAACATTGGAGGGATAGATCATTGGCGGGGAAGAGGCAGTGTGGCAGGGCAGGGCAAGGTGAAAATGAGTGTGACTGGTCCTAGGCAAATCCAACAGATTAAATGCAGGCACGTGTTCCCAAATCCCTGTAGAACATTACGCTGGGCTAGAGTAGGGACAGTTGGGAAATCCCAGCGGTAGTCCGTGCGCCTGCATTTAGGGAGACCCCTTCAGCCCAAGACGAGAATGAAGACAGTAGGAGTTATCATTCAGTAGTATTAACGAGGGGTTAGGGACGCATGGGCTTGCATGATGTATGATATATTTATAATGCGCTTAATACCCAGAGGTTTCTAAGCGCGGACCCGGGGATCGAACCTTTGTTTCTGTGTCGACTTGCTTCCAAGGTGCACATGTTGCCCCTGAGCTATCCTCCCAAGACATGCCAATGGGTAAGGGGGAGAGAGGGCGGCCCTATGGTCAACTGTTTCCCAAGCCCTCTGGTTGAAACGAGAACCTTGGAACATACTGATTGCCCTGTCCTCCTCGTGTATTCAAAGAACACCCCCTCCCTTCTGTTAAACCTATAATAAAAAACATTCTTCGACTCTATAAGCCCCGAGGTGTTTTGGGGTCAACCGTGGCGATTCATTTTGTTTGACTGGCATATTGTGTGTGATGAGGTGTGTGTGTGGCATGATTGGAAGTATATGTGGTGGCACATGTATGACTTGTTGGTAGGGTGCAGGTAGAGTATATCATGTTTTGGGTAAGTGCAGTTTGAGCATGGGATGGTTTAGTGTCTGGAAGTGCTGTTTGGTGTGTTTGGTTTGCTTGGCATGCTGGAGTGGCACGTGCATTTTCATTTGACTGGGGCTTTTAGGTGTGTGGCATGTCTGTTTTGGGTTGTACGTGGATGTGTGTAGTTTATGCATTTGGTTAGTGGTTGTCTGTAGTTATCTGGTGAAATAACGGCATTTTTTCCATGCTTACACTAAGTACACTGGGACATGCACACTATGGACACATTGTTTTTAAACCTGCTAATGTTTTAAATGTGTTAATCGCTATCAAATCTTTGAACCAAAACATTACGTGTTTTATTGATACCCTGTTTACCAGGCCCTGGTCAAGTTCCAAGAGATGCCAATTCTATTATCGGACCTTAATGAGAAATTAATGTTATTATAATGTGGACATGAGAATAAAGCGGGCGTTGCGGGGTTGATGTTGCACAGCACGTTCTTCAGCATGAAATTCCTAGTTTAACATGTATGGTAGCTGCACCAGCTTTCGCCTCAGCCCAGGTGGGTATTTATTCGCGCTGCACTGCTGATGGCGTGACTGATGGCGTCCCCTCTTTTGTTCCCACAGTGCTGTCGGACTCTCCTTGGATCAGCACTTCTGGATCTTGTAAAGGCAGATGCTTTGAACTACAAGAGGCTGACCCCCCCTACTGCCGCTGCGACAACCTTTGCAAGAGCTACAACAGCTGCTGCTCCGACTTTGATGACCACTGCTTGAAGACAGGTATGATGAGCCGCTCCCCAACCCAATCATTCTATCAGGGTCTGGAATATTAATACATTCCACCCCTGATATCTAGAGAAGGATGCTCAGTGAGCTTGACCTGCAATCCGTGTTTAATCCATATCGTCTTTCTTTATATTGAAAGGAAAGTGGGAGTGCATCCCTGAAATATGAAATCGGTGGGAACAGGGTGGCATGTTAACTAGCAAGTGGCCCATGTTACACACAACACTTTCCAGCCCCTCTTTTTTTCTAGTGCTTTTCTTTTTAGGTAAGAGTGGTTTGTATTCTTAAAGGTGTCGTCCAGGAGGACTGAAACTCAGAATAGAATGCAAAGTTGAGGAAAAATAAATTGTAACATATTGCACATGAAAAGGGGCCCACTGACCATTATCTGTTTTCTTCTCTATTGCTGTGAATTACAGTGGTTTGCTTCTTTGTTAATGATACCAAAGCATTGAGGGTGTATTAGATAGGGGTACCATTTTGGTAGAGGGACCAGATAACTCCTTGTTACTAGCGCAGTTTTTTAAGGACCAGGCAGTTTACAAGTTGTTTCGTGGTTAATTTGAATTGACCACACTGGATGGAGCCGATATATTCATGCTTTCTTAAAGGAACACCCAGGCCTGGTGACAAGTTATCGTTTTATATTTCCTACCCCGCATTTGGGAGCACCAAGTACATGTTACGTCTGATTCATGTCGCCAGCAATAACTTCTGAGAGGTTGGGTATGTACCGGATGGGGATATTAATTGTTGGCAAATTGAGGAACCCTGTCAAAGCATCTTGATACCCGTGTACAAGGGTGGTATTTAACTAATAGTCATAAAACCTAGTTAATGTCTCTACTTTTACTTTAAGTGGTTATTTTTTTTAAACTTTGATGGTTATTGGCCATTATTTGATGTTGCTCTGCGTTCAGACTAGAAGCTGTGCTCTGAGTGGACCTAAATTGAAAAGGTTCCATGGTTCCTGGCAGCATCCCCATCTTTTAGTCTACATTCCACACTTTAAATCGCGTGCTACTGCGCGATTGCTGAACACATTTCCTGCTCCCATTTGCGAATTTCACTGTCTCGATAGAGTATTGTAAAGAGTAACCTTATTAAGAAAATGTGTATTTATGATCGCCACGCAAAGCTACCTGACAATAACAAGAGTTCCTGTACATGTAAACTCAAGTACACATTATCCAGTTTAATAAATAGGGTAGGGAGGACGGATCAATACAGAGTGTCGTACCATATGCTAGAGCTTGTAGCAAAAGAGTAGATCACTGTTGTTACAGTATAGCCCACTTTTTCAATAAATATAGCCTCTCGTGCTGTTGAAATTGCAGGGCGCGGCTGGGAGTGTTCCAAGGACCGATGTGGAGAGGTGCGCGGCGAAGACAGTGCTTGCCACTGCTCCGATGACTGCGTGGCCAGGGGAGACTGCTGCACCAACTATCAGGTTATATGCAAAGGTAATCCTTTAACACGATAACTTGTTCTCTGTGCTTATCACTGATGAAGTCCAAGGAGCATAAACACATGCCTGCGTGCCTGCTGGTACTCTTACTCTGAGGAGACTCACCAGGTATTTCGGACTTTGACTGCTGTCATGAGGAGGGAGGGAGGAACGGAACAGTCATACTACAAGGTTTCCGATCGCATCAGTTGTTATTCCGAGCTTTAAAACAGATGAGGGTTAATACAAACTGGATGGGCCTATTTAGCTTGCCTTAAAGTATTCACAGGAAAAGGAATCTCACACATAGGGATAGGTGTTAGTGTATCCTTATGAGTTCTGTTTCTAAAAGCGGGATCAAATCCACCCCTAGTTTTAGGCTAATGCTGGTAGATATTCTCCCTCCTACTTGGTACTTGGGGGGGTGGGGGGAGATATGTTATGGGTTTTTTGCTGTTTTGGTAAGGATTGTGCTCGTTAGCCCTCAAGGGTTTATTGCTCATTCAAGGGATGCTGCTTACAGAAATGGAAGAGAGATTCCATGCACTCTCGGACTTGGGGCTAAGGTTGTGTTTCGCCCCATCGGTCAGGGTCCCTGGTTCCTGAAAAGGGGCCCAGGGCCTGTGATTTTTGTCACATGCCTGTATGGGTGGGGTAAGCCTTGCATGCAACTGAAAATTCTCTCTCCTCTGGAAAATCTATTTGAGCTTTTACTGTGTCAGTAAAGGGGTTCTCACATTGTTGACTAAGAACCCTTATATTTCCTGGCACTTTCTCTCATGATCGTCCACCTTCCTGCACTCACTATGCTGCCTTTCAAAGATAAATGTGGGGAAAGCATTAATGAAGCTATCGACCCCGCGCTGCTGCTGTGCTAAGAAGCAAATGACCTAGGTAGATTGCGTGCGAGGGTAATCTTTTACACCCTACCTGTTGTCAATTTTCACACCTTGGAAGTCTGGCACTGAATGAGATTTTTAGAGAAATTATGCCTGGGTTCGCTGACGCACTGAATTGCAAAATACAGTTGCTTTTATAGGCTAGCCACAGATTTGTATGTTTTTGACATATTGAAAACCTGATCAGTGCGTCGACCAGTCCAGCTCTATATTTGTTCTTGCATTTTATTTTGGGTACTTTTTGAGCATTGGCCCTGCAAGCAGTGGAATAGAAAATATTGTATATCTGGCAAAAATATATATTTAATGCAGGAACCCTGTATTCAAAGTTGCTTGTCAAAGCTAACGATTTGCCAAGTGTCATTTTTGTATGACTCCACATATCACTCCTTCATCCACCTTTCGCTAGCCAAGTGAGTCTCCGGGGATCGAGCAGGAGCTCTCCCTTTTGGCAATCCGCGCTGCCGGAGCAGCACGGAGACCTGCCCGCACTGAGGTAAGACAGAGGGCTTAGTTGAGAGCCGGGAAATTCCGCTCGTGTGTCATTGTTAACAATCCTTGCTACTATCGAGCATGAGACGCCACGTTACTTCCAAGTGCAATCGTGCTGTAATTGAGTGATTTTTGTTTTTTGTTTTTAAACATTTTTTTTTTATCTTTATTTGTTTTGGTTTAGGTAGTCATTTTGAACAGCAGAACATAAAAGAAAAAAACAGCGACCAAACACTATTCTACATACTCACAAAAACAAGTATCACAATAGAATTTCACAAAAACCGTTAATTAATTCAGAATTCATTAAAATCACTAAAATTATCCATGGGCCTAAAATCTTTGCATTCTTTAGCTCAAGTCGCATACATTTCTTAAAAAGGTTGTCACACGAATTTTTAAACTTGTACAATTATCATGTAACATTCTGTACCATATGAAATCTCTATTTACATCGTAGATTGAGTTTACAAATTGGGCAAAGTATTTTAACCTTTATGCCTTCAATGCAGGGCATACGAGCAGGATGTGTTGCAGTGTTTCGACTACACCATTCAGCTTGCAGAAACGACACCATGGCCCTTGTTCAGAGTGTCGATTTCTAATACATTTTATTTGATTAGTGAGCAAGACATTAAAACAAAAACGCATAAAATCATTGCGCAAGCGCCTCCCAGGATATTGAGTCAAATATCCTTCCATCACAGGCTGCCATTTCCAAGTGGAGCAAGCATAATTATAAAGTTTTGATTCCATAATTGTACATTTAGTTTTTTGCCAATTAAAGCCCATAAGGCTAGTTTTAACTTTTTCTGGTTTATTACATAATGAAACCGTTGACAAGCCTAACTCCTTCAGGCAGTTCATGGTCTCGACATTGAGTGCAAACAAGAAGGGATTAGTCTTTTCCTGATAAGCGCATGCGTAAAGCGGCCCATCCAAAGCTTTTTTGCATTTTTTCCATAAACATAATCTTTTCCAGGTGGCATAAGTAGAGAGCGATTGCAAACCCAATTCCTATTTTAGCACAGATCTCAAAATGTTACCTTCAATACAGTTCAGTTGTTCATATTGTCCATTTTGGAATAGTTCCGTTCCAAACATTGGGCGTGGAATGATTTTTTTAATTGAGAGCTGGGAAATTTCGCTCGTGTCATAGTTGGCAATCCTTGCTACTATAAAGCATAAGACGCCACGTTACTTCCAAGTGCAATCGTGCTATAATTGAGTGATTTACAGCGACGAAACCTGATGCCTGCAACATTTGTTAAATTCTGTGCACTGATTTAATGCATTCCTTTCGCCTCTCCATCATGGCGTTGTGCGTTTATTTGAACTAAACGGCCCTTCCAATACAGCCATAGCTGATTGGTTGCACGTAGCCATATACCACCTACCAGCTCACTGGTGGGCGGAAGCCGTCACCGAAGACTCCTGTCCTGAGCCTGTCCAGAGTCGCCAGTCAAACTATTCTCATACCTTTCTGCACCCAATCAGCTTATATATGTGTGCTGCCATACCCCGTTAATCTGCGGTAACGGAAGCACATACCTCCCTACTACCTGCATGTAATGTACCTCGCTCAGCATACCCCCTGCAAGCGGCTTATCCGTCCATGCAAATGTCCAATGTGAACCTTTCTGGCTCTGCATAACTGTTTTGCGCCTGCCTTATGCCGTGTCTCAGATCTAACGTGGCATGAACAGATTGGCACCTGACCCTAGCAATCACTCACAACTTCTCCTGGTATCCTCCTGTGACTCATAACCACCTATGCCATTCTTAATTCCCAGCATCCAGTAGCTTTCTTGAACGAACTTGGCACCTGTTGTTAGGTTGCAACCCACAATTGCCATGTTAACTGCCAATAGCCTCCTAGAATGAATTGATTACTGTTGCTGTTCGATTGTAATTACACTTCACTTACATATGTTTTATATAACTGCCAATAGTTCCTGAGAACACACTGTTCACCTGCTCTTTGGTAGTAACTTATAACTGCCCTGTTATACATAACTGCCAGTAGCCTCCTAGATTGAACTTAAATTTACTACCCTCCTGTCTGATCGTGACTCACAAGTCCCTACGATTTATACAACTGCCAGTAAATCTCCACCCTGTCTCCTTTGGAGCGTACCGGCTTGTTCTTGCAGAAGGACGTTCTGGCCGAGGGCCGCAGGGTTTGGGAAAAGCCACACTCTGGACTTTTCGTCAATAAGAAAATTGACGCGAGATACAGGCTACATTCTTCAGAAGAGGTGGCCCTGTCGTTTTGTCGCCCCCCTCCTCCACAGTGGTGGCTGCGGCCCCTTTGCAGTCCAGGCCTGCAGCATCCTCTTCCACGACGGCTACTCAGGTTCTGGGAAAGGAGGACAAGCTCCTCGACTCCCTCGGGAGGAAAATCTTCGCCAACTCGGTCTTGCAGCTCAGGCACGCCAATGCCGAACTGGTGTTATCAGCGGTTAATATGCATATGTGGAAAGGTCTGTCGGAGTTTGAGGAGTTCATCCCGGTCGAGAAGTTGGAAGACTTCAAGACTTCAGGGTCTTGGCCCAGGATCTCCTGGAGGCTGTGGCTCATCACGGAGACACCTCGGCTCGGGGCCTTATGCTGGGGGTTGATACCTCACTGGATGCCACTAAATTCTCAAAAGAAGTGTAGGACAAGGTGTTGGACCTTCCGTTCGATGGTAAGGAGCTCTTTCATTCTACAACAGATGTAGAGCTCACCAAGACGAAGGATAGCACTCGGACAGCTAAGTCCTTGTCGGTCCTTGTCAAGACTCCTTTCAAAATACAGAGACCGTTGTCCCAAAGCCGACCCTCCTCTGGCTTTAGGGGCTTCATTGACCGGAAGTCTCGTAGAGTGGATACCCCTTTGGGGAATAACCTCCGTAGGCAACAACGGACTCAGTTTTTCTCCCGCTCCTCAGCCTCAGGTTCAGGTGGCAACACCACCGAAAAACCTGCTAAATGAGGGTTCTCCGCACTCGCACGAGACCCCGGTGGGAGGACGCATTGCGTCTCATTGGGAGGCATGGCAGACCATCACCGAAGACAGATGGGTCTTGTCAGTCGCTCGGGCGGGCTTCCACTCACCCCTCCCCCACCCTTCAACCCTCCTTTTCAGCTGGCGGGCTCGCCCTTCCTCAAAGCCGAGGTTCAGAAGCTTCTGGACCTCAGAGCTGTGGAACCCGTTCCCCTCGGTACCCAAACCCAACCAGGCTGGCCTGCGCACCATCCTAGACCTTTCCCAGTTCAATCTTTTCCTACCCCAAGAGAAATTCAAGATGATCACGCTCAGCCAGATAGGGTCCTCCTTGCAGATGGGCGATCACCATGGTGGATCTTCAGGATGCGTACATGCATATTTTGATTTGGAATCCACACAGGAGATATCTCCGTTTCTCTTTGGGAGAGGAGCACTTCCAGTTTCGAGTGCTTCCTTTTGGCCTCAGCTCAGCGCCGCGCATCTTCACGAAGATGATGTCTGTGATTGCGGCCTATCTTTGCCTGCAGGGTATCCATGTGTATCCGTATTTGGACGACTGGCTCTTGCGCAGCCCTTGTCCGTTGGAAGCAGCGGGCAATCTTCAGTCTCTCCTTCAGCTCCTGTTCCATCTTGGGCTGTCGGTGAACTGGTGGAAATCTACCATGACGGTCTCGCAGGACTTGATTTTCCTGGGTTTTCGCTGGAACACGATCGACTGAGGAGTGTACCTAACCGGGGACAGGATGGCGGATCTGTTAGCCACGTGTCCGATGTTTGCGCAGTCGGAGAGCATGTCGGCCTGGTGGTTCCAGAGGCTTCTGGGCATCATGGCCTCGTGCGTGTTGACTCTTCCTCTTGCTCGTCTCAAGATCAGCGGTCCCAAATGGCTCTTCGGAGTTCTTGGCGTCAGGCTGTGGACCCGGATTCCAAGCTGATAATGATTCCGGCTTCCATGAGAGTGGACCTGGAATGGTGGTCATCTATCAGCAACCTGTCAGTGGGTGCGGGGTTTCAGGACCCAGCCCCTAGGGTGACGCTCACGAAGGACTCCTCCTTCCTGGGGCGGGGTGCGACATTAGATCTTCTTCAGGTCTCGGATCTCTGGTCGCCTCAGGACAAGCTCCTCCACATAAATCATTTAGAGCTCCTGGCGATCTTCCTAGCGCTCAGGGCGTTCAGACCGATCATAGCCAACAAGGTGGTCCGCATACGTACGGACAATGTGGTTTCGATGTATTACATCAACAAGCAAGGGGGATCCAAGTCCACCCCACCCCCCCCTCATGGACCTGTCCATCCAGATTTGGGAGTGGGCCGTGCTTCATGGTGTTTGGCTGCTTGCAGTGCACATTCCGGGCCAGCTGAATGTCGCAGCAGATGCCGTCAGCCGGCAGACAGTGGTCAGCTACGAGTGGGAGTTTAAGGCCGAGGTCCTCTCATGGATTTTCTTGCCTTGGGGCACACCGGAGGTGGACCTCTTCGCTATGGCGGTAAACAAGAAACTTCCGCAGTATGCCTCCAGAGGGGGCTGGGAGCCTCCTCTCTGGGGGATGCTCTCAAGATTCCATAGCACAACACGAGAACTTGCGCCTTCCCGCCTCTGCCTCTAGTCCATCAGGCAATTTGGAAGCTGAAGAACTCGGTCAATTTTTCCCTTCTACTCATAGCCCGTGATGGCCAGCCAGGATTTGGTTCTCAGCACTTCAACACCTGTCGATGTGTCCGCCGATCAGGTTACCAGTGACCCCCGATCTACTTTATCAAGGGGAACAGCAGATGTGGCACCCCTCCCCACAATCACTCAGCTTGGCGGCATGGTGCCTGAGTTCAAGTCTTTAGAACATCTTAACTTGCCTGCGGATAACATGCGTATTATCCAGGTGGCCAGGAAACCCTCAACTAGATACCAATACATAAGTAAATGGCTCAGGTTCTGTCATTGGTGTTTGGAAAAGCAGTTGGACCCAAGGGAGGCTACGATTGACACGGTGCTGTCCTTCGTATCCTTCCTAGCAGGGTGTTCACGTTCTGTCATGCAGAACCTATCTTTCAGCGGTCTCCGCTTATCTTTCTACGGACCAATGTTCTTACCCTCTGTGTAATCCAGTGGCTGAGAGGCATTTGGCAAGCTTGACATGCCTCTACCCTCCAGTTCGTAGTCCGCACCCGCCGTGGGATCTAAATGTAGTCCTGACGGCCTTGTGCCATAAGCCTTTTAAACCCATGGCCACGGTGGACCTCCAGTACCTATCCTGGAAAGTGTCCTTTTTGGTCGCCGTTACGTCAGCAAGGCGGGTGAGTGAGCTCCAGGCCTTGTCGGTGGAGCATCTCTTCTTGGTCTTTCACAAGGATAAGGTAGTCCTACGGACGAATCCTGCTTTCCTGCCGAAGGTGGTAACTGAATTCCATCTGAATCAGTCGATCTCCCTGCCGGTCTTTTTTCCGAACCCTACATCGTAGGCAGAAAGGGTTCTGCATTGTCTCGATGTCAGAAGGGCTCTTAAGTTCTATCTGGACAGGACTTCCGAGCTTAGGAGGTCTTCTCAACTATGTGTGTCTTTTGGTAACCCTCAGGGTAAGCAGGCCTCTAAGGCGACTATTTCTCAGTGGATTGCCGCCTGCATTAAGGAGTCTTTCACCGTCCAAGGGCTGAAACCTCCTAAGGGTATTCATGCACACCTGGTGCGGGGCAAGGCAGCCGCAGTTGCTTTTCAGAAATATGTTCCCTGGGAGTCCATCGCTAGGGCAGCTACTTGGGCCTCCCCATCTGCTTTTTGTAAGCATTATTGTCTTGACACGAGCTCAAGAGCTCATGCTCAGTTTGGTCAGGCTGTGCTGAAGAACCTTTTTCAGTAAGGGGTATTTCCATCCACCCATAGTTCCTGTTAGGAGTGCTTGGGAATCTCCCATAAGTATGGAGGAAAGGGGACGGGACGTAGGAGTATAAACAGGTTACTCACTGTAGTGACCACCTTACTCCTAGTCCATAGTCCCCTTTCCTCCATACGCCCGCCCGTCGTCCCCTCTAATAAGATTCCTCGTTTATTGTTAATAGGTCTCTGACCTGGCGATAGAAAAGTACTGATGGGCGATGCGCGGGGCGGAGCCAAGGTGGGCGGGGTTACGGCCGTGGGTCGGGCCCCGCGCAAGAAAGAGAGGAAGGACACATTTTTTAAAACATTTTTGGGATGCTTTTTACAAAGTGCTCCGGTCCCGTCCCACAGGACGGAGAGATGTACCATAAGCATGAAGGAAAGGGGACTATGGACTAGGAGTAAGGTGGTCTCTACGGTGAGTAACCTGGTTAATCCCAAATACTACTGCTGGGGGGATTTCAACCTTGGTTTTAAGGATCCCAATGACCAACAAGTTATTGTCATGTCCAATGTTCTTACTGAATTTGGACTCACCCAAAGAGTGACCCAGCCCACCCATGTCAAAGGCAGACGCCTGGGCTGGGTGGCTGACCTAAACTGTGAAATCTCAATTACATCCATTGCTCCCCAATCATGGACAGATCACTTCCTGCTATCATTTACCCTAGCTGCTAATAGCCTGATGACCAAAGCTAACCCATTAGCACCACTACTCCTCACGAGGAACAAAAGGAATATCACAGTGGATAAGATTAACCCACTCATTATCCATACCCTTAACTCACTGTCAGACTCCTCTGACCCAGTCGCTCTAGTAGACGCATACAATGCCACTATGACTAAAGCCTTATACACAATTGCCCGTCTCAATATGCGGAACAGTAAACCTAGAGCTCATTTGAACACTTGGTTTACTCCACAACTAGAAAAAAGAAACCTGGAAGTCGCCTCGAGACCTCTACCTTCTGAGGAAAACAAAAACAACCTGATTAATATCTCTGCCACATACAAAAAAGAAATCATACGTACTAAACCGGAAATTTATAATGAGAGGATCAACAAAGCTAGTTCAAGTACTAAGGAACTATTTGTGATTTTTAAGAGAATTGGAAGCCCCTATCCCTCCCATAGACGACTGTGTGAAGGATACACTCTGGTGTACTAATATCCAGAACGCCCTATCGAATAAAGTTGCCTCACTACAGAATAAGATTTCCGATTAAAAAAGCAAATCTATCTAACAGACATGCACGCCAAAACGCCAGTTCATTCCTCAAAACTAGTGCAACAGTTCAGATTCTCCCTAGTCTCCACACTTGAGGTTGAAAATATCATCACCTCACTTAAACCTTCAAGATGTCCGGGTGATAGTTGTCCTGCTCAGATAATTAAAGACGCCTCCAGAGACCTGGCGCAGTTTATCGCAAAACTAATTAATGCATCCTTCTCCTCAGGCACGGCCCCTAGCAACTTAGTCATGGGTTCTACCACTTCTAAAAAAAACAATCTTTGGACCCCACCGTCCCTACAAACTATAGGCTGATCAAAACTGTACCTTTCCTACCTAAAATATTAGACAAAGTTGCATACATCAGATACAGGAGTTTCTAGAGACCAATCCTATCCTAGGTGTCCGCCAGTCGGGCTTTAGGCCACAACATGGCACAGATTGATCTAAAGACCCAGATCGATGATCTGAAGGACAAGGGGAAAACAGCCTTGACACTTCTCCTGGATCTGTTGGCTGCCTTTGACTTGGTGGACCACAAAGTACTTTGCAAATACCTTGCCTCAGCAGCCTACTTTTCTCAGGACGCCATAGCATAGATCTAATCCTTTCTGAATAATAGGACCATGAGTCTTCTCTCCATCAGTGGCCGCAGACCCTATCCCAATAACCTGTGGTGTACCGCAAGGATCCTGCGTCTCGCCAACAATGTACAATATATTCACAAAGCCTTTGTTCGACACCTGGACCATCTGGGTGTCATCTATACTAATTATGCTGATGACACCCAGATCCTCCTAGCTCACTTGGGAGACTATGACAAGGACATGGCTTTAGTGAATAAAATGTATTTAATCGTCCAGGCTTGTATGGCCATTTATGACCTCTGCCAGAATGATGATAAAACACAGCTCTTGATACTTGGTACAGCTGCCAACCTGAACAAACTCAGCAGGACATTTTCTTCATTTAACATTGATGGGAACAATATTAAAGTTGTAAAGCAAGTCAAAACATTAGGTTTTTACCTAGATTCAGCTTTAACCTTAAATAAACAGGTGAACGCTATGGCCTCGGCTACTGATTGTAAGCGTATTAGGGCCTGCAAGCCATTCTTATTCAAAGAAAGCTGCATCGTACTAGCCAATGCCTTCATCCTCTCGAAGTTGGACTATTGTAATGCCTTATACCTGGGTGCGAGTTAACACATTACTAATAAAATCCAAATTCTCCAAAATAATGCCCGTGGAACTGCTCTGGGCATTCCCAGGAGAGAGCATATTTCAGATCTGATGAGACAGAAAAAATGGCTTTCCATCAACGACAAAATTCGGCTTAAAGCGGTTTCATTAACACATAAATGCCCCAATAACGCTGCACGTCTCTACTTCGCAGAGAGAAGGGTAAAAAATTCGACCTCGCGCTCTACTAGAACAGTCAATTCTTCCCAGATTCAAACAAAAAAAATGCTGGAGGAAGTAGCTTCCGGTTATGGTGGCTCAGACATGGAACACACTCCCTCATTCGCAGAGTGGACCAATCCTTCCACAACTTTAAGAGCAATACCTTAAATTGGCTCGGAGCTAATGACTTGTGACTTTATCTTGGCTTTGTAACCTTCTGCCACAGCCTTCCGAATGTGTGCCTATCTACTGCCCCTCACATTCTGTGTATATTCCAACGGCATCATGTGAATGTATCCTCTTTTATATCTACTCTGTATATCTTATGTATATGCTAACTGTATCCCTATGTACTGTCGATTTTGTAAATTTTCTGTAATTCCAAGCTTAAAGTATACTTGTAACCGTCTTGCGCCCAGATACCCTTGGGTTTGGAGCGCCATACAAATAAAATAAACAAACAAACATATATATCCTCCGTGGGCAACGCCATATGCCTGATCTTGTTTGCAATACTTGCGTCGTTTTTCACCAACTAAGCTGGTTTTGCACCAACACTAGCTCACTCTGTGCTGAATAAAGGATTCATGATGGGGTGAGCGAAGTTGCTGCAATGGTTAATAAAAGAGTTGAAATCTCGGGTACACTGATTTAACATGTCTAGTCTTTCTTTAGCCTTTAGTGGCAAACCTCTAGTACTGTGGGTGATGGCAGCACACTTGAGTAAAACAAAAAGGTGATGGTGGAAGGTTTCGAATCAATCAAAACCCCGGGCACAGCCCCGGGCAACCCTGCAGACCATTGTATTTCAGCCCGTCAAGCCATTACAGCAGTGGAAAGACCATATGCAAATCTAGCTTGGTCCCACCCCAACATGAGCAGTCCAACCCACACTATGAAGTGCACTTTTCTGCAAAACTGTACCTAGTGTCAACAAGCCACCTCTGACAAGCTTATGTTTTTTTCGCCTAGCGTTGTTATTCGGAAAAGAAAACTATACATCTTTTCATTGTGATTCTACATGCAAATCACTCTGCCCATATGCAAGGTGTAGCTGAGCCCACTGTGCTGCTTTGGCCTCCAGTGTCGGCATTGGATGCCTACTATAAGACCTACACCCTGCGCACCATGACAAACCCTGCTGTGCTTAAGCTTAAATAAACGTATATGTGCTTTAACCTGCTAAACTAACGATGCTCTGGTTAAGAATAAAGTAGCAACCTTGGGACATGGTTTCAAACCTCGCCACCAGTGGTCATTTTATTTTCCGCAGGGGTATCTTATGCTAATGCCTTTCCTAAATGGAATCTGAGAAATGATTGCACGATACGTTCTGATGTACTCTGTATTTGAATGCTCTGGCATGTGCTCTGTAGCCAGAGTTTGTAGTGCAGAGGTATAAACAATAGCCTTGCAAAGGAAGCAGTCCTTGACAGATGTGTTTGAGCCTAAACGCCAGTGTTCTACTTTTCGTTTTGTTTTATCTTCTTTAATGGGTATCGATGGGCTGATGACATACGTTTTAACATATGCAGACCTCTAACAAGGTGTTGGCATATAACCTATTGAACAAAGTGAAGTAGAGTGCATCTTTGGGCAGGTGACCCTGGTGAAGGATCTCTATCGTAGAAGGCCGGGTGGCTTATGGGACAGTTCTGTTTAGGCATTTTTATCAAGTGACCACCAGTGCATTCTGGAGAAGTAGTTCAATGTGGTTATCTGTTATCTGCATTATAAGAACTACTGCTTTTTAGCACCTGTAGTTATGTGGGGACAGCTGTTCTGCAGCATCCTGCAATCTGGGACAGACCTTACCCAAAGTAGGCTTCTATGCTGCAAAAGATAATGTGTTTTGGGCTGCGTTTGTCAGAAATCGTAATTTCCACATGAGGGGCACTGTATTCTAGAACATGTTTGAACCTCAGCAAACAATGTGTACAGTGCATTCTGGGAAAATGTAGTAATGTGTTTCCTGCATACTTTGTGCATTTACAAACTGGATTAATTTCAGGATTATGCAGCCATGGTCCATGGTAGCACACCAGGTTTGCTCAAAATCGCCCTCAACCCCTGCAACATCTCGAAAGCAAAAACAAAGTAAACCAGCCTAGCGCCCTCTCTCTATCCTTCTCAGTGCTTGCATCGAGCAAGCTGGTGTTCCTCACACTTTCCAAGCAGCCTTGGTCAAGTTTTGTCTCAAAAACCTACGGTTGGACCAATGACCTAGGAAACTACAAACCAATCTTAAACACATAATTTACAGCAAAACATGTAGCAGCTCTGGAGCACATTGAAAGTAACCATCTTCTACACGAGTCACACCACTGATTCAGAACGACGAGAGGAACTGTATCTACACCATATGGCATATGCTAAAAATGCAAACGGCAACTCGCCTAGTGGACATTTTGGCTGCTTTCGAAATCAGCCATGAAATTCTGCTAAAATGATTGTAGGACAACAGATTAAAAGGAACCGCTTTACACTGAATCGCTAAATTTCATAGCGTCAGAACTGAAACACATATGGCCCTCACGGAGTATGCACCTGCGGTACCCCAAGGATCCAGCCTTTAGCCGTCCATGTCAACATCTATATGACCCAGACAACTCCATTTTTCTGGAGCTCCTCAATAATTCCGGCTTGTCATGTGTTTTGAGAGATTTTTCCACAGCCCTTTTGTGAGGGATGCTAAAAAGCCTAAAGACAAAACATGCTTTCCACCCAAAAGGAAAGACCCAAACTCTCTGAAGTGGTAGCTATAGCAGAGCAGTTAGGGTTAACTGGCGACAGGAACTAGGTTGGTAGTTGTTGGGCTTACATGAGGATCTGATGCATTTTCTTATATGTCCGCATTATCATGTTTTGAGGAACGAAAGGTTAGAACTGCTTTTTGGGAGTAAGCAGATTAGGGTAATTAAGGAAGCAATATCTATGGTCCTAAATACAGACGGGATGATACTTTATTTGTTTGGCTGAATTTGTACACCGAGCTTTAGACATAAGACATATATGCACATTTTGCACAACAAGGGCTTACCCGCCATGAAGTTTATCAAACTGCCTGTTTTTTAGTCTGTCTGGAGCTGGAAGATTTTAAATTGGGTTTTAAGAGGTTGTATTTATCTTGGTATTCTGATTTATGTGTTTTTTGTGTATTATTAATGGAGAAATCCAAAATAAGAATGTTGGTTGATTGGCAGTTGTTAGGATGGATTTCTAGAATCTGGTCCAGTGGACAGATTTTTAGGAGGCCACCCTTGTTGTAGTTAAAAAGGAACTCTTGAGAGGTTAGCCAAACCCCAGTCCAGGTACATGGATGACCAGTCACGGCTTATTCCCTGGAGAGTGCGAGTGGGCTCAGGCACTCAATGAGTCAACACCGTATCGCACATAATGATTGATTCAATTTAGACAGTAAGTATTAAACATATTTATTATAGTCCTTTGGACACAATGAAAAATGAATCTAACCGGTCCTATTATTGCAAAATACTCTGATACAAATATATCCATTCACCATAGTTCATAAATGCATTAAAAGTCACTTATTTAGCAAGCTGCTAAATACATTGAATGCAATAAATGATGGAACCAGGTCACAAGTTAATTTCCGAACTTAACAGTCCAAAACCCAAGAAGAATGGGGCCGTGTGCACTAAAGTCACACTGTTTATCCCCTGAAGGGAGTCTTTGCAGGTACATTGAAATGCACTTGTGTTGGATAGTTCAAAGAAGTTGTCCAACAATTTTACTAAGGTAAGTAAATGTGTTCTTCTCTTTCAGGTTACTCTACCCAGCTTTGCCATCCAAAAGGTGAGTGGAGTGGAATGCAGGAGACAAAGGGACTTATTCCCAATGTTCTTCTATGGAGGACGGGGGGGGGAGCAGGCATACTATGTCATTGTCATTGTTGATCATCTGGGGCTTGATCTTCTGATGTTGGTTCTGCTGAGTGAAACCCGGAGTTGCGGGTTCAATGATTCTTCAGTCGGGTACAGCTGCAAGATGCAACCTCTGGTGATGAAGAAATGCAAGAAACACTGATGCAGACCTTCTCAGGACACCTCACGGATTGGAGAAAGGTGAGTTCCAGTGAGTGTCCCTGCGCACAGGCGATGACGGACGTCCTTCCAGTCGTGGTCACAGACGCTGCTCTGGGACAGGATGCCTTGATACTGGGACGCTGAAATTCGGGGAAAGGCGACTTGTGGCATGAGCTGGCGACCATCAAAGTTCTGGGCTTGAATGCAGAGCGGCATCACTTCTGGGGAGGTAGCCCATGAGAGAGCTGGTCAGTCCATCAGGCAGTCCAGGGACACTTTTCGAAGGCTTAGAATGGTAGGATCCTCAAAGTCCTCATAACTAGTTGGTCCTTCTAGTCCAAGGAGACACATAGACGCACGCAGAGAGATGCATGCGGAGTGACTCACCTAGCATGTGACTAAGGTACTGTGTGCAAAAACCAGTAGTGTCATGTAGTGCTAACCTATAAGCACACACTTTCTCACCTACTCCTCACAATTCTGGCCAGAATTGACAGCCATCCTGATCCCTTGCATAAGTGTGTGGTTTAGCAGCTCTACCACACCATACAACGAGGTGCGATGATGTAACACTCCAACAAACAAGGAGGAAGGGGGAAAAAAATATTTATACTGCTCACCCAAACTGGCCCCCTGGCTTAGGTAAACCTATATACAATATAGATCAGGTTTGGTGAGCAGTGTATTGTCACAAGCGAGACATCTACCTCCTACTGCAATAGGCCACAGTGGAGAGTTATAACAACCTTTAAATGTTATTTGCAGTTAGGCTTTTAATCCAGCGGGGGTAGACGGAACACATCTGCGAACAAGCCGAAAATCAAAAGATTGATAAATAATCCTTCTACATATACAGACTGTAAAATTACATAGTCTGTGGAGCTAAAAAATAACTGAGTTCACGCATCACAAAGGCTCGCTGGTACAAGGAGCTCATATTAAAAAAAAAAAGGGTAACAATGATCATAGAGGTTCATGCGATAGAACACAATTGCTCATTCTACTGGTTTAAAGGCCATTGTACAGAGATTGCTCACCTAGGAAGAAAGCAACCAATCAAGTTAGTTTGCCCTTATTGCCAGATATTAAGTTAGCACTGATGGAATTGAGGGGGAAAAGGAAAGGCGAGCCACATAATATTGCGCTCGATTTTCTTACCTAAGTGGGTTGTTTACACCACCTGAGCGCGCAGGTGTGGGAGGCTTGAACGGGCATGTCACTCGAAACGGAGAACCGCAGCCAAAACCAGAGTCGCTTTAAAGATCCTCCCTCTCTGGTCAGTTGTAAAACCTGTTTTCAAAACAGAGTATACACTGTTAACAGCGCTTGAAACATCAGGGGGCTACGAAGTATACTTTAATTAGTACAGCACCCGTCCCTGGACCGGCGGGTGGGACTCCACAGTTCATACCTTGCTCTGAGTTTCAGACAGATGATCTATGCTGATTCTCCACGGAGGCGGTCCCCTTCAGTTGTCAGCCACTGAGTTTACAACGGATGGACGCTAATAAGATGAAAAAGATGCGGATTAGTCCAGGACTGGGCATACTTAAAAGCACCCGAGTCAAGATTTAATTAAAAACTCTGTTCAGTATGTACATGTAGATGCGGTTATGTCCAGTCTGCATCTCGCTGTACCACGCGGTTCGCGATGTCCATTGTATGGACTCGCTCTTCGCCTGTTAGTTCCACAGTTCACCGGCTAGTCCATAGGGAAACCAAACGTAGTGCCTGTCGAATCATAAAAGTGCACATGCTGCAATTACATCCCCTTAACTAAACCATGCCGGCAGATGCGCCATCAAGTAACAGTTGTCACATTTTATTTATCAAGCACTTAGAAGGCTTGAACGGGTGAGTGTTAATAATGCCGCAAGCTACTGATTCGCTGCTTACCGAAAATATCGGGTGAACCTGGCGCGGGGCTGGGTATCCGTGACTCCTCCTTTCGTCTGTCTCGACTGAACGTACTATCCAACGTACTCGGTGTTGGAATGGTAGAGTGAACCTGTCGTCCTACCTCCAGGTAAATAAAGGCTGGCCTCTCAATTATGTAGCTGTACAAAGGGTGGCACCCAGTGGCTGAAGAAATTGTGCACAGGTGCACAAAGTAATGCAAGTGTTCACGGTAGTTGAAGTCCGTAGTAGTAAGTCGGTGAAACAAAGTGTAAATTGCACCTTCTAACGACACGCAGCACTCAAAGCAAAACGAACAATACTTGTCTGCATCCACAGGATGCATACATAAACATAGTGAATAATCTAGTGATAATATCGCACTTGAGTCCGGCAGTCAATAACTCACCAGGCCATGCACCAGTAAATCTTCAACACTGGAAGTAGGGAGCCAATCGGAAAATGCTTTCCATTCGGTCATCCATAAGGAAAAGTCAGGGATAGGAAATCTACACTACTGCATATTAGCATGGCAGCAGCATTTGGCACTGTAATACAGCATACTATCAATTGCTCTAGCATCCAAATGAGGATATTCAGTTTAAAGGTGTAGCTAGGATCTAAGTGATCATGAAGGCTGGTAAACTTGTTATGACCGAGATCTGGGTGTAGACTGATGCGATGATGTAACACACCAATGCGCTCCAGAAGCGACTCCATGATGTACAAGGTTAAATGAGCACTGTTGTCCATCAGACTTTCCCTGAGAAAACCCTCCCTATGAAACGCACCATCCAAAAACTCAATCGCAGCCCTAGAGTCGGCCTCACCTACAACCTGCGCCTCAACCCACATGTTGAACAAATCGACCAACACTATGACCTCACTTTTTCTCTCTGTCCCTGGTAACCGGCCCTAAGATGTCCATTTCCACAAATTCCAATGGCTGAAGAGGCAACTCTGTGGGGCTCAATGGCTATACAAAATTTTAAATAATTTTGTTTGCTTCCCGACACATTACATTCTTTCACCAGCTCTGTGATCTCAAATACACCTCCAAAGGTTTGTTTCTCACTCCCAACGGCTTCACCAAATGCCTGACTTTAGAATTTATACTCAAAACCCAACTCAGCCATGACCATGTGGTAACACACCCACTCATTGGTTGGTGTCCAATCCCTCCAACCTCTCCTTAGAAAGTCCAAAAATTGCTGAGTATCCACATCCTGCTCCGAAGCCTCCACCCACTCCCTCTCTGCTGCGGTCCCCTTACAGATCCAAAATACCTCCTCCACAAACTCAGCCTCCTCCACGACATGTTCCTCAGGCAGCCAGAAACACCCCGTAGAGAGATAATATGCAACATTTTCTTTGCCCAGCACGTTTCACCTCGAAGTCAAGCCCCTGCATCGAAGGGACCCTCCTCATTAGCCTTCTCGACACCGCTTCCAAACCTTTGAGAAACGCACCCACTAATGGTTTGTGATCAGAAAACTAAACGGCCTGCCCCAAATGGTCTATCCCACTGGAAAGCCTTGACTTTTTTTGACGCCCACACCACAAGTGCCTCCTTTACAGTAACCCTCTCAACACTCGTGAGGTGAAAGCTATGAACCTCTCAACACCTTGCTGGTTCTGTAGCCAAACTGCACCTAAACCGGTGTCGCTAGCATCCGTCATTCAACGTGTCATATGCCATGTCAGAACTTCCCAGTGCCGGGGCTGTCACCAGCTTTTTTTATATCCTCAAACTCCTTTTGGCATGTTTCACTCCAATCAAACACATACTTTATTACAGAGTTCTCCAGTGGCTTTGCACCGGTCCACAAAATTCCTAATGAACTTGGAGTAGTATTCCACGAGTCCCAGAAATGACAAAACGCCCTTTTTGACCTTTGGCGTTTCCACCTTTACTATGGCTGAAATTAATTATTCTTTATGCAACTTATCGTTGAACGGAAACCGCACTTCTTTTTCCTAGGAATCTGACCTGCCTCAGGCAATCTCCTCAACACTAAACCCACTCGCTGATCATGCGCCTCTAGGTTCTTCCCTGTAATCAGCACATCATCTTGAAAATGGACTACACCCTTGACCTCTTTCAACAGAGAATGCCTCACCCCCCAATGAAAGAAAGACGCTGCTGACACCAGCCGAAAGGGCATCCTTTTAGACTTGAAGGTCCCTTCATGTGTTACAAAGGTGATATAATGTTAGCATTCGGTTGCAGCTTGACCCAGTGATAGGCCAATGCCAGATCAAATGTGCTGAACACTTCAGCCCCTCCAGATAAACTCGCCTCTATTGGGAAGGGGAAACGTATCAATCACTACAACCCTATTTAGACCTCTGAGATCAACACACAGATGTACCTGCCTATTACTATTACTACACAATTCTTTGGAGGATTTACCGCCCATATAACAGTGATACAGGGACCAACATTTCCGAGACGTGCGAGGTGTGAGTTTTAATAAGTTTAAAGACTATTTTCCAGTTGGCAGTATAAAAACTACCTTTATATTGTCACAACCAGTTTTTGTACATAGCTTCCACGATGATAGACATTTGCATACATGAATCCTCGGCGGGGGACAATGGCAGCCTCTCAGCCGTGTGGAGGCTGGGAGCGGGGATAGCCCTGCTTCGAGCCTCCTCATTGGCTGAGAGGATGCCATCGTCCCCTGCTGGGGACAATGGTGTGGAATCTCAGCCGAGTGATTCCCTGCTGGGTAACGACCTGGCGGGAGCCAATCAGAATGTTTCTTACATTCTGGTTGACTCTCACCGGGTACTAATATTTGTTAACTCACGTCTTCAGTCTTTTTCTTTTCATTTATCACTGCATCAAAAGGTTTCCTCCCCACACCATTAATTGTGCATATACGGCCAGGCCTGTTCATGCTTGGCAACAGCAACTGCAATAACCGCAGTTGTCCGTTAGACTTCGAATAGAGCAGCTGTGGCTTCCATGTCAACTTATTTATAGTCTCACTGATTAGTCGGATATTTGCCTCAGACAAATTCATTAGATTGCCCTGTACTGAAGGCATAGCCCTACTCAAAAAAGGCAAGTGCTGAATATATAATTCATTAGTGACCCTTAGCTTAAAAATGGCATGGTCACTTGAGCTGGTAAAGTTAATCAAATACTCGCTAAGTAGACCACATAACAATTTTGTGGCAAATATGCGGTCCAGATTGGAGTTAGAACCACCCGCCTACCTCGTTACTAAATTCAGAAGAGAGGACTCACTACTAGGTACCAGAGGCTCCAAATAATGTTACAACTTATCATCTACCTACACGGCCCCACGCATTGTCGACTCATTTGTTTTTGCTGCTTCAGATTTGTTCTTCAGTATGGATGGATCTCCTGCCAATCTCTGGAGGTCCCAAAATGTTAGTGTATTAAAATCCCCTGCCACCAATATTTCCCCTCCCAGAGGAAGATTGTGGCATTTCGCAGTAGAGCTATTAATATTCATGCTCTCCCTTAAACAACCTGTATCCTGGCTGTCTGGGGGTCATAGATATTTATAATCAAAGTATTTATTTTCTTTGTTGGAAAATTAGCTATACCGACGCCATACAATAGGAGGGTTTTCCATCCATACCAAACCAATTGGCCTCTAGCCATGAGCGTGCCCCAATACAGAGCCTACCTTTCGGGCGACTATGATGCTAAAAAGTACATTCTGGGTAAAGACCTTATATGATATGGCATTCCATCTAATACGATGTCTGTGGTACGCCATGTTTCTTGTAACACAAAAAGGTCTACAGAAGTCAGGGCTGCAATACCATCGATATTCGTTGCAAATGAATTATAGCCATGGGTGTTCCAAACTAACAATGTACAGTTCTTAATAACTGCCCCCTTTCAGTATTGACCAGCTGCTGGGACCGACTGCCAGGAATACTGTGTCCCTTTGCCCCCTCCATAGCTTTGCTTGTACTTTGTGGGTGCTGAAACCCGTAGGCTGTTTTTGTCCTAGACTACCTGCTTCCTCCGTGTGGTGGTCAGTTTTGGTAAATGCATTCTCCAACCCACCACCCTTACTAGTCTGGACCAAATAGCCCCAATTATATATTTCCGAGGCTACCGCAATGATCCTCTCAAACCACAGCCATGGAGACAAGTCACGATACCCCAATTTGTGCTACTTTGTATGGTAGGCAAGACCACTGATTCTATATCTGGAGATCTTAAAATTTGGAGGCCCTTAATTTGTCGAAATAAGTCATTAAGTTCTTTCATTCCATAAATGGATTGTCATCCACAGGATTCCATTCCTTGAGAGTACATTCACCTCCATCCTTTTTGATTGTGTGTTCCTTATTGCTCTTACTAGGCCCACGTTTGGAATCGTTCCTCCCACCACCAAAATTGTTAGGAATAGCATCTGCCATAGTTGTTGAATACTTATTAGGGCCAAGTGTGAGATGGTGTCGGGATTCCATACCCATCTCCTTTTGTTTAAATTGTATTCCCAACAACACCTGTAGTGCGTTTCCGGCTATATTCGGATGCATCTGGATGCAAGGTTGCGTTTACATCAACTGTGCAGAAAGCATTGCGGTATTGTGCATATGTTGCTTGGTATGGTAAAAATGTACCCCTGTCATATCATCCAGACCCCTGCATCATCCAGACCCCTGCGTAAATACTGGTGGAACTGTGTATGATACACCTTGTGAACACACAGGCTGCAGTTCCCTTTGAGGCGGCCCTTGCTGAGGCAACTGGGGTTCATTGGGCTTAGAAACTTGAATGGCAGATATTTGTGTACCACAATTATTCTGCCGTTCTTACGGAATATTTTGCAAGAGTATAAACGTATGGTAATACTGCTACTGCACATATGCAGGAGTAGGCACCGTAAGTTCTGGAAATTGTAGCCACTTGTTGAGCTTTCCAGAAACACACCTCGGGCGCAGCTTGCCAACCGAAATGCGCTGGTTCTCACTAGGTCCGCTTTTTGTGGTTCACTGGGTTTGCTATCCAGTCTCAAATGGCCTGAATTATTCGTCAAAGTTGGCTTAGGCTGTATGCAAGGGAGTCCCCAACTAGTCTGTACTACTCATGGAACCCTGGTAGAGTGGCAGAGCAGTCGGACTCAGCGTAAGAGGAAATTGTGAGCTATAGTTAAGTACACTGAACCAAGTTAGTACAATAGTCCAAGGAATAACATTCGTTTTGAAAAAATGAACTATCAGAGTTTCCTAATTAAAGTTTTCTTGACTAGCGCACCAGCGTATTTGATTAGCCATTTTTTTTACTGATTGTTGAGTCTTGCACTCAAGACATAAAATGAGCAACAATACAGCATTTGTGTGTACTGCTGAAGTAAGACTTTCGTGAGGTGAAAGTCTGTAAAATGTAAAGGCTAGCTGCATGAATGGACACATAAATAAGATATGATAAAAAGGCTCTGAAAACAGTTTTCAGTGCAAGGCTCTGTGCAACTGAGTGCAGTCGTTGTTGCATTGAGCATGCTCCCATATATTGTATGTTTGAACCATTATTTGCAGTGTGAGAGGTTTCGTAAATCCACAAGTTTGCAATGTTAAAGGAAAGTCGTAGCCTGAGACGAAATACATAGTATGGTGTTGCAGCAGGTAGAGTAAATGTAAACTTCAGGTGGGCAAGATGACCCTTGATATCACCAGTTTTCAATATACTGTTAAAAACCACTTTCGGGGAAGGCAGGGCCTCTTAAGTTCATCAGGCCCAAGCCAGGTAGGCCCAAGGACAGAATTCCAGTCCGGCACACCCATGAAAGCAGTATTTAATCGCTATCAGCAGTCGGTGCCATCTGCATTCTTTATCAGCTTACATTTTCAGCAATGGAATAGCAGGACTTTTCTTTAAAAAAAAAGTTAACACATACTGGTCTTTGCCAAAGAGGATATAGTTAGCTTAATAAAAGTATCATCCCGATTACTTCTGGTTTGCAGTTATTTGAAAAATATTTTCTGGCATAGCGCACTCATGCAGGTCTTTGGAACCTTTTAAGAGTTGCAGAGATGATTTCTGTTGTGCTGTCTCTCTCTGCTAGCCTCTTTGAACTTGCAGTGAGTAGAGAAAAGAGGGTGGAGAGAGCCCTGAGAGGAAGGCAGAGTGAGCTGTGCTTTCATTGCACAGGGCGATTTAAGTAGCGAACTGTGCTACACAAGTGTCAATTTAATTGGCAAACCTACAGAATTGCATAGAAAATTGCTATGCGACACTGCTTATTTTATGCCTTGGTATTCCAAAGAAACACACCAGTATATTTTATTTTAAAATATATTTATTATATTTACACAAGGAATCACTTAATGTACTTCTAAACACTTTTCAAAGGCCACTGCTTAGTTGGTAGCTGCTTGCGGTACAATTGTTAGAGTTTGACACAGTTCTACTGCATTATCAGTATGACCACGTACGGACAACGATATATGCTAATTGTATTTAGTTAGCAGAACCAGATAAGATAGTCTTTTGGGAAGGAGGGGTTAGTTGAGTCATACAATAGTAAAGTTTCACATTCTAGAGGCAGTTTCTTAGCAAACGAAAGCTTTTAAAGTACGATCCCTATTTGTATGCAAATGTCAGTTTGGCGAGGGCTTAAAAAAGCAGCAAAAGTTCCTGGGGATACTTTCAGTCTCTAGGATAAAATGCTAGCAGAGTCAACACAACGTTGGAGACCCTGTAATAGGACACGCAAAAGGGATACAAGCCAGCAGCATGAGCACGGGTCTTCAAAAAGGAGAAGGCCCTAATTGGCATCCAGACTCCTTTAATTCTGTGTCCTGTCATCGGCTGCGGATGCCTGTCTTGCGTCTTGTCTCATGGAACACATGGGCAACAAAATGTAACAGTTTAATTGCACCCTTTTCATCAGCAACCCCTTGTCGGGGCCATCGGTGTTTTGACTTCTGCCAAGCAGCTGCATCATTAGGCAGCAACCAGTTTGTACTGGCTGTACGTTAGCCAGTGCCAACATGTATGTCGCTCCTGCCAATTCTTGACTTACTGCTTCCCTCTTTTCGGTGCCAGAATGCAATGATCAGTGGCTGATGAGGGTGAGGAGTTTGTCTTTATACATGGTGTCTACTTCCTGCAGTTGACTAGCTCCCCCAGTCCGGGGACCGGATTCTCTCCTCCAAGCCACTAATGCAGTCCCCGGCTATGAAGGGGTACTTTAGCGCCAGAAGAAAATTGTTGCCTACACCATGTTTCCCAATGATTCCCCTGGTTGGTGTTTAGGCTACTCCTCCTCCAGTGACATCCACATTTTAATGTAGGGTCTGAAACCAGCTCAGTTAATTTGGGGCCTCCACTTTTGTCAGTGGTCCCCATAAAGTTTATTCCCCGCCTCCTCCACCCCCTCTGGTTCCCCATTCAGACTCCTTAGATCCTTCCATAGCTGAACCACAAGTGGGTGATGCTACAGAGGATGTTTGTGTGTTTCAAGAGTGGATCATCAGCCACCTGGAATTTCTAGTGATTTATAGAAAGTATAGATTTCAGTGCCACAGTTTCCTCCTCCAGAGCTGGGAGTCCTTCAGAAGCACTGAGAGGTCAGGGGAACCAGGCCCAAAAGACGTTTTGGCATGCGCCATGGAACTATGAGCGAATCAAACTTCACTCATCCTCTGTTTTCAATAGGGGTATTGCTGTCCTCTACTGCCCCCTGCCTATTGCGCCTTCATGCCTGTCCTCTCATCAGCTTCTTATCTGTTATGGCAGGGGCAACCTTGCACTAAGAATATGCCTACTGGTTCAGGCTCAACTGTGCTGAAGACGACGCTATTGGAAAAAAGCTATATCTCTCAAATTCATGCAAGCTAATGGCAGGTTCTGGAAGGAGCTTTTAGCATTTTTGTTTGAGAAAAGGGATTTCTTTACAACAGGGTTAGCAGAGGCTTGTCAAGTTAATTGTTTGAAACAATACTTGCTTCTTGTAGCAATATAGGATGATGATATTTAGCACGCCACAAACTATATTGCGCTTAGTTGCTTCCGAGTTGAAAATTTGCTGAAAGCCTTCACGAGCACCCTTCTCTAGCAACAGATACATGGAATCTAGGAATACAACGCGCTGTTAGCCCAAAAGCCAGTATACTACAAAGGTGGTGACCAAAATGATCTGCCACCAAACAACTTCTGGTTTGTTCCTGGGTGACAGCTGTGACAGGGTAAGGGGCTTGACCCCCCATCGGGGGAAGTGGTGGCTGGGGGAACCGGGACCATTCCGGACATGGCTTAGGCAGTTTACCAAGGTGTATGATGGAATCATTCATAGCCCAGAGGTGGGGCTGGAGGGGCCTACACTGAAACCCCTACATGTTCATTGACTGTTCACCCTGGTACCACTGTCAATCGCCCAATGCCTTGCACCTACTGAAGGAAGCAGATGGCCCAATACAGATTGTGATACTCTGCTGACTATCAAACCCAAATAGGAGAAACCTAACTCACCAAAGCTCGGAGCAAGCCTAATGCCAAATTCACCAGCACGTGGCACACACAGACTGTTTCAAATGCCATACATCGAAATCGGGAAATGCTAAGAGGGGTCTACATAACTGTGCACTGTTGTGACCCAACACGGGGGGAAAAGAACATGATTCGATTGCTCCGCCAGCGTCAGGTGGGACATGTGTCCCAATGGCGGGTTTTTGGAAGGACAGAAACAGGAAGTCCCAGATATAAAAGACCTGTTGGGCCAAGGCCGAATAAAAGGTGTTATAGTGATGTCCGGAGCTGTGGAGGTGAACTGAGAGACCAGGTGCAGCATGGAAGATGGAGCGGAGTACAGCAGGTGGAGGAGTTGGATAAAAGTGCAATTGAGTTATTGCCTGAGAGAGCGGTACCAAGTGGAAAGAATGAAGCTGCGATTATGAGAGTGTATGCAAGAGCGATGTGCTGAAGGAAGAGCGCAAGCGTAGTAAACAGGTAGAGTGTAGAGTGTGGAGGGTGAAGGTGACAGTGGAGTGTGAGTGATACTGAGACAAAGCAGAGGTGAGGGAGAAAAGAGAGGGGAATGCTGGATAGAGTAGTCAGTGGAGGAGAGAAGTGGTGGAGATAAAGAGTGCAAGCTGAGCAAGAGAAAGGAAGATGTGAGAGGGAGGTAGAAAACCAGAGGCAGTAGGAGGTGAGAAGAATCATCGGGGGGCACGAGAGAGGGAGAAGGGAGGTGTACGATCAGGGAGAGAAGTGAAAGGGAGAAGGAGAGAAAATATGTGTGTCTGAGAAAATGCAAGTATCATCATCTTGAACATCATTGATAACATCCTTGTGGGAATTCTAGAGTAGGGGGTTACCTTTTGGGAAGCCATGAAGGGAGTAAACTATTACGACCTTGGCCTCTGTTGTAGACAGGCTAGATTAGATAGTAGGGGAATCAATGATCTGTAGGGTTCTGGATGACCTTGGGTGATGGGGGTGGAGGGGATGGGGCAGAGTCTGGATTGGAGTGGACGGAGAGTACGAGAGATTGAGGGATAAGTCAGAAAAACCTATTCATCAAATGTATCTGCGCTATGAAGAACATTTTAAAGTTTTGTCAATCAAAACACTTGAACCTTCATTCGGTTTATCGAGATCCTCAAGGCTATCTGTGACACAGCTTATTGAGAGTAAATCTTCTTCACTAAACTGGACCTCTAGGAAACCCATCTACTGAACACTAAAAAGGGAAAGTGAAACCCTGAAAACCTATTTCTTTTTTCCATTGAATTTTATTAACATTTACATAGCACAGTTTAACTTGTAGCCATGCTGCTACCAAACATTCAGTGGTACATAAAAGACGTTTTTATTTGTAAATCCCCTTCCACCCCTCCGTCCCTTCACACGATCCTCTTTCAAGTCCGTTATTGGCTCATTCTTATTATCAAACAATTGGGTCACCATTGCAACTGTCTTGAACCGATTTAGTGTCCATACTTCTCAAAAAACAAAAGCCAGGCCCCCCTGTCCTTGTCTCATCCACCATATGCGTCAAAAAACCTACTTCTGAGCAGGAACATTTAAATTCAACTTTGATCCAGGCAAGAAAAACACTTGTGTATTTCAGTTGGGCAACCAGTGAGTGGTATTTCTGCCCAGAATCTCTGCCTGCTTGGAATTTGACTACCTGGGCATCCGGTTTGCATCCAAGTTCTTAGAATCTCCTCATATAATAAAAAAGATGCACTGATTCAAGCAAGCCCTGGGTGTAGTGTCCAGATTCATGCTCATCTCCAAATTTAAACCCACCAACCTGATTAAGAACGTGTCTAATACAAAGGCAGGTGTGGTTGCTAAGCATGGGTTCTCATTATGGGGTTTGTAAAGGCAAGTGAGTTCTAAGTCACTAAAAATTACTTTCTTAAAAAAGCCTTATGCTTGCCACGATCTGCACCAAATTATGCCATTCGTTTCTCTTACTTTATCGGAGGACGTGTTGGTAATCCAATCCATGCTACATTGGTTACGTGTATGGAGCAATACGAGATCTTACCTCACGCAGAAGATCTGTCAGGTGTCTTGACCCACGTTTGAATTATTAGGCTACAACATTTGGTGCTGTGGGCTTAGAAATTCCAAGATGGCCGAAAAGCCCACATTTGCGCCAGAATCCAGGAAAAACGCGCAGTTTTGCGCACACCAAAATGGTCGCCTGACCTTCCACCCACCAGGGCTAGTGTGATAGGCCAGAAGCGCCATGAGTGAAATGTGGTGCCAAAGGAACAACAGCAGTGCCTGTTAGCTCAAAAAGCGCTTTGAAATCACATTTGTTTCTCTGAAATGCAAGCTAAAAATGCCTATTTTAAACATTGCAAGATATTCAAAAATGTCACTGAACACCAGCAGACATTTGGCAGAATGTAGTCTTGTGTGCATACAAAATCTGGAAAGATGAAGAGCCTAAAGCAATGTTTATAACAGAACTGGCTGAGCTGTGGATGTCAGCATCTTAAGTGAAATTGGATTTAAAACCACTAAAATCGAAATGTTTAAAATAAATTAGTGACCTACTGTTGAGTGGCACATAGGTTGCAACTGTTTAAATGTCATATTTTTTAACTTAAAATCAGCGTTCTAGCTGCATGTGTAAAAATTGTAAGTTTGATTTCAATGAAGAAAAACTGGGAACAAAAGTGACATTTAGCTGAAGCCTGGCTTAAGGAGATTGAGTTCTGCCTGACAACTACCCCCGACAGGAGTGGAAACTTGCCCAGCAACTGCATTCCCAGGCCTGGCCTCCCTTCTGCTGCACCACCAAAAGGAGATCACACCTCTCTGATTGAATCGGAGGAGGGGCTCCTGGGACTGCAAGGGAAACGGAACAATGAACTTTCCTTGGCTCAGGCAAATGTTAAATTAGGGGGGGACGTAAATGGCTTCCTCTTGGAAGAAACTGGGAGGAGCAGTGCCTCTGGGAGCCACCTGAGCTGGAGGCGGGGACAGACAGAAATTCTCCCATGAGCTTTGGAACCTTAACCACACCCATCTGGCCCAGAGCATAATTTTAAAAAGATGGATAATTCATAGTACATAACTGTCAAAATTATATAAATAATATCATTATTCCTGTGATTTTTTTCTGTGCACATTTTAAGAGGTGTTAGGACTCTGTGGTATGTTCTGGGGAGTAGTAGCGAAAAATAGGGTGTTACTCCGAATGTCTGTATGTTAAAAATCTGACGCTTTATCCTCTGATGCCCATACTTCTTGCGCACGTTTGTGTAAATTCTGGAAATGTTTAGAGGTTGTGTTCTGGATGAAAAGAGCAGAATTCTGTCAGAAGTGGACACGACACCTTACAAAGACAGGGATCGGATGGTTTGGTGCTACAGAAAATATGTTAACTGGACATATATTAGAAAAATTGTACATAGATAAATATGCATTTGGATCAAAAATAGATTTGTGTGCAAAGTGACAAGGGACGATCCTCTGACCCATAAACATACCTCATCACGATGACACTCCATTTCCTTCCCCAATCAAGGGAGAGAGGAGAACTTGGCCAATGATAAGTTGTGAGGGGCAGGCTTAGTTATGCCCACGCACACACCCATTTTCAAAAGACATAAAAGGAGTCTTTGAGACCCAGGTAGAGATATTCACTTTCCACCTCAAACTGATTTTGTGCGAAGCATTTTGCCGGACCAGACAATATCCAGAAGACTCCAGAACCAGAACTTAGAATCCAGACTTCAGAACTTGCAGCAGAGAGGCCTAGTCCAAAAGCTGAATCATTCTCAGCAGGCCTAAGAATCCAGCAGCGTAACCAAACTATTCAACAGCCGGGCAAGCTGTTTGATTCTGGCCTAGAACCCTGTGCCAGAACCCAGAAAGCAGAGCTATATCCAGACCGCTGTGCAGTGCCGATAGGAGAGCAGACTCAGACCAGACCGCTGTGCAGTGCCAGAACTTTTGCCAAAACCAGAGACCCAGACCAGATCTCTGTGAGCAGAATCGGTACCAGAGACCGTCCGGGGCGACGGAACCGCAGCCAACCTGACCAGATCTTGACGGCCTATTTCAAATTTATAGTGTGAGTACCCAGCCAGAACTGTGCATAGTCATCTATTAGTATAATAAGCTTATCCCATCCAATTCCACCTACCTAGAACTGCATCATAGAAATCGTGTGTCCATTTTGTGATTTTAAAGCTGAGAAAGTGTCATTTGCCATTCTGAATCATTATTTCATTTCTGAAAATCAACCTCCACAAAATCGTCCGTATCTTTTGAACCGTGTGTGACTTTCTACTCATTATAGTTTTTCCGTAATTGCCCTTGACGCATTCGGAAAAAGTGCCGCGAATTGGAAACTAACTCCAACTTCTTCACCTGTCAAAAATAGCTGTGTTTTGCTTTGCATTGCTGAAATTTGTTTTCAACCTGATAATCCCTCATGAATCACTGATAGGGTTGACCTGAACCAATCTTAAGTAGCTATCACCTACCCTGAATCTCCTATATGGAAATTAAAATCATTTTTAGCATATTTTCACTTCTTTGCAAATCACATTTAAAGTATTTTTGCCTGTGTTTTAAAATCAACCGTGTGCTCTAAGCTTGCTAGGGGGGAACTGAATTGGTATTGCATTTGATGGTATTCCTGAAAATTGTGTGCTCCCCTTCCATCTCTTTATACTGCATAGGGGGGGGGAGTGAATTGCCACAAGGGGAAAAGTGATTATATTCTCTCTTGTTGAAACCATATCAGTTTATTTCTGTGCTGCATTCTTTCCGTCATTGTTTTTCCTTGAAACCATAAAAGCATTCTCAGCTACCTTATCCTTTCTATACCAACTCCTAAGTGATTACAAAAGTGTGCTAGTGTAATATTATCCATTGTTGATCACTGTCATATTCATAAGTGTGCGATCAAATATTAATTTATTATGAAAGTGTGATATATATATATTATTTAATTTTCAAATAAATCTTTTAATTTGCAAAACAAACCTACTTCTTGGCTCAGTGAGATTGGGGGGATTCAAAAAAAGGGGTGTTATACAAGGGTTTATCATCCAGATCTATGAACTTGTCATAAAAATATATAATTAAGGGCTTCCCTTGGGCATCCCAGACTCGGCATTGACTTAGTTGGAGTGCTGAATTGAAGTCATTTAACAGATCAAAAAAGTGTTGTTCAGGAAAACAAATGGTCTTGCTATTCCTTGGACCATGCACGTTTAAAACCAACTAAGCAATATTAAAGCTCAGTCTTATTTTAACGATGTCTCCTTAATGGGCAGATGCAAAACCACTTTATTGAATAACAGTAGCATGGCCCGTATGGAGGTCAATAGAGAATCCGCTGAATGATTAAAATCTTCCAATCGCTATCATGCCCCAATTTCATCAAGAGGTATGCAGAAATATCTGCTGTGGGTGAATGACCCAAAGATCTTAACCAGGGCACGATTCAACTGTCTCTCCTTGAGCCAAGACTGCCGTTGGGTCACGCCTTGCAGATAATTCCAGCTGCCTATCATGCACACACCCCAGCAGAAGATCTCACTCATTTTCTACTTGTATATCCAGCTTATTCGGACATCAGAAATCGCACATTGAAACCGCTTCAGAGAGAGGCAGGTTTCACCCAATGTAGTCCTGCTGTTCTGCATCTTCTTTGGGCAGATTCTCCTACAGTGGTCTGGACTCTTGATGTTTTTGATTTGAAACAAGCATGGTATAGGAGGACACAACTTCTTGCCTCTTAGTAATGTGTTTTTTTTTAAACTGCCAATTACCTTAAACGTGTTCTTTTGAACTATTGTTGGTATTTTAATGGTTGTTTTAAACTTGTATTGGCATTATTGATCCATGTAATTTGGATGACCCAAGGTTTTAACACTTATTAATCGTGCACAAGCACTTTTAGGAAATCGTGTAAATGTGGCCTTTTCGACATCAGAAAGCTGTCTTATGCCCTATTGCAGTTTTTCTGCATTTTAGGGTTCATTTTTCGACATATATGCTTGTTTTAGCTGGTGTATTGTCTTAGGCCTCACTGAAGGTTTATGCAATCACAAACAGTAAACAGCAATAACACTGTTCGTTCCCAGGAATATCATATGTTTGTAGAAGATGTTTTAATGTCTTTTTTTTCCCTCTGTAAAGCTTTGTCAGATAAGTTTTTAAATCCTCCTCATGTTTACTCATTTCAACATACTTAGGATATAAATGAATCTAGGATACAAGTTCCTTGCTGGTTCATATGCAGAAGAACCTGTTCATGCATTGTATTCTATTAATTATGTGGCCAAGTTTGAGATTGTCATGTTTGTTGTTTATGTATGCTTTTAAAAAATGATGATGCTATTTCCAAACATGATTGCTGTCTCTATTCTGTAACTCAATGTCAATTTGAATTAGGACATTATTTGTTAATAGTTTGATGGATGGTAAATCTCACATTTATTTATTTTGTTGGTTTCAGGCGAAACCCACTGGGTGGAGGACAATTGTGAAGACCTTAAAACCCCGGAATGCCCAGCGGGGTAAAGTTTAATTTGATGTACATATGTCTTCATGTGATAACAAAGCCACTCCTCTATATTCATTACTACAGTATTATTCTTGATTCTGAGGTATTTTGTTGCGAAATCTGGTGGTTTGGAAGTTCAGTATGCTGTGAAATTGACAGTGGCAATGTCCTAAGTAACGAAACACTGCCATTTCTTTTAATGCATGCTTTATTGTAGTTAATCTAGAACAACACATCCACTTTGGCTAATACTGCATGCTGCATTTCAGAAGAACTTTTCTGAAGTGCTCCAAATCTTGGAGACATTTAGTGAAAGAGTGATATATAATTGAATACAATTCTGCAAAATTTACAGGAAAAGATTGCATGACTATTAAAGTGTTCATCAAAAATACTTTGCATTTTGGCATTTATAGTTTAGGTTCTTTCAGGAGTACTAATGAGCTTACAAGTACTGCTCGAAGATGTAACCGTTGACATGGTACCACTTGGAGGCTAGGTGATGGCTATCCTTTACTATACGGAAAAACATCTTGACATGTGATTACTCTTTGTTTTTGTTTTAGCTTTGTTCGCCCTCCATTGATCATCTTTTCTGTTGATGGCTTCCGTGCTTCATACATGAAGAAAGGGAGCACGGTTCTTCCGAACATCGATAAGCTCAGTACGTATGTCTATGTACACCAGGCGCTTTCTCAACCTTTTATACGTTTTAGCACCTTAACTATGTGCTTGTTTCATAACATCAAGTTTTTATTAAACACCTCGTGCCAGCTTCTAAATGCTACAGTAGTTGTTAACATTACTCTAATCGATGCACTCAGTGCATTAGATAGGATTTTGGAGGAGGCATATTTTACTCCCTCTTCTTACAATTGTTAAGTAAATCTGATAAAGAGAGTACAAAGTATCCAAAGTCTATCCAAATAGTGAATAAAATGAAAATGGTTTTCAAAAACATTTTGGAGGAAAAGGTTGTGTATCAAAATTAACTTCCTTCAAATCGTTTTTTGCAACTGTGGGAAATGTTCGCCCATGCAATAACTTGTAGATGTATGCTACCCAACTGTATTTTCATGATTCTCGACACTGGAACTCCTAAGAACTATGACCGATACCAGCTAGTTCCATCAGGTATTCATAGAGTCCACACTTTACCAAAATCTCTTCTCTGCCTCTCACCTGACAGCCAATTCATGTTTTCTCGCCTTCCCTTTGCTACTTATTTCTCCAAATTACATTTTCTGATGCCCCACCTTTTGCCATTAAGTGTTGCTATAACACCTATTGCGGCACATTGCCCTGTCACTCTGCCCCTCATGTTTCTGCATCCTAATATTGCTGTTTCTCTCCTATGTTTATCTGTCTTAGTTGCTCTAACTCCTTCTTCTCTCATGACATTATCTGGATCTCTCCTTTCTCATTGTTTCTGAAGCAGTCACTACTCCTTTTTGGTTATTTTGCTGCCACTGACCTTATTGGTCTGCTTTCTCTTGTTTTGCTTTTTATATTTGTATCCCCCCACTCACTGCTGATCTGCGTTTCCTTTTTATACTGTCTTTAAATGTTCTCTTTTGCTATGCTTCTATCCCTCACTTCTATTGCTGTTGTGTTTGTGTGTGCCTCTCTCACCTGATTTTTACCTCCGTTTACTTTCTCAGTTTTTGTTGTTTTTTTGTTCTACCTCTTGTAGCTTCTTGTTGCCTCTCTTCATGTTCTTGCTCCAATTCCTGTTTTGGCATGCCTATTACGTTCTCTGTTCCATTTGCCCTTCTCCCCCTTGTTGCCAGCCCTGCATTGCATGTGTTCAAGATTGCTCTTCCTCTCCCCGTTTCTTTTTGACATAGCAATAATATTTAAAAAGCTGAAAATGCATTTTCCATCTACAACACTATTTCTGCATGGAAATTGTGTGGTCCATTTAAATGTGTGCAATATATTACTTTTGGGAATTGGGCTGGGAATTGTAGAATCAGAGGTTATTCTCAGCAAGAAGCATGATTTGCTTAAATGCAGAGGCCATATCATTGTTATGTGTGGTTATAATGATAGCAGTCCTGCTAAGAAATGTTGACATAATGCCACTAAATGTCCATCAGCCCTGCTGTGAATAGTTGACATTGTCCAATGAAATGGGTTTGCCGGCTACGCTTATCAATTGGGGTTCTGTGACTTAATATATAGCAAGACTTGTTGAGAAGTACTGGTAGAATCTGTGCTAGTTAAAGTCTTCATAGCACTTCGAAGTGTCCCATTTAAAGAATACCATAAAGAGTATAAAAGTCTACCAAATAAGTGCTGGTAGATTTTCACACTTTCTACCTGTATGCGTTCTACCTGCTTAGGGATGAGGTGTGAGGAGAAAGGGGGTTTAAAGTAAGTTCAGACCACATGGCAGCTATGCCTTGCTCTCTACAAAGACAATGGACTGTGACGTTTCATTGTGTGCCCGTTTGACCTTGGGCCCAGGGCATGTTAGAAATACATTAAACATAAACACAATATTCTAAAACTATAGAAAACACATCTTCATATTTAAGAGCAATAAGCTTTTACTCCTCGCAAATGCCAAAATTAACTGCTTGGTTACAGGCTCTCACAAACCTTTAACACATTGAAAACGTTAAGCCACTAAATGCCATTGATGTGCTTCGGAGGTAAAAAAAAAGTGTGATATGCCGTGCTTCCGCAATTGAGTGGCATCTGTTAACGCTGATGAAAACAAAACACAAATGGAGCCAGTTTTAATTTTGGACAATACTACAGCAGTGTCACAAAGCAATGTGAAAAGCATGTTCATGATGCAAAATGCTTGAAGAACGATGTAACCCAGAAAATTCAAGCAATTAAACAAAGTGAAAATAACAAATGCACTTCAAAGTGCCACAAAGAATATCCTGTCTAAAATTGCTCACTTAACAATTTTACCAACACAAAGTATTGGGTAGATAGAATAATTTACTGAGGTGAGCGTGACCATGAATCCCAGTTGCTTCTATCAAGATACTGTACAGATAACCGCCATCCCTTCTGAACCTTTTTGGTTCAAAGTCGAAGATTTAACAACCAGAGCAACGACCCAGTACTGGTCGACTATCTCTGGTCAATGTGTCTCGTCATTGAGGGCCCGGCTTTGTCCATATTCTATACCATAAAAGTAGGGGCATTGAAGACGCCACATGCTGGATAGGCTAGCTTTTCAATTCCTTTCTTGTGAACAGCAAGATGTTACTGACTTATTTAACCTACGAAGAAGGGACTTCAAAAACCTTTTTTCCTTCTCCATTAGAGGAGAATTACTATGGCCCCATAAATGGCTACCAGATATGTCTCCTGCAACATCTTTTTTTTTATATGCTCGGACCAGTGCTGGTAACCTAGATGAGCCCCAGACGTTAAGTACCCCCCAACCCCCTTTTCCTCCTCGCCCCCAGAAACCACCTGAATCGACCAAAATGGTCTTTCTTACAATCTGGCCTTTCTATGAACCTGAAGATGCAGAACAAATGCCCAGATAGTCAACCTACCAATACATGCTTACCCTCAGAACCTCGTTTAGGGCCACTTAACTTAGAAATGGATTGAACAGGGTTCGGGAAGGCACACAGCCCTGGCGGACAAAAATTTCTCTCCTTCCAAGGTTGGTTGCCCTGATCACCTCAATTTCCTGATCCTCCCCCCTCACCTCCTTGCTAGCAGTGCAAAGGTTGTAAAGTCCTGGCCCTTTTAAATCAAGGCAGAAGTGGTTGATTTTCTGCTTGACTCTCATCTGCGGATCTGGAAAAGCTGTTCTCTTTGGTCCTACTCTGGTAAGGAAGTCCTTGCAACCGTAGGGTTTGAAATAATGTACGACAACTGCAATGTCTCTGTGGAAATGCATGCCACTGCCAACTATCTTCAGACTGCATAATCTATTGTTTCAATGGAATTTCGCTTCTTCTCATACTATTAGCTTAGCTCCCAACCAGATTTTGATTTCTTAGTAAAAGAGATAGTGTGGTTCCTGGATGAGCACCGGATCTGGGTTTAACCACTAGGACCCCCTTTTCTATCTCCCATTCCCTGCCTGATCCATGTGCCACATCTCAGGGTGACCACTACCCCTGTAGTTCTTGTGCATCTTTGGCAACTGTATGCAAATTGGGCAGTATGTAAGGATTTGAATAATTGACACCAGGTTTCCACTCCTTTCAAACTAAAGCGAGTGAAGAGCGTATTTGGACCCTAGTTGAGGGAGACTGGGGTTATTTTAAGAGGTCTCGCTTTAGCCTTCCGTGAAAAATTACAGAGCAGCTGTCACATCTACCTTCTTTGGTTATCACATCAATCCCTTAGCCTGTCGCTTATCCCATAATGCTGGAGTCTGAGAAAATCATCAATGACTGTCTCCAGATGACTTCCCCTGGTCCGCAGATCCCCTCTGGCTCCAACAGAGGGCCATTCCATGTGATGTGCATTTTTTTTCACTAAGGCACTCTTATGTGGATTCCACTCTGCATCATCCTTCATGACGTGGTCCTGTGGCCTTGTTCCTTGATCTATGGCCAACCCTCATATCCAGTCCCATCTCATGTCTGTGTCCCTGTGTTCCATCTTTCTGGGGGTATTCTGCTCGTCTATCAGTTCTCATTATTATGCTCTTCCATTTCTCCCGGGTCGTCTGTGCTCCTATGTTCCCTGTCTCCAAATAAATCCTTTATCAGGGAGTTCCATGCAAGTATTTTGTGTCCACTCTCCCCCTCTCCACTTTGCACCGCTCTCGTCCACACCACTGTCTCCGCCACCATCCATTTCTTAAGGTCTGCCCACCACGAGTCTATGTTTGGTCCAGAGTTGGAGGTCCATGCCATTGCTATGCACCGCTTTGTCAGAATGCACACTAGGTCCTTCATCTTGGCCAGATACGTTTTTTGTTTGTAGCCTCTACGAAAGAGGCCCAGTAGGTCCGATTCAGGAGTCCATGCTTACATGTGAATTCCACCCTTTGCTTGATTCCCTCCCAAAACGTCTTTATTACCGGGCAGGTCCAAAACATGTGCAGCATGTCAGCTTTCTCCTCAGCGCAACGTGGGCAGTTCCGGGGCTTCCCCGTCCCCATCGCAGTTATTCTCTTGGGTGTGGGGCATGCTAGGTGCATGAGGTACAGCTGTGCTTGTTAAATCTTGCATTTCTGGATACCTTTCTGGTGTATCTCCGGACCCTGGTCTACTCTTGGTCAGTGAAGGGCCTCTGGAGCTCCTCTTCCCAGCGTTCTCTTATGTGCAGTTCCTGCTCATTGTTGGATGTCAGCAGCTGCTGATCCATTCTAGAAACCGCGTGTCCCCCTTCCGACACATCATACCATGCCTCCAACTTCCCCATCGGGTCTTCAACATCTAGGAGTTATTTTCTGAACTATACTGTTGTATAGTATGAACTGACCGCTGTGTATGTCGTGGTCTTCCATCAACTGTCGGAAGTCCGTCGAGCTGCCTTCATTTCTCAAGTCTCCTCTCTGGGCTATGCCGTTAGCTTCCCAATGGGATCTATATATTGCGAGGGTCCTAGTGTCTGTGCCCAAAAAAACCCTGCAAAGGGGATCTGCGTGGAGTAGGGGTTCTGTGTTCCCTGGAGTCGCCATGCTTTGTTCCACAAGGTCAGGCCCAGTTTAACCATATTTGGTAATGTCTTGATCAGGGACTTGTCGATCCATAACATCTCTCAGGTAATATTGTTTCAGCGCTGGCTGAAAGAGTAATGAATCTACTGATGTCTCATCTCCCAGCCACGTAACCACAAATTGTAGTTTCCCTGCTAGATAGCCTTATGCCCCATGCTTCATATTCTCTTTGCAGGGTGTTCAGTGATTCTACTCCTCTCTCTCCCCCCACAGAAATTCCCATACCATTGTGTGAAGAATGCCTTAGGTATAGCGTGTGGAATATTTGTGAAGTGGTACAGCATATGTGGCAATACAGTCAACTTCAGCAGGGCCGCCCTTCCCATCATCCCTAACGGAAGTGTCTTCCAGAAGATCATGGCCTTCTGTGGCTTTTCGAGGGCCACCCGTGTATTAGAATTATATGTATCCAGAGTGTTGTGATGCAGTTCTATCCCCAAATAAGAGAAGGAGTGTGATGCCCATATGAGCCCCACGTCTGGCAGTTGGTTCAGGGGGATCCATTTGAGATCAGCCAGGGGGAAGAGTGAGGACTTGCGTTTGTTGATAGCTATTCCAGAAATTCTGGTGTACGCATCTATCGTGTTCAGTATGCTTGCCAGGTGTTCCCGCGGGTTTTCCACAAAAAGGAGGACGTTATCTGCAAATAACGAGATTTGGTGTATGACCCCATCTATGTCTAACCCCATATTCACGTATCCGGCCCCAAGAAAGACTGCCAACGGTTCGAGGACCAATATATATAACCTTGGTGACAGTGGGCAACTCTGCTTTGTGCCTCTATAGATCCTCCGAGATATTTCTCCCGGTTTTCACCCTCGCTCTGGGGTTCTTATAAAGCAGCCTGACCCAAAGAAGGAACTGTTCTTCCATCCCAAAGTGGGCAAGGACAATCATCAGCCACTCCCAATTCACAGAGTCGAATGCTTTGACAGTGTCTATTGACGCTATGGCTTTTTCGCCCCGTCCCTGGTTTGTTTGATCGACCACATGGTGGAGTCTCTGCAGATTCCACGTCGTGTTTCTCCCTGGAAGATAGCCCGTTTGGTCCGAGTGACTCCGTGTGTGTATCACCTGCTTGAGCCGTTTGGCGAGTACTACCGTAAGGATTTTGGAGTTTTGATTAATCAGGGTGATCGGCCTATAAGAGGCGCAGTCTAGTGGTGATTTCCCCGGTTTCAGGACAGGTATAATGACCAATTCCTACATGCTATCAGGCAACTGCCCCTTGTCGAACGCCTCTTGGTAGGTGTCCAACAATCTTGGTGCTAAGGTGCCATTGTATTGCTTACAAAACTCGCCTGTGAACCCATCGGGTCCCGAGGTTTTGCCAGATGGGAGCTCAGTAATTACAGTCTCCAGCTACTCCACCATGAGGGGAGCCTCAAGCATTTGAACCTGCTCTACGACTTGCTTTGGGAGTCTGATCTCCACCAGGGCGTCGGCCATATCACCCATCTCTGCCGCTGGGTTGGGACCATACAATCACTCATAAAATTGCGAGAATATTTTGTGAATGCCTTCTTGGGTTCTAACCTCCACTCCTGCTACATCTCTTATTGCATTAATGGGTTCCCTCCTGTGCTTCTTCTTGGTGAGCCAAGCCAGGAGCCTGCTGGCCTTGATCTCCTCCGCGTGCAGCCTCTGAATGTACTTTCCATAATCCAATCCACCCAGTTCCTCCCAAATTGCGACACAAGTCCATCTCGACCTCGTAAGCACTCCAGATTCCTCACCCGTTGCACCCGCTTGGCGCTCTGCCACTTCTATCTTTCCATCTCCCCAAGATCCGCTAAGGCGCCTCCTCTTAACCCGGCCATTTTCCCTATTGCTGCTCCCCTTACCGCCACCTTTATGGCATCCCAGATTATACCATTGCTCTCTACACTTCCCATGTTATGCTCAAAGTAATAATCTATCGTATCTTGCATGTGTTTCTGAAACTCTCCCTCCTTCAGTGCCTCCGTCCTCGGTTGCCACATGGGTATGGGGGCTTTCCTATGGGTATGTGCCCATGTCGCTAGTAGTGGTGCATGGTCTGACAGTGTCTGTGCCCTAATGTTAATCCCTGTGAATTCACCCAGGGATTCAGAGCCCGTGAACAAATGGTCTATGCATGTGAATATGCTGTGAGGAGCGATATAGTGTGTGTACCCTCTCCCTTGCCCATGTACCTTCTTCCAGGTGTAGTTGACGAAGGATTGTTTGTAGAGCTTTCGCTGGCGCTGCTGGCTTCCTGTATTTGTCATCCAATCTGTCCATAAGCGGGTCCAGGTTGCAGTTAGTCGCCTGCCCAGATGAACGCTGCCTCCGTATTGAGCCAGCTTGGGTGCTATTTTCCTGAAGAACATCATGATTCGGGGCGTATGTATTTATCAGGTATATCTCCCTGTTCTCCAGCATTGAGTGCCCTATCACAAATCTGCCTTCCAGGTCGTTTTTCTTGCTTAATCAATTAAAATGGGCCCCCGGGGAAACCCATGTCATTACTCACCTGGCATAGTTAGAGGAGGTCGAGCTGTACATTTGGCCACCCCATTTCTTGGCCACTTTAGTTTGCTTCTCAAGCGTCAAGTGAGTTTCTTGTAACGTTCCAGGTTGCAATAGTTACTTCGTCCGGGCCCATTTTTGTGGTGTCCCCTGTGGGCCAGCCACTGCCCTGTCCTCCTACGAGGTCTCCTGCCCAGTGTTTGTTGCCCCAGCCCCATTCTGTGTTGTCCTACCTCCCTTCAGGTGAGTTGTCTTCTTCCCTTCGTTAGTTTCATTATGTGCCAATGCCATTGGGGACCCCAGGCTAGGGAAAGCTTCCTGTGTTGGGTCCTTTTGTTCCCCATAAATTCCATTGTCACTTTTGCTGTGCCTCGGATTCCTTTGTGTGCCTCTTCTTCCACCATTCGTGCCTTCCTTCAACCAACTAAACAAGCTTCTAACTATAACTAATAAACAAACGCCCAGCCACCCTCTCCCTGCTGAGGCCCTGCTGCTTCTCTTGCACCACCCACCGAGGTGGGACCCGCCCGTTAAAGTGTGATGCCTCAAAACTGACATCTAAACTAATAGAATCCTTGGGGCTTTGTGTCCTGTCGTTTCCAGCGGCAGGACTATAGATCTCCACCTCTTTATTTATACTCCATCTGGCCTGCTTCATGTCTGTGGTGTCAGGGCCATCTTTTCCAATAGTAGGCTCATTCCCACTGCCTCCGAGGAGGGTTCCCCTCATTATTGTTGGCATTTCTGGGTCTTTGTTGCGGGATACCTTGTTGGTCCATCCATGCGTTGGCCTCTTCTGTTGTCTCGAAGTGCAATCTGCCCTCTCGTATACCCGCTGCTTTAAGGCGTTCTTTCGTGGGGCCATATCATGCCGTTGTCTTTGTACCAGCACTGTATAGTCCGGGTATTTAGTTATTCTAAAGGAGTTCCGGGTTATCACTCCCCCTTCCCTTGAAAATGTCAATATTTTCTCCAGGTCTTTGAAGTTCAATATTTTTGCAATCATTGATATCGAGGGGAGCTCCCGGTTGGGGCCTACTCGTCAGGGCTCTATTGGCTCTCTCCACCATGAAACCTTGGGACAGTACTCCTGTCCCAATCTCCTGCAGCAACATGTTCTCAACATAGTTCGTGGGGTCGTTGCCCGCTTCTCCTTCTGGCAGCCCAACAATCCAGATATTCTTCTTTCAGGCCCTCCCCTTTTCATCCACCGCCCTTTGTTCCAGGGTCTTCATCCGTTGCAGGACATCAGACATTTGGGTCTGGGTAGTGTCATGATTCCTGCCCCTCATGTCCCCAGCCCTCCAAGATGTCAGGCTGGAGCCAGGCCACGATCACCTACATGGCCCTCAAGGGCCTCTCCATCCCTCCAAAGACCCACTTGGAGTCAGACTTGGCACTTGTGGCACCATACTCACTCACTCCCATAGGATAACATTGGGGATTGGACTTGTAGTGCATTGATGGGGACAAGATGGATGCCCCCACATATTTTGGTTCCTAGAACTGCATGTTCGGTCAAGTCTTTTGGATGTGGTTCAGCCCAGACACACCTGGGATACCCAGAGACTATTTAAGCCACGCCCAGGCTGAGAAACATGCTTTGCGTTTTCTGCACCTGCAGCGTGACACTCACCGTGTTCGGATCGGTCTCCAGTAGGCCTTCATCTTCTGCGCTCAGCTCCTGCAAGAACAAGAACACCGTTAGGAACAGTCTTACCTTGGGGCGCTTCTGCCCATCATTCATCGCTCCTTCTGTTCTGCGGGCATCTTCGGCGGTGTCATTCCCATCCCGGCACGCCGCTTCCTAAGGAAAAGAGAAAAGAACAGAAAAAAGGCATTAGTAAGCATTCTGCAAATCTTCTATTTTTAAATACTGTACGAGCTTCAAATGCTTACCTGAATCCCAGCCGCTCTGGGGGAACTCTGTCTCCGGAACTTCTCATCCATCTGCAAGAGGGAAAAGACACTCCAGGTTAGCGTGGAAACATCTAGAGGCGCCGCATACCGCACTTACCCACCGCATTTGTTCTTCATAACCGGCATCCACGCTGAAAACGTCGTGGCACCTAAAAGGCAGAGAAAAAGAACTCCGTTCAATGCAAATACGAAAGGGGTGCATCGCGCTCTCACTCACCTTCAGCGCTATTCATCTCAGCTGCACGCCGCCAACCCAGGACGCCGGCCATCATCTAAGGAAGGAAAGGAGCGAAGTTGGAGAACTGTTCAAAAGACTCATACTTGCCTGTCGGACTCTTGCCAGTGAAGTAACTAGGCAGCAACGAGCCTGCATCAATCAACACGCCCCTGCGCTGAAAGCAGGACGGAGAGCACACTATCCAAGAAAACAAGGCCCAGTCTCCAGTCGAATAGCCTCCAGGGAAGGGTTCGAGGTTGTAAGAGGTCAGAACAGGCTGAGTGACGTCCCTGTGGATACCAGGTGAGCGTTACAGGTAGCTGCGACGTTGGTGGTATTTTGCTGCACCTGCTGTTACGCCGTACCCACTCTGTCCGCCAGGGTCTGTACGCTTTGTCGGAGGAGACTCATTTCCACCATAGCTGTGCCCATTTTGTTTTCCAGTGATGTCTTGAGGGCTGCTATAGCTGTGTCCAGTTTGTTTTCTAGAGATGCCTTCAGGGCCGCTATGGCTTCCAAAATTGGGCACTCGCTATCATTCTCTCCCTGCTGTGCAGTGCTAGTCGAAGCCATGGTTGCAGCCGGTGAAGTGGGTTGGCTATTGCCGGACTTCCTGGTGAAGAAGTCCGTGCTGGTTTGTCTCCCTCTCCCTCTTTTCGGTTTACTTGGCATTCTTTGCTGTGCGAGTCTGTGACGTCGTCCCCTCTTCACCTCGTCAGGCGGCCATTCCAGTTTTACCTTCGTGCACCTGCTGATTGATCTTGAAGCCGGGGGTCTGACTCCCTTCCTTCTTGGGCGCTCTGCTTCCCTAGTGTGCGAATGTGGTTGTACTTTTCAGAGCTGACCTGCTATGCACTGCAGTCCAGAAGATTAGGCGGTGTAGTCTGCCTCACCGTCCGTCCTGGCAGACCCCAATAGTGCAACCTCCTGAATGGTAAGGCTGCTATACGTCCACCAGTGTTGGGTCCACCACACGGATGTGGCTTCGCTGGATTCCTTCCCAGGCCTGCCCCACTCTTCTCTGGTGTTATTGGTAACTATCGCTTTATCTCCGGGTACGCCTGGGGGCTTCTTGGTGTCAACCGACTTCGATATAGGACAGGATCCATGTAGACTCCTCCTATGCACTAATGCGTGCCACCCCTTCTCGTAGATCCGGGGTGCTGCTATGGTGTCCCTGGTACGTCTACTCGTCACTCCTGTCCAGCTCTGCTCGCCACTGCGGCCCAGAACTCTCAGCACTCCATAGCCACATGCTGTGCCTCCTTTGTGGTGCTGGCCTAGGGTTGTGCCAGCTGTTCCTATGCTCCTGCAGGTCCCTGTAGGCTCTCCACCTTTTCACTCCTTTATGTGGGGGAGGTACGCATCGCTCTCAGGCCCTGTCTCCTTCACCACTGGATATGCCCCACTATATGTTCGCTTTCCATAGCCTGTTACTTTGTTTCTTCGTGTGGGTTGTGTTCTCCCGCGTGAACTAGCTGCTACTGTACGTAGCCTTTCTTTTCAGGCCCCCCTGGGTGACGGCTATCCTGAATGCAGTTCATATGGTGACTCCTCCCATGTAGCTCTTTGTAGTTAATGCTTGCCCACTCCCAGGGGGCTTCTGTTCCCTACACGTGTGTATTTGCACGTTGCTTGTCTCAGTACTACAAGTGCTGCGCCAGAGGGCTCGCCAATGTTGTCTCACAGCCTCCTCATTTCACTCCGTTGTGCGCAGCCCTCTGCTCTCCGGGCCACAACAGTGTCTCCGAATCTCTGTCAGAGCCCTTATCGGGGACTGCTCAGCCTGCTTTGGTTCATTGTGGGCGCGGGCAATACCCTTTGCGCGTTAAAGGTCATAGGGCACTACTCGTGGTGTGCAAGCCCTAGCCAGAGTTACTGAAGCGTCATGGGCCCACTGCCGTGCGCCACGAGGGTTTGTCATGCCTGGTGCCTCCCTCTCTCACCTCCAAGATTGGGCCAGGACTCTCTTCTGCTAACAGGTCCACCCGGGCTGGAGTCTGCTTCCTCCGAAGGGGAAGCACTGCAGATCTTCCTCCTTTTGCTGCGTGATCTCGGCAGCCGGCCCAGAGCCGTCCTGGCTGGCTCGATGCCCGAGCATGTGCACCCTACCCTGAAGCCCAGGGGTCGCTGCCGGGCCGCCAGCTCTCTCGGTTCTTTCTTCTGGTGCCCCAATGACACTGGTACGCCTCCTGCACCGGCGGTCCACGTCCAACGGCATGCCTGCTCGCGCCTGCCCTAGACCCAAGGTCGCCGAGGGCAACACGGTTCTTGGTGCTCCCGCGTGTGCTTGGTGTATGCCAACTGCCTAGCTCCTGTCTGCGGTCCACTTTCTCTCCTCTCTACTTCCTGGTGGCCGCCGTCGGTTCCTGAGGCACACCGGCCCCTTTCAGTTGTCCTCTCAGCACGCACCTGCCATTTTGAAGTAAATGAGTGGGATCTCCAACAGCTAATTTCTTCACGATTCCCACTCCGATTTTCCTCGGCAGGCTCTCCAGTTGGTCTGTGGATTTTCCGACACTTGACTTTATAGTTTTAGCTGCATTGCACAGTAAATTGCACAAGTTTGCTCGGATGTTCTTCAGGATCTCTCTGGAGCTCCCGAGCAGTGCCTCTTACTGGATGGCCGCCAAGCCACGCCCCCTTTGCGCTGCATCCTCATGTTTTAATTTCTTCTGTTATAGCGCAGTCTGTGCACATGTTCTCTACTCAGCTGCCTCCTGGCCACCCCGACATCTGGTTGATTCTTTTTTTTTTCAACTGCTTTTCTTTTGAAATCTTGAGAGATGTCCACTCTGAAAACCAGATGCAAGAGGTGTGCGGCCTGTAGGGGTCATTACGAGTCAGGCGGTAGGGGATAGCGGGCACCGGTAAGGAGACCGGTGCCGGTAATCCCCTACCACCGGATTCCGAGGTCCCCTAACGGGAACCGCAAGGGACGTGTGGTCCCCTTACAGGTCCCGTTAGGGGACCAGGCAGCAAATTACAGGCCTGCCATTAGCAGGCCCGTAAATAGTGCCTTCCTCATTCCTTATTCCCCTATGGGGGCTCAATGGGGAATGGTTTGTTCAGTGGGGACATACTGGTCCCGCCAGGGTCGGACTACACCAGTAAGTCCCCATTGAACAACACCGGACTCAGAACCGTTATTGGAGGCAGTCATGGCGCAAATAGCGCCATGACTACATCCAATCTTGGAATGAGGCCTTGTGGATCTACAATGTGGATTACAGATCTGCACAGAATATGCCTCCGGGCCTTAGCGTGGACCATAAGGTTGATGACTGTGGGTCTTGCCAGGCGATGACCGTTAATGCCTTGAAGGAGAGGAAAGGAAAGATCGCCCTAGGTAGGCCAACATCCAAATCTCCTTCGACCACACCATCTAAAAAACGATTGCCCGAGAGAGGCTCACAAAAAAGCACTCAAAGCAATCTAAGCGCTCCAGATCGAGGAGTGATTTGTGACATTCGTCATCTTCTCATAAGAAATCAAAGAAGAGATGTCATCACTCCCCACCTTCATCAGATTCCTCAACCAACAGGAAAAGGCATGGTTTCCCAAGCAAATTGGTGACTAAAGTCGATTGGGAGGAATTTTGCCTCAACATGCTTGATGTGCTCTCGAAGTCGTCCCCTCCCGGACCTTCAAAGGAAATTAAAATGTCTTCAGTCCCCATCGCGCCTCAAAAAACCGACTTGTGCCAGATTAGCAGTCTTTAATGACTTCCTAAGAGCCAGCGTGGCGTCAACGGATTGGCTGGCTTGAGGGAAGTTGAAGCCATGACCTCCCTCTTCTGCTCTGCCAAAAGAGTCGGCAGAGAGTTCCTCGTTGTCGGAATTCTCAACGATTTTGTTGGAACAGAGTTTTAAGGCTTTTGCTAAATCAGATTTTTTCCAGTCTATGGACTCCATCTTTGCAGAGGAGGAATCCGAGGAACAAGACAATCCTCCAGGTGGATTTATTGGATTTGCAAGGAAAGCAGTAAAACATTGGTTTGGTTAACATGAGGATTTACATGATTTACGCTTGCAATACTTGGGTAGGTTCACCTATAATTTAGATATGTTACAACAGTGAAATATTTCAGAAGCGGGTTGGGGAGGGGAAAACAAATCTCCTATAATTATGTTTGTGCAATTTTGGAATAATGTTTTTATGAATTTTCTTCAGTATTCAGCAATAGTAAGTGAAAATGTTGGGGAAAATATGGATTTTAGGGAAATGTATAAATAGGATTTTTGTATTGTTGTAGCAAAATAGGTCACAGGGATTGGTGTAAACCAATTTGCTTTGTTGATAAAAAAGATTGTAGAAATTTTCCACTGGTTGTATTCGCCATATTTCTTCCTTCTCATTGTTTTAATTAATCTGGCTATTATGGTCAGTTGGGTGATCAGTCGCCAATATTAAATTCCATGTAAAAGTAAATAATGAAAAGCAAATGCACTGGATCTATGATTCTTCAAATGTAACCGGAGGACCCGACCCTACCCAGATTTCGTAAAGGTTGTCTCAATACTTATTCCTCCTTCACCAGAACTTTGGTCTAGCTCTTGTATGTTTAATCTATTGGATCAGCTCAATAAGTTATGTTTTGTTATTTGGCATTTATATAGCGCTCTATATATCATTGGTATGACCTCAACGTGCTGGTAGGTTGAACACCCTCTGGGACAGTAGTCCAGGTCAGTTGAGAAAGTAGGGTGTCGTAGGGTGCTTGGGTGCACCAGTTATTTGTGCAGCTGATATAATTGCCTTATGGTAGCTGGATCCTAGCATTAGGTGTGGTGGTATTGATATTGGTTGAATGTGTGCAATCTGGTGGGTGGACACCAAGACTGGGTTCTGGTTCCCTTAGGCCTGTGGGACGCTTGTGTGCAGCTAGGCCAGTTTGTCATGGGATATAGCTGCGTTTTATTCGAACGATGAGGTGTTCATGGGGTAATGTTCGCAGCTAGGTCGAAATTGATCGAGGGGCCTAGCTGCACTCTAATTGTGTGGTGGTGTAGAGTAAACAGTAAGCATAGTCATATGGCAGGTGAGTGTTTGGGTGGAGTTATGATCTAAGGAGATTGCATTCCGCATTTCAGGCATGCTTTAGCCTAATAGCAAATTAATAAGCGTATTCAGTGATGACATTGTTGGGGATCTCATTGGTCATTAGTCATCGGGTTACTAGGGTTCAATCACTTCAGATGCTTGTGGTTGGTATTACGGAAAGAGACGCGTTTAGAGGTTTGCGGAACGTCATATAGTCTTGGGTGTGTCGAATATGAGGGGGAAGCAAGTTCCACAGAGATGGGGCCAAGGTTGAGAAGGCGGATCCTTCGATCCTGACAGAGCTAGAGGTTTGAATCGCTAGAAGGAGAGCAATGCTTGATCTTGCGGTGCGGGATGGGAGGTAAGGTTTTTTCTTTTCTTGTAGGTATAATGGGCCGGTCTTGTGCACCGCTCGGTGAGTGATGCATAGGGTCTTGAAGGTGGCCCTTCGTCCGACTGGGAGTTAGTGGGGGTTCGGAGGGCTGGTGAGATGTGGTCTCTTACCCAGGGCAAGGAGCAATTTGGCAGCAGCGTTTTGGGCTCTTTGTAGTTTGTTGAGTTGGTATGCTGGGGAGGATAGCTCAGGGCACCGTGCTTGCCTTGGAAACGGGACAACACGAAGCAACGCAGGTTTGATCCCCGGGGTTCATGCTTAGAAACGCAATTTATAAATACAACTAAGAGACGTATTCCTGTAACAGCGCCTCGATGCCCCCGGGCTGTGTGAGCGCATTCAAAATGCAAATAAAATAAATAGGGAGTGGGAGTCATAGAGTGATTGTGTGGGGGTGGAGTGGGTAGAAAAGCAAGTGGGTTTGACGAATTCTGATATGATCATGTGGAGTTCTTGGCTGCGGTTATCACAGTTGAGAATTTGTTTATTGTAATAGGCTTTTTTGGCCTTTTGGATTTCAACTTTGTAGTTGCGATGGTGCAGGGGGAACATGGATCTGCTGAGATCGGTTTTAGATGCTCGCCATTTGCGTTCAAGAGTTATTTTGTTTTTTGACATTCCTCAGAAGGGGCGTGAAACAATTGGGGGACTGTTCATTGCGCGAGGAAGCGGGGCGTGAAGGGGTGAGAGGAATTAGTGAGTCATTAAGCCAGGAGTCGAAGGAGTAGATGGTTAAGGCTATATCGGGGGGGGAGCGTTGCAGGGGGGCGAAGAAGCAGGGCTTCTGCTAGGTCAGGGAGGATCTGGACTTTGTTCCATCATTTGAGCCCCCGGAGATGGGGACAGGGGATGTGCAGGAAGATGGGAAGCGGTGTGGATAGAGAAAGGGATGGCATCGTATTGGTCCAGATGAGTAGTTTGGGACGGGATGAATAAACCAGGTCATGGAGTTGAACATTTCATCAAGGGTGGCCCACCTGAGTGGGTTGGACCAGTCGTATGATGGGAGAGGTTGAGCGCATCAAGACTGTCAACCAGCGGATGAGTCATGGGGTTGTTGGGGATATCGAACCAGATGTTGAAGTCTCCTAGGAGTGTAAGAGATGAGTGATTAACTTGAATGGTAGCTATTGAATAACAGAGGTTGTTGGTGAAATGTCTGTCATAACCAGGGGATCTGTAGATGAGGAGGAAACTGTGGGTGAAGGTTGGTGGTACAGCTAGTTTTACTAGAAGGGATTCACAGGAGGCTATGGATGTCTGGGATTCGAAGAGTGAGACAGAGAAATGACGAAGAGGACTACCACTCCACCACCTCTGCAGGGTCTATTGTGGCCGATGAGCGAGTAGCCACGGGGGCAAAGCTTTGTGTGCTACAGGGGCAAAGTCGTCGGAGAACCAGGCTTCTCAATGGCCTCAATGTTGTCTAAAAATTGTGGACCAGTTTCAATTGAAATTAGCAAGAAAGTGCTCTATGGTCCAGTTAGAAAAGATATTTCCCCTTGCAACTTTCCTTCCTTTTAAAATCAATGGAACCGTTCAATTATTTTGGTATGTCTTTAACACCAATTTAACTTTGGAGGTAATTAAATCAGTTTTGTTTACTTACCTTCAACTGCCTTCCTTTAGCAGAACTGGTAAACCCTTAAGGTCACCAGTGCAGGGGGGCAATGTCCCTTTTCTGGATCTCGTGTGATATAATGTAGCACACATCACCTTACAGTGTAGTGCTGCAGGGCTTCTTTGCACCCCTTTATCCTATGATTTTGCTAACCTCTTTTGATATGGTCTTTGTGCGAGTCAATTAGTCAGGATTAGGACTGTGTAGTCCGTAAACCCATTCCTGTCTGGGTGTGCCTGTTGCTGTACAGATGTGATGTTTGAGACCGTCCAGCATTGGACAGTTCTTACTGGTCTAAATGGTGCAGATCCTTGCCACTGGTGGGCTGTGGCAACCCTTAGCCCTAGTTATGGATAAAGATATGAGCCTGCAGAGGTTTCCTAGGTCAGCCACTGGAGCCATGATTCCAAAGAGGCATACTCCATGCTGAATATCCAGAAGGCTTCTTCCGAGGGCAACCAGCAGTGCTAATACCCTCTCCCAGTGAAGCCCTGCTGCCTTTTACTGTGACCAGCGAAGACCCTTGTCAGTGATTCGAACCTTGGACTGGCTGGAGCAACCAGTCCCATGCCCTGCACTAGAAAACAGCTGTCATACCTTGACTGCGGTGTCCCTGGATCATCCTCTGGGCTTCCTGACCTAGAGCTTTGAACTCTGCAGGTTGTCAACTTGTGGCCCACGGTAGTCCATCCTGCTATTGCTGCTCTGTTGTATTGAGCCTGATCTTGAAACACACCACAAATATGACCTGCTGATCCCTGATCAAGGTCTTTTGCTGCTGTCATGCTTCTGCTATGTGCTGGAGGTCTCTTCACGTTGTGGGACCCATTTTGACAGCTCTTCTGCGATGTTGCCTGTAGAGATGCATGTCTGTCCGAGTCATCCCGGAACCGGAAATCGGAACATCAGGTAGCCGAACACAGTCTTCAGCCACTGTACCTCCATCAACTAAAGCCACAGTAGAAGTGTCCCCACAGTTGATCACTTGGAAAACGAATAAGTGGTGCAAGTGTACTTACCAATTCCTTCCCCCGCAACAGGGATTTATGGGTGCAGAATGCACTCCCTAGTACTGACTTGCCTGGCTGTGATCGGCCGATTGCCAGCCAAGGATTTCATCCCATCCTCGATAACCCTCCAGTTTGGAGGGAATGAGAGAGTACACCAAAAGTCATATTTACTGGTTATCTTCAAGGTTGCTTTTTGACCAAGCTTGTGCAGAGGAACGTTTGGGACTTCCTACCCCCATCTAGTACTTACCTGGATCTTTGACTGTTGAGGGAAATGGGCCTACTTATCTGATGGAAGGACTGGTGAGGCTAGGCGTCTGCCACCTTAACTCCCGAAACATGTCTTGCATTGCACTTGGGCAGAGTTTGGGTAGACCAAGTGTTCCACGACTTGGTTGGCCACTCAGTACCTTCCCAAAGGGCAGGTTCTTAAAATCCATATTAACAGTTCTGGACTCCAGAGAGGAGAATAACATTACAAATCTTAGAAGCATAATGCCTCAGCTGTTCAAAGGGCGCATCATGAACAAAAAGTCAAAATTCCAAAGGGGCAGATTGCACGCTCAATCTGGCAGTCCTCCCCACATGCACCAGCGTGCAGTGCCCCGAGCAGGAATCAAACTCACCTGATTAACAGTTCTCAGGAGGCTATCACTATAGGAGTGAATAGGCATTGGGCAGATCCTAGTGGCAGCATACAGTACCCGGGCACCACAAAGTCACATAGTTCCAAGTCTCCTGAGGCCTCAGCAGAACTATGGGACTGGGCCATACAGCTGCTGTGTGTGCTTCACTGCACTCTACTAACAAGAGTGGCCTGCACGGCCCTTTGTCACCCTGCCAGAATTCTTTGTTTCCAGAATAAATAATTTCAGAACTTTATATTTGGTTTCTTGAGTGTTCCATTTCCCTCTCCTAATGTTATCATATCCAAAGGGTTTGGAAAACTCAGCAAGAGGCACCATCTACATTAACAGACTTTGATTTGTTTTAAAGAGTCCTTCTACACAACTGCTGAAATTGAGGATGAGCCTAGGGAAAGGCTACTGGACAACGATGTATCGAGGAATCTTTGCCCAGGCCCCAACAATCTCATTGGTTGTTGATTTATTTAAAAGAAATCTCATAAAACCTCAATGTACATTTACCTGGGCCATCTATGCAGTGTGGTTGAATCTCTTCAGACCTAGGATAAACATCTCTATATTCTTGAAAACTCACTCTGTTGTACATTTCTTCATAATGCAATCTTTGGTCCCAAAACTCAATTTGCCATGATAACAAGTCCTTAAATGGTGAAATTTGTGCTATTTTCTATAATCGTACTTTTGCCCTCTAAATGCGGTTCCATGTGCTAATATCCCAGCCAGTAAAAATATTGCCATATTTTTGCGGCAATATTAAGTCATGGAACATGCGGGGGACTCCCCTGCAATCCCTGCATTATTTTTAAAGGAGCGGGGGTACACCCACGCAACCCCTGCTCATAAAAACCAAACCCTCCCCCCCCCAAAAAATATCGCTTATGGCCGTTTCAGGCGAACATGTATATAGCGATATTTTTAGTGGGGATAATATGTAGTGATACCCTAAATGCTTTACAATGGAGAAAATATTCTTGTTAGCTCCATCTTCTACATATTTTATTTTAGCATAAAACCTTAGTCTCAATTTTTCTGCATGCGCCATCCCAGATTTCAATGCTAACTCTTGTCGAAATGCAGAAATTCGAGTTGAAGAGTCCCCAAAAACATTCTAAGATGTAACCTTCCAACCTGTTACCCATGCTTTATTGCATGTTGGTTCAATTTCTACCCCATAAATAACTATGGGTATAATTTTCATTTTATGTGCCGGAAGCAATATGTATTGCCCATAGTCTGCCTATTCTGTTTTAGCTTCATTAAAGTCTGTCATATTTTCTTCTTGCTATTTCCTCTTGTTGGGAAAGATTTTATTGTTGCTGCTTTTCTCACATTGACTTCTATGTGGCAGCCTATCTTTTTGCTATGGTCTGTTTCCTGACCTGACTATTTGGAGGTAAGTAAAGCCCTACAGTGACTGCAGTTGTTGGCTGAGGAGGACATGTCTGCGAGTTATCTGTAATTTTTCTCTTGTTACTGGCTGAAGGCGGAGTAGCCGTCAAAGACCCAGCTACAGCGCGGAGCGCCGCAGAGATACTGCCGTTCTTGGCAGTTGCTGGCAGTTGTTGCGGTGCTCCTGGCTCGGAAAGACTGTGGATTTAAGTGGCGCCAAGGCACTTTCTGGAACAAGTAGAGTGAGCTTTGCCTTGGGACCCTGTGCGCTTAGTTTGTTCAACCACATATTGCTCCTCACATCGCCCTGCATTCTGGTACCAAGCATTCTGGACCCATAGTGCTAATTGTTTACGCGGTCATCGGTATTTCCACCTCTGCATAGGGCTTTTGCTTGTGTTTGTGTTCCGCCAGGGGGAAAATCAACCCGCATAAACCAACCCTGCATAGGGCAGCACCTCATGCTAACAAACGAGGGCGCAGCCCCTCGCTCTCTTTAAAAAAACGAATCCAAGAAAGCGAAGTAAGCAACGTTTGAACATTTGCAGACCGCACAAAAGAAATTGACGGTATACTTTGGTAAAAAAGATGCCTACGGACAAATTGGGGAGTGGGCCGAGTGGGAAACTAGACACGGATATGTTTGACGTGTATCCGGTAAGCCTTCTGCAAAGCTCGATAGACAATGAGTCACTCCTAAATCATTGCCTGAACTTGAAGCGCAATTCCCTGGCCCCTAACGGCCTTAGCTTCATAAATACAGGAAATTCAAACTTATCTGCAACGCCAAATGTCGAGCAATTGGGTACACCAGAATATTCCTTTTACTCGAACTCTGTGGGGGGGAGATTCTGAATTTGCACATGAAGTGAATTTTCGAAGTGCCCCATGGGCTGGGTCCGGATACTCGGGGAAACTACCTTGGACATGATAGTTTCAAAACTGGATGCCCTTTTTACACTTTGATCCAAAATTGCTGAGGACCATTCGGTTATTAAACACCCTATGGGCCAGATCCTTGAGGTCACAAGGGGCCAGTCGCAGATAGAGAAAACAGTCGGTGGTTTAATGGGCATTACTCCACATTTTATGCGTCTGGGGGGTGGTGGGGCAGCAATTCTTAGGACAGTGTTAGGCAGAAACCTGTGCAGTTCCCTTAGGGAACACTGCAAAAGATTTAAGACTACAGGTGTTGGCAGTAAACCCACTTGGTAGCAGTCTGTACCACCCAGATTTACCTGGTAGCTGTGGCTGAGCAGTCAGACTTCTCTCAAGAAGAGTTAGGCAGTATGCAAAGTATACACAATAGGCACTCAGACACACCAATACAAGCAAACACTGACCAGAGCTTTGGTATCAAAGTATATAATTATTTATTTAAAAACACACTGTTTGAAACACTCCAGCACTCTTATTGTAAAATATTCTAAACACAGTTACTATTGTAATATATACACCCCTTTTTCCTAATCAGATAAGTCACAGTAAAACACCACTTATTTTCATACAGAGGTGAGCGCTTAACTAGATGGCACTCCAATAAGTTTGTGAGAAAGGGAGGGAAAAAGACAGAATATGGAAAGATACACCACTCTAAGATTCAGGAACACTGTTAGCAAGGCAGAAGAGCAAAAGTCCCTGGTGAGCCAAAGTCCAAAGGCTGGGCCCACTCTTAGAGAGAGCAGAGCACAAATGCGCCCAAGATCACACAGTTACACTAGGCTTTGAAAATCTTGCAGGGGGTTCGAAAAGAGTTTAGAGAGGCTTTAGGAAAGTTTAGCCAGGGTGTCCCAGGCTAACCCAGGTTCGAAAGCCGGGGGCTAAATCTACCCCGTACAGTCGGTAGCAAGGGAAGCCGGCGGGACACGGTGCCTTAAGTGGGAAGGATCCTCCAGCGGTGGCAGTTGTTCCTGGCAGTGGGTTCAAGTCGCGTCGTCGTTCAGGGGTCGAGAAGATCTCGACTTGGAGGAAAGATGAAGGTCTTGCACTACCAGGGAAGAAACCAGCCGCAGAGTTTTCCGGTTAAAGGTGGTACCTTTGTTCGCGGTTGTGGTAAAACGTGCTAACCCGGTTGCCGGGGTGCTTGGCACAGGCAAGGCGGCCACGAGGTACGTCAGGAAGGCGAAAAGACAGTGAAACTGGTTATCCCCACCAGTCAAAGGAAGAAGACTCTCCGGCGGGAGATCTCCTCTGTCGCTGGGAAAAGTGGTGAGACGGTCCAGCAGGGCTGCACCGTTGGGGTTCTCGTGGCTGGTCGGCACAGCTTCTCCCTCGTCGGATTCTTAGGTCCTGTGGCGACTTCTGAAGTTCCAGTCCCCAAAGCCCTGCTTTTATGCAGAAAACCCCTAATTCACTCAGCCTAGCTGTCACTCAAACATGCTAAGTGGTGAGCCGGCCGGCTCACCACTTGGGCCAATCAGGACGGAGTGCGACTTGAGTTGCCTAGGCAACTCAGTCCAGGGTGCCTAAATTCCCCTCCACCCCTCCGAAGTACCCCAGACAGAGTGGCACCACTTTGGAGGGCTTCTGTGGAGAAGCCCGCCAAAAAGTGGAACAAAGGGCTCGACTTGGGTTGGAGTCACAGAAGAGAACACAAACGCCATTTTAGAATCAAGTTTTGGCAAAAAATACCAACCGGAGAATTAATATTAATTAAATACACCGGCGGTATGTTCGAGGCTACCGTAAATAATTAAATAAAGGTAGTAGCCTAAAACAATGGGTAATCCCATAGGAAAATATTCGCGGTTGAATATAAAAAGTAGTATCCACTGCCACCAGCCAAAACTCGATCAGAGGGGACGGAGACGTGCCCCCTCGACTAACAGACCCCGGGGCAATTGAATTGCCCCAGCCAGTACATCCACAATATGATGGTTTGTACTGGTTCTGTTCAGAATTTAAGACTAGTAAAGTCAATGGTGACTTTACATGCCCTGGGAGACAGTAGTCAGTCCCAGGGTATGGAGTCTATACTGGGGGGTCACTATGACACCCCTGTGTCACTGCACTGAGGGTGCTGTGTAACACACATCACAAAAACACATGAAGCCCTATGGAGTAAAAGACCCCATAGCCCATTAAACACATCTAGATTCAAAGAAACACACTCAAATCATGCCCAAGAGTGAGGGTAAAAGAGTCTCACTCTTGGCAGGAGAAAAAAATAAACCCCAAAAATCCAGCAAAGCTGCTGGGGGACTCACTAAGTTAGGAAATTCAGCCTAAACAGAGAATTCTCCCTAACAGACAGCAGGGAGGTTCCATTCACCTGTACACAGGCTCTGTCTGCCCGAATTTAAAAAGGAAGAGGGCTGCAGAATCAGTTGTCACGAAAAGCCCTTAAGGGTCACTGTGGAATCCAGAGAGCAGGCAATGAAGGCTATATATATTGAACAATCCCTCCTCAAAAGCCCTAGAGTCTCGCCCAGGAGGAAAAAGCGATGTCGCACAAAAGCAGTAGGTGTGTCTCCACCAGGCAAGGGTACGACCTTTGCAAATTCGGCTGAGGCGCCAACTGCACATAAACTCCTGGACCCCATGGCGATCTATTGATTGCGGGCAAATATATAGTCCCAAATACTCTCCCTGATGGAGTTATGTGGCAAGTGGTACTGCACGGACCTCTGGACACATGGCCGTCCTCTGTAGCCCACCCAACGGGAAAGCCCTGCCCCTCAACAAGCTCAGAGAAAAAAAGTTCACAGCGCAGTGGGGGAAGGCCCCCTGTGGGCAGCCAGCCAGTTGAATTTAACAGAGGGGCACTCGGGCGGGTGAATAATCTGACCACTATACCAGTATCGGAAGGGTGCAGGGTCTTAGAGGGTCAAATTCTAACCAACGAGCCTGGCAATCGTGTGGAGACAAAGCCGGTATACAGCCAAGGAGAGGATGCCTTTTGGGACTAGTGGGAGCCCTGCATTTCCCAAGTGTGTACTTGAAATTGAGCCCTCTGACACTAGCCCCTTCCTGAATCGTAATTGGTTACTACATATACTCCATCTTATCCCGGATCTCGTTGGGATCACTTCTTATGATATCTTGAGTTTAGAGCTGCCAGCATACAGTAGCCACATCAATTGGGTGGTAATATCATTGGTTTTCTCTGTGGTTGCGGAGCGAATCTGCAAGAATGCTAAATCATTGTGATCTGAGCTTTGAGGCATTTGTCTTTCAACGCTTTACCCATATGTCTTCTTCCATTAAAAGTGTAACTGGCATAGAGGGAACTAGTGGGGCCCCAGTGCTGGCGTCTGGTAAGGATCGTTGGGCCGCTGGATCCAGAAAGAGAATGCCCGGTACTTGGTCACAGGCTATGGCAAGTTTGGACTGAATCCCGGAAGAGCAAGCATCGCAGTTCTCTCTGCTTTCCTGGATTAAAGATGGCCATCGTTCATTCCTGGCCAAACCCCAAGTGTAAGGGAATGACTTTTTCCTCTCATAATTTTTGCCTCCAGGAAACTTGGCTTACCTCTGGATTCCTACTGGATGGGTATTATGTTTTTTTGTCTATCCACTCCTCCCCTGGCGAGTTGTGCCAGGGGTAGGCTCTATATCTGGGCCAGGTGTGAATACTCTCCCATTCCCCTCAGAGGTGTGAGGGAGGATGACCATTTATTGACCGGTATCCTTCCAGACCTTCTGACAAGGAGTGGGGGGGCACCTTGGTGTCAGCTTTATATAACCCCCTTCCCCCGGGGGGAAAGAGACAAACGATCTCCATAATATTGTACACGATACTCTGCAGGCCTGGTTGTTAAAATCTAAGCACAGTGGGGATGTGGGGGTCATCATTCTGGCTGGAGACTTCAATGTAGATTGCCTAGCGGATGTGACCCACCCCCCCCCCCCCCCCACACCCCCCATTGAGGGCTCAAGTAGTTATATCAGTATTGAAACGGGCAAGGGAGTGGCGTGAATTAGTGGCGATTTCTGATCTGGCCTCTTTGTCTCCCAGAGCCTCTGATGAGGTTTACTTTGTTTAATGGGGCCCATTGTAGCAGAATTGATTTTATATTTGTGAATGCTATAAGGAATACATTGCCTGGAGATTGGTAAATCTAGACGGCCTGAGAGGATTGTCCCCAGGTACATTTACAGAGGAACAGGTTGATATGGTCTGCTGCTAACATGGGTGCCACTAACAAGGAAATTAATAGGGGTGATTTGACAGCATAATCTGTACTGGAGATGTGCCATTGGGATTTGGGACAACTGATGGGGGCTGTTTTGGCCTCGGGAAAAGTAGTTTAAGCGGATTAAAACCTCCAAACCAGGTCCCCTGATGTGGCCATTGCAGACAAGAAAAGGCAAGTTAGGGCTGCCCTGCGATTTATAAAGCGTAATACGAGTCCCAGTCTTATAGGAACAATTGAACACAATAAAAATTCACTATACGGCGTGTGTGAAGACCCATAAATGCAGCCACATATCTACGGGACGGCAATTATTTAAGATTTAGATTAGAACTCTTCATACAAAGAAATGTTGGTACATGCTTTGTTTATTCTGTGCTAGCCCTGAGGTTTTGGAAGTTAGCTGTGTGGCAGAAGCTGATTGGGGCAGATGTATTGGGAAACATTACTGGTCCTCAACCAGGGACAGAGATGCAGGGCCAGCTACACCAACGGGCAATTCCTTAGTCCAGTCCCAAGTAGCATCTGATTTAGAAAGGATGATGAGAAAAACTAAAATATCACGGGCTATGGGTCCCGGTGGACTCTGCATTGCAGTACTAAAATTTGATCCTCCATCTGGGCTGCATTGCTGAATCGATACTTTCTGTACTTATGTGAAGTCGGTGCCATTCCCTCGTCTTGGCGGGGTTCAATATTGCTGCCCGTCTTCAAGCAGGGCTTAAGAACAGATCCGGCTTGTTAAAGACTACTTGCTATTTTGGATTGTAGTTCCAAGATTTTTGCGGTCCTACTGTTGCTCCTGCTGCTATTGGATTGGGTTGAGAATGCATACCTACTGCGCTCGCACCACAGGATTTCAAAAAGGATTTAATGCCTCCCATTCTATCTGGTTACTCCAGACACTTGTATCGGATGCTCCACTATACTTCTATTTTGTGGACTACAGCGCAGCCTTCGATAGTGTGATTCGCTCTCGACTTTGGGACTAACTGACAGTGTAGGGTATTGATAGCTCTCTTATACTTCATGAAATTACTATACGGTGACACTGTCAGAATAGGACTCCCAGAGGAGGGAGTATTATCAGGGCACTATCGAACAAATGTGGGGCTTAAGCAGGGTTGTGCGTTGGCACCCATGCTTTATAACCACTATGTGTCAGACGTGGATTTGGCTTTAAAATCTAACTTCCCTCCCCAATTTGGCAAATCCAAAACAGTATGGTTAATGTATGCCAATGACAGTTATGATGGACAGGACTGCATTTGGGCTGCAGCAATCACAATGTGCACGGCTATCTTATTAAAAAGAATGGTCTAAAAATCAACATTAGCAAGATGAAAATCATGACTTGTGGTAGGAAGATAAAGGGGAGGGGCACCTTCGTATGGTCATTAGATAGTGTGGCCTGGAATTAGTCCATGCCTGCAAGCATCTTGGTGTTTATTTACAGGCCTCTCTGTCCCTAGCCTATCTAGAGGAACGGATAGTGCCCAGAGCATGGGACAAGTGGTTGGCCATCAGGAGGGATATACAAATAAATTGTGGAAGATCCATTGAAGCCGCATATACGGTGTCCATAATTCCAACTATCCTATATGCATTGGAAGCCCCCTCAAGGCAGTACCTTTTGAATCTTCTGAGTGCCGTGCTGGTGAAGGCTTTAAGATTAGAAATTGGCCTACAGTCCCTTCTATCTATGTAGAAAACGGCTGCCTGTAAGCTTTGGACAGACATAAAAATAATTGGAGTTCAATTGCTTCACTATTATATAGCACACAAGACCATAGCGACCACTTCTCTAAAAGTATCTGGTTCCGGGATCTTGAGTCCATGGTAGTAATCTAACTAGCAAATACTGGTACCTGGAGGGGAATCAATAGAGAGGAGAGTATTTGTCGGTATGTACCTGCTAGTCGATACAGCTCGGCTTATCTTGACTGTGTGCGCGCCTTAATGATTTCTACGGAAGAGGATATGCTAGATTTGCCAGCTATGGATCCATCCAGTTCTGCAGTGTGGTATTTTGTGCAGAATCATATGTTATTGCGGCCTCAGCCTCTCCTGTCTGGCTCAAAATTAATCGTGTATGCATTTTTAAAGTGATTTTTGTATGATGGGATTTTAAAATTAAATGTTAACTCTATTATGTAAATTATTTCAATCTATGTATTTTGTATTGTATCATGCAATGTGCGAAAGGACGCTAAGTGCCTCCTAAAAGCACCAAACAAATAATTTATTTAAAAACGTAAGCCTTACGCTTTACTTACCTTTCTTTTTGCCCACTTTCATGGGTGAAACCGATCAGTCCATAAGACTCAGTACTCGGAGGACCCTGTCTAATTTAGTGGAATGTGTGTATTTTTTAAAGCTTGGCATGTTTTCATTTGTGACTTTATGGTGTCCAGGATGGATTGGTGGCAGTGGGCATTTTTCTACCATGCTTTCTGCTTGTGCACTTTTGCATTTGACTGCATAATGCTACAGAGTACCATATAATCTAAAAGAGCTTTTCCACAAGATTTTTGCCTGTACTTTAGCCATTTTGTACTTTGGCCTTTTTTCTGCCCGGGTTTGTATTATATGGAAAACTCTTTCCCGGGCAAAGCTCCTGCTTTCCCAGGCAAGTGGTGGTTTGTGTGTGGCTGGATAGAGGGGCTGGGTCTGTCTGGACCCAGTCCACGTCAGAGCCAGAGTGTCTATTGCTTGGCAGATGTGATGGCCAGCCCCTACTAGTTTGAATGGTGCAGATGTTTACCATTGGTGGACCTGGTGTCTACTGCATTTCTGTTGAATGGCTGCTGGATTCCTTTTATCCAGATCGTTGGCGCCAAGACCTCTAACAAAAGGTGTAGCTTGCTGAAGACCCAAGGATTAACATTTCAGCTGACCAGCATTGCCTCCATGCCAAATCCTAATGAGCCTCTGCTTCTCTCTTCCAGGATCAAGAAGACCCTTGTCGCTGCAACGACCTCTGCACAGGTGGGAACAATCGGACCGAACCACAGCTCGAGGATCCGTGCCTGGCAGAGCCTTTGGAGTTGTCCATGGACCAACCAGTGGACTAATAGGCTTTATCCTGGTCTACCTTGCTGCAGGCATTGCCATTCTTGGTGCATCCTTGGAACTTTGTAGATCCTCAGCTTGTGTAACAAGTGTTATGCTCACCTGGCTCCCACAGAGGCGTCGATCTGAACTGGACAGCTGCGGTCTCCACCAATGTGACGCGTAGGGCCGAGATGACGGACTGGACTGGCCCCCCTAGCTTCGTTTGCTTGGCCCGTAGGAATATTCTTCTGCAAATGGAGAAAGGGAATTAACCACCCGTGGAGTTGAGCGTAAATCCCTCTACCCCCCGTTGTTCTCCCCACAGATCACCTTTGATGTCCCCTCTTATAGTCTCACCTGATGGTTTTAAAAGATGAGCTCTCTATCCTGCATTGAGTGCAGGGGCGCGTTGATAACCAGTTGCTTCACTGGCTCGAAGGAATTGGTGAGTTCCAGAACAATATTGACTCCGAAAAATATGTAGTTCGTAAGAGTTCACATGTCTGACTTTCACTCTTGTCCGATTCCTTGCAGTTTGCAGCTTGACCCCAGCGAAGAGTTCCTCGTGGTAGCTGACGAAGTTTAGGTAAGGATTTGGCTTATCCTACACCGTTAAATAAAATAAGGCCAGAATGTAACCTGTGGCTTGCTCCCTTAATCAGGTGTGGAGAGAAAATATGAAGTTCAGGGAATAATGCCTCCGGCGGTAAAATTAGGTAAGTCTATTGTGGTGAGAAGAGTTCCCCTTGTTTGCCCTTTCTTCTCACCTTTTTGTCCTTTTGTTCCCCTTAGGGGCCGGGTTTCGGCGAGGATGCAATGGAGACTGCGCCGACCCGTGAAGAGGAATAGTACCCCTGGCGGTAATCGGGTAAGTCTATGGGGTAGTTACTATTGCCTCTGTTTATTCCCTTGGCTCACCTTTGCTGTTCTTGTGTTCTCCTTAGGTGCCAGAGTGCGGCGGGAACGTGCAAAAGGATGCGGTGGATCGTGAGGATGCTGCGAAGACCGGTGAGTTCAGCACGGCGAGGCGGCCCGCGTAAAATGCTTCTTTCTTCCAGCTCGAAGGCGCGGTGGATCCGGAATTCAGGTAAGGATCGAAGGTTTTGCTCTTATTCTAACCTCTTCTTCTTCTGTTCCTCCCTTTTTCTCGGAGCTGCAGACTCGAGGCGGGCGTGGCAGAAGACTGGAGGCAGGCTTGCAGACACGGTGAGCGTTACGCTGCTGGATGCAGAAAAACACGAAGCGTGTGCTGCTCTTCGGGCGTGGTTTAAATAGCCACCAAAGCAGTCCCAGGTAAGTATTCCTCCCCAGCCCCACCCAAGTAAAAAATAGTCCCTAGGTAAAATAGTCCCTTCCAAGCCTCCTTTGGTTTGGAGCTCTGCAGCATGGACTCCATCAGGTAAGCTTGCAGCATGGTCTGCATCAGGTAAGTTCTACTCTATGAGCCTGGCGCCATAGGTGCCAGGACCGCACCCAAACAGCACCTAGCAGGGATTTTTGGGCTTGCTCAAAATAACTTGATGCCTGCTTCCGGGGTTGCTGGACCTGGTCTGGTTCCCCGGGGGTAGGCATCATGACAACAAGACGCTTGCTCCTGCAGTTTAAGCCTTCCTGACCAAAGAGAAACCGGGCAGAGCATGTTCCTTTGTTTGCACCAAAAGGATAGTCTGTCGCTGCCTGACCGTGTTGACTCCCGTTGCAAACCTCTTAGTTTCCTTAAGGTTTCCTGAGGTCACCTGTTCCGTGGGGTTCTTCATCCTGTTGTGTTAAAGGTGTCCAGCTGTCTAGTCTTCAGAACGATATTTCGAAGGGATTGTGTCCTCCGACGTATTCCTTATCTATGATATTTGTATCTCCAGCTTGCTGGCCTCGGAAAATTTTTTCCCAGTAGAGGGCGCTGTGCGTCGACGTCCGTCGAGTAGGTGCTCCTCGACGGCCACCGTATCGACGCCGACGTCGTCATGTCTATAAATGGCCACGCGCAGCGTCCGTTGCTCAGTTCCGTTTTTCCGCGCTTCGTGTGCCTCGGAATACCATTGCTCAGTTCATCAGTCGATATATATTCATATTTCCTCAAGAAAACTGACTCGTACTCGATGGCTTCCTCCTCCGACCCGACGACTCCTCGGTCCGGTTTCAAAAAATGCCGAGACTGTGGGAAGAAAATGTCGTTGACGGATCCTCACAGGATCTGTTTGTGGTGTCTGGGAATCGAACACCAGTGTTCGGAGTGTGAGGAATGCCTATCCATGATGGCGAAAGCCTTGAAGGAGCGTAAGGGGAAGCTCAAGAGAGGTAAGTCAATTTTAACTTCCTCGAAAGTTTCCGCGGTAGAGTCGAGACATTCGTCTCCTCACCGTCGAAAGCATTCTCGGTCTAGGTCTCGAAGTGGCTCCCACCACTCGTCGAGGTCTAGACACTCGAAAAAAAGATGAAGAAGATCCCCTTTATCGTCGTCTTCTAGTTCCCCTGAAATAGTAAATTGCCCCACAAAACACAGCTCTCAAGCTGAGTGGGAGGAATTCAGAAAAAAGATGCTAAGCGTCTTCGAGAAAGCAGCCTCATCCCCCTCGAAGTCAGCTGAGGGGGATACCCCGGGTGAAAAGCCCAAAAAATCTAAACGCTGCGAGTCGAAGCACCCAGCGAAAGAGTCGACCCGAAAGCGCCATGAGCCATCGGGAAGTAAAGCATCTTCGACGCCATCGTCGAAATCCCCTTCGAAGCATAAATTGGCGCCATCGATGCCGTTATCGAAGGGTTCTTCGACGCATCTGTCGATCGAGTCGACGCCAGCATTGACACCGACATCGACGCCGATAAAAAGACCCACGGCTACTCCACAGCCAACGGTTACACCGAGAGCCTCCGACACGACGTCGAGAATGTCGTCGACATCCTCGAGCAGGATTCCAAGCCTCTCGAGGCCTTTTCCAGTTTTCACGATGTCTTTGTCGGCGCCTTCGAGGATTTTTACATCGGCGTCGACGATATCAACCTTTTCAAGGCCACTGATGATGGCTTCCTCTGCCTTAGAGATGGGTTTTATACCATTTCACAGACCAGAGCATCCCCCTTTAACTTCAATTTTTGAAGAAAGGGAAGATTCTGATCAAGAAAGGCCTTTTGGGCTGCAGAGGACCACATTACCTGAACCAGAGACTTTTGCCTCTGAGGAAAGAAGGTTTAAAGACCTTCAGGATGCATTACAGGAAGCAAGTGGCCTAGACACTTCCCCAGAAGTGGAATTTGTCAAACCAGACCCAGGGGAACATGCTGATACCCCTTATAGAACCCTAATGTCAAGAATTATGGAGTTCATGGGTTGGTCTGCGCCTTCACCTGTTTTTCAACAATTTGACCTCACAGATATTCTGGATAAAGGTCCACAGGAGGATCATGTGGTTCCCTTTCATTCTGCTTTACAAAGAAAGATTTTAACTGGGAAACTCCTGAAGTTGTCCCTGCGGTTAACAAGAAGTTGTCAGCGAAATATAGGGTATCTGCTGCTGACCCTGAATACCTATCTAAGCACCCTACTCCAGGGAGTCTTGTGGTCCAGGCTGCAACTTCATCAGGCAGTACTTCTGCTTACCCCACTGCTCCTCAGGATAGGGATGATAAAAAATATGATGCCATGGCTAAGAAAGTCTTCTCAGCCTGTAGCATGGCTTTAAAATCTATTAATGCAACTTGTACGCTCGCTAGGTTCAGCCACACTCTTTGGGAGTGTGCTTCATCGGCGGCTGACTGCATACCAGAAGGAGAAGAAAGGGACGCATTTTTAAATATCATCAGAGATGTTAAAGATGCAATGTGTGAGTCCCTTCAAACTGGCATTGATTCTGCTGACAGTATCAGCAGGGCCATGGCGGCAAGTACCACAATCCGCAGGCATGCGTGGTTGAGAAAGTCCGGCTTTGCTTCTGACGTACAGGCCAGACTTTTAAATATGTCCTTTGACGGTTCTTCCCTATTTGGTAAAAAGGCGGATGACAGTTTGGAAAAACTACAAACATCTAAAGCAGCAGCCAAGTCACTAGGAGCTGCAATCCGACAAACACATTTTTGTCCCTCAGGATCCTCTTGGAGAGGAAGGTCCTTTCGCTATTATTCCTCATGTGGAAGAGGCAGAGGACGGCCGACTCAAAGAGGCCAAGGAAAATTTACCCGTGGTGGACGGGGTAAAGGAAAGAAAGCCGCAGGAGCAGGAGCCACTTTACCTTCGGCAACTGCATCAGCCGCTCCCAAACCACTCTGAGGTCTCCCATCACCAGACACCTGTAGGGGGCAGGTTAGCTCGCCATCTGACGGAATGGCAGGCTATTACGTCAGATGCTTGGGCATTGGAGACAGTTGCCCAAGGTTACTGCCTGCCTTTTCTATGCATCCCTCAGAGACATCCACCGGGGAACAGCTCTCTGAAAGTGCCGGATCCTCTCCTCTTGCAGGAAGTTGTAAACCTGCTAGAGAAAGGTGCCATAGAACCGGTACCTGTAGTTGACAGGAACAAGGGCTGGTACTCCCCCCTACTTTCTCATACCAAAGAAAGACGGAGGACTGAGACCCATCCTGGACGAGAATTGAACAAGTTCCTCAGGAAGGACAAGTTCAAGATGGTAACTCTCTCTCAGATACTTCAGGCCCTCCAGCTTCAGGACTGGTTGGTATCTCTGGACCTTCAGGATGCTTATTTCCATGTGCCTATCCATCCCAAGCACAGGAAGTACCCGAGGTTCGCAATTGGCAACTCTCATTATCAATTTCGAGTTCTGCCATTTGGGCTGACCTCCGCCCCGAGGGTCTTCACCAAGCTAATGTCGGTTGTGGCTGCAAGTCTAAGGAGGGAAGGGATTCACGTCTACCCCTACCTGGACGATTGGTTGATCAGAGCAGTTTCTTCGGAACAAGCTCGGATCCAACTAGATTATGTCTGCCACTCCCTTCACAGGCTGGGCTTCTCCCTCAATTTAAAGAAGTCACAGATGATACCATCACAGAGACTCCAGTTCATTGGAGCAGTCCTGGACATGTCCCTGGGAAAAGCCTCGCCACCAGAGGTGAGTGCTCAAGATATTCTGCAGATGGTCACCAGGTTTCAAAATGCCCAACGTCTCCCAGCCTACGACTTTTTGAGGTTGCTAGGCCTCATGGCATCCTGCATATTCCTTTTGCCAGAGGCTCGCCTGAGAATGAGATCCCTTCAGTGGGCACTGAGGACTCAGTGGTCACAATTCTTAGGGAGGATGACAGATCTCCTCCGGATTCCGGACAAGGTAGCCCACGACCTTCAATGGTGGGCCTCTCCAGAGAACATCTTGAAAGGAGAACTGTTTTGGCAACCATGGCCGGAGATAACAGTAGTCACAGACGCCTCACTCACGGGGTGGGGAGCCCATGCCAACGACTTGACCATCAGCGGTCGTTGGTCTCCATCGGAGTCCAGACTACACATCAACCTGTTGGAGCTGAGAGCCATCAGACTGGCACTGAAGGCTTTTCTGCCGTCTGTACGGGGGAGAAACGTCCTGATAATGACAGACAATACAGTGGCCATGCACTACCTCAACAAAAGAGGAGGCGTAGGGTCACTGCCACTGTGGAGAGAGGCGATGCAGCTCTGGTTTTGGGCAATTCAGGAAGGAATCTCTCTATCGGCAATTCACCTAGCCGGAGAGAAGAACTTTACAGCGGACGCTCTGAGCAGGCAGAACACAGTCTCCCACGAATGGGAGATAGCTCAGGAAGTCCTTCAAGAGATCTTCACCCTTTGGGGAACCCCTCAAGTGGATCTGTTCGCCACCAGTATCAACAGGAAGTGCGACAGATTTTGCTCAAGGGAATTTCCCCCGAGAGGAGCTCTAGGAGACGCGTTCGTAGTGGACTGGGAGTTCCCACTTCTGTACGCGTTTCCTCCGGTCCCTGTCATTCCTCAAATGATCAGGAGGTTGAGAAGGTTTCGGAAGACCATGATCCTAATTGCCCCGGATTGGGCCAGAAGAAGGTGGCACCCGGACCTTCTGGACATGTCCATCTGTCCTCCAATTCGTCTCCCGTACAGAGAGGATCTTCTCTCGCAGAAGGGAGGTCAGGTTCTCCATCCAGCCATCAAGACCCTCAACCTTCACGCTTGGTATCTGAAAGGTTGAGGTACAAGGATTGGGACCTTCCAGATGACGTCATGGAGGTGTTGCTTTCAGCCAGAAGACCACCAACTAAGACTCTATACCGCTGGCGTTGGAATACATTTTGCAGCTGGTGCAGAGAAAAGAATATCGAACCCTTTTCATGTGGTACACCTGCGGTGTTCTCCTTCTTACTTTATTTGGCAAATTCGGGCCTTCAAATTGGCACTATTAAGGGCTATCTCGCAGCACTATCGATCTTTAAGCGCACTGCAGAGGAGCCATCGTATTTCAAAATTCCATTGGTAATACAATACCTGAAAGGTCTAACTAATGTTTACCCTCCAAGACCATTCCAAGTTCCCTTATGGGACTTAAATCTAGTTTTAAAATTCCTAAAGGGTGCTCCTTTTGAACCACTCCACTCTTGTTCATTGAAGTTTCTCACCCTCAAAACTGTTTTATTGGTAGCATTAACATAGAAGGGTTAGCGAGATATAAGCCCTGTCTTGTAAACCTCCTCATACAACTTTTCACAAGGACAAAGTAGTGCTACAGGTGAAGCCTAAATTCCTCCCAAAGGTAGTTTCGGAATTCCACATTACTCAGAAGATTACTTTACCTTCATTCTATCCTCCTCCCCATCCGGGGAAAGAGGAAGAGAGACTACACAGGCTGGAACCTAAGCGAGCCATGAGTTTTTATTAAACTTGCTAAAATTGGACAAGCAGACCAACTCTTTGTAGGTTACGCAGGACATAAGTTAGGATTACCAATAACCAAACAAACCATCTCCAGATGGATTATTTTAGCCATTCTGGAATGCTACAAACTGGCAGGGAAAGAGCCCCCTCAAAATCTAAGGGCTCATTCGACCACGGGTATCGCAGCATCCTCAGCTCTTCAAAGAGGGGTACCAATTAGAGACATATGTGCGGCTGCCACATGGTCGTCCGCACATACCTTTACCAAATTTTATAGCCTGGATTCCACCTCTAGTCAAGAGACTAGATTTGGCAAAGCTGTGTTACACTCTGTTCATTCTTAAAAGGTAATATGGCATCTCTTACTCCCGCCTCCAATCACATACCACTGCTATGGGAGTCTATCATAGATAAGGAATACGTCGGAGGACACAATCCCTTCGAAGAACAAGTTACTTCTTACCTTGTAACGTTCTTTCGATGGGATGTTCCTCCGACGTATTCCTTATCGCCCCTCCCATCCATCCCCGCAGTAACATTTCCCTTGTGGTTGCAGCTTACGCTCCTTCAAGGGTAGTAACCATTCATACAATAACTACTTTACTCTACAAAACGGAACTGAGCAACGGACGCTGCGCATGGCCATTTATAGGCATGATGACGTCGGCGTCGATACGGTGGCCGTCCAGGAGCACCTACTCGACGGACGTCGACGCACAGCGCCCTCTACTGGGAAAAAAAAATTCTGAGGCCAGCAAGCTGGAGATACAAATATCATAGATAAGGAATACGTCGGAGGAACATCCCATCGAAAGAACGTTACAAGGTAAGAAGTAACTTGTTGGACTGATCCTGTAACTGTGCACTATCCTGCTCAAATCCCAATGCAGAAAGTGACCTCTGCACTTGTGGCCCTGGATCTCCCTCCATCGGACACAGCACAGAAGGAAGTTAGCCCAGCAGATTCAGGAATCCTGGAAGTAGTTGCTGAAGACATCTGAGTTAGGGGGTGAGTTTTCTTAGCTGATCCTAATTCCCTCCCACCACAGGGTTGCAACCATATCTCTCTCCTGCTAGATTAAGATGGGTGGTGGTCTGGCCAGGGATCCCCATGGGCTTTCCTAACATGGTGGGATCAGGAGAGAAACTTGTAAGAACTTAACTGAACTTTAATTCCTCTTCTGGAACATTTACTCGCAACCTTTGGTAACATTTGTTCGCAATCCAGTAGTTAAACCCTCCTGCAAAGTACATATTGTGGAACTTTTGACGCTTGGGTACTAGGCCCCAATTCCTAGCAGGTCCGACCTAATTATGGCCTAGGAACCATATTGTGTCTTTTTTGGTGCATGTTCTCTCTATCGTTATTGTTTAAATTGGTGGCTCTAAATTACTGTTCAATTTTTCTCATTTGCTTTACCGCACAGTTATTTGCAGTGTTGATCTTGACCCTACCTTTTAAGTTTTGGCGTTCCAACAAAATCCCCAACGATGAATACATATGATAGTAGTTGTGTGATCATGCCTGCCTGAATTTTGCATTGCTTATAGTGTATCTTAAAAGCCTAATAAATAATTGTATGGTTTGTACATCTTCTGCCTAACTGAAAGTATTGAGGTATTCGGTTTGTGTGTCTTATTGTAGCCATAGACCACTCTCGCACCCTCCTGTCTGAGCTTTGCAGCTCTGCTACTCTACTTTGCCTGGGTTTGGCTGGACATCAATGAGTTTCCTGTTCACCATAATAGGTTGGCCTCTTAGAATGTAACCCATGGTTGAATCTGAAAATCCATCTGAAAACCCATGCTGGTTTAGAAAAATTGTAGCCCAAACACAATCTCATGAACCACATCTGTGGGGTTACTATTAACAGTCCATACAGATCTTTTACTCTTTCTCAACCTCCCCCACTGCTTAATTATGGTTTTGCCCTAATTTAATTCTAGTGAATTTTCCATTTGAACATGTATATACTGGATTTAGGCTGCTCTGAAGACCTGTCTGATATTTGTCCAGCCAATTAAAATCATTGGTGTATGCGAACCAGGTGAATGAAATTGAATCCAATTTAGGAGGGACATGCTTTACAGTCTCATCCAAAATCCATAAAATAGAAGTTCAACAAGGGGGAAAAATACAGCCTTTTCACAGCCCCCTGTCAGTTGCAATCGGGGGTTGAAACTCCCCTTGTGAATTTAGGCGCCCTTGAATGTATGTATCTGGGTGTAATCGCATTATCACTTCACGATCCCAAAGCTTGTGGCAAGTGTGTTGTGGGCTCAGACTAAGTATGCCCCTTCGTGCCAATGAGGCTTTTGCCATTTTAGGCTATCCATCATCTTGCAATGATAATGTATCATTTTAGATTTTAAGGCCTTAGTGTTGGGGAGTTTTTCTTAAGTACACCAAACCAGGACTTTAGAAGACTCTCTCTTTAGGCATACAGTACTCCAACTTCTATGATAGGCCTGTACTACTCCAGGTAGCGGTAGCTTTGGCAGAGTAGCCAGGTTTATCTTGGGTGGGAGAGTGGGCCGTAGGAAGGTACAAAGACTTTGAAGCATACATATGGCCCAAAGAAACGCACATTCTCTGAGTTAAATTAAAATAATGGTTTATATATGCACACAGGCAAATAGAATTCTTCAGAAATGGAAGTACTATTCATAAGCAGTAAACGGAATAGAAAGCCAATGCAATATTTCTGGTAAGTAAACGACAGTGTAGAAGACTGATAGAATGGCAGCGTGCAATTCAAGGTAAGTAAAAACCACTTTGTAGTAAACTTTGTAGAATATTCTGTTTCAGGGATAAACTGAAGTTACATGACCACCATAAGCAGGCAGGCACCTTTCAACACTTGTAATACTTTCACAGTGAGCCTTAAGCTTTAGCAGCCCTTCCCTATCTAGGTATGAGATTGTCTCAGAGTCAGAAGGGGACACTGGGAATCAATGGCCTGTTGTAGGGAACATGAGAATGCACAAGCTGTGGAAAAGTCAGTGTTCCAGAGGATTTCTTCTGTTAAAAGTAAGTACAAAGCTTTTGTAGGTACATTGGGTTCAGGGAAGCTGGCAGGCTCTGGTCATGAAGACGACTTGATTCATTGATGCCAACTGAGATTGTTTCCAAAAGCTGCAAAGCAGGAAAATGTATATCTAAGATGATGAAGAAAGGCCATTACCAGGGGTAAGCCATTTGCTCTTTAATTCTAAAACCTGTATTTTGCTCCTTTGCATCCTGTTACTCATGCTTCATTTGCCCCTCTTTGCGCCAGACTGCAGTATCAGATAATTCCTGTGGTCTGCTGCTCATCATTGACACGAATATATCAGAGCTGTGTTGGCGGAAGGAGAGGACAGACTTCTATGTGTCCATTTATTAATGCCGGTATATTTTTGTTGGGGGTTATTCTCATTTTAGTCAGTGTCAGATTTGCTTCTTTGTAGGACTGCTTGCACTATTACAAAACAGTGGGCTACCAGGTTATTAGCTTTTACCACATCTTTATTAAGTTGTCCAAGTATAGAGTTCCACAGTACCTGTGTAAGAAGGAGCAAAACTACAAATGTGTATCTGAATTGTTTAGTTATTTAAGGAAAGTTATTGGGGAGTTGGTGGCGTACATTTCTTGGGTGGAACACTTTTTATATATAGTGACCCTAATATTAATATTCAGAAGACATTGATGGAGGAGCCCTTCTCTCCCGCAGGATGGACCTGGCTTCAAACCACCCAATACTCTAAATACTAATTTGTCTATGATTAGCATCGATACAAAATTGGGCAAATACCCTCTTTTTTGTTAACGGGGGGCCTGACTCATGAGGGTGGAATACATGTAAATATAGAACAAATAGTGTCAAGGCTACCCCTCCCTTCAACACTAGGGTAATGTTGACACGGCCTACAGTGTGCAAAAATAGACATCTGCATATGACTGACATACTCACATTGAATTTAAGGTACAGTACTAGATCAGTGGGGTTAGAACCTTGGGTGTTTGTGATATATTTTTGTAGCCACATTTCAATTGTCGTCACTGATTAGTGTTTCTGGGTCGCAGACTAGACAAATCAGTTACTAACTAATACAGTTTCACAAAAACCAAACTTTCATCACAAAACTAGGTGCTTTGTAAGCATTGGAGAATCATTAGCAGAGACGTGTTGAGAAAGATGTCATCTAAGAATAGAAAGAAGATAAAACAATTAATTTATAGAGAGTAAGCAAAAAATGTGATCAAAAGGCCCTTTGATATAGCGACCATGAATCTGTAGTTGGCAACATACCTATAAGTTGTTTGCTACATCTTGGGCAAAAGGTTTGTAAAACTATAATTTGTATAGTCCATGAAAATCTCGAAGCTAGTGGTTAGCTTAAAGTAAAAAATTAAGCTGGTTTTAGCCTAAGACCTAGAAAAATCCAACAAATATATGTAAGTAAAACAGGTGTTTTCCCTGGCGGGCCGCAATCACAAGGGTACTACGGCAGGAAAAGGACCCGAGGGGCGGGTAGGAGCTGAAGATGGTACTTCAAAAGTGTGCAAGCTGTTACTGCAACGGAAAAAAACAAAGGTTGCTTTGTTCCACTAGTCTTGTGCCTTGAAGATTACTACTTTAAAAGTCTCTTTGTTAGGTTTATGGAACAGTGAGTGCTTGAAAATGCATACTCCCAAGTGAAAAACCGTGAGCATGCACTGGGACATGTGAGAGTGGAGTACCTTTATGTTACTGAAAAAATGGTGTAATCCTTAATCAATGAGCTATAGCTAAAGCAAGGCAGCAGGGCTGGTGCCGGAAGGTAATAGGTGGCGTTATAGCCGATGTGACTTACCGATCGGGCTACTGTGTTCTGTGCAGCGCCCGAGCCTTGTGTAGGCATAAATGCAGCCAGGGTGTTTTGTGCAGCACCTGAGCCTTGTGTAGGCATAAATGCGTCCCGGGTGTATTTCGATAGTTTAGAAAAATTACGGCATTGCACAACGTGATTGTTTGTAGATGAAAGGGTAAATGGATAATTTGAGCTCAGACAGCCAGAGGCTATACATTAAGAAAAGGCTTACTGCGTTGTCTCTGGTTGACGCGTAGGACACCATTCAGCACAAAAGCAGAGTTGTTACCTAGCAACTATATTTGAAAGCGTCGGAATCGGAAGGACCGATAAAGTGACATTTGAAGACCATATATGGCTTAAACAAAAGTCAGTAGAGTTAGATAGACATGGACCGAGATGTACGGCTTTAATGCTTACTGATCTGTTTCTTGTTGTAGCGCAAGCAGCGGCTGTATTATGCACATGCGTGTAAGCTGCAGAGAGAGCTGTAGACGTGGCAGCTCTTAGTTCATCTATGCGGTGTCATGCGTTGCTAAGCAATGAGTTTACTGGGGCGACCACGAAGTGTTTATTTTTACGGTGTAAAGAATAAATGATGCCTATCTTCTCAACAAATCAACAGCTGATCAAACAATTAAAAGGTATATGATTAGGTCAATACACAGTCACACAGATGTTCCATAATTTAATTTCCGATAAAACAAGTTGAGTGTTGAAACTATTGCTTCCAAGTGGTCCAATTTCTCATACACCCATGCTTTCAATATGTCCACCATATAATAACTTTGGGACCACTTTACCCACATAAAGCAGAGTATACCAGGCAAGCAGAACTGTGTTTAATAAGAGTAACAATCTGTGTTTCACAAAGAGGTCCTGAGAAGGAACATCAGGAATAGGAAAGGATGTTATACACCAGATGTTCAGATGTTCAAGAGAGATACAATTGCAAAGACAAGACAAGGTTTTTTATGTCAAGCTTGTTACGAGCCAAGACAGGCACAAGGAACTGTTGAAAGTGAATCTTCAGAGGACCAAAAATAATCCAGGGGAATGGAGCACTCCTCTGGAGCAAGGACCCATATCCTTGCAGAACTTATGTTGAAAGCCAGTTTCTTCTTTTTGTGAACACTTTCCCAAACCCAAGATATGAATTGGGTTAATTTCTCTTCGAGCAAGGTTAGATTGGAAATATCTGTCATTGATGTGGACGTTTTTGGAACCGCAAAAATATTCTTTGAGAATTTGGACTCTTTGTTGGGAAAAGGATCAAACACAACTTGGATTAAATTTAGAAATCTATGCACTAAAATGGTTGAGAAACTGAGCTAGTCATTGGAAGATATTCCAACAAAATTGATGTTGATTAAAAAGCCCTCTGTCGTGGATTGGAGTGCAACCATAGAGCACGCCCATCATTATTCCTCTATGGAACACCTTAAATATGAACATAAAAGGGTGGGTATTTTGCCAAAATATGTACGTTGGTTAACTAATAAAAAAGGAAGAGGTTTAGATTAAATATGTGAAGTCTTAGTCGGAAGGAAAATGTTATCAAATTAATTTTTTAAAGTGCAGGTTTTGTAATTAATTTAATAGTGTTGAAACACTAAAGCACCTTGTGGGAGCTTCTTTTTAAACAATTGTTACATTTTAGACAACTTATTTATAGTCCTGTTTTTATAGATTGTGGCGTTTTATGGTCTTATGTGTGGGCACTCGGACAATGGCATCTTTCCGCTTTTATAGTTTTTGAATGAGATTAAATCAAGCGGAGATGGTTTTTGAACATTTTGTATTATGAATTTTAAGGATGATTGATATTTCTTGGAAGTTAATTATTTTTATCTGTGTCTATTGATTGTTTTATTTATTTTTTAATGGTGGAAGCGTTTCTTTCTGTGTTCATAAAGTCTAATATTGTAAAGTACCATAAACAATTAAACTAAAATAAATACTCTTGTGCCAGGTCTTCTTATGATCACACTTTTGTGATGGTTACCAGGTGTACTCTCCTTCCAGGACTACTTAGGTCGAAATGGGCTTCCTGCCCTTTTCCATAGTGTGTGTCTCTCTCTCTGTCTCTCTCTGTCTCTCTCTCTCTCGCTCTCTCTCACTTTGTTTGCAAATATATTGCAGTCTTGTGCATTCGTCCTCTTCTAGGGGCTTTATTTACAATTTGTTTCCCCTTTTAATATCAAATACATTCTCTCTTCCTCACTCATTTGTTTGTGGTTCAGTCGCTTGCTTTTGGCATACCAGCCGACATGCCCTGAGAGTCCCCACGGCCTCTGAGAAGACCGTCCAGCGTTAGTTGGCATTGTGTGTTTCTGCACTGAACCGGAGAAGCGCTTTCGTCCGCTACCATCTCGCGACTGCCTCTGCCTGACTTCTTTGGGTCTCGCGGCTTCCACTTCCAGCGTCTGCTTCGCTCCTGGCACCAGTAAGGAAAGCACTGCTCTTGATCACCTGCGAATGCCCAGGAGTCCCTCGCTAACTCCTGGTGTTCTTGCTTTGTGTCTCGCCCTGCAATCTCTTCCGCCTCACAGAGAGAAGCTGTTCTCTCCCGCCAGCAGCAGACATTGATGTTCTGCTTCACTTACCTTTTTAAAGTTCCTGGGCACAGCTGGTGGAGAGTAAACACTAGAATGCTCACTGTGCTTTAGAAGTTTCTCATTCTGCATTGTTTCGATTCTTCTTCTTCGTCTCAATTCTTTAGTCATTCTGGGACACGAAGTCTGGCTTTTGGAATTGGTTTCAAAGTCTTAAATAGACATTTAAAGTATTTTTAAATGGAAAATGATTCCTGGATGAATGGTAGGTGGAATTGGAAAGAGTGATCTCCCTATTCTTCATGGGAGAAGGAGCGTGTGTATAACAATAGGCCATTAGGGTATTAGATATGGGAAGGTTATTTTCATAAGAAATTGGGGAATAACTGACTTTTGGATAGGCTCCAGTCCGGTTTTTGACCCAAACATGGGATGGAGACCGCATTGTTGGCCGTCCAGGATGCCTTCGATACGGTAGACCACCAGATTGTCCTCCAACGTATAAGCAAAGTTGGCAAAGCATCAGAACGGGTGGTGGAATGGTTCAGTTCCTTTTTGAAGGACAGGACTCAACGGGTTACCTTGGGAGGTTTTGTCTCAGATACTGTGGCTAAGATGCAGAGTCCCACAGGGGTCATCGCTTTTCCCCTTGATTTTCAACCTATATATTCGTCCAGTACTTAACATCCTGAGGCGACACGGGTTGAGATTTCATTCTTATGCCGACGACACCCAGATTTATATTGAGATAGAGAATATGGATGATGCATTTGAAAAGATCAATCAATGCATGAAAGAAATCAAGAAATGGATCGCAAGTAATCTGCTTCAGTCGAATGCAACAAAAACCGAGCTAATACTGTTTGGACCTGAAGGAAAAATGACTCTGGAGAGACAAATGCCACCTCCTCGGATACTAGGTGAAGCACTGCACTACTCGGAGAAAGTTACAAATCTTGGGTGTCTCCAGCAGGAAACCCTGGGCGGTGAAGCCCAGGTGAGTGCCAAGGTGAAGGCAGTATACTATTCACTGCATATGCTAAGGAATGTGCTCCCATTTGTCCCAAAGAAAGAACAGGCAATAGTGGTAGGAGCAATGACAAACTCGCACCTAGTCTACTGTAATACCCTGTTGGCAGGGCTTCCAGCAAACCAGATTATTAGATTACAGAAGGTTCAAAATGCAGCAATTAGGCGCAGATCCCTGCATTGTTCAATGGTCGAAGACCCAATCAAATTTAAGGTGGCTTGCTTGATGTACGGATACATGAATGGGCTTGCACCTGAGTACCTAGGCAGCCAAGGTGTGCTCTTATCATCCAACAAGAGACCTACGATCAGGAGTTAAATTGTTGATGTGCATACCTCGGGCTAAACGGGTATCTAGGGAGATGGGAGGTTTGCTGTTTTTGGCCCTAAAATGTGGAACCAGCTACCACGGAACATCCAGGCATGCCAAACTATGGAAACCTTTAGGAAAAGGCTTAAAAACCTTCCTATTCAAATAGGCCAGTTACGTCATAGATCACTTGCAATATGTACACACTCGATGTCTGATATATAGTGATCACCTGCGCCCGAATGCAGTTGGGTATGTTTGGTGAGCATAAGAAATCTTTTCAAAATCAAATGCCATGTCTCACCTGATGAAGCCATGCCATCTCCCTGGTGATTGTCTCCCCCCGACCATGTGATCCTCCCTCCATATTGCTGCCAGGATCAGGTAGCGGCTGCTGTCTCTTGGCCACATGGGATGAGGCCAACACCGGGAAGTCAGTGATGACTCCCATCGAGTTCATCACAATAGTCTCAAAAGATGACTTCTTACCCCCTTCCTCTTCCCCCAGCAACAAGTGAGTGCGCAAGAGTTTCTTCACAGTGTGGCGTTTTTACACTCCCATCCCCCTCCTTCAGGAGTGGCCTGGTGACTGCCAGGCATTCCCATTTGATTGTGATTTAGGTTTATTTTCCTTTTTGTGATTGGTTGATTCTTTATTGTTCATTAGTGACCCCAATATGGAGTACTTGTACGCTTTAGGTGATTGGCTCTCATTTTGATTAGGTTGATTGTCTCTTGGAGAAGCGAGCGAGGCATTAAAGGTCAGAGTGGTGTTATGCGCCATCTTGGAATTCCACTTCGAGTTCCGAACCTGGCTGCATACCTCAGTTCCTCAGTTTGTCTCCCACTGTTGGCTCTGTGCTGGGAGTTTTTTTGTGTGGCTCAGCCAGGATGTCTCAGCAAAACAAAGAGGTGATGGCTGGAAGGTTTGAAATTAATCTTAAACCTCTGGTAATTGCTCTGGGTATCCCTTCAGACCATCTGTAGAGAAACAGGTGAAGACATTGTAGTGCCTGCCCCCTCATCTCAGTCATACTGGGCGAATACCAGTAGAAGAGCTGTGTGACACTAGGTATTGTTCCAGTACTGCATCAAGTATATGAGATGTTATGCACTCAGGCAGCTGTATCGAATGTTCCCTCATACTGAAGTGGATGTCGACATACACCATTGGACATAGAAGAGTTATAAGTGCAAATTGGTATGAGTAAAGTGACGTCATAAAGGGAAGATAACCATATGCAGATAATTAAAGAATGAGGGTGTAATTGAAGCAAAAAAGTAATCCAGTGTAAAGAGATTGAGAAATAGTCTATGGTCAAAAGACGAGTGAGATGAAGCTCGGCGAATGTACATATGCAGAAATGCAAGGTAGATGAGACACATGGATGCTTGCTGCAGTAGAAATTATAATGTAAATAAGAGTGGCCATGATGAAAAGATGGAAGTCTGATCGTGTTGAAACTACCACTGAGACAAACCAAAGTGGCAGAGTTGGGAGATGCTGCAGAAACAACTTCACGTGCGAAACAATGAATATCTGTTTTGCTAAGACGAAGGATGAGACAGCAAGGCATCATTTGAAAGTACAAAGGGAGTTAAATAGGCTAAACTATAAACAAGGGCACATTTCTCCTAAATTAAGCAAAAGCGAAAACATCTGCAAGTGCCAATTATTGGACAATTAAGGATGCAAAAACATATGTAAAGATGGAACAACCAAGTCTCCAGAGGCCAAAAAGAGTAATAGCACCCAGCACAATTAAAGCAAGTAGCAGTAAATGGAAGGATGAAATGGATAAATTCATGGTCTACTAACATGTGAATCAGAACTTGAGAGCAAGGCCTATTCATTAAGCCTCAGACAAAGGTAGTGGTGTACCCTAAAAGTTTCAGAGAAGAAAACAGTCAGCAAGGTCAACTGTAAAGAAGAAGCCTTGGTTTGTGTCCTAACTAATGAGAGATGGTAGGCTAATTGACCAAAGTGGGCAATGTTCTGACTTAGTTTTCTGCACCTGGGTTTCGTTTTGTTCCTGTGCTGCTAACGAGCCGAATGTCCAAGGCTGGGGAAGAGTATGGCAACCAATTATGATGATGAGTGGCTATGAAGCTGCATGCTGTACATTGTTGCAGAAGCCAATCCGCTGTTAGTATTTTAGAGGTAGTTCGAGGTGTGCCCACCCAGGGGCAGCCAATGATGTTATTAATACTTACACCACATTCTATAGGTATATATGTTTCCCTAACCAATCCCTCCCCTCAAAAGGTTTTGTTGTTTGCCATGTAGGGTAACGTCATAACTGATATACATCAATGTATAAAGTCCTTGTGAAAGAGAAAAGTCACAGTGGGTGAGCTGCGACTTGTTATGCTTGCCAGATTTCCTTATTTGAGCTGACAATAAAGTAGTACTTTGCCATATTCTTTGAGTCTGTCCGGTTATTTGGGTCTGAGGTCATTAATTATGGTTATTCCATACTGCGCTTGAGATATGCTCCAAGCTGGTACTGCACACATAGTCATTCACCTGCCAAGCCATTACAGAAAGAGGAAAGACCATATTTAAATCAGGCCTGTCTCCTGGCTGTGCTCCCCAAGTAAATTTTAATTTTCGAATATTTTCCACCCACAGTCAGTGTGTTAGTGAACTGAAGGAATTCCTCATTCACAATACTCCTCTCCCCAGCCTTGGCCAATTCCCTCAAAGATGCCCAGGAAGGACGTACTGCATCTAAGTGACTGTAGCGGGCCCACAGAACCAACCCCGCCCCCCCTTCAGGTAGGCACTTTTGGCAGTGACTGTACCATCCCTGTTACTAGAGGCCTGCTACTCTCACATACAGGGACCTCCCCACAGGTCCAAGCAAAACAGTCTTGCCAGAGTTCGATTAAAGCTAGTTTCTTATTGCAACATTCTACGTCAATTTTCTCTTTTTAAAATATTTTTAGTGTTTCAGTTTTACATCAAACCTTTCACTATTCCACTTACACATATATTTAAAATTCCAATGCCGGAGGTTAAGATTCATTCTGAACCTTCCTGCCATCACCCCTTTATTTTTGCTTTGTCACCCCGAGTGGGACGGTATGCCCAGACGTGGGTCCCGTGCCTGCTGGGCCTAGAGACCCAAGCTACTCCTCACTGATGAGGCCCAACAAGGCCGAAACATGTTTGGGTATGCTTGTGGTCTTGTGCAGCAGGGTTGTGACCTAGCAGTTTGGGCTGGACTGCCCCTTTTGGAGTGGGACCAAGCCTGATTTGCATATGTTCTTTCCCCTTCTGTAATGGCTTGGCAGGCGAAGAGCGATGGTCTGGAGGGTTGCCCAGAGCAATGCCAGAGGTTAAGATTCATTCTAAACCTTCCAGCCATCACTCCTTTGTTTTTGCTTTATATTTAAAATTCTACATAAAGTATCGATGCGTATTTAAAAAATCATTGGTCATGATAAATGATCATTACAGTGGATCGGGTGTGTGTTTCATTCTATTTCGATATATCAGAGTAATTTAATCTCATATTCAATTTTTCAAGATATCTAATCGTGACCAGATTCAGGGAAACATGTTCCGCATTTATAATAAAATTCCACATATCTTTCCTGGACAGGTATTTATATTCTTTAAAAAATCTTTGATAACATTTGGTGCGTAACTTGCATACATTTTTGCATTATACATGTTCTAGGGTTTCTTTTTCATCATTGCAGTTGTGACAATTCTGATTGGAGCCCCCTTCTTTAAGTCTATGTACTTGCAGAGATCTGGCCGGCTAGAGATTAAATTGCAAACGCATGATCTTGGCTTGATATAGCTGGTAAGGGTATTTCCGCAGGTATTGGGGTATTTCTGAGCGCTTTTTTGATGAAAAATGTGGCCCTTTATATATTTTGTAGCTTTTGCATTTTCTTTGAGTGTTTAGCCAATTAACGTCCCATAATTTTGTTTTTGCATGTTCAGGGTTATTAAACTAGCTTTAATAAATGCTTTGGAAGCACCTTGTCAAGATTCCACACTAATTACCAATGTGCGGAAGGTGCATACATCAATATGTGATAGGAAAACGCTACGCAACAGTTTGAAGGGTGGGAAAGATTAGTACAGGTGACAGTTAAGGGAGGCCAATGAACCTCGGAGTCTTGTAGCTGTCTTTTTGGAATTTTAAAGAACATCAAGTACTAGGTGACCCTTAGCTGTGGAATCCTTTTAATCGTGTATATATGTATGGGTAAGAAAGATTCATTTGATGCAACATTCGGATCATTAGTTTTGGCAACCTCATCGGAGGGAGAGCAGCCACGGCCGAATGATGATAAAGGGAAACACTGTTTATTTAACTCTCAATTGATGAAATTCATGCTGTACTTTCATTCCAACCCCAGAATCGTCTCCCAGGGATAATATGGCATTCCAATGAGCTTGAGGACTTCCCTGAATTGCGGGTCCCTTTTTACTACACATAATGAATGTCATTGCAAAATCAGTATCCATTCCTCCTTCATGGAATACAACAGTTATCATTCCTGTTTTCAAGAAAATTTACCAAAACACTCTTCTCTTACAGATCAGTCTCTTCTTAAAAAAAAAACAAAAAATTATATATGTAAGCCTTTCTGAGTATATCAGAGGAACATCTTTTAGATTAATCTATTCGGGGAGGATATGAGGACCAAGGTCCAGAGATTTGAAATGGTTAACTCCTCTGTATGACGTATATTTCACAATATAAAGAGACGTAGTATTTGATAGTTTCAACAAGAGCTTGTTCTGGTGCATCCTAGAGGACCTACAGGTCCCAAAAAATAATGTAATTCGTTTTGAAAGCTCTCTGTCTGGATATTGCCAGAAGTGAATGCAACCCATATAAGACTAGGTGTAGGTCAAGAGTGTGACTTGGCCCTGTATGTTTAAATTTGTACATCCATTCCTAGCGTGGAGTTTCAAACAGCGCTAAAGATACGCCACAACCAATTGGAAGACTCACAATGGTATTTGTTTACTCTGAAAATTTGGTACTTGCATCCATAACGTTTATGCACTACAATTATTGCTGCATAATTATAGTGACTGTATAGCAGCTAGGGGGCAAACCACAAATGTTACTAAAGTTATGATCATGAGATGTAATGGGTATTGATATTTGTTACAGATGACCTAATGAATATGCCAACTCGCTTATGTGGTTCAAGGGTTTTATGAAAATCTTTGACAGAGCGCTAATGACCACCCCTGACTCTTTTCCAAAGTAAGCGGTTTCTTCTCTAGCCCAGGCGTCCAGACTTCCCTGGTTGGTGTATATAGCGCTTATTGACCCCATACTGTCTAAATACAGTCTTGGTAGTAGTGAGGGCCTAAAGGGAATCCCTTTAACTGTTTAATCTCCCTAAGGGAGTTCCTAGGCCAGACCTACACTAGGTTTGTTTTGTGGGGATGTGCCCTACAGACATTCAAGCCTCACTTGGACCTTTTTAATTCACTTCCTGATGGTCCACTCCCTATGCCTCTCTATACTCCCTTCTTATGGCTACTCTTCTCCCACTTTCTCCACTATTGTCCAAAGTCTTTCTCCTCTGTCCCTCTGAATGTTTCTCTCCTTGTACAACCTACCTTCACCCTCTGATGTTGGGCTCTCCCACTCTGTCCCACCACTCACCTTTTTACTCTGGTGCCACTTTTCTTGCCTCTGCACTGTACTCTCGCCCCTCCTGCTGTGCTCTCGCCCCCTCCTGCTCTGCTGCAACTTCTGCTCCTGCCTATCCACACCATTACTACTCGCCTTCTCCATCATCTTTCATTCTCTACACTTCCTTAACCTATGCTTAATCTCCTCACCTGGCATGCACACGCGCAACACATCACCACTTGCTTTCGCCAACCAGAATCTCCCCTTTTCTTCAAAAAGCCTGCACACTCCGGTCCACCGTCCTTCCTCCTGCTGGTCTCTTGGTCTGCCACCAGCACCTCCTCCTCCTACCTCACCTGAATAACCCACAACTTCCAGTCTTCTGTCCCCCCTTCTTATCTTAGCCCCCTTTCTCACATTGAACTTCTGACCCTAACAAACTGGCCTGGTCTTCCCCGCCTGGAAGGTGTTGCATTACTCTGCATTTACAACAAGTATTGGCAATGCCAACAGTTTGGCCTTTTGTGAGGCATAGGAAAGGCACTTGTCAGGCACAGTCGTAGTGGTATTAACTGGCCATTGGCACCCTGGCCGGGGAGCCAGCCAATCGGGTGACTAGGAACGCAGGCTTGAACTGCTGGTGAAAGCCTGCGTTCCATCCCACCTGATGGCTGGCTCCCCCTGCCACCATCTTCCTCCCCATCATCTGTCCTGTGTTTTATTTTGTCCCTTCAGACCCACCACTTACCTTATTTCTGCGAAGGCGGCACTCCCGGCTGCCACTCCTTCCTCTTTGCTCCTGCAGGCCACCATGGAAAGGGAAGCGGGGCTCCGTAGGGAGCCCGGCTTCCCTTTCCACGGTGGCCATCTTGGAAAAGTATTTCCCTTCGTTCAACGGGATGCCGTGCGTGTCCCGCTGAACGAAGGAAAATGTTTTTAGCACCTTGGAATACCGCTTTGGTAGACCGTCGTGATAATGGCTTTAACCCCCCGTTCGAAGTGCTGGAACTTGGGCTGCCGGGCTGTTACGCCACATTGATAGTAGCAGGTGCAAAATGGTGCCAGTGCCTGGCAAATTCCTAATACCTATACACAAGCCCAAACTTTTAGATTTACCAGTGCTTGTCAGGACTTCAGTAAAGGATGTGCAGAGTGACTATAAATCGAGTGGCTGAAGGCAATCCGGTTATGGCATTTTTATTACACCAGTAGCAGGTTTACAACTCCAGTTAAGTCACTAACTCAGAAGACTGCTTTCACTAAACAGTGGCAGCCACTGCGAGTGCCAAGTTTGATGGTAAGGATTGAGTATTGTGAGTTCAGAGTTCCCATGAGGAGGTATTTTGGGTGGGGAGGGGGAAGATTTTTTGGTCTTGTGGCACTATAGTATTAGTGTATCTGAGGGGGGATCCGTGGCTACTGCCAGACCGTGGCGTGTGCTGCTATTGTTTGGCAGTACACAGTGTTCCTTGCAGCCACAAGGATTCGCTGTGTCTTTGCTTGGTGGTTCTCTTTCTTTCTGTTTGCCCAGAGAACTCTGCGGTCTGGAATGGTCTCTCTGGAGATCCAGATGGGCTATGCGCTAGTGGGAAGTCTGCCCAGGTTTCTGGGGTTTGTGTTGCCTGAAATGATAGAAAAAGGACTAGCAGGCGTTTCTGTGCAGAGGTCTGGGGTGATACAAAAGTTGTTCCATTCATATACAGACAGGCACTTGGTGAGGGCACAGGAATTGGGGCTGGCTCAGATTTCCTTCCTGATAAGCCTCCTGCCCCATGCGGAGAGAGGTCCCCATCTCCCTGTGACAAGGTCAGTTTACTGGACACGTGACAATGTGTTTATTTCAGTAAGCTACAACTAATGCAGGTAACCTAATTCACAGATTTCAGTAGTTCAATTGGAGACCGCACAGCTAAAGGCAATCCTCTTATGACTCGCGCTACTGGCTCTGTCCTCAAGTTTGCAAATCACTCAGATGTCCAACTGTTCGAACCTGTGGTTACTTTGTATAGGTAAATGTTAGGAATCCGGCTTCAGGTGGCAATGGGCTTTCCCGATTTCGTTATTGCAAACTGTAGAATGTAATTTTAAAAGACCATTCCCAGGTCTATTTGGAGGTTGCTCTGACCTTTGGTCTACGCGAAGGGGCTGACCTTCGTTTATTTTAAACTGTACATAATTCAGAGTAATCCTTTCATCCAATGGGCCAAGATTTGGTGTTCTGGTGCTCTTGTTACACACACTAAGGGATTTGTTACTAAGGGCCATCTCACATTGTATCCCTTGGACATCCTATGTTTGAGAACTGTCTCTATGGACTGATACTTGGTGGTGGCTTCCCTGGAGCAGTCTGCATATCCTCTGAAGCTAGCACTATATACTCTCCTTCAGTTTTCATGACACATGTTCCACTCTTCTGAGTGTGTGGTTTCCTGGATATTACCTGTAATCTGGGGGTTTCTGAGGATGAACTGGGGTGCCTTCATCTACAGTGCTACCTCCCATGGGTTGCATTGCAGAGAGGGTGGCTCCACCTGGCTCAGAGGTGCCCAGTGTTGTGTCCCTCCTATGCGCATTGCCCTTTTGAGATGGGTCATGACTGAGTCATGACACAAGCTAATAAAACAAGCTCCTGCATGCACGTGCCTCAGAATGGCTGCAGACTCCAACAATGGAACTGCTGTCTCTAGCTCTCATTTCGGGCCTGCAGGCCGACACCATGGTATCACGGTCCTGCAGGTTCTGCTGATCTGGGGCCCCTGGATCAGCATGTTGCCCTGGGTCCGCCCAGGCCACCCGACATCCCAGATGCTCCTGGCATCCATGGTGCCCCGGGATCCCAGTCCCGTGGCCACACGGCCTACCAGGGTCCCGCCCTGCAAACCAGTAAGTCCGGATGATCCCGGCAACCCAGCATGGTGCTGGCAACCCCAGCATTGATGGGGCCGGCTCGAGTGACCTCGCTGGGCCCCATAACACCCATCTCCCTCATGGGCATCAAACGAGCGATCTCCACGCTCTTTTAGCTACCATGCATTTCTCTTATGACTGTCCATTCATTCTCTTGCAATTCTATGACAAGGCATCCATTATTGAAACATATTCTTTGTGTCGCATGCTAATACAATCCACTACAAATATTGCTGTATTTGTGCTAAAAAAAAATTGTTGTATAAGGAAATAATGAAATCAAAATAGGAGGACCCCTGTCTTGGTCAGAAATATCTTAAGTAATCCATGCATGTGATGCCCACTCATTTTCAATAAACTGCATTTCTTTTCATCTTGTTAAGCTGGTGCCACACTGCCATGCTTTTCAGCCTTCACTTGGTGAATGTTGTCACTGTGTTGACATCTGCTCTTTAATGACTGCTTTGGTTCAGTGCGTCCAGACTAGCTTCTTAGGATCTGCCTCCATTTGATCACTATTCTTCGGAGTCTAGGGCATACCAGTTTCACTTTGTATTTCCTGCCTCGGCTTGACAGCTTCGTACAAATCGCAAGCATGTGCATGGCATACATTAACGGAACCCAGACTGGTACATTCCTTACAAGCACTTGACGTTCCCAATTTAAATTTTGCTTTCCCAGGCTTCTTTGCGCTATTTGTATACGGGCAATAAAAAAAGAAAAGTATTGGAACTCTGAACCAGGCAATGATGTGTGTGGGAGAGAGTCTGAGGGGTTGGGGGGTGGGGAGGAGGACTGAGTTTGGAGCATAACCTGTGTTAAGTGGGTGGTGATGGATGAGTTCACCGTTTTAATGTTATTGCTATGGGACTTTGGGAAATTTGCTTTCCTGTAACTTCTAGAAATAAAGGACAGTTGGCCGTTTATATTGTGAACCCTTATGCCACTTTACATTGTGGTAATTCCTTTACACGCTCTTAAATATCGTTTAAGTCAAAATAACATCGGTGGTATATCCAAACAAAATTCGAGAGCGAAAGTCTGTACTTTTTAACCTACAAAAAGTTTATCAAATCTGCTCTACAGGCTCAGAGTGGTTATTTGGAAAAGTCCAATGTGGACCAGGACTAGTTGTATTTTATGTGAAAAATAAATGTGCACAACTTTCAGTTAAAAGTAGTTTTACAGGCTACGCATGCATTTGATGTATGTAATAAGGGAATTGCAGGGTTGCTTTTACCTCATTCACAAAATAGTGTTCTATAATCGGAATCTGTTTAAAATGTTGTGGTTTATTTCTTTTTTTTAATTTTCGTTTTTAGGAACTTGTGGAACACATGCACCCTATATGAGACCAGTTTACCCTACAAAGACATTTCCCAATTTGTATACACTGGCAACCGTAAGTCTTCTGAAATGTTTTGCTTATTTTAAAAAAATGCAGCGCTATAGCTAGGATGATATTCGCATTGTTTTTGTTGACCCTCTACGCCCTCAAGAAAAAAAGTGAATTTGGATATTCTCTTGATCACATTTTTCTTTCTTCATGTAGGGTCTTTACCCAGAATCACATGGCATTGTTGGCAATTCAATGCATGACCCTGTTTTTGATTCCACCTTCAGTCTTCGGGGGAGAGAAAAATTTAATCCCAGATGGTGGGGAGGCCAACCAGTAAGTATTTTTGTGAATATGCGTGAGAGAGTGAGAAAAAAGTAGCAAAACGAATGCACCTGTGATGAGTTGTATCTAACTTTGTCCTTGGCTGGTCATTGATGTGCTAGTAGACCTCCAAATAGATTCTTGCCAGATTTAGAAGGAAGCGATTTCATAAAATGTAATGAACACTGAAGAATAAAAACCGAGGAGAGATGAAAATGCAAAGGGATCCTTCAATGAAAATATATTACGTAAAAAGATACAAATCAGTGCATGTAAACATTAACAATTCAGTGTTTTTTGTTTTTTTGTTCGCTATAAACATGCTATGTTACAATACTGTTGTCACTGACAGTTATTTTTGGCTCGATTTGTGGTAACTTTGCTAGTCCTCTGATCTAGTTGCTGGAGTGTTGCAATCCTGCCTTGTCACCCTCAAAGCTGCAAATGTATTTTGACGTGCTGGCCTTAACAGCCCATAAGGCTAATTGGGTCAGGGTAGCCGTCAGTGTGCCAGTTTGTCCCAGAAATGGTGTTCCCACCTAGAAGGTATGGGGACTCATAGGCTGGCAGTCATGTGACCTCTCCATTCTGTAGCCTTTTTAACATGTTAGTAATCACTTGATCCTGGAACTGTAGCAGTCTTCACGTTAGCAACCACTTGATCCTGGAACCGTAGCAGGCTACCAAAGAATGTTTAAGTCCTATGACCAAGCCATTTTCTTTGTGGTCCTTCACTTGTTTCTGTCATAGGGAATGTACGTTGTGTCCTTCATGAACGGTGTTCAGATGGATTTCTAGAATCTGGCCTGGTGGACAGATTTAGGAGGCCACCCTGTCAATCCCAGACAAATCTCCTAGAGGGGTGTGGATCGCTATGCCCCCCCCCCCCCCCCCCCCGCTCTTGTATCTCGCTGCCTTTATGCACTGTGTTACTCCTAAGTTACTCCTATGGACACACTAACCTAAGACACAAAGCAAAAGATTTAACAATAGAAACACTTTTATTCGTACATAGCAATGCATGATGCAAACACTACTATAATGCAAATCTCGAATTTGCACCTTTTTATGCTTTTGGTGCTATTCTATCATGCAATGCAGTAACTAGAAGCCTTACAGGCTTCTAATGCAAGCAATCTAATAGCAACTCCAATTCACACCATTCCTCTCCATTCCACACCATACATCACACTCTCTCTCTTAGACAAACTGTAGGATACTTTGTTTTATTGGGGCAAATTTGGGGTTTGGCAGTATTTTCTTACCACCAAAATATGAGCGGTAGTTTGGTGGTAAATTAGCCTTGCATTTAGATTGGGTTTGGTCTCATATTGTTTTAGTGATCATACCTTGTTATATTATATTGGGGAATCTAGTGATATATTGTTTGCAGTATTTAGTGTTGAGCATAGTTTTCTTCCCTATATTATGACCCCATCATAAAACAAAACCTTCCTTTCGAATGGATTGTGTCCTCCCACGTATTCCTCATCTTGTGATAAATCGTTATCGCCAGCTTTGCTGCTTCGGAATAAAAAATGTTCTCGGCAGAAGGCGCTGTGCTCGAGGTCGTGGCGTCGATTTTCCCTCGACGTAGTCCGTACTTTGTCGACGTCACCGATGGTATAAATAGCTCGAGACGCGCCCGTTGCTTCAGTTCCGTTTTTCCGATCACTTCGCTATCGAGAACGGCGCGCTTATATTTTCTGTGAAGAAAATGTTGTCATCTACGACACCTTCGACACCCAGAACTGGGTTTAAAAAGTGTGCAGATTGTGGATCTAAGATGTCGATCACCGCTCCCCACCGGATTTGTCTCTGGTGTCTGGGTTCCAGTCACCGAACCAACGACTGCGGGTCCTGCCAATCTATGACCGAAAAAAAGCTCTTTGTGAGAGGAGAGGTAAACTGTCGGTGGGGAGGGAGGCCTCAAATAAGGTTTTGTCAAAAAGATACAAGAAAGCGACTGATTCTAAGGAATCGGATCGCCATAGACACTCGAAGAGATCTCGATCTAGGAGTAGATCGAGACACTCTTCGTTGTCATCGAACGTCCGACTAAATCGGATTCTCCCAGTAAGTGGGAAGAATTCCACAAAAAGATGATGGAGGTTTTCGAGAATGCGGCCCGACCCCCTCGAAAAACCCTCAAAAAAGCCATACCCCAAGTCGCTCCATTGGACAACAAAGGGAAGTCCAAGGCTACCATGGCCAAGACCGGTAGCGTTGAGGAATCCAAAAAACCTCGAGTCGACGTAAAACCGGCGAAGACTCTTCGAGAGTCGAGCACCTCTCCAGTGCCATGCAAGAACACAAGTCGTCGAAGACTTCGACAACTTCGTCGACGCCCTCGACGTCGATAATTTCAACGCCAAAGCCATATGCGTCATCGCCATTATCGAAGTCATCTTTGAAAACTTCGAAGACACCCTCGAAAACTTCGAGGGATTTGCCATTTCCTTCGAAGCAGATGGAAGAGGAAGAAAGGAGATTCACTCCTTTTCCCAGGTCAGACTTTTTCAAATCTATGTCAGCAATCTATGAAGAGTCTGCTTCAGAAGAAGACGAGGTTACTCCTTTGGGAGTTAATTATGGTACAAGGCAAGTTCCTGAGGAACTTATTGACCAGGAATCTAGAATGAGAGACCTGAGTGATACTCTACATTCAGCCAGTGGAGTTGACACATCCCCAGAATTAGAGTTCACCAAACCTGATCCTGCAGAGCATGCAGATGCTGGGTACAGGGGTCTTATGACCAGGGGAGTTGAATATATGGGTTGGGGTAATACTTCACCCATTTTTGAACAGGATGACATGATGGATATAATCGTCATGGGACCTCAGAAGGATCCTGTTCTCCCTTTTCACAGGGCGCTTCAAAGGACTGTGGAAAAAAACTGGGAGAAACCAGAAACTATTGCTGCTGCAGATAGCACTTTTCCACGAAAATATAGAGCAGCTGGAACGGATCCTGAATATTTGAATAAACATCCGACTCCAGAGAGTTTAGTCATCCAGGCAGCATCTACTTCAAAACAAACTGCTTATCCAACTATCCCTCCAGATAGAGAGGATAAAAAAATGGATGCCTGGGCACGTAAAGTTTTCACGTCTGGCAGTATGCGGCAAATGTCACCTGTACCGTAGCCATGTTTAACCATACCCTGTGGGACTGTATTTTTGCAGCGGCTGATCATATTCCGGAAGGCGAGGAAAGGGAAGGCTTCCTGAATATAGTCAGACGGGAAGGAGGCAATGGGGGAATATCTCCAGTCGACTGGATACTGCTGATAGTATCAGCAGATCGATGGCTGCAAGCGTTGTGCTACGCAGATTTGCGTGGTTGAGGAAGTCGGGATTTGCACCAGACGTGCAAGCTAGACTCCTCAACATGCCCTTTGATGGCTCGAGGCTCTTTGGCAGAAAGGCTGATGAAAGCCTAGAAAAACTTCAAGCAGCAGCTAAATCACTTAGCGCCTCTTTGCGCCAGCCTCTAAAACCCTATTCCGGCTCATCTTCCTGGAGGGGTCGTTCTTTTCAATACTACTCCTCTTTTGGTAGAGGAAGAGGACAGGCTTCTCAAAGGGGAAAAAGAAACTTCCCTCGTGGAGCATGAGGAAGAGGTGCAAAATCAGCCTCAGGAGCGGCATCTGTACCCTCAGCCACTCCTGCAGCCGCCTCCAAATCCCTCTGAGACCTTGTTGCACAAAACACCAGTGGGAGGCAGGATCTCTCAACATCAGAAGGAATGGCGGGGCATTACCTCAGATGCTTGGGCACTGGAAACAGTAGCCCAAGGTTACTGTCTACCCTTTCTAAAAAGGCCTCAATCATCCACCGGGAGCCAACTCTGCCAAAATTCCGGATCCGCTCCTGTTGCAGGAAATTTTAACCCTGCTAGAGAAAGGTGCCATAGAACTGGTACCTGTAGCGGAGAGGAACAGGGGTTGGTACTCCCCATATTTTTTCATCCCGAAAAAAGGACGGAGGACTGAGACCCATCTTGGACTTGAGAAACTTGAACAAGTTCCTCAGGAAGGACAAGTTCAAGATGGTGACTCTTTCTCAGATCCTTCAGGCTCTCCAACTCCAAGATTGGTTGGTATCATTGGACCTTCAGGATGCTTACTTTCATGTGCCAATCCATCCAAAGCACAGAAAGTACCTGAGGTTCACAATTGGCAATTCTCATTAACAGTTTCGAGTTCTGCCATTCGGGTTGACCTCCGCCCCAAGGGTTTTCACCAAACTGTTGGCAGTTGTGGCAGCAAGTTTCAGGAGAGGAGGTATTCACATATATCCCTACCTGGACGACTGGTTGATCAGAGCAAGTTCTCCAGAACCAGCTCAGGAACATTTTTTGATCACCTGCCACTTCCTCCACAAACTGGGCTTCTCCCTCAATTTCAGGAAGTCCCACATGATACCATCCCAGAAACTCCAGTTTATCGGAGCAGTCTTCGACACTTCATCGGGAAAAGCCTCGCCTCCCGAAGTGAGAGCTCTCCACATCCAGCAGATGGTAACGAAGTTTCAGAATGCCCAACATCTACCGGCCTTCGATTTTCTCAGGTTGCTCGGCCTCATGGCATCCTGCATTTTCCAAGTACCAGAGGCCAGGTTAAGAATGAGATCCCTTCAATGGGCACTCAGAACTCAGTGGTTCCAGTTCTCAGGGAATATGTCGGATCTTCTGCAAGTCCCGAGCGCAGTTGCTCAGGATCTTCTATGGTGGGCTTGCAACGACAACATTCTCAAGGGAGAGTCTTTTTGGCAACCATGGCCGTAGATACCGCTAGTGGCGGACGCCTCACTCACGGGGTGGGGAGCACACACCAACGATCTGACAATCAGCGGTCGTTGGTCTCCATCGGAGTCCAAACTACACATCAACCTTTTGGAGCTGAGGGCAATCAGACTAGCTCTGAAGGCCTTTCTGCCCTCTGTACAGGGAAAGAATGTCCTGATAACGAATGACAATACAGTGGCCATGTACTATCTCAACAAGAGAGGAGTTGTAGGGTCACTGCCACTGTGCAGAGAAGCAATGCAGCTCTGGTTCTGGGCAATACGAGAAGGAATCTCTCTGTCTGCAATTCACCTAGCCAGAGAGAAGAACACAGCGGCAGACGCTCTGAGCAGGCAGAGCACCGTCTCTCACGAGTGGGAGCTGGCTCAGGAAGTCCTTCTGGAGATCTTCGCCCTTTGGAGTACCCCTCAAGTTGATCCGTTTGCCACCGCAATCAACCGGAAGTGCGATCAGTACTGCTCAAGGGAATTTCCTCAAAGTGGAGCTCTGGGAGACGCATTCGTAGTGGAGTAGAAGTTTCCACTGCTGTACGTGTTTCCCCAAGTCCCTGTGATTCCTCAAGTAATCAGGAGGTTGAGAAAGTTCAGGAAAACCATGATCCTAATTGCCCCGGATTGGGCCAGGAGAACGTGGTACCCAGACCTTCTAGACATGTCCATCTGCCCTCCAATAGGTCTTCCGCAAAGAGAGGATCTTCTCTCGCAAGAGGAAGGTCGGGTTCTCCATCCTGAGGTCAAGACACTCAACCTTCACGCATGGTTTCTGAGAGGTTGAGATACAAGGATTGGGATCTTCCGGATGACGTAATGGAAAGCTTGCTTTCGGCCAGAAGACCAGCAACAAAGTCTTTGTATGGATGTCGCTGGAACAGGTTTAGTAACTGGTGCAAAGACAAGGATGTGGACCCTTTTCAGTGTGGCACCCCAATGGTACTCTCTTTTCTACTACATTTAGCTAATCTGGGGCTCCAGATAGGAACAATCAAAGATTACCTTGCTGCGCTGTCCATTTTCAAGCGCTCCTCGGAAGAGGTTTCATATTTCAAAATACCGTTAATAATTCAATTCTTAAAGGGGCTTACTAATGTATACCCTCCAGTACCTTTTCATGTACCAACTTGGGACTTAAATTTAGTATTAAAATTCTTGACTTGCATACCTTTTGAGCCTCTGCACTCATGTCCATTGAGACTTTTGACTCTAAAAACTGTCCTCCTTGTGGCCCTATCCTCAGCCCGCAAGGTTAGCGAACTTCATGCTCTCTCATGCAAACCACCATATACTATTTTTTTATAAAGATAAGGTAGTCCTTAAAGTTAAACCTTCGTTCTTGCCAAAAGTAGTCTCGGACTTCCATTTGTCACAAAAAATAGAACTATCAATTTTTTATCCTCCTCCTCATCTGGGCAAAGAAGAGGAGAGATTACACTGATTAGATCCCAAGAGGGCTCTTAGTTTTTACATCTCAAGGATGGCTAAATTGAGACAAGATGACCAACTGTTTGTGGGTTATACTGGTCATAAATTAGGCTTATCTGTAACAAAACAGACCATTTACTGCTGGATCATATTAGCCAAAGTTGAATGCTACAGATTAGCGGGAAAAGAACCACCAGATGGGGTTCGTGCCCATTCTACAAGGGGAATGGCTACTTCTGCGGCTCTAAAGAGGGGAGTCCCGGCAGCAGATATTTGTGCAGCTGCAACCTGGAAAACAATGCATACTTTTGTTAAACATTATTGTTTGGACACTGCCTCCCCTAACGAGGGTTTATTTGCAAAGGCCGTTCTGCATTCTATCCACGAAAACTGAAATTACTACTCCCACCTCCAAAATTGATACTGCTATGGGAGCCTATCACAAGATGAGGAATACGTGGGAGGACACAATCCATTCGAAGAACAAGTTACTTACCAACTGTAACGTTCTTTCGACTGGATGTTCCTCCCACGTATTCCTCATCAGCCCTCCCATCCTACCCCACAGTACAGTTTACGTCTTCTTACACTTTCCTCTCACGAAGAATGTATCAGTCATGAGACACGCCTGGGTGTTCCTCATATATATATATATATATATATATCTATCTATCATCGAAAAAACAGAACTGAAGCAACGGGCGCGGCTCGAGCTATTTATACCATCGGTGACGTCGACAGAGTACGGACTACGTCGAGAGACAATCGACGCCACGGCCTCGAGCACAGCGCCCTCTGCCGAGAATTTTATTTTTCCCGAAGCAGCGAAGCTGGAGATAACGATTTATCACAAGATGAGGAATACGTGGGAGGAACATCCAGTCGAAAGAACGTTACAGTCGGTAAGTAACTTGTTCTTCTATTAGAGTACCTCCCAGTGGTCTATAGAGAGCCTTGGACCTATGCATGTCCCCCCCTCCTGTACCGTATACTTTCTATTAATAAATTCACAGGTGCAAAAATGACACTAAACCATTTGTTTTTATATATTCTCATTATACTATATACAAATACAATTCACAATTCTTAGTTCTTACCATAAAAACATTGCATCATCATCTGGAAAACAAAAGAAAGAGAATACAGAACAAGCAAGCCTTTTAAAACAAGAGGTAATTCTTCCACATTCTGTACATGACGACATAAAATGCAGCGGATTTCATGTCCTGTCTACACTGTATTATAATTCAGTCATCCATGCAACCGTACACAGTGACCTCACTTATACTTCTCCTTACCAAAAGTGTTTCTTTGAAGTTCCCCCACACAACCTTGTTTCACTCTCCTCGCAAAGACAGGCCCAGTCAGCACAAACTGCTCCTGTAATCTTGTGTGTCTGGGAAGCACAGCAAGAAACTCTCAAGCCAGCACTCTGTGACACCTTCAACTTCTGTCTTCACAGCCCAGTCAGCACAAACTGCTCTCTCTCTAAAGTTTGCCATTAGCAGAACATTCCTACTTTGTCTACGTGGTATGTCTGCAGACAATTTCCTCCAATCGGGTTAAAAGCATGTTTTCAACATCACCCTTTAGTTTTCTAACAATGGGATCCTTGCTCACTGAGCAACTGTTTCAATTTTATTTCCTGCCGCACATGCTTTCTGCTTTCTGCAACCCAACACAAAGAGAGAAAAAAAAAAAAACGCCAGTGTACATTTAAAAAACGAATTATAGCAGTGCTACCAAAATATGTATTTTCACCTCATTTTGCACATGAGACTACATTATAATGTTAGGGAGTTAGAATTAGTATTTAGTAAATGTTAATTAAGTTAGTCAGTTATGATTAATGTAGTCTCATATATAAGGCATCACAGAAAAATGGGTGCACTTTATTCTCTGCAGTTTTACATTGGACTTTTGCTGTGTTATGTATTATGTACCTTGCATGCCACCCACCAGCAACATATTCACATGTTATACTGGCAACACAAAAAAAATGTGTGTGCCATATTACTGCTGGCAACAACAAGAAATGCCATCACAGTTAGTAAAGCGCTATATATTCTTATAAAGCGCTATATATGTCATTACAAAACCCTGTCTGATTACCCCATCTATCATGTCAGCCAAAGCTCTGTGAGTGTCTGTCCTAATTCCCCATGCACGTGTCTCATTCAACAATACTCCCCTTTTGCTCTGTGTTGCTCTGTCTCTCCTCTCCAGCTAACTCTGCAACCAGCCAGTCAGTCAGGGCCAGGCCTCTCTCTGCCAGATCCCTGCCAGATCAATCTCATCAGCTCTCATCAGAATGCTTCCCCAAGCTTCCACTCTCAAAGAGCAGCTCCATCCAAAGCTCCCTCGATCTCAGAGTCGGTGTGTCCTCCCCAACTCCCTCTAGAACAACGAGCATCTCATAGAGCAGACCAGCAGAGAGCAGCCACTCAAATCTCAGAGCCTCACCTCTCATTATACTGTTCAATGACGTATACATATCCATGGTTACATGTCTCTCTAAGCTAAAATGCCTCTCTTTCTGTCTGTCAGCATTTCTAAATATGAGCAGTACCTAAAAGTCTGTGATGCATGTCTTGTACTTTTTCAATCACTGTCTCTCCTGGTGGTCATGACATTTTCTACATATCTATTCCATATCTTCTTCTTCTATCTGTCTGTGGTACAAAACACCATCCTACCATCTCATATTTCTCCATTCACTCCCTTTCTCCTTCTGCATGTCTCTGCCTGCAGAAGCTCTCCCTCTCTGGTGCTGCCTGCCCCCACCTTTTCTCTGTCTGCGAAGCACAACCCCGGGCTGATAATACCACAATGCCTTCTCCACTCAGACAAGGGGCGCGTTATCTGTCTGCCAAGCAAACATTTTACGCATACTTTGTTCACACTAACTCATAACGTCGCACTCCGGCGCTTCTGTGTGTCTCATTCAAGATGGCTTAGGAGCCTGCTACATCTCTGTCTAGCGTTTACTCTTTCTCTCGCAAACCCATGCACTATCTCTAATGCCTCAATGCATATTCTAAGTGCACACTCATGCGTGGTGTATCTACAATGCATACATAATACATAACATATCTCTACATGTCTCTACAAATATAATGTGTCTCTTAATGGCACTTCAAATATAACAGGCCTCATTCTATAGCAAATACAAATGGCTACATATATGTGGATAATCTAATGTCACTACTTCATGTCACTACTAATCAGTATTAATGAATATGTATGATGGATTACTAGATCCCTAAATGGGTAATGATTCTCTAATGATAACAAACAAGGCTTCTCCATACTATCAGGTTTTACAACCCTAGTTTTATTGAACTGGGGAACTCTGAGAGGTTAGCCAAACCCCAATCCAGGTAGCAATGGAGAGCAGTCAAGGCTATTCTCACGAGTGTGATTGGCGTTAGGGTCCACAATGATTCCATACAGTGAAGCACACAATAATTCAATTTAGACAGAAATGCATAACAATACAGTATTTATTATACACCCAAAACACACACTAAAAAATGAAACGAGCAGGTGATATTGCACAACACTCAACAATAAACGTATTTATAGTCACCATTGGTTCTAATATGCATTCAATCACTTGCGTTAATAAGTTAAGTGATGCAGTAAAATGGAACCAAGTCACAATAAATGTTCCATAGCTTCAGAAGTGCAAGCCCTATGAAGAGTTGGGGACATGTGCCAAAAAGCCACAATGCTTCCCTGCCATACTTTACCTGATGCAGGTAAAGTACTTGTGTTGGTGAGTGATCAAGAGATGCAACAAAGTTACTGGTAAGTAAATGTGTGTTCTTTTCTTTCAGGTAATGCTGCTCCGGTGCGACGACCAAAAAGCGTTGGAATGGAAGGGATACAATGAGACTTGTTCTCAATGTTACTATGGAGACCGGGAGAGACAAATGCTTTGTGTTTACTTACGCCCATGACTTCGATTTTCCCAGGTGACTAGATGGGTCGACTGGGGGTCATTGAAGGTAGGATGTCTGGCTGTTTGTTCGGATGAGAGGCGCCCAGGAGCTGCGGATGCAAGGATTCTTCCAGTTGGGTATAGGAGCAAAGTGCAACCCTTGGGGATGGAGAAATGCAGAAAGCATTAATGCAGAACTCTTCAGGACACTTTACACATTGGGAGAAGGCAGGCCTCCTTCCAGTTGCGGTTGAAGACCTCCCAGAGCAGAATACCCTTGAAGCTGGTAGGCTGAAATTCATCAGGAAGACAACTTGCAGCACAAGCTGGCGACCACCGAATTTCTGGCTGCAAACGCAGAACCAGAATAGTTACACCGAGGTAGCCCACTGGAGAGCTGGTCGGTCACCAGTGTGGTCCAGGGACACTTCCGAAGGCTCAAGACGGCTGGATCCTCACCTGTTTCGAGACTGGTTGGTCCCACCAGTCGAAGGGTTTAATCGCCAAACTTTGCAGATTAGGGCTTCATTGGGTTAGACGCAGGAAGGTCCTTTTCAGGCGTCTTCTTCAGATCTTCAATTGGCTGTTCTTCTACACATGTCTTGACTCTAGCGCTGATCTGAAGAAATGGCTGATGGAGTCCTTCTAATCCAAAATCCAGCCTGGAAAAAGTCCAAACCCACCAATGATAAGTATCTGCACCGTTCAAATAGCCATTAGTTGTCTAATCAGGGACAACTACTTGTTTCACTCCTGCCCCACACCTAGAGACAGATGACTTTATTACTGCCCTGTCTAATAATGTGCTCTTGATCTTAAAGCCCAATTCTAGTTTTTTACTACTGGGTTATTTTAATTATTGGTTGGGGCATAAGGATGATACTCTGGCCTCCGATCTGAAGCTGGCTTTATCTGACCTGGGCTTCGAGCAAAGGATCTGTATGCCAACCCACTGCCTGGGGCATACCTTAGACTGGGTTTCCACCCTTAAGGTCTTCACTAGGGACTTTCAGGTATCACCCTGTCCGTGGTCAGATCATTACTTTGTCCGCTTTACTATACATGCAGACTTCCTGAGGAAAACTAAGGGCATGAGGATTCAAGGGTTTTTGGGAAGAAACCTTAAATTGCTCACACAGGAAAGAATTGAACCTCTGTTGTGCCCAACGATTAGTTTTACCTCTCAAGATGCCCCTGAGGAGATGTCAAAATCCCTTATATCTAATATGGGTAATATTGCAAACTCTCAAACATAGAAAGGGTAAGCAAGGGATGAAAAATAAAGTTTGGTTTTCAACAGAGTTGGAAAAATGTAAAGCCTCCACTTTGGAACTGTTATATTTATGGAAATCTAATCCTTCCCCAGGAGCACTGGCAGCCTACAAAGGAGCAGCCACGTCATACAGATTGGCGCAAAGAAAAACTCCTTGAATTCCAGTATACGGAATGCACAATCGGAAGTTAGAGTTTTTAAGATCTTAAAGGAACAAGAAACTGAGCATCTTCCCCTCCAAATCCCCCCCCCCCCCCACAGACGCTGGTCTGCTAGTAAAGGTCGGACATAACTCATAAAAAAGAAAATTGGTTGTGAGGGAGATGTTTGATGCTCAGCTATCCCTCAATTCAACTTTTATACTATAACGGTTGCGGAGCTGTCTGTTGTAGTGGAACAGCTAAAGTCCGCAAAATGCAAAGGCGATCCTTGTTTGGCCATTATAATTATAACTTGTCCTCCCACCTTGCTTGAAGCCATTTGCAAGTTTGTGAACACCTCCCTTATGGAAGGTTGTGTGCCGACGGACTTAAAAAGGGCATGGGTTACTCCGATCTTGAAAAAACCTAGTTTACCCACTGAGGTGCCGCTTAACGATAGACCTATCGCCAACACACCTTTTTTGTTAAATATTTTAGACAGTGTTGCATAGGGGCAAATCACACATCACTTGAACAAACATCCCATTCTCAATTGTCGTCAATCTAGGTTCAGATAAGAGTACGGAAGGGAGACTGCATTACTTGAACTGAAAATCATCTATGCTGATGCTGCTTGACTTGTTGGCCGCCTTCGACCTGGTGGACGATTCAATTTTGGCCACCAGGTTGGCGGAAGTGGAGAATTTCTCTCTGACAGCAGCTCGCTGGAGAGCAGAGTATTTCATGAGGAGGCAGTAGCTCCGCCTGTTAAACTAAAATTTGGTGTGCCGCAGGGTTCGTGTATTTCACCCTGCCTATATGATATATTTATGGCACACTTTTTCACCCTTCTGGAACCAGAAGGGGTTGTGTTCACACACTATGCAGATGACAAGCAGTGTGTTATCCCTATTGATGGGAACACATGCACATGATGAAGCTGAGTTGAATAGGATTTATGCCATCATTGAGAGCTGGATGGTGTGAAACAATTTGGCGGTGAACAGAGAAAAGACGGAGTTGCTGATTTTTGGCACTCAGTTCATGATAGCTTTTCCGCCTATTAGTCATCACCTTTAAATGTAGACGGGGCTTAATCCCCTTTATTTGCAAGATATTTGCAAGATATTCTTACTGAAAAAGTCCACAGGAGATCTCTCAGATCTAGCAACCAGGAACAGTTGGTGCTTCCCAGGTGCAGGACCGTGAAGGTTGAAAAGGGAGCTTTTTACTTCGCAGCTCCTAAAGCCTGGAACAATTTGCCTTTGATCTCAGATGTCCGAGATCTATAGATCTACTTAAGAAGAAGCTGGAAAAGCTGATGTTTGTTGGACTCTGCACCTGGGCATATCCTGCCTGAGTAAGCTCATTTTTAGTACTGGGTTTTTGTCTTGTATCTATGTCTGTCTGCGCCCTGATGCCTATCAGTACATGGCTTGCACATTACAAATGCATTAAAGTAAAGACTCTGGCACCAAAGAAGTGGAGTGGGACCAGACAGCCCGCTCACTTCCTGAACCACAGAGACACACACAAAGACATCAATAGCCTGCGAAAGCTGAGGCTTTCCCGCACAAGTGCGTGACCTTAATCATTTATTTTTTTTCAAATTGAAAAGGGTACAATAAAATGATCAGTCACAATAGAAAATGGGGATCAAGAGAAAAAGGAAGTCAAGAGGAGAAAGGGTAGAGTTAGTGAGACTTGAGCTGTTTTTTAAAGCGAGAAAGAGAGGGGCAAGAGGACGAGAATTCCAGTGTTTTAGGGCAAGAAGCTGAACCAAACGAAAGCGAGTAGCCACACAAGGCAGGCGGGGAACGGAGAAAGAATTGTGAAGATCAAAGATTGCGATTGGTTTATGTGATGAATCGGATGGCATCATCACTCCTTTCCTGGCCATGACCTCCTCCCATGTTGCCAGGGGACAGCAGCTGCTACCTGATCCTGACCCTAGGGAAGGGTATATGAGGGATGATCCGGTGGGGGGAGGAGATAGCCTCCGGGAGAGGCTTATGGTATCATTGGGCGAGACATGGTATGCCCCTTTCCTTTCTGAAGCTAGATCTCCAATTCCCCTTGCCCTAATAGCCTATTGTAACACATTCCCTCTTTCCTTGATGGAGAGTATTAAAAATCTTTTGTTACACCCCAAAGGTCAACTCTCAAAAGCAAACTGGCTTTGTAAAATTAATAAAGACACACTTCTTCCAGTTCCACCTACTCTTCTTCCAAACATAGTTTACCTTTAAAACCCATTACCAACATTCATACCATGCTTTCAGGAAGGGACTACTAGTCCCACAATCCCCACAACTCTGGGACAAGGAAGAGGAGTGTAGTAATGCAGAGCACAGGAATCCACGAGCACAGGCAGCGCTCTAGTCGCAGCAAGCGTACACCTGTGCCTGGGACACTGAAGCAAGAAATGCAGGCAGGCTGCTGGCAGGAGCAAACTGCTCCTTTTCGTGCAAAGGGATGTCTAGAAGGAAGTCGGTGGAGCCAAACAGCTCTTAGAACACCCTCTTTGAAATCCCCCCCACCCCCCAGAGCGCCTGGAGACTCTGCAAATGGTAACGGGGCATAGTATAAATGCCAGTAACACAACATAACAGAACAATAACATTAACCCATTCCTTTTCAGATGCCTGCCACCCATGCCCCAGGCATAAAAATAAGTGGTTGTTTTAGATCACCTTAATGTGACGAGAATTTCGATAACATGGAATGGGGCACTAGTCTTGTTCTGTGACGTTAAGTCCCCGTTCCAAGGGCTGTAATGGGGCGGGGGGTGGAACGTCCCGGCAGCCCAAGTTAATGGCCCTAGCGAAGCAAGGCCTTTAACGAGGTGGTAACTCGTGGTGCTAAAGTCATTGAACGGCTGCGTGTCCCCTTCAATTACTGAAAATACTGTGCTAAAATGGCTGCCATGGAAAGGGAAGTGGGGGCTCCGTATGGAGCCCATCTTCCCTTTCGAAAGTGGCCTGCGAAGCTGGGATGCTGCTGCTGCGGCGGCGGCCTGCATCACAAAGGTAAGTGGGGATGGAAATGGACAAATAAAATAAGGGTACAGAGGGTGGGGGAAGATGGCAGCCAGGGGGAACCAGCCTTCAGGCGGCTTCGAATGCGGGCTGAGATTGTAGGTTTCATCCTGCATTTCTAGCCACCTGAATGGCTGGTTCACCCATGCTGGGTGCTAATATCCACACAGAAATTCCAGGAAAAATAGCCAAGCTCACATTTACTATCTGCATATTAATCTGTTTCCTATTATATGGTAGGCTAATGCCACCTCTAAGAGTCAACACTAAAAACACTGTGCTGTTCAGAAACCATCCAATTCACAATACTCTGATCCCTGCAAGGGTATAATATAGTCGACAATAATCCAATATAAACCTCACTGCAGCTCCCATACCAGAACCAGCTGGTACGCAAGTTTTCCCTCTGGATTACTAGTTTTTTAGCTCACAAACATCATTTTCTCATGAGGTAAACTGCTGGCACATTGATTTACCTAATATGTTATAAACGCCAGCATAGCATGCATAATACACATAACAAGACCCGTAGTAAATTTCCATATAATTCTTGCAGCGACCTGCATTATGCGTTTCATGCCTCTTGCAGCATAATTCCTATATAAAGATAATATGCTCTAGGAAACCTATCATTTATATTTTCTGCGCCTGCTTTACTTGCAATCAAGTCCCGGTGACATATGTATTGCCGTGCTCGGTGCTTGCACCTCTTCAACAGGAAACAGTTTTGCACCTAAACTGTTGCATTTCTGCACACAGCTCAGTGTTTTCTCCAAGCCCGACTTCTTTGCAGAGGAGCCGAAGCTGGCACCTAGTATCCCACTGCAGAAGCATCTTTTAAAAAGTTTAATGATATTAAACCATATATTATTTAAAATAAATGCATCCTACACTGCAAGCTTGCATCCTTTGTGCCTGTGGGGTCAACCAAAGCGAATTGACCTTTCTGGTAAAAACAAGGTCCTTCTCGGCAGCTGCTTCAAAAATCTAGTTGTATTTATTTAGTTTATATAGCGCTTTACACCAAAGCACTGCACATTCTAACAACAAGATATATATGACAATTAACATTATAACAGTAAAAGAAGAAGCAATTTACAATTGAGAATCAGACCAACAAAACAATAAGTAGAGCAATTAACTGGAGGGGAGAAGGAGAGTAGTGCAGCAGAACTGCGAGGGAGGGAGGGAAGGGGAGAGGAAGAGGAGGAGGAGGGAAACTGATAGGGTGAAGGGTGAGAATGGAGGGGATGATCAAGGAGATAAGGCAAGGTGGGAGGGGAGCAGGAAGGGGGGAGGGGTTTCATGGCAGGGAATGGAGAAGGAGAGATTTGAGGGAAGTTCGGAATGAGGAAAAGGTAGAAATAGAGTGGAGTGAGAGAGGTAAGGAATTCCAGTGTAGGAGGGCTAGGAGAGGGAAGGAGCAGAAACATGATGTGGCACAAGGGGAAGGAGGAACAGTGAGAAGGAAGTGGTTGGCAGAGCGAAGGGAGCGGAAGGGAGTGTAGAACGAGAGGAGGGAGGAGAGATAAGGGGGAGCAAGACCGTGGAGAGATTTAAAGACTAGGCAGAGAAATTGAAATTTAAGTTGGCAGTGAAAGGGAAGCCAGCCAAGGGGGGAAAGGGAAGCAGAGATGGAGTCACGGGGGGGAGAGGAGACAGAGGGTGCGGATGGCAGAGTGGTAGATAGATTTAAAGGTGGCGAGATGAGAAGTAGGAAGTCCAAAGAGTAAGGAGGAGCAGTAGGAGAGGCGAGAGAAGATAAGGGAGGAGATTAAGAGTTTAGTAGCATGGAAAGTGAGAGAGGGGCAGACTTTGCGAATATTAAAGAGGTGGAAGTGACAGGCACGAGAAGTGTGAGAGATGTGATGGGAAAAGGTGAGAGAGGAGTCAAAGTGAATGCCTAGGTTGCAAGCGTGGTCAGAGATGGGGAGATTAGAAGGGGGAAAATGAATGAAAGGAGGTGGAGAGGGAGGGGGGAAGAGAGTTGGAGGGGAAGAAAACTACTTCAGTTTTATCAGTGTTAAGGAAAAGGAAGCGAGAAGACATCACATTTTTTATTGCAGGAAGAGAGTTTAAAGTGGAAGCCAGTAGAGTAGGAAGAGCCGAGTATCATCAGCGTAGAAATGGTGAGAAATGCCAAATGAGGAGATAACTGGGGCAAGGAGGGAGGTATAGAGTGAGAAAAGGAAAGGGCCAAGTACCGAACCATGGGGTACTCTGTATTCCAGAGGCTGGGTAGGAGAGGAGCGGCCTCCCCAGGAAACAGTAAAAGAGCGGGAGGAAAGGTAAGAGGAAAGCCAGTTAAGAACAGAGCCTTTGAATCCAAAGGAAGAAAGAGTGTTGAGAAGAAGGGGGTGATCAACAGTGTCCAAGGCAGCAGAGAGGTCTAGAAGAACAAGGACAGAGGATTGCTTAGTGTTGAGTGAAGAGGAGGGCGTTAAGGATGTAAGTGAGGGCAGTTTCAGGAGTGTGTTTAGGACAGAAGCCAGATTGAGAGGGAGGAAGGAGAGAGAGATTAGTGGCAAAGGTTGAGAGTTGCGAGTAGGCCAGGCGCTCGAAGTTTAGAGAGGAATGGGAGAAGTGAGCACGGGGTCAGCAGAAGGTTTCTTCAGAATAGGAATGATGGTGGCATGTTTGAAAGCAGAGGGGAAGAGAGCAGACGAAAGGCAGGTGTTGAAGAAGGAAGTTAAGTAGGGAATAAGAAGAGGGCAGATCTTGGGTATAAGGAGGGAAGGGAAAGGGTCAGTAGGAGCAGACGAGGGGTGGGCTTTGGAGAGGAGGATGGAAACGTCAGAAGGGTAGACAGGGGAGAAGTCAGTCATGCAGGTAGAGGGGGAGAGTTGGGAAGGGGTTCAGTCCATTATGCCAGTGTGTGATGTACTCGCCAATTCTGCAGTGAGATGTGCCACATAGCAGTGGGCACTGGTCAGGAAAGGCGTTGTGGTGGGCCCGGGATTCCGTGGGTGGGCGAGTGATTTTCTTTCAGCGTGCTGCATGCGCAAACGTAACAACAAATGATCCCATGGTGGCTGGGGGGATCTGGCAGGGGTCTGGCAGGTGGCCGCTTGTTTCTGGGCCGATAGATGATTGCTACATATTAGCTCATGTGCCATGCGCGCCTACCTGCCTGTCCGTCTCGGCTCCTGATCATCTGGGCCTCAGCCTGGGCACATTAACATTTGCAAACCCGGACGTGGAATGCACTGGAGCAAGGAGGACCAAACGCTACTGCAGTGCCTGGCCTGGGATGATTATACCCTTGACAAACTGATCACCCCAGACCAGGCAGGCAGCAAGGAATGCCATCTGCATTTGCAAGTTTTAATCCTGGCCTGTCCTACTCACTTTCCTTCATTCGGATGTTGTAAATTGCAAAACATAGTTTTGCAATAATCACTTGCCATGTGATCCCTTTTCTTGGAGGAGCAGGGGTGAAATTATGCAATGTGATTTACAGGTCACTCTAAGTGTATTTTGGAATTTACAGTACCTTATGGTGAGGTGTTGATGATAGCTACTAGAATATTAAGCAGATAGATATGCTCAAACGCACATTCTGTTAATCCCACACTCGCTCTGATGGGACAATAGTGGCATTGCAGGAACCTCATGATGTAGTTAGATTTGCTGCATGCTGTGTATACTAGTAGCACCTTCATCTCCCAAAGGAGCTCCTGCTGCCTGGGTGATGTGCTTTTTAGAGGCCGCTTTTCAACCCCTCGTGTCCTTCCCAGTTCAGGCGCAGCGTTTTACAATCTGCATCTCAGCAGACGCTCGAGTCTCAGTGGAGCGCTGCAAGCCCAGCGGGACCCTGGGGGTGGGGGGGGGGGGCCACCTGGCACCAGGTTGGAGCGCGAGGGGGGGGGCAATCTCCCCCTTGATCCCTCTGGCTCTGCCACTGAACCTGATAAAGATACGTGGATGAGCAGTCAAGGCTTAGTCTCGGTGTAAGTGAGGCCTCAAAGGAGTCCACACAGAATCGCACACAATAATTCAATTTAGACAATCCATTATACAATTTTTATTTAGGCCTTTAGAACACACTGAAAAATGAAACTAGCAAGTAGTACTCGCACAATACTCTATAATACAAATATGTACATTTGCCATTAGGTTCACGTGACTCATCAAATAAATTAATCACCAAGGCTTGTAATTAATGTAGATGTGAGAAAATGATGGGAACCAACAACAAGTTCAATATACAAAGCCTAAAATGAATATGGCCTTGTGCCCAAACGTCAAAAGGTCCACCACAATGTTTCTCACAGGCATGTGTTCTATTTACAAAGGATGCAAAGGGCTTGTGGTGGCGCTTCATTTCAAACAAATTAAAAGTTCAATAACAATTTACCAGAAAATAGGTAAGTTCTCTTCGAGGGGATTGGGTCCTCCGACGTATTCCACATCTATGACCGTAATCACCACAGCTGTGCTGCTTCGGAAAAATTTCATGTGTCGATGATGTTGAAACGTTGTCCTTGAGGACCTCAGTCGAGTCACCGGATGTTATAAGTAGGATGCACGACGCCTGTAGCCTCAGTTCAGTTTTTTCCGCAAACGTGTTCGTTTCGGAGATCTCGGCGCGCCTCGGTTCTACTGAGTTCTGTTCTTTCGGTTCTTCGAACCTGCTTGTTGTGAAGTCTATGATGTCTTTGGCTTCTTCCACCCCGCGGCCGGGTTTTAAGAAGTGTCGGGACTGCGGGTCCAAGATGTCATTGACTGACATGCACAATGCTTGCCTCTGGTGCCTCGGGGAGGACCACGACACGGATGACTGTGTCGACTGCCAGTCGCTTACATCGAAGGCCTTGCAGGAGCGTAAGAAGAAGCTTTCTGTAGGTAAGGTGGCCAAGCCCCGGAAGTTGCGATCCACTGGGCTTTCGAGCGACGAGTCGAGGGGCGACTCTCTGCATTGTCGGCATAATTCCGGGGGGTCTCAGTCCAGGAGTAGGTCCCGCCATTCCTCTGCCTCTTTGAGGCACTCACGGAAGAACCGTCACCGGTCGCCTTCCCTGTCCTCGTCCGAGGACTCCGCCCACCGGCAGGTTGCTTGTCCCAACAAGCATTCCACTTCTGCGGAATGGGATTCGTTCCGGCAGGAGAAGATGGCGATTTTTCAGTCGCATGGCTCCGTTCCGTCCGCGCCATCGAAAGACGCCGGCCGTGAACGTGCTAGAGACGCCACTCGTCCGCCTTCGGGCTCGAGCGGTCGTCGCGACCACTGGGCACCTTCGAGGTCCCGGTCGGACAAGGATGGTCGCTCTAAACATGCCCGTTCCAGGTCCCAGTCCTCGAAGCCCTTGAGACCGTCAGAGCCTGTGAAGTCTTCGAGGAAGACATTGACGCCTTCGGTGCCGAGGTCATCGAGGGACTTTCTCGAGGCTCCGCCTCAGAGGAAGCCGTCGGCACCCAGGCTGTCGAAGGACACGCTCGGGGCTCCGCCCTCGAGGACAGTGTCGAAGTTGTCAGGGCCACGCTCGACATCGATGCCCTCGATGCCTTTCGAGGCTGCTTTGTCGGAGGTAACCCGTGGCACGGTGGAACCCCCCAGAAAGGCTCTAGCCAAAGCTAATAATGTCTTTGTCCCTTTTTCTGTGCCCTCATTCCAACCCCTGGATTATATTTCTGAGGTGGATGAGGGGTCTGAGGAAGGTATGGTGCCTGAGGAGGTAACTGTCGAGATTTTGTCTGGTCATAGCCAGATTGAAGACCTGCGTCAGTCGCTTCACGACGCCGGTGGTCTGGACACCTCTCCAGAGGTGGAGTTCTGTAGGCCTGAGCCTGGCACCCATGCCGAGTCCTCGTACCGGCGCCTTATGTCGAGGGTCATGGAATACTTGGGGTGGTCTGTGCCACCAGTGGCTTTCCTGCAGGATGACCCGACTGATATCCTCGACCAAGGTCCACCAACTGACCCAGTACTGCCATTCCATATGGCCTTGCAAAGAAGGGTGGCAGCGGCTTGGACTCCGCCGGAGAGTCTCCCGGCAGTGAGCAAGTCTTTGCCGCAAAAATACCGCCTAGCCAGTAGCGACCCCTGCTACTTGACCACGCACCCCACTCCGGAGAGTTTGGTGGTGCAGGCGGCTACGGCCCCAGCAAAGCAGGCATTGTACCCTACCATCCCACCTGATAGGGACAACAAACGTTTTGATGGCTGGGCAAAGAAAGTGTTTTCTTCAGGGGGTATGGCTTTACAGGCAGCCAACTCCGTGTGTGCCTTGTCACATTTCACGCACACTCTGTGGAACTGTATTTCGTTAGAGGCTGAACATATTCCCGAAGGGGTAGAACGGGATGGTTTTCTTGCTATTGTGCAGGCTTGCAAGGATGCCATGTGTGAGTCTGTTCAGTCGGGTCTGGACATGGCAGATTGTGTCAGCCGGTCCATGGCGGCGAGCACCGAAATACGCAGATTTGCATGGTTGCGGAAGTCAGGGTTTGCTCCTGATGTGCAAGCCCGGCTCCTCAACATGCCCTTTGATGGTGAGCATCTTTTTGGCAGCAAGGCTGACGAGAGCCTTGAGAGGTTGCAGACCTCCAAAGCTGCAGCAAAGTCGTTGAGCGCTACAGTTCCCCAACCTCCGCCTTTTCGTCCTAGGGGACAGCAATGGAGGGGAGGTTCCTTTCGATATTACTCATCCTTTAGTAAATCGAGAGGAGCTGCAAGTCAAAGGGGCCACTGTAAGAGTGCCATAGGTGGAAAACAGGGTACTCGAGGTGCCAAAGCCGCTCGGGCAGTCATGAGGCCATGTCCCATGGTTCGCTGGTTGGGGGGAAGGCTGGCGCAGCATCTTGTAGAGTGCCGTGCCATTACTTCAGATGTGTGTGTTCTGGAGATCATAGCCCACGGCTACTGTCTTCCTTTCCGGCAGAGGCCTCATGACAATCCACAGGGAATCTCTCTTTGAAGAGACCGGATCCGCTCCTTGCACAGGAAATTCAGTCCGTGCTGGAGAAAGGCGCCATAGAACTGGTGCCTGTAGCGGAGAGGAACAAGGGATGGTATTCCCCTTATTTTTTGTTTTCGAAGAAAGACGGGGGATTGAGACCCATCTGGACCTGCGCGGTTTGAACTAGCTCCTCAGGAAGGACAAGTTCAAGATGGTTACTCTTTCTCAAGTCTTCCAGGCCCTTCAACTTCAGGACTGGTTGGTGTCTCTCGACCTCAAGGATGCTTACTTTCATGTGCCGGTCCATCCCAAGCACAAGAAGTACCAGAGGTTCGCAGTTGGCGACTCGCACTTTCAGTTTCGGGTCATGCCGTTCGGATTGACCTCCGCCCCGAGGGTCTTCACCAAGCTCATGGTGGTGGTGGCAGTGTATCTCAGGAAAGGGGGGATTCACGTCTACCCCTACCTAGATTGGTTGATCAGGGCGCGCTCTCCTGAGCAAGTCCTGGATCATCTGTCCGTCACCTGCCACTCCCTTCACAAGCTGGGCTTCTCCCTCAACTTGAAGTCCCATTTGATGCCAACCCAGCGGCTCCAGTACATTGGAGCAGTGCTCGACACGTCCCTGGGGCAGAGTTTTCCTCCCCAGGTGAGGGCTCATCACATTCAGCAGATGGTGCACAAGTTTCAACATGCCCAGAGTCTCCCGGCGTTAGAGTTCTTGAGGTTGCTCGGCCTCATGGCATCCTGCATTCTTCTGGTGCCAGAGGCCAGGTTGCGGATGAGATCTCTGCAATGGGCTCTCAAGCTCCAGTGGTCACAGTCCTCCGGCAGGATGTCGGACCCCATTCAGGTGCCGCCCTCAGTCGCCCAGGACCTTCTGTGGTGGGCCATCGAAGGCAATCTGATAAGGGGGGCTCAATTTTGGCTGCCCTGGCCAGAGGTGACTATCGTGACGGACGCATCCCTCACGGGATGGGGAGCTCATGCCAAAGAGCTGACATTCAGCAGTCGTTGGTCTCCGTCGGAGTCCAGACTCCATATCAATCTGATGGAGCTGAGGGCCGTCTGGCTTGCCCTGAAGGCTTTTCTGCCGACTGTGAGAGGGAAGAATATCCTGATTCTGACAGACAACACACAGACCCTCCAGCTTATAGGGATTTGCGATCCCGCAAAATATTGCGAAAATGGCCGTTTTGCGCAAAATGCAGCGAAAACGGACGTTTTGTGCAAAAAGAGCATCTTAAAAAATGACTGTTTAAAAAAATAAATAATTCATTGTGCCAGGTTCTCTACTTTTTTTACGCAAGAAATGAAATGCGCTAACACATCTCATCACTTGCGCCCAAAAAAAGTGCAGCCCAATCCACAAGGGACACATGAATGGGCACATGGGTGGCCTTTTTCACCTCCTTCATCAAATAAAGTGGCGTTTCTGCCAATTTAAAAGCGCATCCCACATTTCCAAGCAAGATTGTAGGCAACCCTAGGCGCACTGGATGTGGGGCTGCCACTGCATGACAGGGTCTTTCCTGACCCTGTCATGCATTTCTTTTGAGGTATGAACCGCTGCTGTGTCTCTTGCATTTCTGTTCCTCAAACAGGATAAAAATAATTTTTTGGGTTGCATTTTACAGTGGCAGGCCCCTGAAGGGCCTGTCCCTGTGAAAGGCACGGTGAGCTTGCAGAACACTGTCTGGAGAGCGATTCTATTCAAGGTACTACCCATTTTGATGACAAGAATCGATCGAATGGTACAATTTGACCTATTTCGTCCAGTACTATTCGATCGATTTTTGTCATCAAAAATGTGTTCAGTATTTTTGGGCTAGGAGGTTGCAGAGGTGTCCCCCACTTCCTCAAAATTGGAGGCGGGACAGAAAAAAAAAGAATATAACGAAAAATGGACCCTGCGGAGTCGGATCTGACCCGCGTTAGAGGGACGGATCTGACAGCGCAGGGTTGCAGGGGAAGCGGTAGCGACCAAGCAGTTGAGTAAGGGAGGGCGTGGGTTGGTGGTGAAAGGTACATTTTGGGTTGTTTGGCTGAAGTGCAAATCTGCGGCGAAATTGACTACGGTCAATTCCACCGCAAATAATTACACTGCGGTCAAACAACCCAGAACACCATTCAAGGCAGCTGGCCAGCGCACAATTTGCGCTACAGCTCACGCTTGTGGAAATGTGCTGGTCACCTTTTGAGAATAAGGTGACCTGCTAATTTCCAAAAATGGGTTGTCTAAAAATACCATATCGTCGGCTCTATTTTTAAATGCCCCATTTTTTGAGGATCTGGGTCAACATCTACATTTACCATTTTTTTTATAAAATGGTTACACTATGAGAGGGAAAGGGGAGAGAGAGAAAGGAGAGAGAGAAAGGAGAGAGAGAAAGGAGAGAGAGAAAGGAGAGAGAGAGAGAGAGAGAGAGAGAGAGAAAAGTGGGTCAGAAATCTGAGAGCGAGCGGAGGTACAGAAAGTAGAGGGAGCGTGTTAGGGAGAATTCTCTCTTTAGGCTGAATTTCCTAACCTAGTGAGTCCCCCAGCAGCTTTGCTGGATTTCTGGAGTTTGTTTTTTCTTCCTGCCAAGAGTGAGACTCTTTTTCTCCCACTCTTGGACATGATTTATGGTATTCCTTTGACTGGTAAGTGTTTTATGGGATATGGGGTCCTTTACTCCATAGGGTCTCATGTGTTTTTCCTATGTGTGTTACACAGCACCCTCCGTGCAGTGACACAGAGGTGTCATAGTGACACCCCACCATAGACTCCATACCCTGGGACTGACTACTGTCTCCCAGGGCATGTAAAGTCACCATTGGCTTTACTAGTCCCAAATTATTAACAGAAACCAGTACAAACCATCATATTGTGGACGTACTGGTTGGGGCAATTCGATTGCCCCGGGGTCTGTTAGTCGAGGGGCATGTCTCCGTCCCCCCTGATCGAGTTTTGGCTGGTGGCAGTGGAAACTACTTTTTATATTCGACCGCAAATATTTCCCTATGGGATTTTCCCCATTGTTCAAGGCTACCAACTTTAATTTTTTAATTCTCATAGCCTCGAACATACCGCCGGTTTATTTAATTAATATTAATTCTCCGGTTGGTATTTTTTGCCAAGACTCTATTCTAAAATGGCGTTTGTGTTCTCTTCTGTGACTCCAACCCAAGTCGAGCCCTTTGTTCCACTTTTTGGCGGGCTTCTCCACAGAAGCCTCCAAAAGAAGTGCCACTCTGTCTGGGTACCACAGGGAGTGTGGGAGGGGGTTTAGGCACCCTGGACTGAGTTACCTTGGTAACTCAAGTCGCACTCTTGTGTGATTGGCCCACCACTTAGCATGTTTGAGTGACAGCTAGGCTGAGTGAATGGGGGTTTTCTGCATAAAAGTAGGGCTTTTGGGGACTGGAACTTCAGAAGTCGCCACAGGACCTGAGAATCCGACGAGGGAGAAGCTGAGCCGACCTGCCACGACGACACCCCCGGTGGAGCCCTGCGGAACTGACTCACCACTTCCCGACGACAGAGAAGATCTCCCGGTTGGAGAGGCTTCTTCCCCTGACTGGTGGGCACAACCAGTTTTACCTTCTTTCTTCGCACCTCAGACCGGTTTGTGGTCTAACTGCCCGTGCCAAGCACCCCGGCAGCCGGATAGCCACTTCCCACTGAACCGCAAATCAACGGACTGCTCCTTGTACCTGAGAAACTGGTTTCTTCCCTGGCAGTGCAACAGACTCCTGTCTTCCTCCACAACAAGATCCTCTCTTCCCCCGGACGAAGCACCGACTGGCATCCGCTGCCAGGAACAACTGCCCCCGCTGGAGCGTTCGTACCATTTTAAGGTACCGTGTCCGCCAGGCCTCCCTTTCTAAAGATTGCAACAAGGTAATAATAACTCCTTAACCTTCTGGACTGGGCTGGCCGCCTTGACCCTCTAACTGGTCCCTTTCTTTCATCCAACTCCTTTTTGAATCATTACAAGACTTTTGTGCACTGCAACCGTGTGACCTTGGACACATTTCGTTTTGATCCTCTTAAAGCGGATCTGGCCTACTGACTCTGAATTCACGGTTTTACTTTGCCTTCCCCTCTTGCTCTGTTCTTGTAAAAGTGTTGGGATCTGTTTCAAGTTGGTCTCTGCTTTTCTCTCTCTTTTTAAAAAACAAATTATTAGAGTGCCATCTACGTTAAGCGCTCACCGCTGTCTGAAAATAAGTGGGGCTTTACTTAAGACTTGTCTAATATTCTTTTAAGGGAGTGTTTATCTTTTAATGACTGTGTTTTTGAATTGCTTACTATTAGTGCCTGTGTGTTTTTCTAGATGTGGTTTTAAATAAATAATTATATCTCTTTTACACCAAGCCCTGGTCAGTGTTTACTTGTTCTATTGTGTGCTCTTGACCTATTGTGAATACTCTGTATACTGCCTAACTCTTCTTGAGGGAAGTCTGACTGCTCAGCCACAGCTAGCAAGTGAATCTGTGTGGTACAGACTGCTACCAAGTGGGTTTACTGCCAAACACCTGTAGTCCTAAATCTTTTGCAGTGGTCCCAGAGGCACTGCACAGGTTTCTGCCTAACACTGGTTTACAGTGGTGGGATTTGTATTGAGTATACACTTTAGAGTGCTTGTTGAATACTTTAGGACAACTAACCACAGAGCCTAGCACTAAAAAGCTGATTTTCTAACTATGTCTGCTATGGAGAGTTATACCCTAGAATCATTGTCTGCCAAAACTGCTGATTGCTTAAAAGTATTGTGTAGGCAAAAGAATCTCTCTGAGAAGAGCAAGAAAATGGAACTTATAGAAAGATTGTTAGAAAACCAAAGTCTGGGTGGTACAGAGGAATCTACCCCCCCCCCCCCAGCAAATGTAGAAAACAGTGATGGTATTGTTCTGAATCAAAGTCTTGATAATGAGTCAGAAGAGGAAAGTGAACCTAATGAAGTTAGCCACTCTGAGCCTCTGTCTGCCTTACCTCCTGTACCTACTGGGCCTATACCAGGCCCCACATGTAACCCTGCTTATTTTGAACTTGAAAAAATGAAGCTTGAATTAGAGTACAAACGTTTTTTAGCTCAATCTGAAAGAAACCAAGAGCTAGAGTTCAGAAGAATGAATGCCCAGGCTGAGCAGAAGCAAGTTGAGTTAAGACTCAGAGAAATAGAGCTTAATCATGAATTAGAAATGAAAAAGTTGTCTGTGGAAAATGCTTCTCTCTCCTCTGGTTCTTCTAGGAGTTCCAGTCCCAAAAGACCCCGGATGCCTAAGGAATTAGTTTGAAGTGCCTGTGTGTTTTTCTAGATGTGGTTTTAAATAAATAATTATCTCTTTCACACCAAGCCCTGGTCGGTGTTTACTTTTTTACTTGTTCTATTGTGTGCTCTTGACCTATTGTGAATACTCTGTATACTGCCTAACTCTTCTTGAGGGAAGTCTGACTGCTCAGCCACAGCTACCAAGTGAATCTGTGTGGTACAGACTGCTACCCAAGTGGGTTTACTGCCAAACACCTGTAGTCCTAAATCTTTTGCAGTGGTCCCAGAGGGAACTGCACAGGGGTCTGCCTAACAGAGCGTGTGGTCAGTGAGCTGCAGATTGGGAAAAAGGATGAAGGAAGAGTGCGATAGAATGGGAGAAAGGATGCAAGAAGCAGCACAAAAGAATGAAGGACTGTATATTGCAGGAGAAAGTGGAGAGTGGAAGGTGTGAGTTGGGAGTATGATTTGGAGTGTGGCAGGGCAGTGCAAATTGTGACTTGACAGTGTGACATAGCACGTGAGTATTTGTATGACAGAGTGAGAGGTTCAGGAATGCAAGTTGTGATGGGGAGTTGGTGAGATGTGTGATGTGTGTTGGTGAGTGAGGTGTGTGGGTGTTTGCGGGATTGGAGAACATAGAAGGGGAATATTGTCAGCATTGCAACTGATAATGATCAATTGAGTTAATACTATTAAATAGGCATGCACATTAACCCAAAAATGTAGCCAAATCAAACGCTGTTCTGCCAAGCCACAGACATCTGGGACTCTTCCTATTAAATGAACACAAAAGATACATAATGATACCCTGGCTCTCTTGTAGCCTTGCACTCTGCCTATTCTCTGCAATATGGCAATCTTACACCCTTCAGTTAATGCAAAATGTCCCGCAAAAATGCTGCAATAAATAAAGGTTTGTGCTGCAAAATTTCATCTTGCCGGAGACAAAAAAACGAGACGGCGGACGCTCTGAGCAGGCAGAGCTCGATCTCTCACGAGTGGGAGCTGGCTCAGGAGATTCTCCTGGAGATCTTCACCCTTTGGGGGACCCCTCAAGTGGATCTCTTCACCTCCAGTGTCAACCGGAAGTGCGAAAGGTTCTGCTCGTGGGAATTTCCTCCAAAAGGAGCCTTAGGAGACGCGTTTGTGGTCCTTCCCACTGCTGTATGCGTTTCCTCCAGTCCCCATTATCCCGCAAGTGCTGTATGCGTTTCCTCCAGTCCCCATTATCCCGCAAGTGCTGCGGAGGTTACGGAGGTTCGGTTCCCGGATGATCCTCATTGCTCCGGCTTGGGCCCGGAGGACGTGGTACCCGGACCTTCTCGACTTGTCCATCTGCCCTAACGTCGTCTTCCCTACCGAGACGATCTGCTCTCACGGGAGGGGGGGGGGTCAGGTTCTCCATCCAGAGGTCAGGTCCCTCAACCTTCACGCTTGGCTTCTGAAAGGTTGAGGTATAGCGATTGGGACCTCCGTGAAGACGTGATGGAGGTGTTGTTTTCGGCCAGTCCCTGTACCGTTGCCATTGGAGAAAGTTCTGCGACTGGTGCAGGGTTAAGAATGTGGATCCTTTTTCATGTGACATTCCTGTGGTTCTGTCTTTTTTTTGCTTTCGTTGGCCCAAAAGGGTCTGGAAGTGGGTACAGTTAAAGGTTACCTGGCGGCGCTGTCCATATTTAAGCGCTCGTCTGAGGAGTGTTCTTATTTCAAAATTCCTTTTAATTTCTCAGTTTCTCAAAGGGCTCACTAATGTGTTTCTGCCGTCACATTTCCAAGTGCCTGGTTGGGATTTGAATCTTGTTCTTAAATTCCTAATGGGTGCTCCGTTTGAGCCTTTACATTCTTTGAGACTGTTAAACCTTAAAACTGTATTTTTAGTTGCGGTCACTTCTGCTCGCAGAGTGAGTGAGTTGCAGGCACTTTCAGTTAAGCCACCCTTCACTGTGTTTCATAAGAACAGGGTTGTCCTTGGTGTTCGTCCTTCCTTTCTTCCGAAGGTGGTGTCAGAATTTCTTTTAAGCCAGAAGGTTATTCTTCCGGCATTTTATCCTCCTCCAAATCCTGGTAAGGAAGAGGAGAGGCTCCATATGTTGGATCCTAGGAGAGTTTTAACTTTCTACATTTCACGCATGTCCCGGGTGAGAGTGGCCGATCAGCTCTTTATTGGTTACGCTGGAAGGCGTTTGGGACAAGCTGTTACTAAGCAGACTTTGTCTAGATGGATTATCTTGGCAATTTCTGAATGTTACCACTTGGCGGGTGAGGACCCTCTGGTAGGCTTACGGGCCCATTCTACTAGGGGTATGGCTGCCGCTACTGCCCTGCAGAACGGTGTTCCTATTCGTAACATCTCTGAAGCAGCCACATGGGCTTCGGTCCATACTTTGTACGACACTACTCCCTAGATTCTTTCCATGGGCAGGATCTGGCCTTTGGCAAGGCGGTCCTTTACTCTGCAATTTGATTGGGCATTCTAAATTTCTATATTCTATATTCTAAATTCTTTTTCCCTCCTCCATACATTGGTACTGCATTGGGAGTCTGTCATAGATATGGAATACGTCAGAGGACCCAATCCCCTCGAAGAACAAGTTACTTTCTCCAGCATGGGATCTTTAATGGATTCACATGCTTAGAATATTCACTGTCGTCAGGCTGGGAACCCTCGATACCTTTATAAAGACGTTTTCCATAGGAAATATTTCAACACTTCTGTGTCCTATGTACGTCGTTTTGGGCCGCTTATGCATGCCCCAATAGGACGTAGCGGTATAAATGGCCCGCCCCTCGCGGCTCCCTTCAGAATTCAACCGTATTCCAAAGTAGTGGGATCACTTCGCGTCATCTGCTATTTTTGCTAGGTTGTTTTTTCATTTTTCCTAATGTCTGGAAAAGCTCTTTTTTCGTCCATGTGCTACATGCGGACTGTATATATTATCTCCACCCTCACCATTCAGCAGACAATTGCAACATCTGTAAAAGCTTCTCCCAGAAGACCGCCAAAGACCGGAATTGGCGGTTGGTGGCTTGGTTGAACGAAGGAGCGGGTGCGTACCTCCCATCGGAGGTAGGCTCCACGCATAGCTTGGCCTCAACACTAAATCTCTAGGGGCCCCCCGCCGTTTAGTATCGGCTGAACCTCCGGCGAAGAAAGTGCGTTCGATGGAGAAGGGCTCATCGGAAAAGCATTCCACGAGAGAAACCTCGTTGTCTTCCTCCTCGTCAAAGAAGAAGAGAAAAGACCTGTCAAGATCCTCCTCAGGTGATCATCATAGATCATCCTCGAGTCGAGATTCTTCAAAACAAAAATCAGGTTAAAAAAAGGCAGGAACGCCTCGGGCTCTGTAAATCCACCAGCGTCGTCGACGGGGGTGCGATCGTCAACGCCCTCACTACCAGTGACGCAGATAGTCTCTTCAGGTGTTCCGGCGAGTCAGGTGACGACGACGTTGACGATAGAGAAATTAATCTCATCGACGGAGGCTCCACAGGAGGGCTGGCGACCGGAGGTGTATGACCCGGTTTTACCAGAAACCTTGTTGCAGCAGGAGGCAGCCCTGTCCATATCCTCCATGGATGACGAACGTGAGCAGGTGGCTGGGCCTGCAGAACTTGGGTTGCAAGGGGTTAGCTCTCTGACTCTTTCGAGCGGGGCAAATGTCCCGGTTACAACTCCGTTGCTTAACCCTCAAACTTTTTTATCCCTGGAAGTTCTGTCTACATTACAAAACTTGTTAAAGAAATTAGATGAAAAGTTACCTCAGGATGCTATGCCAGCGAGACCAGTCAACGACGAGCCAGGCCCTTCCCATCGACCGACTCCTATGGCGTCGACGTGAAGGCCTTCCATGTGCACGCCTGGAAGGAGGAGAACTGCCGGAATCAGAGTCAGAGAGAGAGTCGATATCGGATATATCATTATCCCCCTCTAGGGACCCGACCTGGGAGTGGGAAGCGGCGATGGAAGCTCCAAGAAGTCCAGCCCAACCGTTGCCCCCGGATGATATTGATTCTTTCCACGCGATGATGAGTAAGGCTTGTACCGAATTTGGGCTGGCCCAGGAGGAGGAGAAAAAAGACTGTTTTTTGTTCGATCATATGGGAAAGAGGAGAAAATCAGTGTTTTCGGTCCCTACCTTAGATCATGAATGGCACGAGGGAATACAAACGATGCGTCATCCGTTCTCGGAGCTGGCAATAAAAGGTAGACTGGAAAAGAAATGTAAGGCTCCCGAGTTTAGTTCGAAATGTTTGTCCTCTCAACCGTCTCCAGAGTCGGTGGTATTGGCGGCTGCAGCAAGAAAGGCAAGGTCTCAACATAAATGCACAACTCCCCTGGAGAACGAGGCCAGGAGGCAAGATGACTTTGGCAAAAAGGTGTTGTCGATGGGTGCAACAACGGTGAAGGCGGTCAATTCTCTAGCTATTATGGCGAGGTATGACAGAGAGATGTGGCATCGTTTAGCACCCATACTGGAACATCTGCCAGACAAACGCAGAAAGGCTGCGATGTTACTTGTCCAAGAGGGGGAAGAGGCCTCTAATCACTCAATAAATATTGCTGTAGACCTGGCAGAATCAGGCTTTAAGCAGGTTAACAACGGAGTGGTTCTGAGGAGACGGGCATGGCTCAAATGCACCAACTTTCGACCTGAGGTGCAATATAAAGTGTTGGATATGCCTTTTTGAAGGAGACCTTCTTTTGGAGAAAAGGTGGATGAGGCCTTGAAATTCATGAAAGTAGACTCTGACACAGCACGTTCTCTTGGCTCTCCAGAGTGGCAGAATTTTTTGTTTGTTTCGCCCCTTTAGAGGAGCGTCAGGAAATTCCCAGTTATCGTCATCAAGGGACCGTAATTTCAATAGACCGTCATACTCCTCTCAGGGCTACAGGCAGGCTTCTCAGACTGCAAGAAGACGTCGCAACTATCGAGCCTCAAGGAAAAGGGGAGATTACTCATCGTCGTCAAAGGACAAACAATCAAAAGACCAGCAATGACGAGTTTCAGAACGTCCTGGGAGGCAGAGTGTCTCACTGTGTCGACGAGTGGGAAAAGATCACATCGGACCGGTGGGTATTGGACACTGTGAAGTTAGGTAATTCCTTAGAATTCAAAAGCAAGCCGTCAGACATCCCACCAGTGTTTTCGGCTCAACCCCACCTGAACATTTTAAAGCAGGAGGTAGTACTTATGCTACAAAAAGGGACTATAGAATTGGTACCTGTGTCACAGAGAGGTCAAGGAGTGTACTCCCGATACTTCGTCGTGAAGAAGCCCAACGGAAAATGGCGTCCCATTCTCAACCTTCGAGACCTCAACAAAACATAAAAAAATCTGAAATTCAAAATGCTCACACTTCAGGAAGTGATCTGGTCGATTCAACAGGGGGATTTTCTGGCATCTGATCTCCAGGATGTGTATTTTCATATACCAATGCGTTGACGACACAAAGTTCCTAAGGTTTGTAGTCGGGCGGACCCACTACCAGTTTACAGTGCTCCCATTCGGACTAAAATCATCTCCCAGGACGTTCACAAAGTGCCTAGCCCCGGTTGCAGCATGGTTAAGAAAACAGAGGCATCATGTTTACCCTTATCTGGACGATTGGTTAGTGAGGGGGTCGTCCCCTATGACAACGCAAGAAAGTCTAGAGGCCACCATGCAACTTCTGCGACGACAAGGATTTGCGGTCAACTTCGAAAAGTCCTCATTAACTCCCTCAAGAAGCAGTTTTTGGCTGCAGAGTTTGAAACTGAGTCAGGATTGGTGAGACCATCTGTGGTGAGGATCCACAGGCTCAATCAGCTAGCAATTCAGTGGAGAGTCAACACCAAAGTGTCGATAAGGAGATATATGTAGATACTGGGAGCAGTGGCTTCGTGTATCCCCTTGGTGAACAACTGTCGCCTCTTCATGAGGCCAATTCAAGAATTCCTGGCAGACTGATGGGCCCAGAGCCAAGGACTTTGGTCGGACAAACTGACCGTCAACAACAGGCTCCTACGAGCACTTCGATGGTGGCAAGTCTATCCAGAGGGGTCCCCCTGCAGGAACCGGAGTTTCACATGACGATAGTGACGGACGCGTCGCTGACTGGATGGGGAGCGCATCTGGGCTCTCTCCAAACGCAAGGCCGGTGGTCGTCGGAGGAGTCACTCCTTCATATCCACGTGCTGGAGTTGAGGGCAGTGCGTTGGGCCTTGAAAGCTTTTCTGCCGCACATAAAAGGGTCAGTGGGGAGAATACTGACAGACACCATGACAACAATGTTTTACTTGAGAAAACCAGGAGGTACTCGCTCCAGAACTCTTTCCACCGAAGCTCAGGAAGTATGGCAGTGGGCTGTACAACAAAATATAACCATAGTAGCCCACCATCTTCCTGGAGTAAAGAACGTACAAGCGGATTCCCTCAGCAGGGAAATGGATCAGATACACGAATGGGAACTGAACGAACATCAGTTGTTGGAGATTTTCAGAAAGTGGGGAGAGCCTTCTCTGGATCTCTTTGCGATGAGAGAGAACAAGAAGTGTGAACAGTACGCCAGCAGATGCCCACAGATCGATTCACTGGGGGAAGCGTTCTCCTTCCCGTGGACGGACAAGTTTCTATACGCCCCCCCGTTTCAACTCCTACGACGAACCCTGCAATGGATTCACAGATACCGATGTCGAGTGATTTTAGTGGCTCCTTATTGGCCGAGGCAGGCGTGGTTCTCCAACCTGCTACAGCGCGGCCAGTAAGGTTTCAGAAGGTTCCGAACCTCCTGACCCGGGACAAGGGAACAGTGTGGCATCATGATCCGGACAGTCTCAACCTGACAGCATGGCTCCTGACTTCTCAGAGTTTGGTGCCCTAACTATTTCATCGGATTGCTGTCGAGTTTTGCAAGCCGCGCGAGCTTCGTCCACAAACACTTCGTATGCATGCAAGTGGAGGAGATTCTGCATGTGGTGTGAAGATCAGCCAGGGTTAGAGCACCTGAATATAACTCCGGTACAGCTCCTGCTATATTTGCTGCATTTAGCAGAGAGTGGGTTATCTTTTTCACCGATAAAGGTTCACCTGGCAGCTATTTCAAGATTCATGCGGAGAAGGCATTCGTTACCATTGTTTAGTGATAGGCTGATAAAGCACTTCATGAAAGTTTTATTTCGCACATTTCCACCAATTAAAAAGTTTCTTCCGAACTGGAGTCTTAACCTAGTGTTGACAGAACTAATGAACGCACCCTTTGAACCTATGGCTTCCTCATCTATGAAATTCTTATCGTGGAAGTTGGCTTTTTTGGTGGCTATCACTTCAGCACGATGACTCTCGGAGATACAAGCATTAGTCATAGATCCTCCATACTTGAGAATTCTTTAAGGACAAGGTGGTGCTGGCGACCAACCCTCATTTCATACCGAAAATTCCTACTGTCTTTCATAAACATTTGTCGATTGTACTACCTACATTCTTCACGACTCCTTCATCGGTAGTGGAAAAAGCTATCCATACATTGGACGTGAAAAGAGCTCTAAAGTTTTACCTTCATCGTACTCGGCTGTTTAGAAATACAAAACAACTGTTTGTGGCTGATGGACCGTCGACGAAAGGAAAGGCGATCTCAAAGCAAGGACTAGCTCGATGGGTCTCGTCGACGATTGCCTTTTGTCACTCGAAAGTGGGGAAGCCGCTGGAAAGGCGTCCTAGAGCCCATTCCACGAGATCAACTTCATCTTCGGTGGCGTTGTGGGCCGGGATTCCGCTGGGAGACATCTGTCAGGCGGCATCCTGGTCGGTGCCACATACATTTACCCGCCATTATTTCCTCGAACGGCACCATGCAGACGATGTACAGATGGGACAAGCAGTCCTACGTCATCTGTTTCAGGGGAATGTCCTTTAATCTATATGAATGTGTGTGTGTGTGTGTGTATATATATATATATATATATATCGTAGTATATTATGGTTGTTATTCTTTTGAAGCTAGCGTGTAACCGCTGAAGTTTAAAAAAAAAAAGAGAAAATATGTGGTTGGGATGTTATTGGTTTGCATTCCCACCGCCAAAATCAGGAGTACTGCTATACAATCTATTCTAAGCATGAGAATCCATGAAAGATCCAATGCTGGAGAAGGGAATAGTTTCTTACCTGTAACTCCATTTCTCCAGCATTGGTATCTTTCATGGATTCACATGCGCCCGCCGGCCTCCCCTACATGCAAACAATATATACCCCATCCTACTTTGGGGGGTTAAAATCTGAAGGGAGCCGCAGGGACGGGGCATTTATACCGCTACGTCCTATTGGGGCATGCGTAAGCAGCCCAAAACGACATAGATGGGACACAAAAGTGACAACGGGGAATATTCTAAGCATGTGAATCCATGAAAGATACCAATGCTGGAGAAGTAAGAAACTATTCCCTTCTTACCTGGTAACGTTCTTTCGATGGGATGATCCGACGATGTATTCCATATCGCTCCCTCCCTACCTGCCCCGCTACAGAATTTCTTATGCGATTGCAGCTTACGTTTCTGCAAGGCTTTCTGTGGTCATACTGGCAGTAGTTTGGTGCCACACGTTCTGGGGGAAAACTACAACTGAGGCTACGGGCATTGTGCGTCCTACTTATAACATCCGGTGACGTCGGGTCGACGGAGGCCCCCGAGGACAGTGTATCGACGTCATTGACGCAGGACGCAGACGCCGAAAATGTTTCCGAAGCAGCACAGCTGTGGTGATGTCATAGATATGGAATACGTCGTCGGACCATCCCATCGAAAGAATGTTACCAGGTAAGAAAGTAACTTGTCTGTCTTCCAGTCCCAAGGCTAACCCAGGGGCAAGATACCCGTCCCAGGTTCGATGACCAAAGGTGATGGGAGACAAAGGAACGTTTCCCAGTGTTATGGGGCAGAGGGGAAGGGGCGAAGAATGACACAATGATGCTTAATTTCCCCCCTGACTCCGATTTATGAATCATTTGGAGATCGCTGGGGGCTCAATCTTCCAGGATGTCCAGGAATTGTGGGTTCAAAGATTATTCCTGTCGGGTGCAACTGCAAGACGCAATCCCTGTTTGCGAAGAAATGCAGTATCCAACGATACAGACTTTTTTAGGGCACTTCACAGGATGGGGGAAGGAGTTTTCCAGTGATGATCACCGTTAGCTGGTGAAAACGGCATCCTTCCAGTCATAGAAGCTGCTCCAGAGCCACTATCTTTGAAGACAGTAAGCTAGAATACGGGGAGTAGGTGAATTGTGGCACAATCTGTCGACCACCAAGTTTCCAGACTTGAATGTGGAGCAGAAACTGTTCTGGCGAGGTAGTCCAGGAGAGAGCAGGTCAGTCCACCGGCCAGTCCAGGGACATTTCCGAAGGCTCTGAAGGTATGTAATGCTTTAAGGCTTTGAGACTAGTTGGTCCCACTTGTCCAAGGGCTGAAGCACTGTAGAGGGTCTTTGGAGATCATGCCGAGGAGCAGGGCTTTGCAAGGCCGGACAATGCAGGGGATGCTGTGCCGTTTCTGTAGTCCTCTTCGGGTCATCAATGGTCTCCCTTCTATGATGGATTATTGGCTCCAATGTAGATTTGAAGAAATGCTGCAGAAGTCGTCCTCTTAACCAAAATCTGAGTAAGACACAAGTCCAAGACCACCAATGGTAAGGATCTGCACCATTCAAACAGCCAGTAGTTGTCTAATAAGGGACAACTACTGGTTTCACATAGGCCGACCGGCATCTAGTGCCTATTAGCATATCAAGATGTCCCTCGTCCAAGGCCTTATTGTCGCGAGGTATTGTATTCGCTTACAAGCAATCTAATGTATTTCTTTCTAATGATATGTCATTTATAATGCGCCAGTACACAAGTGTTTCTAAGTGCGACAAATCAAGGAGGGGTGTTAGGACAGTTTTTCTGAAGTCCAACTAAGGGCTTAGTAAAACCATTCAACTGAGGCAGTACAAGACTCCACTGTTAGTATAAGGCTGTACCACCTGAGTATAGGGTAGGGTAGACAGAGCAGCCAGGCTCATCTTTAGGAGGGAGAGAGGGCAGTAGAAGCCGTACAAGTAAAATTGTGATATAAATGATCCAAAGAAACACTGAAACACTATGTATTGTAAATACAGTTAGGCCCAGATAAATATAGGAAGAGTAAGTAAGTACTAAAACATTATAAGAAATCACAGTATAAAAACACAACACTATACTTGAAAGCACACAGACCCAAGTATAAACCTTATTTGGAACACCTAATAGTAGTTCTAGGGAAGTCAAAACCTTGTTATACACATTTAGTATAGGTCAGCCTATTCTTTGGGAGTAAAAGACCAATGGTTAATTTCAGATTACATTCAGTAATACAAGGGCAGTAGGCCCTTCCAGTTGTACAGTGACGCTTGGAACAAATCACAGAAACAGCCAACTGAACAATGTACTTTTGGTCACTAGTGAAACACTTATTGTAGGTGAAGTAAAAACCTATAACTAATTTTGTCATAACACACAGTTATACCAGGTGAGTAAAACCGAAGGATGCAATATACAATTACAGATGCTTTTGAAATCACGGAACCCCAGATTGAGATAAGCAATAACTCTGGTCATTTATTTTGGATGGCACACAGCTAACACAAGGTAAGTAAAACCCACATACTTTAAATTCACAATGAAGGGGAAAGTAAAACCCAATGTCACACTTTACTGAATAGTTATTCTAGGTAGGCAACAACCTAATGTAGACTTATTAAAGACAAGCTAGAAGCAAGTCAGGGGAAGCAAGACCCATTTGGGGGACACTCATACAGTTATCCTAACGGGACTTATCTGGTGATACCAACAGTTGGAGGACACACCTACAATTACCCTCCAGGAATAATCTGGTGAAACCAACACATTACTTTTGTAAAGAGGCACAACCTAATCTCAGGAGAGTAAAATACCTTCACATCTACTTTCTATTAGACTGGCAAAACAGTGGCTAAGGAAGAAAAGATGTTAACCATACTTTTAAGAATAGTGCATCACACATTCAAGATCAGTAAGAACTTTTGTAACTGTTCACTCGTAGAATTACAGTTACCAACCAACTCTGTACAAGTAAGTAAAACACTTGATTTCTTTTCTAGGCAGAAGTCCCACTTTCAAAGTCTTTCCCTTATTCTTGGAGCATGAGTGTTCTCAGTGGCAGAAGGGGGGGTCACTAGGACCACTGACCAACAGGCAGTGTTAGAATAAGTTATTTAGTAGCAAAAGTCAGAGTTCCTTAGGAAAACTGGGCAAACAGGTGAGTACTTTACTTCTAGGGTTAGAAGAAGGTCCAGGGCCTTCACAGAAGACACCCCAGCAGGATTCTAGCAGCGGGACTGGGTGCACTGGATGAGGGACCTCCCAATCACAGAAAACGCCCCAGGAATACACAGAAATCGCAAAAGGCTTAAGGTGAGTATATACCCAAGCCAACGCAGTACCTCAGCAATGAAGAAGAGATTGCAGCAGGAGAACATCAGGGACTGCAGCCAAATACCCGGTCAGTGGATTCCTTGTCCTGGAGACTGAACACAAGACCTCAGAAGGGACTTTGCAGCAGGGGTTGATGAAGAAGGCTCTAGGCAAGATTTCCCTTGCGGCTGAATGCGGTTGTGCAGATTTGGCGCCTTTTCAAGGAGCACAGAAGAAGACAGAATATCGCTATTGAATTCTCGTCATTACAAAGGTCCAGCACTCTGGTGAGGGGACAAATTGGACTCAATTTGTGCCTCTGGAGATACACCAAGATGCCCACGAAGTGTCAGCGGGATTCGGAATTCGGAAGACCGTACACTGCGCAGTGGCTGGAGGTCCAAGGGTATTTGGGTATTGCAAGAACGCAAGGTTGCAGAAACCCGTGGGATGGCTCAAAATGCAGGTCTTCTTGAGTCTAGTGGGTCTCACCAGGCTATGGGTTCGGATCATCGTTTTCGTAGACCCCAGGTCGATTGGAATGAAGGGCTGCAGCAGGCTCTAGTTACAAAGCAGGATCTGCGGTCGCTTTAAATCATCTCCACCGCTTTTCCTTCGTCATCTTCTTCGGTTTTCTGTTCCAGTGGTCGACATGACTTCATCTTCCAGGTTTCCAGTATTTATCAGGAATTACAGCACAACCTCTGCATTCTCTCCCCGCATTTTACAAGAAAGGGGCGTCTAGTTGTCCAATCAGGACAGCCAGCCCCCCACTGAGATTTATCCCAGTTGAAGCAAGGTGTAAGACAAAGGATGGGGAAGTTTTGGACTCCTCCCCCACTTACTGTGCTTACAGACTGACTGGAGTCTGGGCGGGGTGTCCAGGGGACACACAAAGGAATTTCCTGCCCTGGATGTCGGGAAGGAACAAGAAACAACAAAAAATACTACAATGGCAGAAAAAGGAGACGTGGGGGGGAGTGGACCATTTTGGTAAAATGAGCACCCTTAGGTGTCTTTACTGCAGCTGTGAACACAGCCCGTGGTAAAGGTGCACCAAATTAGTAAAAGGTATCACTGCCACCAGCCATTTAAGGTAAGCTTGTCACTGTAACAGAATTGTTACAGTTTTCATGTGAAAGGGGATACATTGTATCTCCCCAGCACTCCACATAAGGTGGGGTGTGCTGGTTTCACAGAATAAAGTGTAAAAGGGATCCAAAGATCCTTTCTACCCTTGGGAACTGTAGTTCACTCAAGGTTAGCACAAGAAAGTTAAATGGGGAGCCCCTAGGGCAAGCCAGCAACAACGGGCACTTATTGCCAATAAGTTGTTAATCAGGATAACTTTAAAAAGAAACTATGGAGAGTCTTAAAAAGGACATCCATAAATAGAGTTAAAGATTAGGTGAGTGTGGAAAAAGGTTCCCACTCACTTATTAATGAAAAATATCCCACTAGAAAGCAAAAAGTTCTGGGGTTGAACCAGGAAAGGAATATATACCAGCTCTGTGGAAATCTTACCTAACAAGGGGGAAACAGAAGGAGGACAAACAATGTCTTACTAGGTCTTGTCATTCAGATTGTGCAAGTGCTGGGAAGAGTGGAGGGGAGAAGTACCAAGGGGGGGTTGTGGGGTGAGAAGTGCAGGTGACTCCAAGTGCTTCCAGAGGGTGGCTCTTATGTGCAAAAGAAGGCAATGCAGGGTCACAGATACAGACCCTTAAGTGCTGAGGGAGCCCGGAGGCAGTGCAAGGGCAACTGGACATGCAGGAGCCTGGGCCCGAGTTCAGTGGTGGCCAGGTGACAAGTGTGCGAAGCTATCGGGGACATAAACAGGGGAGAGGAAGAGAGAAAGCGGAAGCTAAAAGGAAAGTTTTGAGTTGCTTCTGGAACCGGAGGTGGTTCTGTTCAAGTTTGAGAGAGGCAGGGAAGCTGTTGCAGAGGGCCGACCCTGGCTGAGGAAAGAGATCTGCCCCCCCCATTCTTTGCTTGGAAAAGCGCCTGACCCTCAGGGAATTGGAGGTAGATGAGCGGAGAGCTCGAGAAGGAAGATGTTTAGGAAGAGAAAGTTGGAGGTAGTGCTGTCCCAGGCCCCAGAAAGCCCTGTGGATGATGTAAAGGGTCTTGAATTTGATCCTTGAAGCACAGGGAGCCAGTGCAGAGATTTCATAGATTGAAAATTGAGTGAAGCTTGCTTACACAGGCCTTCTTAATTGCTTCTTGTTACACACCGGGACTTCTGAAATGCACACACTCATCCCAGCTAAACTTCATTTATATGTATGCATCCATGCATGTTTCAGTCGGACTCTGCTTACAGTTTTTGTTATGCTATATGGTTAAATTAATTAATGCTAACTCAAAAAAACATTTCAAATGAATTGTGTCCTCCCACGTATTCCACATCTTTAGATATCTTCCCTTCCAGCTTTAGCTGCTTTGGAACAAACATTTCGGCAGAGTGCACTGTGAGTCATGCCGTCGACCCGATGGCCCTCGAGGACTTCGTCTCAGGGTCGACATCATAGGTATATATAACGCGCATCGGCCATCAGTTCTCTTTTCTCGCGATAGCAAATGCTTCGGGAATTATGGCGCGCTTTGCTTTTTGCTAAAAAAAAAAAAGATGACATTCTTGATCGATGGCCTCATCATCGACACCATCAACCGAAAAAGACTGGGTTCAAAAATATTCTTGACTGCTGCCCCAAAATGTTGCTCACCTCATCAAGTGTGTCTGTGGTGCAACGCTCTCCTTGAAGGAAGTCTAAAAAGCATCCACACTCGGAGTGGGTCTCCCCATTCCTCATCTTCCAAAAAGGCGAAGAAAAAAGCCACTAAAGATCACCTTTTGACTTCCTCCGATTCCTCTCCAGAAAGAAAAATGTCCAGCCCAACCAAATCCCTGACTTCTGTGCAATGAGAGGTGTTCAGGCAGGAAATGCCAAATATTTTCAAGAAGCAGGCCCGACCCCCTTTGAAGAAAAAGAAAAAAGCCATGCCCCTGTCGCACAGACAATGAAAGGGCTAGTAGGTTAAATCCTGCGCGCTCTCGAGCTGGGGACGCAGGCTGGAGACCCATCGAGAATCTTTGAGGGTTCAGTCGACGTCTTAATCACCGAAAACATCTACACCACCAGCGTCCAAACCATTGACTCCTTCATGCTCGAAGACGGCGATGCCATTAGTCACTAAGGAGGTAGAGAAATCCTATAAACCATTGCCAAGGAAGGATTTCTTCAAATCCTTATCCTCCATTTATGAGGAGCATGAGCCATCGGACCAAGACATCCCATGTTTTGGTTTGGAGTTTGTCCCACAAAACCTTTATTTCAGAAGAGTCTAGGTTAAAGGACAAACCTTCTGCCTGCAAGTAGTATAGACACCTCACCAGAGTTTGGCAGACAGACCCGGCAGACCAGATAGATGCCTCTTACAGGCAGCTTATGACCAGAGTTCTCCAGCATCGGATCTTTCATAGATTCGCATGCTGTGAATATTCCCCATCATCAGTCTGGGAATCCTCTGTAACATAAAGCAATGATTTTCTGGGATGGGGCAGACCTGCTCCTCTATTCGAGCAAGACGACCTGAGAGACATACTTGACAAAGGTCCACAGAAGGATCATGTACTTCCTTTTAATATCGCCCTTCAAAAAAGGATAGCAGTTTATTGGGAGGCCCCTGAAACAAGGCCAGCAGTGAATAAGAACCTCACCAGAAAATTCAGGCCTTCATGTAGCGACCCTGACTACTTATCAAAGCACCAAACACCAGAGAGCCTGGTAGTTCACGCAACAACATCTACATCCAAACAGACGGCATACTGTAAGAAAGGTATTGCATCAATAGTAAGACGGATGCAAGTGACCACAGTTCAAGGGTGTTTATAAAGGTTTGATAAACACCTATCTAATCCTAAATCTACAGACTGGAGCAAGCAGCTACAACCATCTAATAATAAGGGAGTCCTAGTGGTGTCTTGTCTAAATGAAAGCGCCTATACTAATAAACCTATTGTCAATCCTTACCTCTAAATACAAATAGTTTGAGAAACAGTGTTACGAAAAAGAAAGACGTGTTCACAAAATGATATGTCGGGATGTTCAGACCGTTGGCCTCCCTTCCCCACGTTTTCAGCACTCTGCAAGGCGGCACACTCGAGCTTAGCACATGCATTGGCTTCTCCAGCACAAGGATGCAGTTCAGAACAAACACCACGGCCTTCTGTGACAAAGCCTCTTTCCCTGTGAAAGTCTCTTATTCGTAGAATGCCATGGAGTGCAAAATAATATTTAAAGTTTGCTTCTCTTTCAGGCTTACACAATTGAAACGGGATATCCTTCCCCAACCTTCTTACTTCCAGATTCACTATGCTTTACCGTCGGAGACTTTTGAAACTATATGGCTTTGCTTTAATCCCATATAAGACCACTCCGACACTGCTGCATTTTGATACTTGTATTTCTTAAGATCAATTCCTTTTACTTTGCATTCAGTTCTGTTTCAAACAAGCATTCTTGGGGATTCTATTCACTTTTCTTCTACTTGGTGAGTTCCCTGTTTTGGCTTTTAGTTTTGTTTGCTTTTAAGTGTTCTCATCACTTCCCTTCACTTGTGACTTAGCTTTCATTTTACAGAGACTTGCGCTATCTTGTTCACTCACACTGGGTCACTCTGTTAGTTTGGCTCTTTTTGTCTTTTTGGTATCACTTACTCAGGTGATTCACGGTTCACCCTGGATCCCCCTCAACCTGGCCCAGATCCTCTTAACACAATGTTCAATTAGTCTCCCTCTGCCGGGCTCAGACCAATTTCAATTCAACTCAAACTTGCTTTAACAAAAAGCTCTCAGCTCATCTCCCTTCCTGGGCTCGGACCAACTTCATTTATTTTGTCATCCACTTTCACCTTCCTTTTTGGATTTGGGCTACTTACCCGCTTTACTTGGTGCCTTCCCTCACGCGCTCCACTTCCCACATGCTCGTCTGAGTCTCTCTAACTCTCTTTTGATCAGACTCACCAGTCAGCGGCTCCATTCTTTGGCATGGGGATGAGGTCAAGGTCTCACCACCTGCCCATCTACATCCTTGGGGTCGGCACTGGTCCCACGGAACAAGCAATTGTCTGGACCTCAACAGCAAGGTCCTGGCTACCTGAATCCAACATATAGGAGGCACAGCTCCTGTGACACTCTGCAGCCCTTCCTTCTTGCTGGGCCAGTGTCGCTGCACGCTGTCCTCTGGATTCACATGACAGCTCCCAGCCTATTGGTTTCTCAGCTCCAGACAATCTTCCCAGCTTGCTTTTGGTGTTTGGGATTTGAAGAGGGATTCTCTGCCCGTCGAAGCAGCCTCCCTCTTGCTCTCCAACTGCATCTGACATTTCTCTCTCAGCAGCCTCCTTTTATACACCTGTGTGAGGTTGATGGACAGCAGGTGTGTGATTAGGGTTGCGTCTGCCTGACCTTGTCTGACTTTATTAAGAGGACCACTTGCTTTTAGTGGTGTAGTCTGTCTTCTATGTCTTAGTTGGTTTTTCACTGATAATCCTCACCCCTCCAGGTTGCTTGTTGTTCTCAGTGTTATGTGAAAATGGGGGGGGGGTGTTGTGTGTTTGAAAATACCCCCAAAAGACAGGGGGGTTGTGTGGATAACTGGCGAGAGGGGGGATACTGTGTCTTGCCTAGGGTATTCCCATGAGAATGACCCCAGACACCCCTACCCTGGTGATCCTCTCGCACTAGTCAACCCCCAGGGTCTGGATCCAAAGGCAATGGGCATGCCCTAGCCACCCGAATAGAGTATTTTCTGGGTTTAAATGGGAGAATACCCCAATGTTTGTCACAATACCCAACCATCCCACCAGACAGGGATGATAAGTGTCTCACTGCTTGGGCAAGGAAGGTATTTTCTGCTGGGAGCATGGCTCTGAAGTCTGCAAATGCCACTTGCGCCTTAGCAAATTGGCATTTGGTCGTAATGGCCTGGTTATTCCCCTTTCGCGGGACCCGGTGCCAGACCGAAGTTCGGGTGTAGCCATGCCCTTATTATGGGCATGGCTACCCCCACCCTCGTAATGAGGCCCAATGTCTGAGTCGCTTCAGTCCGGACTGGACACTGCTTATAGCATCAGCAGAGCCGGATGAAAACTGTTCTGCTCCAAAGAATTTGCCCCAAAAGGAGTTCTAGGGGACTCGTTCATAGTGGACTGGGAGTTTGCACTCCTGTACATGTTTCCTGCGGTCCCCGCCATTCCTCATGTGATCAGGAGGTTGAGAAAGTTTGGGAAGTCCATGATCCTAATTGTTCTGGGATGTGGTACCCGGACCTTCTGGATATGTCCATCTGACGCCAATTAGTCTTCCACAAAGAGAGGACCTTCTCTCGCAAGAGGAGGGTCCGGTTCTCCATCCAGTGGTCAAAACACTCAACCTTCACGCATGGTTTCTGATAGGTTGAGGTATAAGCATTGGGACCCCCCGGATGATGCAATGGAGATTTTGCTTTCGGCCAGAAGGCCAGCAACTAAATCAGTGTACCGTTGCCGGGTTAATGATCTGGACCCTTTTCAATGTAATACACCTATGGTGTTATCTTTTTATTTTGTCACACCTGGCAAATCTGGGGCTCCAGAATGGAAAGATCAGCAGATGTTTGGCACCGCTTTTGATCTTCAAGTGCACGTCGGAAGAAGTATCATACTTCAAAATGCCCTTGATCATACAATTTCTTATAGGGTTCACTAACGCGTTTCCTCCTACATATTTCAATGACTTATTTGGGATCTGAATCTTGTGTTGAAATTTCTACTGTGCGTTCTGTTCGAGCCGCTCCATTCATGTCCATTGAAACTGCTAACGTATAAGACCATTTTGTTATTAGTGTTGACATCAGCCTCCAGAGTGAGTGAGTTGCAGGCACTATCTAGTAAACCACCATTTATAACCATCTACAAGGACAAGGTTGTTCTTAGAGTTAAACCTTCTTTTCTGCCTTAAATTGTATTGGATTTTCACGTTTCCCAAAAGATTGTGTTACCAACGTTTTATCTGCCACCGCATCCTGGCACATTTGTGCGGCAGCCACTTGGTCTACCATTCACACTTGGACAAAGCATTACTGCCTGGATTCATCCTCAGACCAGGAAGGAGAATTTAGGAAAGCAGTCCTACATTCAGTCCATGACAATCTTAAATTTGAAAATTCGTACTCCCTCCTCCAAAACCGAACACTGCTTTGGAAGTCTATCTTGAGATGAGGAATACGTGGGAGGACACAATCCATTTGAAGAACACGTTACTTACCCTTGGTAACGTTCTTTCGACTGGATGTTCCACCCACGTATGCCTCATCACCCCTCCCAGCCTACCCTGCAGTAGAATGTGCGTGCATTACCTTTTTAAGCTCTTTCAAAGTCTAGTACTGTCTGGGACTCGCTGATGCCGGTAATTCTGCAAGAAGGCGTGAAAACAGAACTGAAGCTAACGGGTGCTGCTTGCGATATATATATTTCAATGAAGTCGACCCCAAGACAGAAGTCCTCCAGCGACATCGAGTCGAAGCACCCTATGCCCAAAATATTTTGCCAAAGCAGCTAAAGCTGAAAGGAAAGATATCTAAAGATGGAGAAGACGTGGGAGGGAAATCCAGTCAAAAGAACGTTAACCGGGGTAATTAACATGTTCTTCTTAGTGTCTGAGACATTACCTAATTGTGAGTCTATTATAGGCCCACAGTTGCCTGAATTGTTCACTAAAGCGCTTTAAGTACTACAGACTGAACTGACTCTGGGTATATATTGCAATGATAATTTTGCTACCTGTGCTAATCAAACATAGTAGGATGTATCACAGGATATGTAATAGAGTGGTTACTTGGGCCTCTTGGGATTCTGGAGGCTACTTTAAAATGGCCTGACGTGGATGTGCAGGTTGACGTGGTCTGTGGCTTTCCTACCCCTCTCTATCCCAAAGGGCAGAATGGGTGAAATCCCACGACAAAACTGCCCTTTGGTGACCTGCTATCCCCTGCAAGACTTTATATGTATATAGACTGGTATTATCATTGTGATGCAGTGTGACAACTTCCAAATTTGGCAGAGGTTTGGCTCCATCAGTAGATGTTTTTTTCATGGGCTTTGCCATAGAATTAGAAAACGCTATTTTGGAGAAGTATCAGTGTGTGTTCATTACAAGCTATTTGACATGCAGGTAGAACTTGTGGGGGGAGCTGGTGCACGTAACAAAAATAATTCCGAAAATTGGAGCTGAGCTTCTTGTGCTATTAACTTTCCATTTTTCAATTTTCTAATTCTGGCAGTGACAGTAGACCTGGAAATGTTAACAAGCATGCACAAAAATGTATAGCAAGTAATACCTTATTTGGGCATGTGCACGTGCCTTAGGATGGTGGATGTCCCATAATTCAGGCATGGGCACAGCAAGTGCAAAATGCACACATTCGGAAAATAGGATTACATGGTAGAAACTGAAAAAACACGTCATGACAGACCGGTTTCAAATCTGCGTGCGCTCAACACACACAAAATCTAAATGCGCAAGGAAACACTGATGGATAGTGATCTCCAGCAACCAGTCTCACCAGAAAGATTAAATGCACAGTTCTGCGCTTCACACATGTGGAATACCCAGTTCTCGACACCTATGGGCTATAGTGAGACAAATATCAAGATATCCATAACTGACCATGCATTTTTATAAACATACAGGAGAAAAAGGGATTTGGCTAAAAACACAATGGGGAGTTAAGGTTATAACCTATGAAAAGTAAATGTTAGGGAGCTGAGATCAATACTATGGTTGAAGTAAACAAGTGTTGTGAAGTAGTGGTGTTGTGCAAGGTTCGATTTGCAGTCAGAAGAGCTTTGTTAATATTTGAGAAATAGTTTATTCAGCTGTTTAAAGTAGCATTGGCCTTGCCAGCATTGGACGGCGAGAACCTCCACGCTCAATAAATAAAATAAAGTTGTTTCAGATATATACATATATTGACTAAAGGCCTGGTGAACTCTGTATCACTCAAAAGGTTTTGTGTTTTAAAAATGAATCCAAATAACTCGAATATTCTGGCTGTTTGGAGTCACTGTTCAGAACAGTCCACAAGCTTACCCACATCGACAAAAGGTATGGAAAAGTACTTGCGCAATAAAACCATGTTTTGAGAGCTTTATCGGGTGACAAAGGCCTTCTGTCCAAGGTAATGTGCCTGAACGAAGTGAGGGCTTACAATTAGGGCCAAGGGACGTCGTCCCCTGCTATTGACCACAGGAGGGGGTGCATTTTTGCTATTATACCATTTCATGTTTGGTCTGAACAGGGAAACCGAAATTAGAAACATTGGAAATTTGGGCTGAAAGGCTTTCAGAGATTAATGCCCTCGTCCACTGCATTGTCTGCAACGGAACTGCTAAAATGCCAATGTTCTTAATGGCATTGGTGAAGGATTGTACCTGGTGTTAATGACCCAAGGAAAGCAAAGGCATTACTTGGTGCGTTGTCCGTGTGAGGGGTCAGTAATGTGAGACTCACAACTGTGTTTAGTTTTCTTAGGATTTGACATGTTATTATACACACAATTATAAAATAAACCCTAACTAAACCTACTCGACTCGCTTCCTAATCCAAGATCTACGGGAAAACAGCCTAGTATTCACAAAACTAACCCTCACACTAAGCAACATAAACATTCAAAGCAACAAGAAAACAAAATAAAAGGTTACCAGACATCCAGTTTCTTCGATGACGTATAGTGGTCTGGGCAGATCCTGCTCCCCAGGATTGTCCCAAAATCAAAAGGAACAAACAGTCTTAACCAAAGTCTTGAAAAGTTCCAATGAAACAAAGTTCACACAAATAAAAATCCACTGGTAAATGTCTCTTCTTTGCTTGATGAAATAATTCACCTTTTACAGTGCCACAAAGAAATTGCAGCACCAATGGGGTTTCTCCCTTACCCCAAAGTTGGCTTCAGCTTCTACTTCTTCCAATTCTGACACGAATATTGACAACCACAGTTCTGTTGCTGCTACTACAACTTCTGATTTAAACAAGTTTGCTGCTACAACTTCAACACTGGGCAACTTCAACAATACTTCTTCGACCTCTACAGATTGGCAGGGCACTCTTCTCTCTGGTATGGCAAGAAAGTGCAGCCTCTTTGCCTGTGTTGCAGCTACCACAAAACCACCTTCTAGCTTTCAGACCCCTTCTTCTCCTTTTAAATAGTCTCAGCTATGCAGACTTTAAAACAGCTTCTTCTAACAATTTCCCAACTCCCTTCCTCAGCTTCATATACACCTTTTCTCCAGTGGTTACCCCAAAGCTGTTGTGTCACTCTTTCCGCTTTGGATGATCTTGTCACATTTTAATTTAGAGGAATCTAATAACTTCAGAACAATGGTGTATAGTTCTTAATGGAGTGGGATTCACTTTTATAAAGTTCACTTTATGGGCTTGGGTAATTCTTGGTCTGCCTTCAGCTTTATTTATTGCGCATTTGTAAGGTGCTTATACATCAGGTAAATTGTGTTTCAAAGCTCCCACAGGGCAGAGGGGAGGAAACATGGGAATAAAGGCAAATACAATAGCAATGAAGAGAAAGAAAAGAGGCGGTCCTGCTAGGCATTGAGTTTCAATAATGTCTACGACTTCTGCATCAGCCTTTAATATGTTCCAACATGTGGACTACTTACTGAAAACAAAATTGGGCACACGTGATTTTGTTTTGCTCATGAACTGCCGCTTCAAAGAGACACGTGCCCACCTTTTAGTCCGCATTCAGCTTCCAAGGTATTGGGGAAATATTGTCTCACGCGTGACCTCTTTTCACAGTACTTGCAACTCTTCCAGAAAGTCAGTTCTTCAATTCAGCTACTGGCAACGTTCTCGGTGTTAACAGGAGCCACGCGACTGCTCAGTAACAAAGTATTTCTAATATTGGGTACAAGAAAGGCTTTCACTACACGCAAGCATTTTACATAAGCGCCTGTTACATTTCTTTTCTCCGAAAGACTTCCCACTTCTGCGATTAACTTCTAATCGCTTAGATGTATGCGTGAGTATAATTAAAGCTGCTTCTAGCTACCGGCAAGCTTTTTCTATTCAGGAGTACAGAGATTCATTTTCTGACTCCCAATTACGACTACAGGCTGCTGCTGCTTCCTGACTTGGTTTCTTCTTCTACTACGGGCATTCTTGGGATGCACTCTGCTGCACGGCTGTCTCTGATCAGGCCTCATCAACGGAGTCTCCTGCTTTCCATTTTCCCTCGGCTTGCTTCTGCACACGAGCCTTGGGAGAAGGCACGACATCAGCTCTGCATTCACAGCAATTAGGCGCACCTGGAAAAGACTGCCTGTTGCTTCCATCCCTGACAATGCTGCCACAGCCAAACTGGGTTTGTAAGCACAGGACCAACTCAGAGCCTGCAATTGAAATCTGCCCTTTTTCTGTTTTGGCATCCCTTCTGTGGTCACATTTCCTTGTGATCTGCAAGCTTTGTGCTCTACTACTGCCGACCTTGCAGCTTCTTTCTGCTGCTCCTCCTTGCTGCAGTCTTTTATGCCTCTCAGGAGGGCTAGTTGATTTCAGGTACCGGCCGTTAGGAGAAATTACCTGACCTTGCCAAGAGCCATTTGGCCTGCTTGCCTGCCTGCCTTGGACTCTGTATGCCTCTTCAGCCCTCTTCTTCAGTCCCTGTGGGGGATCCGGATCTTGCAGTTTGTTTTGGAAACATTTTGATTTCTCTAATTATTCATTTTTTTTATTTTTTATAAACAGTCTTTATTAACTTTTACAACAACCAATCAACAAAAAACAAACCCAACAGTGCATAACATATAAATTCAAGCGTCATATTCAATATCGTAAAATGTCCACCGCCTCCCCATTACCCTCCCCCCTAACTCAAGCCTACTCCATTTCGCCGTCTGCCGTTGTTTCCTTAGGGGTACCTCCCCCTCTGTATTCTCGGATGAATCACGTTTGCTTAGGCAAGTCTGGGTGGACCCAGACAGTGTGACCACTAAGTGTCTCCAAGCCATCAGAGACTCTGCTTCCTCATCCCCCCACCTATTGGCCGCCTCATTCCATACCACCGTTTCCGCTTCTGCCCATTTCTGGAGATCCTGCCACCAAACATCTACCTTTTGGTCTACTGTTTGCTTTCCAACCCATGGCTATTCTGCGCTTGGCAAGTATATAGGATAAGTCCTTAAGTTTACTCACGTGGTTCAGTTTGCATGGTCTAGAAAACTCTGCTACCATGCAAGCCCACACAGACTCCACATCTAGCTTGATCCTTTTCTCGGTTAGGCGGTGGCCTACTTCTCCCCAGAATTTCCCAATTTCCGGGCATGCCCAGAACATGTGTATCATCCCTGCGTTCACTTCCCCACGTTTTTGACATGTTTGTATTTCTGCGTTCTTGAATCGAGTGATCGTCTGGGGGGGGTCCTGTACGCTCTGTGATTAACATATACCTGGATCTGTTGCAGCCTCGCATTCCTGGACACTTTTTTGTGGTATCTCTGAACCCTCACCCACAACCTGTCATTCATGGGTTCCCCGGCTTCCTCTTCCTAGTCCCGCTCAGCTGGGTCACCTCCTTTCCCACCCTGGACATAAGCAATTAATAGATTTGAGAGACCTCGTGCCCCCCCCTCCTCCCTCCGAGATATCATAAATTGTTTCTATGGCCGTGTTGGGTTGGTCTTCCAGCACTATTTCGGACCATCTCTTTCACCCGCCGTACCAGTCTGGTGCAAGTAATATACTGCCCTGAGTCTAAACATGTTTCTTCTACCAGTATGTTAAATTCCATTACATTCCCATCTTGCCATACATCTACCAGCACTGCAATGCCCACCGATTCCCACTGCTTACGAATTGTCTTCCTCAGTTGCTCGTCCACTCCGGTCAATGTCACTAGCGGAGAACACAGGGTCGGGTTCTCCATTACCTGGCAAGCCTTACGCCACATCTTCCATCCTAGTTCCAACATCCTCGTACACCCTTTTAGCTCTGATTTTGGCAGCCATATCCATTCTTTCAAAAAGAAAGGAACACATTCAGACCTCAACATTTCTCTTGGCCACCTGGGCGGAGACTCTAGGCAGGGTATTAGTGGAGGATCCGCAAGATACTCCACAGTCATTACGACATGGTACAACTCGCCCTAAGACAATCATCGTTATTTGTATGAATGATGCAGGCAAGAAAGCCTGATGTGAGGGTGGAGCCAGAGAAGAAGTGCGAGATGGGGAGACTTATGTAGTGCATCTGTAGAGAGTAAGAAGTGGCTTAGGCAACGATGTTGGGGGAAGCAGATGAGAGTAGAAGGGTGAGGTGTGTGCAAGCTGAAATGGTCTGTGTGAGTGGATGAGGGAAGGCTCGAGGGTGAAAAGGAACAGTGGTGTGAGACAACTGAGGGAGGCAACAGGGAAGGGGTCGTGAGTAGGGAAAATGGAGGAAGGCAGTGAGATGGAGATGGAATGTGGCTAATGCTGGGTTTTGCTGGCGGATAAAACCTGCGTTTCCCCAGAACAATGAGTTGGGGAGTGTGAGAAAGGCATGGCATCAACAGTAAGATGGGTGTTTGTTTGAACTTCATAAAGGGTTTGATAAACACCTATCTAAGCCTAAATCTACCGATGGGAGCAAGCTACGACCATTGAATAATAATAATGCAGTCCTTGTGGTACCTTTGTCAAAATAAAAGGGCATATACTAAAAAAAAAAACTATTGCCAATCCTTACCTCTAAATACAAATAGTGTGGGTAACCATTTTATGTAAAGAAAGAAGTGTTCAAAATGATATGTTATTTATAACGCGCTTAATAACCAATGGTTTTTGGTCGGGTTCTTTAGGCCTTTGGCCTCCCTTCCCTATGTTTTCAGCACGGGTCAAGGCGGTTCACCCGAGCGTAGCAGTCTCTTGCTTCTTTAGCAGGAGGCTACAGTTCAAATCTTTAGCATCGGGCATTCAATGCGCAAGTCTCCTTGCTTTAAAAAGTCTCTTCACTCAGAGGGCCTGATGCAGTCAGCTAAGCAACAAGTCCTTCTCCTCCGATTTGCTCAAGTATTCACTTCGGGTGATTCTCTATTCACCCCGGATCCCCCTCAGCTGGGCTCAGATCCCTTTTTCACAATATTAAGCACCTTGAATCCCCCTCATCCGGGCTCAGATCCCTTTGACAAAATGTTCACAATATATTCTTTTCTTGGGCGACTCACGGTTCACTCCGGATCCCCCTCAGCCGGGCTCGGATCCCTTTTTCTTCAATTAGTCTACCTCAGCCGGGCTCGGACCAATTTCAATTTACTTCATAGATCGAAGACTTTCAAATGTGCACAGGGTGTGGCTTAACCCGTTGCAGGACCACTTCAATTTCACAATTTCTCTTGTTTTAACATTTCTCACCTCTGCGTTGGATACCTAACACAGACTTTCGAATGAGCACCCACCTGGTGCCGGACCACTCCTCTATGGTATTGTAAGATAACTTCAAAGTTCCATCACTCATCGGCTATTCTGATTATATTCATGACGCTCACCACATACGCTTCATGCAATGTTCTTTTCAATATTCTTTATACAATGTTTTTGCAACCTTGGTTTCCACACAGACCGGTTTGGTCTCAGTCTCCCCAACTCGCCGGCTGTGCTGACTTCAATGGTGCTGCTTTGTTGTAGGAGCCAAGGACAGTACCACGGCAGCGATCGATTCTCCCCGCCTTGACTGTCGACACAGGAGAGCCCTGGGTACCTCCGACACACAATGCAGGATTCTTTCGCTTTGATTCCAGTTCTTATGTTTCCTATTCTCGTAAGGCTCATGTAAAATACAGGCTTTCAGTGAAAAGATCAAGGGCACTTCCCTCCTTGCAATCCTCTTTAGTCTTGCCGTTTTCTGCCTATTATTAAACTGCTATCTTGGAACTGGTGCTTCCTCGTGTGCTTTGCCTTGCTCAGAGTGTGCTTTCATGCTCAATCTTTTATCCATGTGGGGAAGTGTGATGGAAGTCAGGTGTGTGTAATGATCAGAAATTGCCTGACCCTGACGGGCCATTGTACTGGGACACACCAGGTCTACGGCTCAGGTGTTAGTCCGTTTTTCTTTCACAGTAAGCTGTCCGTGGGAACGTGTTTGTGTTGGAAAGGGGCAGGGCATTTGAATTCCTAAGTATCCTACCAGGTAGGATGGGGTAAAGGTGTTACAGGGAAGGGGATACAGTGTCTCGCCATCTGGTGTCACACTTCCCGAAGACCCCTCATCCAGGTTATCTTCCAGAACTGGTCCACACCCAGGAACTGGATCCAAAAGCGACGGCCGTGTCCTGGCCACCTGGATAACAGATCCCCAGGCACTAGCGAGTGAGACACCTTCAGGTTTTTACACAGGTGCTAGTGAGGATTCCTGGGCTTCCCGGTATAATGTTCCGATTTCTTACCAGTAATTGTCATTACTCCAAGTCCTAGTCATCCTCGTCACAGTTATTACTTATTTGAGGATGTTCCTTCTTCCGATTATGCTTGCTCTACTACTCTAACCAACCTAACATGGGAGGGATAGTTGCATTCTAGATCACTCCCCTGCCCTGCCCTCGCCAACAACTCCCCTCACTCAGGCCTGTTAAGCAAGCTCTTGCAGTATTGGGTAGGGTGAAGGAAATCGGACTATGAGGAGGACGATTAGCACTGTGAGTAATGAAGTTTACTGGCAAGTAATCTGGATATAACTTGCTCGTCAGTGTTCCTTGTAACAGTCCTATTTGCTTGAGAACCTACAAAGAATTATCCTAGTTAAAACAAGATAAAACAAGATACCACAAGATACCACACCTGCCCCGCTGCACGCCTGTGATGTATTGAATGTGATGCAGAAGTCTGAAGATAAGGTGCCCCGACCAGGAGTTAGTAATGTAGGATGAGTGTGGTTGGAACTGACGCAGTTGCTTTACATGGCAAATGTTCCAGAACTGTTCCCCTGCCCCTGAATTCTGTCCAGGAGGCCGATATGCCTGGGTGGACTATCCCTGAACAACAATGGGAAGAGCAGTATAAGACTATGTATTCTGTTGTGATTGCCAACCTAATCCAATGACCAAATGTGTATAGGGTAAAGTTTATGACCCTTGTTAGAAGCCCAGAGCGAGGGAGTTCTCTCTCCTGCTTAAAAGCCAGGGTATGTTTGATCTAAATGGAGATGGATCAGGCCACATCGCATTTAGACGGGAGAATCCTTCAGGAAATAACTGGACACAGAATGTATCCAGTTATTTCCTAATGTAAAATAGGCAGACATTGATTTCAGGCGGAATGATTAAGGAATCTGAATAATTACCTTGACCTGGAAGAACTGAAGGTATGGTGCATGTCACAGGGCCCCTAACTTTTCTGGTTGATATGCAGAGGTAATTGCCTCCAGAACAGACACCTTAGCCGATTGGTGCTTGTCATCCTGTTCTCCTCATTGCTTCTCACATACCAAGTTAATTACATCCCCACTACAAATACAACTCTGCCATGTGTAACCTAGTTCCATCTTGAGAACCCTGCCAGGGTCATGGGAATGCATTCTGTCAGGGAGTTTCAGGAGCTGGCAGGATGAATAGATCGGTGCTGGAGTAATAAAGGCTGCAATACTCATCTAGTTTGTTCTGTGATACTGCAGAACCTTAGAGGGATCTCTTGCAGTGGTTCAAAGGAATCCCTCAAAGAGCCCTTAGGACAATTGGGAGATCCCAGGGTTGAACTAGGGAAGTAACATTTGGACTCTTCAAAACTATACAGTTGTTAAGATACCAAAGAGTCCATCTCATTCATCGTCCCACCTCACTCAGACCGAAAAGCATGAACAGAGGCAGTATAGTCCTGTGAGCGGTCGTCTATCACCCCCAGCCTTTGTTCCAATTCAGTCACTCTTTCATCGGTGTGCTCTAGTTTGGTGGTAAGCTCCGTCATGCAGGATCTAAATTCCGACTTGATGTCGGCCATAAAAGCCTGTATGTCCTCTGTGGTGGCAAGGGCTCCTCTAAACCTCATGAGTTTTCTGTGGGGTGAGCTTGGGTGGGGGGGGGGTCGAGTTTCTTTCCGTTGTCAGTTGATGTGAACATAGTGGCGATGTCTGAATTTTTGCCGCTCTTGGTTGCTTCGCCATTGCACCAGATTGGGGGTGGGGGTAGGCAGACAAGGGATCTCTCAGGGGGGTGGAATCGGGAGGCTGTTATCTGAGGCCAAAGAAGGCCTGATGTTGGAGCGCAAGTCCTGGTTCCTTGATTAGTACTTGTGGGGGCTGGTTCTCACGTGGACTGAGGGCACCCAAGGCTGTGAGGGATGCCAACCCAAATGGGGGGAAAGGGTCAGGTGCAAGATTGTCCTCACCACTGAGGCGTTTTCAAGGAGGAGCGGTCAGGCCTCCCACCTACCGCTCGTCACTACGCAGTCAGGCTTCCAGGTGCGAGATTTGGGCAATGGGGGATTTTAGCAGGCCACCTCCAGATGATCCAGGTAGTTCTATCTCCCTGGATGGGGTGGGGGGGGCAAGAGTGTTCCAAGCACTATGGTAGTGGCTTCCTCACAGGGGGCTGTCGTGTTCCGGGGTGTCCCAGGATATAGAGATGACTTCGGGGGTCTTCGGGCCCAGCCTGCTGCAGAAAACGTGGACCTCCCCTAGGGGGCCGCCTGAGCGCGGGATTCAGATGTGGCCTCAGGGGTCTCCAGGCCGCCCCAGGGGCCTGTAGGGGGCCTGTGGGCCACGGGCTGTTGTAGAGGTGCGGGGAAGGCACCGCCAGAAATATGTCCTGCACTCCCCCTCCGTCCGGGCGATCAGGGCCCTGGGAGCGGCTGGGGGTGTCACTCGCCCTGTGGAGCCAGGAGCCTTGTAGGGTCTACTATGAAGGTGGACCGGTGGGCGCCCAGCTGGCAGCGGTGTGGTGGGGCGTATCTTCCGGGGCCCTGGGCTGGTGTAGCGATGCGGGGGAGGGGGGGCGCCACCGCACTCCCTCTCCGTCCGGATGATTGGACTGGGGGTGGCCGAGTCAAGCGCACCCCAGCCCGCTGCGACAGGGCTGGTGGACTGGTGAGCACCCGGCTGGTAGCGGAGTGGTGGGGGCATATTTTCATGAGCCCCGGGCTGGTGTGGAGATAAGGGGGGGGGGTGTTGCAGGTATTCAGTGCCACACTCCCCATGCGCCAGATGGTTGGAATTCTGGGGGGCGGCCGAGTGCTACTCAGCTGTGAGGTCCCTCCTCCGCCCTGACTTGGGGGACCTCTGTAACGGGAGTCATGCGCACCCCGGCCCGCGTCCTCCCCTGGCTCTGGAGCTCGGTGGAGCCAAGCACTTCATGGACTGTAGCCGGAGTCTTCCGTGAGGGGGTGGTGAAACTGGGGGCACCCTGCCGGCAGCTACCCTCCACCTAAGCGCTTCTACGCTCGGGCTCTGACCAAACCCCTCAATGTTGCGTCACAGTGGAGCTTCCCCCGATCCGGTCGCCATCTTGGATGTTTCAGGCGCCGGTGCTGCCAAACTTCCCAAGGTTCATTCCAGGGTCCTGCATTGTGGTATGGGCTCATATTCATGCCCCAGGTAGCTGAAGTGTTCCGCTTGCAGGAACCATCGGTTTTTGTTTTCAGGGCGGTGGGAACCGTTTTTAGTGTGAGCTGCGGGCTTCCGACAGAGGCCATCAAGGGAGCAGCCACATCGCTGGTGCTCCAGGCCATGCCCCCTGTACTTCTGTTTTTAAAGGTTTGTAATAAACCAATATAAAAAAAATAAAAAATAGAAGGGGATTGATTTAGAAAATATTGCTAATTGCTAGGACTTCCACGCCCTCCTCCTGAATCATCCTCCGCACCTGGGGGATTAGGGAATAGGAGGGAAGGCATACAGATTTGCTTGAGTCAGGGAAAAGAGAGAGCATCAACCCTCCACGTCCTTTTTGGAAGGATGGGCCGAGATGAATGTTGGAAGTAGGTGATCCATCTCTGAAGCAAACAACTGTGCATCATGGATCTGACTTCTATAGTGGAAGAGTGATGGACTGATACGTTAATGTACAGATGAGGGGGAAGGACCTGAGGGTCTGCTGTTGTAATTATCTTTCCTGGGCAGATATGGAATCCTCCAGGAGAGCACATTCTCCTCTGCCCAACTTGTTTGGGCCTTTGGGTCTGATTGTGTGGCTTCCTCTGAAGGCACTGTGGTCTCAGTGCAGGTGATAGATTGCAAGCCAAATAATCAAATTTGGGAACCTGAGGAAATTCCATCTCGAAACAATCAATGAATACTGTTTCATGACAAAGCACGGTGCTAAAAAAGATTTTTTGCTGCTTTCCTCCCATAGACTTCGATGGGAAACCCTATATTTTTGCTATTGTTTGCTGGCTGGCCTGACTTTTTAATGTAATGTAATGCCCTCCACTTTACTTCTTTTATATTTTGCGCACTCCTATGGGGAAACTGATCAGTCCCTAAGACTGTCAGTACTGTGAGACTGTCTTCCTTAGATTGCTTGTATTTTTAAAGCTGCACACATCACCTTAAAGTGAAATGGTTAGGATACTTTGTACCATTATAACTTTGTTTTGTAACGTTGTGGTTACATTTACAATGCGTCCAGGAAGGGCTGGTAGCAGCAGATAAACTGTTTCTGATTTTTTACTTGTGCACTTTTGCATTTTACCACATACTGCAATAATGAGTAACATATTCTCTAAAATGTCCGCACGACAAGGTTTTTGCCTGTCCTTTTCGCCTTCTTCTTGCACTCTCTGGTTCCGAATAGCCATATATTGAAAGCCCTTTTGCAGGCAAAATGGTGGTATGTATGTGTGTGTGGCCGGATGTGGGGGCTGGTTCTGTCTCAACCATTCCACATCCGACCCACAGTGTATTTGTTGGTAGGCAGAAGGTGTGGCTAGTGATGCCAATTTGAATGGTGTTGATCCTTACCTCTGGATTGGCCTGGTGGAGACGCCAGTGCAAATACTCTATAAGAGAACTCCTGCAGCCCTTCTTCAGATCCTCATTGGAGCCAACACCCCTCTAAAGAGAGTGCAGCCCACTGAAGACCGGAGACGGACTGTTGTAGCTCACTCTCATTGCATTCAGCCAAGTCCTTGGTGAAGCCCTGCTCCTCTCTCCTGATCTCAAGATGGCCCTTGTTGGGAACGATTTCTCTTTACAGCACCTTTCCTTCTATTTTCATGCACCACCAAACCTTTTTTTATCTTTAAAATGTTTAATTTTAATCTGACCTCTTTTTGCAGTGCAGAGAAGCCTTAAGCTTCACTACACTGGCTTTTGCTCATTTGTCATGGGGAAACGGACATGTCCTTCAGGCTTTCGGTACTGGGAAACATTGTTTCCCTTAGTCTTGTTACTTTGTTGCCACTTTTGGTAACCTGTTATCGCTTTTGTTTAGGTGTGCCTTAGGGACAAGTTGCTGGCAGCAGTAACCTTTTGCCATTTTTTTGGGTGTAATTTACTTCAGCCTTACCGCGTTTGGCTACCAACTGTGGCTAGTGTCCAAAAATGGATGTGCCACATGGTTTTTCGTTTGTCCCTTGGCCATCTTCTCTTTAACCCTTCTTCCTGGCCTGCGAGGCCAGGAAAATCCTTATATGGACGCCCACTGCCTGGGATAGCAGAGGCTTTTTGCACGCTACTGCTGGGCCATGTGTGTTTGCTGCCAGGAATTGGGTTGGAACTGTCTGGTCCCAATCCTCAAACTGGTTTGGTTGTGTCAGAGTTGTATTCGTGAGTTGTGCCACCAGTGGTCCTGATTGGACCACTGCTGGGCTATGTTTGTGGCCCAGATCTTTGATTGGTTAGTGGAAGTTTCAGCTCTGACCTGGCTTTTATGATGAGGACCCGTGCACCCGCTCTAGAGAGATTCTGGAAGAAATTGAAGGAGCCAGTTATCCTGAACAGCTGCAACACCCGCAAGGAGCCCGTGGACCCGTCTGCTGCTGTCGTGGAAGAGCCCCGTCTTGTTGAAGATCTCCAGCAGTCCTGTGAAGGAACTGCGACCTTTAGGGTGAAAGGAACATCCTTTCTCAGTGTCCGCTCGGAGTGCTATGAAGACTGGCCTTCTGAAGTGCCCCTGGATCACCCAGTGGCTGACCAGCTCGGAGTTTAGGCTACAGTGCTGCAGACGTCGCCGTTCCAAGTTGAGGCCTGGAGCTTGGAGGATCCTTGGCTTGTGCTATAAAACTCACCTCTGCAGAATTTCGTGTTCCTAGCATCAAGAGGAACCAGGATAGGAGGCAAAGTCTGACTAGGGCAAGTGAATAATCTTGCTTTGCCGCGCATCGGTGGCGGCCATCCAAAACTGCTTGCCTGTGTCGAGTCCTGTCCCGAGAGGGGCCCTGCATCGAGTTCTGCATTTTCCACTTGAAGACCTTGCACCAGCATTAGTCGCTGACCAAAGAAGTGTTCAAACCTGCAACCCCTGGGTATCAAGGGTTGAGGCTGATGGTGGGAAAGTGACCTTGGACCCTCTTGGTAAGTCCTAAAACAAATTGGAGTAGGGGGGGATGAGTTGTAACAATACTTACCTGAACCCCTTACTCATCTTATAAGTTTTGTTAACATTTAGAACCTTTTATAATAGTTTGGCTTTTCCATTGCTTGTTTGTGCACGCACTCCGAACGTTTGGGACAATTTTGTTTGTTGGAACAACTTGTTCTTTACCACTTGGTCCATTGGACCCGTACACTCACTTCTTCCAGTTTCACAAAACTGTATGGGACTTTGGTGAACTTTTGGGCACAAGGCTCGTTACATGGATGGACTTCTAAGTTAGTACTGTATCTCTATGGACCTGTAGTGCTACATATAATACTCGCCTTTCTTTTCATGGGGCTCTTATATATGTTGCCCTACTCCTGTGATTGTATATATGTATCTTTTTAGTGTTGTGTGATAATACTAGTAGTCCTTTTTGTCTGTGATATGGCCATAAATATTTTTATAACTGATTGTCTAAGTGTAATTCCTGATTTCTTTCACTGTTTGTACTCATTGAGGACCTCTTACATGCTCACCACCTCTTGAGACCTAGCCTAGACCACTCGCCTTGCTAACTTGAACTGGTTTGGCTACAGCTCCCATAGTTCTCCCTGTCACAATACTAGGTTGGCTTTCCATACATCTCTCCTCCAGGCTAGAGTATAGAAGAATCATTCCGAACAGCCCACATCAGTGCTTTGGCACCTGGACAGCTGGGAACCTGTTCCGTGCCCTCCCTTTGGAATCTGTGCCTGTTGAACCTTCAGAAAAGTCCCTGGGCAACACGTTGGATTGACCAGCTCTCTCCTGAGCCAGCTTGCTGCAGCAGTCACCTTCCCGAGTGCATCGGTGGATCTTTGTGGATCTTAAGCTTGTGTAACGTAACAAGACACCTGATCCTGCCATTTCAGCCTCCTACAATGATGAAAAACTGTGCAGGTCCTGCTCCTTTGTTTGTCATACGAAGATTGTCTTTTGTGAGAAACCAGAAGGTGTCTCACCCACTAGTCCCCGGAGATCTGTCATCAAGGTGGCCAGGACACGGCCATTGCTTTTGGATCCAGTTCCTGGGGCCGGACCAGTGCGGGAGGATCACCCGGGTGAGGGGTCTTCGGGGACTGGGACGCTGCATGGTGAGATGCGGTATCCCCGTCCCTATAACACTTTACCCCATTCTACCCGGTAGGATATTTAGGAGCTCTACCCCCCACCCCTTTTAATAACACAACACTTTCACATGGACAGCCCGCTATGATAGAAAGCATACTAACACCCGAGCAGTATACCCGACGTGTCCCAATACAATGGTCAGACAAGGTCAGGCTATTACTGACCATCACACACACACCTGACTTCCATTAAGCTTCACCACACAGATGAAAGGCGGAGCATGAGAGCACACACTGAGCGAGGCAAAGCACACGAGGAAACTGAATTCAAGACAGCAGCTGAACGAGAGATGAAAGATGGCAAAACAGAAGGGGATCGCAAGAAGGGAAGTTCCCTTGACCTTGTCGAGAAGAAACCGTTCTTTCCAGAAACCTTGAGAATAGAAGTGTAAGACCGGAGATAGAAATAGAAAGCGCATGTGTCAGAGATACCCGGGGCCCTCCAGCATCAATAATCAAGGCGTGGAGAAGCACCAGCCGCCGTGGTACTGTCCTTGGCTCCAAGAACAAAGCAGCATCCGTGAAATCAACACAACCTGTGAGTTGGGGAGACTGATACAAGACCGGTCTGTGTTGACGTCAAGGTTGCAAGCAGCTACATTGTATGGTGAGCGCTGGCACGAACATTGTAAAAATGTGTGATAAGAGACGCAAGTAAAGTTGAACTGCTGATGAGTGATTGAACTTTAAAAGCAAGATACAATACCTTTTGACAAGAGTGGTCCGGCACCGTGTAGGTGCTCAATCTAAGGTCTCTGTAAGGTATCCAGCTGAGAAGTGGTGAAAGTGAGAAAAAGGATATATCAAGAAGAGAACGAGTAATTGTGAATCGAAGTGTTCCTGCGATAGGTCAAGCAAAATCCCATGCAGTCGAAATTCTTAGATTTTAATGAAGTAGAGAAAGTTTGAAAAAGTAGATACATTTGGTCCGAGCCCGCCAGAGGGAGACCAGTTGAAGGTTTTGTATTAATGTGGGTCTGAGCACGGCGGAGTGGCACCCGGGGTGACCAGTAAATCACCCGAGAAGTTGTAAATGAGAAATGCTAAGAAAAAAGGAACTTTAATGTTTGTTGTGTTGCATCAGGCCCTCTGAAATAAGAGACTTTGATTGGCAGAGATTTTGGCAGAGAAAGCCCTGTTGTTGAGGTTTTGAACTGCATCCTCGTGCCAGAGAAGCTAGAGAGTGTGTTAAACGAGTGTGCTGCCTTGTCCCGTGCTGAAAACGTGGGGAAGAGAAGCCACGGCCTGAATATCCTGACACATCATTTCTTGCACACTTCTCTTTTGCATAACATTGTTTCCCACACTTTGTATTTAGAAGTAAGGATTGGCATTAGGTTTATTAGTATAGGCCATTTTTTATTTTTACAGACTTTACTAGGACTGCGTAATTATTTGATGGTAGTAGCCTCCTCCCATCTTTAGCTTTAGGATTTGGTCAGCGTTTTTCAAACCCAATTGAAGTTCCAGTTAACACCCTTAAACTGTGATCACTTATGTCTGTCTTACTGTTTGATACCACGCCTTCCTTACAGACCCACCAAATCCCGTCTTCTTTGTGTCCTGGAGGTCTCCTGAGGTTGCCTGTTCCACGTAGGTGTGCATCCTATCGTGCCTACTGTGTCCATCTGTCCAGTCTTCTGAACAATATTACCCGGCCTAAACCGTGTACTAGCCGGTCCCAATTTGATTCTAAAATTGACCTCTGCAACCATGATGGCTGCTGGAACTCTTTCGACCGGACACATTATAGACGGAACTGGGCCCAGCAGATCCAAGAACCCCTAAAGTGGTTCCTGGAAAGTCTGAGTAAGAGGGGCAAGTTAGCATGCCGATTCCATCCTCTGCCCAACCACCATAAGGCTGCTTGGACTTAAAATCCTCATCCTATCCCTCACAACCCTGTCTAAAGGGTTGTGGTCTGGTCAAGGTTCCCACTCAGCTTTCTTTAGAGTGGTGGGACTAGGAGAGGAACCTTTCTGAAATGTATTTAACTTTGGAACACTTGCCTGCAGCTTGTGATTATTGGGGTAGCTATTGTCGTAATCCAATAGTAAACCACGTGAACAGTGACACTTATGGAACGGGTGATCTTTGAGCAGTAGGTCTCATTCCCTTGGCCCTGGGTTGGTCTGTAATGTGTTTTCAAATCTACCATTTTCTGATTCTCCATTTACCATATACAGTGATTTACAGTGTTGCTCCTATCTGCTGTAATTATTGCATACCTTTCTAACGTAAAGTGTTGGTGTTCTAATAGTAGAACCTCCAATGGTAAATGTATACAATTATGTGATAGTAGTTGTGTGATACTACTTACCTGAAGTTTTCATTGCTTAGAGTGTATCTTAAAGGCCTAATAAATAATTGTATATTTTTGTACTTTTCTATATAACTTGAAATCTGCTTGCGTTTCGTTGTTGCCTTGCGTGGAGCATGCCTCCACTGTGCAGGCAAGCTAGGGAAAACCATGCTTAGTCATGTTTGGAACTAATAGGTTTCCTACCCAACCCACACATTTTCTCGGGCACTATGGTGCAGGAAATTTAACACCAATCCCTGGCCTCCATGTGTTAGGAGGCGAGGCAGCTCCATGTTTCAGTTCTTTGTTCGGTGACCCGTGATATACATCCATGCGTTGCCTGATTGTCCATCAATGAAGCGGAAAGCTAAGCCATCGGAAACCGTGTAATATGTTTTGCTCACCAGCACTCAATGTCTTTTCTGTCTGGCAGAGCTCTGTAGGATGTTTTATTTGGGTGAAAACTAGTTTGGGGGAGTTTTGCACCCACTCCAAATCAGGCACACCCAATTTTAACTTATTTAATAGAATTGTTTTTATGAACCTGGGGCCCCCCCTTTTTAACTATTGATTCCCTACAGTCTCCCTCCCCTTTCAGGACAAGAAACACACGGGGTTGCACAGAAGGTCTATTTATTAATAAATAGAAATGATTGAATACATTTAAATATAAACCAATTATTCACCTATGAGCATCCAACGACATTGAAGAATGATCAATACACTAGTTGCATCACGTATCTATGCTACATTTACTTGAATAGACTTTTGTAAACACCCATCATCATGTACATTTTGTTTTACTAGGGTGCACTTGTAGCAGGGATTGAAGGGTGCATGAGGGACAGGATAAAAAATGCAATTTGTTAGACAAATTAAGTCAGACCTTCCCTGCATTTCAAGTCGCTTTTCTTCACCTTTATTGAAAATCGATACCTCCCCTTACTCAATGGACATGTCAGAATTTCAAACCCACATTCTAGAAAGCTCAAATGAAACCAGATACTTAACATTCCTGCATGTGAATCACTGAAGGGAATTTAGCAAATGCACGCTTTCATTTTCTGTTTATATTTCATGCCCATGTAAAAGTGCACCTTTCTTATTTCAATTGACATTTTAAAGGCAGGAAACCCGGCATTAATATTATTATGATGGTATTTGTTGATCGTGAACCTAGCTTTGAGATGCAACATAGCGCTTTACAGAGGTCTACAACAATACATATACATTAGAGAGCGCATTACAGAGATATACAACAGTACAGATGCATGACAGAACGCTTTTCAGTAGTAGCAGAACTGGTATACGGCGTGGGGTAGGATACAGCAGGGCACAGAGGAGCAGTACAACTGTACCAGGTGGCGGGGAGCAGAGGGGCGTGTGGTGTCCTGCAAGTCATGAGGGGCGACGTGACGGCCTAGCTGTTGAGGAGGAGGGACTCCTTTTCGAGGTGGGTCTTGAATTCTTTTCAGAATTGTAGGAGCGTGAGGGCGAGTCTGATGCTGATAGGGAGGAGGTGCCATAGTCTTGGGGCACAGGCAGACCAGGCTTATTTTCTGACCCTTTTCCTTTGTGCATTAGTGGATTTCAAGTCTGCACGTGTACTGGCTTCTGGTGGTGCGGTGTCTGTCGGAGATGCTGAGTTTCTTTGCGAGGTAGCTGGGTGACTTGATGATGACTGCCTTATAGGTGATGTAGCAAGACTTGAAGGTGATGTGGGAAGTAGTGAAAGTCGATAGGAGCCGGTGTGATGTGGCCGTTTCTGCGTAGACCCTTGATGAGGCGTGCAGCCGCGTGTAGGACCCTCCTCTGGGGCACAAGGGAGGATGACTGGAGGCCTTTGAGGAGTGCATTGTCCCCAAACAGGTGGGATCGGACCAGTGCTTGAACGGTGGATCTAAAGCTGTCTGGAGGAAGGAAGGGCGTGACTTTCCTAAGAGGGGAGAAATGATGCTTAGTTGACTGAGTATTGTTAGCTATGTGTGACTTGGAGAGTTGTTAGTTGATGTGGATTACCCTTTCCCCTTTGTCTTGAATGGTTCTGTGCCAGTAACAGAATGCTTCTTGATGTAACCAGGAAATGTCTTCAATTTGCATTGTTTTTCTAGGTATGCACACAGCGAGATATTGTTTTGACTCTCAGAATACTTACGTATTCGATTGTTACACAGAGAAGGAGGCAGCGGATCTCGCAGTATATACACTCTAGGACCTGTTTTATTAATATATTTAATTCCATATGTGCACACACTTCTGAAATATTCCTGAACTTCTCAGGATGTACAATGAACATGTATACGCCCACCCATCGGTACTTAAAAATGACGGGGCCCAGGCCTTGATCTATTCCCCTTTCGTGTCGCTCCCCTCAGGATTATTTCCCCTTATGAATTTCGTTTGGCTGTCGCACCACCAAGTGGCATCCTCTTAAGGACTGGTTAACTTCTCCCCCTCTGTAACAGATAGGCATTTGTAAGCAAGATTGGGTTAGCTTCCCTCCACAATCTGGTTATCTTATTTGGGCCTGTCTGCTGTAATTCCCACTTAAGAGTACCTGGGAACTTTAACTACAGGTAGGTCTCTCTTACAGTGTGTTACGAGTAATCCAAAGTGGGTCTAAGGTAATCTACTACATTCTCCTTTCTGTTATCATCAGTTATGCTTTCTCTCCTTCTCCGCCTCCATCAGCCAGTCAGTCCGTTTGTGAGCAAGTGAATGAGCGTCTCCCCCCAACCCCTGTAAAATCTATGGGTTTGAACTTCTATAGAGCCGAAACCACTCCCTTTAGAGATGGTGTGACGTGGTGGAGTAAGGAGTGCGAGAGGTCAGAAATGTGAGGCTGACAACTTTGTGAAGGTTTTTCAAAAGATTCCATTTTTATTAAATGACATGGTTGGATACACGCCTCACTATCCCTACCCTGACGAGGAGTTCCCTGCCTAAAATAAACTAAAGGATTCATTCTGACAAAGGATATCTGTCCCTCACGCTTTTACATGCAGTAACTCAGTGAGGTAATGCTTGGCAGTCCAAAGGCACCAAACTTATAACAGATCTGTTCAAATATGATGAGTCTCTCCTTTTAATCTGGGTGGATTCTCCTTCCCCAAATTCAAACAGGATTCTGCTCCACAGTTCCAAAAATAAACCAGAGAATCCTGTTTTATAACAAAAGTTCCAACCCAGTTCTTTGACTCCAACTGTACACCAGAAAGTTCCAACACTCCAGTTTCCTTCTCTTCCTCTTGTGATAGTTGGTTTCAAAATTATCTTCACATAAACAAAGAATATTTTCTTTGCTTGTCAGTAGCAACATAAATTTGTCTTTGTCTGGATGCTTTGCCACAACATATTTCTGAGGATATATGACACTTGCTGCATTTTAATAGTTATTTCTTTAGCAAATAATGTCTGTCAGAATATCTTTTTAACACCACTTCAGTCGCACCTGGTTTACTTCCATGCCAAGCCTACTACTTCAAAGGTTCGCTGATCGGGTATACTCCCCTGTCCGAAGCACAAACAAGTGCTTCTGTGGTTAAGATACGCTTACAACAGCTTTGCAGTGTACATTACTTTACAACATCAGATTTTAAGCAATGCTTCAGGGAATGCAAGATTGACTAGTACTCTTTCACTTTTCAAAACCTCTGCAAGTTATGCTTCTCTCCTTCTGAATAACCTTTTTCAGAATGGCAGCCTTCTTGCCACTCATGTTTCCCCACTGTGTTAACAACCAAACACTGACAAGGATATGGTTTTATTCTGCTTCTTCCTTGGCTTTGGTAATGTGGGTTTATATCGGCTTTTGTTAAATGCTTCTTCAAATATGGACAATAAGCTTTACAACCCTTGGAACTTCCATTAGTCCCCTCCTGCCTTTGTCACTATCTGTGTTTTTTTTTTAATTGCCATTAGTTTGCTTTATTTTGTCTTGGGTAATGGATGTCTGCATTTGGTTTTAAAAGTATTGCCCACTCTTGTTGCTGGGTTCTCAATAACCTTGCATGCTTAAAGACAGTCATTTGGCTTTGAAAAATACTGTCTTCTCTGTCTTCTGATAGTTGGGTATTCAAAATTGCCTTTGACTTCACTTTCACTCACACGTGAGTTTTTTCTACTCTGCATACGCCAGCATCGAGCATGCGAGCGGTCTCTTGAGCACTGCGGATCACTATCAGCTGATGAACTCACCGGGTAAGAGGTGCGCATTCAATTCCCTTGCTGCTCACAAGTACTCTGCTTCAATAGCTCGTTGCAACCCAGCAAACTGCTTCTTTTGCTTTGCCGCCATCCGCACCACTTGAAAAAGGAGCTTCCTTTGCTCCAGAGGCTCTCTAGTGCTCGCCGGTTACTGGAGACAGCCTTGTGGGGTGGAAAGCTTTCAACGCTTTCACTTCCTGCTGCAAGCCTCTGCAAATCAGGTCTTCTTTCACGCTTCTCGCTGCGTGACCTCTGCAATTAAGGCTTCTGGAGAGAAAGATCCTCTCGGGACCGGTTTCTGTTCTCTGCTCAACAGTGGTACTGATGTATTCTCCCTTCCCCAGGTTCTGCTGCTCACACTGCTCTCCCTGCCCACTAATGGCTTGCACCTGAGGGGCATTTCTAAGCCTCCCAGTCTCTCCCTCATGTTTGGGTAATTTCCACTAACAAGCTGACCACTCCTGTAGCTTTGTTCCTCTGTAACCCTCTTCATTGTCCCAGTACTTTGGGAATTATGGGACATGAAGTCCCTAGCGACAAACTTTAGCTTTTTTTTAAACTTTATTTTCACTTTCAAAATCATTTCTGTTCCCCATAATATTCTTTAATGGAATATCATAAGGATCAATCACAAAACTGGATTGTATGGAGGAATAAAGTTCTTCAGAGTCTGAATTATTATTCACAGACTTCCTTTCACTGTATTTTTGGGACTTAGGGGAGCTTCTACCTTTATAATTCTCCAGTGCTTTAGAAGGGTTATTTCTCTCAATTCCTAAGGGTGTCTGTTTTTACCTACATTAAGGTGTTTAACTTGTGGAACAATAAGATTGTTATTGTTATGACAAGACACCATTACATACTTTCGAATTGAGGAAATGTCCTCCCTAGAGGAAGACAAATACTGTGTCTCACCCCACAGAGTCCTATCATTCCCCTGGGCCCTTTATCCTCCCAGGTGGCCCTCCCACAGACTGCCACCCCAAGGGCAAGATCAGAAAGTGTCTGCCTTTCCTAGGCCACCTGGGAGGAGACTTTAGGCACAGGTTTAGTGATGTGGCCTTCGGATTCATCACAGGAGTCTGACAAAGTGGTGGCATGTGTCTACAAGTTTTATTTTTAAAACGAAAGACAAGGTCCTTCCTCTCCCTATCTCCAAAAGGGTGATCCATGCCTAAACAAATATAACTCGGGTGCTCGTTGTCAGGATGTGTCCAAATGAGTGTCCTCAGTCCAAAAAACATACTCTAACCCTACCACTAGTCTACAAAAGGGTTCAGCATCACAAATTAAAATAGTACCAGGAGAATGGCTCCCTTCTCATAGTGAACTGGCTCAGTCTTTAACAATCTTTTGCTCTCGTTTCTGATTGATTCAACAAGAAGAGTACGGTCAGGAGAAGGACTCCCTTCTCCTGATCCACCTTGCACAGCCTTTGAGGGCTGTTTTGGGATCATCTTTGACAAGAGTCATCAAAAGTCTCTTCACTTCTTACTAAGGGTTTTTGAAATCCTGCTTTACAGTTCCAGCAATTCTTCCCTGTTTTATAACGGTATAAAGGTTAGATGGCACTTGTTCTCCAGGTTCCTCTTCAATCACCTCCTGATGCACTCTTGTTTCTCTGACCTTTGAATATCACTACTGTGACAAGGGAGATCACTCCTGAGATTCTCTTGACTCTTAGTTCTTTGGGTATCACTACTGTGAAGAGAGAATAGTCCTGAGGCTTTCCTGACTCTTGGTCCTCTTGGTATCACGACTGTGATGAGGGAAATTACTCCTGAGGCAATTTCCACTTTCTTTATCTTCTTGGTAATTACTGTGATAAAAGGAATTACTTCTGATCCAACTTCGTCTGTTCTCCACGGACGCCACCCGGGTTTCCTGCAGTTCCAGTTAAATTGTTTGTGCTGGTATCACATGTCTGTTCTTGCTGGGGTTGCAGGTTGTTTACTGTTCTCTCGTCGTTTCCTTCTGGTTCACCTGCGCGGCTCTGTGTTGGTCTGGGGCTGGCAGTCTCTGTGACGCCGTTGTACCAAAAGGTCCACCTCCCAGAGGTCATGCCACCGCATTGATTTCTCCAATACTTTAGTGAGTCAGCTCCCTTCCGGCTCACTGGATTCTTCTGTTGCTTCCACTCTTCCGCAGACCAGCTTCTCAAAACAGCAGACAGGATCCTGAGTTTGAAGTTCCTGGGCATGGCTGGCTCCTTGCCGACTTCTCTTTATCCTTCAATTCTTTCTCATTTTGTATTGGGCCCACCCCAGCATAGCCTCAAAGTCTTGTGGTTGTTTCCATGATGTACCCTTCATGCCTCCTCGTGGCCACCTCTTCCGAGTCCTCTTAGGAAAAAGTGTGCCATCATTCTTGTTCTTCCTCGTATCAGTAGTGTCGAGTTTCGAGGAAGGAGGGGGAGATGCTATAGTAACACATACAGTACTATCCATTGCACTCTGCAGACTTTAGGGTTTTTACAGGTGCAAGGGCAAGAGGGTTATGAAGTTCTGTCATGGAACTGGAGCCCTTCTCCCATGAGGGGAATCTCTCCCTGTGAGGTCTCGCTTTCCATCACCCCTAGGGGGATTATTGGGTAGCGGCCTAGCCTCACAGGGAAGGGCTCCCCCCTTGGGAGAAATGACGAGATCCTGTGAATCGTAACAGTGGGTATAATTGCTCTAATCGAATTGGTCAATATATGTGAATGGACTGCATTCCAAATGTGACATCGCACTGAACCATTACGTCCGTATTCATTTGGCATACTAATAAAGAGGACAGTCTTATGGGAGTGACTTCTACACCTCGTTTCCCACCCATTTGATATGATATCATGGATAATTCTACATTAAACAATTGTAGTTTTCTGGAGCAGGACATCCCTCACATGTGATCAAGTTTCTAATCTGTTCATCGGATTACTCTCACCTTTGGAACGACATATGGTGGTTGAGTTACAGATTTTTCTATTTGTACTTCCAACACTTTCATGCATAAATTAGATTTCCATTTCATGATAAGGCGCTTGCTGGCCCAAACGCTAGGATATGTAAATGAGTGACGAGGACCATTTCTGCTGAAGATATGCACATTCGTCTAATTTTCTTAATGAATATTATATCACAAAGATATAATTTTCCATGCAACTGCTTTTCGCCCTTCAAAATACCCCACCTTCTCACTCCCCTTTACTTCAGACAGGGTCTCCTTCTCTCAGGGTCGAGGTGCGGAACCTGTTGTAGAGCGTGTCCCTCCATTGGAACGAGGGGAGGAATTTGATTCCCGTCTGTTCAGTTCCCAAACCCAACCAGGCTGGCCTGGCCACTCTCCTATACCTGTCCAACTTCAACCTTTCCTTTCCCGAAGAGAAATTCAAGATGATCACGCTCAACCAGATCAGGTCATCTCTTTGGAAAGGTGAATGACTCAGCATGGTAGATTGCCAGGATGCTTACATGCGCATCCTAATATGGCCTCAGCAGCGCAAATTCCTTTGTTTCTCGGTAGGGATGAAACATTTCCAATATCGAGTCCTCCCCCTTTGTTCTCAGTTCAGCACCACAGGTCTTTATGAAGATGATGGCGGTCATTGCAGCATCCCTCAGCCTCCAGGGAAACCACATCTGTCCATATTTAGACAACTGACTGCTTCTAGGTCACTGTCAACGAACTGCAGCAAACGATCTTCAGTCCCTGCTCCAACTACTGTTCCGACTTGGACTGTTGGAAAACTGGCGAAAGTCTATGGCAGTTTCTCAGAACCTGATTTTCCTATGTTTGCGCTGGGATACCATTCAAGCCACAGGACAGGATTGCGGACTTGGGTGTTACTTGCCAACCGTTTCTCTACTCATCCCACAGGTCAGCCTGGTTGTTTCATTGTGGGCCTCATGTGTTCTAGCTCTTCCTCTGGCGAGGCTAAAGATGCGGCGCACACAACTAACGCTACAAATAAATTGGTCTCAAGGTTCAGACCCAGACTCCCAAACGATGGCAATCCCTTCATCTTTGCTTGCAGATGTCCAATGGTGGTCAACTCCTGTCAACCTCAGTGGGACCCTCCTTTCAGGAGCCTTCACTGCAAGTCACAATAACAGACTCCTCCCTTCTGGCCTGGGAAACTACGTTAAATCATCTTGAGGTTTTGGCCTATGGTCACCTCAGTGTGATACTGTAAATGCATTGGAGGGACAGGGCCTTTTTCATATATGTTCTGTTATTTTCTGCACAGGAGTCCATGTGGGACTCCTTGCAGTGCAGCTCTTACTCTTTTTGGTTTGGTGTACAGACCCTTGGGATACCCTTATGACGACCATCGGTGGGGGTACAACCCGGTAGCCCTAGTGTATGTTTTTGGGCACCTGTGTGCGGCCCCCAGCGCAGGGTATGCGCTGGTGGCAGCTCCATGCTGAAATTGACAGGTGCTCCGAGTATCCTCCATTTTGGGATACCCAGGCTCTGCCGTTGGAATCAGTTGATTCCTGATAGGAAACACGATGGCCCCTAGGGCCTCTTGCTTTCTACCGCCTGTTACCTTGTTTTTCCCGAAGTCCCGGGAAGCCCTGACTCTGTCCCTTCCCCCTGACTGGCTGTTGGGTGGAAGTTCCATATATGGTATTGTGGGGAAGTCCCGGCCAGATTGGCTGGAGCCTTCCCAATGACTGTATGTTTTGGGTACGCCCGTGGGGTGGGGACTTGGGTGAATGGAGTGTGTGACGAATACGCATTTCATGTTATGGGTGTCTAGTATCTGGTGTTTGACACAATGACTGAGACAGTCCTGCCCGAAACTGGGATGAATGCAGTGTGGCGTGCTGAATGGCAGAGTGCTTGTCCGAATCCACATTCCGTGTTGCGAGTGTCTGGATGGAGAAGAATGGCCTGAATGCACTGTGAGCCTGATTGGCTGCCTGACTGCCGGAGTGATGGAAATCGTTCAGAAGCTGAAGTTGATACTTGATGCTTAACCTTGAAGCCCACTGGAAGAACAATTGCTGCTGCTATCCTTAGCAAATCTGAAAGCTGCTGTGCCTTCAGGGAACTGATCCAAGAGAGGACCTGGTTAGGAGACCTCTTTCCGAGCTACGAGGGACCATCGTGCACCAGCTAACCTTTGCCAAAGTGCCATGGAAGTCAGTCCTGGAAAGGCTGCTGACCGGAGACTGGGACGGCCGCGGAATCACGAAGCGAAGCACCCGGACATTGAAGTCCATCAGCGTCGACGACTGGAGCCGCACACTTTGAACAAATTACTCCCTCCCTCATCACCGACAACCTCTTTTGTCCAGCCGGAGAAAGTCAAGGCTGTCGACGCGCTGAGGAGAATCCGCCGGTTGGTTTCCCGCCACTCGAATACCACAAAGACGCCAACGCCTTTGCTGGGTCATAGTTCTTCAGTAACTCTTTGCGGCAACAAACGTTAGTCATCGAGGTGCACCACATGCCTCATCTTCGCAGGGCGCCCACGACTGATCGTCGACGAGCACCGCCAGGACCAAAGCTGCTGCCTCAACACTATTGTTCACCATTTCCTCATGGGATCTCAACGATCCTTGGCTCCTACCTTTAAAGGGAGCCGATCAAGAAGGATCCATCGATGACCCGGCGTTGAACTCTGCTATTTCAGGTACATTGGGGTGATAGAACTTTTTTTTAGAGGGAAATAAGTATCATTGAACAATATATGGACATGGCTTGTGATATATCTTTATTTACAGGTTGCCCAGGTGGGGGAGATCCTCATACAGAACTGTCTAGTGGTAGGGGCCCAGTATTCTGCCTATTGTTTTAACCAACCTGCTTTCCTCTTATGTCTGTTGTTGGTTCACATTATTTATTGATTTGTATGCTATTTGAACTGTCTACAGTAGATGCATTTTAATGGAATTAGAGTGATAGTGGTACCACATAGAAAATGTATATATTTACCATTTTAGAATTGTCTGAGCACAAGGTGTTATTTTATGTGTACATAATCAAAGCCTTATTTATATAAAAACTGTGTGTGGACATTCCTTTGTGGTAGCTTGGGGACTGCACTGTACTTAACCAGCCTGCATCACCTCCTGTGAGTTTAAGCCTTGGTTGCTCGTCCACGATACCAAATAGAGAATCTTGGCTGGGGTGCTCTGTGCCTCTATTCTGCCATATAGAGAGCAGGAGTACAGATGCCCACCTTCAGTCTTTACACTCAGGACAGGATGGGGGTCATTACGACCCAGGCGGTAAGTACGCCATCTTTACCACCATGGTGTAAACTATGTTTACACCATGGTGGATGGCGGATTTACCGCCCCATTCCAAGGTGAGTGGGGCGGTAAATTCCCATTTTACCCTTCCCCATTCCCATAGGGCATAATGGGAGTGGGGAAGGCGCTAATTACGCCACCGTGAATTACGGTGGCGTAATTAGCACCAAGGCGGTTTAGAGCCATGGATTTTAACGGCTGCTAAAAGCAGCCGTTAAAATCGGAATCAGGCGTTCAGGGTTAAAGACGGCGTTAACCCTTAACGCCTGAGTTGTAATGAGGCCCCATGTCTCATATCAATTACCTCGAGCTCTTGGCAGTTTTTCTAGCGGTGAAAACATTTTGGCCTTCCATTGTCAGCTAGGTAGTGAGAATACGCATAGACAATTTGGTGGCTATGCTTTATGTGAGCAAGCAGGGAGGCACTAGAGCTCCCCCACTTGTCAATCTAGCCATCCAAATTTGGGAATGGGCAGTTAAGAACAATATCTGACTACAGGCTTTGCACATTCCGGGCCGGAACAATATTGCATCCGATTCCCTCAACCGCCAGTATATAGCGAACCACTAGTTCGAGATCAATGACAACGTTCTTGCCCACCTTTTCTCACAATGGGGCACTTCTACAGTGGACCTGTTCACAACGTCGGACAACAAAAATCTTCCATACTATGCCTCCAGGGACGGACTCTGGGCATCTTTCTTGGGGGGATGCGCTCGAGATTCTGTGGGACAACATGTTAGCATATGCATTCCCTCCTCTTCCATTGATTCATTGATCGCTCTGGAAACTCAGGAGTGCCAACAATTGCAGTCTGCTGCTCATAACTCCTTAGTGGTCTGCCAGGTTCTGGTTCTTGGAACTTCTGCATCTGTCCATACACAATCCGATCAAGTTGCTGCAGATCCCCAATCTTCTGCACCAGAACAATCATCCTCCCCACAATCCCTCAGTTTAGCAACATGGTTCATGAGTTCAAACCATTAGCACAGTTCAGTCTCTCAGAAGACAATATGCATATAATTCAGGCGGCACGCAAACCTTCAACAAGAGCCCAGTACAAAAGCAAATGACTTTGATTCTGTCACTGCTGCCTTGCCAAACAGCTTGACCCTTGTCTGGCTTCTATTGACTGTGTCCTGTCGTTCATTTCACACATAGCGGCCACGGGCATCCCCATTTTGTCATGCAGAGCTTATTTATCTGCCACTCGGGCCTACCTTAGCATGGATAATTGCTCTTTCACTCTGACCGATCCGGTCATAAAGAGACATTTTGCAGGGCTTCATCTTTTTCCTCCGGTCAAGCCACCTCATCCTAAATGGGATCTCAATGTGGTCCTCCCCACTCTTTCACAAACCATTTGAGCCACTGTAGAATAAGTTCCTCTCCAGGCAAGTGGCCTTCTTGATGGCGGTTACATCGGCCAGAAGAATAAGTGAGCTGCAAGCCCTCTCTACTGAGTATCCTTTCTTGGGTTTTCATAAGGACAAGGTGGTGCTCTGCACACATCCTTCCTTCCATACAAAGATTGTTTCAGAGTTCCATATCAACCAAACAATTTCCTTGCCAGTCTAATTTCCAACCCCGGCTTCAGATGCAGAAAGAGTCCTCTATAACTTGGACGTTAGGAGGGCTCTAAAGTTTTACCTTCAGCCAACAAACGACCTCAGGCGCTCTTCTCAACTGTTACTTTTGGGAATCCAAAAAGAACCCCTGCCTCCAATGCTTCCACCTCGCATTGGGTTGCTTCGTGTATCTTCGAAGCTTATGCTGTTCAAGGCCTGCAAGCTCCAAAATGCAGTTACACACATCTAGTATGAGGGAAAGCAGCGGCGGTCGCTTTTCAAAAGTATGTGCTTTGGGAGACCATTGCCAAAGCAGCTACATGGTATTCATGTTCTTCACCTTCGGCTTTCTGCAAGCACTATTGCCTTGATCTCAGTTCCCATGCTGATGCCCAGTTTGGCCAGGCGGTGCTCAAGAACCTTTTTCTGTAAATGATTTCCATCCACCCACTTATAGGTCAATGCTGGGGAATCTCCCAAAAGTATGGAGGGAAGGGGAACGGACGTAGGAGTATAGCCAAGTTACTCACCGTAGTGACTACCTTACTCCGAGCCCATAGACCCCTTTCCTCCATACGCCCGCCCGCCTTCCCCTCTAAAAGGTTTCCTCTATTTGCTAATTTGTCCTTTGACTTTGGCGATAGAAAAGGACTGAAGGGCGATGTGTTGAAAAGACAACACATACATTTTGATGCTGGAAAAGGTGCTCCGGTCCCATCACGTAGGACGGAATGTCCCAAAAGTATGGTGGAAAGGGGACTATGGACTAGGAGTAAGGTAGTCACTACAGTGAGTAACTTTGTTAAACTCTCTAGGGCCTTTCGTTTCCTAGTTACAACTGATAAGATTCCATATGTAAATTTCACATAGTACATCATTTCCTTACATGTAATTGTATGAATCACTATCTGAAATGGCATACCAGTTCCTGGGTTATACAGCCGAATGCTGTCTGTTCCTTTGAGCTCCGAGCTGGGGGCATTTATGGGTACTGGTTAGCATGGTCATCATGGCAAACGTTCTTTGAAGTATGGAGCTGGTAGTACATTTATGATTCTGTCACACACGATTCCAGGACCTATATCACTTGAGGCAGATTCCTGGTCTCCACAAGTGTGCAATGTTTCCTTCTAGAATGGCCTGGCTGATCTGCAGATCCGATGATTTGAGGGGGCGGGGGCACTGTTCACAGCTTCCAGAGCAAATACATTGTTTAATTAAAGGTTTTTAGCCTAAGCTCAGAGACAGCTGGAAGTTGTAAATGAGCACCATTGTTTTGCTCTTTAAGGCCTGGCTTCCTAAGAACCAACCCCAGGCAAAATCATAAACCTTTGGTTGGGCTTCAAAAGCCACACTTTTCTTCCGGGACAGAATCTCCCATGTCCTGTAGCTTGTTGGGGGATGTTTGCAGCTTTATCTTTCAAGACAGAGTGGCTTTATTCACCAATGCAGCGTTTACAATAATTTTATTTTCCTCGCATTTCCTTTACATTAAAACAGGGCAACATTATAACTTTCTCTTTGCAACTAAAATCCATCACAACTTATTTTGTATGTTTCTTTCTACAAAGCTGATGAACAGCCCTGTTAAGGAAAATATACACAATACACGGGCCACTTCGGTTTTTAATTTTCCTATAAAGTGTTATTCTTTTCATCCCAGATTAGACTGTTTTTCCATTTTCAGTAAAGGTTACTAGGTACTTTCTGTTCACTGTATCTTTGGCCTTGCCAGCAACTGAGGACCTATATTCTGATTGCAGGTGGGCTTCTGACATTGCACATTTTCCTCAAAGGTATCTTTTTTTAGATGCTTTGCGCAGGCTGCAGCTCACAGGTTGGTTTTTAAACTGGTACTTTTTTTTTTCTTTGCATCCTTTTTATTTCTGCATAGATTTCCCTACAGCTCGGGTACCTTTATACATGCAGGTTGTCCAGCAATAACTGCCGATTTTCAAGCAATATTCTAAACTAATATATTCACACACAAAAAAAATCTTACCCTTCTCAGCTACTACAGATACGTAGCTGTCCACAGTATCTGCTAACAGCAGAGGCAGAGCAAAAAATAGGCTGGAGTGGAGTTGTGGGGGTAGTGTTTTATTGTCGCATGACAAAGAATTTAACTAAATCAGGGGGACTCGGTCAAGATGAGTTTTCTTTATTTTTTTTCTTCTCTGATAAATTGTGTATGGCAATTCAATTTTATTTCTGGAGACTGAGCCTACTCAAGTAAAGACTGTGACGAGGAAGATGGACCACCGGGTAATGGGTGAGGGTGCTTCAAAGATGATCTGGGATTATTGTTGAAATAAAGGGGAGAGGAGTGTCTTGGGAAATTATCCAAGGAATAAATGGAAGGGCAGATTATGAAATGTTATGTTCTTTCAGAAAGATACTTATGCAATGGTACGATCTTTTCATGACACCAGTAGCACTCATCTAAATATTTTTAGGTGTATTTTTTCTACTGTGATATCTTGTGCTGCATTATGTACCTTCTTTGCTGATGTGTTCTTTCCCTTCAAAATAAACTGTTGATTCAGCCTCTATTGCCCACTTTCGCCTAGTCACTATACTAAGAGTTGGAGTCCAGTACACTAAGAGTCTTCTACAGTCCTACCATAGGTGGACTTTAGTTAATCTCTATAACAGCTGTCAACTCCTGTTTTATAATATGATGAATTAAAGAGGAAAAAAAGCTGAATTCCATGTCGTTCTCAATCACATTCAGAGTCTAAACGGAGCATGTATTCAAGAAAGTCTTGCTGTTTGAGGAGATGGTGGAATCAATGATGTGTACCTTTGTCTGGAGATTGCTCTTCAATGTACCCTCATTTCTAAGTTTTCTGTTTTTCTTCATAGATTTGGGTTACATCTACAAAGCAAGGTGTGAAGGCAGGAACATTCTTCTGGCCCGTGTAAGTGCTGATTTTATGCCCACATATACAGTAGTAGTAAATTTGATCATGATTAGTACTCGCACTTTTGGGAGGGTAACGTTCAAGGTCTTGCATACTAACGTTACAATCTGATATGTTACACAGAGCTGTGTACCCCATCTTAGTTTATATTAAACAGAATTCCTCTGTAATTTGTAATGCAAGCTATCTGCTTTATGAAGGTCCAGTTCCTCAGGGTGACTTAAAAGGATCGTTTAAGATACTATGAAGTGTTTACTTTTTAAAATTCAATTTCTTTTGATTTTTGAAAAGGGCAGCTGTCAGTAAGTTAATGCTAGTGGGCCCTTTTCGGCCCCATGTAGAGGATTGATTTCAGAGACATGTTGCAGTGTTCCATGGGCTTTGTTGCTTGCCCGTGTTCACTGATATCGCAACAAATTTTTATTTATTTGCTTATATCGTGCCGGGAACCCTCGGGCATCAGGGCGGACATCAGCACTAAGAGGAAATTGAATAAACGGGACAAAACATAAAGCATATGGGACTGTTTTCCTCGTTAATGCTTATTGACTCATTTGAGCAGTAGTGTTTTCAGTTGAGCACAGAAAATCTAAATAAAATTCCAGTCGAAGTGGGCCTGGGAGCGCATTCCACATCTGAGCTGCCCTCGTAGGGAAGGCTCTACCAAACTCTCCGGCCTTTTTGAACCTGAGCTATTTAATTGAACCCAAGTTGGCCAATCTTGAGGCACGCTTGGGAACATAGAACTACGTGCAGCCCTTCAGATAGTTTGTGGCATTACCATAAGGGCATTTATGGACCAGAGTGGCCAATTTAAAATGGATACAGGCCTCAATGGACAGCCAATTAAGGGATTCTCTCCCTGCAGAAATGTGTTCCTGTCGAGGGATGCCCTTAATGATCCGAACTGCATCATTTTGGAGCATTTGCAGATGCTGAATGTATTTTTTCTTTGCCCGATGAACAGAGAGTTACAATAATGAATTGATGAGAGAATGATGGCTCTGACAATCGAGGCACAGTTTTCTTCTGAGATTAGCGTTTTAATATTCCTAATCAATTTCAGGTAGTAGTTAAAATGTTTTACCATGTAGCTGGTCTGTGCCTCAGTACTAATGGCTGCGTTAAAGAACACCACTAGGGTCTTTACTTTGTCAGTCACTGTAATGACAGAGTCTTTGATACAAAAATGTTGGTATTTGTTACCCAGTTCTGCTCTGTCCCCTGAGCTCCCAAAAAGTAACAGTTCTGTCTTAGATTCATTAAGGCAGAGCCAGTTATCTGTCACCCAATGCCCTATTACTTCACAAATTGTTTTCAGGTTCTTGGTGTCTTTCCCATGATCCCCGTTCGATTTCCAGAATCAGCTGGGTGTCGTCAGCATAGTTGGTAGATGTGACCCTAAATGACTCAAGTAGGCTACAATGGTTTAATGTAAAGATTGAATAAAGTTGGTGAGATATAAGCTCCCTGTGGAACAAAATGGGGGCTGACTGAGAGGAGACACAATCCCAGGAGATTGAGGATTGTCTGTTAGATAGAAACGATTGAATCCAAATTGTAGCATGACGAGCACACTGCCACTATATCAGTGAGCGTGTCCATAATATGATTGTGGTCCAACAGATCAAACGCGGCGGACAGGTCAAGAAGGACCAATAGTCCATTCTTTCCCTGGTCCGCAAGTTCGAACATGTTCCTCTGACGATCTAAGAGTGAAGTCTCCATGCTATGGAATGCTCTGAATCGTGATTGATTGTTATGGAGTATACGTGCTGTCTCTAGATATCTTTGAAATAGTTTTACTGCCATTTTATCAAGGATTTTCAACAGGAAATTCGTATTGGTGATATGCCTTACATTGTTCACATCCTTGGGGTCTAGGCCTGATTTCTTTACTAATGGAGAGATGGTAACTGTCTTTATTTTCTCCGGAACTGAGGCATAATCAAATGAAGAATGGATCAGTCTGAAGAGGAAAGCTGCAAATTCCTTACTACTCTCTAAAATGAGCTTCACTGGGATAATATTTTCTCTACATGAGGTAGGCTGCATTGCTGACAGTGTGGACTCCAGCTCAAGGATGGTCACATGTTTAAACACAAATAAATAAATAAACAAAATTTGATTGATGGATTGGCCGATCCTTAATGTCCGCCTCCTGGGGCTGCTTGTATGCTCTGTTACCTAGATCCTTTTCTATTTTATACCAGGCGTCTGATTTTATTAGCAAAAGTCATTTGGACATCATCACAATCATTTTCTGTGGGATGAAAGGGTTGTGATCGGGCCTTTGGTTTCTCCTGAAGCGTCAAGATCTCAAACAGTTTTTTCGTTTTATTTTTTGCACCCTTGATTTCCTTCTCAAAGAAATCCTTTTTTTTGTTAAATAATTTTGGCGTTATACTCTGCTTCTAGAATGTTCCATCTATTCCTCTTAGGGACTGATGGGTGTTTTATCCAGGCCTGTTCAGCACTTCTTTTCAATTTTTCAAACTGGCAAGTTCGTCCGTGAAACATTCTCTTACAGCTTTTCTTGCCATTGTTAGGGAGAATTCTCCACAATGGCTAATGCCCTTTACCTACTGAGTCCCTCGGCAGCTTTGCTGGATTTCTAGGATTTATTATTTTCACCTGGTAAGAGTGGAGCCTAGTTTTCCCACTCTTACATGTGGTTTGCTGTGTGTGTTTAACATTTTTATGTTCATAGACTGTGGATCCTCGCCTACTCCGCAGGCATCATCTTTTTACTGTATGTTACACAGCACCTTCAGTGCAGTGACACAGGTTTGTCTTTTAGACTTCCCAACTCAGACTCAATTTTCTGGGACTGACTACTGTCTCCCAGAACATAGAAAGTTGCCATTAACTTTATTAGCCTCTTACCTGAAAAGGAACAAGATTATGATGTATTTAAGGAGACAGAAAATAGACATAGCCGTAATACAGGAAACGCACCTCACGAAAGAGAAACTATAGGAGATAAAAAGGAAATGGAAAGGGACCACCATAGGCGCAACTTACTCAACCTATGCTAGAGGGGTGATTACTTGGGTGCACCACATGTCCCCTTTCAACTGCTACAAACCACAGTGGATGGAGAAGGGAGAATGGTGGCAATGAGGGGAATAGTAGAAAACAGAGAAATATGCATTATAAATACATATGCCCTGAATCAAGGCACAGTAGCTTATTTCAAGACCCTATACGGGAAGATGAGCCCATACCTGGGAGGAGCGGTGATATGGGGCGGCGATTTCAATTGCACATTAGACCCGAGCATAGATAGGTCAGAAAGGAAAACAGCCAAGCCCACCCCGGCTGCCAAGACCCTAAAAACCCTGCTAAGAGAATTCAGAATAGAAGACATGTGGAAATTGCACCACCCACAAGAAAGACAATACTCACATTATTCAGCTCCACAAAACCTGTACACACGATTAGATTATACGTTCGCTTCACAGGAGAGTAGCTGAAATAGTGCAATCGGAGTACAAAGCAAGGGTCCTTTCGGACCTTTCACCTCTGGTCATAACATGGCAATACTTGCTTCCAAGAGCAAGGATCCCAAAGTGGCGGTTAAGAGCAGAAGCACTGAAAGACATGGCATTTAGGGAGGACCTGAGATAGGAAATCATAGAATACTTTGAAAAGAACACGGGGCATGTGAGATCAGCTGGTACTTTATGGGAAGCGTCCATGGTGTTGATAAGAGGCGTAGCCATAGCCAAATCCAAAGGGTTGCAAGGAGGTATACAAAGGGAGCTGCAGAAGGCCGAAGCGGAACTGGAAGCAGTGTTGGTGAAAGGCAGTGATTCCAGGGAGGACGCAGAAGCAATAAACCAATTGCAGCAAAAATATAGAACTCTGGGGGAGATTGTGTAACTTAAACTATAAGAAGTATATAGAGACACAACATGCAGGGGGAGACAAGCCAGGCAGACTGCTAGCGTGGTTATACAAAAGTGAGACCCCCAGGTCAACAATCAGAGCAGTTATGGGGGAGAGCGGGCAAATAGTGGATACCCAAAAGGGTGTGAACAGAGAGTTGCTTGAATTCTACAAGCGACTATACCGGGATGAAGGAGGGTGTGACAATGGTGAAATAAGGGAAACACTAGAAGATATTAGGCTACCCAAAATGAGTACTGAAGAGAGAAGAGCTAGACGCCCCAATCACATTAGAAGAACTAGAAGCGGTGGTAGAGCAGCTACCCATCGGCAAGACCCCGGGGACAGACGGACTTCCTAGTGAGTTCTACAAAAGATATAAGATGGAAGTGCTCCCCCCACTGCTCGCAATGTTAAACGAGGCATATGAATCTGGAACTCTGCCGGAATCTCTGAGAGAGGCGATTATCACCCCCCTCCCCAAACCTAATGAGCCGAGCGTGGACTGTGAGTCATATTGACCATTGTCGATGTTAAACCAAGACAGCAAAAAAATACTCACTGCTGTGTTGGCAAATAGAATGAAGCAGGTTAGAAGCAGATTAATCCACCCAGAGCAGTCCGGATATGTCCCGTGCAGGAATATATCGGATAACCTCAGACAACTCCACTGAGTCATAGAACATACAACCGGAGACTCTAGTGAGATTGCAATCATATCACTGGATGCAGTGAAGGCCTTTGAGTGGGTCAAGTGGCCCTGGCTGATGGCATCTCTGAGAGAGTATGGGATGGTCCTGGGTACCTCAAGTGGGTGAGATTGCTTTACAGTTCACCGCTAGCCAGGGTTAAGACAGGGCCGGTCATCTCAGAGAGGTGACAACTTAGTAGAGGCACTAGACAAGGTTGCCCTTGGTCCCCGATGCTGTATATCCTAGCGTTGGAACCCCTAGCGATATACCTGAGACAACAATGAGGAAATCGGGATCCATACGAAAGGGGGATCACACTTGATTTCATTATACGCAGATGACATGTTGTACTTGAGATACCCTGAGGAGAATCTCCAATATATTCTGCAGGCAATGGAGCGATTTGCAGTGCTTTCTGGCATTGCAGTCAATCCCCAAAAATTGTGCATATTCCCTCTGGGGAGGTACATAGGGATTCAGGAGGAACAGCTGCCAGTTATGCAAATACCGTGGGTGACTAGCACGTTCAGATACTTGGGGATTGACATTTACCACACTGTAGTAGCGGAATACAAGCATAACATTGAGAAAGCAGTTGGGAATATGGAAAGCAGCATGAAGTTTTGGGCTAAACTTCCATTGGCCGTGATGGGAAGGCGCGTTGTTGAAGATGGTTGTATTGCCCAGACTATTGCATTTCATTGGGAACATACCATATATGATACCGAAGCGCCTCTTTGTTAAACTCCAAAACCTATGTAGAGGCTTCCTCTGGCACGGAACTAGGAATAGAATTACCTTATGGAAATTACAAAACCCGCATGAAAAGGGGGGCATAACATTACCCAATTTCGGGATTTATCACTTGTCTAGTCGGCTGTAATACGTGACCAAATGGTTAACAGAAGATTCAACATCAGAGTCTAGGCTACTGAGAGCAGAATGTGCCCTGTTTTTCCTAAAAGAAATGATATGGTTGCCCCATCCTGAGATATTAGGGTGCCCCGATTGCTAGAGTTGGGATGGAAGATGTGGCGCAAGGCTTGCCGGGTTATAGAGAATCCGGACCCGTGCTCCCCGCAGGTGCCGCTAGTGGCATTGACCGGAGGAGACGAGCAACTGAGAAGGACAACTGAGTAGCAACAATGGGAGACCTATGGCAAGACGGTGTGGTTCGGAATTTGGGGAGCTGTCAGAGGAGACAGGCTTGCATGTGGGGCAGTACATTACCTACACTAGACTAGTTCGGAAAATCAGGAATACATGGTCTGGAACGAAGCTGGAAGATCAACCTGATATGGTTATAGAAACAATAGATATAGCGGAGGGAGGTCATGAAGTCTCTCGACTCTACGAGATGTTGATGTCCAGGGTGGGAAAGGAGGTGGGTCCATTAAGACAAGATTCGGAAGAGGAAACTGGGGAACTCATGAGTAATGGACTATGGGGACAGGTTCAATGGTACCACAAAAAAGTATCTAGGAATGCCAGGCTACAGCAAATACAGCTATATGTCACCCATAGGGCTTACATGACCCCACAGAGGATAGCACGGTTTAAGGAGGCTGAATGGCAAATGTGCCCCAAATGTGGGGAGGAAAATGCAGGGATGACCCACATGTTTTGGGTGTGTCCGGAAATTGGAAAGTTCTGGGAGAGGTTGCCCACAGACTAAACGAAAGGGAGGTTAAGCTGAAGGTTGACTCGGATTGGGCATGTTATGGTAGGAAGGTTTCCTCGACCGCCCCAACTGAAACATATCAGTAAGCTTAAGGACTTGGCCTACATACTAGCCAATCGCAGGATTGCCATGGGGTGGAAAGCAGGCCGCAGGCCAAGTGTAGATGTTTGGTGGAGTGTCCTCCAGAAATGGACTGAAGCGGAAACAGCAACATGGCATTAAGCAGTACATAGAGGAGGATAGGAGGAAACAGAAGCTCTGATGGGCTGGAGGCACTTAGTAGCCACATTGTATGGGACTGCCCAGGAGGGCACAAGTGAGCACGGATCTTCTGAGAATGCAGAAAGAGAAGTTCCCTCAGACGAAAGACTAATAGAAGGCGAAATGGAGTAGGCTCGAGTTGGGGGGGGGGGGGTGAGGGTAAAAAACATGATGTGGTGCATATGATGTTAATGTATCATACAAATACCGTTGGAGGTTTTGTTAAAAGTTGATTGACTGTTGTAAAAACCAATAAAAATTGTTTTAAAAAAATAAACTTCATTAGCCTCTGTAAAACCACAGACTCAGTACACTCTATCTTACATAGAGTACTAGAAAGGGTTCATACGTATCCCTTTTTGTCTGTTTCTCTTGGAGCATTGTTTTGCTCCCTTTTTATCAAGACTTGGCTGGTGGCAGTGGTAACTACCCTATTTTTCCTACCGCGGTTATCTTAAATAACCGTGGCATTGTTTTAGGCTATCTTGGTAGCCTCGAACTTAAACCGGCTAGACCATATGTTTTATTTCTCCAGAATTGGATCTTTCATAGATTCAGATGCTTGAATATTCCCCGTCGTCAGACTGGGAATCCTCGGTGATAAATTAAATAATAATAATAATAAATGTTTTTTTTTTTTTTTTAATACACTGCCACCTAGCACTGCATGTACATAGCCCATTATAGCCCATGAGCCACTTCATTGTGTAGTCCCTCCACCTCACTTTGGTCCTTTATGGCCCCAGCCAATGAGGTGGCAGGGCTTAAGCTCCGCCCCCGGCAGCCATCTTCAGATCTTTCACCGCAGTCTATCAGACACAGGGAATCCTCAAGCTCTCTGAGCTTTTTCAAATTCTTTCTACTTTTGTGTGGAATATATTTGTAAAATATATTCCATCTTGTTCCCCGTCTTAGGGGCTTTCTTTCCAATTAACCTTGGTGACAAAACTTGTTGTTTTCCTCTCAAAATCGTCGACTGATCTTCTCTTCAGAAATGGAGGCACCTCAGGCTGTCAGGAAGCCTTCCCTGTTCAGGGACTGCACGAGGTGCAAGAAGAAATTGGTTTACTACAAGGACCCCCACGAGCATTGCATTTATTGTCTGTACCCACATGACATTAAGAAATGCGAGATTTGTAAAACCTTTTCCACCAAGACCCTTCATGACAGGCATAGACTCCTTTCATACCTGGAATCCAGGGATCAATCTTCGGACGAAGAGTCTGTCAGAACAGCTCCTGTCCAATCCAGCACTCCATCTGAGAGGCAATCTTCAAAGAGAAGGGCCTCTTCAGTGGAAAGGAGTTCCTCTCCCAAATCCAAAAAGAGGAAGCTGGAATTGATACCCTTTCTGCCTCCAGTTGACCTATCAAGCCAGAAAAAGTCAGCAAAATCTGCCTCCAGAGGTAAGGAGGAGTTTGCAAAAAACGGGGGGGGCAGTCGTCGGCGGGTAAACCGCCCACGAATGAAGGGAAAGGTAAAGGCCCGTCATCGGCCATACCGTCGACGAAACCAGCATCGACGACGCTTAAGACATCGTCGACAGTTAGATCATCGTCATCGGACATGTCGACCGCGAAGCAATCGTCGACGAGCAAGAAACACCACTCGTCCACGAAGCATTCATCCATGATGCAGTCGTCCACGGAACACACTCCACATTCGTCAACGGGAAAATGTCAGTCGTCGACGACGAATCCCTCGTCGACGGGAAAATCTCAGTCGACAGCGAAGCCTTCGTCGACGGGACAATCTCAGTCGTCGACGGGAAAATCTCAGTCGGCGGCGAAGCCCTCGTCGACGGGAAAATCTCAGTCGTCGACGAGGATAACATCATCCATAACGCCTTCAGAGGCACCGCAAATTTCGGCAGTTACAGAGGAATTACTGCCTCTCACTCTTGAAGCTCCTGTCATTACAAGCAATATCATTGAGAAGAATACTGTAACTGAACCTCTGGTGCAGCAATTTTCACCTTTGGGGCACATGGCAGAACTTCCGGATAAAATTCTTCAGGAAGAATTCTCTGATGCGGAAGTGGTGGAAGAGTCCATCGGTCCCTTACCGAAACAATACAGCCCTCCTTGGCACCCGTCCACGGGAGAATCCGAATATCCTCATGACCCGGTGCTCATGTTATCCGTGCAGAGGATTGTAGAAGAATTTTACAAACGGCAAAGGGAGAAGCAAATTCCGATTAATCCCATTCCTAGAGAGTCATCCCCGATTCCAGGCACATCGGGTTGCTCTCCTTACAGGAGTAGACCGCAAAAACGAATGAGATCACCTGCTCGAAGACCGAGGAGCAGCACCCACAGTGCTTCACCTACAAGAGTCCCGTCACCACAGTCATCGCACAGACCGCGATCTCCGGACGTAGATCCCACCATGGTACCGTCCACCATCTCGGTATCAGACTGGCAGGAGGATCCTTTTGGTGAATTTTCGGAACCAGAAGAAGGAGAAATAACTCGGGAGCCAGACGCACCCAGTGATTGGGATGACTACGTCGTCGAGAAGCCCAGGAGGAGAGACTCGCCGGGCAAGGCCTCACCACCGGATGATCTCGTCTCTTTCCACACCATAATAGGTAAAGCCGCAGAACTGTTTAAAATTCAGGTTTCTTCGGAGGAAAGGCAATCGGTGCTCTATGAGCACAGGGACAAACGAAGGAGGACAGTGACCACAATTCCCCTCCTCGATACCATCTGGGATTCCGGATCCAAGATCCTATCTACGCCCTTATCGACTCCGGCGTTGGTGTCCAGGCCAGAAAAGAAATATAAAGCTCTGGATTCGGCACCGCTTTGTTTAAGGGGTCATACGAAACCGGACTCAGTTATTACAGTGGCGGCCAGAAAGAAACTCGCCAACCCCTCCTCACCGTTGTCGGCACCACCGGATAAGGACGGACGTAAATTGGAAGCCATGGGCAGGAAAGTATCATCTTCTGCATCACTTACAATCAGAGCGGGTAATGCACTGGCCATGACCGCAAGATTCGATCGCGAGCTTTGGGTCCGCATGTCTAACTTGGCGAAACAATTACCACCGGAGTTCCGGGAGGAGGCAAAATCCATAATCGCGGATGGTGAAGCAACATCGGATCACATGATCGACGCAGCAGTTGATGTGGCCGAATCAGGCTTCAGGCAGATGGCGCACGGCACAGTGCTCAGAAGGCAGGCCTGGATGAAGGCTACTAACTTTAGACCTGAAGTTCAGGCGCAGATACTAGACATGCCATTTGACGGCCAAGATCTCTTTGGGAAAAAGATAGACGACCATTTGAAGGCAATCAAGACAGACACTGACACAGCCAGAGCCATCAGTTCTTTAAAGGACAAAAGTAAGGACCATCGGTCTTTTCGTCCCTTTAGAGGTTCATCTTCCAAGTTCAGGGGATACAGTCGTTCCTTCTATGGTCAAAAGGCACAAGGCGGCACGTACCAAGACAATAAATATCAGTCATCCAACAGATACGCCCATAGAGGCAGACGTGGCTCCGCCCAAGGGAAGTCGCAAGGCAAGCAGAACTGACGACCAATCCCCCCCCCTTCGCCACGCCCCGGTGGGGGGGGAAGGGTGAGCCAGTTTTTCCAGCGCTGGCGGTCAATTACATCGGACAAATGGGTGTTACAGGTGATCCGAAAGGGTCACACCTTGGAATTTCTGGACCAACCTCCTTCCCTGCCTCCAACTCCCCGCAGAGTGCATATGCTAAGACAGGTCATGTCTGAAGTGAAAAAACTGCTCCAGAAGGCAGCAGTAGAACCAGTACCCTATTCTCAGAGGGGAAAAGGTTTCTACTCCCGATTCTTCCTCGTCAGAAAGAAAAACGGTCAATGGAGACCCATCTTGGACCTGAGGCTCTCAACAAGTTCATCAAGCGCATAACTTTCAAGATGGTAGCTCTACAAGGGGTGCTACCTTGGTTAAACAAGCACGACTTCTTGGCCACTTTAGACTTGGAGGATGCATACTTCCACATTCCGATCCATCCAGCACACAGGCAGTTCCTCAGGTTCACAGTGGGAGGGCTCCACTTTCAGTTTCAAGTGCTTCCGTTCGGTCTAAAATCGGCGCCAAGAGTTTTCACGAAATGCCTGGCACCGGTAGGGGCAAGTCTCAGGAGAGCAGGAACGGACGTTGTTCCATACCTGGACGATTGGCTGATAAAGGCAAGTTCAGCTGCAAAGGCTCGTTCGGCAGTGTCGAGGACGGTCAACCTCCTAAAAGAGTTAGGTTTCTCCATCAACCAGACGAAGTCCTGCCTCGTTCCCAGCAAGGTAGCTCTCTTCCTGGGAGCCGAGCTCGACTCCAGCATTCCCAGAGTGAGACCATCCACAGAGAGAATAGCAGCGATTCTACGCTTAACTTCGAACTTCCTACAGAAAGAGACAACATCTGTACGCTCTTACAAATCCCTATTGGGCATGATGTCATCATGCATATTCCTCATACCAAACTGCAGGCTTCGCATGAGGCCGGTTCAGGAAGCTCTGGACCACCAATGGAAACAAGCTTTCGGATGCTGGGAAGACATTGTCCAGATTCCATCGACGTTGCACAAGGCCCTTCGATGGTGGAACGCTCCGAGGAATCTTCTACAGGGAATGCCGTTTCAAGCACCGACATCGACCCTCCTGCTGCGGACGGACGCTTCCTTATCAGGCTGGGGCGCTCATCTTGCGGACCTCCAAACCAAGGGATCTTGGTCGGCACAAGAGTCCCAGCTCCACATCAACGTGTTGGAGCTCAGGGCCGTAAGGTTGGCGCTGAAAGCTTTCCTACCGGTTATAGCTGGTCAAGTTCTTACAGTCCAGACAGACAACACGACCTCCATGCACTATACAAACAAGCAGGGAGGCACGAGGTCTCAGATTCTGTCGCAAGAAGCCCAACAGCTATGGGCATGGGCCTTGCGCTACGGGATACAGATCAGGGCAGAGCACCTTCCAGGAGTGGACAATGTCCTAGCGGACAGATTAAGCAGAGAATACACAGCGTCACATGAGTGGGAGTTGGACGACAGAGAAACCCGACGGATATTTGCCTTATGGGGCCATTCGCAGATCGACCTTTTTGCCACCAGGAACAACAAAAAATGCAAGAGATTTGCGTCAAGATACCCCGAGCACCAATCGCTGGGAGACGCGTTCTCAGTGGATTGGTCGGGGAAGCTCCTCTACGCCTTCCCACCCATTCCCCTCATGTCGAGGGTACTTCGCAGGGTGAAAGAACAGGATTGTTCCTTGATTCTTATTGCACCCGATTGGGCACGGCAAGTCTGGTACCCGACGCTGAGACATCTATCCTGCAAAACCCTGATTCGTCTCAAATCACATCAATATCTACTGACACAACAGAACCGCAAGGTCCTCCACCACGACCCGAGGAGCCTGTCCCTCAAAGCATGGTTCCGGAGCAGCGTAAACTGATGCACCTAAAGTTACCATCAGAATGCTGGGATATCATCAGGGCCGCTAGAGCCCCGTCCACGCAACTCACCTACACCAGGAAATGGACCAGGTTTTCCAAATGGTGCGAGACCTCTGCGATCGATCCCCTCACGGCCTCGGTTGATCAAATTCTGCCTTACTTGTTGCACCTGGCTAAATCAGGGCTCTCACTGTCCTCTATCAAGGTCCATCTGTCAGCCATAGCGGTATACACAATAACCGCGGAGACGCAAGCCTTACTCTCCTTACCAGCGATCAAGATCTTCCTGAAAGGACTGATGCGTACTTATCCGCCTACACCTACACCAGTTCCGGACTGGAGCCTCAACACCGTCTTAACAGCCCTCATGCAACCTCCCTTCGAGCCCATACATAGATGCGATATGAAATTCTTGTCCTGGAAGACATCCTTCCTGGTAGCCATCACATCGGCCAGAAGGATCAGTGAGTTGCAAGCTTTGTCTTCGGAACCTCCGTTCACCTTGTTCCAGAAGGACCGCGTCATCTTAAGGCCTCACCCGAAGTTCCTCGCCAAGGTACTTTCGGAGATGTCGTTCACTGAGCGCATTGTTTTACCAACCTTCTTCCAGAATCACGCTTCGGAAGCGGAAAGGACATTACACTCTCTAGACGTTTCTAGGGTGTTGAAGTTTTACTTGCAAAGAACCAAGGAGTTCCGCTCCTCAAACCGGCTATTCATTTCCTTCTCTGGCCGTACCAAGGGCCAACATATATCCAAACAAAGCCTGGCACGCTGGGTATCGTCCTGCATCACCCACTGTCATCAGTTGAAAGGCGACCCTTTAACTAGACCGCCGTCTGCGCACTCCACCAGAGGAAGGGCGGCGTCCACAGCATTCCACGCAGGGGTGGCCTTGAAAGACATATGCAGAGCTGCCACGTGGAGCACTCTGCATACTTTCGCGAAACACTACTGCCTGACTGAAGATACCAACAAAGAAACTGCAGTTGGACAGGCAGTGCTCCGCCATCTCTTTGTATGTAGGTAGGATCAGCCTCCTTTCCCACTTTTCCCGAAGTATGTAACCGTTGTGTTGCTGCATGGTAAAGGTTTGATCAGAAATATGTTTTTCTGTAATTATGCATATCTGTTTATAATGGTGGCATGTTTTAACTGCTTTGTATTCTATTCAAGCATCTGAATCTATGAAAGATCCAATGCTGGAGAAGTCTTAGTTACTTACCTGTAACTGTATTTCTCCAGCATTGGTATCTTTCATAGATTCACATGCGCCCGCCCGCCTCCCCTGAGAGGCTGCTCCTATGCTCGGCATCCATCATACTGTAATCTCTACAGTTCAAAATCTGAAGATGGCTGCCGGGGGCGGAGCTTAAGCCCTGCCACCTCATTGGCTGGGGCCATAAAGGACAAAAGTGAGGTGGAGGGACTACACAATGAAGTGGCTCATGGGCTATAATGGGCTATGTACATGCACTGCTAGGTGGCAGTGTATTAAAAAAAAAAAAAAAAAAAAAAAAAAGTATTATTTAATTTATCACCGAGGATTCCCAGTCTGACGACGGGGAATATTCAAGCATCTGAATCTATGAAAGATACCAATGCTGGAGAAATACAGTTACAGGTAAGTAACTAAGACTTCGGTTCCGGCTGGGTTTATTTGCCATTTCTTGTTGTAAAAGTCTTTCTCGTGTTTTACTCCGCACACCAAACCAGTTTTGATTCCTTTGTTTACTGTCTTTTCGCGGGCTTCTACGCAGAAGCCCTCCTTAGGCGCCTGTATGTCTGGGGGGGACAGGATGTGAGGGAGGGGTTTAGTACTCCCTGCACAGGGTCTCCTTGGAGACCCAATGTCGCACTCTGAAATGATTGGCTGTGGTGACTGTCCCGGCGGGACAGCCACCCCGCTGTGTGATTGACAGCCAGGCTGTGTAAATGGGGGGGAAAACTGCATAAAAAGCAGGTCTCTGGGGCTGGAAAGGCAGAATCGCCGCTGGAACGAATGAACCATCGCAGAGCTGTCTGAAGAGGACCCCTACCATGACTGAACCGCCCGGTGAAGCCCTGATGTAGGACCGAATCCTTGTACACCAACGACAGAGAAGATCCTCCAGGAATCTTCTTCCCCTGAGCTGGGGGACCAACCAGTTCGCTCAAACTGCAAGCCAGGACTCCCTCCTCTGGTCGAATTTGCTGTACAGAGCTACAATGGGCCAGATATCCAGGAAGGTCGGACCCTGCTTGGGGTTTTAAGGAGAACACCTTTTATTCGTTGCTTTGCTCTGCTGCTGGTTTCTTCAGTCTGACAGTCGCTTCAGGAACCGTGAACCTGCAGGAACTGCCAGGAACATCCACCTCCGCTACAGCTTCTTCTCGTCTTTTAAAGGTACTTTGCAAACCCGGTTGTTCGTTTCGTTCAGCCGTGGGGAAAGTGTGTGAAATCTTTCTCCAATCCGAGGGCTTGTCCTTCTCTACTCTTTAAACTAACCTTTCTGCCGACCAACTTCGTCTGGAACTCTTGGCAAAGACTTAACTGCAAAAGACTTTTGTCCTATTGATTTGGCCCTATGCCTTTTTGATTTTATTCCATCACTGTAGTTCCTCTTTCTAGATTGCCCTGCTTACTACTAATTTTGTCTTTCCCTCGCTTTTAAATTTCTGGAGTGCCATTTTGCTCCCACTTCCTTTGTGAGCCTAACTTGTCTGGAATCTATTGGAAGTGGTGTGGTATATTAAGAGTGATTTTTGAACTGCTTTACTTTAGTGAGATGTTATACAACTGATGTGTAAATAAATGTATATTCTTTTACTCAGAAACCTTGAGTCAGTGTTTCTTTGAATCATACTAATTGCTGTCCTTTGTGTAACTATTGATACTGCTCACTTGCTCTTGAGATAAGTCTGGCTGTTCAGCCATCGCTACCACTTTACTGTGTAGTACAGGCTTGTACCAAAGGTGTATTTTGAAGGGATTGTGTCCTCTGACGTATTCCTTATCTTTGATAATTCATCTCCAGCTTGCTGGCCTCGGAAATGTTTTCTCTGTAGAGGGCGCTGCGCGTCGACGTCCGCCGAGTCGATATCCCTCGACAGCCACCGTATCGGTGCCGACGTCACCATGCCCATAAATAGCCACGCACGGCGTCCGTTGCTCATTTCCGTTTTTCCGCGCTTCGTGGGGCCTCGGAATATCATTGCTCAGTTCAGTCTGATAAATCCTCTTATATTTACTTGAAAAATACCAACTCTTCTTCATCGGAAACGACGACTCCGCAGTCCGGCTTCAAAAAATGCAGAGACTGCAGAAAGAAAATGTCGATAACGGATCTGCTTGTGGTGCTTGGGAGTTGAGCACCATTGTTCGGAGTGTGAGGACTGCATGTCCATGACAGCGAAAGCCTTGAAGGAGCGCAAGGGGAAGCTCGAGAGAGGTAAGTCAGTCAAAACCACCTCGAAAGTTTCTTCGGCCGAGGCATTTGTCTCCTCGCCGTCGAAAGCATTCCCATTCTAGGTCTCGAAGTAGCTCCCACCATTCGTCGAGATCTAGACACTCAAAGAAGAGACGTCGAAGATCCCCTTCCTCGTCATCTTCTGTTTCCCCAGAAGGGGTCTCCTGCCCCACAAAACACAGCTCTCAGGCTGAGTGGGAGGAATTCCGGATGAAAATGCTAAGCGTCTTTGAGAAAGCGGCCTCGACCCCCTCGAAGACAGCTGAGGGTGATACCCCGGGTGAAAAACCCAAAAAACTGAAACGCTGCGAGTCGCTGCACCCGGCGAAAGAGTCCACCCGAGAGCGCCATGGGCCATCGGGTAAGAAGGCACCATCTTCGACGCCGTCGTCGAAGATCCCTTCAACGCATGGATCGGCGCCATCGACGCCGTTGTCGAAGGGTTCTTCGACGCACCGGTCGATCGAATCGACGCCATCGCCGACGCCGATAAAAGAGAAAACCACGGCTACTTCACAGCCAACGATTATACCAAGAGCCTCCGGCACGACGCCGAGACAGTCGTCGACATCCTCGAGTAGGAACCCGATCCTCTCGGGTTCTTCGAGGCCTCATCCAGTTTTCTCGACGCCTTTCTCTGCGCCTTTGAAGCCTGTCACATCTGCGTCAACGACATCGACGTTTTCTCACCCAATAATGACAAGTTTGGCTCCTTCTGCCTTAGAAATGGGTTTTACACCATGTCTGAGGTCAGAGTACCCCGGATTATCTTCAATCTATGAAGAAGGGGAGGATTCTGACCAGGAAACCTTCGGGTTTCAGAGGACCACACTACCTTTTTTCAGAGGATTTTACCTCTGAGCAAAGAAGGTTGAAAGATCTACAGGAATCATTACATGAGGCAAGTGGGCTGGACACTTCCCCAGAACTGGAGTTTGTCAAACCAGACCCAGGGGAACATGCCAAAACACCCTATAGAACCCTGATGCAAGGATTATTGAATTTATGGGTTGGTCTGCGCCTTCACCTGTTTTTCAACAGGATGACTTGACAGACCTACTAGACAAAGGTCCACAGGAGGATCCTGTGGTCCCCTTTCATGAAGCCTTGCAAAGGAAGATTTCATCAAATTGGGAAACTCCTGAGGTTATCCCTGCAGTCAATAAAAGATTGTCAGCCAAGCATAGGGTAGCTGCATCTGACCCTGAATACTTATCAAAACACCCGACTCCAGAGAGCCTGGTGGTTCAAGCGGCAACTTCATCAAGAAGCAGATCTGCTTACCCTACTGTCCCACAGGATAGAGATGACAAAAGGTACGATTATATGGCAAAAAAGTATTTTCTGCTTGTAGTATGGCGTTGAAGTCCAACGCCACCTGTACGCTCGCCAGATTGAGTCACATACTGTGGGAGTGTGCTTCATCAGCGGCTGAGTGCATACCGGAAGGAGAGGAAAGGGAAGCCTTCCTTAACATCATTAAAGATGGCAAAGATGCCATGTACGAATCACTTCAAACTGGCATATATTCCGCTGATAGTATCAGCAGGGCCATGGCAGCAAGTACGACAATCAGCAGGCATGCGTGGTTGCGAAAGTCTGGCTTTGCTCCAGATGTACAGGCCAGACGTTTGAATATGCCCTTTGACGGCTCTTCTTTATTCGGTAAAAAGGCTGATGACAGTCTGGAAAAGTTGCAAACATCTAAAGCTGCGGCAAAATCTTTAGGAGCTGCAATCTGCCAAACTCCTTTTCTCCCCTCAGGAACCTCTGGGAGAGGAAAGTCCTTTCGCTATTATTCCGCATTCGGGAAAGGCAGAGGACAGCCGGCTCAAAGAGGCCAAAGGAGATCCACCCGAGGTGGACGGGTCAAAAGTACTAAAGCCGCAGCAGCAGCAGGTGCCTCTTTACCCTCGGCATCTGCATCAGCCGCCCCAAACCACTCTGAGGTCTTTCCACACAAAACATCTGTAGGGGGCAGGTTAACTCACCATCTGACGGAATGGCAGGCTATTACGTCAGATGCTTGGGCATTGGAGACAGTTGCCCAGGGTTACTGCCTACCCTTTCTACACATCCCTCAGAGTCATCCCCCGGGGCACAGCTCTCTAAAAGTTCCAGATCCGCTCCTCTTGCAGGAAATTATAGACCTGCTAGAGAAAGGTGCAATAGAACTGGTACAAGGGCTGGTACTCCCCATACTTTCTCATACCAAAGAAGGACGGAGGACTGAGACCCATCCTGGACTTACGAGAATTGAACAAGTTCCTCAGGAAGGACAAGTTCAAGATGGTAACTCTCTCTCAGATCGTTCAGGCCCTCCAGCTCCAGGACTGGCTGGTATCTCTGGACCTTCAGGATGCTTATTTCTATGTGCCAATCCATCTCAAACACAGGAAATACCTGAGGTTCGCAATTGGCGGTTCTCATTATCAATTTCGAGTTCTGCCATTTGGGCTGACCTCCGCCCGAGGGTCTTCACCAAGCTGATGTTGGTAGTGGCTGCAAGTCTAAGGAGGGAAGGGCTCCACGTCTACCCCTACCTGGACGATTGGCTGATCAGAGCTGTATCTTCGGAACAAGCTCAGATCCAGCTAGATTATGTCTGCCACTTCCTTCACAAACTGGGCTTCTCCCTCAATTAAAAGAAGTCACAGATGATAACATCACAGAGACTCCACTTCATTGGAGCGGTCCTAGACACTTCCCTGGGAAAAGCCTCGCCACCAGAGGTGAGGGCTCAAGATATTCTTGAGGTTGCTAGGCCTCATGGCATCCTGCATCTTCCTTGTGCCAGAGGCTCGCCTGAGAATGAGATCTCTTCAGTGGGCACTGAGAACTCAGTGGTCGCAATTCTCAGGGAGAATGACAGATCTCCTCCGGATTCCGGACAAGGTAGCCCACGACCTTCAATGGTGGGCCTATCCAGAGAACATCTTGAAAGGAGAACGGTTTTGGCAACCATGGCCGGAGATAACAGTAGTCACAGACGCCTCACTCACTGGTTGGGGAGCCCATGCCAACGACTTGACCATCAGGGGAGAAATGTCCTGATAATGACGGACAACACGGTGGCCATGCACTACCTCAACGTAGTCACTGCCACTGTGCAGAGAGGCAATGCAGCTCTGGTTTTGGGCAATTCAGGAAGGAATCTCTCTATCGGCAGTCCACCTAGCCGGTGAGAAGAACCTGACAGCGGGCGCTCTGAGCAGGCAGAGCACAGTCTCCCACGAGTGGGAGCTAGCTCAGGAAGTCCTTCAAGAGCTCTTCGCCCTTTGGGGAACCCCTCAGGTGAATCTGTTCGCCACCAGCACCAACAGGAAGTGCGATCTGTTCTGTTCAAGGGAATTTCCCCCGAGAGGAGCTCTAGGGGACGCGTTCGTAGTGGACTCAGAGTTCCCACTTCTTTACGCGTTTCCGCCAGTCCCTGTTATTCCTCAAATGATCAGGAGGTTGAGCAGATTCTGGAAAACCATGATCCTAATTGCCCCGGACTGGGCCAGGAGAACTTGGTACCCGGACCTTCTAGATGTGTCCATCTGTCCTCCAATCCATCTTCCACTCAGAGAATCTTCTCTCACAGAAGGGAGGTCAGGTTCTCCATCCAGACATCAGAACCCTCAACCTTCACGCTTGGCTTCTGAAAGGTTGAGGTACAAGGATTGGGTCCTTCCTGATGACTTCATGGAGGTGTTGCTTTCGGCCAGAAGGCCAGCAACAAAGTCTTTATACCGCTGCCGTTGGAACAAATTTTGCAGCTGGTGTAGAGAAGAAAATATCAACCCTTTTTCATGTGGTACACCAACAGTGTTCTCGTTTCTACTCTACTTGGCAAACTCAGGCCTTCAAGTTGGCACTGTAAAAGGCTGTCTCGCAGCGCTTTCAATCTTCAAGCGCACTGCGGAGGAACCATCGTATTTCAAACTATCTCTAGTAATACAATTTCTCAAGGGATTAACTAATGTTTATCCTCCAAGACCATTCCAAGTTCCCTTATGGGACTTAAATTTAGTCTTAAATTTCCTAATGGGTACTCCATTCGAACCACTCCACTCTTGTTCGCTGAGATTTCTCACTCTTAATATTGTCCTATTGGTAGCACTAACATCTGCTAGGAGGGTGAGTGAATTACAAGCCTTCTTGTAAACCCCCATACAATTTTCCATAAGGACAAAGTTGTCCTACAGGTGAAGCCTAATTTCCTCCCAAAGGTGGTTTCTGAATTTCACATCACTCAGAAAATTACCTTACCTTCTTTCTTCCCTCCTCCCAATCCGGGGAAAGAGGAAGAAAGGCTACATAGGCTGGACCCAAGGCGAGCTCTGAGCTTTTACATCAGCAGACAGGCTAGGATTAGGCAAGAAAGACCAACTGTTTGTAGGATTTTCAGGTCACAAGTTGGGACTACCCATAACAAAACAGACCATTTCCAGGTGGATTATTTTGGCCATTCTGGAAGGTTACAAACTGGCAGGGAAAGAGCCACCCCAAAATCTTAGGGTATCAAGGGTACCGCAGCCTCCTCAGCCCTCCAAAGAGGGGTACCGGTCTGAGACATATGTGCGGCTGCCACATGGTCGTCCGCACATACATTCACAACATTTTACAACCTGGATTCCTCCACTAGTCAAGAGACCAGATTTGGCAAAGCCGTATTACTTCGGTTCATTCCTAAAAGGGACACATGACATTATTACTCCCACCTCCAATTACATGCCACTGCTATGGGAGTCTATCAAAGATAAGGAATACGTCGGAGGACACAATCCCTTCGAAGAACAAGTTACTTCTTACCTTGTAACGTTCTTTCGATGGGATGTTCCTCCGACGTATTCCTTATCGCCCCTCCCATCCATCCCCGCAGTAATACTTCCCTTGTGGTTGCAGCTTATGCTCCTTCAAGGTCAATAACCAATTCAGGCATGACTTATCTTATGCTACAAAACAGAACTGAGCAACGGACGCCGCGCGTGGCTATTTATGGGCATGGTGACGTTGGCGCCGATACGATGGCTGTCGAGGGACATCGACTCGGCGGATGTCGACGCGCAGCGCCCTCTACTGAGAAAAAATTTCCGAGGCCTGCAAGCTGGAGACGAATTATCAAACATAAGGAATACGTCGGAGGAACATCCCATCGAAAGAACGTTACAAGGTAAGAAGTAACTTGTTCTTCTACTGTCACTTGTAGTCTTAATTGTGTGTGGTGTTCCCAAAGGGTACTAGCATCTTGGTTAGTGCCTCGTTGTACTTTTCTACCAGCTTTTCCGGGCTATTGGAGCTGTTTGTGGAAGACATAATTACCTGTAGACAGTTCTTAAATTGAGGGGGCTTGACCTTCTTTTTTTTTTTCCCGATTGTACACCAACGTAGCAGAGTTGATACGTTTTTGGGACTTCCTTTAGGCAAATTGAAAATTCCACAATGGAATTAGCAGACCATAAACGCAGAGATTTTACGTCTAGATTTCTTGAGATACCCAATCTAAAATGTTTCCAAAAGTAGCAGTAGGTTTGTCATTTTCTACTTTACACCCTAGTTCAAGAAGGGATTCTTCCAATAAGATCACTTCTTTATCCTTAGGATTATGAAGCCATCTATTTATATTGCCAACTACCAGCGTGGTGCAATTCGGCCATTGATATTTTTTTTTACACATAATTAAGTATCATTCTAAAACCGCCATGCCAATGGTAGGAACGTTGGCCTCCGATAGCCATGTTTCAGTTAGGCAGAAGATATCAAGATCTTGTGAGATTAATAGTTCATGAATATCCACTGCATGTTTGTTTTAGAGATCTCGTGTTTAGCAGGGCCACTTTGATTTTGCGACCATCAACCACATTCCAAGGGCAACCTGAAATGGTGGATTTTCCCTGGATGGTGTCTGGGAGGAGGGGGATCTTTGGTGTATCGCCCCGTTCATTCATGATTCAGGAGTCACTGAGATGATGGCGATTATCTCTTTCCCCACCTCCATCATGGTGCTGGTAGGCGAAGAGGGGGCGGAATTGAGTTTCAATGACTAATATCGATCAACAGTAGCAAGCCGGGCCACTTTTTGAGCGACCAGTAACGGGAAAGTTCAGGAGAAAAACTCATACCTGATCACTGTTATTTATCAAGGTAGGAGAGGTCAATCGTGTTCCCCAGAGTCATGAGTCTGTGTATTATAATGCTGCCTGCGTCACCGGGCGATAACTGGCAAAGACCGGCTTGTCCCTGGTGAACCGGCGCTGGTGTGCCTGGTAGCAGGACAAATAGAATGCTGGGGCAGCTGGGAATTGTAGTTTTCCTGCCCACAAGCTTGTTAACAAGGCAAGATGCAACAATGGAAGTGTCGATCTACAAACACACTGTGACTCGAGCAATTTCATGCATTTGGTTAAAGGGTACACATTCACACTTCAGTCAAGATATAATACTTCAAATGAGATGTGGAATCACAGTTCTAACATTCCAACTGGCAGATTTAAGTTTCAAATCTAGATCCATTTGTAAATCTAAGCACAAAGTCCCTGACTCATTCACATTCAAATCAAGCAAAGCAAACACTAATTGTCAATAAAGTAACAAAGAGTCTAGCGTTCCCAATATATGTCAAGAGGAAGTTGTCCCTGGTGTTGTAGTACAATTGCTCAGGTTTGATGTCAGAACTGGATGAATACAATATGACCATCTAGGTGGGCTATCACTATTCAAAGAGTATAAGGTTAGTCTGCTGTTTTCCTTATTTGACTATGTGACACAATTAGTTCTTAGTTAATGCTATTCATCTGCTTTAAATTTTGTCTGACCGGCAATATAGGTCAGAGTCATGAACATGCAACCAATCTGCCTTTGCTGTTCCTACTGCTGAAAATTAAGTCTGAAGCTGAAAAGCCACCTGCCCCTTTTCATAATATATTCAGATCTCATAAAAAGTATAAAGCAGAGATTAGAGTCCATTGTGGAATTCTGCACATTAATTTGTGGACTAATGGAAGGTCACGAAGAAATGCAGAGTAAGTTGGGCTCTATGAAAAGTGTAAGTAATAGGTAGGATGGGAGGGAGTAAAAAAACACAGACAGACGAAAGATAGGAAGAATGGATAGAAGGGGAAGAACAATGGCAAGGGAGGAAGAATGGATTGAGAGTAGGAGGAAGGAAGGAAGACTGACTGTAAAAAGTGTTAAGAAAGATTCTTTAGTTTTGCAACTTTCCCATTGCTTTCAATAGGGCCCACAGTATATATGAGGGTTATTTCAGTCATCAAATGTGTATTGTATTCTATTGTATTCGTCATTTATATAGTGCCCTTTCACCATTTGTATGGCATCAATGCGCTTTGTGGTTGGAACACCCTTGGTAACGGCAGTCCATGTGTAAGAGGTTCTAAGAGTTTAAATTAAAGATGCTTGTGTGCATTTTCACCGGGTTAGTACTAAGGTGGGCCGGCTAGGCTCCAGTAGGCAGCCCAGGGCTCTGTGTGCTCTGTGTGCGTGTGCATTTCTAGGTGATTTGTGACATGGGCTAAGTGGTGTTTGTGTCCAGAAAGGACACTTCATGTGCCTATGGGGCTAGGATGCTTTGGCCAAGGATCTGCGGTATGTAATTTGGTTGTAGAGGTGTTGCTCTGTAGGCTATTCTGGAAGAAGTAACCACGAAGCAGTGTGTGTGGCTCAGCTGATTTGTTTGTAATGTGTTTGAGTGCAGAACCTGAGTACATGAAAAATGAAATATCTGCAAATTCATTTAGCTAATGAAATTGATCAAACTATACAATCAGTAAGGCGGCCATGTAGAGGGACGTGCTCCGGAGGAGCTCCCGTGATCCTTTGTCGATCCGTTCGGAATAAGAGTGTCTGCGGGTCCCTGCCGGCGTTGGAAAACAATATCCCTGCCTATGAAAGTAGGAAGCACACTCGCTAAAATTATGGGACATTTGCGTTGCACTGCTGCGAAGATCCAGGCGTTCGAGTTTATGAGCGCTGGCATGGACTGAAAGCAAAATGGCGGCGCGAACAAAGGGAGCTTCAGGACATCTGCAGATGCTGCTACAATAACGGAACGAGAGCCCTGCTGATCGTTATACTACCCGAGGACGTGTGCACCCCGAGCGGGCACATACACGGCTGTAGTTTATTAAGATCTGCGGATAGAAAAAGCAAACTGATGGCGGGCGCCGACCCGCGGTGAAGCCGCCGATGGAAGTTGCCGTAGATACATTGTATCAATATCTCCGAAGAGACTAGCGCTGCGTCTGGAGAATGGTGCTGGCAAGCAGTCTGGCTACAAAGTAGCAGTGGCCCCTGGGATTGGAGCAAAGGGAAATACAGCAGTGGCAGCACACTGGGAAACTGGAGACCAGATTTGAACACTAAAGGGGCTGTTTACAGCTCAGCACAGAAGACCCACACGACCCACACTGCAGGAAGCTGTGCTGCCCGTGGAAAGTGTGGTGGCCAGCGCAGTGAGGCGTGCCAAAACACTGGAATCCAGGCACACTTTGGAGGGCCATCTCCTAGAAGTATAGGTGGCATTGCACCCAGAGGCCAGACAACAGAAGAGACCAATCTGGGGCAATTGCTGTTCCCCAGCCACAACATAAGGCTGACTCCCCGTCTTAGGACTGAGGCCAACATTTCTTGGCTGGTCTGTGGCCTGGACGGCCGCCGGGCCCATCAGAGTGTCGAAAGGGGGGTGCGATGGGCCACTGGGTGTACATGACCACCGGCCAACTGAAGGACTACAAAATACAAGTGGTGCGACACGGAGGGTGTGAAGATACGTGGGAGGACACAGCCACTCTGGAAGGGAGGCAAGCAAAAGGCCACACTGGAATACAGCGGTAGCGGCCCCTGCAGCGCCAAGAGTGGCCCGACGCCACGCAGACTTTTAGCACGAAGGGTGGCACTGCTGGCTCACGCCCGCACAATTTAGCATGGCAACTTCTAAAGTGGTCAAACCCAGAAAAAAACCACCCACGCTGGAGGCCTATGCTAAATCGTCCCCCGGTGCTGAGGGGAACAAAAACAAGGATACCACTACGGCAGCAGCGGAGACACTAGGCACGATCCAGGAAGTGCTGGCAGCGATAGCGGATCTGAAAATTGCCTGGGAAACCAAACTGGGCCTGGCAATGACTGAACTGAAAGAGGGTCTGGACCTAAAGGTCTGGGCAGTCCAGGAGGAAGTTAATCTGCTGAGACAGGACGTGCGGACGCTTGCTGAGCATACTGGAAACTTGGAAAAGGAAAGGGCCCTTTCCTTTCCGACCTGTGGGCGGCATGTGCCGCCCACAGGTCGGAACTCCATGCCCTTGTGCAGAGGGTAGGCAACCTGTAAAGCAGGGCGGAGGAGGCGGAAGGGCGCACTCGGCACAATAACATTCGTATTGTTGGCCTGCCGGAAGGAATAGAGGGCCCTAATCAGACAGAATATGTGGAAACCATGCTCCTGCAGGAGATAACTGGCGGTGCATTGACCCAAGGGTTTGCAGTTGAGAGCGCTCACAGGGCCTTGGCGAGGAGACTGCCCCCAGGAACTCCCCCACGGCCACTGATTGCCAAGATTCTGAATTACCGAGACCGGCAGAAGATACTTGAATTTTTCCGGAGGAGAGGGAAGATCGAGAGGGTCGGCAACAATCACGGCGTACCCGGACTATACTTTGTACGTGCAGCGCAGCAGGATGAACTACGGGACGGTGAAAAGGAGGTTGAGAGAGGCAGGCCACCGTTACATGTTGCTCTACCCAGCCAAATTGAAAGTGTTCTACAAGAACAAAACCCTGTTTTTTGAGACGCCGAGAGATGCGATGGACTGGCTGGACATGCAGGGTCGCCCCCAAGAACCGGATGTCCAGACGGGAATCGCAGGAGATAAGTAGTGCGCGAATGGGCCATCCCTTGGGATATGGCTCAGACACTGGGACTTGAGTATAGCGTTTTTAAATAAAGCTTGTGGGAATGTGTTCTAAGAAACATGGGCCGGTGGGACCCGTGAAACGCAATAATCCTAGTTCAGGTGAGCGGGAGCTCCTGGAGGGCAATCCTAATACCCCTTAGTAGTATATTTAGTTAGGTCACTGGTAGTACGGTGACGACCCGCGGGATCCTAGTCCTCGTTTACGGGATAGGAACAGACGCGGGTGGGCCTGAGATCCAGGGATGGAGTTGGGCATTTGTTGAGGCCGGATAGGGTGGGGGAGGGGAAGGGTTGTGTGCAGTGGGGCGGAGTTGGGGACAGGGGAAGGGGAGAGTTGTGGTTGGGAGGGAAACGAGTCGGACAACGTGCCATTGGAGTAGATAGTGGAGGAAGAGGTGAGGGGGGAACGAGCCTAGGGGCACCGAGACAGAAGTGGGATTTGTATTGCATGCATCATGCCAATGGCATCGGGTAATCTTAGAATTGTTACCTGGAATGTGCGAGAACTCAATAGTTACCTGAAACGCAATAAGGTGATGATGTACCTGAGGAGAATTCAGATTGACATAGCTCTGCTACAGGAAACCCACCTACTAAAGAGAAACTGGAGGGGATCAAGAGAAAATGGAGAGGCAATGTCATAGGGGCCACATACTCTACATATGCAAGAGGGGTAATTACATGGGTGGCACCACACGTGCCATTTCAGCTGCTCAGCTCGTCAGATCCAGAGGGCAGGATGGTGGTGGTGGCGGGACTCCTGGAAAATAGAGAGGTAAACATCATAAATGTGTACGCCCCCAACCATGACACAGCGGCATACTTCAGATCCCTATATAGCAAAATTAGCCCCATGGTGGGTGAAGCAACGGTGTGGGGAGGGGACTTTAATTGCACCCTGAATCCCAGGGAAGACGGAGCAGATGATAAACTAGAGAAACCGGCGCTGCAGCCAAGGCACTGTTGACACTGCTGACAGACCTTGGCCTAGAGGATGTGTGGAGACGATTGCACCCAGCGGACAGGCAGTATTCGCATTATGCAGCACCTCGGGACCTTTACTCGAGGCTGGATTATGTGTTTGCGGAGGCCGGCATTATGGGAGAAATGGTGGGCACGGAATACAAGGCCCGGGTGCTGTCTGACCATTCACCTTTGGTCGTCGAATGGCGACATCAACCCCCCAGAGCGCGGATCCCGACATGGAGGCTCAGAACTGAGGCCTTATAGGATTCGGGATTTCCAGAGGACCTGAGGGAGGCCATTGAGGAATATTTTGAAATTAATACTGACAGTGTACGCTCCGAGGGAACAGTATGGGAAGCATTCAAGGTGGTGGTGCGCGGGGTGGCTATATCCAAATCCAAAGGGCTCCAAGGGGGTATTGAACAGGAACTTCAAGAAACAGAAAGAGGGCTTGGTACAAAGAGGGGGGACCACCAGTGGGGAAAGCGCCAGGATTAGAGAGTTACAGATGACCTGTAGTGAACTCTGGGACAGATTATGCAGACTAATTTACAAGAAATATACAGAGAGCTACATGCAGGGGGAGACCAGCCAGGTAGACTACTGGCCTGGTTATACAAAAATGAGACCCCCCGTCCGATGATCAGAGAGGTCAGGGACGTGGAAGGCCAAATCCATAATACCCAGGAAGAAGTAAACGGAGTTCCTCAAGTATTATAGACGACTATATGAGGATGCAGGAGAAGAAATGAGCCAAGAAATACAGGAAACAATAGAGGACGTAGGGCTGCCCACCTTAGATGATTTGGAACGCGCGGCGCTAGACGCCCCCATCACCTCAGACGAACTGGAGACGGTTATCCAACACCTGCCCACATGTAAAGCGCCTGGGTCGGATGGGTTACCCAGTGAGTTTTATAAAACATATAAGCAGGAGCTACTTCAGCCGCTACTCGCCATGCTTAATGAGGCCTATGAGCAAGGGGAACTGCCAGCGTCTCTCAGTGAGGCAGTAATCATCCCGCTTCTGAAACCAGGCAAGCCAGACACGGACTGTGGGTCTTAGATGCCCCTGTCTATGCTCAATCAAGACAGTAAAATACTCACGGCAGTGCTGGCTAATAGGTTAAAGAGGGTAATTGGCAAACTGATACATACGGACCAAACAGGCTATGTCACTGGTAGAAACATTACAGATAACCATAGGAGGCTACACCATATCATTGATCAGGCTGAGGGAGACCCGGGTGAGATGGCTATCGTGTCATTGGACGCGGTCAAAGCATCCGAACGGTGGCCATGGCTGAAAGCGGCCCTGAAGGGATACGGGTTAGGGCCAGGATATACCAGATGGGTCCAGATGTTATATAGCTCCCCGATTGCGAGAGTTAAAATGGGAACCATAATCTCTGATAAATGGCAGCTCAGCAGGGGGACCAGACAGGGATGTCCCTGGTCGCCCATGTTATACATTTTGGCATTAGAGCCGCTGGCAAATATGCCTGCGACAACAATACGGGGAGGTGGGGATCCGAACGACAGGCGGCACACATCTGATATCATTGTACGCAGACGATATGCTCCTCTATCTGCGCTACCCTGAGGAGAACCTGCAGTATTTGTTGGAGGTGATGAACCGTTATGCCACCCCCTCGGGAATATCGGTGAACCCCGGGAAGTCCAGTTTGTTCCCCTTGGGTAGATATAGGAACACCCCACTGGAGAGATTACCCATCCTGCAGATACCCTGTCAGCCTGTGACATTCCGGTATCTGGGCGTAAATGTTTACCATAAAATAGAGATGGAGCACAAACACAATACAGTCGGGGCAGTCGAGGGCATTAAGAATAGCATGGTGTTCTGGTCTCGGCTACCCCAGGGCATGATGGGAAGAGCAGCCCTGCTCAAAATGGTGGTTTTGCCCAGACTTTTGCATTTTTTTGTGAATGTCCAGTTCTTGGTTCCCAGACGCTTTTTTGTGAGACTTCACAGCATATGTAGGGGCTTCCTATGGGGCAACTCCAGGAATAGGGTAGCCCTGTGGAAATTGCAAAACACAAATGATAAGGGGGGCATAAACCTGCCGGATTTTGAATTGTACTACTTAGCGGGACAGCTGTTATATGTGGCTAGGTGGTTGTCTGCGGAGGACTCTGCGGAAGCCAGGTTTTTACGAGGTGTCTCTGCCCCTTACTTCCTAAACGAGACAGTGTGGCTGCATAGAACAAAAGTGGCAGAGAGGGGGAGATTGTTGATGCTGGGCTGGGAGATCTGGCGCAGAGCATGGAGAACAGTGGGCGACCCAGACCCGCTCTCACAGCAAGTTCCGCTGGTGGCGCTATGTGGGGCAGACTCCCAACTGCTTAAAGGGGTCCGCAGATACTGGGAACCAATGGGCATAGCTACCCTCGGAGATATATGGCAGGACGGAGAGGCAGTGGAATTTCAGAGGTTGCAAGAGGAGACAGGGGTGCATGGAGGCCAATTTATTACCTACACTAGACTTATCAAACGGTTGAGAGAGGGGTGGCCTGAGACGGTGTTAACGGAAGAACCTGATGCCACTTTGGAAATGATGTATGACATCTCTGAGGGGGGGGGCACGAAATATCGAGGATATATGCGCTCCTGAGGACGTAAGCAGGGAAGGAGCTGCCCCAACTGAGGAATGCCTGGGAGGAGGAGGTGGGAGAACCTATGACAGAGGAACAGTGGGATAGAGCCCAAAGGTACCACAAGAAGGTGTCCCGGAACGCAAGGCTCCAGAAGATCCAGCTGTATGTCACCCATAGAGCCTATTTGACCCCCGGAAGAATAGCCAGGTTTGGAGGCTCGGCTATACAGAAATGCCCCAGGTTCGGGGAGGAGGAGGCAGGGTTGCTGCACATGTTCTGGGCCTGCCCTGAGATACAGAGATTCTGGGAAGAAGTAAGGGTGAGAATGGCTGGCGGGGGAGTGGAGCTGGAGGTGAGATCTGCTTGGGCATGCATGCTTGGGAGTTTTCCCAGGCCACGTACTTCAAAACACATCAGTAAAATGAAAGATCTGGCCTACATTCTGGCCAAGCACAGAATCGCAATGAGTTGGAAAGCGGCCCACAGGCCTAGGGTGGAGATTTGGTGGGCGGACCTCTTGAGATGGGCGGAAGCAGAAACTGTGGTATGGTTTGAAGCTGTTACTAGGGGAGGAGAAGAGGAAGTAGGCCCCCTGATAGCCTGGAGGCAACTGGTGACCTCAATGGCGAACCTTCACCAAGACCATCACGAAACAAAAGACTCAGATGAGTCGATGAGCACTGAGATTCCCATAGATGCTCATGTAGATGGCACAGATGTGACGGCTCGAGTTTAGGGGCAGGGAGGGGGGAGGACAGTAAATATCTCTGTGTAATATGACATGTGACACGGACTATGAACGTCCTCAAAGGTTGTAATGTTTGTTTTTGAAATAATAAAAATTAATGAGGAACAAATGGAAAGGAAACGCTGTGGGGGGTGTGACGAATTGTGGGATTCAGTCACTTCTCCCAAGGGGGGAGCCTTTTGCTGTTAGGCTAGGGAGGTGAGCCCGCAATGTAATATCCTCCCTAGGGGTAGAAGCAAGGGGAACCTCACTGGGAGAGCCTTCCTCCCCTTCAACACCCCTCCCCCCCTTGGGGGCAGGGACTCCGGTTTCAAAGAGGAATTCCCTAAGTTACTAACCCACAATCCACTACTAACCGCTTCCACCCAACTAAGGTATGAAGAAAAAGCTAATGTTTGTTACTGTGGTGTAGAAACATATCAACGTAAGAAGCAATATGTGTGCAATACTGAGAAGATTGTGCAAGTAATAGAGTACTTGCGCAACAGAGAAAAAGGTTTTTGAAGCTCCGCCTGGGAAGGAGGAGGAGCCCTGCAAGAGAGAGAAGCCCAGGAGTTTTGAATCAGCTGTGCAAAGAGATCTGAAGGAGACCGGGACATGCAGCTTTCCAGCATGGAATAAAGCTGGCATATAAAGGCTACACGAGAGAAGCTTGAAGCGAGAGAAACTGAGGCGATTTACCCAGTCCTAGGTGGTGGCGTGACAGAGTTGGTGGACTGCTAAGCCCAACAATGATGCAGAGAGCACAGACCCGTACAGAGCGGGTGGGAGAGAGAGAAACGGAGAAGCCAACCTGACGAACAAAGCAAAGGAATCCCATCCTGAATGCAGGCCTGGTGACGCTAACCCCAAGAGAAAAAGGTAAAGGGGAAGGCGGGACACCCAGGATGGATACCTGATATAACGAGTGTAAGAATCCTACTCATCCCAGTAAGGACCTAAAGTTAATGTTCCGGAAGACGAGTGGGAAGTCATATGGGAGCACTCATACTCCTCAGTAAGGACGAAATAACAGAGAACACTAAGAATTATTATTTGAACCCTGATACCCGTAACAATACAGAAAGTACAGTAAAGAACCTAGAAAATCATTACTGGCACATTCACCTTCCTCCCAGTAAGACCAAAGAGGTTGGGAGAAGAGAGAATCTTTACTGGCATCTTCCAACTCATTCCAGTAAGACTAAAGAGGCGGCGACAAGTGGAAAGTACTACTGGAACATTCACACTCATTCCAATAAGACTAAATAGGTGGAGAGAAGCGAGAATCATTACTGGTACTCTCCTACTCGTCAAGTTAAGCTGACGAGGCAGAAACAAGTGAGAATCATTACTGGAGAATTCATACTCATCACAGTAAGATTAAAGAAGTGGAGTCAAGTGAGAACTATTATTTGAACATTCATGCTAATCCCAGTAAGTTTGTAGTAATGAAGACAAGTGAGAATCGTTATTGGAATCCTCATTCTCATCCCAATAAGTCAAGTGGAAAAGGAAAGCAAGAAGCCTTTTGGAAACGACTCTAGCCGGCCCGGCCAGGGAAAATTGTGTAAAGAACAAGTAACAAGTGTGATGACCAGAGATGGAGAAGAAGAATCTCAGAAGGGGAAACCAAAGTGTCAAAGACCCGATTGAGATATTGAAGAGCCCTATTACTGAACTGTATAATCTGATCAAAGTAGTTGCCAAGAACTACCTGCAAATAATTTGCTAAAGTGACTGTTCTGAGAAGCAGACCAAAAGAGAAGCGAGTCATTCTCCTGTGCCTTAGTTGGTTTTGATAGTGTTATGGACAGGATAGAGTAGCTTTGGACAGAGGACAGATCTTCTTTTTGGACTCGCTGGTGACTGACTAGCACCCTAGTTTGTGTTAGGAATTGAGAACCCATGGTTTAGGAATATTCAGGAGTTTGAACCTTTTAATTTGTTAAATAAAGTCTTTAAAATGGAAGATGCACGTGTGTGTCCTTCTTCCGACCCAGCACGGAGCAAATATGACAAAGCACCAATTAATTGCCCTGGTAACAGTCAGTCTGTGGTGAGCATGGAGCAAATTATGGTAGGTAATAGGTGAGTAAGTATAGTGGGCAATGTTTCATACGCTTGGCAACAATTTAGCTGGGGCAACCAGGAGTGAAAGCAGTGGGGCAATAATCCGTATGTAATATATCAATGTGGTGTCTTTTCTAGAGATACCAAGTATGTGGATTACTTGTGCCAATTAGGGGAGTTTTCCTTACTTCCTACTGGAAGTAGGACTTAAGTAAGCTATCCAAGTAGTTTGTAGATCCTCAACTCCGAGGCAGAGCATTCAGGCTTATCTTAGAGGAAGATGTGAGTTGTAGGTAAGTGCACAGAATCTAGTTAGACAGGCACAGCAAAGAAGCACTTAGACTAAGTTATATTATTATATTCACACCAGAATCACTTTTAATACTTTAGACGTTTATACTAGAACAGTTGGGAATACTGGATAATACACTTCAAAGGGCACTTTCACTTTGTCCGTGTAAACATTTGTAGCAACGTTAGAAAGGGAAAAGACAATGTTATCATATTATCGGTTATTTCACACTCATGTCGTTTCCAGCGGTTTATACAGTAATGCATTTACTCTGCAAACACGCATAGTAAAGTCACTTAAAGGGAGCAAAATGGTTGGTTAGCGTAACATGAGCTTCGTTCAAGGTTCTAGACAGGGTTTCTTCGCATAGTAAGTCCTTTAAGTCCCAAAACGCAACCCTAACTAAAGGCAGTTCGGTGAGTGCTTTAAGTCTTGACAAGCAATGAATTGAAGAGTTCCTGTGGATTTATTCCAATCTCTAGTGTTATTGAAGCATCAAATTAATAACTAACAAGGGAGACCTATAAAAGTACTTGATGAAGGGACACAAGCAGCGGCTTGAGGCAGAGGTAAGGGGGTTACCTTGAACACCTCTAGGTACACTCCAATGCTCTGGAGCAACTTCTTGGAATCAGGTAAGCAATAGCTTTTTCCCCCACAGTACTTTAAGTTTGACGAAGATGTTCGTGCTGGATGCTCTGCTATCTTGCAGCTCTGGACCCGACCTCCGGATTCCTTGGTCTGATGACCAAAGGAGGACAGTGGATGGGATCTCTCATCACGAGTCTCGAGGGAGGACCTGGGACACGACTTTCAGCAACTTCTTGGTTCACTTTGAAGTTTTGGCGCCTTTTCCGCAGCACCAACAAAGGATACGGATTGCCCGGTCAATCTTCTTCGAGCTGGTCTGGGTGAGTTGTATCAGATCTCTGGAGTGTACTTACACGTTCAGCAAAGATTTGGACGGATTTGGCCTTTCCACAATGATGCACTCTAAACGGCCAGTAGGTCTCCTGGTATTGGGGTTCAGCAGCTCTGGAAACTCCTAGGACCTCGAGAGATGGCTCGATTGAAAGTTTGTCTCGGGACTGGTTGTTCCCACCAGGGGTTGTCCTCTTTTGGATCTCCTCTGTCGCACAGAAAGCGGGGGATCAGGACAGCAGGGATCGCTTCAGTGTTGGAAAGGGTCCGCAAGCGTCTCTGGCCATCTTCTTTGGACACCTCTGCTTCCAGTGATCAACTTGTTTTTCACTCCAGAAACCTTACCTTTTATATACAGTTCCAGCATACACTCCTCTGCAATCTCTCTCAGCATTTTACAGAAAGGGGCGTTTGGAAGTCCAATCAGGGCAGCCAAACCCCCTGTGGGAGCTGGACCTATTCAGGCACTCTGGCAGACAAAGTTCAGGGGCTTGGAAGACTCCTTCCCTACTTACTGCCTGTCCAGACCCTTTGGAGCCTATGCAGGGATATCCAAGGTTTCCTGCCAAAGACAAAACACACACAGGCCTCCCCCTCCCAGAATGGTAGAAGAAGCGCTGATAAAGAACAACCACGCTAGTTATTGCGAAAGAAGGAGGAGGGTCCCAATGTAGTACTTGGGAGCCCTTATTGTGCACCACTGAGGCTATGGACAAAAATACACAATGTGATATGATAGGTTATTTATAATGCGTTCAATACCCAGAGTTGTTGCTACGTGTCGTCTTGCTTCCATGCCGAGCACGTTGCTGCTGAGCTAACCTCCCGAGACCATAGTTGGTAGAACACGTACACTGCCACCAGCCAGGGGCGTTGCTAGGGGGGGCAAGGGGGCTGTAGCCCCTGATCCTTTGGTTGTAGCCCCAGATAGAATCTCAGAAGCTACAGCCAAATGACTAGCTAGCCCCCAGTCCCAACAGTTCTGACATCAGCTTAGCCCCGGGTCTTTTCCAGACCTAGCAACTCCCCTGCCACCAGCCAAAACTAGGTAATTGTCTGTGACTAAAAAGTCACAGGAGCAGATACAATGGGCGATACTAGGTATCCCTTTGACATCCACTGAAGGTGGTGTGTTCCAATCTGTCTAAAAGTTTTTGGGGCGATATTAACTGTAGTTACTTGGCAGATATTAAAAAAAGCATCACAAAGGAGGACCCTGAGGGTCTCCAGCAGCACTGCCCATAAGGAGCTGTATGCTGCAGTAGTAAAACACAGATGCCTTTAAAAGCTATGGAGCAGACAGACTCCATAGTATAGGTAGAATACAAAGAATAGTGTTCCAAAAGACAGAGCCTAAAAGAATAAATGAGTGGAAAAAGGCTTCACTCATTTAGGATTTAAAGAAAAAAATCCAGAAGTCCAGCAGCAAGTGCTGGGGGTATCACTAGGAGAGGGGATGAAGCATAATAATGATAAATCTCCCTAACAGTGCCATTGTCAGCTTTGTCCCCCTGCTGATTTCTTTGTCATATTACTTGGGCAGGACAGCAAGAAAGCCGCTTCCACTTGCCTCTTGGCCAGGAAGAGTGCCCACATCAGACTCTTGGCCCCAAAGGATCGGGCCAGGGAGGCAGCACAGCAGAGGCCAGGTAAACGTCTCATGAAGGAACTGCCATGCTAGCTAGGAGGAGGTCAGGAAGTGAAGCATAACCCTAGGATGAGATCCCATCATCAAAGAAGCAGGGAGCAAGGATCAGAAAGCCAGTGTCTAACCAGTACATCCAAAATACCTTCTAAATCAGCATCAGCATCCGAGGAAAAGAGTTACAGATCTGAGGAAATATCCACTCCGCAAAAGTGATGCTCATGCTAGAGAAAGAAGGAAATCGTTTGAGTGTTTGTGGTGTTGGAAGTGGCTGGTGCAGATGAGCGGTGTGAGCAGTGCTGCTTGACATGTATCCAGGGCCTTTCCTCTAATGGTTTTTACAGCTTTCACAGTGCTACAGTGACGGAATTAGAGGTGCAGCTCGGCAGAGAGTAGAGAACAGCGAGCGCTGATCTGCTGACCCACCTGCACTGAGTCCTTGGAACTAGAGTCAGGGTAATGTTGGCGGCAGAAGCACTCTGGTGGCACACAGGCGAGCCGCGGATGGAGTAAGGTGAGACCTCTGTTGCAAAGCACCAGCTCCGGGACGGGCAGGGTGAGGGCATTCAGCGCCCCTCTGTTTCCTGGAACAGGGTTGCCTCACCAGAGTCCATACCGGGTCCCCCACAAAGGACTGGTGTCTGCCAGTTGTGCCTCCTTGTCCTCATTTGGTTCCTAGGTGGTGGCTAGGTATTCTCTGGCTCATTCCTGTTGTGTTGGCTATTCAGTGATAGTGTATAATGTATAATTAAGTCCTCTATGCTGAGACTGGAGTCAAGAGTCCCAGTACTTGCTTTGTCTTTGCCTGTTAAATAGAACACTGTTTTCACTAAACAAGTGCTGCAAGTGTGTTGGCCGTGTGGAGACCCTGCTGTTCAGTGAGTCTCTTGCAGTGCCTTCAGAAGAGGCGGTCCCTGACCTTAAAACCTGCCTCGACTTTAAAAAAAAAAAAAAAAAAAAAAATTAAACTTCCTTTATTGTTTTTTTTAAACAGTAGTTTACAGACTTTTACTTACATTGCTTATCATTAACCAGTCAATTCTGTCTGTATATTCCACACCCACAAACCCCTATCCCCCACCCTCATCCCACCCTGATAACATGCTAACATCATACATCGACTTCGAGTATATGCATCCACTGTTGCTATTGACTACTTGGGACAGTTATCTATCACTATGCAGTAAGACCCCCCAACTCCTGCACATTACATTTCCACGAGGCGAGGTCAATACTCGGTTCATCTTGGCCTCGGCGAGCTGCTTCCTGCCACACTGAGGTTTCCGCAAGCATCAATTTCTGGAGATCGCCCCACCATAGCCGCACCTCTGTCCTCTTAAGCGCTTTCCACCCCATTGCTATTCTTCGTTTCACCAGGATATATACTAAATCCTTCAGCTTTCTAACATGCTTCCTCTGTTTCGTTCGCACAAAAGTACCTGGCTTCTCACCCTCTGCATGTTGTCTCTACATATTTCCTGTGATTCAGCTTGCCTAGCCTCTCCCAATGTACCAGACATTCCTGCCATTGCCGGGTTATTTCTTGGGCCTTATCGCTGGACAGAACTTCTGAGTGGTCCATGGTCTCTAGTTTAGTTTACTTAAGTCCCCCTCCATCACAGCTTACATACCCATAGCCTTGGCTATCTAAGAGCCTTGCTTCTTAGCTTCCAAGTCGGGATGCATGCTCTGGGGGGGGCGGCATTGCCACGTGACCACTAAGGGTGCATGATACGACAGTACCCGAGCCCTATATTCCGCCATCTCGAATTCACTTACTTGTCTCCTCACCTGTAAATACCTAATCCAATCTTGTGTATAGACCTTTAGGGGCAGTATAGTGAGAATATCCTTGGGAGTGAGGGTGTAGGGTTCGCCATACATCGGTCAATTTGAATGCCTGCAACACCCCATTCAAGGCTTTAGCCGGTGGGGCTGGATGTGTGTTCTTATAGTCTGATCGGTCTAAATTTGTCGTCAACATGCAGTTGACCCCCTCCCCCCCCCCCCCGGCCCCCATATGACTGTACCATCCCTGTGTTTCCCGATCTGGGGGTATAATGAACGAAAATAGGCTGCGGTATCATGATTTGGTGCATACGTATTGATAATGCATAACTCCCTCTGTTCCACAAGCCCTTGGATGATGATGATCATCATCCTACCACCCTCATCCTTGAAAGTCTGCAGGAATTTAAATGGTATGGACGGTGCCACCCAAATTAGAACCCCTCTTGCGAACAGGGAATATGGCGAGCACAGGGTTGTGACACTCCATTTACTAGCTAGCGTGGCTTGTCTATCCTTAGTGAGGTGTCTCTTGCAAGAGTTCTATATCAATCTTCTGGCGTCTCAAATATGACATTCTGGCAAGTTTAATATAACTATTGTGCCCTCTAACATTCTATGTGGCTATCTTAAGGTCCCCCATCCCGTATAAATAATTTTGCACACCTCAGCAGTCCGATGCGTCTATCACATGTCCTTTACATGGGTCTTTAGGCTATTTCTCTTCCAACTACCCCAACTCCCTTCCCACCCCTGTACCCAACAAGTGCCCAGCTCAATACATTGTGCTCAGGCATCGCTGCGTCTCTCCCCTGCCCCTGCTGCTTGTCCCGGGGGCTGAGGTGCGGCAGGTAGATACTTGGAAACTAGTATCCAAAAAACAAATCCACACTCTGGGGGAGGTCACTTTTCCGTGGTACGCTTATGATGGTGTGCGTACTGCTGCTCCTGTTCTGCTTAGGTATTGGTGCCTGTATTCTATGCACATGGTCCTTGTCTCTTGTAATGCGCTGGTACGTCCATGCCATCCCAGCGGTCTTCCTCAGGATTCTCGATGTCTCTCCCTCTCCTCTCGTCTGTTGGGCCTCTCCGCTTGCAAGTTATCCTTGGATGGCCATGCATGAACGTCCTCCGGGTTGTCGAAAAAGAGGGGTTTGCTCTTATTGAACACTTTCGATCTTGCTGGGTACAGTAGCATGTACTTCAGGTTAGCTCCCCGCAGCCTTCGCTTGATGGATGTGAAATGCATTCTTTGTTTTTGCACCTGCAGGGTGTAGTCTGGGAATGCAGTTATATTTGCTGATGCTCGTTGTATTGTGCCGCCTTTCCGGAAATGCTCAAGGATCCTTTCGAGGGGATTGGGTCCTCCGACGTATTCCATATCTATGACATGTCATAGCTGTGCTGCTTCGGAAACTTTTTTCGGCGTCTGCGTCCTGCGTCGATGACGTTGATGCGCCGTCGTCGAGGACCTCCTCCGACGTCATCCGATGTGATAAGTAGGACGCACGACGCCCGTAGCCTCAGTTCCGTTTTTTCCGCGAACGTGTTGCTTCATGTTTCTCGGTTTAAACGCCTCGACTCTTTGGTGTTCTGTTCTTTTCGGTTCTTCGAACCTGTTGGTTTTGTGAAAATCCTTCAGAAGATGTCTTCTAATTCGTCTTCGACCCCGCGTCCGGGTTTCAAGAAGTGCGGGGAGTGTGGGTCCAAGATGTCGGTGACGGACTCGCACGACGCCTGCCTCTGGTGCCTCGGGGAGGCCCACGACACGGATGATTGTATCGACTGCCAGTCGCTCACGTCCAAAGCCTTACGCGAACGTCGGTTGGTCGGGTGTCCAAGCCCCGGAAGTCGAAGTCTGCGGGGCTTTCGACGGATGATTCGAGGGGTGACTCTCCGCGTCATCGTCGGAAGTCTCGTGGGTCTCCTTCTAGGAGTCGGTCTCGCCACTCCTCAGCCTCTTCGAGGCATTCTCGGAAGCGCCGACACCGGTCGTCTTCCAGGTCCTCTTCGGAGGACTCTGCCCGGCACGTTGCTTACCCCTCCAGCCGTGCGACGCCGGAGGAATGGGCTTCCTTCGGGAAGAAGATGCTGGCGATTCTTGAGTCGCAGGGTACTCAGCCGTCCGCGCCCCTGAGTGGGGTCGGTCGTGTGAGGTCGAGAGACACCGCTCGCAAGAGTGGTCGGCACGAGTCACGGGAGAGGTCCCGTTCGGACAAGGGGACTCGTTCTCGACGTACCCGTTCCAGGTCTAGGTCCTCGATGCGTTCGAGACCGTGTGCACCTGTGAGGTCTTCGAAGAAGGCATCGACGTCTGTGGCGTCGAGGGCGTCGACAGGCTTTCTCGAGGCTCTGGCTCCGAGGAAGTCGTCGATGCCGTCGACGCTCAGGTCGTCGAGGGACACGCTCGGGGCTCCGGCCTCGAGGGCTGTGTCGACGCCGCCGATTCTGGAGGCGCTGCATCTGACATTGACGCCGATTTCCTCGACGTCGACGCCGATCCTCTCGGCGCCGATGCCGGTTCTCTCGATGCTGGCGCCGATTCGTTCGACGCCATCGACGCCTTTCGTGTCGGAGGTACCCCGTGGCACGGGTGGACCCCCTAGGAAGGCTCTGGTTAAGAGCAAGCACTCTAGGGTGCCTTCTTTTCGCCACCTGGACTATATTTCAGAGGCGGATGAGGATTCTGATGGCCTGGTTCCTAGTCAGGTTCCGGATGAAATTGTCTCGGGCCATAGTCAGTTTGACGAGTTGAGACAGTCACTGCATGATGCCAGTGGACTGGACACCTCTCCGGAGGTGGAGTTTTGTAGGCCTGAGCCTGGCTCTCATGCTGATTCCTCGTACCGGCGCCTTATGGCTAGGGTTTCTGAGTACTTGGGATGGTCTGCTCCCCCAGGGGAGTTTGTGCAGGATGATCTGACGGACATCCTTGATGTTGGTCCCCCAACTGACCCGGTTCTGCCGTTCCATATGGCTTTACAGAGAAGGGTGGTGGCGGCTTGGACTGCTCCGGAGAGTCTCCCGGCGGTGGGCAGATCCTTGTCGCGAAAATACCGTCCAGCCAGTGGCGACCCCTGCTACTTGACCAGGCACCCCACTCCGGAGAGTTTGGTGGTGCAGGCGGCCACGGCCCCGGCGAAGCAGGCGTCGTACCCTACCATCCCTCCTGATAGGGACGACAAACGTTTTGATGGCTGGGCGAAGAAAGTGTTTTCTTCTGGTGGTATGGCGTTTCAGGCGGCCAACTCCATTTGTGCCTTGTCGCGTTTCACGCACACTCTGTGGAACTGTGTTGCGTTAGCGGCTGAACATATTCCCGAAGGGGACGAACGGGATGGTTTCCTTGCTATGGTCCAGGATGGTAAGGATGCCATGTGTGAGTCCGTTCAGTCGGGTTTGGACTTAGCTGAATGCGTCAGTAGGTCCATGGCGGCGAGCACCGTGATATGCAGGTTTGCGTGGTTGCGGAAGTCGGGGTTTGCTCCGGATGTGCAGTCCCGGCTCCTCAACATGCCCTTTGACGGTGAGCACCTTTTTGGCAGCAAGGCTGACGAGAGCCTTGAGAGATTGCAGACCTCGAAAGCTGCAGCGAAGTCGTTGGGCGCTGCAGTTCGCCAACCTCTGCCTTTTCGTCCTAGGGGACACCAGTGGAGGGGTGGTTCCTTTCGCTAAAGTTGCCTCTTTGCCCTCAGGTAACGCCGCAGCCGCTCCCACTCAGTCATGAGGCCATGTCCCATGGTTCGCCGGTTGGGGGAAGGCTGGCGCAGCATCTTGTAGAGTGGCAAGCCATTACTTCAGATGTGTGGGTTCTGGAGATCATAACCCACGGCTACTGTCTTCCCTTTCGGCACAGGCCTCACGACAATCCACCGGGGAACCTCTCTTTGCGGTGTCCGGATCCGCTCCTTGCGCAGGAAATTCAATCCCTGCTGGAGAAAGGCGCCATAGAACTGGTGCCTGTAGCGGAGAGGAACAAGGGATGGTATTCCCCTTATTTTTTGATTTCCAAGAAAGACGGGGGGATTGAGACCCATCATGGACTTGCGCGGATTGAACAAACTCCTCAGGAAGGACAGGTTCAAGATGGTTACTCTCTCTCAAGTCCTCCAGGCCCTTCAGCTTCAGGACTGGTTGGTGTCACTCGACCTCAAGGATGCTTACTTCCATGTGCCGATCCATCCCAAGCACAAGAAGTACCTGAGGTTCGCGGTTGGCGACTCGCACTTTCAGTTTCGGGTCCTGCCGTTCGGATTGACCTCCGCCCCGAGGGTTTTCACCAAGCTCATGGTGGTGGTGGCAGCGCATCTCAGGCAAAGGGGGATTCACGTCTACCCCTACCTGGACGATTGGTTGATCAGGGGGAGCTCTCCCGAGCAAGTCCTGGATCATCTATCGGTCACCTGTCGCTCCCTTCACAGGCTGGGCTTCTCCCTCAATTTAAAGAATTCCCATTTGACGCCAACACAGCGGCTCCAGTACATCGGAGCAGTGCTCGACACTTCCGTGGGGCAGTGTTTTCCTCCCCAGGTGAGGGCTCTTCACATTCAGCAGATGGTGCACAGGTTTCAGCATGCCCAGACGCTCCCAGCGTTCGAGTTCTTGAGGTTGCTCGGCCTCATGGCTTCCTGCGTTCTTCTGGTGCCAGAGGCTCGCCTGCGGATGAGATCTTTGCAGTGGGCACTCAAGACGCAATGGTCGCAGTCCTCCGGCAGGATGTCGGACTCGATTCAGGTGCCGTCCTCGGTCGCCCGGGACCTTCTGTGGTGGGCCGTCGAAGGCAACTTGATGAAGGGGGCTCCATTTTGGCTTCCCTGGCCGGAGGTGACGATCGTGACGGATGCATCCCTCACGGGATGAGGAGCTCATGCCAACGGGCTGACAGTCCGCGGTCGTTGGTCTCCGTCGGAGTCCAGACTCCATATCAATCTGTTGGAGCTGAGGGCCGTCAGGCTAGCCCTGAAGGCTTTTTTGCCGTCTGTGCGAGGGAAGAATGTCCTGATCCTGACGGACAACACAGTGGCCATGCACTACCTCAACAAAAAGGGAGGGGCAGGGTCACTTCCTCTGTGAGGGGAGGCGATGCAGCTCGAGTTCTGGGCCATCCAGCAGGAAGTTTCGATCTCGGCAGTTCATCTGGCCAGAGCCGAAAACGTGACGGCGGACGCTCTGAGCAGGCAGAGCGCGATCTCTCACGAGTGGGAGTTGGCTCAGGAGATTTTCCTGGAGATCTTCGCCCTTTGAGGGACCCCTCAAGTGGATCTCTTCACCTCCAGTGTCAACCGGAAGTGCGAAAGGTTTTGCTCGCGGGAATTTCCTCCAAAAGGAGCCTTAGGAGACGCGTTCGTGGTGGAGTGGTCATTCCCGCTGCTGTACGCGTTTCCTCCAGCCCCCGTCATCCCGCAAGTGCTGCAGAGGTTACGGAAGTTCGGTTCCCGGATGATCCTCATTGCTCCGGCGTGGGCTCGGAGGACGTGGTACCCGGACCTTCTCGACTTGTCCATCTGCCCTCCACGTCGTCTTCCCTACCGAGACGATCTGCTCTCACGGGAGGGGGGTCAGGTTCTCCATCCAGAGGTCAGATCCCTCAACCTTCACAATTGGCTTCTGAGAGGTTGAGGTATAAGGATTGGGACCTCCCTGAAGACGTGATGGAGGTGTTGCTTTCGGCCCGAAGGCCAGCAACAAAGTCTCTGTACCGTTGCCGTTGGCGTAAGTTCTGCGACTGGTGCAGAGTTCAGAATGTGGATCCTTTTGCATGTGACATCCCCATGGTTCTGTCCTTTTTACTTTCTTTGGCCCACAGGGGCTTGCAAGTGGGTACCATTAAAGGTTACCTGGCGGCGCTGTCCATCTTTAAGCGCTCGTCTGAAGAGTGTTCTTACTTTAAAATCCCTTTACTGTCACAGTTTCTGAAAGGGCTCACTAATGTGTTCCCTCCGTCACCTTTCCTGGTGCCTGGTTGGGATTTAAACCTTGTTCTTAGGTTTCTTATGGGTGCTCCGTTTGAGCCTTTACATTCTTGCCCTTTGAGGCTGTTAACTCTGAAAACTGTGTTTTTAGTTGCGGTTACTTCCGCTCGCAGAGTGAGTGAGTTACAGGCACTTTCAGTTAAGCCTCCCTTCACTGTATTTCACAAGGACAGGGTTGTCCTTCGTGTTCGTCCTTCTTTTCTTCCGAAGGTGGTGTCGGAATTTCATTTGGCCCAGAAGGTTGTTCTTCCGGCATTCTATCCTCCTCCGCATCCTGGTAAGGAAGAGGAGAGGCTCCATTGGCTTGATCCTAGGAGAGCTTTAAGCTTTTATGTTTCACGCATGTCCCGGGTCAGAGTGGACGATCCACTCTTTATTGGTTACGCTGGGAAGCGTTTGGGGCAAGCTGTGACGAAACAGACTTTGTCTCGCTGGATTATTTTAGCCATCTCGGAGTGTTACCGTTTGGCGGGTAAGGACCCACCGGCTGGCTTGCGGGCCCATTCTATCAGGGGTGTGGCTGCATCTACTGCACTGCAGAGGGGTGTTCCTATTCGCAACATCTGTGATGCAGCCACCTGGGCTTCAGTACATACATTTGTACGTCACTATTCCCTCGATTCCATCCGAGGGCAGGATCTGGCCTTTGGCAAGGCGGTCCTTTGCTCTGCTATTTGATTGGCTATTCTAAATTTTGATTCTAAATTCTTTCCCTCCTCCTTGCTCTGGTACTGCTTTGGGAGTCTGTCATAGATATGGAATACGTCGGAGGACCCAATCCCCTCGAAGAACAAGTTACTTTCTTACCTGGTAAAGTTCTTTCGATGGGATGGTCCGACGACGTATTCCATATCGCTCCCGCCCTGCCTTCCCCGCTGCAGAATTTCTTTTGCGATTGCAGCTTACGTTCCGCAAGGCTTTGTGTCTGACTGGCAGTTGACTTATGTCACACGTTCTGGGGGAAAAAACTACAACTGAGGCTACGGGCGTCGTGCGTCCTACTTATCACATCGGATGACGTCGGATGTCGGAGGAGGTCCTCGACGACGGCGCATCGACGCAGGACGCAGACGCCGAAAAAAGTTTCCGAAGCAGCACAGCTGTGGTGATTACATGTCATAGATATGGAATACGTCGTCGGACCATCCCATCGAAAGAACGTTACCAGGTAAGAAAGTAACTTGTTCTTCTCTATCCTTGTAGTTAAGTATCCTGGCTTTTATGGGCCTCGGGGCGCCTGGAGGCAGTTGCTTCATCAGGGCCCTGTGTGCCCTTTCCACTGTGAAGCCTTGGGTGAGGGTTCCCGGGCCGATTTCCTGTAATGGCATATTTTCAATAAAATTAGTGGGGTTCACGCCCCCCTCTCCTTCAGGCAGCCCGATGATTCTTACGTTATTGCGTCTTGCCCGGCCTTCTGCATATTCCACTCTACTTTCAAGATTCTGCAATTGCTGTTGCAATATTGATACGTCCCTGTATGTGTCCCTGTAATTGCTGTTGCAATATTGATACGTCCCTGTATGTGTCCTTCTGGCCAGCTGTGTTCGCTGCTACCTCCTTTTCCACAGTTCCTATGCGCACCGAGAGCACCCTAACATCTAGTGTCAGAAGGTTCACATCCAGGCTAATGGTTTCTATTTTGGATTCCACAGTACTCTGCATCGCTGCAATGGCATCCAAGATTCGTTGGTATTGTGGTCTCCTGCAGCGCGATTCTGTTCTCCTTGTGGGGATAGGACCTCTGCTGCTGCTTTATCCACTGCGTTCGCAGACTTGGTAAGTGTCCAATGTCACCTGCTTGGACTTGTTCTTCTGTGACGTGTATGCCATGAGTGAGTCTGCTGGGCTGGCAGATCCACCTTCGCTGCTTCCTTAGTTACTTGTATCTTGCTGTAGACCACCAGTGAATGTTGGCATAGGACTATTCGTTAAGTACCGGGATTGTTGAGTTGCATCACAGGTGCATCGAGTAGACTCTGCTGTTGAGTGGCATGCCGTGTGTTGCTGTGGTGTCCACTATTTTGTACCTGCCAGAGGGTGGTCAGTCATGTCGAGTATACACGCAGCATTGTTACTTTTTTCTCTTTGCACCTTCGGATTAGCCAGTGCTAGCGTATCTTCACTTGTGCCACTTACTTACTGGAGTCTGATTATGGTCGGCAAGCTGTAGCACTTTGACCTTATTGGCTTTGCTGCTGATCGTTGTACCACGAATGCAAATGTATGCCCACTGAATGCGTGTCTTCGCCCCCACATGAGGACAGTCCACCTTCCGAGGCCCACCTTCAGATTCTTAAGGTAGCCAATGCGACTCTGCCTCCTGCCCGGCGCTGCAAGGCCTTCAGTCCCCTGTTCCTTGACTGACTTAGGTACAAGTAGTCGCACAATGGTCTTTACACGCAGGCGCCTCCTACGCTGCCGCCTTTCTACCAGACAGTCTCTACGTGGATTCGGATTGTACTGTAATCGACGGTACTGAAATTTGTTGTCACACAGAAATGCGCCTACTCCTGTATTCTTCTGTACCAGGTATGCCTGTTGCCACTACTTGGTGAGTTGGCTACTCCGGCTTTGTTTCCTGCCAAGCACCTCGAGGGACACAAACATCTTCCTGTTGTCACTTATTTAGTCGTGGCCATCAACCTCCTGACAACGTTTTGTTTAATCAGTCCCTTCCAGCGCTACCACCCCCCTCTGGGCTGTCTCTGTGTAACTTTGGGTAGCCCGCAGCCCACGGTGCCCTCCTGCGATTAATGCGGAGTGGGTGCCCCTTCTCAAGGGCCCTCCTGTGTCCGGGCTGCCTAGTAACACTGTTCTGTGCGCTGTACCATGCAAGGCCACTGCTTGTCGTGCCCCCTGCAGCATGCAGTGCAACCTGGTTATTGTGCTTCCGTAGTGCGGGCTGCTAGCAATATGCCTCGTGTCGTGCACATTGGCGCTGCCAGCACTTTCATCCCACCTTGGCAGTCACTGCTGCAACTGTGGATTGCACCCAAACCTTGTTGTCTTCAAGTATTGTGTTGTGCAGGTGTTTGCATCCACCCGCAGCTTATGTTCTGGGGCTGCTCACAGCCTCCATCAGGCCGCTCAGTTTTCTCCTGGCTAGACTTCCTTCCGTGTTGTTCCACTAATCGGCCTCTATGTGGGCAGGTGGGGGAGTAGTATGGGGATCGGGCCGCGAAGCCCTGCAGTATCCTCGAGGGCTTGTAATGCACACACCGTGTGACTGACTCCGCTAATCACCTCCAGCTGCTAGCCGCTTTAGTTTCAGCTTGGCTCGCAATTACATGCCGTATGCTGAGCGGCCACTGTAGCCACTTCTCCCACTGGCCAGCCACCTTCGATCCTCTATGGCTCTAGGGATTCGCAGTACAGCCCTCAACAGGCATCCTCTTAGGCCGCCACAGTTTTTTCAGTCGGGTGCAGCCCTTTTGTGGCCAGTGGGTCTCTCCGTGTCCCGATCACGCGCAGCTCACAGCTGAGAGCCGGCCCCACTCATCCTCCACTCGGGTCTGCTTTGTCCATAGACGCCTCTCCAGGGTCCTTGTCAGCCATTTTTTGTTTCACCACCCTGCTGTTTCGGACCTCTTTCTCTTTTGCCTGCAACACGGCCAGCAGCACCCCTGCCACATCCAGCATCTACATGTTGGTGCCTGCTTTATTCATACAGCTGATGCTGCACTGCAGAGGGTGAACACCCGCTGAGGCCAACATTACAAGCCAGGATCTGTCTGGATCTTGAGGAGCTCTGCTGATAAGCTTCCTCATAACATGGCCATCAAGCCACACCCCCCAAATCCTGCCTTGACTTAAACTCGTAAGCTTCAAACACACCGCTTGACTATTGAATTGGGGTTACATTTAATATGTACAACTTAAGAAGCGCAAGCTACAAAGATGATCTAAGGGTGCCAGAGGTGTCAGATCCCCTCTCTGGTACGAAAGCTCAAGCATCAGTTCCCACCCTGATGACGACAGCGGCAACCACAACATTATTTCCAATAAAGTCCAAATAAGCGTAGATGCAGAAGTTCAGTTATCTACAGAAAACTCCCTGCTCAGTTCCATTTGATGAGACGCCACCAAACGGAATTTGGAGTACATATTCAATGAAAAGAAAAATAACAAATTTGATGCAAACTAAAAAGAGGCCTCAGACTTTAAGCACATTAAATAATCTGTCTTTCGCCTCAACTTCGTTGCATAACTGTCAGATGGAAGAATCAGTCAAAGACGATACTAATGATCAAGTGGATGACCCAGACCATGATCTGGGCACAGAGCAGGATCCCTGTATGGGATTTGTAAGCAGTAACGAAGGTGCACAAGAGTACTCAATTTCCAATACTTCAAAGAGTTTTCCCTTTGAACCAAACAGCGGAAGCACAAATGAGAGATTGATTTGCACCCTTCAATGCCACCAGACTTCAGACGCATCCAGAACTTCTGACTACTCTCAGCATTAAGTTTTGTTCTTAATTCATTGGTTAATGTACTGGAGTCATTGAAAGGTGAATTACAGATCTAGTCAGGAATTTTGATGGAGCTAAAGAAAGAAGTTGGGGGTTGTGAACCTTCTCTTGTCGGTCTAAGTGGGGCCATGAATAATTGAATAAAGGAACCAATGGAAATACTGAGAAAGACCAGTATGGAATATATGATAGAGCTAAGAAAATTCAAAGCAGAATTCACTTCCTTTAAGGAAAATAATGATCAAAGGTGGAAATGTCTAAAGCTCAAACAAGATAATACAAAATTTAAAATGGTGGAATCTGATATTCAGCCCACCCAAACAGATGATTGTGCGACATCTTTGCCTGATGATACTCCCCTCTCTGTCAGTGTTAGAAGAATTTATAAGACTAGCGCAAATGGCAGAAGAGCCTGAATCCAGACAACACATTGGGAAAGAGCCAGTCCGCAGTAGTTCTCATAAAAAACCTGCACCATCATCGACCGGCTCTCCAGCTGTTAATATAGAACAACAGAACATAGAAGATATTGAAGACAAGGTTCAAGAAACAAAAAGAAAGAAAAATAAGAAAAAGACAATCACAATAGTGAATCTGGTAATAGAAGATGAAAACCAGACTAAGGATCACAAAGGGGGGGGGGGACGAAACTTGGTAAACAGAAGTTAGGCAAGAGAAACTTTTTCAAGGCATTGAACAAATTCTCAGAAAAACATCATAAGCATCATCTTATAGTCAACAAGTGGGTACGAGTAAGAAGACACCTCGTGAGAACAACTAGATAAAAATGGCAAAGAGAATAAACCAATCCAGGAATTAAACCCAAAGCGAAAATAAGCATTGGATCACAAACAGTCGACATTGCCATTGCACCAGCCAAACATATATGTTTGGCGCCAATATTTTTGTAAAAAAGATCAAACGCAAACAATACACAAGGAAGCCAATGCTCCAGGGTAATCGAAATTTGAGCTGTTTACTGGCTACTGGCTAAGTAATATCTCCAGCAGATGAGAAGACAAAACGGAGACAGAAACTGAAAAAAACTAGAAGTGGACTGGCATCTACAAGACTGGTGAAAAAACCATTTGCAGCACCAGGAGTTTGGCTAAAACAAATTAATCGGAAGGTTGGTCAGAGAGCTTTAAATCAGGGAAATATCTTATCCATCACTAAAATGGTGCAGGATTATCATCTCTTCTCCAGCCAAGACATAGACCGTCTATCCTTCCCTTATGAAAAAACCCATTGTGGAAATCATTCTGAAAACATATGTAGGAATGGATACGCTATTAATGTCTGCGGATGTACTCAAGAGTATAGGAACAAAGGTCTTGATCACCTGCCCGAACTGGGGATGGAGGTAAAAGGGATAGAATGCACACTGCGCACTCTTATGAACAGAGGTAAGCTAATTTACGCACCAAATCTCGTGAAGGAAAATAGTTTAATCGCAATGATGATAGCAGAGATGTGGCCACTAAAGAAAAATCCAAGATATGGTCATTATTGCCAGAGATCCTATCTGAAGTCTTTCAGAAATTGAATGTAAATAAAGACTTACTTTAGGAGAGAAGTTAAAATGTATTAGTTTAAACACGCATGGCCTGTCCTACTTTCGAGGTATCCCCACCAGCAGACTAATTTTCCAAGACCACGATTTGATTCTTTTCCAAGAGACATGGCTTGGGGGAAGAATTGAAATAGATGGTTTCCAAAACAATCAAACACCTTACAGCCTGCCCGAATGGCGATTCGGAATAAAGAAGGGTACAGTTTTGAAAATATTAGCTCAAACATATCAGACATTGTAGCAGTTAGATGCATCCTAAAGTTAGACAACACAATGAGAGGCCTGATACTGATCAATATATACTGCAACCCCCTAGCTAGAAATCTGGCTTCAATCCTAGAAGACTTGTCCGAAATACTTACTGAGATAAACATCTTTTTCTAATGACCATGTGTTGATAACGGGCGATCGCAACGCTCACTATATAGCTTCTTCAAAGATGTCCCGTCGGATTTCAATTAGTGGGACTAATGGGGAGCTCTGGAACACATTTTTCAGTGATTGGAACTTGACAATTGTTAATGGGGAATACATTGGGAGATCTGATACCGGCTGCAACTTGGTCCAATGGGAAGGCTACATCAATTGACTATGTGGCCATGCGTCGATGTTGTCGAGTCGATAGTCCCTCGAGGGCCTCCGTCGAGGGTGACGTCATCGGGTGTATAAGTACCACGCGCGGCGCCCGTTGGCCTCAGTTCCGTTTTTCCACAGTACGTTGCTTCGGACATTCGGTGCGCCTCGAGTTCTGTCAGGAAATATAATATTACGAGAAAGAAATCATGTCCTCGTCATCGACGCCGACCACGACCCCGAGATCGGGTTTTAAGAATTGCAAGTCGTGCGGCTCAAAAATGTCGATCACGGACCCGCACCGCGAGTGTTTGTGGTGTCTCGGGGAAGGCCACGACATGGAGGCCTGTTCGAAGTGTCGGGCAATTACGGGAAAGGCCTTGCGAGAAAGGAGAGGAAAGCTACAGGTAGGTCGGAAGGATCGGAAAGCCTCTAGCGTTGAGTCGAGACCCCATGGGGAAAATCTCCTCGACGCGAAAGGCATAGATCCAGATCTCGAAGCGATTCTCATCGCTCGTCGTCTTCGTCAAAAAAGTCGAAGAAACGACGCCATAGATCTCCCAATACCTCGTCGTCAGACGAGTCTCCGAAAATGAAATGCCCCACAAAACATTAGTCTTCCGAAGAGTGGGAAGCATTTAGGATCAAAATGATGGAAGTGTTTGAGAAAGCGAAGCCTCGGTCCGCGCCTTCTTCGGAAGCCGGCTGGGAGTGTCATCGCTCCGACACACGCGCGCCCTCGAGCCCGGGTGATCGTAAAAGGAAGGATAGGGAATCTTCCAGGACGGCAAGCGAATAACGCTCGAGTCGACCGCTCGAGGTCACCGACGCCGTCCGAGACCTTCCACACCTCGAAGGGAACATTTGTCGAAGGCTGACTCGACGCCCTCGAAGCAGACCCTGTCGACAACCACGATGTCATTGACGCCGAAAACTTCGACGCCAAAGGCTCCAACCAAGCCAGGGCAGCTAGAAAAGGAGAAGGAGAAAACTGCAAGACATGTAGTATTAGTACTAGTGTAGTATTACACCTCCTCCTCCTCTCCCAGAGAAGGTTTTTAGGCATCTCCCTAGGAAGGAGTTTTTCAAATCCTTGACCTCAATTTTTGAGGATCAGGAGAGATCCGAAGAGGAAGATGTACCTTTTGGGTTGGAATATGGCACCCAAAATGTCCCAGAATGCTTAATCTCGGAAGAAAGCAGGATGAAGGATTTGGTGGAGTCCTTACATAATGCAAGTGGCATTGACACCTCTCCTGAGAATGATTTTGGTAGACCAGATCCAGGAGAGCATGCCAGTCCATCTTATCAGCAATTAATGACAAAGGTGGTAGACTACTTGGGATTGGCTAAACCAACAGCCCAATTCATCCAGGACGATTTGACAGACATATTGGACCATGGTCCCACTGAAGACCCAGTTTTACCTTTTCATGTAGCCTTACAAAACAGGGTGGCCAAGAATTGGGAAACTCTGGATTCTGTTACTTCGGTGAATAAATCCTTAGCATCAAAATACCGCCCAGCCAGTAGCGACCCCGGCTATCTGTCAAAACATAGTTTGGTCATACAGGCAGCCACAGCTTCCGACAAACTTGCGTACCCGTCTATCCCTCCAGACAGGGACGATAAGCGTGTGGATGGTTGGGCACGGATGGTATTTCCAGCCGGGAGCATGGCATTAAAATCTGCCAACTCCACATGTGCCTTGTCAACATTTTCGTACACTCTTGTGGGAGTGCATCGCAATGGCGGCGGAGCACATACCAGAAGGGGAAGAAAGGGAAGGTTTCCTAGCCATTGTTGGAGATGGAAAGGAGGCCATGCAGGAATCCCTTCAATCGGGATTGGACACTGAGGATAGTGTAAGCAGGTCCATGGGCACTAGCACGGTAATGCGCACATTTGCGTGGTTACGGAAGTCGGGTTTTGCACCGGACGTACAGAACCGCCTCCTGAACATGCCTTTTGACGGGGTCTCACCTTTTTGTCAACAAGGCTGACGAGAGCCTTGAGAGGTTGCAGACCTCAAAAGCAGCGGCCAAATCTTTAGGAGCTGCTATTAGGCAACCTAAGCCTTTTTGTGCGCAAGGACAATCATTGAGGGGTCGATCCTATCGTTATTATACCTGATACGGGAAGCCGAGAGGAATGGCCAGTCAAAGGGGCCAAAGAAAAGCCACTCGTGGTGGACGAGGAAAACGTGCTAAGCCAGCTCCAGCTGCAGCCTCTTTGCCATCAGCAGCTGCAACATCCGCCACAAAACCGCACCACAAAACACCTGTAGGAGGCAGGCTGTCGCAGCATCTGCACGAATGGCGAGCCATTACTTCATATGTTTGGGTTTTAGCAATAATATCCCAAGGCTATTGCCTTCCTTATTCTAAAGCAGCCTCAAAGCAATGCACCAGGGAGACACCCATTGAAGATTTCAAATCCGCTCCTACAGCAGGAAGTTCTAACCCTGCTGGAGAAAGGTGCCATAGAACCAGTACCCGCAGCAGAGAGGAACAAGGGTTGGTACTCCCTGTATTTTTTGATCCCCAAAAAGGACGGAGGACTGAGACCCATCTTGGACTTAAGAAGCTTGAACAAGTTCCTCAGGAAGGACAAGTTCAAGATGGTTACTCTTTCTCAGATCTTCTGGCCCTTCAACTCCAGGAATAGTTGGGGTAATTGGACCTCCAGGATTCTTATTTTCATTTGGTGATTCATCTCAAGCACAGAAAATACCTGAGGTTCGTTGTTGGCGACTCACACTATCAGTTTCGAGTCCTGCCATTCGGGTTGACCTCCGCCCGGAGGGTCTTCACCAAGTTAATGGTAGTGGTGGCAGCGCACCTCAGGAGAGGGGGGGAATTCATGTCTACCCCTACCTGGACGACTGGCTGATCAGAGCGTGCTCTGCCGAACAAGCTTTGGATCATCTGAAAGTCACCTGCCACTTCCTCCACAAACTGGGCTTCTCCCTCAATTTAAAGAAGTCTCAAATGACACCTTCCCAACAGCTTCAATACATAAGAGCTGTATTAGACACATCCTTGGGAAAGAGCTCGCCTCCCAAGACGAGGGCTCAAGACATTCTTCAGATGGTTTCAAAATTCCAAAATGCCCAAAATCTCCAGGCCTACGACTTTCTACGGTTGCTCGGCCTCATGGCGTCCTGGATTTTTCTGGTGCCAGAGGCACGCTTGAGGATGAGATCCCTTCAATGGGCCCTAAAGACTGTGGTCCCAGTTCTCGGGTCAAATGACGGATCTTCTTCAGATTCCGAACAAGGTCAGACAAGACCTTCTATGGTGGACCTGTGCAGAGAACATCTTAAAGGGAGAGCCCTTTTGGCAACCATGGCCAGAGATCACAGTAGTGAAGGGCGCCTCACTCCTGGGGTGGGGAGCACATGCCAACGATTTGAATCTCTTTAACGGCAATTCATCTAGCCGGGGAAGAGAATATGATGGCAGATGCTCTGAGCAGGCAGATCACGGTGTCCCACGAATGGGTATTGGCTCATGAAGTCATTCAAGAGATCTTCGCCCTTTGGGGAACCCCTCAGATAGACCTATTCGCAACCAGTAGCAACCGAAAATGCGAAAGGTATTGCTCAAGGGAATTTCCCCCGAGAGGAGCCCTGGGGGACGCGTTTGTGGTGGATTGAAATTTCCCACTATTGTACACGTTCTCTCCGATTCCCGTCATTCCTCAGGTCATCAGGAGGCTGAGACGCTTCAGGAACCGCATGATCCCAATTGCTCCGGATTGGGCCAGGAGAACGTGGTATCCGGACCTTCTAGATATGTCCATCTGTCCTCCAGTACGTCTTCCTCAGAGAGAGAACCCTCTCTCTCAAATGCAAGGTCAGGTTCTCCACCCAGAGGTCAGAACACTCAACCTTCATGCTTGGTATCTGAAAGGCTGAGATACAGGGATTGGAACCTTCCAGATGATGTTATGGAGGTGTTGCCTTCGGCAAGAAGGCCAGCAACAAAGTCTCTGTACCGTTGTCGTTGGAAAAAGTTTTGCAGCTGGTGCAGGGAAAAGAATGTCGATCCTTTTCTATGTTCTATTCCGGAAGTACTATCTTTCCTTCTGACCCTAGCACATAGAGATCTGAATATCGGAACAATGAAAGGTTACCTTGCGGCGCTTTTCATCTTCAAGCGCTCATCGTAAGAATGCTCCTACTTCAAAATTCCTTTGATAACACAATTCATAAAAGGTCTCATTAATGTGTTTCCTCCTCACCCATTTCAAGTACCGATTTGGGATCTAAATTTGGTATTAAAATTCTTAATGTGTGCCCCTTTTGAGCCTATGCACACGTGTCCATTAAGATTATTTACATGGGAAACAGCATTTTTAGTTGCTCTAACATCAGCAAGAAGAGTGAGCGAATTGCAGGCACTATCTTCTGGGCCACCCTATACTGTGTTCCATAAGGACTGAGTTGTGTTGAGGGTTAAACCATCATTTTTACCGAAGGTAATATCTGATTTTCATTTAAATCCAAAAATTGTTTTACCCTCATTCTATCCTCCACCTCCTCCTTCTAAGGAGGAAGAAAGACTACACAGACTGGACCCAAAAAGACCTTTAAGCTTTTACATCTCTAGGCTTTCTAGACTTAGAGTGGACAACCAGTTGTTTATAGGCTACACTGGAAGAAAGCTGGGTCAATCAGTAACAAAACAAACAATTTCGCGCTGGATTGTGCTTTGCATTTCAGAATGCTACAGACTAGCACAAAAAGACCCACCTGAAGGGTTAAGAGCTCATTCCACCAGAGGCATCTCCTCTTCTACAGCCCTTCAAAGAGGTGTCCCTATAAGGTCCATTTGCGAAGCAGCAACTGGGTCTTCGCTTTACACCTTCTCAAAATTCTATAACCTGGATGCTTCCCAGTCTACGGAGCTAACTTTTGGAAAAGCAGTGCTTTACTCTGCCATCTAAGGGATGGAAAAATACTGCTTTTGGAGCCTATCTAAGATGAGGAATACGTTGGAGGACACAATCCATCCGAAAAACAAGTTACTTCTTACCTGGTAACGTTCTTTCGATTGGATGTTCCTCCAAAGTATTCCTCATCGCCCTCCCAACCTACCCCTCTGTAGATTTTTTCCGGGTTATTGCCATCTCAAATCTCACAAGGCTGATACCTGTATGCCGGCACAATATACACAATACAAGATCACAGACACAAAAGAGGGGAAAAACAGAACTGAGGCCAACGGGCGCCGCGCGTGCTACTTATACACCCGATGACGTCACCCTCGACGGAGGCCCTCGAGGGACTATCGACTCGACGACATTGACGCATGGCGCCCTCTGCCGAAAAAATTTCCGAAGAGCAGCAAAGCTGGATGGAATACATCTAAGATGAGGAATACGTTGGAGAAACATCTAATCGAAAGAACGTTACCAGGTAAGAAGTAACTTGTTGTTCTGTGCAGCACTAGGGATGGTCAGCAGATGCTAGAGGCTGTGTTACCAACGCATGCAAATAATTTTTGGACTATAGTTAACCAGATAATCTCGCAAGGTGACCAACAATCTAACACAATATCAGAAAATATCTGGTTTAAGTATTTTAGTGATGCACCGACCGACCCAATGTCTGAGCACAGGGCCATATCTAAGGAGGTAAGATGGGACCTTCACATAGAAAGGGATGCAATAGTAAGATTAATCAACAAGGCTTCTCAAGCTTGATCTTGAATTCCAATGTAATAGGATGGTCTAATATTTTGCATGGTCTCTCTAAGAATATCATACAGACACGTAGTCTCCAAGAGTCATGCAGACGAGCCATTATTATCCCCATTTACAAGAAGGGAGATTGGGCAGACCCAGTCAACTACCGCCATATCGACCTGTTGGACTCACAGTAAAATATTCTCTGGGATTGTCTTGAAATAACTAGAGAAGTGGATTGAGTACAAGGGCATTTTCTCTAAGTTGCTGATTGAGTTCTGCAAAGGATTGTTAACCACACTAAATGGACTTGCTTCGAGTATTATTAAGGGGAAAAATACCAAGTCTAAACCTAAACCTATTTATATGCCCCTAATACATCTGTTGAAAGCGTTCGACTTAGTCGATAGGAACAAGTAAAGGAGCTGGAGAATTCCTGAGGGGTTGTTAGCCATTATAATAGCACTGCACGAGCAGACAACAATGCAAGTGAGATTAAACATGCAAGAGCAGTTATCTGACATAACAACCAAAAGAGAGTGAGGCAGGGTTGAATTTTAGCTCCCTTCCGCTTTAATCTCTACTTGGCAAACCTTGCTGAATTTCTGTTTAATTATATCTTGGTCTGTCCAAAAATATGCAAATGTGAAATTAACTTCATGGCCTATGCGGACAATATAGTCCTGCTTGATTATACTCCGATAGGCCTACAATGCCTTATCACAGCTATGGAGGGCTACAAATCTACTGTAGTTATATTTAGCAAATAAGCAAACAAAAAGCCCAGATGTAGCTGGAAAATGGGCAAACCTGCCCTGCCTGTAATACAAAAAGTCAAATACCTGGGCTTTCAATTGAGAGTAATGCAATCATTAAAAGATCTGTCCCTCGAGATGGAGAGTAAAACGAGCCAATTCCTAAGCCAGATGAAAAAACTGATGAAAACATACTGCAGATTCTCACTCCTTCCGTTGATTACATTTTATAAGGGGAAGATAATACTGTCTATGCTTTATGGCTTGGAAATGAATAGCAGTTTGCTTAAGTTCGACTGGGCCTGTATAGAAGGACGTCTATTTAAAGTCTTATCTTTGCCTATGTCCTTATCTATAGCTTGCCTGAGATATGAAATTGGGCTGCAGTCTCTTCAAGCTCATTTCCACTGGAAAACACTGCTATTATACAGAGCAGTACCCCATAGGAATAACCTGTTCGAGTACATAAGAGATTTAATGGACTCCGAAGAGAGCGAATACCTGTCCATCTTAAAACATGCCGTAGAACGAATTTTATTTGATTGTGAGATAACAGAGGAAATTGTTGGTTGAAAATCCAGCGAACGTAAAATGTTCACAGATGAGAACGGAGTGGATTTTAATTGGAACCTGGTTTTGTGACATGAAATGCTTTAAAAATGTTACTGTTTGCGAATAACCAAGAAAACATGTGCTGCCTTTTATATAATATTTCCTTACCTCAAATGGGGAGCTGAACTATTGCGTTTCAGACTAAATTTAAACTAGAGAAGAGAATTTGGTGAAAACTCGACCCATGGGAGGGAACAGGCTACCAGTGTGGAGAAGTTGTGACCAAAACATTCAACAGCTCCTGAGTACCTGTACATTTACAGAAGACCTCAGGTTTAAATATTTTGCACGTTTTGCTCATCACACAGATTGGCTCGGCACTCAAAAGTTCTGGCTCAGACGATCTGTGGGGAAAGAAGTCTTCTTGTCATTGGAGCTATTAAAATTACTAAATGAATTGCATTTTGTAAAAATAGCACTGTAATATGAAATTATTTTGATTAGACAGGTTTGTAGTGCACTGATTTTTTGTAACTGTAAAAATAATCATACCTTGACTGAATGCACAATAAATCACATCGGAGGCGAGCACACCGGGGTTTTGTTTGGTCAGCCAACCAATGAGGCAGGACAGAGAAACTGCCAAATACACTGGCCAATCCGCAGTAGGTTTAGATTGGGATGTCTAGATGACTTCAAACCAGTCCACACCAGTTTAACCTAAGACCCAGGGTGCCTTTGTGTGCTTAGGATGAGCCTTCATCAGTAAAACCACTCTTTTTGGCAATGCCTCATGTTCCACACAAAGGGATGGCTCAAATCGGAATTGCCATGACCCAGACCTATAAACTACATTAGGACCCCACTCCCCAATGACTACCATAAATGTGCATTGGGCTGTTAATGCAGTAAAAGGGGTTACCATTCTGGTTTAGCAAAAACAAAATTACAGCTGTTGCCGTCCTGCTCTAGAACATGCTTTCAGGGTGATCCAATAACCCTGGAACTAAAATGGGGTGCATAAAAGCACCCCTGTCCTTTTAGCCATATGGGCTATTGGGACAGCACATTGGAAAAGGGCGTGTATGGGACTTCAGTAGATGTCCTTCTGGCTACAAAAGAGAAGAAAATTAACAAAGGAAGCCAGCAAAATGGTTGTAGACCCATAAAGTTGGGGATCCAGAAGCCCACAAATGAAATTCCGCTCCAACATGAGCAACCTCCTCTCTTCTCCACCTCTGTTCTCCATTCTTGTATTCCTCTCTTCTAGCCTCCTGATTCTCTCCTCAAACCTTCTGAATCCTTCACTCTTTAACCTGATTTTCCTCCTCCAAAAACCAACACTAACTTTCCCAGCACTGCCTGCTTTGTCCCCTGGCTAAGCCGATAATTGGGGCCACATGGGTTTCACCTTTGCCTGCCTCATTGGGAGTATTTATGATTGGTCTGATAGTTTTGGAACTTTGCCTTTCCCAGTTGAGGCCAATGGAGGTGCTTGGCAGTCATCTACATGCAGAGATGAATGTTTGCCATCCTGACACCTTTCAGTGGTGCCCTCCTCCACAGATAATTTCCTCTCCATGCCTGGTATGAATGTTTACATGAGCGAGGGGGAAGACCCATCCTGCTCACGGCTTTTGTGTTTAGATCAACCAGTAAGGTCTTTGCCTCCAGGCTAAGTGTCTGTATAGAAATTGTCCTATTGGGAGGTTTTAGGGCAATTTGTGATATAATGGGTCAATCCCCTGCCTCCCACAGGTGGCCTAGTGGATGTCGCCAGGTAATCCTCCACGTGATGCCTCTCCAACTCCATGGCCCAACTGTCTTGGTGACCTTGGTGAATCTGTTTTATAGAGTTATCAGTTTGAATGAAAGTTTCATGTTATTCAACTAGATTACATCTGTACCTGTAAATTCAGAGCTCACAAAAACAACTAAATAATTGATGTAATCTGTTATTACCTGCACTTTAGAGTCATCCCTCAAGAGCGACGAGTCCTTACGATGCTGAAGTGGTTGAACTTGCCGGATAATGAAAGGTAAACACTGTTCATTATTATTTTTTTTTTAAATATATGAATTTGAAGGACTAACAGAACAATAAATGTTAAACCGCAAGAAATTGTAACTTCACAAATGGAGGCAACTACCTCTTAATGCAATGGCTGCCCTGTACTTCCTTCAATGTGACGAATCTAGTGATATCGCCACTGCTTCCCTGGAAGGAAGCTTCTCTTGTGTGGCTAGGGAAAGGCAGAAACTACCTGGCTCTGACCCTTGGGATGGCTCTTTGCCGGAGGACCACGTGGGGGAAGCGAAATTCCAGGGTGGCAGGCTAAGGACATTACACCAGAATAATTCTTTCCCTGGTTTCCTTGCTAACAACCATGTGTCTTTTGCCCATTCTTGTATGGCATATTGTAGGGTGGATAAAGAATCTCTGTTGTTTACTGGTCACCAACCTTATATGCAAACCTCCCCCTTTAATGCTGGGACGACAAAGAGAGATGGAGGAATTAAGATCACTAGAAGCAGTACGCCCACACTGTATTCTAGTCGTTGGAGGATGTTAACAAGTGCTGGGACTTGTATACATCCCCTCTCTTTAATAACACTAAGACAATAAGTACTGGGACTTATGTACACCCCCCCTTTTATAACGCTGAGACGAGGAAGAGGGATGGAGTGATGAAGATCACTAGAAGCCAAAGCTGCGTTCTAGTCGTTGGAAGATGTGAACATGTTCCGGGACATTCAAATATAGAACACCTGAACAAGAACGACAGTCAGCCCTCCCAACGCTGGTTGGCACACAGGAAGAAATCAAAATACAGACGGAAGTGTAGAAGCTAGCGAGGACAGCGTCCAAGGAAGTCAAGCGGAAGAGTGTTCACTGTGCTGCCATCCCAAGCAGCCGGAGCTGCAGAGCAGGGAAAGCCAGACGGGAACCGAGAAGCCAACGAGACATACTCCCAGCCAGCAGATGCACAGCAGAGTAAACGGTAAGACACGAGGGACGCTGAAGTTACCAGAGAAGACTGGTAAGCCCTGAAAAAGAGATGGGGATACTGGGGTGCTTTAGGGCGGATGGTGCGTTCTGTTATTAAAGAGCAAAAACCCACACACGGGAGCTCGGACATTTAACCGAGTTGGAAAAGGGTAGGTGGTCCGACATATATGAAAAATATAATTACCTGGATACAGAAACAACCGAATACTAATGAAGTGTGTTAACCTGGGATTTGCACTCTAATATTGAGAGGATTCAAAAAGCCCTGGTGGGGGGGACAGGGGGGTAAACCAGGCACTCAGCGAGTCTGGGACTGGCGCCCAAGTGAAAAGACAAAAAGCCCTGCCAGGAGAGTAAGAGTAATAATAATTGTGTGTTTCTCCTGTAGCCAGAAAGGCCACATGGCCCGACGATGCCACTCAAATAGAAAAGAGGAGCCATGGCGGGGGAAGAGTGGGAAGAATCTTAGGTGAACCAATAGAAACAGCAACACATTTTTTCCTGTACTTCATTTACCTTAAAATCACATTCATCTGCCACAGTAAATGGCAGACCAGTATTGGTGATAGTTTACTCCTGTAGCAAACAGCCATGCGGTCCGATGTAGTACAAACAGATGAGTTGAGGACAGAGAACCCTGTGAGAGTAACTTGTGTCCACTGTGACCAGGAGATCTATAGAACTCCTGTAATCGGTCAAATCTGGGCCAGACCACAAAAATAAACACTGCTGTCGTCCCTGGCTTATCAGAAGATCCCAAACTTTAAAACTCTCATAGAAGATATTAATAGTTCCTCCACTAGATATTCCCCATGCAGACTCATGGGAATACTGAGAATTCACACATAATCCAGTTATTTGGATTGGGACACTAACACTATGATCACATACAACACCCGAGGAGGGAACTACCTTTTTGAGCGGAAGGGTATGTGATATCGTCACTGCTTCCCTGGAGGGTAGCTTCTCTTGTGTGGCTAGGGAAAGGCAGAAGCTACCTGACTCTGACCCTGGGGGTGGCTATTTACGAGAGGACCATGTGGGGGAAGACAGAATTCCAGGGAGGCAGGGTAAGGACATTAGACTAGAAAAACCTTTACCTGGTTTCCTTGATACCTTGTGTCTTTTCCCCATTCTTGTATGGCATGTTGTAGGGTGGATAAGGAATCGGTTTACTGGTCACCAACCTTATATGCCTACCTCCCCCTAAAGAGATGGAGGAATTAAGATCACTAGAAGTGGTAAGCCCACACTGTGTTCTAGTCGTTGGAGGATGTTAACAAGTGCTGGGACCTGCGTACATCCCCCTCCCTTTTGAAACACTGAGACGAGGAAGAGGGATGGAGTGATGAAGATCACAAGAAGCGGCAAGCCAACGCTGCGTTGTAGTTGTTGGAAGATCCTTATAGGTGCTGGGACATTCAAATATTGAACACCTGAACAGAATGAGGGAGTCAGACCTCCCGATGCTGGTTGGGACACTGGAGGACAACTAGCTGCAGAACAGGGTGAAGAAGCTAGCAAGGACGGCATTCAAGGAAGTTAGGCCGATGAGTATTCACTGCGCTGGCATGCCGAGCAGCAGGAGCTGCCAAGTGAAGTGGAAGGCCAGATGAGAACTGAGAAGCCAACGAGACCCGCTCCCACGCAGAAAATGGTGAGATGGGAGGGATGCCAAAGCTGCCAGAAAAGACTGGTGAGCCCAGAGAAGGAGATTGAGGTACCAGGGCACTGCACAGCGGATGCCACGCACCGTTAGTAAAGAGCAAACACCCACACAAAGGAGCTGAGACATTTTACACAGTTGGAGAAGGGTCAGTGGCCCTACATATAAAAGAAATATCATTATCTGGATACAGAAACAAGCAAAAGCTAATGAAGAGTGTGAACCTGGGATTTGCACTCAAATATTGAGAGGACTCAAAGTCCAAGCAGGCGAGTAAACCAAGCCTAGAGAGAGCTGGGCACCCACACCCAAGTAGCGAAATAAAACCTGGGCAGGAGAGTAAACCAGGGATAGGAGTAACGTGGCAGAGACCCCCAGGAAGTGTGGAGAAAACAGGGGAAGAAACACCCCCTTTTTGAATTGCGGACCAAAAGTTAAGAACCATACCCCTTTCCTAGGAGAAGGGAAGTGTGGCCCCTTGTCTGATGGAACATTATTCATTTTTCTTTTCTACACCTTAGAGACTTTATATTTGCAACTTTGGAAGGAAGCTGCAGGTGTTCAGACAAGAGAAATTCCCCATTTCACGTTATATTGAGTTGTGTGCAAGGGTCCGATTAGGATTTTGGACACAGGACATCCTGACCCAGATATTTCTTAGTTTCTTTGAGGCTGGGAAGCCCCTCTTCGAGTTAGGGATAGGTAGTATTTCCCCAAACCCTCCTTTTATTTTGATAATTAAATTCTTGATTCAATACAAAATTGTATTCAAGTATTACTCTTGATCACTCACAGCACGTAACAGAGGATTCTGTGTAGTCCACCACATAAGGTGGAGCACTCCCTTGTGTTGCATATCTGCACCCACAAGCTAATCCTTAGTGTCTAGGTGCTCTTCTGGTGCCACTGCTCGAGGTTTTGTCACATACTGGGTTGTGCACAGGTTTCTAGCCTTTTCATTTTGAAGTTTGTCACAGTTAATGCATAGACTTGTTTGTGTCTCTTTTGTTGTGCATTAATGTAATTACTATACATACCTGTAACAAAGTAGATGACTATTGGGAAAGATTCCCCCCGGCCCCCTGTAGACTTGTATGGGATGCCCTTTCTTTTTGCTTTGTTTTGACAACTGACCTGATTTTTTTTTAAGTAAGTAAATCCTTCTGCCTTACTTCCCTTGCTTTCTGCTCATTGTTATGGGGAGACTGATGTGAGGAGTTAGAAATTTAGAACAGGACACAAGGAGGTCATGCTTTAACAAAAAGAGAATGGGTTGGAAAAATACCTTTCGTCCTATGCTAACGAGGGGTTTCTCTACCTTTGAACTAACCATTAAGGATCTGTCTGTCAGCAAGTTGATAACTACAACTGTCCAAAAGTCCTAACCTGACCCTCACACTATAAACAAAATACAAAGGGTGCAAGGTAATGTCTGACTTATATTAGCAAAAAGTGTTCAAAACCAAAAGTATCAACAATGGATCTAACGAAAATGTTCTCCAAGGTAAAGATCCTTGGACCCAGAGGTTGGTTCCCTTCCCGTGGATTCTTGATAGGATGGCAAAAAGTGTCTCTTGTAGGTAACAGTTCCTTTGTTTGACAAAGTTCTTGTTTAAAAAATACGTTCTGTAACAATCTTTCTGTAGTGTTTCTTGTAACTTAATAAATCACCTGTGTACTCACCTGCCAGGACTACTTTTATGAATTTCTGGGTCACCTGGAATACTCCCCAGTCAGGTATCTTAATTCAACTTCAAAGTTCTTTGGCTGCTTCACAACAGCACATACCGTGAGGACTTGGTATTATTTGCTCAGTTCAATCGTCTTCCCCACATTGGCATTTCATTTGAACCGCACTTTTCTTTTTTTAAACACTCTTTATTGGTATTTTATTATAACAGTCCAACAGCTTCCCCCTTACCCTCCCTAACCCCCCAAATGTCAGACCCTCCACACCCATTAGTGTAATTTAACCAAGCAAAACAACAAATTCCCACTCCCAACCCCGCCACCTCCCTCCCCCACATCCCAATGTCCCATCTGATTCCTTCTTTCTCCATTGATCACAGCACTCCAACTTTTAGTGTCCACTGTTCGGTGAGATTTGGGCCGATCCACCTTCCACTCACACCTCCGGACTCCCCCCACCCTTTCATGTCCTCCCCACTGCGCATGCCTCTTCACGGTGGACGCAAGTCATTGTCCTTTGCCAGATCATTTAGCAGTTGGGACCAATGGACCGTCTCCTCCCCCGCCTCCATATTCTGCAGCACCGTTAACTCGGCTAATCCCCACCTCCGCACATCCTTCCGCCATAACTTGATTGCCAGACCCTGGGGCGATTTCCACGCTATCGCCATTCGGCGCTTTGCCAATATGAGCAAAAACCGCCCCATTCTGTTCCGTAGCTTGTTACGCTTCCCCCCCGGTAGTTTCCCCCACAGACAGGTGTCTGGACACCGTTCCAGGTTGGTTCCCAGTAACTCATTCACTCACTTAAGCACCTTGTCCCAATATTCTACTATTACTCCACACTCCCACACCATGTGCCAGAACCCCGCCCTCTCCAACCCACACCTAGGACATTCGCTCGACCGATCCCCATTCATCGCCCCGAGTGCCAGTGGGGTGACATATACCCTACATTTGAACCGTACTTGATTGGAGTTCACCTTAATGCTTTGCCTTGTCTGCATTAAAACTTTCTTATTATTGGATAACTCTCCCCCCACATTGGCATCTCGTGCATCTATATTTGTTTGGGTTTGTATTGGTAATTTGTCTTGATTGCATTTAAATGGCCTTTGGATATTTTCTTCACCAGCAATCTCATATTGTTCAAGTACTTGGTGGCGCACTTGTCAGAACGCCCGAGACCCCCTGCTGTTTTGGGCGGTCTCACCGGCGGGTGTCCAGCATCTCTGACACTGCTTGCGCCTTAGCGGTTTGGCTACCTCAGCCGCTTTCCACTTCGGGGTGTACGGCACTACCCAGGCGTCCTACATGGCTCCACAGTCAAATGCCAGTTGTCTCGCTCGGCCCAGACTGGAGAATGTTGCTTCTGTGATTGGCTCACCCGCTAGGATCTCCTACTCGGCTCCCCGCCTCTCCATGGTCACATGCAGCTTCCCTCTCCTTGTTCCGGTGGCTTTCCAGCTTTCCGCGTTCATGAGCCTCAGCATGCATGCCTCCATCCGACTGTGCGGCTGTCATTTTTAAATGTCCCACACACAGAGGGTTTGGGAAAACTAGTCTGCATGTTGTACATTGAGCTCCTGTCATTTTGCACAAACACCTTCATCACCGGAGTGGTTATGTGAGTTTTAGTCCATGGATGTCATGGGTCTTTTAACTCTATATGTATTTTCTCAGAGTCTTCCCCTGAAGACACAATAGAAATTAAAGGTGTTTTGTGTGAGTTGTAGGTGTTTGGGTTACACATGGGAACCTAGCCAGAATAACAATAGGTCATTAAGAAAGGAGGGGAATACGGCGGTTTATCCAATGAAGTCGAAGCGTCTCCCTGGTAGTTGTCTCCTCCCTCATAGATCCACCCCCTGGGTCAGGATCAGGTAGTGGCTGCAATCCCTTGGCCATGTGAGAGGAGGTCACCACCGGGAATCTGTGATGACGCCTTTGGGTTCATCACACTGACCAGTCCATAAGATGTAGTGGTGAGAGACAGTCTCTTTATGGATTTCTTGTATTTTTATAACTTCACACATCACCCTGAAGTGAAGTGCTGTTAGGATACTTTGTATTTGCATCCCAAAAGGAATCAATGTGTCTGTGATGGGCAGATGTCAACTGCGTTTTTACTGTCATGTTTTGAACTTTCTACTCCTGCACTATTGCAATTACCGCAAATGGCTCCAAAGAGTGGCAAGCACTCGAAGATGGCTGTGCCTTGAGATTTATGCTTGTCCTTTGGCCACATTGTTCCTTGGCCTTCTTTCCGCCCTCTGAGGGCTGGACATTTCTTGTATGGAATGCCCTTTCCGAGGAGGAAAGCTGCAGCTTAAGCAGGCAAAGTGGTGGTCTGTGTGTGTGGCCAGATGTCGGGGCTGGCACCATCTTGTCCCAGTACACATCCTGGTGCCTGAATGTCTTTTGCTGGGAAGAATGTGTGGCCAGTGGCCAGTTTTAGTTGTGCAGATACTTATCATAGGTAGACATGGTTGAGCTTCCAGTCCTAATCCTAGATAAAAGGACTCCTCCTGCAGCCATTCCACAGATCGTTGTTGGAGCTAAAACCTCTGTGAAGAAGTGCAGCCCGCTGACAATTCAAGGAAGACTGCTGCAGCTGACCATCACCAACTCCAGTAAAGTCCTGTGGAGCCCTGCTCCTTTGCCTGATCTCACGAAGACCCTGGTCTGTGCTTCAACCCCTGAACCAGTGGGAACAACCAGTCTAAATCCCTGCTCAAGGATTGGGTCCTTCAGAGCCTTCGGCTGTGTCCCTGGGCCAACCAGTGGTGCTCTCTCCTGGGCTACTTCACGGCAGCCATCGCCGTTACAAGTGCATCCTTGGAACATGGAGGCTCTCCAGCTTATACTGCAAGACTCATGCTGCTCCATTTTCAGTCTTCTTGCATCAACGGTAGCTGTGCAGGGCCTCTTCGTCCATTGAAGATTGCCTGGCCCCGCCTGATGATGGCGAGTCTCGTTGCAATTCTTCTTCTTCACTCCCTGGAAGTGTTGAGGATGCCTGCTATGCAAAAGTCCTCCTTTTCTTCCCAAGTGTTTTAAGCTGTAATGTACCTGGAAGCGAGATTCGAGCACTGCGACCAACAAAACTAAATCCTTCCTCTGAAAGGGATTTCTGCACATGCAACCCCTGGGCCTCCCTGAACCCGATCAAGCACTGAAGACTGTGTCTCCAACAAAATACAGAACCTCAGCAGTGATCTCTAACCCCAACAAAATCCAGAACCTCAGCTGTGACCACTATAGAAATCTGAGTCGGGGGGGGTAAGTTAACATACCTGTTTCTCCCCCCTCCCATCCTCTATAGCATTACATGGGCGTAAAGTCCTGTCCCTATCTCTTTCGTTCCTGGCTTAGGTTGGTGGTAACCTGGTCAAGAATCCCTTTCCGTGCCTATCCTAGTTTAGTGGGATTGAGGGAGTTACTTTCCTGAACTTTCCTTAACTTTTTGAACTTTGCATCACAAGCACTGGCATCAACCAATCACATAGCAAACCTACCTGAACTGTATATCTTTGGAACGATGACTTTAGGGCACAAGGCCCCAGACAATCTTAGTGGTTTTATGGGAACTGTTTTATGGCTGCTCTGAACTTCATGCATCTGAGTACTTACCCGTTTTACAGTGGTTACTGGATCAAATGCTTTCGATCTTCTCCTAAGGCTGAATGCACAAAAAGGCTGTATAGTAAGTATGACAATATTTGCATAGAGGTTTCATTCCTTACTGTTTATTTTGAAGGTCTAATAATAAATCCTTGCATATTTGTGTATATGCCGGGCTAGCTGGAATTATCGGTGTTGCTCTTTATAGCCCTAGACAATTCTTGCACCCTCTCTTAGGTCTATGCCTTACCACTCTACTGCCTGCCTTGATTGCGTCTGGCTAGACTTTAGTGTCTTCCCTGTTCACCATAAAAGGTTGGCCTCCCAAAATCCACACCCAGAGTTGATTTTGGAAGTTCTTCTCAACAATAACTGCAGAGGTGGTTGGGGCTTTAGATACCTAGTAGCTTATGCTTGCCGGATTGCACATTGAAATGTCTATGTGTGGTAAATAGTTACCACATTCCAAATCCGCCTGAAAAGGAGAACACATATGTTGTTGCTGTAATAGAATCTTGATTGTGGGGAATACAAAAGTCTGCTTGCAGTAAATGACTGTTACCATCTGCAGACTTTTCATTCGAGGAAGCAAAAGTGTTTTGGTGGCAATTTTGAAAACTGTTAAACCTTTGGAAAACACAATCTTCGTGTTGCCACCCAGGAAAAATGAGTGGCCAATTCCATTATGAAGGAGACAGAGTTGCTGGTGGAGATGGGTGCCAACTATAAGGTAGAAAGCCAGCTTTTTTGCTTTCTCTGTGGGTGCCATGAAATGTTTGCTGGTTTCCTATGACGCATTGAACATTTTTTGACAGTATGACTCCTTTTAGGTCTCACTTGGAACAGAACTCTGTCTGTGCCCCTTTTGGACACTTATGGTCCCTATGTGGGTCGGTAATAGTGTGCTAAAAAATTACTAAGTCTTAAATACAGTTCAAGTGTTTTTACTTGATCGTTCAGGGCCCAAAGGCTGTCTACATCCCTTTTCTAGAAAGCACTATTCCTCCCAGGCACCCCTACTCCCAGGTTAGTATATACTGCTGGTACACTGTCTTAAATTCTGTCTTTTGCTCCGAGTGACAACTTAAAGGCCAGTAGCTTATTTATCTAAACTCCCTCAAAGTCATCCTAAAGTGTCCCTGCACTATTCAAAGGGGTCTTGGATTGTGCCTTTCAGACACTCTGTTCGATTTGGTCTCCTTCTTCTGCCTATCACTTCCTGATATTCCTTTCTTGCTCCTCTTCTTCTCCCTTAATTTTCCCCCTTCTGTATTCTTGGTGTCTTCCTCTTCTGTCCCACCAATGTCACACTCCTTCTATTCCTTTACCCCACCATTTGATGTTACTACTACCCCCTCCACTCTACTACTCCCACGTTTGTGCCACCAGTCTGAACTTAGTATAGCAAACGATGCAGCTAGGTAGCCCACGAGTGAGCTGGTCGACACACAGGAATGTTCTGGAACCCTTCAGAGGACTTCCAAGCGCAGGTTCCTCAAAAGGTGGTCAAACCTAGTTGTTTCCATCTGTCATGGGGTTGTGGCACCGATGACAGCCTTCTGTGTATCAGCAAAGGAGCAGGACTTCGCCAGGACAGATTAAGGGGACAATGTTGGTTTTCTTCCACAAGTTTAGGTCTTCAGCTGGATATTCCTCTTTGTAGGGCCCTTGGCTCCAACAACTATCCCTTAAATGGCTGCAAATGTTCTCCTTTCATTCAGGATTCGAGGTGGAGGCGCTCCCAACCCATCACTGTTAAGGATCTGCACCATTCAAATTGGTAGGGACTATCCAATCATGCACAGCCTCTGGCCAACACATATGCCCAGCAACAGGCACTTTGGCATTGATGTGGACTTGAACCGTACAGTCCCAGTCCCCACATCCGGCAACAAACTCACACCACCACTTTGCCCAGGAAACCTGGCGTTTTTCTGAGGAAAGGGCTTACCATATACGGTAAATTCAGCCATTTGATTGCAGGTAGAAGCCCAAAATAAAAGCTGGCCAAAGAACAGGCTAAAATCTAACTGCATGGCTATTTTAGCTATATGGTACTCCAAATGGCATTGAGTAGTGTTAGGAAAGATTTCTCTTTGGCCAACTTTCCCTCCATAGTTTCTATGGACCCCCAATCTTTCTGCTACATTTTTTAACCTGTTCTGATTTTCTTAGGGTAAAGAAAGCCTTCAGCTTCACTTTCCCTGTCTTTTGCTCGTTTTGTTATGGGGAAATTGATTAGTCCTTGATACTATCAATGCTATCAAACTTAGCCTGAGCCCAGCTATTGCCTGTGTGTCACCTGCTTACTGCGCTACACTCTGTTTCTCACCGCCTCCACTCCCCTGGTGTCGTCCCCCTTCCACTGCAGCCTAACATGTCGCTATCTATCTCTCCTCTGCTCTCCAACTGCTTCACTATCTCCTATCCTCCTCTTATCACTAAAACTGGCCGTAAGAAACTTAAGAAGGACATACTGGGCTCTAACCTAGGCCTTCCTATTGCAGACACCTATGTCACGGCTTCCGCCAGAGTTACTCTTACTGACATCCTCTTCTTTGTTTACTCACCTGATCTATGGACCCGCCACATGGTCTGCTTTCTCTCTCCTATCTCCTCTTCCCCCATTAATGGTGGCACTCGCTGGGAGGTTCTCCTTGACCTCTTCGCCATCTCCAGAGTCATCATCAATGTTTATCTTAGGAACCATCATGGCCCAGGGTCCTCAACCCAACCTTATTATTTTTGACAGGCTCCTCCCACGCCTCTCTAACCTTACCTCTCCTCCAGCCAGGCTCACTTGCCTCTTGTGCCCTCCCCCTCCTCTGCACACGCTCCCTTGCCTTCTGTGCCCTCCTCCTCCCCCAACCCCTGAGGAAGACCCTCAAAGATGGTAAACTGCTCCATATTGCCACTCTCAATGCTTGCTCCGCCATCAAACACTTGTCTGACATCTGCAAACTCCTCGAACACATGGATCTTGATGTGCTCGCCATCACTGAGACATGGTTCAGGAATTGCTCTGTCACAAGCTTTGACACACTCCTCCCTGAAGACTACAAGATCCTCTCTGCACCCAGGCCTAAGAAAACAGGTGGGGGAGTAACACTTTTCTTCCCAGAATGCACACCAGTGTCCATCATTCCCACTCAGGCCTACTCCTGTTTTGAGTGCCTAGTTTGCAGACTCTCACTCTCCCCAAAATCTTTTCGTACTATGGCCACCTTCTATCGGCCACCAGGTCAGTCCTCCTTATTCCTCTCGGAATGGGTGGACCTGGCTTCCTCCCTACTCACCTCCTCCTCTCAACTACTCCTGATGAGTGATCTGAACATCCATCTGCACTCTCCTGACACCTTAGATCCTTTCTGCAACCTCAGTGACTCCCTTGCCCTATCTATCCTACCCGCTGAATCCACGCAGACCCGGGCCACACCTTGGATGCTCTCATCTCTGACATCCCTCTCTCCAGCCCCCTCACTACCTCCCTCTCTTGGACTGACCACTCTCTTCTCTCAACACACCTGAAGCTCTCCTCTTGCAGCAATACATCTGGCACAGCCATTGGCTTCAAAGTCACCAGACAGATTAGAAAAGTGACCGTGGCTGCCTTTGCCGCATCCTACTCTCCTCCACCCACTCCCTCTGCTGACTCCCACCCTGACACAGCCATTGCTAATCTCAATCTTTTCATCTCCAACACTCTTGACTCTCTTGCCCCCGTCATGAAGGTCCGACTGAAGACTTCCAAAAAGTGCAATTCTTGCTACAACACTGACCTGGCCCCTTAAACGCAAGTGTAGGGCAGCTGAACGGAAATGGAATGCGTCGGGCGAACCATCTGACAAACTGGCCTGCCGCCTCCTTCAAAGCATTATCGACTCTTCATCCACAGCAAGAAAAGTCTTTATTCAAGCCTGCATCTCCGTGGCATCAAACAGCACGGCCAAACTTTTCAAAGTCTGCAAGGAACTGTCCAATCCTGTGGCAGGCTCTGTCTCTGTCACACCCTGACAAGACCTTTGCTCGGCCCAGGCTGCACACTTCAACACAAAAACACAAGACTCCCTTTCTACCCTTTCTTCTGCACCACAGCATACACCAACACCAGAGCCTCCCTTGAGCCCCCCCTCCACCCACCCTCTCCTCTCTCTCACCGGTCACACCGGTTAGGTCATCAGGCAAGTCCGATCTATGAAGGCTTCATCCAAACAGGTGGATCCCTGCTCCTCCAAAACCATCAAAGTCAACATTGATTCCCTCGCCCCTGCCTTGGCTGATCTCTGCAATCTCTCCTTTTCCACTTGAGTTTTCCCAACTGGCCTTAAGCACTCTCTTGTGCACCCAAACCCCTCCTCCGATCCTTCCATTCCGGCAAACAACTGGCCTATCTCCATCACACCTTTCCAGGGCAAACACTTGGAGAAACTTGCAATCTCTCAGCTGACCCTGCACACTGAATCTATTGGCTGCTTCCACGACCATCAAGCTGTCTTTAGAGCAGCCAAAGTCATGGAAACTGCTCTTCTGAACACCCGTGAAGACCTGCTCTCCAATCTTGACACTAACACTCCCTATATCCTCATTCTCCTTGACCGCACCTCTGCCTTTGACATGGTTAACCACAACATCCTGATCGCACATCTCCGTGACACCCTGGGAATCGCTCGTCAGGTTCTGGCGTCGTTAAACTCTGTCCTCTGACCGCCCATCCCAGATGGAAATCGGAGCCTTACACTCGACTATCACTCTCTCAACCTGTGGCCGTCGCATAGGGATCTAACCTTTCCTCTTGGTTCTTCAATGTCTATTTGGTTGTCCCGGCATGTGTGATTGCCACTTTCACCTCTTACTTCCAATGCTACGCGGATGATGCAAAACTGTTCAGGCTTCCTTCAGACACCTCCTCCTCCTCTCATATCTGACTGTCTGTCCGCTATTCAGTAATGGTGTGCTGCAAACGACTTTTGCCTCAACGCCAGTAAGACTGAGATCATTCGAGTTGGGACCCCTGATCCTGCTTTCCCACTTTCACTCTGGCCGGCCTCCCTTGGTCCTGCGCCCGCTCCCACCTGCGAGGCAAGAAACTTTGGGGTCATCTTTGACTCCAATCTATCCTTCTCCTCTCACATATCCAACATCTCTAAAAAGTCTTATCAGCTACACCTCCTCCGAGGTACTCTACCTTTTCTCACTTCCCCCAGTGGCTTACTGTCTCCAGAGCCCAGGTTCTCTCTAGGATGGACTATTGCAACAGCCTCTTTCTCAACCTCCCTTCTGCCCTGCACCCTCTGCAACTCATCCAGAACAAAACCACAAGACATATCCTTGGCCTCAAGCCCAGGGACCACATCTCTCCAGCATTGAAATCCGTTCACTGGCTCCCAATGACTGCAAGTATCAAATTCAAGATCATCTGCATTGTTCACAAGGCTTACTGGGGCCTGGGACCACCTGCCTGCAACGCTGCCTACCTAAATACTGTCCCTCACGAGCTCTCCGCTCATCTACCTCCAACCTGCTGCGAGTGAGCCGGTTCTCCAAGCAGAGATTTGGAGGGAGATCCTTATCCTCAGCAGGTGCCTCCCTCTGGAAAAGCCTCCCTGCTGCCCTCCATCTTGAGCCGGATCTCTTTAAAGTCCGGAAACTCCTCAAGACCTTCATCTTCTCCTCTTCCTTCTCTTTCCCTTTACCCTGCTAACCTAGTTGTCTATTCTTTTATCTGTTCCTCCCTGCTCTCCCTCCCACTCCTTACAGCTTGCTGACTAGCCACCTGGTGCACCTCTGAGTAGTACACAATCCGATTGTGTGTTGGACAATGCTAGAGGTTGCAGACTGGGCTGTGCATCAACTACGTTTTAAAGGTGCATGTTCACCCCATCGACACGATAGATGTAGGAAGGGTACAGTAGGTCCCCCTGATGAAGTTCAAAATGTGTGTTTGATAGAATAAGGTGTTGAACGAAACATGTTAGGTCTTTAGATGAGGTATTTGAATAAGCAACAATACTTTAGAACAACATATTCAGTCGATATAATTTCTGTGGTAGCCATAACAGGGATTATTCTCACTCAGGCCACAGAAAGAGGTTCATGAGGTATCCCTGAAGTAAGGGAACCTCAGAGGCTACTGACCACTGTGTCACATTACACAAGATTGACTTGAGGGGTATGATATGTCCTGTGTCATATAGATTTGTATAGGCAGGGTGTTTGAGGGTGTTTTATTGCTCACCCGTGGTTACACTTTTTTTCTAACCAATATTTTAGAATTTTGTATTAGGCTTGTTTTAAATGTGTACTAGATTTTATACATTTTCTTTGCCTAAATTGTACGATTTAATGGATTTGGTGACTTGTGATTTATTTGTGATTTCTAATAAATTTGAAACATATTTATAAAAATATTTTTATAACAAATTTCTGTTAACTTGGTACGTATTTGGTCCATGGGCCAAGTCGTTGTGACCTAGGAAGATGGAGAGGGATAAGTTGACGCATGGATCCTTTTGTTAAAGATTGTCTCTAGCTATAGAGAAGGAGCTGGATCTAAGCGTCGGTAATTAGCTCCCTTAGCCTCCTTTTGGTTTTTGTTGTACATCTGACTGTCACAGGTCCCGGCACCCCCGCCACTCCTCTTTCGCACTTGCCTCAGGGCCCTACCCACACTACACTTAGAAATGACTGTGAGAATGGCTCTCTCTGCACTTACCCCTGTCTCATCCAACCTAGTGCACTTATTTCCCCCCTCCCTATGACCTTGTGTGCACTTGCACAATCTGCATGCACCGCGCCTGAAGATAGTTTGTCTGTTCTCCCTTGTCTCACCCCCCATAACTGCACTAGTAAAACCGCAGAATCGCTGTTAGGCCTATTTGCTGTATCCATACTGGTAAATGTATTTTTACGCATTTATTTATGCCTGTGCAGATTATCTCAGAAATTAAAGGGCTCTGAGCGATGGCTGTCTATTCCCATTGTTACCACCCTCCTTGAGCGCTTTGAAACACTTGCTTGTGTATAGGCGCTATATAAAAAAACAATACCATACCATTTAACCTTGCACACGGCATCTTAGAATGCAGTGCACTGGGGATATTTTTGTATCGCCCTAATCTTTTACACTTGGGATTTTTGGTTACTTTTATATGTGGCTAAAGACATCTGGTGGCAGCAATTATATTTTACAATGTTCTGTTTTTTCTAGTGTGCACTTTCGTGTTTACCGCGTATGGCTACTAAACTTGGCTAGTGCCCTAAAATGGCCATTCCACAAGACTTTTGCTTGTTCTTTGGCCATATTGTTGTTTGGTCTTCTTCCTGCCTTGCCAGGTCAGGAAATCCTATATAAGGTCATGCAGTTCCCCAGGAAAGGTGCAGCTATCGATGGCTAGTGATGCCTTTGTGTGTGACCCAGGAAGAGGGTGGGACTGTGTGGTCCCAGTCCACATTCCTGGATCCAGAAAGTCTGGGTTTGAGGCATTAGTAAAAACCTGTAGATGTCCCTGATTGAACAACTGCTGCTTTTTTGAATGGTGCAGATACTTACCATTGGTGTGATTGGACTTGCTTCCAGAATGGATTTTGGATAAGAAGATGACTCTTGCAGCCATTTCCTCATCGACATGGAGCCCGAGAATCCCTTGTATAAGGACAGCCGACTGAAGATCCCAAGATAACTCCTGAAGAGGCCTGGCATCCCTTCCTGTTTCTGGCCCGGTGAAGCACTGTTGGACTAACTGATCTGTAAAGGCCAGTGCAGTGCTTCAACCCCTTGACGGGTGGGGCCAAGCAGTCTCAACGTGTTCTCGAGGATCCAGCCATCCTGAGCCTTTGAAAGTGTTCCTGGACCACCCGTGGAGTGGGCTATCTCGCTACAATCATCGCTGTTCTGTGTTTGCAGCCGGATCTTTGGTGGTTGCCAGCTTGTATTATACCTCACTTTCCTGCTGAATTTCAACCATCCAGCCTCAAGATACCTGTCCTGGAAAGGCTTGGATTACAGCGACTAGAAGGACGCCTGCCGTTGTTTCTGTCAGGTGGCTGTCAGTGGAACTCTCCTTCCCTTTGTCCTGGACACCTTTCACTAGAACCAATGGCAGGAATTCCAACCACCAGTGAACATAAGTCGACCCACCCAGTCATTTGGGAAATTCGGAGTCAGGGGGGTAAGTAAGCACAAAGCATATGTCTCCCTTCTGGCTGCCATAGGCTAACATTGAGAACAAGTCTCTTTGAATCCTGTGACATTTGGGCACAAGCCCCTGAAGTTAGGAAACATCATTTGTGACTTGGTTCCACTTTACTGCATCACTTTACGTACCTCCTTTACTGATTTTTAAGTCATTGAATTCATTTTAAGAACCTATGGTGACTGTATATTAGGGATGTAACGGTATTACGGTATACCGTTAAAGATACCGTGAACCAATGAATTGAACAATAATAACCGTCACATTGTTCATACCGTTCATACCGTTAAGTGTGCTTTTCAATCTGATTTGGAAAGGCTGCAGTAAGCAAGTGCTGCACAGTCTTGGTCTTGAACTGTTGGATGTGCCAAGTAGTTTCAGTTTGAGCAGTTTTTAATGCCATTCCATAAACCACATGTGCATGACACAAAATCAATATGTTAGCAATAGGAAGAATAATACAGTGCCAAGAAGGAAAAGGGTTTGCTTTTTTTTTTATTTACATTTTTTTTTAAAGCGCTCACACAGCCCGCGGGCATCACGGCGCTGTTAAAGAAATAGTTTTTGTTTATTTAGTTGCGTAATTGTTTTTGTCTTATTTGCATATTTATAACGCACTTAAACACCCAGAGGTTTCTAAGTGCGAACCCGGGGATCGAACCTGTGTTGCTTCGTGTCGTCTTGCTTCCAAGGCGCGCACGTTGCCGCTGAGTTATCCTCCCGGGGCTTTGGGTTGGTGGCTTTGGGGTTTATATATTTATAATGGATAATGTTTTCTAAACATATGACAATGGGGGATTTCCCTGGTTCTATCATTGAATTTACATATAATAAGTCACACTGCAAAATTTACTAATCTCTGTGGGTATTCCCTGCTGCTATACCAAAGGGTAACATGTCCGTGATTACTGAACACCTTTTGGCCCGGAAGTAAACTAAAGGCTGTAACGTAAAGAGAGAGTGCGTGTGCATGCGCACAAGCGTATACTACCATCAGACTCCATTGATCTGTGGCATGCAGGTTATCAAGATGGCAACATGTTCATCTTCATCAGTAGCCAGTGGGGGAGCTAAAAGCCTAAATGACCACTTAAGAAAAGCTATTCAGTTTGCTTTGCCAGTCGCAGCAGGGCTCCCCCCTCCTCCTCTCCCCACGTGTGTTTGTGTTTGTGGAAGCAAGGGGTGGCATTTCAGTGGAAAGTATGTTGAAAAGTCCAATTCTCGCCCTGGGTGCTTGGTTTTGTTTGTGATGAATAATCTGACAATTTATGACCTTTTAGAAAATATTTAAGATTAGTTAACTCCACCTGCTATACCGCGATAACCATGATATACCGTCATTTGGCAAGAAGGTTATTGTACCGTCATAAAACTAATACCGTGACACCCCTACTGTATATATGTTTATTATGGAGTATTGTACGATATTATCACCTGCTTGTTTCATTTTCAAGTGTGGGTTTAAGCCCTAGAATAAATACTGTATTTGTATACATTCCTGTCTAAATTTAATTATTGTGTGCTTTACTGTGTGGACTCATTTTGGGCCCCCAGCCCCACTCATTCTCTACTGAGAATAGTCTTGACTACGCTCCACGTTTACCTTGATTGGGTTTTGGCTAACCTCTCAGAGTTCCCCTTCCACTATAATTAGGGTGGCTGCGTAAAATCTGTCCACCTGGCCAGATTGTAGAAAGCCATCTTAACAAGTGGTAAAATGAAAAAGTGAACTGGACAATTAAAAGAAACGCAATAGAAGATCAGCTGCCACCCAACCCACCTTGGACACATCATTTAAGTAACTTCAAAGTTATGAAAAACACCACAAGGGTTCTTCTCTACTGATAGCCAAAGTGACTGATCAGTTCTCTCAAAGCAGATGAGATGAGCTTAGCAGAGCAAGTGAAGTAAAAAAGCTTCACATGCCTCTAAAATTCAGGGCCGGTTCAACAGCAAAATGTTGGAGGGGCTTCGATAAATAAGCTTTCCTAACCATTCCCATGAGACTGGTGTGCTCATGTCATGGAGAGGCCGCAGTACTGTTAAAATGTATTCTCAGTATGATCTCTTTTAAATCCCGTAGATACTACATGGGCAATTGGGTAAGAAAACCTCAAGTCACAAAAGTCCACCCCTAAATAACATAATGCCTGAAAAAGAGCAACCTCAATTATTTTTTAGTATGATCTTCTACACAGGAGGATTATTAGCAATTTTTTCCCCCACCAGAGCCAGCCTAACATGCGTAATTACATGAAATGAAATGTCACAGGCAAAAGGGACTTTTGGGATCTACAATCTGTGCCATGTCACCCCTTAGTAACTCTACTTTCTACCCTTCGTATAGACCACTCCAAGGTAAGTTTGGGTGCCATTCTATTGCTAATTCGAGATGGCAAAAAGAGACCATTACCGTTAATCAGTAAATCTCTTCCCACGAGAAAGAGACTTTAGATGTTCAGTGGGCAGTAGAGGCGCACCAATATCTTTCCTGGTGACATTTTAAACTTGTTACCAATCATGACCCTTTGGTTTATTTGACATGGGATAAGGATACCGATGCATGGATACTGAAGTGGTCCTTGCCTCGCAACCCTTTAACTGTTATGTTCTCCCCCAAAGTGGTAAACACCAGAATCTTTATTTTCTTGTGCTTCTCCAGTGTCTTTGTGTCTCAAAAGGAGATGACGAAGTTAAGAAGGGACATCTATGATGAAGTGCCCTCCATAAGGTACTGTTGATCACCATTTCTGGAGTGTTTTTTCACAACAAACTATAATCTTTTAAGGGGCATGGCTACAGGGCCATGGAATAGGATGTGACTCTGTTGTGCTCCTGCGGATCCCCGAACGATCTTGATGATAAAACTTACTTTGAACCAGCTGAAAGCCGTGATTCTTATTCTATAGATGCATGAAGGTATACGGCACATCCCAATCATACTTGTGGTTTGAATCAGTGCAAGCGTTGGAAACTGCGAGCTGGACAAACTGTTCAGTACCCGGTCAGCGAAAAACAAACAAGATGGTGGCTGGGAGAGAACAAAGGATTGAGCCGACGGGTATCTACACAGTATGAGGAGGGGAGCCGTATCACGGATAAGATGAGCTCCGACCCTGATCGGCAAGCGTAAAGGAATCGGAAGCTGATGAAAGATTGAAAACGGCTTCTTACAGCACTGTCTGGCACGAGATTCCCCGCAGAAACAGAGCGGAGAGCCATCCGAACGAAACAAAGCAGTGCATCGAAAGGAGAGGATCCACAAGGTCAAGCCCCGTGCAACAGAGAGTAGGCCACAGAGCTACGTGGAATGACAAAGAAGCACACTTGAAAGAGCTCAGGACTCCAGCGTGCCACCCTAATTGAAAACGGAGGGGCGGGACTGTGTATGCTCGCTGGCGTACCAACAAGGCTGAGCAACAAAGTATAAGATCTGACGCATTCCATGCAAAATAGCTCAGGTTCAGTGCCTGCATGTGGCTCTGAGGCGGAATCTTTGTCAAGATCGGTACAGGAGATAATGTGGACGGCGATACAGTATCAGACAAGGGAAGAGTATGAAATATTGTAATTGACTAAGGGGTAGAACGCTACAAATTCATATATACTGCGGAGGCACAGCTGAGGCACAACATGGGCAAGCTGGCTATACAAAGGAAATAGCCAGGCGAGCAACAGAAACGCTGAACGCTCGATAGGTAACAGTTACTGGATTACTGCAAGCGGCAAGTACGCGCAGCAAACAAGAATTACATCACTGTAAGTGGCAGAAGGAATCCGAAAGAAGTACGGAGGTACGGCCCATGTGATGAATGGGCTACAGTGTACAACCAAAGAAACTGAGTGAGGTATAAAACCAACCAGCACGACCCTTTAACAGGCTTACAGGAAAGTGGGTAAATGTGGAGCCGACTGACAAAGAACTGACACAGGCAACATAAATCCAGTCTGTGTGGGGCATGAAAGACACTGAGTGCCAGGGATAACTGTAAGGCTGCACCAGCACCGTTAAAATTACAGATGCCACGTAACAAACTTTGATAGTGCGCAGTTCCACAAGTGCGCAGAAGCAAGGGCCACACCGATATCCAAAGTGCCCCCAGCTTTTAAAGATGACTGCAACAACCAGATCAGCAGGTGAGCAGTATATAGGGGATGATGTCTTTCCGGAGTGCTTGATTTTACAGAGTCTCCTAAAATAAGCGGAGGACCTACGGAAGAGGAGGTATGAACCTGGCGCAGACTGCAAAATACTGACCCCATCCGGAGTAGGTCAGCCCAGTTCTGTTAGGAACACATACCAGTCCGCGTCAAGGCAGGGAATGCGAACTGTGTACAGCGGCAGTCACGGAAGGAAATATCCGCAAAGGCATTCTGAAACTTGCTGCACTTAGAAAACACTACAGAGGGGTACACAGGCAAAGTGCTGAGACCAGTACATTGTGGAAGAAAGAGGAGTCTGCAACAACACCAGCGGACCCAGAAACACCCACCGGAGAACTCGTAGACGAGGGAGGTGGAGAGAAACACCAGATATGTCAATAAAAGGGTCTCCTGCCACAAGTAAAGTTTCGTGGAGACGCCGGACAAAGGTAGAGGCTTGATAGCAAGTTCAAGAGCCAGTGAGGTGTATTCACACAACGGGCTGCAAGAATGAAGGCAGGGGGAAAAAAGGAAAAACCTCCCCAACGCAGTACTGTGACCACACCATGGGCACCTAAGCAGAAGGTGCTACTGTGCAAAGGGGTATGGCAATGACATCCAGGTCAAACAAGAGCAAAGGGAAACAATCGTCAATTAACGCATTTTACAAATGTCAGACAGCGTTAAGACAACAGCGAAAGAGGCACAAGAAGGGGAAGCACAGGGGAGAACTGACCACCAGATACTGGAGGGCATAGCGGAACTGAAGTTGACGCTGGATTTCAAAATGGACGCAATTAGTATTGAGGTGAATCTCTTGAGACAAGATGTCAGAGCATCAACAGAACGCACAGGGGTGCTAGAGAAGGAGGTGAAAGCTAATACAAGTAGTTGTAATGAAAACTCCCAGGACGTCTCCATACTGAAGCAGCAGGTGCGGAATCTTGAAAATAGAGCAGAAGAGGCGGTAGGTTGCGCACGGATTTTTGGGCTCCCGGAGGCCAAGGAAGGTCCGAACCCGACAAATTATATTGAGGACATGTTACTGCAGGAAATAGGAGCTTGGGCACTCGCCCGAGGGTTTACAGTGGAAAGAGCACATATTGCCCTGGCGAGGAAACCGCCGCCTGGAATCCCGCCCCGGCCGATAATTGCCAAGATATTAAATTACAAGGACAGGTAGAGAATGCTAGAACACTTTCGGAAAAAAGGAGGAATGATCAGCCAAGCATAAGCGACCATCACAGCATACCCTGATTATACTTTCTTGGTGCAAAACCAAAGGATGAACTATGGGGCAGTCAAGAGGAGGTTACGCATCGCCAATCTTAAATAGATGTTGCTGTATCCGGCGAAGATGAAGGTCCTATATAAAGACTACACTGTTTTTTTCGAGACCCCTGAAGATGTGAGCAAGCGGATGGACATGTTGAATATGCCGATGGAGTAACAAGACCAGATGGGAAGCGGAAGTGATAAGTGAATTTGCATTGTTTGAATAATGTATTCTTGAGCCGCATAGGGAACAACATGTAATGATCCGACATTGACATTTGGCCTTGAAGGCATATTAGTTTCTTACTTTAAGCTATATACAGGAAGCACAAGTGCTGCTTAGTTTTGAGCGGTGCTTGGAATCGCACTATTACCCTCATTAGCTTCGATTACTTAGGATACTAGTAGTTCAGTATCCTCCTGCTGCACTCAGAATACCGGCATTGGGCCGGGAAAGGAGCGAGATGTAGGGATACCCGAGATCCATATGTGGAGCTGGTCAAACGTTGGGAACGGTTGGGCGGGGGGGAGGGGAGTTTGGGTAGTTAGAGGGAGGTTGACCTACGGATATGCACAAGAGAAAGAGAGAGGAGGTGTCAACGGTGGAATTGAAGCGGACACAGCCAGAGAATATGGGTGAACTCAAAATAGGAACCTGGAATGTGAGAGGTTTGAACATCTATATTAAGAGGAACCGGGTTATGTCCTATTTGAGACGCCAGAAAATGGATATAGCTCTCCTGCAGGAAACTCATTTTACCAAAGATTGACGAGACATAATGGCACGGAAATGGAGGGGGTGACACTGGGCTCAACATATTCTGCGTGTGCTAGGTGGGTCCAAATATGGGTAGCACCGACAGTCCCATTCAAGATCCTCCATACCTTCCTAGACAAAGACGGTAGGATGGTAATACTTTGGAGATTGGTTGAGAATAAAGAAATGTCATTAATATTTACACCCCGAATCAGGATACTGCAGCTTATTTCAAATCTCTATTTCGAGGGGATTGGGTCCTCCAATGTATTCCATATCTATGACAGTAATCACCACAGCTGTGCTGCTTCAGAAAATCTTTCCGCGTCCTGCGTGGATGACGTCGATACGCTGTCCTCGGGGGCCTCCGTCGAGCTGACGTCACCAGATGTTATAAGTAGGACGCACGACACCCGTAGCCTCAGTTCTGTTTTTTCCGCGAACGTGTTCGCTTTGGAGATCTCGGCGCGCCTCGATTCTACTGAATCCTGTTCTTTCGGCTCTTCGAACCTGTTTTCTAATCCTTGATATTGTATGATGTCTTCGGCTTCTTCCACCCCACGGTCCGGGTTTAAGAAGTGTCGGGTGTGCGGGTCAAAGATGTCGCTGACGGACACGCACAACGCTTGCCTCTGGTGCCTTGGGGAAGACCACGATACGGATGACTGTGTCGACTGCCAATCGCTCACATCGAAGGCCTTGCGGGAGCATAAGAAGAAGCTGTCGGTCGGTAAGGTGGCCAAGCCCCTGAAGTCGCGTTCCACTGGTCTTTAGACGGATGATTCGAGGGGCGACTCTCCGCATCGTCGTGAGTCCGGGGGTTCTCGGTCTGGGAGTCGGTCCCGCCATTCCTCTGCCTCTTCGAGGCACTCCAGGAAACGCTGTCACAGGTCGCCTTCCTCGTCCGAGGACTCCACCCGTCGGCGGGTTCCTTGTCCCACCAAGCATTCCACTCCTGAGGAATGGGATTCCTTCCGAAAGGAGATGTTGGCGATTTTCCAATCGCAGAGCTCAGGTCTGTCCGCGCCGTCGAAAGACGCCGGCCGTGACCGTTCTAGAGACACTGCTCGTACTCCTTCGGGCTCCCGCGGTCATCGCGACCACCGGGCACCTTTTGAGATCCCGGTCAGACAAGGATGGTTGCTCTAGACATGCCCGTTCAAGGTCCCGGTCCTTGACGCCCTCGAGACCGTGAGAACCTGTGAAATCTTCGAGGAAGACATAGACACCTGTGGCGCTGAGGTCGTCGACGGACTCTCTTGGCTCTGCCTCCGAGGAAGTCGTCGACACCATCGGCGCCCAGGCTGTCGAGAGACACGCTCGGGTCTCCCTGGCTTTGTCGGAGGTGCCCTGTGGCACGATGGCAACCCCAGAAAGGCGCTGGCCAAGGCTAAACATGTCTTTGTTCCTTTTTCTGTGCCCTCCTTCAAGCCTCTGGATTATATTTCTGAGGTGGATGAGGGATCTGAGGAAGGTATGGTTCCGGCAGTGTTTCCTGATGACATCGTTTCTGGTCATAGCCAACTTGAGGACCTGCGTCAGTCGTTGCACGACGCCAATGGTCTGGACACCTATCAGGAGGTGGAGTTTGGTAGGCCTGAGCCTGGCACACATACCGGTGCCTGATGTCGAGGGTCACGGATTACCTTGTGTGGTCTGCCCCCCCAGGGATTTTCAGCAGGATGACCTGACTGATATCCTCGAGCAGGGTCCACCAACTGACCCGGTGCTGCCATTCCATATGGCCTTGCAGAGAAGGGTGGCTGTGGCTTGGACTTCTCCGGAGAGTCTCCCGGCAGTGAGCAAGTTCTTGCCGAAGAAATATCGCCCAGCCAGTGGCGACCCCTGCTACTTGACCACACACCCCACTCCAGAAAGTTTGGTAGCGCAGGTAGCTACGGCCCCCGCAAAGCAGGCATCGTACCCTACCATCCCTCCTGATGGGGACGAGAAACGTTTTGACGGTTGGGTGAAGGTGTTTCTTCTGGGGGTATGGCGCTTCAGGCAGCCAACTCAGTTTGTGCCTTGTCTCGTTTACGCACACTCTGTGGAACTGTATTTCCTTAGCGGCTGATCATATTCTCGAAGGGGAGGAACGGGATGGTTTCCTTGCTATCGTGCAGGATGGCAAGGATGCCAAGTGTGAATCCGTTCAGTCGGGTCTGGACATGGTTGATTGCGTCAGCCGGTCCATGGCGGCGGGCACCGTAATACGCTGGTTTGCGTGGTTGCGGAAGTTTGCTCCTGATGTGCAAGCCCGGCTCCTCAACAGGCCCTTTGATGGAGAACATCTTTTTGGCAGCAAGGTTTACGAGAGTCTTGAGAGGTTCCAGACCTCCAAAGCTGCAGCGAAGTCGTTGGGCACTGCAGTTCGCCAACCTCTGCCTTTTCGTCCTAGGGGACAGCAATGGAGGGGATGTTCCTTTCGATATAACTCGTCCTTTAGTAAATCGAGAGGAGCTGCAAGTCAAAGGGGCAACCGTAGGAGTGAGGTTGAAAACAAGGTACTCGAGATGCCAGGGCCGCTCGAGCAGTTGCCTCTTTGCCCTCAGGCACTGCTGCAGCCTCTTCAGCTCAGTCATGAGGCCCATGCTTCGCCGGTTGGGGGAAGGCTGGCGCAGCATCTTGTAGAATGGCGTGCCATTACTTCAGATGTGTGGGTTCTGGAGATCATAGCCCACGGCTACGGTCTTCCTTTCTGGCAGAGGCCTCACGACAATCCACCAGGGAATCTCTTTGAAGAGTCCAGATCCGCTCCTTGCGCAGGAAATACAATCCCTGCTGGAGAAAGGCACCATAGAACTGGTGCCTGTAGCGGAGAGGAACCAGGGATGGTATTCCCCTTATTTTTTGATTTCGAAGAAAGACTGGGGATTGAGACCCAGGATGGACTTGCGCGGTTTGAACAAGCTCCTCAGGAAGGACAAGTTCAAGATGGTTACTCTTTCTCAAGTCCTCCAGGCTCTTCAACCTCAGGACTGGTTGGTGTCTCTTGACCTCAATGACGCTTATTTTCATGTGCCGATCCATCCCAAGCACAAGAGGTACCTGAGGTTTGCCGTTGGTGACTCGCACTTTCAGTTTCGGGTCCTGCCGTTCGGATTGACCTCCGCCCGAGGGTCTTTACCAAGCTCATGGTGATGATGGCAGTGTATCTCGGGAAAGGGGGATTCACGTCTACCTCTACCTGGACGATCGGTTGATCAGGGCGCGCCCTCACGAGCAAGTCCTGGATCATCTGTCCGTCACCTGCCACTCCCTTCACAAGCTGGGCTTCTCCCTCAACTTAGACGTCCCACTTGACGCCAACTCAGCGGCTCGACACGTCACTGGGGCAGTGCTCGACACGTCCCTGGGGCAGTGTTTTCCTCCCCAGGTGAGGGCTCACCACATTCAGATGGTTGACAAGTTTCAACATGCCCAGAGTCTCCCAGCGTTCGAGTTCTTGAGGTTGCTCGGCCTCATGGCATCCTGCATTCTTCTGGTGCCCGAAGCCAGGTTGCGGATGCGATCTTTGCAATGGGCTCTCAAGTTCCAGTGGTCACAGTCCTCCGGCAGGATGTCGGACCCGTTCAGGTGCCGCCCTCGGTCGCCCAGGATCTTCTGTGGTGGGCCGTCGAAGGCAATCTGATGATGGGGGCTCCGTTTTGGCTACCCTGGCCAGAGGTGACGATTGTAGGACGGACGCGTCCCTCACAGGATGGGGATCTCATGCCAACGAGCTGACAGTCAGCGGTCGTTGGTCTCTATCGGAGTCCAGACTCCATACCATTCTGTTGGAGCTGAGGGCTGTCAGGCTTGCCCTGAAGGCTTTTCTGCCGACTGTGCGAGGAAAGAATGTCCGGATTCTGGCAGACAACACAGTGGCCATGCAATACCTCAACAAAAAGGGGGGGGGGAAGGGTCACTTCCTCTGTGCAGGGAGCCGATGCAGCTCTGGTTCTGGGCCATCCAGCAGGAAATTTCGATCTCGGCAGTTTATCTGGCCGGAGACGAAAACGAGACGCGGATGCTCTGAGCAGGCAGAGCGTGATCTCTCACAAGTGGGGGTTGGCTCAGGAGATTCTCCTGGAGATCTTCGCCCTTTGGGGGACCCCTCAAGTGGATCTCTTCACCTCCAGTGTCAAACGGAAGTGTGAAAGGTTCTGCTCGCGGGAATTTCCTCCAAGAGGAGCCTTAGGAGACGCGTTCGGGGTGGAGTGGTCCTTCCCACTGCTGTACGCATTTCCTCCAGTCCCCGTCATCCCGCAAGTGCTGCAGAGGTTACGGATGTTCGGTTCCTGGATGATCCTCATTGCTCCGGCATGGGCCCGGAGGACGTGGTACCCGGACCTTCTAGACTTTTCCATCTGCCCTCCACGTCGTCTTCCCTACCGAGACGATCTGCTCTCATGGGAGGGGGGAGGTCAGGTTCTCCATCCAGAGATCAGATCCCTCAACCTTCACGCTTGGCTTCTGAAAGGTTGAGGTATAAGGATTGGGACCTCCCTGAAGACGTGATGGGGAGGTGTTGCTTTCGGGCCAGACGGCCGGCAACAAAGTCCCTGTACCGTTGCCGTTGGAGAAAGTTCTGCGACTGATGCAGGGTTAAGAATGTGGATCCTTTTTCATGTGCAATTCCTGTGGTTCTGTCTTTTTTGCTTTCTTTATCCCACTGGGGCTTGCAAGTGGGTACCATTAAAGGTTACCTGGCGGCGCTGTCCATATTTAAGCGCCCGTCTGAGTGTTCTTATTTTAAAATTCCTTTTAATTTCTCAGTTTCAGAAAGGGCTCACTAATGTTTCCTCCATCACCTTTCCAGGTGCCCGGTTGGGATTTGAACCTTGTTCTCAAGTTTCTAATGGGTGCTCCATTTGAGCCTTTACATTCTTGTCCTTTAAGACTGTTAACCCTGAAAACTGTGTTGTTAGTAGCGGTCACTTCCGCTCGCAGAGTGAATGAGTTAAAGGCACTGTCAGTTAAGCCACCATTCACTGTGTTTCATAAGGACAGGGTTGTCCTTAGAGTTCGTCCTTCCTTTCTTCCGAAAGTTGTGTCGGAATTTCATTTGACCCAGAAGGTCATTCTTCCAGCATTTTATCCTCCTCCACATCCTGGTAAGGACGAGGAGAGGCTCCATAGGTTAGATCCTTGGAGAGCTTTAAGTTTCTACATTTCATGCATGTCCCGGATCAGAGTGGACGATCAGCTCTTTATTGGTTACGCTGGAAGACTTTGTCTAGATGGATTATCTTTGCAATTTCAGAATGTTACTGTTAGGGAGAATTCTCTCTTCAGGCTGAATTTCCTAACCTAGTGAGTCCCCCAGCAGCTTTGCTGGATTTCTGGAGTTTGTTTTTTTCTCCTGCCAAGAGTGAGACTCTTTTTCTCCCACTCTTGGACATGATTTATGGTGTTCCTTTGACTGTTAATGTGTTTTATGGGCTATGGGGTCCTTTACTCCATAGGGTCTCGTGTGTTTTTACTATGTGTGTTACACAGCACCCTCCGTGCAGTAACACAGGGGTGTCATAGTGACACCCCACCATAGACTCCATACCCTGGGACTGACTACTGTCTCCCAGGGCATGTAAAGTCACCATGGGCTTTACTAGTCCCAAATTATGAACAGAAACCAGTACAAACCATCATATTGTGGATGTACTGGTCGGGGCAATTCGATTTCCCCGGGGTCTGTTAGTCGAGGGGGCATGTCTCCGTCCCCCCTGATCGAGTTTTGGCTGGTGGCAGTGGATACTACTTTTTATATTCGACTGCGAATATATTCCTATGGGATTTTCCCATTGTTCGAGGCTACCAACTTTAATTATTTAATTCTCATAGCCTCGAACATACCGCCGGTTTATTTATTTAATATTAATTCGCCTGTTGGTATTTTTTGCCAGGACTCGATTCTAAAATGGCGTTTTGTGTTCTCTTCTGTGACTCCAACCCAAGTCGAGCCCTTTGTTCCACTTTTTGGCGGGATTCTCCACAGAAGCCTCCAAAAGTGGTGCCTCTCTGTCTGGGTACCACAGGGGGTTTGGGAGGGGGTTTAGGCACCCTGGACTGAGTTACCTTGGTAACTCAAGTCCCACTCTTGTGTGATTGGCCCTCACCACTTCGCATGTTTGATTGACAGCTAGGCTGAGTGAATGGGGGTGTGCTGCATAAAAGCAGGGCTTTGGGGACTGGAACTTCAGAAGTCACCACAGGACCTGAGAATCCGACAAGGGAGAAGCTGAGCCGACCTACCACGATGACACCACCGGTGGAGCCCTGCGGAACCGACTCACCACTTCCCGAGGACAGAGAAGATCTCCCAGCTGGACAGGCTTCTTCCCCTGACTGGTGGGCAAAACCAGTTTACCTTCTTCTCTTCGCATCCCAGGCCGTCTTGTAGTCGAATTGCTCGTGCCAAGCACCCCGGCAACCGGATAGCCACTTACCACTGGACCGCGAATATATAAGGACCGCTCCTTTTACCTGAGAACTCCGCGGCTGGTTTCTTCCCTGGCAGTGCAACGGACTCCTGTCTTCCTCCCCGACGAGATCCTCTTCCCCCGGACGAAGCACCGACTTGTATCAGCTGCCAGGAACAACTGCCCCCGCTGGAGTATTCTCACCACTTTAAGGTACCGTGTCCGCCAGGCCTCCCTTCTAAAGACTGCTACAAGGTAATAACCGCTTAACCTTCTGGACTGGGCTGGCCGCCTTGACCTTCTAACTGGTCCCTTGCTTTTGGTCCAACTCTTTTTGAACCTTTGCAAGACTCTTGTGCACTTCAACCGTGTGACCTTGGACACATTTCGTTCTGATCCTCTTAAAGTGGATCCGGCCTACTGAACTCTTAACTTCACGGTTTGACTTGCCTTCCTCTCTTGTTTTGATCTTATGAAAGTGTTGGGATCTGTTTCATATTATACTCTGCTTTTCTCTCCCTTTTTAACAAATTATTAGAGTGTCATCTGCGTTAAGCGCTCTCCACTGTCTGAAAATAAGTGGGGCTTTACTTAAGACTTGTCTAATAATCTTTTAAGGGAGTGTATATCTTTTAGTGACCGTGTTTTTGAATTGCTTACTATTAGTGCATGTGTGTTTTTCTAGATGTGGTTTTAAATAAATAATGATATCTCTTTTACACCAAGCTCTGGTCAGTGTTTACTTGTTCTATTGTGTTCTTTTGACCTATTGTGAATACTCTGTATACTGCCTAACTCGTATACTGCCTAACTCTTCTTGAGGGAAGTCTGACTGCTCAGCCACAGCTACCAAGTGAATCTGTGTGGTACAGACTGCTACCAAGTGGGTTTACTGCCAAACACCTGTAGTCTTAAATCTTTTGCAGTGGTCCCAGAGGGAACTGCACAGGTTTCTGCCTAACAGTTAGCGCTTGGCGGGTAAGGACCCTCCGGTAGGCTTACGGGCCCATTCTACTAGGGGTATAGCTGCCTCTACTGACCTGCAGAGGGGTGTTCCTATTTGTAACATCTGTGAAGCAGCCACCTGGGCTTCAGTCCATACTTTTTTAAGACACTTCTCCCTAGATTCTATCCATGGGCAGGATCTGGCCTTTGGCAAGGCGGTCCTTTACTTTGTAATTTGATTGGGCATTCTAAATTTGTATATTCTAAATTCTTTTCCCACCTCCTTACATTGGTACTGCTTTGGGAGTCTGTCATAGATATGGAATACGTCGGAGGACCCAATCCCCTCGAAGAACAAGTTACTCTCTTACCTGGTAACGCTCTTTCGATGGGATGGTCCGACGACGTATTCCATATCGTTCCCTCCCTGCCTACCCTGCTGCAGAATTTCTTATGCGATTGCAGCTTACGTTTCTGCAAGGCTTTCTGTGGTCATACTGGCAGAAGATTGGTGCCACACGTTCTGGGAAAAAACAACAACTGAGGCTACGGGCGTTGTGCATCCTACTTGTAACATCCAGTGACGTTGGCTCGACGGAGGCCCTCGAGGACACCGTATGGACGTCATCGATGCAGGACGCAGAAGCCGAAAGATTTTCTAAAGCAGCACAGCTTTGGTGATTACTGCAATAGACATGGAATTCGATGTCGGACCATCCCATCGAAAGAACGTTACCAGGTAAGAGAGTAACTTGTTCATCCCAAGATCAGTCCATATAGGGATTGTGCGCTGATCTGGGGAGGGGAGGGGAGGGGAGGGGAGAGGGGGGAGGTGAAAGGGAGAGAGAGAGGGGGAGGGGAGAGGGGGAGGTGAGAGAGAGAGAGGGGGAGAGAGGGGAGGGGGAATAGAAGGGGGGAGGGGGGGGAGAGATTGATTTGCTTTTGCTCTTCCGACTCCCTCAGCCAAAGCTTTAAACACGCTGTTATGCACATTTAAGACGGCTGGAGAACAATGTGCCCGCAAGACCGGGTGTATTCTTGCTACACCGCCCCGCAGAATCTGTACACAAGATTGGTCTACGTGTTTGTAGGGGAGGAAACACTGAGTGAGGTCATACAAGCTGAGTATAAAGCACTGGTCCTTTCTGACCATGCCCCTCTGTTACTTGGCCGGTTCTCCCCGCCGCCTCCCCTCCCCCAAGCCAGAATCCCGACATGGAGATTCAGGGTTGAAGCACTGAAAGACATTGGGTTCATCTGAGAGGCGAGGTAAATATTAATATTTTAAGCATAACACTGGTAGCGTAAGCTCAGCTGGTACGCTTCGGGAGGCCTTTAAAATAGTGGTGAGAGGGGCGGCCATAGCTAAGTCGAAAGGAATGCAAGCTGTTATTTTGTGGGATCTACACAAAACAGAAAGCAGACTAGAAACTATAATGTGTACAGGAAAAAGGTCCTTAAAAGAGGCCCAACAGGAATGTAGGGAACACTGGGAAAGGTTAGCTAAATTAAGCTATAAGAAATACATCGAGAGATAACATACAGAGGGGGACAAGCCGGGGCGGCTGCTAGCTTGTTTGTATAAAGAGCCCACAGCAGAAAATCGTAGCAGTCGAGGGGATGGATGGGAAGTTGCGGGAGACCCAAGAAGTGAATAAGTGTTTTTATGACCATTATGCACACCTATATAAGTTAACCACGGAATGTGATGAGCTGGACATACAGGATGCATTAACCGAGATCTGTCTCCCCAAACTACATAAGGAAGAAAGAGCCAGCCTAGAGATACCCATCATGATAAAAGAACTAGAGAAATTGATAAAAGAACTACTGACCAGTAAAGTCCCAGGGGCAGATGGGCACCCCAGAGAATTTTATAAAGAATATAGGGCTGCAATCCTTCCACCCACTACTAGCAATGCTAAACGAGGTGCTGGACACGTGCAGATTACGCGGGTCCCAGAGAGTCGATAATTATCCCTCTCCTCAAACCAAATAAGCCAGATACTGAAAAATTGTTGTTGCTCTTATAGGCCCCTTTCGTTGCTGAACCGGGATGGGTTGATCCTTACAGGAGTCTTGGCAAAGAGGCTTAGACCAGTCATAGATAAGCTCATACATCCAGATCAGACAGGATATGTCCCACACAGAAACATGCCCAACAACCTGAGGAGATTGCATCACATAATAGATTATACCCAGGGGGAAACACAGGAAGCAGCAGTAGTGCCACTCGATGCAATAAAAGCTTTTGACTCAGTCAGATGGTCTTGGCTGCTAGCGGTCCTAAAAGAGTTTGGTATTGGACCAACATACATTAAATGGGTGTGTTTGCTGTACAATGAACCGATAGCAAGGGTCAAAACGGGCAGCAGTATCTCGGGGCAGTGGTAGTTAGGCAACGAGACCGAGAGGTTTGTTTGTTTGTTTGTTTGTTTTTTCATTTGTTAAGCGCACCAGACTCGTAAGTAAAAGGGCACAATGACAAAGGAAATGCAAGGCTTACATGATTAAGTATACACAGGTTACAGACAGGATATATACAATATGAACAATAGGACTGAAGCAATATTGCATGATTACAGGATATATACAATATGAACAATAGGGCTGGAGCAAGGGTGCAAGCACTAGGATATAAAACTTATATGGTTACAAATGCATGGGCTGCAGTATTTACATAAAGAAAGAGTATAGCAAGATATACTGTTTCTTGATTGCAGGATAGTGTCCTCAGGGAGAGGGTGATGGGGAGCTAAGGATTGGTGGCAGTGATATGCTTTATTAAGTTTTTCCTGAAAAGTGGATATGGTTGGTCAGCTCTCAACTCCTGGGGCAGTGACTTCCAGCTTCTGGCTGCCTTAACAGTGAAGCTGTTGCCCCCGATGGTAGTAAGTTTGTATTTGGGGATATTTAGGCAGTTGGTGTTCCCCGTTCTAGTGGGTCTGAGAGAAGTTCTTCTCTGAAGTTTGTCTATAAGGTAACTGGGGGCCGCGTTGTTCAAAGCTTTGTGTGTCAGAGAGGTCCTTGGTCCCTGATGCTCTTTATCTTAGCGTTGGTGCCACTAGCAGTATATTTGAGGGACGAATCTGGAGAGGTGGGTATTTGTACCTCAGGGGAAATGGGGGGGGGGGGAGTATGCATCTGATCTCATTATACGCAGGCGACCTGCTCCTGTATCTGCAGCACCCTGAAGAGAATTTAGAATATGTCCTGGACGTGATTGAACTTTATGCCGCACTGTCTGGTATAACCATTAGCCCACAGAAATTGAGTCTGTACCCCTTGGGAGAGTACGTTGGGAAGCCCATACACAGACTGTCGGTATTACCAATTAAGTGGGGACATAGATACGTTTCAGTGTTTGTGGGTGGATATATGCCCCGACTCTAAGGTAGAACATATACATAACACTGGACTACGTTACAATTGTCCATGATGGGGCGTGCAGCATTACTAAAGATGGTGGTGCTGCCGATACTCCATTTATTTGCAAATATTCAGTTTCTGATACCGAAAATGTTCTTTAGGAACTACATAGCCTATGTAGGAGCTTCATAAGGCACAATTCAAGGTGCAGAGTGGCATTGTGGAAGCTCCAGAACCCATACGAACAAGGGGGAATTAAACTTCCCAATTTTGAGTTATATTTTATCGCTAGCCAGCTGCAATTTGTGGTCAAAGGGCTGTCAGATGACAAACGCCTGAATCAAGGTTACTACGAGCAGAAAGTACACCATTATTCTTGAACGAAGTTATATGACTACCTGATTCACACACAACCCGCTCGCACCTAGTGTTGCGCCTGGGGAGCGTAATGTGGGGCAGGGCCTGTCTTCTGATGGCGAACATAACGCTGTACTCTCTGCAGATCCCGCTAGCTGCGCTAGAAGGGATAGACAAACAAGTGAGGCTCAACGTGAGGAAGTATTGGGAACCCATGTGGGTAGCGATGGTGGGAGATGTTTTAAAGGAGGGGAGGCCCAAGGATTTCGTGCAACTGATAAGGGACACAGTGGTGCATCGAGGGCAACACATCATGTACTCCCGACTCCTGGGGGGCCTAAGAGGCAGATGGCCAGAGACCGAGACATCCTTACAGCCAGATGAGATTATAGAGACATTTTATGGTGTGTCGGAAGGGGAAAACAAAGTCTCACAGATATACGAGCTATTAATGTCCAAGGTTGGAAGGGAATTAGGAAACATGAGGCAGAATTGGGAAACCGACTTACAGGAGCCAGTGTCGGACGAGATTTGGAGTAGAGCTATGGTGGATCACAAAAAAGTGTCAAGGAATGCACGACTACAACAGATCCAATTATACGTGACCCATAGAGCATATCTGACCCTGAATAAAATAGCCAAATTCAGCCAAGCAGATACCCAGGCATGCCCTCAATGTGGGGAGGTGAATGCAGATCTAGTACACATGTTCTGGGCATGCGTAGAGATCGGCAGATTTTGGGGAGGGGTAGCCCAAACATTGGCAAAATCAGAGATTACCCTGGATGTTAGATCCCCCATAGCTTGTTGTTAGGGGGCTTCCAAAGACCCAAACGGGCTAGACATGTGAACAAGCTCAGGGACTTAACATATATACTAGCACAATGCAGAATAGCGATGGGCTGGAAAACACAAACGAGACCAACAATGCAGACGTGGTGGAGAGACTTGTTAGAATGGGCTAACGCAGAGACCGTGGTGTGGCAGAAGCGATAGGTAGGAACACGGAACAAGGGGTAGAAGGAGTGGAGACTTGGAGACAATTGTTAGCGCATCTGGCTGATTCTGAACGGGGTAACTATAGTACAAGAGGACACCGTAGACAGGAGGGTTGATGATGAATAGGAAAAAGGGTGATGGAATATTGGGTGCGTCGTAGGCCTGGAAGGGAAGCTGAGAGTTGTGTGAGGGAGGATAAGCAGTCATACAATTTAATGTGAAATGTTTGTAATGTTTATAAAGTCTGCAAGTTGTTATGGTTATGTTTAAAAAAATAAAACCATCTTTTGACCCAGTCTAGGGTACTGTGCCCAGAAGGAAAGACTCATGGAATGGAGAGGAAGTGGTCATTGCCGGTAGTAAAAATAGCAAGTGGTGCTCGAGTCTGAGGAATGTTGTCTTATAATGATGAGGATCTGGGATCTGATTACATATAAACTCCTAATTCACTGGCCACACCCTCTGACTCCAACTTCTTCACACATGGGTGATGGTCTTTTCACCTTGGGTTGCTGTTAGATGATTGGTTAGGTTACTGAAATTGCTGCCCTGCCCTACGGCCTAATCACCTGATGTTCACCAGTCAGTCAACATGAGCTGAGTGGATAATTTGAGGTCAGTCTGGTCTTTGCGAATAAAGCAACTCTCTTCTCATCTCAGACATACAGGCACCCCACCATGCATCCCTGTCGCAATCCGGTAGCCGTTTGCTTCACTTTTTGCTCTCCCTGGTACAAATCACAGGCCAGGTTGTGCTGTCCGTCCCCCCCCCCCCACCCTATGAGCTACCCCTCCCAGGGTTCAGGCTTCGTTTTCCTGCAGGCCCCACTAATCAATCTAATTTGTGACGGATTTAGGTGGTTTACTCCGACATCTGGTAGTTCAAATGGAATGGCCATTATCCTGGGGGGTGCTAGTGTCCTAAATCTCAGTGTGTTTTGGCAGCCCAATACCTCTGCCCTGGCACCCATGGGTTTGTCATTCGCGACCGGCTGCAGCCCGATTAATATTAGGCCTTTCACAAAACTAACTACATAAATTTGTGTCTATTCGTGTGCCCTACCTTGCCTGGGGTGGGGGTGAGATAGTCAAACGTGAGGATTCAGGCCTACTTTTTCGAATGTGGTGTTGTTAGGAAAGACTTTCATGTTTGTGATCTTCCTGACCTGTGTCAACCCCAGAGCTTTTTGCTTGTACTTGAAGATTATTTCTCCTTGTCCCTAAGTGAGTGGGAATCCTTTTCCCCTCTCACCTAGTCTTTTACTCTTTTTATGGATGACCTTTGTATGACTCTCCATAGTGTATGTTTGGAGTTTGATATGATAAATGGCATTTCGAACGTGCCTATACACAAGTGTTTCAAGGCGCGACAAGGCAAGGGAGGGGACAAAGTGAGGACAGAGACAGCGATCTTACTAGGCCAAGTGACATTGAGATTGCGCAAGTGCAGGGGAGAGGGGTGGGGAAAGGGGGAGGGGAAGTGCAGTACATGGTATCAAACAGTAACAAAAAGTGCGGCAAACGGGTGGCAAGTGCAGCGTAAGTGCGACAGCAGGTGTTCAAAGTGCAGGTAGGGGGACTGTAGGGTTACAGATAAAGACCCAAGTGCAGAGGTTGTCGGAGGGCAGTGCGGGTGTTCAACTGGGTGGGAGGGGCACCTGGGCTCGAGATCAGAGGGTAGCCAGGTGACCAGTGCAGATTCTGCCAGGAAATCAGAAGGGGAGAGAGAAGGCAGCAGCAAAAATGAAAGCCTTGAGGTGCTTCCGGAACCGAGATGGTACTCCTCAAGTTTCAAAGAGGCAGGGAGGCTATTCCAGAGGAAGGTCACAGCCGAAGAAAGAGATCGACAACCAACTCGTTGCTTAGAGAAGCGACTCACCCTGAGGGTGTTGGATTCACTAGCAGCACATAAGCTCATAACCAAGGTGTCAGGCGGTGGACTTGACTGTACCTCCTCATCCAATTAGTCCACCATCTCATCACCCATGCCTTCTGCCATAAAGATTGTCTTTGAACTTGGCCTTGCAATGTATTCTTGTCTCTGGGAATACAAGGGAGTGTGAGCACGCGCTATCTTGATTCTGGACTGCATGCCCAACTTCTATTTCCATCCTCGGCTCATGTGACAGGAAACCGCAATTTGGCATCTTTTGCAGCAATGAATTGTCTTGAATTAAATAAATGGTGTTCTTTCTTTGCACTTTAACAAGGAATGATTCAGCGTCTCACGCTCACTGTTTTTCAAGGATAGATAACCAGTCTTTGGCAGCTCCCAGTCTTGACACTAGGCCAGACAGCTCTTCCAGGCCTTTCCACGGTCTCAGCTACTTGTCTGGTGCCTTCTTCATGGACTTGAACTTAGTAAAATTGTGACACCAATGTCCAGCTACTATCTATAATGTTGGCACCACATGCAGTTTATTTACTACGTATACCCAGCTTCTAAGATCACTTGGTCTACTTGTGTTGCTGCATCTGTACAGTTATAAAATGGCGTGCATTTTCTTCAGTGCTCTTCACATGTGCAATCTTCATTTCGCATATGAAAGTGTACTCAACCCTGTACTTCGTCATTTGTTTCTATAAGGTCCATACACTCTACTTCAGCCAGTCTTCTCAGTGCGTCACGCTTGCTTCTTGTGACATCACCGACTTCTTTTCTTATTTTCATATTCCTTCGGGATCTCCTCCAAGAGATTGTCACCCCTTTGCGGATACATCTGATATAGTTTTCTTGGTGGATACCTTTTCTCAAAGATTCTCTGCAGAATAGTCACAACTGCTGGTGTCAAACATTTCAGGCATATAGGCCGGAGGGGGGTGGGACTGCCTACAGAGGCCTACAGAAACATTCGGCTGCTACTCTACAGTTTTGACGGACGTTCTGACAGTTTCCGTAGTTTTGTTTGAGGCAGGGGAAATCCCTCTTGGATTTAAGGAAAGGTAGGGGTTTCATTTTCTGTTTAATAAATAGGCTATCAGCAATTAAAATGCGACCACTATGTCGGCATCCTGCTTCTGACACCTTACAGTAGTCTCTAATTCTTCTTGAGGCAATCTATTTTCCACCAATTGTTTGCGAGTTCCACCACTGTAACAAATGAGATGGTTCCTGAATATTTCTTGACCCTTGGTGCCTTCTATGGTGCAACTGTGACAAAGGAGATTACTCATAAAACACTCTTGTTTGACACTGCTTGAGAACTGCCCTGGACCCCACCTAGTCTTCACACTGTTCCAGTTACCTGCTTCTGTTTGGCTCTGTTCTTCCCAGGGTCGCAGGCGCTCAGTTCTGTGGTTCTGGGTTTTTGCACGGCTCTGCAGCAGGTTTCGGCTGGCAATCTATGCGTTTTTTCTGGACCAAATGATCCACCTTTCTGCGGTCACGCAACCAACACGACTATCGCAGTCTTGGTTTGAGTCGGCTTCCTTCTGACTCGCCAGATCCTTCAGCAATGCCTCTCCTTCCGCAACTAAGGGACCGCTTTAGCATGCCTCCAAGACTCCTGGTTTGAATCTCCCAGGCTTGGCTGGCGTTCTGCTTTCCAGGGTCTCTCTCTCCTAGTCCGTTTTTGCTTTCCATTTTCGCTTTTCATTTTATATAGTTGACTCCACCCTTGCGTTACATCTCCAGGTTAAAATGCTTCGGTACCATCATGCTTCTCAAAGGCCAACTCGTCACAGTATTTAGTGAAGTCTGCATATTGTTAATGCACATGTTTCTTCCACATCCCAGTATTCTCCACACTTGTGAGAATTGTGGCTTTAGTACCGCACATGATTCTGTCAATTGGGGAGGAGACAACCAGGTTAAGGTATTTTGGCATAGGGTGTCAGGGAGGCCTTTCTCTGCGTGTGCGGAGTGAGGCAGAGTGATTTCCCTTGCAGTCTGACAGTATAACAGTATCTACTGTTTCTTCTGTGGACAAAATTAAAGGAAAATAACCCTTTGATTTCACTGTGTCTACAGCATTGAAGCTCAGAGTGAAATTGTCATTGGCATTGACATCGCGTCAGCAGAGGTTGCTGTCTGGACCACTCTGAGAGCTCCATTAACTTTCTCTGGGGTGATTACGCACAGCTGCCGACCCGGCCTGACAGCCAATTGGAATCTGCACATAAACGCAGAGGTACAACGCGTAGCATGTGCGAAATAAGGCGCAGTGAGGCAGAGTGACTTCCCTGCAGTCTGGCAAACGGCAGCAAGGTAAGGCATCAAATACTGCTCATGGATTTACTAAGACCTTTGCCTGGCTGTGTGTGGCTAGTTTAAATAGTTACTTGTGGTGGCTGGGCAGCCCATGGTATACGGGGAGAAGCAACAGCCCTGTCAAAAAGTGCACTACTCAACCAAATAAAATGAGGGGGAAAAAAGCGCAACAATTTGGATTAAACACGCCACCTACAGTGCACTTGAATGACAATCTTGCACAGCAGCGAACAATTTCAGAGGTGGTGATAGGAATTAAAGAGAATGGCACCGATTTGCTTGGGGTCATTACTACAGAAGTATTGCTGGAACAGCTAATTAACCCGCCAGAGCAGGCAGTTGCCCTGTTGGACCTTCCTAATGTCTCTCCACTAGTAAAGCTCGACAACCCGGATTCATCATGCTCATTAGAGCCCCTAGATTTTGAGGACTTGGATAACTGCAGAAATGTTGAGTTAATTTCAGATCAGATGTTTCGATCTTGGCCCCAGCAGTGTTGCTCGAACTTCCCAAATGGGTGTGCCTGTCCCTGGGGCCATGATTTTCAAATAGCACGATTTGGGGGGCATGATTTTGGACATGCGGGAGGAAGTCATGCCACATAGACCTGCATCAATGAGGCTTACTATTTATTCCCCAACTTTGTTTGACAAATTACATGTACTGCTGAAACTCTCCCCCAACAGCAGAGTCCTCTCTCCTACCCAACTTGGCAGGAGAGCGGCAGAGCAATCCTATTCAGAATCCTACTTATTATTCCTAAAGTGAGCAGGTCATAGATGCTTTGTTTCCTGTACTTTCCAGGATTTTAAACTCCAATGGATAAGGGTCATGATTCTGTAGCGTGAACTCGGAGAGATACGATTAACTTTTCGGGATCAGGTGTGCAAAGATTTATTTTATTGAGGGGTATGTTATGGCAAGTGGGCAACGGCACATACAAATTCCTGAAACCTTACAGCCGGATTCTGTTTCCTTGCCCATCTTCACTTTTGCTGATAATAGGTCAACTACAAAATCCATTGGATGTCACTGTGCCATTTTCTTCTTATTCAAATAACTTATCAGTGCATCAAGATCACAATGAAGTTATATTACTGCAGGACACTGTTCACTCGAATACATCTGTTCACCATATTAAGCTGCCATAATGGAGAATAAGGCATTCGTTTCTAACCCTAAGGATATCGTCACGTTTGTGGAGGAATTATCTACATCTATACCATTTCAGGAACAGAGCGGGGGGAAGAAACCGAAGAATATTAAACAGGTTCAGCAGAAAAACAAAAAGGGCTCAGGAAAGATCCTCCGTTCCTTTAGAGGTACAGAGGATCTAACTGTGGGTTCTAATGTTGCCTCAACATCAGGTCTTAAAGCTGTAATGGCAAGGTCAGGGGAGGAAGTTGCAGGGCCCAGTAATGCACTGTTTACGTCATAGCAACAGGCTTCTTCATTTGATACGGGCATGTCTTCAATAAGTACCATCAATAAGCTTTCTAATGGGCCTAGTTTTTTAAGCTAGTGCCTGAAATAAATCTCCCTAATCTTAAAGTTCCAATACCTACCCTAGATCGAGATACAGCCAACGAAGAGGACTTGGACTTGATGATTAAGCACATAGAAGCCGAGCGTGATGCTTTCAGAGTAGGGTCATATCGGGTAACACAATGTTAAAGATAGTTTTGTTGTAAAAGAAATCACTGTTGGGCCACAAGCTGGGAGACTTGTGAAGGACAGAGCTGCAAGCAGCTCTGCGAAGGGCAGAAAATGCAAGCCTCCAGTGAGAGCAAACAAGCTACACACAGCAAGAGGCAAGTACCCCTTAGTTCACAGTACCTTGAGTCTGAAGCAAAGGTTCCAGCTGACTTCTTTTCCTGTTGTAGTCCTGCAGTTACTCTTGTTCCTGGGCCTCAGTCGTGGGTACAAGAGGCAGGACGTGTGGGGACTCCTGCATTGCGGTTTGAAGGTCTGCAGCAGCAATGGGCACAATCAGATCAGTGTCATTTCGCAGTTTCAGCTACTTGCAAATAGCACCACAGCGGTTCTTGGATACCGTGTGGACTTTCCTTGCTTCTGGGGTCCAGCACTCTGTTCAGGTGGCTCAGGCTTGGTCAGCCCTGCTACGAGGGAGTCCGGAGGATCTTCCTGGAGCTCGGGTCTGGCTTAAAGGCGATGCACTCGATTTTGTTGTTCCTGTCCCCTGGCATTCAGTTCCTGCAGCAGAAATGAAGTACAGCCAGCAGAGAGAGTGGTTCCAGTCGAGTTTGTCTTGGGGCTGATTGGTCCCACCAACCCAAGGGGAGAAGTCGTCCTTGCAGGGCTTCTCTAGTCGATTAGAATTTCAGAGCTTCAGCAATGCAGCAGGGCTTCACCGGGCAAACCAATCGTCCAGGAGGTTACACAAGCTTCTTCTTCAGTTCCGTCGTCCAGTGTTCGACTCTGCCTTCCTTGCAAAAGACCTTGCCTTTTATGCAAGTCGTTTCCATTAATTTGCGGCTTAGCTGTCACTCACACAGAAGGGTTGCTGTCCTCCAAGGACAGCCAGCCGGCCAACCACCTTTGGGTGCATTCCTGTAACCAAGGAGGCTAAGCACTGGGAGTTTTGGGAACCTCCCTTGCTTACTGCCCTGCCAGACACGCTGGAACAAGAGGCGAGATTCAGCAGTGAACCCTGCCAAAGACAAAGCGAACATGGGGACAAAACCTGGTTTGGCGCGCAGAGTAAATCTCAAGAAGGACCTTTCCAAAATGAAATGGTGAAAAAAGAAGACTTGGCCATTTTGACAAAATGGGCACCCATGGGTGCTATACTGCAGCTGCGAACACAGTTCGCAGTAAAAACACACAATGGTAGAAAAAAGTAAACAACTGCCACCACCCATTAATTGTAGAAAGGGTAACATAAAAATGTTGCATGAGAAGGTAGACAAAGGGGATACTAATTAACCCCTCCAGCACTTTATGTAAGATTTTGTGTGCTGGGTCTACAAAGAAAAACATGCAAGTAAAGTCAATTTCACTTCACTACTCTTGGAAACAGTAGTTATCCAAGAGAAGGTATTTAAACCTTTGCAGAAATCCAAAACATTTCTCTGTGGCACTGCACCAAGGGTGCTGTGTGTCGTGTCACAATGTAAAAGATGATGCCTATGGCGTTTGTCAGACTCCAAAACCAAAAGAAACTGAGTTCAAATCCAATAAAGATACATGAGAGTGTGGGGAAAAAGATCTCTCTCTCCAGGATGAAAATTAAAAGTCCTAAAGTCCAGAAAAAGAGCTGGGGGTCTCTAAGGTAGAAGGAAATTGGCACATTTGTGAGAATTCTCCCTAACAATCTCATTGGCGGATCGAAGAAAGAAGACTATTAATCAGCTAACTGAAAGCTGAGCTCAACAAGATCGAAAACCTACATTTATTTAAGACTGCCATGGGTGGATAACTTGCTTCATGTTGGTCCTCGGGTTGGGGCAGAATCAATTGAAGTCTTGGGGAGGGTGTGGGGGGGTAGGGAGATCGGAGGTGAGGGGGCGGTATAAAATGTTAACTTGGCACGTCTTTTTGCTGTTAATGGTTCTTTTCCATTAAACAGGCATTATGTTTTAACTCTTTTTTGAGAATTGCCAAGTTTGAAGTACTTCACCACCAAAGATTTTAACCAGGTACAATTTACTGATAGGAACAGAGTTGATCTGGTGAGACTTTTGGTTGTATTCTGAACTGGTTAAAAACATGCGCTTATGGGAGTGCCCTAGACTGATACAACTAGGCTACCTAATTACTGATGCCCCAGCTCATCTAGATCTTTCCACACAGCCCAAATCGATATTAGGGTCTAATATTTCATTTGTCCAAGAGCCTCTGCTGGTTACAGTAAATTCAGAAAGGTCGAATGGCCACTTGGGGGGAGAGTGCAGCCGAGCAAAACAGTCAGTTTCTCATGACTGGGCCCATATTCTTGGCACACTGAATGTTTGGGGGGGACACAAAACTGGGAGCCAAGTGAAATCCGCACACAACGGTATTTACATGGAATACACACAGATCTGAACACTTGAGATCAAACAACAGTTTGTGCGACACTGCTGATTTTCATTTGCCTTCAAGAGACGTGGCTTACGACATCCCAATATTGGATGGGTTTGACGTGTGTTTTGAATGAGCACATAAGGGCTTAAGATGGTGCCCTTATGGAGGGCTGGTGTGTGCACCCCATCATGCAAGTGGTATTAGGATGATCAAGTTGGAGTTGGGAAGAGATGATATTTTGGTTGTGTGACTGGCTTGGCCAATGGTAGGGTCAGTCCTAAAGTTATCATGCATTGTTTTCAATGTTTATTTTAATCCAGGGGCGACTACTGTGCAGTCGTTCATGGATTATATCTCAGACTGCTTAGAGAAATTTGTAGGGGAACAAAGAACAGGTGTTGTAATACTGTGTGACCTGAATAGTGAGTGCCTCGGTCAACCTTGCTATAACTCTTAGGGTGGAAGAAAGGGCTAAACAATGTCAAAGTAAGTAATCAGGTCTACTTTGGAACTGTGATATATGTCGCTCATAAATGGGAGCTTAAAGGGTGACTGACATCCCAGCACATTACACCTGGGGTAACTCCGGGGCAGAATCTACTTTAGATTATGAATTTATTTTGAATGATTTGGTCTCTAGATGTGAAACACTGCTAGTAGCTTCCAGTGAAGGAAGTGATCGTGTTATATTGAATTTACACCTGATGAACGAAGTAGACTCAAGAAAAACCCATAGTGTTAGTTTAGAAATAAGGGGAAGAGACCATGCAGTCCTTTGGCGACCCGCTTTCTCTAGTAGGCTGAACGCCAGAGTGGAGGATTGGTATTGTGAGAAACCAGAAGGTGTCTCACCCGCTAGTCCCCGGGGGGGGGGGGCTCTCTCTCGTGTGGCCAGAGCACGGCCATCACCTTGGTATCCAGACCCTAGGGGCAGACCAGTGCGTAAGGATCACCTGGGTGAGGGGTCTTGGGAGAGTGGGACACCTGATGGCGAGACGTGGTGTCCCTCTCTTCCCTGCTACACCTTTACCCCATCCTACCCAGTAGGATATATGGAAACCCTACCACCCCACCACCCTTTTCCTGCACAAGCACTTTCACACGGACAGCCCGCTCTGGGAGAAAACACTCTCACCGAGCTGTGTACCCGACATGTCCCACTACTATGGTCAGGCAAGGTTGGGCAATTAGTGGTAACCATTCACACCCGACTTCATTGAACTTTCCCACATGGATAAAAGGCGGCGCACAAGAGCACACTCTGAGCGAGGCAAAGCACAGGAAAGAAAAGCAGTTTCGAGACGGCAGCTGAAAGAGGGATGAAATATGGCACACAACAAAGGGTGCACAAGGAAGGAGAAACCCGTGACCTTTCCGGTGGATAGCCATTACTTTCTAGACACCTTTGGATTTCGGAGCATAAGGCCAAGAAACAAGACGGAAGAATCCTGTATTGTGTGTCGGAGATACCCGGGGCCCTCCTGCACGGCTGATTGAGTAGGAGAGACGCAGCAGCTGCTGTGGTACCGTCCTTGCCTCCAAGATCAAAGAAAGATCAACACAGCCGGTGAGTTGGGGAAACCGATGCAAGACCGGTCTGTGTTGAAGTCAAGGTTGCAAGCGGCAACATTGTATATAAAGAGCTGGTTTAAAGATTGTTGAACGTGTGTGATGAAAGACGCGAGGACAGCATAACGGCTGATGGATGTTTGAACTGTAGCAAAGAAGATACAATATTCGTGACGAGAGTGGTCCAGCACCGCAAGTGTGCTCAATCAAAGGTCCCTGTAAGATGCTCACCCAAGAAGTGTCAGAAACAAAAGTAAAAGATCAAGAATGATAATTGATATGAATCAAAGTGGTCCTGCAGTGGTTTAAGCAAAACCCATTGCACAATGGAAAGTCTTTGGTTTTTGATACAAAGGGATCTGAGCCCGAACGAGGGGGATCCGTGGTCTGAGCCCGAACGAGGGAGACTAATTGCAAACCTGTGAATGTGAAAATCCTGATGAGAAAGGAACTTGTTTGTTACGTCAGACCCTCTGCAATAAAGATTGCCATTGGGAGAGAGCCTTTGGCAGAAGGCGCTGATACCTTTTGCTTTTAACTGTTTCCTTGTGGCCAAGAAGCTGAAGTGTGTCTAAAGCTCAAAAGTGCCGCCTTGTCCCATGCTGAAATCGTGGGGAAGGGAAGCCAACTGCTCAACTATCCTGACATATTATTTTATGCTGACATATTATTTCTTGAACACTTTTCTTTTGCCTACATTGTTGTTCCACACATTTTGTATTTAGAAGTAAGGATTGGCCATAGGTCTTTTAGTATAGGCCCTTTTATTTTGCCAGTGACTCCACTAGGAGTGCGTTATTATTTTATGGTCGTAGCTTGCTCCCATCCGTTTAGGATTAGATAGGCATTCAACTAACCCATTGAAGTTCATTAAATACCCTTGAACTGTGATCACTTGTGTCTGTCTTCGCTGTATGAGACCATGCCTTCCTAACAGTATGAAGAGGGTAAACTTGAGAAGATCGATCCAATTAATTTTGTATCCCTAATGCAGTACCTTATGAGAGGGTTGGTTTCGGCAAGGAAACTGGACAAGGCCCCAGTTCTAGGCACTAATTAAGAGCCAACTTCCCACATAGTTCTTATGATCCTTGGGGTAGTATAAGATTGTTCCTGGGGGTGCCAGGAGACCTTCTTTCAAATACTCATGAGTGGTGCTTTCATTGTGAGGGGGTTCATCAGTATCAGCATTTACATCATTCATTATCTTCATCCCAATTGCTTTCTTTGCTATCTTCTTACATTGTCCTATAATTATTCTTACAAGACAGAATCCTAGCAATACAAACACTAGTATTGCTCCAAGCAACTTGAAGGCATTTTACAAGCAGGTTGGAATCCACGAGAATAGGGACGAGAACCAGTCCTCCTCCTTTGTCTCGCTTACTTCTTTCTCATCTCTGTATGGTTGACGGCATAGTTATTACATCTGTCAAGGTCCCGTTTTATCCATCATGGGCAGGTGTGTATGTGCAAAAGGAAGGCCCGATCTTGGCACACATGCCTCCTTCCAGTGCTGTAATCAAGTCCAACACATACCTGTTCATGAGGGTCATGAGCGTGATGGCCCTCCATTCTTCTTGAATCGCATTAAATCATTTGATTGTCGTGTTTGTTTGTAACAGCTCCCACCTGGTTATCTGCAACCACTTGGCATACCCTGCAGTCTGTATTCCTGTCCTGAATATATTACTGCCGTCTTACTGAATAGTGTGTGCTCAGCTGGAATGGCATCATGCCGCTATTGATTTTGCTGAGAAATAGTTCTCTTGTCAGCTGAAGGAGGTTGAGTGATCTCTTCTTTCTCTGGTGTGCATCCCTTTGGGGAATCACCAATGCAGGAACATGTATGAGTACGATGGAGCATAGTCCTCCCCAATTCTAAGGCAGCTGCATGTAAGATCTGGATCGACAGGCCCAATAGTGGTCCATGAGCATGACAGTTCCTCCACTCATTCCTGGGACATCAATGACCTGTTTGCATCCCTCATTTCCTCCCACTTTAGTCGATCCTGTGTTCCTGAAGCACAATTTTATATTCTTCATTGGTAGTATGGACCCAGGTTCTGCTTCATTCTTGACCCATGTTAATAGTTTTGCATATTTGGCCCATGATTTCAGGCATTTCGTCATTCACCACTTGTACTATCTGTACCAGTGCTGTCATCAATAAGTGTGCACTACAGGCCAACATTCCATCTTCCCATCCTATTCTGGTCGCTATTCGTCCATATACTAATAGCTGAGGCCTTTCCCAGCATCCTGGCAATCCTGTAGTTGCCCATGCATCTGCACATCCCAGTCTCTCCTGCTCGACGAGCCTTATCTGGTCTCCAGTCATACCACTAAGGGAATAAATAAGCATCTTGCTCATCTAGCCTGGGTCCTTTTCCGTTTGTTGCATTTGTATGCATCCATCTTCATATGGGAAGGTCTTTCTCAACCTCCCTCTTAGGCTTGCCTATTTTCCTTCAAATTGTCCTCAGACACCCTGCATCAAGTATAGGTTTCTCTTCCAATACATGTTCTGGCTGTGCTCATGGCATAAGGGATGAGAGAACGCACGTACCAGCTTTCATCTGACATACTCCTCCCCACCTTCTTCATATGCTGCTACCACATGGTATTCTTTAAATGGGCTGAATTATCAAGATATGTATTTATATCTGAACAATCTTCTCCAGCATCTCTTATGTCGGATAATTTGTTCAGAAAAATCATCAGGTAAATACTACTTGTGCTTTTGTTAGGGATAAGAAGAGATGTTTCATTGTCAATTGCTGTATCTGCATTTTTAATCATATGTCAAAATGCCATAATAAGGAAGAAAAGACAAATCATTGTGCAAAATAGCTTACAATTAGTATTCCAAAGAAATGTATTGATTTCCTTGCTGGCATAGATACTTTGGAAAATTCCCATTCTCTTAATTCAACATGTAATTTTTGTATTACTCTTTATAAATCACAACTTTTATATCAAACTGCAAAATAATGTCAATGATAATCCTGAATATAATAGGGCTGTTAGGATTTCCGAAAAATGTAACAATGTCTACTTGTCGTCTTAGGTTGGGTAAGACTGCAATATGTAAGTGAAAACAGCATACAAGAATGTGTGTAAAGTTATTGTTATGGGTAACATAAAAGTGCAGTGTGCTCTCCTTCTTTGGATCTGGCTCATCAATACATTGTTCCTTGTTGCTATCTAAAGTTCTGGGGGGAAAACATTCTTAAGTTATTCGTCCTTTTTCTCCTTTGCTTTGAGAACTTTTTAGAAATTCAAAGGGTGCTTATTTAGATGAATCTTTGCTTTGGTTCTTGGTAGCCGATCTCGTCACCCGTGGAGTTTCTTCTCTTGCTTCACTGTCATCGGATCCAGGAGGGGTGAGGGTTTCTCCTTTGTACGGCTTTGTCATGCATATGTAGCTCAAATAAAGTAGGGAAACCTGGTAAACAAACTGCAGCTCACACACTCTTAGTGGTATTTCAGTTATATGAATGTTTTATACTTTGATGTACGTCAGCTATGATGTCGTCCAACGTGGCAAATAGTAAAACCTATTGGGTGGAGGGATTGGTTATGGGAACATATATATCTATATATCGTTTAGGTGGTAGTAACATAATTGGCTGGCCGTTATTTGGTAGGCACGCCTCAAACTACTTCTAAATGTGTATAATACAGATTAATAGCAGAATAACAGCAGCGGATTGGCTTGTGAAACATTGTATAGTACACTGCTACGTAGTGTGAGAAACCAGAAGGTGTCACCCAAGCTAGTCCTCTGGGATCTGTCATCCAAGTGGTCAGAACACAGCCATCGCTATTGGATCCAGTCCCTGGGAGGGTGGACCAATTTCGGGAGGATCACCTGGATGGGGGGTGTCCTTGGGGAGGGGGACACTCTGATGGGTGAGAAGCGGTATCCCCCCTTCTTTCAACACCTTTTCCCCATCCCACCATGTAGGATATTCTAAAACACTGCCTCCCCTGCCCCTTTTCCTCGAAACAACACGAAAGAATGGACTAACACCAGAGCCGTTTACCTGACATACTCGCTACTGCACAAGCTGGGATTCTCCCTGAATTTTCAGAAGTCTCACACCACACCTGCACAGAGGCTCCAGTTCATCGGAGGAATACTGGACACACAGGAAGGGAAGGCTTTCCCTCCAGAAGAGAGAGCCACTAGTGTAAGACGGATGGTTGATCTGTTCCAGAACCACTCCAGCTTGCCAGTAGTCGCTTTGCTCTGCCTTCAGGGCCCATGGCATTCTGCTTCTTTCTGGTGCCATAGGGCAGGATGAGAATGCGTTCTCTGCAGTGGCTACTAAGGTGTCAGTGGTCCCAGCACTTCGGCTCCCTGAAGAAGGTTCTGAGGGTGTTGAGGTCGGTGGTCCACGATCTTTCTTGGTGGGCCAGCAAGGACAACATGATGGGGGAACACCTTCTGCCCTCCGTGGCCTCAGGCCAGGGTGCTCACAAATGCATCATTGAAGTGTTGGAGTGCTCACTGCGACAATCTTCAAGTGAGCTGCCTTTGGTCATCTATGGAGAGCCGTTGGCACATCAACAGGCTGGAGCTGCGAGCTTATTAGGCCAGCACTAAAAGATTTGGCGCCCCGTCTCGTAGGGAAACGCGTCTTGAATATGACTGACAATGCAGTGGCCATGCACTGCCTGAATCAGCAGGGAGGCCTCGTGTCACTGTCCCTATGCGAGGAGGTGATGCAGCTGTGGTTCTGGTTGCTGGTCTAACCAGATCTCCATCTCGACAGTGCATCTGGCGGCGACAGGGAAGGAACTGTTGTATGCTCAGAGCAGGCTGAGCCAGGTGTCACATGAGTGGGAGGAGTGCTTGGGACATGGTCCAACAGGAAGTTCAAACAGTTCTGTTTGAGGGAATTCCTGGTGAGAGGTGCACTAGTGGCTGCTTTCCTGGCAGAGTGGGTCTTCGACCTCCACTATGCCCCCAACCCCCGATTCCCGTCATCCTGTGGGTTTCAAATGATCTTGATCACCCCTGATTGGCCGAGGAGTGCATGGTACCCGGAACCTCTGGACTTGGCCATCTGCCCACCTGTCTGGTTGCCTCAGCGGCAAGACCTCCTATCCCAGTAGGAAGGTTGGGTGCTGAACCCGAAGTCCCTCAACTTGCATGCATGGGCATGAGAGGTTGAGGTATGATGACTGGGACCTCTCGGAAGAGGTAGTTGAGGTCCTTCTGGCTGTACGCAAACCATTTAAAAGATCCTTGTATGCATGCAGGTGGAGAAGATTTGAGGCGTGGTGCAGGGAATGTGTGATCAATCCTAACCCTTGCCCCACCACTTCAGTGATGGAGTTCCTTCTGTCACTGGCCTCTTCAGGCCATCAGATGCAAATAGTCAAAGGGTATTTGCCGGCCCCATCTGTTTTCAAAAGGTCCCTGGATCAAGGTGCTTTCTTCACAATCCGGTTATGGCCCAATTCCTCAAAGGTCTTGTGAATAAGTTTCCGCCCATCCTTTTCGTTGTCCTGGATTGGGACCTTCATTGTGGTCTCAAATTTTTTTTATGGCAGCTCCCTTTGAGCCTATGCACTCCTGCCCCTGGGATAACTTTGGCCCTGGAAGAAAGGAGAGAATATACCTATCCTTGGGTAAAGTGTTATTGAACTTTTAATTTGTTTCAAACTAATCACCACCACAAGCCTATTGCATCCTTTTTAAAGAGAACTCGTACCTGTGAGAAACTGTTTTATTGCATTTAGATTTCTTACCTACCTTGCTGGATTGTTATTTTATGTCTATTAAGTGACTCTAATGGTGACTATATATATATATTTGTGTGATAGTACTTCCTTCTAGTTTCGTTTTTCTTTTTTCATTGTCCTAAATAAACAATTTTTTTTTATAACTGTCTAAAATTGAATTATTGGGTATTCTACTTGGTGCACTCATTGAGGGCCCTTGACCACACTTAATTACATGGGACTAAGCCTTGTTGCTCTCCATTGCCAACTTGATTGGGTTTTGGCTAACCCTGAGCTCCCTGTTGACCATAACTAGGGTGGCCTCCTAAATTCTGTCCACCAGATTCTAGAAATCCATATTAACAAGGGGAGTTCCTGGTCTACCCCTCATCTTCCTGTGAGCTCCCTCCACTTCAATAACTGGTCTTCCCTACTCCCCAGCCGATCAGAAGCCAAGACTTGTGATATGTAACCCCTACTACCTGGTCTTATCCTGGACTACAAATGAGGGCCTAAAGGCCTTCGCATTATCTATCTTACTCCCCAAGGGAATTTCTAAGGCATGTTTTTGTAAAGATTTCACACCGTATGATACTCAAACCCATCTTCCTTCCCTCTTTCTCTCATTCTCTCTCTAGTGTTCATGCTCTCCCTCTTGCTCTGCCCCGCTCGCCCTCTCTTGCTCTGCCCGCCCGCCCGCCCTCCTGCTCTGCCCCGCCCTGCCCGCCCTCTCTCTTGCTCTGCCCTGCCCTGCCCGCCCTCTCTCTTGCTCTGCCCTGCCCGCCCTCTCTCTTGCTCTGCCCTGCCCGCCCTCTCTCTTGCTCTGCCCTGCCCGCCCTCTCTCTTGCTCTGCCCTGCCCTCCCTCTTGCTCTGCCCTGCCCTCCCTCTTGCTCTGCCCCTCCCTCTCTCCCTCTTGCTCTGCCCCTCCCTCCCACCCTCCCTCTTGCTCTGCCCCTCCCTCCCACCCTCCCTCTTGCTCTGCCCCTCCCTCCCACCCTCCCTCTTGCTCTGCCCCTCCCTCCCGCCCTCCCTCTTGCTCTGCCCCTCCCTCCCACACTCCCTCTTGCTCTGCCCCTCCCTCCCACCCTCCCTCTTGCTCTGCCCCTACCTCCCGCCCTCCCTCTTGCTCTGCCCCTCCCTCCCGCCCTCCCTCTTGCTCTGCTCCTCCCTCCCTCCCTCTTGCTCTGCTCCTCCCTCCCGCCCTCCCTCTTGCTCTGCCCTTCCCTCCCGCCCTCCCTCTTGCTCTGCCCTTCCCTCCCGCCCTCCCTTTTGCTCTGCCCTTCCCTCCCGCCCTCCCTTTTGCTCTGCCCTTCCCCCCGCCCTCCCTCTTGCTCTGCCCCTCCCTCTTGCTTTCCCCTTCCCTCCCGCCCTCCCTCTTGCTCTCCCCCTCCCTCCCACCCTCCCTCTTGCTCTCCCCCTCCCTCCCACCCTCCCTCTTGCTCTCCCCCTCCCTCCCACCCTCCCTCTTGCTCTCCCCCTCCCTCCCGCCCTCTCTCTTGCTCTGCCCCTCCCTCCCGCCCTCCCTCTTGCTCTGCCCCTCCCGCCCTCATTCCTTCTTGCTCTGCCCCTCCCGCCCTCATTCCTTCTTGCTCTGCCCCTCCCGCCCTCATTCCTTCTTGCTCTGCCCCTCCCGCCCTCATTCCTTCTTGCTCTGCCCCTCCCGCCCTCATTCCTTCTTGCTCTGCCCCTCCCGCCATCATTCCTTCTTGCTCTGCCCCTCCCGCCCTCATTCCCTCTTGCTCTGCCCCTCCCGCCCTCATTCCCTCTTGCTCTGCCCCTCCCGCCCTCATTCCCTCTTGCTCTGCCCCGCTCTCCGCTCCCGCTTGCTCTGCCCCGCTCTCCGCTCCCGCTTGCTCTGCCCCGCTCTCCGCTTGCTCTGCCCCGCTCTCCGCTCCCGCTTGCTCTGCCCCGCTCTCCGCTCCCGCTTGCTCTGCCCCGCTCTCTCCTTCTCATATCCTGCCCCCTCTCTACTCGGACGAGAGAGTGGGGCTCAGAGGCACAGAACTGCAGTATGCAGTCCAGTGTTGTCAAAAGCCTCCACCTGAGCAGGAATTTTTCATTTTTGAATCCACCTCAGGTGAAGGTTAGACGGAGTAGTAGTAGTAGAAGACAGTATCAGCTGCCATATATGCAGCAGGGGTGGAGTTTCATTGACGCTGGGAACACTGTTGTGAGTGTTATGGTTGATGGTACTGAGAGAGTCGTGAAAGAGAAGCATGAGGAAGCCCGGGAAGCGCTGCTTTTGCAGGTTACCATGTGGGAGAGAAGTGCTCTCCATACCTTTTTGCCTGATTCGGTGACCAGCGAGCACTGGGGAGTGAGAGGAGCAATGTGGACTCTGTTTGGGAAATTACGAGTTACTGGATTGCAACCAAATCTGTCGGAAGCTCCAAATCCGATGACCAGAGAAGTGGCAGTGACATCCGGATATGTCGAGGCACATTAAGAGACCTGTGAGTTGGCCTCTGACGGGTGACCCTGTGGTGCTGTGTGGTAAACCGCGGACCGCTTATCAATCTTTTGAATACTTGACTATTGAAATAAACTGTTTTTTACCCAAATGTATATGAATCAGGAAACGAGAGAAGAACGTTTGTAACTATCAATACCCAAGTAAAGCGAGAATATTATGTGTCCAATCAATCAGTGGAACATACATCGCCAATAGGTGTTGTATCCTTATAGAAGAAGTTGTGCATTTTATTGAAAGTCAGACTTTACTGATTTTTCTTTGTAAGTCAACCACAACGCTTGTAGTACTGTTGTGAGATTTATCCTGGCAAGCGAGTACACCTGGAAAGGGGTGTTTAGTGGTTGTCCTGACAGGTTAGTGAGCCAGGAAGAAGATATTGAAGTACTGCATTGTGGTGAAAGGTTGTGGTGGAGAGAAAGTGGCAAAACCACTGAAGTGTTTGAACTGTGATAAAATCATCCTGACGAAAACAATATTGCATATAAAGAAAAAGTGTTTAGTAGTTTTCTTTCTCAAGAAGCCCTATTGAAATATTCACTGGATGAGTAAAGATAAAGACTTGTGGTTTGACAAATGAAAGCCTGGGGAAACTGTATGCTGAAAAGTGTTGAAGTTTGGTTAATGAAGATATTTCCTATGCAAGGAGTGAATGAAGTTTATGTTGGAAGCAGAACTTGGATATTGGGAAGAGTCTTTTTGTGTTCACTTTTGCAGTGGAACCTGATTATTGGAATGACCTTTAACCATTGAAATCTTAATTTGGAAATTCTACTTTAATCATGAGGAAGGGAATCTAAACCTAGGTATAAGAGTATTTGTTTTGTAGAATTTGAACAGCCATAATAATACCTAAATGTTTTTGTTGTATGTGTAAGTGTGAGGGACAGATACCTTTTTGTATGAGATTGTTGTCCTTTAGTCTTAGTTTGGTTTTAGTTTAGTTTATTATTTGTAACACGCACCTAACCCTGGGGTAACTGGGCGCTTGAACTTGTGACTTAGTTACAGATGCATACATAAAGAGTACATAAGACAGTGCTTGTCGGTCATAGGTTACAGGATAGTCGGCTTGCATATTGATACATGTAAGTGCATGAAAAAGTCGCCGGTGGTTACAGTTAGGACAGAGCAGGCAACTAACGTTAATACAGTGTAACATGTGTTAAGGTACATGAGTTTCAACAGAAGGGGAGTGAGGGTGAGCCTAGGGCCTCTCAGTGATTCTTGTCTGAGAGCCAAGTCTTCACTTTGGCTCTGAAAGACCAGAAGGAGGGATCAGATTTGATAGGGAGAACTGGGAAGCTGGCTCCTTCTGCCGTTTTTAGTTTGTATCTTGGGATACTAAGGCAGTGTCAGTAGAATTATCTGGTAGGTCTGGCTGGGAGATTTCTAGAGAATTTGTCTGACAGGTATTTAGAGGCAGCGTTAGAAAGACATTTATGTGTGATAACGAGTGCACAACACAATTCTATCGCGCACCGGAAGCCAGTGGGCATCTTGTCTGCGTTGTTATATGGTTATGCCTAGGGATGTTTAACGCTGATCTCAAGGCATTAAACCTGCAGTTTGTTGAGATTTCGTTCTGAGCAGCCTAAATGGAGGGTATTACAATAATCTAACTTCGATAAGACTAGAGCCCTGGCTAATGTGGTGCAGCTGGTGGGGGGCGGATAGGATTTGCAGGCGTTAATCAGCTTATTGGTATAAGCGGTAGTTGAGTCAGTGGCGTTTACTTGTTTCTTAAGTGAGAGGGTGGAGTCTAGATATACTTCCAATGTTTTGACCTCCTTTGCGACTTTGATGGGTTTCCTGTCAATATTGATGGAGGTGTATTGAGGGTCAAGTTTGTTTAGGCGTGCCTTGGAGCCAATGATCAAGAGCTCCGTCTTCTCATTGAAACACAGGCTGTGCGCCGCCATCCAGGCCTGAATTTCCAAGTAGATTTCGTTGATCAATTTGGAATAGTCTTCCAGTCAGCGTAATGAGAACCTGGGTGTCATCTGCGTACTTCGTGTAGATGACTTCCATGTTGTCAAGACCATCAAAGAGGAGCTTTGTGAAGATGTTGATAACCCCTGTGGTACCCTGCAATAGATGGGGACTGGGGTCAGCTGAAGCTGATGGTGCGAAGACCCTGGTAGTGCGGTTGGTTAGGAAAGATTGGATCCAGTTTGAGGTGTTTGTGGAGAAGGCAGCGGCTGTGGTTAGATGTTCTGTCTGGTGATCGACCAGAACAAATGCTGCAGAGAGGTCCAACAGTAGGAGGATGGCCAAATTGCCTTTGTCTTTGGCTTCATATATTTGGATTTTTAGGTCCAAGAGGGCTGTTTCTGTGCCGTGTCTCGATCTGAAGCCAGATTGGCGGTGGCCTAGTAGATTGTTGTCCTCCAGATGTTTTGGGATTTGGAGATAGGCCACTCTGTCCAGTATTTTTAAGAGGAACTGGACAGTAGTAATGGGCCTATAATTGCTCGGAATGTTGGGGTCTAGGTTCGTTTTTTTAGGGGCATAACCCAAGCCTCCTTGAGATTATTAGGGACCGAGTTGCCATTGAATGAAGAGTTGATCACTGCAGTGATGAAAGGGGCCAAGTCTTTGGCGCCTTCCTTTTTTAACTGGGGCAGAACAGATATCTCCCACGCAACTTGATGGTTTCAGATCTAGGATAATATCTTCAACTTCCTTAGGTGTGACTGAGGAAGAGAGGGCAGGCGGGAGGGTGAGGGAACAGCTCGGTGTTCTTATTAGAGCTCTTAGCCAGACTGGTATTTTTTGTCTCAATTTTAGTTTTTAACATTGCTACTTTGGCACACCAGGCCGCATCCTTGTTAGGCGGATCTAGGATAGGCTCTTCCCCTCCCTCTGCCCTTCCTTCCTCGGCCCCCCCATCTCCACCAAGCCCTTCCCGATTTCAGATGCATTCTGCATATCCACACTGCCCCAAGCTTGAGTTCCAAAACCAGCATCACCCTGTCCATGACTAATTCTCTCCACCCTTCCCAAGTACACCAATTCAGACATAAGCAGTGGTCTCCTAGCATTTCCTTACCTTGGGGGGAGGTGGGGGAGGGGGGTGAGTGGGTGATGTATCCCCTTCTCTGGCTAAACCCCCACCCCCAGCAGCCACTAGGCTGAATAAAATGTTCATCCTACTATCCTCCACATAAGGTGTATAGTGTAAGGCAGCAGAGGATAATAAATGATAGCCATTACTCATTTTTCTAGATCCAAGCACATCGGGTTCCATCCCGCCTGCTTGCCCACTGCACAAAAAAACAGTGTTCATTAGCTATCATAAAATCTGTTTGTTCTGTGCTGTGAAATATAACGCCAATTACAAGCAGGAACTTGCCATATTTAAAAGATTCAATCTATAGCCTTCAACGCATGAGACTTAAAATGCTTACTGGCTCTTGAAATGTGCGCTCGAGAATGTAAAACCTGTATGCATTTTTTGTTCCAGGCCCTATGTGTATGCTTTTTACTCTGAACACACAGACGCGGCAGGCCATAGGCATGGCCCTTTCAACCCAGAAGTAAGTGGAGCCATTTGCTGTCCTAAAAGAGCTACTTGTAACATGTAGCTAAACAGGTAGAACATCCTGTTAATTCTATGGTAGTGCTCACGCTTTTATGTTATACAGTTTTTCACTTGCATCTTTTTAACTGCACAATACATGGAAGACTGCCCTGTGGTCCAATTGGCCTTCTTACGATCATTATTTCTTTAAACAGTTTATTAGGGTACAGAATTGACATTTTTAAATAGAAGTCATATTTTATTTTTATTTTGAATGATACATTACAGCCTTATTAAGTTTGAAGTAGGTTGTATCTGCGTGGTGATCCCATGTCATGATGGTCTTTTAGCTACTCGCTGATTGTGTTTTTAGCCAACCGTTGTTTGAAATCAGGGGCCATGCATTTTCCCTTTTCTCAGTATGAATATAACCTTAACATTTCAGCATTCAGATTGCTCTTGGGTTAAGAAACAGTACTGGCTGAAGATGGCCCCCCTGATAGAGGACTGTTGCCATGTATAGGTGGTAGTATGGAAAAAGCCAGCACTGCGTTGTGATCCTTGACCCTCAGAGGTCTGTCTATTTATTTTTACAAGTTGAAAAACGTTTTCTACTGTCCAAAGATGTCTTATGACCACAGACCACCCACTGTGAAGAAAATGTAGGAGTGGCGCAATGTAGGAGTAGCGCAAGAGATACAGGAAGATGGCCACTACTAAGGCACGAAAATTTGTTATTCTATTTTGAGGATTTGATTTACAGGAGCACTTAAGTCTTCAAGGCATTGACTTCAGTATTGAGCATAGGCCAGGTACTCAACATAGGGATGCTGATGGACTATCCTATCTGGGATTTATAACCGACTGGAACAGGAATCCCATCCATGGTTGGATTAGACATACCCCCCCCCCCATCCCTAGTCTGTGAAGGGCGAGTATTAGGAAAGATTTTCTTTTTGCAATCCCGAACGACCCCACCCACCGCCCCCCCTGACACTTCCCCAACAAATTTCTATGGGACATCCATTCTTTTTGTTTTGAACCCTGTCCTGGCTATGTGGAGGTAAGTAAAGCTTTCTGATTTACTTCCCTTGCCTGTTTTGCTCATTGTCGTGGGGAAACTGACTTGTTCCCCAGTACTGAGAGAGAGTGTCTCTCCTTGAGAATTCTTGTATTCTTACAATTGCACACATCAACTTACAGTGAAGTCCTTATCTTTTTAAAAGTAGGTTTTTGGTTACTTTTACAAAGGTGGCCGCTGGGATATTTGTACTGTTTTATGACTTTTTACTCGTGCGCTTTTGCATTTAATGCAAATGACTACTAAAGGTGGCTAGCACCCGAAGATAGGAGTGCCACAAGGTTTTTCACTTGTTCTTTGGCCTTCTTCCTCATTCTCCGGTCAGGAAATGCCTTGTGTGGAAATCCCTTTCCCGGGGAAAGCTGTGACTTTTGCGGTTGAGGGGCGGTTGCTGTGTGTGGCTAGAGGAAGGGGCTGGGTCTGTCTAGTCCCAATCCACATCCTTTTTGCCTGAATCACTTCAGAAGTCCAGCAAAAAGTGCTGGGGGTCTCAATAGGACAGGGGATTAGGCATACAACTGATGCATCTTGCTTACAGTCAGTTTCCCCATAACAATGGGTGTTAGGCAAGATTGTATGCGGTACCCTTTGGGTGCACTACAATAACCTTGACCTCCTGGCAATAGGGGCTCAACCTTTTGATATAAGTCTGTACTGCACAGGATGGTGGTGTGGCTGAGCAGCCAGGCTTATCTCAAGAGGGGTCAGTGTGAGCAGTAATGTTGTGACAAAGTTTCACAGTAGCAGTTATTCAAATAAACACCAACACTCAAGGTTTCTTTTATTGATAAAACGATTATAATTTATTTCACAGTTGTATAAGCCTTCTTCAGAAGGGAGCAATCTATGCAACAATTAAAATACACTTCAAAACACACTCTTAGTTTCTCTAAAAAAGATGATGCCCATTGGGGATGGCACACAGACACTTCGTACACCCTCAGGTGACTAAATAGCTAGGACACTGTGGACACTGATTTATCACTGGTACAATTAGAGCAATATAGCGTTTGGTGAAAAAGATAGAATAGAGGAAAAAAAACAATGGTTAAAAAATTATTCACACACAGGTATGTACTTTTTAAAACCTTCCAATGCAAATTAAATTAACCCTTTCCTGGAGGAAATACCAAAGCAAAAAGTTGGAGGTAAAGAGGAGTCTATCTGGGAGCCAGGACAGCCAATGTTAATTGCACAATGTCAAGGGGAGCTGAAGATCTTCTTTGCAGGTAGGTAAAAAAGTCTAGCACAATGTTTTTAGAAATATTTGTAGAACACTTGAAGGGCCACAAGCTGGGAGGCTTGTGAGGGGCAAAGCCTTAGCAACTCTGCAAGGTAACCAAGACCGGTCTCAACTGAGAGCAAGTAAGGCTACACAACAAGAGGAAAGTTCTCCTAGACTTTACAGTTCCTCAGGTTCCAGCTGCCTTCTGTTCCTGTACAGCTCTGCAGATCCTGTTGTTCCTGAGCCTCAGTCATGGGGACAAGAGGGAGGACGTCTGGGGACTAGCAATGGGCAAACTTCGATTCAGCGGTCCTTAAGTGTTTCAGCTCCTCGCGTCTGACAGCAAATAGCAACACTGCGGTTCTCGGATACCACTCGAGACGTTCCTTGCATCTAGGGTCCAGCACTCTGTTGAGGTGGCTCAGTCTTGGTCAGTCCTGCTTTAGGGAAGTCTGGAGGATATTCCTGGCGCTCGGGTCCGACTTAAAAGCAATGCACACAATCTGGTGTTCCTTTCCCTGGCACTTCGGTTCCAGCATCAGTGGAAGATCAGCCAGCTCCGAGAGGATGTCTAGACAGGGTTACTTTGGAGTTGATTGGTCCCACCAACTCAAAGGGAGAAGTCGTCCTTGTAGGGCTTCTCTAGTCGAGGCAAATTCGGAGCTTCAGCACAGCAGCAGGGCTTCACCGGGCAAACCAATGGTCCAGGAGTTGCAGCAGGCGTGTCTTCCAATTTCTTCTTCAGATTCCTTCGTCCAGTGGTCGACACTGCCTTCCAAGCCAAAAAGCTTTGCCTTTTATGCAGGTTTCTCCCATTCATTCCAGCCTAGCTGCAATCGCACAGCAGGGTGGCTGTCCTTGCCGGACAGCCTGCCGGCCAATCACCTTTGGGTGCATTCCTGTAACCAAGGGAATTAAGCACAGGGAGTTTCGGGCAGCACCTCCCTCACTTCCTGCCCCTGCCAGACATACTGGAGCCAGAGGCAGGCTTCACTCATAAATCCCGCCAAACACAAAACGAACAAAGGGACCAAACCTGGTTTGGCGCACATAGTAAATCTTAGGAAGGACCTTTCCAACAAGAAATGGCAAAAAAAGACTGGGTCAATTTTCACGGAATGGGCACCCATGGGTGCCTTACTGTGGCTGCGAACGCAGCCCGCAGTAAAAACACACAATGGTAGTACAAAGTAAACCACTGCCACCAGCCATTAACTGTAGAAGTAACATAAAAATGTTATATTAGAAACTAGACAAAGGGGATACTAAGTAACCCCTCCAGCAGCCTGTAGTAAGATTGTGTAACTTTCTAGACCACACAATGTACATAAAGCCAATTTCACTTCACTGCTCTTGGAAACAGTAGTTTCACCAAGAGAAGGTATTATTTAAACCCTTGGGAAATCTAAGACTTCCCTGTGCCACTGCAGTGAAGGTGTTGTGTGACACAATGTAAAGATGATGCCTATGGAGTTTGTCAGACTACAAAGTTAAAAAGAAACACCGAGAATAAAACACATTAAAATAACATGAGAGATAAAAAGTTCTTAAGTCCAGCAAAAAGAGCTGGGGGTCTCTAAGGTAGTAGGAAGTTAACACATTTCTCCCTAACAATGGCCAAATGTGCAGTGGGGTGATGCAGAAGACTTCACTTCACTGGGAAAAGTCAGGGCAGAGTACAAAAGCAAAATGTTTTGGGTACCATAGAAATTAAGTGTGAGTTGCTAGAAAGAGAACTTTCTTAACAGTTGTGCAATACTCTTGACTTATGGGGTTATCAGAATTAACTATTCCGTACCAACTGGGGCACCCTAGTGAATTTGTGTGATGTCTAGCTCAGTGTTGACATGGATTTCCAGAATCAATCCTGCAGTGGATTTTGGGATGCCACCTAATTTGGTGAACAGGAAAAAACACAAAAGTCTAGCCAACCCCAATCAAGGTAAGTAGGAGTGGTAAGGCTTAGGATGGGTTGTGAGTGGTCTAGGGTTACAATGAGTTCACCCACAACACAAATAATTCCAGTTAGACAAGTAAGTACAAAAATATACAAAAATATACAATAATTTAGTAGGCCTTTAAAATACACATTAACCAAAGTATTTTATTCAATAACCAATGTAAGACAGGTAAGCACTAAGGCGCATAAAGTTAATATGAAACACTTCAGAGAAAAGATGAAGAGTTCTGTTAAGCAGGTGAACTTGGGAATCTTCCGGAATGTGAAGAAGATGGATTGCAAAGGGAGTCCCCACAATCTGGCGGCGACAGGCTATCTTCCGTGCACAGCGGAAGTGATGCAGGATCAGGTCCTGCACCACTTTCGTTGATGCAAGAAGGCTGGAAATTCAGGAGCAGGCATCTTGTAGTACAAGCTGAAGAGCCTCCATGTTCCAAATAGACACTTAGTGGCAATGGCATTGGCAAAGGCAGTGGCGAGTTAGCTCAGGAGAGAGCTGATGCACTTCGTAGGGGACTTGACCCCAATGATCTGTGGGATGGCTGAGTCATCCTTTTATTCAAGATTGGGACTGGAAGCTCACCCAAGGTCCACTAATGCTTAGGGCCTGTACCATTCAAACTGGCAGTGGCTATCCAATTAGCCACTGGCCACACAATCTGCCTAGCAACTTACTTTCAGGCACCAGGGTGTGGACTGGACCAAACAGTCACAGACCGTGCATCTGCCCACACACACAGACCACCCCTCAGCTGCGAAAGCAGCAGCTTTCCCCGCTAAAGGACATTGCATAATTCTGGCCCGAAGAGGTCAGTAAGAAGCCAAAGAACAATATGGCTAAAGGACAGGCAAAACTCTCATTACACTGCTATGTTAGGGTGTTAGCCGCTCTTAGTTTCACATGGTAGGAAAATATATGCTGCCACCAGCCCATCCTGGACACATTGCATATGTACAAACCAAACATTGTTGACATAGTGCACTCCTTCTTTAGTTGACTCAAAAAGTTTTCAAATATAATGAATACCGGATAAGTAATATATTTCTAGGCGCGGGGGAGAAAACCAGAACCTTGGTATATAGGTTGTATAAAGTACAAAGATAACAAGAAGGTTCCCTGTTAAGGAACTCCCGTCCCCTGCACACTGTCTATGGCCAAATCAAAGCCAAACTTTTTATAAGAGGTGGCAAGTGGCTCCTCATGAGGGACCAGATTCTCTACTTCACAATTTGAAAAAGATAATTCGAAGGGATTGTGTCCTCCGACGTATTCCTCATCTTAGATATCTCCTTCCAGCTCTGCTGGCCTCGGAACATTTTTTCTTCCTAGAGGGCGCTGCGCGTCGACGTCCTGCGAGTCGATGTCCCTCGACAGCCGCCGTATCGACATCGACGTCACCCTGCCTATAAAGGCCGCACGCAGCGTCCGTTGCTCAGTTCTGTTTTTCCGCGCTTACTCAGTGCCTCCGAATACCGTTGCTCAGTTTTGTCAGGTTTTACCTATTTACCTCGAGTTATTCGATCCGTACTCAAAGGCTTCTTCGTCGGAACCGACAACTCCTCGATCCGGCTTCAAAAAATGCCGAGATTGTGGGAAAAAGATGTCGTTGACTGACCCTCACAGAGTTTGTCTGTGGTGTTTGGGAGCTGAACACCATTGTTCGGAGTGCGAGGACTGTATGTCCATGATAGCTAAGGCCCTGAAGGAGCGTAGGGGGAAGCTGGAGAAAGGTAAGACTTTTAAAGCTTCTTCTTCGTCGATGAAGTCAAGACATTCGTCTCCTCGTCACCATTCGCGCTCCAGGTCTCGAAGTGGGTCCCATCACTCGAGATCGAAGCACTCGAAGAGGAGACGTCGAAGATCCCCTTCTCCGTCTTCCTCTTCCTCTGTTTTGCCAAAGAGAATCCCTTGCCCCACGAAACATAGTTCCCGGGCTGAATGGGAGGAATTCCGCAAAAATATGATGAGCGTCTTCGAGAAAGCGGCCTCGACCCCCTCGAAGACTGCCGAGAGCGATGCTCTGGTCGAAAGACCCAAAGGTCAAAAACGCTGCGAGTCGCAGTACCCGGCGAAGGAAACCTCTCGAGCGCATCCCGAACCCTCGAGTAGGATTATGACCTCCAAACCTTCCTCGAAGGTTCCGTCGACGCAGTCGACTAAGGTTCCGTCGACGCCGAGGTCGGTGTCTTCGACGCGTTGTCGAAGGGACCTTCGACACACGGATCTGTCGACTCGACGCCAGCTTCGACACCGGCGTCGACGCCAAGAAAAGTCACGGTTACGACACACCCAGTGACTATCCCCAGGTCCTCGATGACGATGGCTTTGAGATTGTCGAGCAGAATCCCAATTCTGTCGAGGTCATCGAGGCCTCCGCCTTTGTTTTCGACGCCACACTCGAAGCCTTCGACGCCGGCGTCGACGACATTGACGTTTTCGAGGCCGATTATGACAAGTTCGGCACCCTCTGCCTTGGAAATGTGGTTTACACCCTTTATGAGTTCAGAACAATTGAGAACTATGTCCTCAATTATGGAAGAGGGTGAATTGTCTGAACAGGAAGACACATTTGAGTTCCAGGGACCTGTAACCCCAATTAGAGAGGAAATTTCCTCTGAAGAATGCAGATTAAAGGATCTTCATGATTCCTTACATGAGGCAAGTGGGTTAGACACTTCCCCTGAGGTGGAGTTTGCTAGGCCAGACCCGGGGGAGCATGCTGAAACCCCCTATAGAGCCTTAATGGCCAGGATCACAGAGTTTATGGGGTGGTCTGCACCTTCACAATCTTTCCAGCAAGATGACCTCACCGATATTCTTGACAAAGGCCCACAGGAGGATCCTGTGGTGCCTTTTCATAAAGCTCTTCAGAGGAAGATTATGACGAACTGGGAAACCCCAGATGTCGTCCTGGCAGTAAATAAAAAACTGTCTACAAAATACAGGGTGTCTTCTACAGACCCGGAGTTTTTGTCAAAACACCCATCCCCAGAAAGTCTGGTGGTACAGGCAGCATCTTCTACCGATGTCAAGATGGCTTATCCTACCGTCCCGCAGGACAGGGACGATAAAAAATATGCTATGGCAAAGAAAGTTTTTTCGGCATGTAGAATGCCGTTAAAATCTGTTAATGCTACTTGCACCCTTGCTAGATTCAGCCATACACTTTGGGAGTGTGCTTCTACAGCGGCTGACTGCATCCCGGAGGGAGAAGAAAGGGAGGCGTTCCTGAATATCATACAGGGCGGTAAAGACGCTATGTGCGAATCCCTCCAGACGGGCATTGATTCGGCTGACAGTATCAGCAGAGCAATGGCGGCAAGTACAACAACCAGGAGATTCGCTTGGTTGAGAAAGTCTGGTTTTGCCCCAGATGTGCAGGCCAGGCTCTTGAACATGCCATTCGATGGCTCTTCTTTGTTCGGGAAAAAGGCGGATGACAGTTTAGAGAAACTGCAAATTTCAAAAGCAGCAGCAAAATCCCTAGGTGCTGCAATCCGTCAGACACCTTTTCGTCCCACAGGGACCTCTGCGAGGGGTAAGTCCTTTCGCTTCTACTCCGCATTCGGAAGAGGTAGAGGACGACCGGCTCAAAGGGGACAAAGAAGAACTACCCGAGGTGGACGGGGTAGATATTCAAAAGCCGCAGCAACAGCAGGTGCCTCTTTACCATCGGCATCTGCATCAGCCGCCCCAAAACCACTCTGAGGACTTCCCTCACAGAGCACTTGTAGGAGGCAGGTTGACTCAACATCTGGCGGTATGGCAGGCTATCACGTCAGATGCTTGGGCATTGGAAACTGTTGCCCAAGGTTACTGCCTGCCTTTCCTACGCATACCTCAGAGTCATCCACCGGGGATCAGCTCTCAGAAAGCTCCAGATCCGCTCCTCTTGCAGGAAGTTTTGGACCTGCTAGAGAAAGGTGCTATAGAACCGGTACCTGTAGCGGAGAGGAACAAGGGCTGGTACTCCCCTTACTTTCTCATTCCAAAGAAAGACGGAGGGCTGAGACCCATGTTGGACTTGCGAGAATTGAACAAATTCCTCAGGAAAGGCAAATTCAAGATGGTCACTCTTTCTCAGATCCTCCAGGCCCTTCAGTTCCAGGACTGGTTGGTATCTCTGGACCTTCAGGACGCTTATTTCCATGTGCCTATCCATCTCAAACACAGGAAATACCTGAGGTTCGCAATTGGCAACTCTCACTATCAATTTCGAGTGCTGCCATTTGGGCTGACCTCCGCCCGAGGGTCTTCACCAAGTTAATGTCGGTAGTGGCGGCAAGTCTAAGGAGGGAAGGGATTCACGTCTACCCCTACCTGGACGATTGGTTGATCAGGGCTGTTTCTTCGGAACATGCTCAGATCCAGCTAAATCACGTGTGCCACTTCCTTCACAAACTGGGCTTCTCCCTCAATTTAAAGAAGTAACAAATGATACCATCGTAGAGACTCAAGTTCATAGGGGCGATCCTGGACACTTCCCTGGGAAAAGCCTCGCCACCAGAGGTGAGGGCTCAAGATATTCTACAGATGGTTACCAAGTTCCAAGATGCCCAACGTCTCCCAGCCTTCGAATTTTTGAGGTTGCTAGGCCTCATGGCATTCTGCATTTTCCTAGTGCCAGAGGCTCGCCTGAGAATGAGATCCCTCCAGTGGGCACTGAGGACTCAGTGGTCACAATTCTCAGGGAAAATGACAGATCTTCTTCAGGTTCCCGACAGGGTGGCTCGAGACCTTCAGTGGTGGGCCTGTCAGGAGAACATTCTGAAAGGAGAACATTTTTGGCAACCCTGGCCGGAGATAACAGTAGTCACGGATGCCTCACTCACGGGGTGGGGAGCCCACGCCAACGACTTGACCATCAGCGGATGTTGGTCTCCATCAGAGTCCAGACTACATATCAACCTGTTAGAGCTGAGAGCCATCAGACTTGCGCTGAAGGCGTTCCTGCCAGCTGTACAAGGGAAAAACGTCCTGATAATGACGGACAACACGGTGGCCATGCATTACCTCAACAAAAGAGTAGGCGTAGGATCACTACCCCTGTGCAGAGAGGCCATGCAGCTCTGGTTTTGGGCACTCCAAGAAGGAATCTCTCTATCGGCAGTTCACCTAGCCGGAGAGAAGAACTTGACAGCGGATGCTCTGAGCAGGCAGAGCACAGTCTCCCACGAGTGGGAGCTAGCTCAGGAAGTCCTTCAAGAGATCTTCGCCCTTTGGGGAACCCCTCAGGTGGATCTGTTCGCCACCAGCCTCAACAGAAAATGCGATCTGTTCTGCTCAAGGGAATTTCCCCCGAGAGGAGCTCTGGGAGACACGTTCATAGTAGACAGAGTTTCCGCTTCTGTACGCGTTCCCACCGGTCCCTGTCATTCCTCAAATGATCAGGAGGTTGAGAAGATTCCGGAGAACCATGATCCTAATTGCCCCGGATTGGGCCAGGAGAACGTGGTACCCGGGCCTTCTAAACTTGTCCATCTGCCCTCCAATTCGACTTCCACTCAGAGAGAACCTACTCTCACAGAAGGGAGGTTAGGTTCACCATCCAGACATCAAAACCCTCAACCTTCACGCTTGGATTCTGAAAGGCTGAGGTACAAGGATTGGGACCTCCCTGATGATGTTATGGAGGTGTTGCTTTCGGCAAGGAGGCCAGCAACAAAGTCTTTATACCGCTGCCGTTGGAACATATTTTGCAGCTGGTGTAGAGAACAGAATATCGACCCTTTTTCATGTGGTACTCCAATGTTTTTTTCCTTCATACTATATTTGGCGAATTCAGGCCTTCAAGTTGGCACCATTAAGGGCCATCTCGCAGCGCTATCCATCTTTAAACGCACTGCGGAAGAACCATCCTATTTCAAGTTACCCTTGGTAATACAGTTTCTAAAGGGGTTAACCAATGTTTATCCCCCAAGACCATTCCAAGTTCCCCTATGGGATTTAAACTTAGTCCTAACTTTTCTGATGGGCACACCTTTCGAACCACTCCATTCTTGTTCGTTAAGATTCCTTACCCTTAAAACTTACAAGCTCTTTCTTGTAAACCCCCTCACACAATCTTTCACAAAGACAAAGTTGTCCTGCAAGTGAAGCCTAATTTCCTCCCAAAGGTGGTTTCTGAATTCCATATCACTCAGAAGATTACCCTACCATCTTTCTATCCTCCTCCTCATCCGGGGAAAGAGGAAGAGAGGTTACACAGGATAGACCCTAGAAGGGCTTTAAGTTTTTACATCAGTAGACTAGCCAGGATAAGACCGGCAGACCAGCTGTTTGTAGGTTACACAGGTCAAAAGCTGGGGTTACCAATAACTAAGCAGACCATTTCCAGATGGATCATTCTGGCCATTTTGGAATGTTATAAACTGGCAGGGAAAGAGCCCCCTCAAAACCTTAGGGCTCATTCGACCAGAGGTATTGCAGCTTCATCGGCCCTCAAAAGAGGTGTGCCGGTTAAAGACATCTGTGCGGCCGCTACATGGTCGTCTGTCCATACCTTTACACGATTTTACAACTTGGATTCCTCCTCCAGTCAAGAGACTAGGTTTGGAAGGGCTGTACTGCATTCTATTCATCAGTAGAAGACAGCGTGAAGTCAGTACTCCCTCCTCCAATAATAGAATACTGCTATGGGAGCCTATCTAAGATGAGGACTACGTCGGAGGACACAATCCCTTCGAAGAACAAGTTACTTCTTACCTTGTAACGTTCTTTCGACGGGATGTTCCTCCGACGTATTCCTCATCGACCCTCCCATCCATCCCCGCAGTTCTACTTCCCTTGTTGTTGCAGCTTACGCTCCTTCAGGGTGATTAGTCTAGTCCAGAAAGAATTATTGTGGGCTACAAAACGGAACTGAGCAACGGACGCTGCGCGCGGCCTTTATAGGCAGGATGACGTCGACTTCGATACGGCGGCTGTTGAGGGACATCGACTCGGAGGACGTCGACGCGCAGCGTCCTCTAGGAAGAAAACATTTTCCGAGGCCAGCAGAGCTGGAAGGAGATATCTAAGATGAGGAATACGTCGGAGGAACATCCCGTCGAAAGAACGTTACAAGGTAAGAAGTAACTTTTTCTTTGTGTGGTAAGAATTTTTTTTCCAAAGTTAATTCAGACTGTAACACTATAATACAAGTAACCATTCAATTGTTAATAAATACAGGCATTTAATATACATATGGCCCAACGCGTTTCGAGTAAACTCTTCATCAGGGGCGTGAAATCGCAAGATTTCTACAAAAAATTCAAACAAAAGTCTTTTTTTTTGTATCATATTACAATATATCAATAACACTCCTCATGGGTAATCTAAATCACTTCATATTTGTACAAATATCTGCAAACATTTCACATGGTGTTCATAATATGATATATAACCTCAAAAGGACGTATTTCTCTAATGATCAATAATCATGAATCCTTAATCTGTAACTGATAGACAAGCGTATTTCTACATCTATTCTGCTGGTGGCAGTGATTGGCCCTATTGTTAAATTGGCTCTGTGACTAATAATAATCTAATAGTTATCGAAGTTACACATGAACTCTTCAACATCTACAAAACCCAAAAGGAGCTAAAGAAAGGTATAAGGCTACAAAGTATCCTAACTGTTTTTCACTTACGGTGATGTGTGAAGTTTGAAAAATACAATAAATCCATTTAGGGAGTCGTAGGGCCTGATTCACAGAAGCGTTTTATAATGGCAAAATCCCATAGGAAAACATTCTGTGAATAAGGCCCAATGTCTCTTAGCACTAATAGCCTTATGGACTGATCAGTCCCCTTATAAAAAGGAGCACAAAGCAAGGGAAGTAAAGCAGAAGTCTTTACTTGCGTCTAAAACGTCTGGGAAGATAAAAAATAAAATCAAAAGATAGGGTATCCCATAGAAGACTAGGGGGGGGGGGAACAAAAAATAAATAATTCCTAACTGCCAGTAATGCGTATCCTTGTACTACTTGTTTGTTCAGAAAGGTTGGATTGCTGTTGACATGTAATACAGTGTGTTGCTCCCAATACAAAGGTAACGGTTGTGGATGGATAAATACCCTGCCGCACAAACCATATACAGTGGCCTAAGTATCCTTAAAAAAGCCGACTTTAATCATGTGGGTGCTTTTCTCGTGACACTGTAATCTACATGAGAACCAGGCACTGTGGACAAAAAGGCAGGAGGAACTGAACGAATCCTGGTTCTCTCCTAGGCTGTGAAATAATCAACAATTTTATCAATAAAGGAGTTTCTGGTAGACTAGTCCCCCACAAGTCCCTCTCCTACCTATACTGTTCTGTATGATGTTGGGGCACCTACTTGAATGGATATTGCACCTCCACCAAAAACAAAGATGAAGTCCAGAGGCCAGAGGTCATGGATCCGCCCGCCAAATGTTGCCTATGGACGATTAGGATGGCACGTCTGCAAGAGGCCTAACCCGGACGGCACGAGGGCGCAATCTATTGAAGGAGGGAGGAGACATTTAGAAGATGTAATCCAATATCCTGAGAGGTGATGGAAGTTCCCCAATCCGGTGGTGAGATGGGAGTTCAAGCAAAAAAGGAAAAAAAAACCAAAATCCAATGTCAGTCAGGAAATCCAAACGTTGAGCCAAACCAATCCAGGGCCAGATTAGAGTCCAGTACCATGAAGTCTACATAAGTACCAAAACGAAGGGTGAATTTGAGAGCAGGAGCCTAAGTCAAAGATATGTAGCAAACCAAGAACAGAAAAAACACTGACGCTGCTCGCAGGGTAAGGCAGGAAAACAGCTTACACTGAGAAGTACCGACCTGGCTTCAATCAGTGCGTTCATAGATAATGTGGGCATCTGACTGCAGCAGCCTGTGGCGTGTCACATCATTGCGCCATACTCTGGTAACTCTGGAAATGGTGTGCAGAAGCGCAAATAGATGCCAAGACACCCACTAGTCAGCTGCCATTCGACGAGTCAAGGCCATTCTCTTTGCTTGAAAGGTAATATGTCTGTGGGCCACGCACAAACGGTTGCACCGTGATTGCAGCACAAAAGGCCGCAATTCCGCAGGTCGACCATGTGTGCGCTGCACCCCTTCCTGCCACCTCCCCCACTTACATGATGCAGGCTCTGGCCGCCTGCTTCTCTCCTCCTTGGGCGCTCTGTGTGCCGTGGCACTGGAAACCCGAGGGACAGCAATTTTGTGTGTCAGGCTTCCGACGCCATGGCACACAGACTGCGTGCAGTGAGATATGTAAAATTACATTATTACGCAACAGTGGAGAGGGTGGTGTGCTCAGGTATAGAGGATGGAGGGCGTGGGGATAGCGCGTCTTTATTTTTTATTTTATTGGGCATTTGTAAGGTGCTTAGACAACGGCCAGGAGGAGTTGAAGTTAAGCTTCGAAGAGATCCACAACCGGGCCTGTTTTGATTGTAATTCACAGGGGGTTTCAATGGAGCAGTGTGAGCAGTATGAAAGAGTGGAAGGTACAGGGGAAACATGGGACAGTGTCCAGAGAGAGGAATATGGAGAATAATATCGGCCAGGTATTAAGATGCAAGTTCATTGATGGCTTTAGAGTAGGGGAAGGAACTTGGAAAAGGGAGCGGTTGTACATGGTGAACCAACCAGGATCTTTGTAGGTATTTGAGAGTGCAGGTTGAGAAGTTGAAGATGTTCCCTAGAGGAAGGAAGCCCAAGGAATAGGCATAAGCGGTGGTAGAATTTGTGCATTACAAGGTTGGAGATAGTTTTCCGTACAGTGGTAAGTAAGAAATGGGAGCATGTCAAGAAGGATAACACAAGCAGTATAGGCAGTGATGAACTGTTGCAGTCGGAGGTCACCATCAAAGAGGACCATAAGTCGCAAGCTGTTGGGGAAAGATTTCTATTTTGGCAACTTTCCATCCATAGTTTCTATGGGACCCAATCTGTCTGCTTTGTTTTTGAACCTGTTCTAACTTTTAGCTTCACTTCCCCTGCCTTTTGCTCATTTTGTAATGGGGAAACTGATCAGTCCTTTTGTAACTTTTCAACCTTGCCCACAGCATCTTAAAATGCAGTACAATGGGGATACATTTGTATCCCTCTAGCCTTTTACACTTGACGTTTTTGGTTACTTTTATATGTGCCTAAAGACAAGTTGGTGGTAACAAAATATTTTTCCCATATTTTTACCATTTATATTTTTCCCAGCTGTCCCGAGCCTTGGGAAATGTCCCTGTACCACCCGGTGGACTGTCTAGCTCCCCAGTGCGTTACATTGCTAGAAATGTTGCTGTTCCAAGTTTTTAGCCTTGAACCTTTGGTGGCCGCTGTTAAGATAGATTTGTAGACTCAGGCCAGTTGGATAGATTTTAGGAGGTCACCCTAGTTAAGTGGACAGGAGAACTCTGAGAGGTTATCCAAAACTCAATCAAGGTAGCATTGCAGAGCAGTCGGGGCTATTCTCAGTGTAAATGGAGTCAAGGTTACACAAGGAGTTCACACTAATTCACTTTAGACTCGAATGTATAAAAACACAGTATTTATTATAGGCCCAAAACGCACACTAAAAAATGAGATAAGCAGGTGATATCACACAACATTCAATAATACACATTTCTGAGGCTTGTGGATCTGCCTATGATCACATGCTATGCATAGGCCGACATGTAGTGGTAGTCATGTAGTATTGCATGACTTGTCTTTCGAAATTCAAAAAGGGACGTCGACTGGGCGTTTTTGTAATACTATCACTTGTGTGACGACTACTGTACCCATGGTCCTTCACGCGTTGAGCTCCCTAGGGATGTTTTTCCCCCCAGTCATAGTCAGTCGTGTGTTGTGGATATTCATGGAAATTCGCCATTATTAATACAAAGTTTATATTATAATAGCCGTTCCAATATTTGTTCGCCCATCGCTGTTCAACCTTCGACGTTCAACAGACGGCTCTAGTTACCAATGTCAACTGGAGATCTTCGACGCTCGACGAATGCAGACTTCGGGTCTTCACCAGGCTCTGGCACATTGTAGTAGGAAGGGTGAGGGGGGGGGGCATTTACTCTACTATTCAGAGAATGCCTTTTACTTACACCACTTCCCATTATTCGTTGTGCTGCCTTTCATATTATATGGAAAATACTCCATTTAAATTTTGCCTGTCCTGCAACCGCATATTTCCCTGGAAAGAGACGCACCGTATGTGCAATCATTGTCTTCGAGACCACACAGAAAAACACTGCAAGTCTTGCAAACTCTTCAAACACAAAACTTTGAAAGATCTCGGTACTAAGCATTGGGCCGCTCACGCCATGCAGGCTGAGGTATCCATCGACGTAGCAGGCGCCCAAGAGACCGACACGAGCAGCTATGGTGCACATAGTGATTCCGAAGACGATCGGGCTTCCGGAGGTTCCTATCTCCTAGTCCCTGGCTCCGGTAAGCAGTATAGTGGCCCTGTGATGGAGACGACATCCGGCGACAAACGCACCCACAGCCATCACCACACTAAGCACACAACCCCGCCCATACGCAGACCATGTTATCGGAGAAACACAGCCACGCAGTGTTGCAAGAGAAAGAAGAGACCAAGCGTCCATTCCCCTCTGGGTCCTCGCACTCACGATCACCACAAGACAGAATTCCCATGCAGATGCTTAGTAAGCCAGTTATCGACATCGCGCACAGCTCCAGCATGTCGAAAATGCAGCAATTAAGATTAAAATACGTCCCGAAATCCCTGCTTAAGAGCAACACATTAAAATCTTTATGTATTTCGAGACCCGTAGAGGCCAGATCACAGGAGAAGCATTATGCACACTCCAAAAACACTTTAACAGAGGCTTTACATCATGGGAAACGTGCCTCTTACCCAGAGCCCTTCCCTCAGGGTCACACCCCCCTTCCAAAATCCCCTGCATGGACCACAGGAAAGTTTGAAAAGGTCTTGAAACAAATTTCATGCTTTGTGGATTTCATCGATAGGCACCCAGAGGAATTCGGCTAGACACATCTCAACCAAAGTACTTTCTCAATTTAACCTATCATTTGAGACACTTCAGATGACCTATACATTATCGACCCCACACATCAGGGTGATCAGTATTCGCAGGATGACCAATTTATTTATGTATTGATCATTTGTAAGTTGCTTCATACAAATATATATATATATATATATATATATATAACGAAAAGGAAGAGAGGGGTGCACTCCAGTTCCCTGCACAGTTAACCTATTCAGCAGCAGAATCACCATTGATTGTTAACACCTGCACTTGATGTGAGCTGCAAGCTAAGACTGCTTCTCTGACGATGTGAAAAGCACAGAAACCGGTAGGAGGAGAACACCAGTGGCAGAGTACGTTAATTGTGCAGGGAACTGGGAGTGCGGCCCTCTCTTCCCTTCCATATATATATATATACATATATATATATATCACACTCACACTCTCTCGAATGCCACAAGGCCTACTAGGACTGTGTGTGTATATATGTGTGCTCCCTCTCTCCCCGTCTACTAGGCCTTGTGGCATTCGACTTTGCAAGTGCATTGATGAGAAGTGCAAGTGAGGGAGATTGTAAAGGGACCGCAGAGGTGTGGACAAGTGCTGGAGGAGGCCCCAAGAGGGAAGTGCTAAGGGGAGCTTCTCAGTCTAAGTGCTAGTACAGGCAGCTCTCAAGGGTGGTATGTGGAGCCACCAGGCCTAGGACCAGCAGGGTGGTGCAGTGGGGGGGTGCTGACTGTGAGGATCAGGCCACTGGTCACAGCGCAGTGTGGTGATTAGCAGGGAAGAGGGAAAGAGGTAGAAAAGAGCAGAGTTTTGAGCAGTTCCCGGAACTTAAGGAGATCCGGGTCAAATCTGAGGGGGGCAGGGAGGCTGTTCCAAAGGGAGGTACCAGTTGGGGAGAGCAAGATCTGCTTAGAGAAACATTTGACAGTCAGAGATGTAATTAGAGGAGCGTAGGGCTCTGGCAGGGAAGTATTTAGGGAGGGAAAGTTGGAGATAGCATGGCCCCAGAAGGCCTTGTGGATGATGCAGAGGGTCTTGAATGTTATCCTTGCAGCCACCAGGAGACAGTGGAGAGATTTCAGGGGTAGAGATACGATCCTGGGCCTTGAAGCTGAAGTCTTGCAGCCTTATTCTGGATTAGGTGGAGAGGGCAGAGAGAGGAGAGGGGGAGATTGAGAAAGAAGCTGTTGCTATAGCCCAGCCTTGAAAGGACCAGAGCTCTGGAGATATTAAGCTTCTGGGAGAAGGTGAGACAAGGAAGATTGCCTCTGAGGAAGTGGAGCTGGAAGTGGGACTTTTTGGTAAGGTCCATGATATGAGGTGAAGGAGAAAGCAGAGTCGAAGATGGCCCCACGGTTTTTGGCTTCACAGGATGGTGGGGGTAGAGGGCCCAGATAGGGTGGCCAAAGAGTAGGAGGAAAAGAGGGAACAGGTGTCCCAATGAGGAGGATCTCTGTCTTACTGGTATTGAGACAGACAGTCAGGGATGAGAGAGGGGAAGAGGGGGAAGTAGAGGGAAGTTTGAAGGAACTCTGTGTGTCAACGGCATAACACTGGAAATGAGGATGGAGGATACACCCAAGACCAATTTTATGATGATGAAGCCCCAGATGTATACATATTACCATCACCAGAGGACCACGACCAGCCAATTGCTGACTCCCCAATAGATAATCAAATGCATTATAATTAACTGCCCATTAAAGCAGCCCAACACTTTAAAATTGATACACAAGTGTCCCTGCAAGATATAGGGCCTCATTAGGACCCTGGCGCTAAGTGTTTAACGGCGCCGTAAAAGGCTGCAGCGCCGTTAAACTTTTAGCGCCTTACTACGAGATCCCTTTGCGGGACCCGACCTGAACGGCTGGTCTAGACCAGCCGTTAAAGTAGGGACCCGCAAAGGGACCTTGGTGCTAAGTACGGTACCACAATTTGCGGTACGGTACTTAGCGCCTTCCCCATTCCCATAGAGCCCTATGGGGCGGGAATGGGGAAGGGCCATGATTCAATGGGGAATTACCGCCCCGCCAACCTTGGAATGGGGTGGTAATTCCCCATTGAACCATGGTGGACCCGTTGCAACACCGGCACCAACCATGGTGCTAATAGCGCCATGGTTTAGCGCCGGTGTTGTAATGAGGGCCATAGACTTCATGGTTGACCTTCTGGGAGATAAACGGTTACACAGTTTATCCCCGTACTCCAATCTGTACAAAAATGTGTCCAGCCATCTCTAGTTACATCTACATTTATTAAGGGAATCCTCAAATTGAAAAGATTTTCAAACCGGATCCGCTCTACATCAGAGGACAGTTGAAACCAAATTCCTTGTTGGTAACAATCAAAACAATAAGGGCAGGCACCCCATTAGCATCCACAGAGACTCCACCAAACAGAGTACAAAGTTATGTACAATGGACTGAAAGTAGCAACATTGGCAGCGTATCAGACACACATCGCCAAAAACAAAACCCTACTAGACAGCTACAACTGTCATATCTGTCACACTGTATAGGAACAACTAGACACTATTCCAGAACCCTTACAATCTCACATGTTGAAAACAATTTCGGAGGGCAAACAGGTTGCCAGCTGGGTGCATTATAGCAGAGAGGACATGGCTGCATCAGTCAGGCTTCAAATTAGAAACCCAGGCTACCCTGTTAAACATGCCAATAGAACCCAATGTTCTATTTTGTAAAGCAGTCGATGATGCACTAAAGAGTGCAAAGGAAGAACATGAGACATTGAAGTCATTGGGTCAGATTACCAGCAAACCGTTTATAAAACGGGGTGTGTTAATACACAACACTCTTTTCGCGGCAAGGATACCCACATTCAGTGGAATACAGCCAGGGACAATCCTCCTCCTGGAGTCCACTCCTTATCAATCAACTTTCAATGAGGATATAGAAAGGCTAGAGGAATGGGAAGAGCCTCCACCTCTAGAGGTTCCTCTGCCTCTGAATAATGACGTCCCAGTACAGGGAGGTCGCATTTGCCAATTCACCTACGCATGGTAGGAGTATCAAATCTGATCAGTGGGTGTTATCAACAGTGGCAGGGGGATACTGCATTGAATTTTTAGAAATACCCCAGCATCATTGTTGGGCAAGATTGTATGCAGTACCCTTTGGGTGCACTACTATAAATTTGACCTCCTGGCAATAGGGACCAAACCTTTGGTATAAGTCTGAACTACACAGATTGGTAGAGTGGTCGAGCAGCGAGGCTTATCTCAAGAGGGGTCAATGTAAGCAGTAATATTGTGACAGAGTTTCACCGTACAGTTATTCAAATACAAACTTACTCAAGTTTTCTTGATCAAACAATTAATTTATTTCACAGTCAGTTCTATAAGCTTTCTTCAGAAAGCGAGCAAACCATGTAACACTTAAATATACTTCGAAACACACTCTTAGTTTCTCTAAAACCAGATGACACCAATTGGGGATGGCACACAAACACTTCCTACACCCTCCGGTTACTTAAATAGTTAGGACACTGTGGACATTGATTTATCACTGGTACATTTAGAGCAATACTCAGTGTGGTGGAAAAGATAGAATAGAGGAATAAAACAAAGGTTAACAAATGATTCATAAACTGGTAAGTACTTTTTAAAAACCTTCCATAGCAGAGTAAGTTAACCCTTTCCTGGGGGAAAGGCCAAAGCACAAAGTCGGAGGTAAGAGTCACTCAGGGAGCCAGGACAGCCAATGTCAATTGCACAATGTCAAGGGGAGCGGAAGATCTTCTTTGCAGGTAGGTAAAAAAGACTTGCACAGTGTTTGTAGAACTGTTTGTTAAAAATAGAACACTAGAAGGGCCAAACGCTGGGAGGCTTGTGAAGGGCAAAGCTTTACCAACTCTGCAAGGTAACCAAGACAGGTCTCAAGTGAGAGCAAGTAAGGCTACACAACAGGAGGTAAGTTCTCTTAAACTTTACAGTACCTCTGGTTAGAAGAAATGGTTCCAGCTGGCTTCTGTTCCTGTGCAGCTCTGCAGATCCTGTTGATCCTGGGCCTCAGTCGTGGGGACAAGAGGGAGAACGTTTGGGGACTCCTGCTCTGCAATGGGACGGTCAGCGGCAGCAGTGGGAAAACTTCAATTTAGCGATCCTTCAGCGTTTCAGCTCTTCGCATCTGACCGCAAATAGCAACACTGAGGTTCTCGGATACCACTTCAGACTTTTCTTGCTTCTGGGGTCCAGCACTCTGTTGAGGTGGCTCAGGCTTGGTCCGTTCTGCAACAGGGAAGTCCGGAGGATCTTCCTGGCGCTCTGGTCCGATTTAGTTCCTCTCCCTGGCTCTTCGGTTCCAGCAGCAACTGCAGTGGAAATGCAACCAGCTTCGAGAGGATGTCCAGATGGGCTTACTTTGGAGTTGATTGGTCCCACCAACTGAAAGGGAGAAGTCGTCCCTTCAGGGCTTCTCTAGTCGAGGCGGATTCGGAGCTTCAGCACAGCAGCAGGGCTTCACCTGGCAAACCAACGGTCCAGTAGTTGCAGTAGGGGTCTCTTCCAAGTTCTTCTTCGGATTCCTTCGTCTAGTGGTAGACACTGCCTTCCAAGCCAAAAATGTCACTTTATGCAGGTTTTTCCCATTATTTCCAGCCTTGCTGTCAATCACACAGCAGGGTGGCTGTCCTTACCGGACAGCCAAACGACAAATCACCTTTGGGTGCATTCCTGTAACCAAGGGTATTAAGCACAGGGAGTTTCAGGCACCTCCCTCACTTCCTGCCCCAGCCAAACATACTGGAGCCCGAGGCGGGCTTCACTCGTGAATCCCTCCTAAGACAAAGCAAACAAAGAGACCAAACCTCAAGAAGGATCTTTCCAACAGAAAATAATGAAAAAAAGACTGGGGCCATTTTGACGAAATGGGCCCCCATGGGTGCCTTACCGTGGCTGCGAATGCAGCCCGCGGTAAAAACACATAATGGTGATAAAAAGTAAACCACTGCCACCAGCCATTAATTGTAGAAAGGGTAACATAAAATTGTTACATGAGAAACTAGACAAAGGGGATACTAAGTAACCCCTCCAGCACCCTATGGTTAAGATAAGTGTATGCTGGGTCTAGAAAGTTACCAAATCCAAGCAAAGTCAATTTCACTTCACTGCTCTTGGAAACAGTAGTTTCACCAAGAGAAGGTATTTAAACCTTTGGCAAATCTAAGAGACTTCCCTGTGTCACTGCACTGAAGGTGCTGTGACACAATGTGATGCCTATGGAGTTTGTCAGACTCCAAAGTCAAAAGAAACAGAGAATAAATCACATTAAAATTACATGAGAGATAAAAAAAAGTCTAATAAGTCCAGCAAAAAGAGCTGGGGGTCTCTAAGGTAGAAGGGAAATTACCACATTTCTGACAAAACATCAGAAGATGTCACCAAAATACAAGATTTTTCTAGAAGAAATCCAGACTCTACTAAAAAAAAAAAGGCACAATAGAGCTCACCTGATAAACAAGGGTATCTATTCAATGTACTTCCTTGTGCCATCTATGCGCCCTGTTCTAGACATGCATTCATCCAACATGTACGAGAAACCACAAAGGTTTCGCATGTCAACACTGCAGTAGGTAATTTCTCTGTTAAAACTGGGGTATTACATGGCAACACTGCACACAGAAAATACCTGCGCTTCAAAATATCAAACCTACATTACCTATTCAAAGAACTCCCCTTCGGCATCTCATCAGCGTCAAGGGTGTTCACAAAAGTAGTAATTGTGGTAGCTGCACACCTGCAAAAGGAATCCATCCCAGTGAACCCCTCGACGACTGGCTCTTAACAGGGCAAACGCCACAAATTTTCAAAACAGCACCCAAACAACAATCAATCTGTTGTTCAAATAGGGGATCTCAATCAACGAGAAAATCTCAAGACTTTTCCCCAGTCAAGTAAAACAGTTCCTAGGTGTAATTATAAAAACACAGGAGGTGTTGGTTTTCTCCTCAAATGAGAGAATGTAAAACATACCATTCCAAGTACATCAATACGTGGCCGGTCGTCCTATAACCGTGCGCAAGGCAATGCGCCTGCTTGGGATGATGGCTTCTCAATTCATCTTGTTACTCACGCGCGGCTGCGCGTGCATCCAATGCAAGAGTGGCTAGTGAAACAATGGTCTCAGGCAAGTAGTCAGTGACATGATCTAGTGGTTGTTTCACAAGCCTTAGTACAAGATCTACGCTGGTAACACAAGTGAATGTTAAAAGGGAAACATTTTCGCAACCCACCAGTGCAGAACACTCTTGCAGCCGATCCCTCACTTTCAGGATGGGGAGCACATTAACTTCATTTCACTGCACACGGCGTGTGGACACAAACAACCACATTAACCCACTAGAACTACTCGCAGTCCTTAAAGCGCTACACGCATTTCAACAACACTTAGTAGGGCACACAGTTCTAATTCTCACAGACAGTGCCATGCCTATGTTCTATATTAACAAATAGGGCGGAACACCCTCTCCAAGTCTGAACTTGGCAGCTTGGCTCCTGAAGTAATAGATTTTGAACATATAAACCTTCCACAAAGGTATATGGACATTCTAAAAGAAGCACAGAAGCCTAACACAAGACATTGTTATGTAAACAAGTGGAAACGATTTGTCATTTGGTACAAGGCACATGACATCGATACAATTGACTGCTCTCCCTCGCAAATAGCCCACTATATGCTTTATCTTCTAGACTCTGGTCTAGTCTTGAATTATCTCAAGGTACACTTAGCAGCACTGTCTGCTTACAATACATCTCAAAACACAGTATCACGGCGGAAAGTTCCATGAGTTCATGGAAGGAATTAAGACTATGGGCCTCATTACACGGTAGGCGGTAAACCATGGCGCTATTAGCGCCATGGTTCATGCTGGTAATTTACCGGTACCGCCTTGGTGGAAAGGGGAATTACCGCCCCATTCCAAGGTTGGCGGGGCGGTAATTCCCCCTTCCACCATTGCCCTTCCCCATTCCCATTTTTGCCCCATAGGGCGTAATGGGAATGGGGAAGGCGCTAATTACTGTACCGCAAATTGCGGTACCGTAATTAGCTCCCTGGGTCCCTTTGCGGGTTGGTTTTTACCGCCTGCAAAAAGCAGGCGTTAAATTCCCCAACCCGCAAAGGGACCTCGTAGTAAGGCGGTAAGCATTTACCGGTAAAATACTGGTACCGGTAAAGCCTTACCGCCTACCGTGTAATGAGGCCCTATATCCTCCCATTTCCAATCCACCACATGGTTAGGACTTCAATGTTGTACTTCTAAAACTGTTACGCTCACCTGGTCTCTGCGGGGATGTTTGGGCACGGTTGGAGCCCTCCCTGGACTTGGCTCCCTTGGATCGTCTCTCTCCCACAGCTGCTGCGAAGTCAACTGCTCTGGATGCTGGTACTGCCCCTGAGAGAAGATGAGAGGCAATGAGAATGGCGCGGTGGTCTGGTGATTTCCCTCGAACCTTGCGTGCCAGAATGAAGTGAGCAAGCGTTTGCCCATGTAAGCTCACCTGATTTTTCGTAATGATGGGTTCTCCGCCCTGCTTCTTGTAGCAGGGGCGCTTTGGGTGGATCTAGTTGCTTCACTGGCCCGTGGAAGTGGCAACCCAGACCGGCTGCGACCAACCACTTAGAAGGTAAGTGTTCGTTGCAATGATTATTGTCTATTTTTATTATAGTTTCTTTTGCTGTGATTATAGTTTGTAATTCTTGCAATGTCTTTCTCTCCTGTATAGGTGTGAAGATGACTGCACAGAGTCGCGGTGTTTGGAGCGAGTCCAGTGATTCCCCAGAGGATGATGAAGCCTTAGAATTAGATGGTAAATTGGCTTTCAGGGTAGAACGCTAGGGTCTGGTATGGCGTGGCCGAGCGTTAGTTATTTATGCAACTTTTAACCTTTTGTGTTCTTTTCTCTTGCAGGGAAGGCCTGGCGACGTCGAGTGGAGGACGATTGTTTGAAGGCCAGTCCGTGATTGCAGAATGGAGGGTTCTGTGAAGATGAAGAATGGAAGATAAGCTCCCGCATAGCTGGACGTCCGGAACAGGTGAGAAAGCGCTCCAACTCCGATGACTATGGGAATCAGGTAAGATGTGATATGCTGCAGACGATGGAGTGCAGGAGACAGGTAAGGTGCACATTCAGCGATGGTGTAGCTGGAGTCAGGTAAAGTTTGCTTTCAGTAATGTTGTAGCTGTAGTGGTAAGGTGCACTTTCAGCGATGGTGTAGCTGGAGTCAGGTAAGGTGCGCTTTCAGCGATGGTGTAGCTGGAGTCAGAACGATGCGCGTCGAGGTGATGAGCAGGAAAACAGGTAAGGACGGCGGTAAGCGTTACGCTGCAGAAGGCAGACTAACACAAAGCACCAGTATGTGGGTGGGTTAGCCTTAAATAGGCTGACCCCGGCCCCTCCCTTTGGACCCACCATGTGGCTCCACCTTGCGGCTCTACCTTGCCACTCCCAGAGGTTCTTGCACGTGCTCCCCGATGATTTTCTATGGCCACGCCGCTGGCCTGGGTGCACGTGCCTTAGGCACAAAGTGTGCAAAGCAGACTTTATGAGCCTGGTGTCAAAGGCACCAGGACTGGGTCCATTTGGACCATGTAGGTGATAAAGACACAGGCCCTTGCCCAGTGGCCATGACAAAAACTCATGAGTCCACCTTTTGAACCAATGCTCAAAGCCAGTCTGAAGCATTAACTTACAAGACTGCTTTTCTAGTGGCCATCACTTCTATGACGAGTCAGTAAACTGCAAGCACTCTGTCCAAGATCCCTTCATTATCATTCACAAAGACAGTGTGGTTATTAGAACACATCCTGGGTTTCAACAAAGTTAACATCGAAGTTCCATGTTAATCCATCTGTTACACTTCCTGCCTTTTCTCAACACAGGCATTCTCCTTTTCCTCAACTTCCCTCAGAAACGTAATGCTCCGGTTCTCTCAAGGCTTGATTACTGTGACATCCTCTTCCTAAATCTACATCTCCCCTCCCTTCGCCCTCTTCAACTAATCCAGAATAGGAATTCATGACTTATCCTTGGCTGCAAGCCCAGGGACTGCATCTCTCCAGCCTTAGAATCTCTCCACTGGCTACCAGTGGTTGCAAGGGTCAAATTCAAGACCCTTTGCATCCTCCACAAGGCTTTCTAAGGCCTGGGACTCTTCTACATCCAACTGTCTCTGCATAAATATCTCCCTGCTAGAGTCCTTCGGTCCTCTAGTGCCAACTCTCTGCAGATCAGATGTTTCTCCAAGCAGTGAGTGGGGGCTAGATCTCTCTTTGGCAGGAACCTTCCTTTGGAACGCCCACCCTGCCCCTCACAGACTTGAGCCAGATCTCCTTAAGTTCCGGAAGCTTCTCAAGACCTTCCTTTTCTCCTCCTTCCCTCCCAAGCTGGTCTTCTAATGCTGCTGCGACTGGTTGCCTGTGTTCGGCAAGAATTGATGTAGTCACCCTCTGGGAGACTACACAACCCTTTTCCTCTTGGTATTCGGTAACCCACTTATTGGCATAGGCCTGTACTACACAAATTGGTAGTATGACTGAGCAGCCAGGCTTATCTCAAGAGGGATAAATGTGAGCTGTAGCAATGAACTAAACAAATACAAGTATCCAAGTAACACACTCAAGCTTTGTGGTTAAAATAATTATTTAACGGTCGTTTTTAAAAAAGCATTATTTAAAATGGGCAATATATGTAGAAAATACATTTTAAAAAACGTGTTCAGAATTAACAGGTTCTCAGAGCATGCAAGCACTTTAAATATTCCTATGAAGTCCAGATAAAAACCTTTGCCAGCAATATTGGTTTAAAACCAATGTATCACCTATGACGGATAGTAAGATAAGAATCCAAGTCAAATGGAATAGAAGAGTCTGCAGGGAGCCCGGACAGCCAAAGTCAATTGGAGCAAAGTCTATGGAACTGAGGCACCTCTTAGATGGATAGTAAAAGTCTTGCACAAAGTTAGTTTGTTGAAGAAAAATGACTGTAGGGTCACAAGCGGTTACGCTTGTGAAGGGTAGAGCTGAAATCAACTCTAGCAAATCAGCTACTGCAAATCTCAACTGAGAAGTGCGAGCTACAGAAACTGAGGTAAGTACCCCAAGTCGGAACGGTACCTTTTGGTTAGAAGAGGGTCCAGCTGGCTTCTGTCTGGTTGCAGCGATGCAGATCCTGTGTTCCTGGGCCTCTGTCGTGGGGACAAGAGGGAGGACGTCTGTGGACTCCTGCAGCAGCAATTCGGAGGTCGGCGGCAGCTATGGGCGCTTTTCGTATCAGCAGCACTTTGCAGTTTCAGCGCTCGGTAAACAGCACCACCGTGGATCTTGGATACCGGTTGGGCTTCCTTCACTCCTTGAGTCCTGCACTCTGGTGAGGAGACTCAAGCTCTGGTCGTCCTTCTGGAGGGTCCTGGGGAGACTCCTGGAGGTTCTTTCCAGATCAGACGTTGCACTGGACTATGGATTTCGAAGGGATTGTGTCCTCCGACGTATTACTTATCTTTGATAATACGTTTCCAGCTTGCTGGCCTCGGAAATTTTTTCTGTAGAGGGCGCTGTGCGTCGACGTCCGCCGAGTCGATGTCCCTCGACGGCCACCATATCGGCGCCGACGTCACCATGCCCATAAATAGACACGCGCTGCGTCCGTTGCTCAGTTCCGTTTTTCCGCGCTTCGTGGGGCATCGGAACGTCGTTGCTCAGTTCAGTCAGGTTTATCTAAAGACGAATATTCCTCATCGTTCTCGATGGCTTCTTCATCAGAACCGACGACGCCGCGATCCGGCTTCAAGAAATGTCGAGACTGCGGTAAAAAAATGTCAATAACGGATCCACACAGGGTCTGTTTATGGTGCTTGGGGTCCGAGCACCATTGTTCGGAGTGTGAGGACTGCATGTCCATGACGGCGAAAGCCCTGAAGGAGCGAAAGGGGAAGCTCGAGAGAGGTAAGTCAGCCAAATCCTCCTCGAAGGTTTTGTCGGCTGAGTCGAGGCATTAATCTCCTCGCCGTCGAAAAAAACTCCCATTCGAGATCTCGAAGCAGCTCCCACCATTCGTCGAGATCTAGACACTCAAAAAAGAGACGTTGAAGGTCCCATTCCTCGTCGTCTTCGGTGTCCCCAGAAAGAGTTTCCTGTCCCACCAAACACAGTTCTCAAGCTGAGTGGGAGGAATTCAGAAAGAAAATGTTAAGCGTCTTCGAGAATACGGCCTCAACCCCCTCGAAGACAGCTGAGGGTGATACCCTGGGTGAAAAACCCAAAAAATCAAAACGCCGCGAGTCGCAGCACCCGGCGAAACATTCCACCCGAGAGCGCCATGAGCCATCGGGTAAGAAGGCACCGTCTTTGATGCCGTCGTCGAGGGTTCCTTCGTCGTCAAAGGTTCCTTCGACGCACGGGTCGGCGCCATCGACGCCATTGTCGAAGGGTTCCTCGACGCATCGGTCGATCGACTCGACGCCATCGTCGACGCCGATGAGAGGACCAAGGCTCCACAGCCAACAGTGTTTTCAAGGGCCTCCGGCACGACCCCGAGACCGTCGTCGATGCCCTCGAGTAGGATCCCGATTCTCGAGTTCTTCGAGACCCCTTCCAGTTTTTTCGATGCCATTTTCGGCGCCTTCGAAGCCGGATACATCGGCGTCGACGACTTTGACATTTTCTCGTCCAATAACGAGTTTGGCTCCTTCGGCCCTAGAGATGGGCTTTACTCCATTTCAGAGATCAGAATACCCTGGTCTTTCTTCAATTTATGAAGAAAGAGAAGACTCTGACCAAGAAACTTTTGGTTTACAGAGATCCACACTGCCTGCTGCAGAGGATTTCACCTCTGAAGAAAGGAGGCTGAAGGAACTACAGGACTCACTTCATGAGGCCAGTGGACTTGACACTTCCCCCGAAGTGGAATTTGTAAAGCCAGACCCAAGGGAACATGCCGAAACACCATATAGAACCCTGATGGCAAGAATAATTGAGTTTATGGGTTGGTCTGCGCCTTCACCTGTTTTCCAACAGGATGATCTAACGGATATATTGGACAAAGGCCCACAGGAGGACCCGGTGGTCCCCTTCCATGCAACCCTACAAAGAAAAATTGCATCCAATTGGGAGACTCCCGAAGTCATCCCAGCAGTCAATAAAAGACTGTCGACAAAGTATAGAGTAGCGGCTGGCTGCTGACCCTGAATACCTGTCAAAACACCCGACCCCAGAGAGCCTGGTGGTTCAAGCGGCAACTTCATCCAGCAGTAGGACTGCTTACCCTACTGTCCCACAGGACAGGGATAACAAGAGGTACGAATCTATGGCAAAGAAAGTCTTCTCTGCCTGTAGTATGGCGTTGAAGTCCATCAACGCCACCTGTACGCTCGCCAGGTTCAGTCACACACTATGGAAGTGTGCTGACTGCATACCCGATGGAGAGGAGAAGGAAGCCTTCCTTAACATCATTCAAGATGGCAAAGATGCCATGTGCGAGTCTCTTCAAACTGGCATCGATTCCGCTGACAGTATCAGCAGGGCCATGGCGGCTAGTACAACAATTCGCAACCACGCATGCCTGCGGAAGTCTGGCTTTGCTCCACATGTACAGGCCAGACTTTTGAATATGCCCTTTGACGGCTCTTCATTATTCGGAAAAAAAGTCTGACGACAGTCTGGAAAAGTTACAAACTTCTAAAGCAGCTGCAAAATCCTTAGGAGCTGCTATCCGCCAAACTCCTTTTCGCCCCTCAGGAACCTCTGGGAGAGGAAAGTCCTTTCGCTATTATTCCGCATTCGGAAAAGGCAGAGGACAGCCGGCTCAAAGAGGCCAAAGAAGATCCACCCGAGGTGGATGGGTCAAAGGTACTAAGACGGCAGCAGGTGCCTTTTTACCTTCGGCATCTGCATCAGCCGCCCCCAAACCACTCTGAGGCCTTCGCACACAAGACACCTGTAGGGGGCAGGTTAACTCACCATCTGACGGAATGGCAGGCTATAACGTCAGATGCTTGGGCGTTGGAGACAGTTGCCCAAGGTTACTGCCTGCCCTTTCTACACATCCCTCAGAGTCATCCACCGGGGAACAGCTCCCTAAAAGTTCCAGACCCGCTCCTCTTGCAGGAAATTATGGACCTGCTAGAGAAAGGTGCCATAGAACCAGTACCTGTAGCGGACAAGAACAAGGGCTGGTACTCCCCCTACTTTCTCATACCAAAGAAGGACGGAGGACTGAGACCCATCCTGGACTTACGAGAATTGAACAAGTTCCTCAGGAAGAACAAGTTCAAGATGGTAACTCTCTCTCAGATCCTTCAGGCCCTCCAGCTCCAGGACTGGCTGGTATCTCTGGACCTTCAGGATGCTTATATCCATGTGCCAATCTTTCTCAAGCACAGGAAATACCTGAGGTTCGCAATTGGCAACTCTCATTATCAATTTCGAGTTCTGCCATTTGGGCTGACCTCCGCCCCGAGGGTCTTCACCAAGCTGATGTCGGTAGTGGCGGCAAGTCTAAGGAGGGAAGGGATCCACGTCTATCCCTACCTGGACGATTGGCTGATCAGGGCCGTATCTTCGGAACAGGCCCGGACCCAGCTAGATTATGTCTGCCTCTTCCTTCACAGACTGGGCTTCTCCCTCAATTTAAAGAAGTCACAGATGATACCATCTCAGAGACTCCAGTTCATTGGAGCGGTCCTGGACACTTCCCTTGGAAAAGCCTCGCCACCAGAGGTGAGGGCTCAAGATATTCTACAGATGGTCACCAAGTTTCAGAATGCCCAGCGTCTCCCAGCCATTGACTTTTTGAGGTTGCTAGGCCTCATGGCATCCTGCATCTTCCTTGTGCCAGAGGCTCGCCTGAGAATGAGATCTCTTCAGTGGGCACTGAGAAGTCAGTGGTCACAATTCTCAGGGAGAATGTCAGACTTCCTCCGGATTCCGGACAAGGTAGCCCACGACCTTCAATGGTGGGCCTATTCAGAGAACATCTTGAAAGGAGAACTGTTTTGGCAACCATGGCTGGAGATAACAGTAGTCACAGACGCCTCGCTCACAGGGTAGGGAGCCCATGCCAACGACTTGACCATCAGCGGTCGTTGGTCTCCATCGGAGTCCAGACTACATATCAACCTATTAGAGCTGAGAGCGATCAGACTAGCGCTGAAAGCTTTCCTGCCATCAATACAGGGGAGAAATGTCCCAATAATGACGGACAACACGGTGGCCATGCACTACCTCAACAAAAGAGGAGGCGCAGGATCACTGCCACTGTGCAGAGAGGCAATGCAGCTCTGGTTTTGATCAGCAGTCCACCTAGCCGGAGAGAAGAATTTGACAGCGGACGCTCTGAGCAGGCGGAGCACAGTCTCCCACGAATGGGAGCTAGCTCAGGAAGTCCTTCAAGAGATCTTCGCCCTTTGGGGAACCTCTCAGGTGGATCTGTTCGCCACAAGCACCAACAGGAAGTGCGATCTGTTCTGTTCAAGGGAATTTCCCCCGAGAGGAGCTCTAGGAGACGCGTTCGTAGTGGACTGGGAGTTTCCACTCCTCTACGCGTTTCCACCAGTCCCTGTTATTCCTCAAATGATCAGGAGGTTGAGAAGATTCTGGAAAACCATGATCCTAATTGCCCCAGACTGGGCTAGGAGAACGTGGTACCCGGACCTTCTAGATATGTCCATCTGCCCTCCAATCCGTCTTCCACTTAAAGAGAATCTTCTCTCGCAGAAGGGAGGTCAGGTTCTTCATCCAGACACCAGAACCCTCATCCTTCACGCTTGGCTTCTGAAAGGTTGGGGTACAAGGATTGGGATCTCCCTGATGACGTCATGGAGGTGTTGCTTTCGGCCAGAAGACCAGCAACAGAGTCTTTATACTGCTGCCGTTGGAACAAGTTTTGCAGCTGGTGTAGGGAAGAGAATATCGACCCTTTTTCATGTGGTACACCAACAGTGTTATCGTTTCTACTCTACTTGGCAAACTCAGGCCTTCAAATTGCCACTGTAAAAGGCTATCTCGCAGCGCTTTCTATCTTCAAGTGCACTGCGGAGGAACCATCGTATTTCAAAATTCCTCTAGTGGTACAATTTCTCAAGGGTCTAACTAATGTTTACCCTACAAAACCATTCCAGGTTCCATTATGGGACTTAAATTTAGTCTTAAACTTCATAATGGGCACTCCATTCGAGCCACTTCACTCTTGCGCATTGAGATTTCTCACACTTAAAACTGTCCTACTTGTAGCACTAACATCTGCTAGGAGGGTGAGTGAGCTACAAGCTCTCTCCTGTAAACCCCCACATACAATTTTCCACAAGGACAAGGTTGTCCTTCAGGTGAAGCCTAATTTTCTCCCAAAGGTGGTTTCTGAATTCCATATTACTTAGAAAATTACCTTGCCTTCATTCTACCCTCCTCCCCATCCGGGGAAAGAGGAGGAAAGGCTACACAGGCTGGACCCTAGGCGAGCTCTCAGCTTTTACATCAGCAGAATGGCTAGGATCAGGCAAGCAGACCAGCTGTTTGTAGGATACTCAGGTCACAAGTTGGGACTACCCATAACAAAGCAAACCATCTCCAGGTGGATTATCTTGGCCATCCTGGAATGTTATAGACTAGCAGGGAAAGAGCCACCCCAAACCCTCAGGGCTCATTCAACTAGGGGTATTGCAGCTTCTTTGGCTCTCCAGAAAGGGGTACCGGTCCGGGACATATGCCACATGGTCATCCGCACATACATTCACAAAATTTTACAATCTGGATTCCTCCACTGCTCAAGAGACCAGATTTGACAAGGCCGTATTACACTCGGTCCATCCCTAAAGGGATACATAACACTATCACTCCCTCCTCCAATTACATACCACTGCTATGGGAGTCTATCAAAGATAAGGAATACGTTGGAGGACACAATCCCTTCAAAGAACAAGTTACTTCTTACCTGGTAACGTTCTTTCGACGGGATGTTCCTCCGACGTATTCCTTATCGCCCCTCCCATCCATCCCCGCAGTGATAACTTCCCTTGTGGTGCAGCTTTCGCTCCTTCAAGGTTACTAACCGATTCAGGCATGTCTTTTCTTATACTACAAAACGGAACTGAGCAACGGACGCAGCATGTGTCTATTTATGGGCATGGTGACGTTGGCGCCGATACGGTGGCCGTCGAGGGACATCGACTTGGCGGACGTCGACGCGCAGCGCCCTCTACAGAAAAAATTTCCGAGGCCAGCAAGCTGGAAACGTATTATCAAAGATAAGGAATACGTCGGAGGAACATCCCGTCGAAAGAACGTTACCAGGTAAGAAGTAACTTGTTCTTCTCGACCGCTGGCACTTTGTTCCTGCAGCAGCAAAGAAGGTACAGGCAATCATGGAAGATGGTCCAGTGGAGTGCGTTTCTGGGTTAGTTGATCCCACTAACGCAAGGGAAGAAGTCATCCCTTCCCAGACTTCTCTTGTCTATCAGGAAAAATGAGTTTCAGCACAGCAGCAGTGCTTCACAGGGCAATTCAACGGTCCAGGAGGATGCAGCAAGCTTCGTTCATGGTTTTGTCGCCGGGTTGTTCTTCCTAGAGTTTGACTGTCTTCAGTCACCATACCCGTGCCTTTTAAGTAGGTTTCTCCCATTCATGCACAGCCTAGCTGGCATTCAAACAGCAGGGTGGCTGTCCTGCAACTACAGCCAGCCAGCCAATCAGGCCTGGGTGCATTCAGGCATTCCTAAAGACAAAGGACAGGGGAGATCCGGGAACCTTCCCCACTTCCTGCCCATCCAGACACACTGGAGCCAGAGGCAGGTTTCAGTAATGAAGCCTGCCAAAGGCAAAACTAACTAAGGGCTCAAACATGGCTTGGCGCGCAGAGTTCACATCTCTGGAGGTCCAGCAGGATGCCCACAAAGTTTCAGCAGTATTCGGATTTTGGAAGACTGTGCACTGCACAATGGCTTGAGGTCCCAGGGTATTGGGGTATTGAAGCCCTGCAATGTCGCAGCATGATGTGGGATGGCTCAGAATACAGATCTTCTTGAGTCTAGTGGGAATCACCTGGCTCTGAGTCGGGGTTGTCAGTTTGTTTCGGGATCCCCAGGTTGTTTGGAAGAAAGGGCTACAGCAGGCTCTGGTTACACAGGCTCTTCGGCCACTGGAAATAGTCTCAGACGCGTTTCCTTCATCATCCTCTGCAGTTTTGGTTCCAATAGTCGACTTATCAGCAGCTTCCACGTTCAGAGTTTTTATCATGAACTACAGCACAACCTCTGCATTCTCTCCATTCATTTTACAGCAAAGGGCAGTCTGGCTGTCCAGTCAGGACAGACAGCCCCTCACTTGGAGTTGCTCCCTTTCAGGCACGGTGGAAGAGCTGCAGAGCTGTGGACTCCTGCCTCGCTTCATGCCTTTCCAGACACTCTGGAGCCTGGGCGGGGAATCCACAGGATTCCTGCTGAAGACAAAACAGCCACTGAGGTTGTTCCCGCTTAGAATGGCTGGGAAAGCACACAAGAAATGGTGATAAAAGGAGCCAGGCCTCCAGATAAGGTGCATACTAGGCCTTTCACGCATTAAAACCCTGTAAATATGACCGCTTTATTATTTTCCTATGTACATTTACACACACGTTTAGAGCAGAGGGCAGTGCAAAGGTCAAGTTACTTGACATAAACCAGAACGCTTCTTTTGATTTTTATCTGCATGGATGTAATTGCAAGCCATGGAGAAAAGCCTCTGAAACGGACCCTTATTTCTCTGAAGCCTTTCAGAAAGAAACCACACACAGTGATATAAGGAATGGTTTCTTTCCATTCGGCTTCTGCTGTGTTGCTGCTCATGGAGCAAACAGAAGCACTGTGTGTATTTATTTTCCTAGCATTTTAGGATTGTAAAATTAATAAGATGGAAATCTAAGTTGCAGTTGAGAATTAATATTTTGTAACAAATGATGCTTTGTTTCCTAGTGAAAGCAAACAACTATTGCACAATTATATTTTTCAGAGTTCCTGTGCTGTGTGCATAATCATGCAGAGGTAGATCATTTTTACACTTCTAATTAAATGTACACTCCAATTATAAGAAACAGTGTGTAAAATGATAGTTTGCATGTGTAAAATGATGACTATGCACGGTCTAGTTTACATCCATTCAATCTTGCAACCAATGGGGTACATAACTATAAATGGTCAGTGGTAGCAGAGTCTTTGCTCAAGGGTTATGTTAAGTTATTTTAATTTATATAGAGCGCGGCTGCCCGACGGCATCATGGCGCTAGAGAGGGAGATCAGACCAGTCGGTGTTGAGACCACAGTAAAAGGCCTAGAAAAGGGTTGTTTTAAGTGCTATTCTAAAAGCTAGATGATTAGACATTTTCCTCATTACAGAGGGCAGGCCGTTCCAAATGGTTAGCCGCAACGATGGAAAAGGCCCGACCACCTATCCTGGTACGCTGAAACCTATCCTGGTACACCGAAACCTCGAAACAACCAGGAGGTCGGCGGTAGAAGAGCAGAGATCCCGTTCAGGATAGTAGCGAAGAAATTTAGCCTGCAAAAACTCAGCCCCTTGGCCGTGAATAGCCCTGTGAACAATGCGCATAGCCTTGAAATGGATCCGCTGGTTAACCGGCAGCCAGTGAAGCGAACGCAGCACCGGGGAAATATGAGCTCCATATGGGGGTGCCCATAGCCAGCCTAGCCACCAGGTTCTGTGTCCGTTGTAATCGGTGTATCAGGCCAATTGGCTGGGCCAGGTACAGAGAGTTACAATAATACAAGCGAGATAGGACCAATGCTGCAATTACCGGAGGGCGAAGCGGTTCAGGTATCGTAGGGAGGACCTTCTTCAAGATCTTAAGTTGATAGTGGCCTGCTTGGCACACAGCCGCAACTTGGTTCGTCATGCAGAGAGAGGCAGAGAAAATAACCCCAGGATTTTGTACCTTGCTAACTGGGCAAGGAAGGGGACCTAAAGTAGGGGTCCAGAAGGCAGAGACCCACAGTGAGGAATCAGGGGGACATCCCACTACCAACACCCCAGTCTTATCCCCATTTAGCTTGAGCCAATTGTGGTCCACCCAGTCGCCCACGGCCCTCAAACAGTCACAAAGGCACGACGACACCGCTGCCTGATCTAGCTGGATCAGGATTTGGGTGTCGGCATACGAATAACAGTTGAGGCTGTGGACGCGGATGAGGCACACCAGAGCCCAGATGTAAATGTTAAACAAGATCGGGGACAGAGATAAACCCTGAGGGACACCACAAGTGAGAGAGCAGGATAGGGAAAGAAAAGGAGGCATGGCAAGAGGGTGAGTGATTGCCATTACAGCAATCACAGGTGTTATAGCCTCTCAAATTTTCAAGACTACAATTAAACATTCAAAACCTGACTCCAGGAAGTGCAAGTGATGTTCAAAAACAAACAAATGAAAGTTACAGTTGTAATAGAAATAGAAACTCAGCAAAACCTCTCCCTCTGATAATCCAGATAGGTATTTAACTTTACGTAGCGCTTCATAAATGGTTCGTCCAACATCTAGGCACTGTGATCATTATACCTCAGTCGATACTCAGTTAACCAACCTCTGAAGGATGTTAGCCAATAAGGTAGCTCAGCCGGTTGAGCACTTGATGCTGCGATCTGTGCCTGATCTGTAGGTTGCAGGTTCGAATCCCTGCAAGGCCAACTCGGCCTTTCATCCTTTCAAGGTTGATAAAGGAGAACTGACTTTGATTTGGTGATAAATGTGATATATATGTACTATGTACAGCACTTTGCCAAAAGCGCTATATAAATAACCATTTGACCTGGAGATTAGATATAGAATTTAGCATGAAGTCCCTGCCTTTCTGCACTGTTGTATCATAACATTGGCATACCATTAGGTAGTAATAGCTCCAGGAAACAAGGACTTTCATTAAACATCAAAAGACAATTCTGCTATCGAGCATCAAAACACACAATAAGATTCATGCTTGCTTTACTATGTAATTGGCTAGGTTTTTTGTTTTCAACATTTAAATATATACTGGAGAGAGGGAATGGCCAGACCTTAGAAAAATAATGAAAGGTGTATTCTAATGCAGAAAGCTGCCGCATAGTAATGATTTCCATACAGTTTTTGCACACGTCAGCTGGATGTCACATACATTTTACTCTCTTGAAAAGGCGAAAAGTAATTTTTACTCTCTTGAAATCTCATTTACTCTCAAAGTGTAAAATTGGGAGTAACATACTCCCATCTCAAAATCTTATCTGGCGCACCGAAAGGAGCCCACAATTTTAGTGTCACTGAATTAACAGCCTGCAAGTAATAAAGACTAAAAGCCATAAAAGGTAAAACCACCGCCACCAGCCATTCATGTGAAACTCGCAATTGTAACAAAAATTTACCAAGTAAGAAAGAACGGGGATACATGGTATCCCCTAGCACCCCACATCCTGGCTCACTATATAAAATGTAAAGAAGGTCAGAAATCCCTCTTTTCTACTTGGGAACTGTAGTTCACCCAAGTACATTAAAGAGAAACTAATAGGGGAGCCCATAGAGGCAACCCAGCCTAAGCTCAAAAGTTTTAGGAAACTAACTTCAACCATACACTGTGGAGAGACATAAAAAGGTCACCCATTAAAAGAGTAAAAGACTAGGTGAGAGGGGAAAAAAGATTCCCCTTCACCTAGGGGCAAGGTAAAATAGTTGGCTAAAGCAAAATGTTCTGGGGTTGACCCAGTCAGGAAGATTTATCATTGATATGAAAGTCTTACCCAACAAGTCCTTTCCCGTGATGTCACCATGGGGGTGGGTCAAATGACATCACTTCTTGTAATGTCATCAGGGGGGGGGGGAGGTCAAGGATAGTGTGATGTCACTTCCGGTACCCATAGCGTTTTGGTGAAATGACGTCCCTGATTGCACTAATTTTAAGATGCTGTGTGCAATGTTACAAAGTTATACAAAGTAAGACAAAAGGGTAACATATTTACCCATTACTGATGATTTGAAGCACTGATCAGTTTCCCCATAACAAAATGAGCAGAAGCCCAGGGGAGTGAAGCTGAAAGGTTTCTCTTGTAAAGGGTCGGACGGATTCCAAATCAAAAAGTTTGGGGTCCATAGAACTATGAAGGGAAAGTTGCCAAAAGAGAAATCTTTCCTAACCATAGTCAGCTTGTGGTATAAGTCACTTTCCTGATGAATTTCGGCTCCCATCCTCAAGGGTTCCTGTCCTAGAAGGACTTCTACAACCGAGACTGGAAGGGCGCCTGCTGTCATCTGTGTGCAATGCGCCATCGCTGGAACTCGCTTTCCCCTATCCTGTGAAGTATCCTGAAGAGGGATGCATCAGTGTATCCTGCATTTCTCCATCGCCGAGGTTTGCACTCTGCTCCTGGATCCGTCGGGAAGAATCCTTGCACCCGGAGCGCCTGGGCACTTCTCACTGGAACCAGCGCCGGAAAATCCAACCTTCAGCGACCCCCAGTCGACCATCAAGTCACCTGGGAAAATCGAAGTTAGGGGGTTAAGGAAACGCAAACCATTTGTCCTCCATTTGAGAACATTGAGCACAAGTCTCTTTATATCCTTTCATTCCACTGCCTTTTGGCTGTCTAACCTGGGTAGTGCCATCTGAAAGATCAGAACACATGTTTAATTACATTGTAACTTTGTTATATATCTTTTGAACAATCACCAAAACAAATACCTGCTACAGATGCAATCTGGAGAGAAGTATTGTGACTTTTGGGTACAAGGCCCCATACTACTTAGGGATTGTACTGCTGAAGTTGGAAAAAACTATTTGTGACTTGATTCCATCTTTACCACCTCACTGAGGCCCTGATGAGGCCCGACTAGGCCGAAACATGTGTCTGGGGTTGCTGTTGGTACTCTTGTACAGAGGAGAATTTCCTAGCATTTTGGTGCTGGACTGCCCCTTAGCAGGGCAAAGACTGATATGCAGGGAAATATCTCCTCTGTGAAAAGGACAGTGAGCTAAAGAGTTGGCTGAGGCTATCCTGGGGGCCATCCACACAAGAACAGGTCAATGGGCTGTGTTGGCACCGGTAGAGGAACTCCCAGAACCCCGCCTTGTTTTCCATATTTACTGCATCTCTTTATTTACCTGCTTTGTGAATTTAAGTCATTGGATACATTCTAAGAACCTCTGGTGACTGTATGTATGTTTATTATTGAGTGTTGTGTGATATTAACACCTGCTTGTTTCATTTTTGTGTGTGTTTAAGGCCTAGAATAGATATTGTATTTTTATACTTTCCTGTCTAAAGTGAATTATTGTGTGCTTCACTGTGTGTGGACTCATTGTGGACCCCTAACTCCACGCATGCTCTCCTGAGAATTGCCTTGACTGCTTTCCATATTTAGCTTGATTGGTTTTTGGCTAACCTCAGAGTTCCCCTGTTCACTATAACTAGGGTGGCCTCATAAATTCTGTCTACCAGGATAGATTCTAGTATCCATCACAACACAAACCTTGGTAGAGAGAACAATGGGATGCAGAAAGGAAATAGAAGAGGCGATCGAAGGGTATGATGGCAATGGAAGCAGGGGGAAAGACTTCCTTTTCAAAGAATTCAACATGAGCCAGCCGAGACCCATTCAGTGATGGATCACAGTGAGACAGTTGGTACTATGTTTAAAGATGGTTGGGATGAAGGACGGAAAGTTTAAAGGAGTGTTATCAGAAAAGAGGTTATTGTGAAAGCCAAAGGATGAAATAAGTCTTCCAACGGCAGAGGTGCAAGGATTGATTCTTGTGGGTCTCTGACAGGGAGCTGGGATGGTCAGAGATTGTTGAGTTCCAGGAGATTTTAAGAGTGGCCTTCCGATAGGAGGTAATCCAGGCTAGAGAACATTTGTGAAACCCATGGTCCTGAGTCGGGAGAGTGGAGTCGTCAAGCGGCAAAGAAATTCAAAAGCAGTGGAGAAGAGTTTATAGTGGTGAGCATCAGAAAGCAGGTTTGAGACGTGCAGGAGTGCAGTCTCGATAGAGCATTTACTACGGAAAGCCAGATGGTAGTCGATCTCCAAAGCCATTATCCTAAACATAGTTCTTCCTGAAAAACAGCTGCTTAAGGACCTTTGAATAATGGGCTGAGAGTGAAACTGGGCACTAGTTCGCCGGGATGGTTGGGTCAGCAAAGGGTTTCTTCAAAAGGGGTAGCACTGTTGCAGACTTTTCATGGGATGGGGAGGAGTCCAGAGGAAAAGAAGTTAAATAGTTCAGAGAAGAAGATAGGTGATTGGGATTTAGTGCTTGACCGTTTTGAGGAGCAAGGGTTCGATAGATGTGCAGAATCGGTTGGCTCTGTGAAGGATGAGTTCTAATTCGATAGGAGAGGTAGGGGAAAAGTGGTCTAGAGTAGAAGGCATGCAGGAGAGACAGAGGATCGCAGAATGGTTACGAAGGCAGACAGGAAAGCTGGGAGGGTGTTGGGTTGTAGACCAGACAGTTTTGAGAGATCACAGAAGTGGATCACACAAACCCCAGTGGGACTGGTTTCCCTACTGCCCAGATTTAAATATAAGCGAACAGGGGAGCCAGGAGTAATCTCGGCGGGCTGGGGTGGGGTGGGGTGGGGGGGGTCATAAGCAAGCTCCCAAGGAGAACAAATTCATGTAAAATGACTTTGGAACTGTAAGAGCGACACAAGAAGGGAGGCAACGGTTATGAGACCTCCCTTCATCTATATCTAGAACCACGAAATTCCTTCCATGACACCTTGTTTCTGTGTCTGTGTTTTGGTCAGAGGTATGTATCAATGAGTCTGTTTTGATCAGACAGTTGAACATAGATGTGGAATGCATGTCTTACTAGAACTCACATTTTGAGTGCCCTTAGCGAGGAGCCTGTTTCAATCACAGAATGTTTAGACCCCTAGGTGAGGGGTGAGGATCGGAGTTTGACACACTCAGATTCACTTTGGGTGCTTTTATACATTTCCAAATAAAACTCAGCATAAAAATAATCTGCACTCCCTCTACTTAGTTTAACTTGAGCTTTGAGTGTTTCCATGAAGTAACGAAGCGGGAGCCATACAGGGGAATATAAATACCTAAAAGGCTAGAAACCTGAGAGAATGGGATATAGCTCAGGTTACTGGTGTGAGCCATTAGTCCTTGTGTGGGAGGGGTTGTTACCCTTTCCATAGCGTCAACCCATAGTGGCTTAATGTCATGACCTCAGATATTCCCAGGTCGATGTGCCGGTCATCTTGGTGTGGGCTGGACCATTTTCAGCTGTCGTCCTCCTACAGTAGCCACAAAATCTTCCAGAGTCACAAATTTCCTATTTGGAAACATATCCTGCATTTTTATTTCTCTATCAGGGTCCCACATCTTTTGCATATCTGTATCAAATGATGGCAAAATGCCAGGGAAATTCCAAAGAGGGTACATCTGAGTCATACGGTGTGTCTATTTTTGCTCTTTTGTAGATCATGGACCAAGCTTGGACTTTCGTGCTAACGGGGTCGAATTTACATGCATTCTTGTGTTGCACCTTGAACAAAATGGAACGAAGGTCGATCGGGAGTGCAGAATAACGTTCTATTGAGATGTGTGGTGCTGTGTCCAGTGGGTCATGCCAGTTCTTGGCGTATTGGGCTTGTGCTACCAAATAGTATAGTTCGAAATCCGGTGCTGCTATGCCCCCTTTGCTATATGGCTCAACCAGTTTACCCCACTTCATCCTAGCTGCACCCCCATTCCATATGAACGTTGTAGCCATGGATCGCAGATTGTCAAAGAACGATCTGCCCGGCCAGATTGGGACGTTGCCAAATATGTACAGGAGTTTAGGGAGGATCACCATTTTAAGGATTGCAACACGACTGATCAGTGATATAGGGAGTTTGGCCCATAGTTGGAGTTTGGCTGCAATTGGGTACAGAAGTTGTTCATGGTTATCAGTGTATAGGGAGTTTCTATCCTTGGAAACACAAATTCCCAGTTATTGTATTTTTGTAGGCGACAATTTAAGACCACATGTGGTTTTCGGACATTTGGTGGTAGGCATCAGTGGGAAAATATCCGACTTGCAATTGTTAATGTTATAGCCTGAGTACTCTGCAAATTCATGCATAACATTCATGATGCGGCCGAGGTGAACTTCAGGTTCCCGGATGTATAGTAGTGTGTCATCCGCGGATAGTGATATGGATTGGGTTAATCCCACCATCCTTCATTTGTGCTGATCCTATTTTCTGTATACGTGATGGTGCGCTTTTCTTGTCTACTCTTGCCTTGAGAGAGCCGATGGTCGCAACTATGTCATCCAATTTGACATTTACTGCTAGGAACCCATTTTGTACTATTGTCATAAGGCGGTCTTCTCTGGCATCTGTAGGCATCTCTATTTGGTAATCGGTGGTCGATGAGGACATCGCGGCCAGCCCCTGAGGTTGAGAGCTGGTAAAGGAGTCCATTGGCCCAGTTTTTTTGGCGCCTGTGCCCTTCTTCTAGTGGCGGCCCATATATTGCAATCTGCAACAGGGAATGGACTGTGTTCTCCCAAGTTATATTGGCAGTACAAAGTTATGTTGTGCTGGTTTCCTCGCTGCAAGGATAGATTTATTCAAATCAAGACAATGTATGATCGAATTACGCATGAACCAGTTGGTCGCATCATCTGCCAGTGGTCTTATGGCATAAACAGTTCTCTAGTTCCGTCACCGGGGTGCTGTGTGACCTCCCTCCTCCGTGTTGTTCACTTCCCACAACGTTGTACACATGGATCTGTAATGGCTTGGTTTCCAGCCCAGGCTTTATAATATCTCGCACACCTCCCAAGGGATGGGCTTGTATTATGTTGCAGAAGCCCCTTCCAGTTTCAGCATTAATTGCGTGCTAAGGCTATGCATGGGACTTCAAGGATAGTGGCATTCAATGTGGCTTTTGGTGTCCTGGTGGGTCTGCTCTGCCAGCCCGTATAAAGGGGTGTGTTGGTGCAGCAGCGGGTCAGACACAGACCGCCTGTCCACCACGTGGTATCCGGGCTCTGCTGTGTCCTCCTGAGTAATTCAATCAAAATGTCCCATAGCCCTGGCTAATGGGTAGGGCTCTTTATGAAAACACTATGACTAGTATTTAGGCACCATGTCAACTCCCCCGCAACAAGATCAGTGAGGGTGGGCAGCGTTTCCCTTCAGGATTCCAGAGGATTAAAAAAAAAATGGGTCTCACTCTCCCCCTGCCAATCTAATCCTGCTGTCTGTCCCAGCTGGTTTGTCGTACCTCGAGAATTAGAGAGGCATCCAGGGGGGTCGGGTATTGTCTGGCGAGGCCACACAGATGCTGGACCCCGGGGGCGGGGGGAAACACACATCGGCACCTTCGTCCGCAGCAATTCACCACGCAGTACCTTTCAGATACTAGCACCATCCCAGCATGTATGGGTGTTGAATCTTGCACCCAATTTCCGTGCGACCTCCGCAGCTACGGGGTGGCGAGGCAGGGTCCACTCACCGTCATGCAAAACTTAAGTGTGGCGCCGATGTATCCGCTGGGCCCCCTCAGCCCCGGACAAACTTGCAGAGTTTACAGTTGACGTCTGGCATCAACGCAGCTCCCCAAAGTGCCTGTAGCAGCGGCCGCACACCCCGCCGGCACCACTCCCGAACTGGCTAATGGGTTAATCTCAGGTCATGGAGCGCCAGGGAGCAGGGGGGGCCCCGCTCCACTGGCCCTCGTCGAGCGCAGCGTGTCATGTGGACCGCCGGTCAATGAAGGATTGTTCTGGGGTATGTAGCCCAGACCGCATCAGCCCCCACTGTCTCAGACGTGTGCGTCACCTCCCGCCAGGCACCTGCGGGGCCGTGTCCACTCCCTGGTCCCCTTCTGCTGTCGAGTAGTTATAAGGGGTGACTTTAGGAGCTTCCGTGTAGCATGATCCACAGCACCAGCCGGATATGAACTGATCCTCGTTTCTCAGCCTCTGGCGTCCCAACGCAGCATATAAAGTCTTTCGGGCTACTCCGCAGGGATCAACCTCTGTTGTTCATCACGTTTCAATCAGGGTTCTGCAATCATCTGTCACGCCGGCGTTGCAGCGCCGACCTGCAGCCCCCTCCCCACAAGGCCCACCACCAGACTCCTCCAGCGGCCCAGCGTAGTTTTCGTGCATAGCTCGCAGTCAGCTCTGCTCCTGCAGCACACCCGCTGATGGTTTCAGACCTGATATCTTAGTGTCGGATTTTCGCCAGATTTTCAGCTTCTTTAAGCAGCGTTGTTATGCTTGGGCGTCTGGGTGGCCCCTGAGAGGATTCATTTATATCAGCATCTTATTGTGGGTCAGAGCTCTCTTTAGGCTGCCATTCGTCACATGCTCAACAGCACCCCCCCCCCCGGGCCTATTTACTTTTAAGAGGGGCTACCAGCAACTCGAAGACAAATATTAGCTCAAAGACTGTTTTAGATATGTATAAAGCAGACCAGGGACAGCAAAACCCAATGATGCACTTAAAGAATGACACAAGGTTATTCAAAGCAGGTAAACCCTATTGGTGAACTTTTACACTAATTCAGTTCGGAATAATAAACCAGTACCAATGCATATACATTTTTACAAGGCGGGAAACACCATTCAAAGTTAGGAAAGCAACGTATACACTTTCACAGAGATACCTTTGCCACACTAACTTCTTTAACAAGTAAGTACTTTTACATTTTTTATACTTTCAAAGCAGAATCCTTTTCTTATCGAGTGCTTCTCTAGTCTAGTGCATGACTTCTCTCAGAGGCAGAAGAGGGATCCTAGTAGTCTAGGTGCCAGCTGTAGGCAGGTTGAGATAGGGTTCAGTTGCAGGAAAGTCAAAGTTCCAGAGAATATCTGGTGTTTAGTGACTTCACAGAAGACTTCCTATATGCGTTCCAGCATTAGGCCTGGGCAAGTGGTCTGGGCCAACTCCCCACCACACGAATCACACATGCACACCAGACCTAAGGTAAGTATTACCCAATCCCACACAGAATAGCTTCTGGGTAGATGCCTTCAGGATGCAGCAGCACAGGACCCCGTCCCTGGATAATTGGTCTGGAGACGACAGAACTGGACACTGGATGGGAACTTGTAGCAGCAGTTGTCAGAGGAGGCTTCCAGCTAAGGTTTCTTCATGGATTCCCACAGCTGTGTGGATTTGGCACCTTTTTACAGTAGCCAGATGAAGAACTAATATCGCTTGTCGGATTCTCTTCACTCTCTTGTCCCTGCACTCTGGTGAGGGGACTTCAGGGATTTGAATAGTGCATCTGGAGGTCCAGCAGGAGCCAACCAAAGTTTTGGATGGATTCAGACTTCGGAAGACCATGCACTGCACTCAGACTGAAGGTCCCACTGTATTGGCGTTTTGCAGCCCAGCAAGGTTGCAGCACATTGTGGCATGGCGCAAAATGCAGGTCTTCTTGAGACTTGTGGATCTCATCAGCCTCTGGGTAGGAGCTGTCACATTCGAGACCCCAGATCGATTGGAAGGACTGTTTGCAGCAGGCTCTCCGGTCACTGGAAATCGCTACAGACGTCTTTTCTTCATCTTCTTTTGTTTCAGCTCCAGTGTTGGAATTGTCAGCAGCTTCCAGGTTCAAAGTATTTATCAAGAACTACAGCACAACTTCTGCAATCTCTCCATGCAGTGTACTGAAAGGGGTGTTCTGGCTGTCCATTCAGGACAGCTTCCCACCCACTGGGAGTTGGTTCCTTTCAGGCAAGGTGAAAGACAAAGGGCTCTAGAGTTTTGGACTCCTCCCTCGCTTCCTGCCTTTTCAGATTCTTTAGAGCCTAGGCGGGGGAATACAAAGGATTCTAGCCGAAGACAAAACTTCCACTGAGGTTAATAAGCACCTAGAATGGCAGGGGAAGACCTCAGAAATAACAAGGATACTTAAAAGAATGGTGGGCCTTCTGTGCATTACCAAGGCTGATTTAACAGCTTGCGAGTGATGAGACTAAAAAGTCACAATGGTAAAACCACTGCTACCAGCCATTCAAGTAAACATGCAATTATAACAAAAATGCTGCAGGTAAGTAAACAAGGGCATACATTATAACCCCCAGCATTCCACATAAGGTGGGGTGCGCTGGCTCACTATATAAAATGTAAAGGGGATGAAAATCCTGCTTTACCCTTTGGCAACAGTAGTTCACCAAAGTACATTAAAGATACATTAACAGGGAAGCCCAAAGGGGAAACCCAGCCTAATCACAAATGTTATAGAAAACTATAACTCCTATCATACACTATGGAGAGACATACAAAAGTCACCCATAAGTAAAAAACTAGGTGAGAGGGGAAAACGATTCCCATTCATTTGGGGACAAAATAATCACCAAATCCAGGTACAAAGTTCTGGGGTTGACACAGGCCTGGAAGATTTATCACTGAAACGGAAATCTTACCTAACACGGGCTCATGGCCCGAACCCAGAAGCTGCTGTGTCCACCCTCTGCCAATATGGTGAAACAGCCTGGTTTAACACGATTGTCAAAGATGGCCAGGCAGCAAAGCAGTTGTCCGATCACCTGAACCTTCTCTGGTAAGCATTCCTCAGTGTCACAAATTGTAAAGGAAAAGTAGTTAGAAAAGTAATGTGTGGCTTGCAGGCATGGAAGATAATGCCAGGACTCTGGACACAAAAGCAAATGCTAAAACTCTTTGTGGCCTGCTAGTGGTTTGCCACTTGCAGCTCCCCCTATCACAACCCAGAGCTGCTGGTTTGGCTGGTAGTTGTTCTTGTGAATACTGACTTCCGTATCCGGGTGTACTGTAGAGAAGGCTCACACAATAGTCAAGTTTTTTGGAGACCAGTGTATTTTTTAATGTTTTGGCCTGGTGTAAAATCAGTTAATTTTACAGATATTGAGCACAAGTTGCTTTCTATAAAACATGAATATACATGTTTATTGACCTCTTTTGTTCTGAACCTGAATGTTTTGGTCTATTTTGAGATATAAATCTTTCTGTGTCCTATATTTTCTTCTCCTTGACGGCCAGGGTTACAGGCGTAGCATGCCTACCCAGGTTATTGTTGCATCCTTTACCTTCACAGTTTGGCACGGCAGTTAGTTCAGTGGGGGGAACTCAGGGGCGTTTAATCTGTATTTTGATCTGGAGAACAGAATTGTTGAACACAATGGGCCCAACTCGTAAAACCTTTTATCAGGGATAAGGGATGTTTGTTAAAAAATTGCATGCAAAAAGCCTTTGAATGTGCACAACATAGATCTGCTCATTTAGATGCCTCCACGAGGATATGTATATCATCACGCAATCAGTAGCTGGAAGGGGGCATTTTCAAGTATTGGAATGCTCATGAAAATACAAGAATAAGTAAAGCATTAGCATGGGCCTGTTTGGATCAGGAACAGAGTAATGCATAAGGAATGGAAATGTATTCGACACTCTCGTGAGCACCACACAACTGACAAATATGACTCATTCAATGCTGCTACACAAGGTGCTGCTAGAATGTGTGAAGTTTTCAGATTATATTGTTTATTTCTAGATAGGAGGGGAGAGCCTAAGTTCCAAACATTAATGTCTCCAATGTCTGGCATAGCCTTTCTCATTCGGGTAAATGCATACATTTGTTTGACTAGGTTTGGACTGTTTGTTAAATACAGCTGTAAGGAATAGGCAATTTTGATCCTGACCCCTTGTTGCTTTTCTCCAGTGCATGATTGCTCTACAGCATATAAGCTGAGGCCTGCTTCTTTTCAAGACACTACAATCCCATAAATAATTCAATTGTTCCCTGTGTTCCTGTATAAAATAACATTGGTAAACCAATGTTAGTTGGAAAATTCAAAATCCTCTTCTAATTCTTACAGCTAACCAATCACTTAAAGGAAGTTGATAGAATTGTGGGGCAGTTGATGGACGGCCTGAAACAACTGAAACTGCACCGATGTGTCAATGTCATGTTTGTTGGTGATCATGGTAAGATATTGATTATCATTCTTTGAAGAAACCACTGCTGCTTACAACATCTTTAATGTAGATTTAAAAATAAATCCATTTCAAGTTCAGAATATGCATAGGTTAGCAACTTATAAGGGTACAAGTGTACGATTAAATGTGCAATTTGTATGTAGTTGCAGTTTTATATTTATTCTTGTATCTACTTCAAAGATTCCTGGTAATGACGGAAGCTTTTACTTGAGTTTGCAGTCTCCTGGCTTGAAGTTTTTCTCTACTTATATTTTCATCTGTTTATTTCTGCTTCCACTTGTAAAGGGCTAAAGGAAGTTGACACGTTTCTTGGTGAACAGAATAGTGACTGAATACATGCTTGCATGGGTATACGTTGCTACATCTCAAAACACAGACCCTCAATTAATGTACCCAAGACACCTCCCACTCAGATGTGTAATTACTGATTTTTTTTTTAAAAGTCCATATGCTGGGAGGTACAAGAGGCGATCCTGGAGATGTGGTGTTTGGTGATGGTGGTCTTCAATCTTTTGAGGGTATGGGAAGTCTTGGATAGACTGTTTGTTGTTCAGCCTGAATTCCGATTTTTGGGGACTCTAGGGACACTTTTTGGGACCCCTCAATGCCCCCCCCCTATCTTTTTGGTGGCCAGAAGGACTTCTCCTCAAGTCCCCCTACCATTATGTCTCTTTTAACCTCCTGTAAGGTATATGGTATTGGGTCGCTGTTAGGTAACCATTAATACAGTCCAACTGGTGTGGCACTACACAAGACTTATCTCTTGGTATTTTACCTTTTAATATAGGGCTGTACTACACAAGTTGGTAGTGTGACTGAGCAGCCTGGCTTATCTTAAGAGGGGTAATGTGAGCTGTAGAGCTGTGCAATGAAATCAGTAAATACAGGTATCCAAGTAAACACTTAACGTTATATAATTAATTATGTATTTATAAATACACAGAGATATTTAAAGTATTCTTTAAAAAGCAGTAATTAGCTGGAATATTAATCCCAAATTAGGATTCAATTCAAAAAGTGAACAATAAAGCAGGTGAGTAATTCATTCATATGTTACACATGTTCCAGCACTCAGAAGTGACGTCAGTTGAGGTTAGTATAGAATTTATATTGGTATCACCTTTGCAGTATTTGGTTATTTAAGGAGGAAAAGGTTGGGGTTAGATCAGAACAGACTGATAGGTTATAAGAACAGTTAGATTATCCCAAAGGGATGCAGGCAGTCTGTTATCACTACCAGACAGAGATATTAATCCATCAACTGCACTGCAAGTACTAATTTACCTGATTTCATGTTAACCGGCACGCCCTGTTCATCCATCTATGGGCCAGATTGGTGTGTCATCTGTGTCCATTGTTCTACACATCATTACAGCAATATTGCTGGGTGCCTCAATTCTAATGCTCACATTGACACCTTTCAGCGCAGACTTCAGACATCCTACTTCTACACGAAACCTTGTTAACCTGACTTACCCTCTTTATGCTTCTAAAGCTACGTCACTTTATCGTGGAATGCTAGGTCACTATGCAACAAATCTTCAACTGTACTTGACGTGTTTTTACGCTTAAACTTAAAACTCCTCTTAATTACTGAAACTTGGATCTGCCAGCAATACTACCATACCTGCATCACTTTTTACCTCTGCCACATCTTTTTGCACACCCCTCGTATCTCTTCTTGTGGGGTTGGCACTGGTATTTTATATCATTCGTTTTTTTTCTTATTCCTCATAATTTGACTCTCCTCATTCGAAATCTCATATTCCATGTTCTCTGCTGTCTCCTCAAGATCTACAATTTCATTCTTATTGATCTGCCACCCACCAGGTCCTGTAGCCTCATTGTGTGAGGACATTGACGCATTGCTGTCTTTTTTTCTTCCCACTACTCCCCACTTATAGTTCTTGGCGACTTTAGTCTCCATCTCTCAACCACTTACTCTGTTGTCCCATTCCTTTCTATTCTTGACTTTACCTAGCTCCTCTTTCTACTCCTTCCTCTCAGATCTCATGATCTTGTCTAGATCTTATATTTACCTCCTTCTCTTTCTGCATCTCCTGTCTTCTCTTCCAGTCTGTCAGACCGTCATCTTCTCTTGTTCTCTATTTCTCCTGATCTCTCTTCTTGCACTATGCCTCTCTCAACCCCTCGCTCTTACTTACGTCGCGATCTGTGCAAATTCAATGCTACTCTCTTCATCTCCACCAGCACCTCTAAATTGGTGTCTCGAGCACCGCTTTCCACTCTGGCAGCAAATGAGGCTGCTTTCTCTATTTCCTCTTCACTTTCAACATTTCTTGACTCACTTTACCCTTCATCTTTACACCCCACCCGTAAACCCCCTTAGCCTTGGCTTTCACCCCATCTTCATGCGATGTGTTCTCCGGCATTTAGAAAGATGCTGGTTAAAACTGAAGACATCGGGAACTACAGTTCTTATGTATCCTATCATGCTCTCTATGATAATTGTCTTCACTCTGCCAAACAATCTTACTTCTATGATCTCCAACACTCAGTCCTCTCATCCTAGACTGCTTTTTCAAATTCTATCCAGTCTTCTTTCGTCTCCTACTCCAGATCCCTCAACTAACTCCATCCTTACTGCCACAGATCCTGCGCTTTATCTCACTTACAAAGGTCTCTTCATTTCAATCTATTATTGAATCATCTCGCACACAGGTTATTTCTCTGACCCCCGCTCTCCCTCTAGTATCTCCCAAGGACATTTTTACTGGATTTGTTCCCATCACTAAAGAAGATACCTTCCGTCTCTTTGCTAGTGCTCACCCAGCCCCACCCCCCTCCCACTGGATCCCATACCATCTGCACTTCTACCTAAAATCTATCCTCTAATTGTTCCCTATCTCACAATTCTACTTGACTCCTGTCTATCCTCTTCTGTTTTTCCATCCTTATTTAAGCATGCTACTATTATCCCAATTTTACCTTCTCCTGATGTATCTTCTACCTCTAATTTCTGTCCTATTTCACTCTTACCTTATCTTTCAAAAATTCTCAGACGCAGTGTCTATTCTCAGGTTTCCACTTTAGTTTCTTGTAATTCTATCCTTCCTCGTTTTCAATCTGGGTTCCACCCTGGGTGCTGTACCGAGACTGGTCTTCTCTCGGTCTTGGACTCTCTTCATTCTGCAAATCATGCTAAGCAGTCTTCTCTTCTTATTCTCTTGGATCTTTCTGCTGCTTTCGACACTGTTGATCACACCCTCATACTGTCTGCTCCTTCCTCTTTTGGCTTTTCTGGCTCTACCTTAGCCTAGTTTGAGTCATACCTATCCCAGAAGACTTTCTCAGTCTCCTGGGTGGGGGCTTCTTCTAACACATGTCCACTTACCTATGGTGTCCCTCAAGTTTTGGTCCTCAGTCCTTTTTATTTTTTCACTTTACACCTCCTTGTTGGCTGGGGTTATGTTCTCTTTTGGTTTCTTGCATCCCTTCTACGCTGATGATACGCAGCTCTTTCTTTTCTTTCCACACTTTACAGATGACATCCACCTGTCTCCTTGCCATTCAGTCTTGGATGTCAAACCACTTTTTAGTACTTAATGCAGCAAAAACGGAGGTTATTTTCATCCCTCCCGCTTCTATTTCTCCTTCTCCGTACCCTACATTCATATCATTTCCTCCTTCCCAGTTACCTATCTCTCCCGTGGCCCGTAATCTGGGTCTATATCTTGATACAGATCTTTCTTTCCGTCACCATATTTTCTTATCTGCCCATTCCTGTCTATTTCATCTGCACAGTATTCGAAAAGCCTGTTCTTTCATGACTTTAAAAGCCACTCAATTACTCAATTACTGGTGTATGCTCTATTCTTGTAGCTTTTCTACCATTCTTCTGCACTCTTTGGACTTCCTTTATCTCATCCAGCTCATCCAGCTCCATTGAAGTTTGTATTTTATTAATGCTTCTATTCGTGTTCTCTTTTTGCTTGCTCCTCTTCTTTGACTGATCTAGGATGGCTCTCTTTCCATTACCGTTTGAAATGTAATATTCTGTGTCTAGTCTTTAAATCTCTCCATGGTCTTGCTCCTCCCTATCTTTCTTCTCTTATTGCATTCTACTCTCCCTCTCGTCCACTTTGTTCTGCTTCTCATATCTTCTCATAGTTCCTCTTCCGCCCTGTGCTCAGTCTCGTTTTCACTCCCTCTCTTACCACCCTCTCACTGGAATACTCTCCCACTCTCTCTTAATTCCATCACTATTTATTTATCTTTTCGGGTCTCTCTGCAGTTCTACCGCCTCTTGACTGGTTATTGAAGGTTAGTGTAATCACAGATATATGCAGTGTTTTAAATGCCAATTTCATTTTTATTGTACCGTGCTTCTTCTTATTTACACCGATTTGGATTAAGGTGCTATATAAAACCAAATAAAATACAAATTATCACAGCATTAAAGTGTTCAACGTTTAAAACCTGTAAGGGAACAAGCACTGCCAAAGCCAATGGGTTCAGAAGGAGGCTGTTAGGGAGCCAGGACAGCCAGTCAGTGGGCAAAGTCAAAGGTCTGATGCTCGTCTTCTTAGAAACATTTTCTTAAATAGTCAGTGTTAAAAAAATATATCAAAGCAACTCAAGAGGAGTCACCTTTAGAAAGCACACGCTGGAGGCCACCAGGGGGCGCACAGGCAATGGCTGCCTGAATCCCGAGCTCCTTCCGTGACCAGGTCGCAACGAGGATTGAGCCCCCCTTGAGGCCCCCCCACGGAGAGCAAACGAGCCGGTCCACACTGTGAACCCCCGGGGCCCCCGCTGTGAGGAACAGAGACACTCGGCGTCCCTCTGAAGCCGGAGATCCAGCCGCGCGGCCTCTGCCACAAAAACGCCTCAGAGCCTGCGCGGCAGCGGAGTTGGAGGAGGAGCCGCGGCCCGCCAGGCTTCGTGGACTGCGGAGGAGGGTCCGGCTCCCCACGCTGCAACAGGCCCCCAGCCCCATGTAAGCGGACGGTTGAGCGAAGCCCCCGACCCCCCCTCAGGGACCGGACCCAACACATCGGATCGAGGCGGCGGCCTCTCTGCTAGTCTCCCGCGCAGCTGTGTGACGGCGCAGGGGCCGGGGAGTCCTCCCCCCGCCATTGTGCCTGTCGGCCCCCTGGGGCCTCTGGAACACCGGCACTGGGCAGAGGCAGTGGCGGAATCGTGCGGTGCATTCTCTGCCATCTCCCCAATCACCCCCCGCCGCCACCAGAAGAGATACACAGCAGGGGGGGTGCGCTCAGGGGGGGTGTGCTCGGGGGGGGCCCGCCATCACCAAGCACTGGCCCAACACCCCGCGGCCGGCAAGGCGCCCCACCCTCCCAGGAGTGCATAGAGGACGCCAGAGGTCCTGGGGCATCAGCTCTGGGTGCGAGGCCCCAGCCAGGAGCGGGAGAGGTGTGTGCCCGCCCAGCAACGACCCCCCCCAAGCTCCGAGGGGAAATACTAAAGTGTAAGGGGGACACCCCCCCCCCTTATTCCCTCTTCCCCAAAGGGCCCTTCCACCAAAGCAGCACTGGAGGGCCTGTGAGAGGAACTTTCAGCCCCCTACAGAACTGAGGCACACCCATTGGCGAGTCCGGGGGACAACCAGATGAGCTGGCAAAGATCCTTGCAAAAATACCGCTACCAAGAGTCGGGACTAAACGATCGCGGCCTGCACCACGCTGGAGAAATGGCCCATTCGGAAGCCGCGACACCCTCAACGGTGGCAATGGAAAAGGGATTTGCATCCATTTTGCAAGAAATAAGGGATATGTGCTCCGACATTGCTCAAAAGTTTGAGAAGATGGACCAACGGGTTGACAAAGTTGAGGACAGACTCCTTCAGATTGAGTCCAATCAATCTTCATCAGCAACCCTAGAGGTAGAGACATACATGAGGTTATCCGCCCTTGAAAAGAGGGAGGAAGAGAGATTGAGACAAATGGACAATTTTGAGAACAGGGAACGGAGAAACAACCTCAGGTTTTTTGGGGTCCCGGAGAGAGAGCTCACCCGAGTGGTGCGGAACGTAATCGGCCTCCTCTTTGAAGAAGAGATGACCACTGAACTCACATTCGATCGGGTGCATAGAGCGGGAGGACGGGCAGGGGGACCCCGATCGATTCTGGTCCGGTTCCACTACTATTTGGAGAAGACACGGGTACTGGAGGCTGCCAGGAAGGCTCAAGAGATTACATACAACAACTCCCAAGTCTCCATTTTTCAGGACCTCTCCGCATACACATTGGCCAAACGCAGGATGTGCCGCCCCCTTACACATCTGCTGAAAGAGAAGGGAGTACGGTACAGATGGGGCTACCCCTTCTCCCTGACCTTCGAATACCAGGGCCAACGGACAACGTTAATTACAGAAGAGGACATCAAGGGAGCCATTCAGGATTATGTGGCAGATCCGACCCCTCGGGGGGGGGGGGGGGGCTGCTAGGGCCGGCCCCTGGCAGAGCAAACGGTCCGGGCCCGTCAGGCGAAAGAAGGAAGAATCTGGGACATGGAAATTTAGGAAAATGAGCACACCCTCCCCAGTGAGCGGAATGACTCTTAGGGTTGATCACCAAGGGGTCCCAGTCAGTTACGGTGTGAAGGAGTGGATCTCTGGGACGACCGAAGTCAACTGACCGCCCGCAGGGCGGTGATCTGAACAAACTGATGGCAAAGTTGAAGCCAGAGTCCCCCGGAACAGCAAGTATAGCAGGGGCAATTGAGGGGACAGTGGGTGACACTGCATTGCTTTGTTTTTTTTTTTTTGTGACAGCAGAGTTATCTCTGTTATCTCACTTGCATTTCTGTTCCTCAAAAAGGATAGAAATGCCTTTTTTGGGTTGCATTTTAAAGGTGCAGTCCCCTTAAAGGCCCGTCACTGAGAAATGTGCTGGGAGCCTGTAGGACGTTGTCGGGTGACCTGAAACTAGATGTTAGCGTGGGCTCAGGGGGAGCAGTGGGAAAAAAAGCACAGAGGGAGTGAGCTGCAGATTCGGTAGAAAGGATGAGGGAAGAGTGCGATAGAATGGAGGAAAGAATGCAAGATGCAGAAGTAGCATGAAAGAATGAAGCACTGTATACTGCAAGAGGAATTGGAGAGCGTAAGGTGTGAGTTGGGAGTATGATTTGGAATGTGGCAGGAACTGGGGAGTGCACATTGTGACTTTGCAGTGTGACAGAACACATGGGTATGTGTATGATAGAGTGAGAAGGTTCGGGAGTGAAAGTTGTGATGGGGAATTGGTGAGACGTGTGAGGTGTGTTGGTGAGAGATGTGTGTGGGTGGTTGGGGTTTGGCGAACATAGAAGTGGAATATTTTCAGCATTACAAAAGATAATGATTAATACTGTCAATAATATTAAATAGGCATGCATATTAAACCGAAAACATAGCCAAAACAAACACTGTTCTGCCAAGCCAGAGATATATGCGACTCTTGCTTTTAAATTGATACAAAAAGTAAAAATAATGGCACCCTGGCTCTCTTGTAGCCTTGAACAATGCCACTTTCCGGTAATGTGCCAATTTTACACCCTCCAGTCAATACAAAATGTGCTGCAAAAATGCTGCAATACATAAAGTTTTGTGCCCCAAAATTTGATAATTCATGCAGCAAAATTTCCCATTTCATGCCACAATAACCCGCAGGGTCTGTTCAGAGCCCTATAATACATGCCTCAAATCTGCAGATCCTGCTTTTGCTACTGGAACCACTGTACAGGACCATGAGTTGGAGATGGGCCCAATCATCCCATGTCCAGCATCTTGTTGACCCTGCTTTGATGTGAGACCGGATTTATTTCTGACATCCTGTAGCTCCTAATCTTGGTAGACCACCGTCTCCAGTATGTGTTAAGTTGACACCAAAGTGGAGGCAAACTACCTAAGCAAGATTTGACACTTGACTCCAAATGTTGCTTCAGGATCATTTGAGGGCAGAATGTTGCTTCCTCAATGGAGACAACAAAAGGGATACGCTGGAGGAATACTTTACTGGTGTTCCCGGTCTGAAGCCCTAGCTCCCATTTCAGCCCTAGTGCAGAAATCCTTTGCTCTATTTCTGTGGAAGAACTTAGTTTATTTCTCTCGGCTAACCCAGTTCACAGTTGACCTCACCAATTTGTTAAGAGCCTTTAATTTTATCTTGTAGGTCTCTCTAGGCCTTTTAGGTGATACGAGGGGCCTTCTGGTCATTTCCATGTTTGACCAGCCTGCAGCTTATTTGCCTGTGCCATCAGGAGGACCATCCTTTTTCTCAGACCCAGCACACAGTCCACCACATTGGTAGAATTAGGAAAGATTTTATTTTTTGCTGCTTTCCTCCCATAGACCTGGACACACTTTTTTTGCTTTTTGAAACCTGCCCTTACATTGCGGGGGCAAGAAAAGCCTCCTGCTTTACTTCCCTTGCTTTATGGTCATTTTGTTTGGGAAGCATGACCAGTACATAGTATCAGTGCTGATAAACAATTTCTCTCTCAATGGATTGCTTGTATTTTTACAACTGCACATGTCCACCATAAAGTGAAGTACAGTTAGGATATTTTGTATAGTTTATTATAACTTTTTTTTTAATTGTGTAGTTAGTTATAAAACTTTTACACAGATCCATATAAATACATATTGAGATGCATATTGAAATACACTGTACAAAAAATAAAATAGATTCATTTTAACTACACTAGATACACATTTATCCTAAGATCAAAGATAAAAAGGTAAACAGTATAAACAAAAGAAAAAACAAAAGAACAACATTGGACATTAATAGCACTCTTTAAGTTCTCCATCATAAAATATCACACAATTCCAATTAATAAAACAGAGAAAGAATTCATTATTTGCACAAACAACAAATTGATAATGATAATACTAAGCCATCGGGGGGAAGAGAAGGAAAATCTGAGCAAACAGTCTGCATCAAACATTGTAGCATCCAACAGATGACTCAAGATCTGCTAATAATTTGACATCCTCTTCAAATTTCCGCAAGTGTTTATTCAGTCTTCCAAACCTGAGTGATGGCAATGATAAGCTTTTTACTATAGCCAGCCAAGGCACCTCAGCCAAAAATGTTCACTAGAGACGATCTCGAGATTAGCCACACGCTTGGCAAAATACTTTTCGTACACAGATCTCATCATTGGACAACTAGTCAAAACATGTCTAGCTGATTCGATGGAGTTAACATCAAGACATAGCCTATACGTCCTCTTCTCAACTGCAATACCAACCCAGGACCCCGTGCTCTCAAGAATAACCAGTCAATTAAATCATATATTCAGGAATATTCTCCGAGTGGTGGGCGAGGGCAAGAGCCTCATATACATTTGGGGCCGTTTGTATTCAAACGACATCATTGAGAACAAGGCCAATGATCTCATACTTGCCACTTTCTCGTGGCTCATTACCAGTCCCATTTTCCTAAGCACATTTTGAGGGATTTAAGCGCAACTCCTTCACCATACTCCCAACTTGGTGGTGTTCCTATTTTCTCAAAAATAATTGTAAGTTTTTATCCTTAAATTTGTTCAGAACCCCAGTTTTCCCACCCTCCAAGGACACTTCAAGAATAAATAGGAGGGAGTCAGAGCGAGCAAATTTAATTTTTATATACAGCTTTGCCCTATTAAATTCAATGAGAGCGGATACAGAGATCATGCCCATCTCTAGACAAACTGCCTGGATAGGTGTATAATTGGTGAGCCCCAATATTCTTCTCCAAATTATACCTTCCATCACATCAGCCCACACAAACCAATCCGCCTATGATGTCTCAAGTACATATAGAAAGGCAGCAGAAAGTTTCTGCTTGTAAATGTTGAGGATTCCCAAAAGACTATAACCTGCAGTTCGTTTAGAAAATGACATTACCGCAGTCATGGTAGACAGTATCTTAGTTCTTTTATTTTGTTGCAACCGTTTATTCACTCTTGTCCTGCCAGAGCAAACTTCATGTCCTAGATATTTGTACCAGGTGACCTTTTTTATATTCCCCAGTGGGCATGAGATTACAGATTTTTTTACAGCATTTACTGCCAACTGCCATAAATTGTTTTTTTCCCAGATTTATTTTCAAACCATTGGTGGCAGCAAATTCACAGACGCCTTGGTACTATGACAGATGCCAATATAGTCGAAGATAATAAGGTCATCTGCATACCCAATCCATCCAATCTTCATAATTCCAATATTGGGGAAAGCAATATGTTTTTCATTAAATATGCCTGCAAAATCAGCCATAAATAATATAAACAGCGTAGGGGCCAGGGCACACCCCTGCCTCACACCCTTTCTGACCAAAATGGAGGTAGACATAAGTCCTTGGTTATTTAATCTGACCTTCGATGTATTGTCCTCGTACATCAGCATACACATGTATAAGAGATGTTTAGGCATACCCAGTAGTTCTAATTTGGCCCATAACTCAGCACAAGCTACCATGTAAATGCAAATGTGAAATCCACAAATGATATGTATAGTGGGGGCTGGTCATCTCTACTGGGTTGTTCTATGAGTGTGTTAAAAATGAAGATATTGTCATTGGTGGAGCAGCCCTTACGAAACCCAGTTTGGGCCCTATCCAAGATATTCTCTCTATTAATTCAGGCATGTATTTCATTGAGTACAAACAGTAGCCTTTTAATTTTTTTTTGGTGTAATTTATGGATTACAAATACAAATTGGCCAGGGTGGGTTGTTGGCAGCAAATATTTTCCTACCGTGTTTTGAACTTTTCACTTGTGTACTTTTGCAATTACGGCAAATGGCTACTATGAGTGGCGAACGTTTGTAGTGGGGCAATTGTTGACTAGAGAGCATGTGCCCCCCTGCCTTCCTCAGAAGAAACTGAATTCTAAAATCAGAAAGGACACCTTGGAAACTGCACTTTATATCCTCCTGAAAATGCAGCTGGCACAAAGAATAGTTTGTTTCACTACACAAGTAGGGGACAGATAAGGCATAGCTTGCACAATTAGTGTCTTTTAAATAGAATAGACTAGGTGACAGGGAGGCGTGTACCCACAATATGGACTCACTACACAAGGGGGGCAGCATGGCTTTATAGGTAGGGTGATGTTGCAGCTTACCCATAGGTAGATATATCATGTGCCAGGCATGCACCAGGACTCGGTAGATGGCAAAATAAATGCAGAACAAATGAATCCTGTAGAGGAAAATAATGTGACGAACTGCTGCAATTTTTTCACCAGCACAGATTTGAGCTTTTCAGCTTTAAGAAAAAGCCCAGTTAAGCATTCTTAAACAAATCAGAGAAAATGCTGTTGGCCAGGTAGATGGCAGCTGCCCCCAAGGAATGTGAAGGCCCAAAAGACTTCGTAGGGAGGGTTGCATGACGGAACAAGATACCATTGTGTGCGTCCAGCTGTCGAGGTAAATTAAGTTACAAGTTTATGGGACATGCTGAAAATTCCGGAAAGTTCACAAGTAGTTGGCAGATTAATGCCTCTGCGATTGGCTAGGCGTGGCAGAGGAACGCAAATGCAACTAAAAAGACCGCCAATTGATGTTATGAAATCGGAAGTAGCATAATTATTCATAAATGTGTAAAGACCAGGATGGCGCGATTGCAAGAACAGGCCCTTGAGATTCAGCAACCATGGCAGGAGCTAACATGGGCTGTTTAATTTAATTAAAAACCAAAGGTGATATGCTTGTTTTCTCTCTCTCTCTCTCTCTCTCTCTCTCTCTCTATCTCCTCTCCCTTTCTCTTTCTCCCTCTCTCTCTCCCCCTCTCTCTCTCCCCCTCTCTCTCTCTCTCTCTTTCTCTCTCTCTTTTTCCCTCTCTTTCCCTTTCCCTTTCTCTTTCTCTCTTTCTCTCTTTCTCTCTTTCTCTCTTTCTCTCTTTCTCTCTTTCTCTCTTTCTCTCTTTCTCTCTTTCTCTCTTTCTCTCTTTCTCTCTTTCTCTCTTTCTCTCTTTTCTCCCCCCCCCTCCCTTACATAAACATGTCATCATGTAGCTGGTTCATGGATAGTGTGACTGCCTGCTCACCAATGAGCAGATGTCTTTTTTCACTGCAAAAGTAATTTAGGGCCTACTAATAATATCCAAGTATGATGAGTAACACACTTTTTTTTATGGGAAGGTTCATGGGTGGGATCTTAGATAAGGGTGACCAATAACTAGTTGGGACGTATAGGATTCTATATGTAGCTTAGTAGAGGGAGCCAATGAGCAGTAGATATAGGTTTTCATAACTCAGTGATCATGATGAAATCAGAATGACTCATTTGTGTTATATAAACTTCTGTCTCTTCAAACGTTGGAGTGAGAGCTAGGCTTTTAATTTTGTTTTTTCCCACAGTTCTATATTGCAATTAAAACTGGGTTACCTTGCATTTCGCATACCACAGTCACTCTGTGTTGTCTCTTTTTTGACAAATACCAGTTAGAGGGCTATTTGACTTGTGACCCTTTGGTTTTCACATTCAAAGAGGATTGTGCTGCAAGATTTCTGCTCGTCTTTTGGCCATATTGTTCTTTGACCATCATCCTACCTTCTATGGCTGGAATTTCCTTAAAGTAATGCCCTTTGCCAAGGAAAGCTGCTGCTTTCGCAGGTTAAAGAGTGGTCTGTGTGTGTGGCTGAATGTTGCGGCTGTCTGGATCCAGTCCACATCCTGGTGCCTGAATGTCAGTTGCCGGGCAGATTGTGTGCCAAGTGGCTATCCAGTTTCGATCTTGCAGCTTCTTACCATCGGTGGATCTGGGCAACCTCCCAATCCAAATCCTAGATAAAAGGAGGGCACCTGGAAACCTGCACCTATTCCAGTGATCATTGTTGGGAAAGATTTATCTTTACAGCACCTTTCCTTCCCTTTCTAACGACCCCCTCCAACGTTTTGCTTTTATTTTTCTATCTCTTTTTGAAATGCAGTGAAGCTTCACTACACCGGCTTTTGCTCATTTGCCATGGGGAAACTGACATGTCCTTCAGGCTGTCAGTAGTGGGAAACATTGTTTCCCTTAGTCTTGTTACTTGTTACTACTGTTAGTAACGTATTATCACTTTGGTAGCTTTTTATCATTGTACAAAGCATCTTGCAATGCAGTACAATAGGGTACACTTTTGTTTTGCCCTAGACTAATACTCAGAGGATTTTTGGTTACTCTAGGTGTGCCAAATGGAAAAGCTGGTGGCAGCAGTTACTTTTGCTATTTTTTGGTAGATTACGTTTTATTCCTACCGCGTTTTGGCTTCTAACTGTGGCTAGTGTCCAAACATGGCCGTACCATATGGTTTTTAGCTTGTCCTTTGACAATCTTGCCTTTAACCCTTCTTCCTGGCCTGCAAGACCAGGAAAATCCTTATATGGACTTCCAGTGCCCGGTAAACCAGAGACTTTTGGCAGGTTACTGGAGGGCTATGGGTCTTTGCTTCTAGGAAGTGTGTTGGGACTGTCTGGTCCCAATCCACAAACTGGTTTCAGTGCGAGTGTTATGCATGATTTTTGCCACCAGTGGTCCTGTTTGCACCACTCTAGGGTGTGTGTGTGTGCGCGCATGGACCAGATCTGTCATTGGCTAGTGGGAGTTTCAGCCCTTACTTGGCTGTTAGACCCGTGAGGGGGTAGAGATCCGTTGGAAGAAGTCCTGTTGACCAACTTCTGCTGCTGTGGCAGAGCCTGGTCCTGTGGAAGATCTCGAGCAGTCCTGCAAAGGAGCTGCGATCCTTGGAGTGGAGGAAACATCCATTCTTGACGTCAGATCAGAGTCCTTCGAAGAAGAGCCTTCGGAAGTGCCCCTGCACTGCCCAGTGGCTGACCAGCTCAGAGTTTGGGTTTCTGTGCTATGGACATCGCTGTTCTGAGTTGAGGCATGGAGCTTTGGGATGTTCATCTTATGCCATAAGCCCTACCTCTGCAAAATGTTGTGGTCCTAACATCAAGTTGACCTGAAATAGGTGGTGAAGTTTGACCGCGGCAAGTGAATCTTTCTGCGTCGCTATGCATCGGTGACCATAGTCCGAAACTGCTTACCTGCATCCAGACTTGTTCTGAGAGGGGCCCTGCATTAAGTTGTTTTTCAACGGGAAGACCTTGCACTAGCATTAGTCGCAGACCGGAGAAGTGCTCAAACCTGCAACCCCTGGGGTTCAAGGGCTGAGGCTGACCGCAGGAAGTGACCTCAGACCCTCTTCAGCGGACCAGCCAAGTCCTACGAAGAATCTAAGTATGGGTGGCGAGTTGTAGTGATAGTTACCTGGACCCCTAACTCCCTCTTAAATGTTATGATTACTTTTATAAAATTTGGCTTTGCCATTGCTTGTTCACACAAGCACTCTGAAAGTTGGGGACACGTTTTGGTAGATTAACTTGTCCCCTAACACTTGGGACTGTTCATTGGACCACAGAGACCCTACCTTCATTTTTTGCAGCTTCACAAAACTGTCTGGAACTTTTGGGCATAAGGCCCCCATACATCTTAGGGATGCACTTCTGAAGCTAGGATTGTAACTCTGTGGACCTGTAGTGCTTATACTAATCTGTCCCTTCCTTTTCAGGGGATTGATATGTATTTTGTCTACTCAGTGATGTATTTATTTATTTTATTGTGCATTTGTTAGGTGCTTCTACAACAAGAAATTGTTTCAAAGCGCCCACCAGGTATAGGGAGGGAACAGGGGAACAAATGGCAAATACACGAACCCTGATGAACAGGATAGAGGCAGTCCTACTAGACCTTGTGAGCATTTGGCATGTGCAAGTGCAGAGAGAGAAGAGGAAAAAGGGAATGGGTTAAGTGGTAGAGGTTCCCCAGAGGGTGGTCGGGGGGAGGACGGGGTGGAGTGCCAGAGAGTCGCTTGCATACAACAGGTAAGTGCTTGGCAGAGATCACTGGGTGACGTGTGGTCACCTGCCAATACCCTAAGTGCAGACCTGTGGGACAACGCAGGCCAGTGGGTGTCCAAAGGCAAGTACCTGGATAGGGTAAAGGCTGAAGGCTGATTGGACGGAAAGCCAGGACCCAAGAAGGATACATAAGGGCTCAGGCTGCCAATCTCAGCGACTGTGGGGTTTAGCACGGGAGGGAGATTGGGAAGGAGGAGGTGAAGAGGAAAGTCTTGAGGAGTTCTGAAATGTGAGGAGATCCAGCTCAAGACAGAACGGAAAGGGGTCGGCTGTCCAGAGGAGAGAACCAGCCGAGGAAAAATATCAGCCAGAGAAGCGCCTGACACATAGAGAGTTCAAGCTGGAGTAGTGTAAAGATCTAGAGGGCGAGTATATTGGTGGGAGCAAGTTGTAGATAGCGGGGTCCCCAACCACAGACGCCCTTATGGGTGATGCAGAGGGATTTCAATTTGATCATTGAAGCAACCGGGAGCCAGTGAAGAGATTTTAGGGCTGGAGAGATACAGTCCCTAGGCTTGAGGCCCTATTCTGGATAAGATAGAGTGGGTGGAGACGAAGAGGGTAGATTAAGGAAGAAGCTGTTACAGTAGTCCAACCTAGAGAGTACCAAAGCTCTGTAGACATTACATTGAGCTGTGGAAAAGTGAAGAAAGGAAAAGGAAGGACGGCTATGAAGAGGTGAAACTGAGAGAGAGAGACCAGTACTGGATAGCAGATGGGCAGTCGGGAATGGTGGAGGAAGTAGAGAGAGGATCAGAGTGAAGTTTGAAGAAGTTTGGTGTCGTCTGCATAACACTGGAAGGAGTGCAGGAAGTAGAAATGAGGTGACAAGCGGGGCAAGATGGACGTTAACGAGCCAGGGTGAGAGGTTGGAGCCCTGGGGGATACCCCTGTTGGAAATAGAGGTGGGAGAGGAGAAAGAGCCCAGGATAACCTGGGAGGGACGGTCAGTGAGGGAGGAGGTCTGCCAGTCCAGTGCCCGCTCCGAGATACCAAGGAAATCGTGGAGCAGTTTTACTGAGGATGGATTGATTAACCCTATCTAATGCAGAGGAGAGAGATCAAGTAGAATGAGAACAGCGGGTGAGTAAGTCAAGAGATGCAAGCAATTCTTCACAGGTATTCAGTTGTTACGCTCACCTGGTCTCTGCGGTTGCAGCCCTCCCTTGAAGTGGATTCCCCTTGTCAGGCTTCTTCCCCTGCACGTGTGCTGTGGACTGTGCTGGTTTTTGGCGCTGTCCATTTTTATTGATGATGGTGAGCTCTCCGTCCTGCTTCTCAATGCAGGGGTGCGTTTGATGGACCGAGTTCCTTCACTGGCCCATGTGCGTGGCAGCCCAGACCGGCTGTGGCTGAACCACTCCTAAGGTAAGTGTCTTATGGCTTTTAAGATATTGTGGTATTGATTCTTGATTATTTTCCGTATCCTTTTGATAATATCTTTCCTCCGCTTTCTCCCAATAGGTGATATGCGGCCCAGCGGTAGTTGCAGTGCATGAAGCGGGGACAAATGGGAAGAGAATGGAGTTTGCAATGCTCCGACAGAAGGTGAGTGTTAATTTAAGGTCTAGCATGAGGATTTGTTAAAGCGCAACCTTAAACGTAATGTCTTTTGCGAATTCTAACCTTGTCTTATCTTTTTCTGTTGCAGGTTCTGTCTTCCGATGGATTGCTTCTGGTGGAATGATATCGGCGTGAACGCTGCGTTCTGGAGGTCTGCAGGTGGATGAAGAATGCCTGGGTCTACGATGATGCTGGCTGTAAGCTGATTCCCGGGTAAGTGCTGTGGCTGGTAGCTGAAATCAGGTAAGGATGAGCTCAGGCGGCGGTAGCTGGATACAGGTAAGGATACACTGTGGCTGCGCTTGCTGGAAACAGGTAAGGATGCGCTCAGGTGGCGGTGAGCGTTACGCTGCAATAAGCAGATTAACAAGAAGCGCTTGCATGCGGGCGGGGCAGGCTTAAATAGGCTGACTCCGGCCACGCCCATTAGTTCTGACTCGTGGCCCCACCCTGCCACTCCTAAAGGATGCTGCACATGTGGCCCAACTCTCTCAAGGCCACGCCCGAAATGGATGCACGTAGAGGCCCCTGCAGGGGAGACCAGCACCTTCCACAAAAATAAGTGTGCAGTGCAAACTTATTCATGAGCCTGGCGCCAAAGGCGCCAGGACTGGGTCCAACTGGACCCTCTATGTTGTGGGGTCTGTGGTTCCTGGCCAGTGGCCATGACAGCAGTTTCTGTGCCTCTGGGTGCTCGGAATCCAGATTGGTGGTCGTGTAGGCAACCAACAAGCTCAGTGTGCTGGGTCATTTGGGGGGCCGGGGGAGACCAGCTTCTCCAGATGCTATCCAAAGAAGGGAGGGATATAGATGGGGCAGTAGTTGGCCAGACACAAGCAGTCGGCTGAAGGCTTTTTCGGGAGGGGGCGCACATGGGAGAGGTTAAGGGAAGAGGGGAAAGACCCAGTAGCAAGAGAGTGATTGCAGAAATCAGTAAGTGCAGGGGCAAGGGAGCCGATGTTGTCCTAATAGTTCTCGAAGAACATGGGGGTGACCTGTTTGGATCATAATGCGGACAACCCTAGTGACCTCATCCAGTGTATAGGAGAGGATGGCTGAGGTAGGATGAGAGGTCAAGGATGGCAGGTGGATGGAAGGAGGGGAGGGGAAAGATTACTCGAGATGTCTCGAGTTTTTCCAGTGAAGTGGGTGGCAAGTGCAGTGCAGAGGGACTAGAAGGGAAGACGGTAGGTGGAAACTGCAGAATGATTGGCTGGTTCCTTGCAGATTTTAAGAGTTCAGCCGTGTTGTTGGATGCTCTAGAGAAGCGAGCCTGGATGTGGGCCCTTTTCCTGGAGTGTATAATATCTATTAGGTTTGTGTGATAGGTTTACCTCTTTATAGTCATTTTTCACTGTTTTTTGGCAATAAGTAAAGAGGTATTTATATACCTGTTTGTGTAAGTGTGTTCCTTGACTGCTTCACTCTGTGCTCCTTGTGGACCACTTACAAGGTCTCCACCTCTTGAGACGTGGCCTACACCATTCGCCTCGCTACCTTGCACTGGTTTGGCTACAACTCCCAGAGCTGTCTTTGTCGCAATACTAGGTTGCCCTTCTATACATCTGTCCACCAGGCCAGAGTGTAGAAAATCCATTCTAACAAAATTTACTTTTTTCAACTTTCCCTACATAGTTCCCTATATAACCCCATTATTTCTGCTTTGTTTTTGATCCTGCCCAGACTTTTTGAAGGGAAGTGAAGTCTTTAGCTTTGCTTCTCGAGCCTTTTGCTCACTTGTTATGAGGAAACTGATCAGTCCTGGGAAACTTTGTTTCTGATGTTTGTTAATCTGCTTAGAATCACATGCTGTGCACAGTCTGACATCCAGTGGTCACTGCTGAGTATTGCATTTTGTTTTTCGTAGTCGAAAAGGGGACGTCGGCAAGGCGTGTCTGTAACACTATCCCTATAGTGACTTGCATTGTACCCACAATCCCTCACGCGTCAAGGTCCCTCAGATTGTTTTTTTCCGCCCAGATATTGGTCCCCTTAACGCGGAGCTTGTTCGACAGAAATTGCAAAACATTTACTCGACCCTTTGGTCGTTACTTATCATACATTACATTAGATCCCTCCTTCGACGGCGAAGCTGTTTCACTGCCGAGCAAGAACTTCGACGGCAGTGTCTTAGACAGAGAAGATCCTTCGGCGCTGCCGAACACGTTAACCGGCCTTGTCGGCCTAAGACAGTAGGGAGAGTGGGGGTCGTGGGACATTTCTTTCTGCTTCTAAGAATGCCTTTCTCTTTCACCTCCCCTTTCCTGCGGTGTCGTTATCACTTTTAATTGTAACCTCAGCTATGGAGAGGACTCCATTTAGATTTTGCCCACGCTGTAAGGGCAAATTCACATGGAAAGATAAGCACAAGCGGTGTAACCGTTGCTTACCCCTTGACCACAACGAGGACGGCTGTGCGGCCTGTAAACTTCTTTGCCCAAAAACTTTAAAGGACCGCAGGGTCAAGAGGTGGGCAGCCTACGCTATGTCTAGAGCTGATTCCTCACTCGCTGCCGCCGAGTGTGACGAAGACGGTGATAACCCAACCTCTGTTTCGGAGGTTGTAGACCTCTCTAAGGAGCGTACCCGCTCCTCAGCGTCTGTCCCCGGCCCTGACAAGTTCGGCTCACGCCCTACTTATGGGGATGAACACCACAGCGACACTGACGAACACAGAAAACATAAACATAAGCACACAACCCACGGCACTTCTTCGACGAAGAAAGCCCTAGCGCCAACGGAGACGTCGGGCCCACCGGCATCCTCCACTGACCGTAAGGGTCGCAAGCCCTCCCCCCCACCGCAGATGTGACTAGGGACTGGGCTACCTGCAGACAAGGGCGCTACCACCAAAACGCCAGGCGACGCGCCTTGTAAGAGTGCGACCATCGCCGAAAGAGACTCGGCACCGCCCAGCACGACGCCAGACGAACCCTCGATGGAGAAATTAATCGTCGAGAGCTTGGCTCGTATAGTTTCCACTGACAGCCAGAGACGGACGGCGAGTGATACGCCGAAACCCGATCACAAGGTCAGGGAGACGTCGAGAATGCCGAAAGGCCCTAGTCTACGAGATGGTTTCTCAGAAGGCGAAGGGACTTGATCCTCGACGTTATGGGACAGATCTAGACGGCTACAGGCAGAGGAGCCTCCTTTTTCGCTTCCAGGCCGTTCTGGGTTACCACATTGGATATTTGAGAGATTCCAATCATGTATGGACAAGCTGGATAGATTTATGTCCACTCCTGAACATAAAACACTCAAGAGGCCAAGGGAGGTACTTCATGAGGACCCCAGTGCTAAATATCCTAGATATTTGACCCCCTTCAAATGGAGACTAATACTTATGACCTCACTGAAGAAGACTCTCACTTCCAAGAGGATGAGGAGTTCTTAAATAGTGAAGATCAACAGAACCTCGAAGAAGAAGGTTTTGAGGAAAACCCTGACATGGTTGGGGGGGGAGGGCTTCGAAGAAGACCCAGATGAAGGTGGCTCACAGCCTTGGCAGTCCCCAACAGCGTCTACAGATCCTGAACCTTTCCTCTCCTCAAACCACACTGGTCAGGAACCCATCACCTATAGATGACCAAACCCCTTTCAACGTGCTACTACGGAAAGCAGCAGCGCACTTTGAAATTGAGACTGGGGAAATTACTCCCGATATTGATTTTGTAGAAAAATCATTAAGGAAAAACCTCCCACTAGCCAGACCATGCCCCTCCTCGCCTCAGTTAAGAGACAAATCATCCCATCGCTGTCTACACCTGCGTTGGTTAAGAGGGGTCAACCCTAGAATTGAAAAACTGTTTACTCCCTCTCCTTCGGACCCATTATACATTAAGGGTCACTCAATACCAGATTCCTTGGTGGTAACTACCACAAGGAAAAGGGCAGGGATTCAGCTATCAACTAGCGAAGCACCCCCGGCCAAGGAAGGAAAAACTCTACACCCTGGGTAAGAGAATTACAGCCTTGGCAGCTTTTTCCACCAGAATTGCCAATAATACCTTACTGGCAAGTTATGCTGATGCCCAATGGGGAAAGTTACGCCAAGACCTCGAGGAAGTCCCTTAGCCCTCAAGAACTTGCTTGTTAACCACTGTAACAGAAGGAAATGTGGTTAACCAGAGCATCATTAAAAACACATTTGATGCTGCAGAAACGGCTTGCCGTTCTTTAGTCCAGGGGATACTTCTGAAGCGTCATGTCTGGCTTTGCAACTCAGGTTTTAAGCCAGAAACCCAGGCGCCACTCATTAATAAACCAAAAGAGGATTCTAACCTCTTGGGAAAGTGGTGGACGACCACTGGAGACCGCAAAGAAGGATTTCGACACCCTAAAGACTTTAGACCAGATCTAAAGGCTTCCCAATAAGCGAGGATTCAGCAACAAATGCTTTTTTCGAGGCCAACGTCAACAACAGCAACAACAGCAGTACACTGCAGGCAACTGGTCCTCTACTCAGGGAACCAGTGGCCAATACACTAAAAGAGGGCAACGCCGTGGCAAGGGTAGAGGTCTGGGCCCCACTTCCAGAGGTTCCCCAGCTACCAACACCAAATGACCCGAAGGTTCGGGTCCCCTCCCATGCATCGCCGGTCGGGGGCCGGTTAACATCTTTCCTACCAGCATGGGAGGGAATAACATCAGAACACTGGGTATTGTCAACTATAGCCCGCGGTTACTGCCTAGAATTCAGTCGGTCCCCTACGTACAGACCCCCAAGGGGACGACGCCTATCACCGGAGCACCTCGCCATCTTTCTTCAAGAAGTGGAACTGCTGCTACTAAAAGGAGCAATAGAGGTCGTGCCTCTATCACAGGTAACAGAAGGTACTTATTCAGTGTACTTCCTTGTACCCAAAAAGGACTTGACCATGCGCCCTGTATTAGATCTGCGCCCAGCGAACAAATTTGTCAAACCTCAAAATTTTTGCCTGGTGACCTTACAGGAAGTAATCCCCCTGCTTTCACAGGGAGATTACATGACAACACTGGACATGAAAGATGCATACTTTCATATTTTAATGTTGCCAGCGCACAGAAAATACCTCAGGCGCATGATAGAGGGTAAGCACTACCACTTCAGAGTGCTACCCTTCGGCATAGCGTCAGCGCCAAGGGTATTCACAAAAGTACTGGCAGTGGCAGCGGCCCACCTGCGCAGGTTGTCCATCCCAGTATACCCTTACCTCGACGATTGGCTTATAACAGGGGATTCTTAAGAGACATGCTTCCCAAATACCCAAAAGACTGTAGACCTTTTGTTAAAACTGGGCTTCTCCATCAACGAGAAGAAGTCCAGCCTAGACCCCAGCCAGATCAAACAATTCCTAGGGGCTCTAATTCGAACAAAGGATGGCCTCGTCTTCCCCTTCAATGAGAGGGTCCAAAATATGCTGTTTCAGATCCGTCAATATGTGGCCGGTCAAGAGGTGAGGGGTACGCAAAGCATTTTTTGCTAGGAATGATGGCGTCATGTAGATATTTGGTACCTCACGCGCGCCTGCGCCCAATGCAAGAGTGGCTCAACAGCCAGTGGTGTCAGGCCAGCGGACAATGGGACGAGCTAGTGGTGGTCTCGCAGGCCTTGGTTCTCTTGCTACGGTGGTGGTCTAAGGAAAACCTTGTAATAGGGAAACCATTCACCACCCCCGCAGTGGAAGCCACTCTAACCACAGACTCATCCCTCACAGGATGGGGGGCCTCACCTATCCCATCAGACTACACATGGAGTTTGGACTCCGAGTGTAGCGTCCAAACACATAAACTTGCTGGAACTGCTAGCGGTCTTCAAAGCACAGAAGGCTTTCCAGGCACACCTGCAAGGGAAGACAGTGATGGTCCTCGCAGACAGCACCACAGCCATGTACTACCTGAACAAGCCAGGGGGCACGCACTCTCCAGGACTGTCCAAGCTGTCCCAGAACATCTGGAAGTGGGCTCTCAAACACATGTTCCTGTTGTCACAACATGTACCAGGGGAACTCAATCTGCTATCAGACAAACTCAGCAGAGACTTCTCTCTGCCCTCAGAGTACGAATGGCGGTTACGAGAAGACATTGTCTTCGACGTTTTCACACAATGGGGATTCCCAGAAATAGATCTGTTCGCAACTCTGGAGAACTCCCAATGCCAAGATTACGCCTCCAGGTACCCCCAGAACCGATCCAAGGGGAACGGTCTCTGGATAACATGGTCAGGGAAATTTGTTTACGCTCGCCTCCTCGAAACTCCGCCCCCCCCCCCCCCCCCCCGGCCGACTCCACTTCTCAACAAAATAGTGCACAAGATGCACCAGGATCCAATCATCATGATACTAGTGGCCCCTGTGTGGGCCCGGCAGCCATGGTTCGCTCACCTGATGGAGATGTCTCTATCTCCACCGGTGAAACTACCCTGCCCGTACAACATGGAAGACAATACACCCATGCCTACAGACCATGAACTTAGCAGCCTGGCTCCTGAGGTCATAGAATTTGGACATTTACAGCTCCCTCAAAGATGCATGGACATTTTTAGGGAGGCTAGAAAACCTAACACACGTTACTGCTATTCTAGCAAGTGGAAGAGATTTGTCATCTGGTGTAGAGGTAAGAGCATCAACCCCGTTGACTGCTCTCCCACACAGATTATTTACCTGACTCACTTATTAGACTCAGGATTGGTCTTTAATTCTATTAAAGTTCATCTAGCTGCACATTCTGCATACAGCACTTCTCAACACAAAGTGTCATGGTGGAAAGTCCCAGTTATTAAAGCCTTCATGGAGGGAGTAAAGAGGATACACACTCCTATAGCTAACCCAGCTCCCGGTTGGGACCTAAATGTGGTACTTACCAGGCTTATGGGCTCACCCTTTGAACCCATGCACAAAGCATCCCTTAAGAACCTCACTCTTAAAACTGCTTTCTTAATAGCGATCACCTCCATTAGGAGAGTGAGTGAACTGCAAGCGCGCTCTATGCTAGACCCCTTTGTAACAGTTCACAAGGATAAGGTGGTTCTATGCACACATCCTAGGTTTGCACCAAAATGTATTTCTAAATTCCATGTCAACCAGTCAATAGAACTACCAACGTTCTTTCAAAACCCTTCAAATTTGGGAGAAAGGAGCCTGCATACACTGGATGTGCGCAGAGCCTTCATGTTTTATATGGAAAGAACTAAACCTCTGAGAAAGACTAATCAGTTTTTTGTCTCAGTGGCAGCAGAAAGAGAAGGAGATGCAGTTTCAAAATCCACTATATCTAGATGGATTGTCCAATGCATCACTCTCTGTTACACTCTTGCTAAGAGAAAACTACCCTTCAAGCCGAGAGCACATTCTACTCGAGGCACTGGGGCTTCCATAGCATTAATTGCAAATGTCCCTCTTGAGTCCATTTGCAAAGCGGCAACCTGGAGTTCTGTACACACCGTTACAAAACACTACTGTCTAGATACCCACTCTAGATCTGATACCCAGGTGGGACAAGCACTATTAAGACATCTTTTTTCTACTGTTCCTTCTCACAACCCACCTCCAATTCCGGGTACTGCTCGCTAGTCTATGCACAGCATGTGATTCTAAGCAGATTAACAAACATCAGAAGACCATGCATTACTTACCGTAAAAGCATTTCTGATGGTTGCATCTGCTTAGATTCACATGCGCCCACCCTTCCTCCCCGCTCGGATGGAAGGAACATAATACACATCCTTTATCTCTCTCTTTTCTGTACTCACTCACGTCTAATAGGCTCCCTCAGGGCAGAAAAAATACAAACAGAGGGACCTTGACGCGTGAGGGATTGTGGGTACGTCACTATAGGGATAGTGTTACAGACACGCCTTGTCGACGTCCCCTTTTCGACTACGAAAAACAAAATGCAATACTCTGCAGTGACCACTGGATGTCGAACTATGCACTGCATGTGAATCTAAGCAGATACAACCATCAGAAATCTTTTACGGTAAGTAATGCATTGTCTTCTCTTTTGAATTCTTGTATTTTTACATTGCACATAGCATCTTACAATGCAGTACATAAGTGATACTTTTGTATCACCTAGCTTTTTACACCGAGGATTTTTGGTTGCTTCCATATGTGCCTAAAGACAAGCTAGTGGCAGCACTTGCATGTTTACTGTTTTTCTTTCTTTTTGGTGTGCACATTCGCGTTTACGGCGAATTGCTAATAAATAAGCATAGTGCCCTATAATGACAGTGCAACAAGATTTTCGCTTGCGCGTTGGCCATATTGTAGTTTGGCCTTGTTGCTGCCTTCTCGGGTCAGGAAAGTCCTTAATAAGGTCATGCACTTCCCTGTGAAAGCTGCTGCTTTTGATGTGTGTGTGTGTCTGTCTATCTGTCCATCTACTGCTACTATCTATTCCCAGTCCACATCACTGTGGATGGAAAGTCTGCTACTGGGGTATATGTGAAACCAGTAGTTGTCCCTGATTGAACTACTATTGGCTGTTTGAAGAGTGCAGATCCTTGCCAATTGTGGGCTTGGACTCACTTCCAGGTCAGATTTTGGATAACAGGAGGACTTCTGCAGCTATTCTTGAGATTTTGTTTGTAGCCAAGAATCTCTCAAAAAACAACAGTCTGTTGATGACTCAAAGACAACTTCTGAAGTGGTTCCGTATCCCTTCCAGTGTCCAGCCCAGCAAGGCCCTGCTCCTCTGCCTGGTCTCCGAAGATCCTGAGCGGTGCTTCAACCCTTGGATTAATGGGACCATCTAGCCCTTAAGAGCCTTTGGATGCGTCAGACTGCCCGGTTGTCTGACCAGCTCTTTCGTGGGCTAGCTCGCCAGAAGCGTTGCTGTTCCGTGATAGAGGCCAGATCTTTGGTGGTCGACAGTTTGTGCCAGACGTCGCTTTCTCCCCGGATTCCAGCTTCCTAACTTCAAGGGAACCTGTCCTGGAGCAGCTGCTGTGACCTCGACTGGAAGGACACCTATCATCCCCTGCAAATGGTGATCGTCACTGGTACTTCCTGTGCCTTCCTCTATCCTGTGAAGTGTCGGAAGGAGGCCTGCACTATTGGATTCTGCATTTCTGCTCCCCATGAGGTCCTCCTGTTTTATACCCCCCCTACCTCCCTTCCTAGTGGGACTATTGGGTAGTGGTGGCACCTCCCTAGCCTCATGGGAAAGGGCTCCCCCACATGGGAAAAGTGATGACACCATGTGAATCGTACAAACTCGTACCGGTGAGAAGGACAAGGACCCATTGATCTTAGATTTTGGACTTCTCAATTTAGGGTATACTTGTGGTTTGGTTTCCACCATTTACGGCATCCAACTTGCTTACCTGCTTTGCTTGATTAAGTTATCTGATGTTTATTAAGTGAACCTACTGGTGTTTGTATATATTTGTATTATGAGGTGTACAGCTTTCCTTTCTTTGCTTTGTGTTCATTTTTATGGGAGACTTCCATAAGACTATCCGTGCTGAGACACTGTCTCCTTATGGATTTTTGGTCTTTTAACAACTACACACGTTACCCTAAAGTATTCTTATATCTTTTCCTGTTGTAACATTTGGGTTACAAATACAATGTGGCCAGGATGGGTTGGAGATGGTGGCTGTTTTCTTATCATGTTTTGAACATTTTACTCATGCACTTGTGCATCTAAGAGTGGCTGGCACTCGGAGATGGCCATAGAATGAGACTTTTGCTTGTCCTTTGGTAATATTGTTATTTGGCCTTCTTCCTGCAGTCTGAGGGCCAGAATTTGCTTATATGGAATGCCCTTTACCAGGGAAAGCTGCTGCTTTCATGAGCTTTGGAGTGGTCTGCGTGTGTGGCCAGATATTTGGGCTTTGACTGTCTGGCCCCAGTAAAGGTGCCTGAATGTCTTTTTCTGGACGGAATGTGTGGCCGTTGGAAATCCACTGCCAGTTCGAATGGCGCAGATCCTTGTACCTGGGCGAGCTTCCAGTCCAGATCTTCGATAAAAAGGACTCCTGCAGACATGCCGCAGATCATTGCTGGAGAAAATACCCCAATGAAGAAGAGCAGCCTGTTGACAACCCGAAGATGACTCCTGCAGCTGACCCACAGCAACTCCAGTGAAGTACTGGTGAAGCCCTCCTCCTCTGCCTAATCTCCAGAAGACTGTTGTTGATGCATCAGCCCCTGGACCGGTGGCTGCTTGAGGATCTGTGCTTTCTGAACCTTCAGAAGTGTCCCTGGACCAACCGGTGGACTGACCAGTTCTCACCTGGGCTGTCTGGCTGCAGTCATCGCTGTTACAATATGCATCCTGGAGAATCTTCAGCTTGTACTACAAAACATACACTCCTGCATTTTCAACCAGAACCGTCCTGCATTTTCAACCAGAACTGTCTTGCAACAACAGGAGGCAGGGCCTGTTCCTTTCTTCGTCCATTGAAGATCGCCCGTCGATACCCAACTGTTGTGACTCTTGCTGCAGTCAGTCTTCTTCATAAAGGTGTCCTGAGGTTGTGTGCTCTGCAGAAGTCTTGATCTTTCCTTGCTGGGTGTTCAAGCTGGAAGGTTCCTGGAAGCGAGATTCAAGCACTGCGACCAACCAAAACAAAATCTTGAGCCCGAAAGTGACCTGAGCACCCGCGACCTCTGGGCCTTCCTCACCTGGACCAAGCACAGAAGACTATATGCCCAATGGATTCTGGAACCTCAGCAGTGGTCTCTGGAGAAATCGGAGTAAGGGGGAGGTAAGTTAACATACCTGTTTCTTTTCCCCCATCTCACTCTGTCCTGAGTTTGGTTGATAGAAACCTGGTCAAGGATCCCTTCCTAGGCCTATCCTCGTGTATGGGATTGAGTTGGTACTTACCTGAACTTAACTTACCTTTTTGAACTTTGAACGATGCCAGTAGTTACGATTCAATCACATAGTAAACCTACCTGTAAAGTATAACTTTGAAGCGGATGACCTTAGGGCATAGGGCCCTAAACCATCTTGGGGCTGGACTTACTAAGGTTTGGGGAACTGTTTTATGGTTACTCTAAAGTGATTCTAATGAACTTTTGAAGTCCAAGCTTGAAGATGAATTGAGCCTTGTTCCCAAAATTCACAGGGTACAACACAATGTTTATCACAGCTATGAGTTCTCTTTAAAATGGATGCAACGGTTTGTATTTATTTATTTTTCATTTGTATAGCGCACACAAACCCTGAGGCATGAGGGCGCTGATCCGGTCACATGGGGCTCGTGAGAAGGCCAATGCTTAGTTAACATTATGAAGTTATCATACAGGCATGAATACATAGAATACAGTGAGATAGAGATCAGGTGAACTGAACAGTTGTGTTTTTAGGGCTTTGCGGAAAGCCCAATAGCATTCCTCAGCCCTCCATGTGGGGGCCAGGGCATTCCAATGCTTCGCAGCGAAGACTGGGAAGCTAGACCCTCCTGATTTGACGGATTGAATTTAGGTAGGGCCAGCCTATGCGTATATGGGGCTCTGGTGGGCCTACTAAATTGGACTCTGGTGATTCTTTTTCACAGGGTATGGTGGGGATGTGTTGGAGAGGCATTTGAGTGTGATGGAGAGGATCTTGAACAGGATTCGCTTGTTGACAGGTACCCAGTGAACTGCTTTGCGTGCAGCAGAAATGTGGTCAGATCCTGGGATGTTGATTTTTGTGCATTATTCTGGATCATTTGGAGTTTTGTTATGTTATGGGCAAAATTGCCTGTGAACAAGTCGTTGCAGTAATCAAGCGTAAAGCCCACCACTGCATGGGTGATTGTTAGACAGTTGTCACTTTTGAGGTAGAGTCTGGCTGCGTTGGAGTTTCTTTGAGTAGGCAGCGGCAGAGGAGATAGCATTGACTTGTCTATTTAGGGAGAGAGTGGCGTCTAGGTGCATTCACAGGTGTTTTTACAGCGGGGGAGACTAGGATCACTCAGCCATCTATGCTGAAGGCTTCGTATTGTGGGTCCAGTTTGATTTTGTGTTTTTCATCATTGAGACATAGGCCGTGGGTTGCCATCCAGGCTTGGATGGTGGCATAGGTGGTGAGGGAGGCTCAGTCTTTGAGGTACGAGCCGATAAGGGGGAGGAGAATTTGCGTGTCTTCGGCATAGTTGGTGTAGGCTATGCCGAGCAAGTCGAGGTGGTCGAAGAGGGGCTTGTTGAATATGTTGTAGAGTGTTGGCGAGACACAGGAGCCTTGAGGGACCCCACAGTTAATGGAGGAAGGTGGGACACTGGCATTTTCAGCAAAGACTTTCATTATCCTTCCTTGGAGGAAGGAGGCAACCCAGCATGCAGCTTATTTGGAGGATTTGGTTTTTCAGGTCCAGCAGTGCTGATTCAGTGCCGTGGAAGCCCTTGGAAGCCCGACTGTCACATCGTGTGTGCGCGGCGCAAACCGCCTAGCTGGTCTTCTCTAAGAGTGTGACTAGCACTTTAATTGTGATGCACTTAACTCTTATCATAATGAGCTAATATTTAGTATAGGCCTATGCAGATTTAAAATGCATTTTCATCTATTTTGTGAAAAATAATAAAATTAAAACAGTATTTTTATTTAAAAACTTCTCTTGTTGGTTTGATCTGTCAAGTCCTTGTCTGGGTTCTTTTCTATTTTAGTCTGCTTTAATCTTATGCACTTTTTTGTATTTGTTCCGCTTGACATGACTATTGTTTGAATATTGTTATTGCTTCCCCTCTGTCAGCGATGAAAGGGAAACCCATCCTTTGCTTTCCTGAAAAGCGTGAAGTGCGTCAGATTTTTGGAAACGCCCGCCATCTTGGATTCACGGGTAGCAGCCGGTGTCCGCAGACATCGATGTAAAAACATATTAAAAAACACAACATTGCACTTGTCAAACTTATCAAGTAATCTCTGGGGAGGTGGGGGGTGATGAGGATGGAATGGGATATGGCTGCAAGAAGCAAAAAAATAATGTTTTTTTTTGTAAACGTCCACGAACAGTCCGGATGTTCACGAACAGTCCTGTGAAGATTGCGGACACCTCTGCATTACAGGTTTGGTGAAAAGCAGTTCTTGGATGGCTTATAACTTTGGCACCAATTAAACTGCATGAAATGTTGCATTTATACTCTTGACTTGATTCCAAATGAGTCTGCAAAGTTTGGTGGGATACTGTCAAGACGGGGCGAAATTAGAGGAGGGGTCCCAAAATAATATACAGGTTTATAAATGAGGTGCCATTTAATGAATCTACACTTAAGTTGGGGAACTGCTAATAGATCTAGGTATAAATGCTTTTGCGAAGTTTGGTGGGATTTTGTAAAGAGGGGGCAAAATTAGAGGGGGGTCCCAAAATATTGTGAAGGCTTATAAATGTGATGCAATTTTATGAATCTACACAAGTTTTCAAAAAGATTTTAGATCTAGATATAAATGTTTTCTTAAACTCTGAATGGATTTTGTCAAGTGGGGGCTAGGTTATATGACTATTGTATGTGCATACATTTGACACTTTTGATAAAATAAGGCATGTGTGGATTTCTAGCAAACTTGTGCAAGGAGCATTGGCAAGGATCTGAAAGTGTGGTTTTGCAAATGTGCTGTGTTTTATTTTTGAACATGTCTCATAATGTAGGTACAAAAAATAATGATATACCTTTTTGGTGACTGAGGTATAGACAGTAGCCGTGGGCAGTGGCCAGATTGTCCGGGTCATGGAATAAGGTCATGATATGGACAATCTGGCTACTGGCCATGACCACATGGGACAACACATGGCGTTAAAGTGGCCATGTCCACCTGGGACCGGCTTTGTGGTAAAGTTGTTAGAACTTGGGATAGGCTTGAAAGGGAAGAAAAATGTGCTCTTAGTAATTTGGTCATAGGGTTTTTTTCTTCGCCTTCTGCAGGCTGCCATGGAAAGTGAAGACGGGCCCTGTCTGGAACCCCCCCTTGCCTTTCCATGGTGGCCATCTTGGAGAAGGATTTTCCTTCCTACACTGGGACGCTGGAAGAAAAATCCTTTTTTAGCACCCCGGGTTCCCGCTTTGGGAACCTAGTGTGCTAATGGCCTTCATCCCTCATTGCAGGGGCTGGAATGGGGGAATAATGTTCCAAAGACCTCGTTATCCACCCTCGCTTCGCTTGGGCTGCTGGGCCGGTATCCACCGTTCCAGTCCCTGGAACGGGGATGAACGCCACAATATTCCCATTACCATAACACAAAATGCAAATGGAAATGGTGGAAAATCTTATTGAGTCTATGTACTTTACTGAGAAATGTAAAGTAGTTGGAGTCTATAAGTTTTTTTTTGCTTCTATTTTTTAGCTGTGAACGGTGGTTCCTAAAGGAACATTTCTTTAGTTGTTTTCAGATGTATATTTTTTTGGCAGGGGAGCTTAGAATGAAAGTTGGGGAGGGAAATGAGGGAAGAGGCACCAAACTTTAATATAGAGGGACAGGTGGACAGGAGAAAAAATGTTGCACGTGTGTTATTTCTAAGGTAGGGGCAGTGTTTCTCATGCTCCTCGATTAGAGCTTCAAAAGCACTTCAAAAGTGCTTCCCTCTGCAGAATGTTTTGTTGTAGTATGTACAGAGGACTGTTGTCTTTGAAAAAAATGGATCAAGAGCCTCTTTTGTTGCTTACAAGGTAGCTGATGGGATTTTGTGTCCCACAGAAGTAGGCTGTGCGGTTACAGTATTGGTTGAGGAAGATGAGGTGGAGGAAGACAGCCTCCTACTTGTTAAGAAAGGAACAACCTTTCTGAGAGCATTGCCGTTATTGGATTTGGTGTGGCAGCACATGGAGGTGGTCCCGTAGGACTACTGTCCACGGAGTCCGCGACTGAATACAAAGTTGCACTCAGTGCATTTTACTTTGGTAGCTTTGGCCTTTGGTACATTCCCAACAGTGGTAAAGAACTGCCACACCCATGATTCTCTCTGGGTGCTAGAGGTAGGCACTTTCTCTACCACATCTTCTTGGTCCTCTTCATTGTCTAGGAAGTACTGCACTTTTTTTGTTTGGAAGGTGCTCCAGCTCTTGGTGTTGGTGGCTGTTGGGGAGGAGGGATGGCATTAGCTGATGCCATTTTTAAGATGAATAGCAGTTTTGCTGAAATGTTTCCAAGTATGTACTGTGTACTAGATTGTTAATGGATACTGAGTAGGAATAGGTGTAGGAGCTGTGCAAGAGACATTTTGAAGTTGAACGTTCCTAGATCAGTAGAAAATGCAGTTCCGACTGTCTGCGAAGCACAGATCTTCTTGCCATGCATCATCATGCCGCGTGCCAGCGTATGGTCATGTCGCACTGTCCGGAAGGTGCGCAATGAAGTCAGATGTTCGTAGACGTCTGCGGATGCGAAATCTGTTGAAATAGTTGCAAAAAGTGTATAGAAGAGGTAAAAATGATGCTTGGTGGAAAATGGCAGAGTTTTAAGGTGACACTTTGTAAATTGGACACAAATATTGCTATATTGGTTAAGTATGATATTAGTAAGTTGTAAGAAAAAGCATGTACTGGTAAAAACCCATGAAATTCACTGAAAAAACTTTGTTAAAGGGACGTTATGGTTAAGTTGCACAAATACAAACCTATGAAATTCAATGAAAAAACTTTGTTAAAGGGACCTTATGGTTAAAAGTAAAACCGAAAAACCCCAGAAATTGACCAGTTATGGTAAGCTAAGCAACCATAACTCGCGCCACCACCGTGCACTGCTAAGACGAACACTGAGGACATCAAAGATGACATCACAAATGTCATTGTTGACCTCACATGTGAAATTAATTTTGATGAGTCCCTTCAAGGGGTTGAGTTTATATTGTTGGTAACAAGATGTCAGGGGTTATCAGGAGACCTATCATGAACTACTTAATCTATTAAAGAATGTACTCCTCTAAAATCATTGTATTGGAGTGTTGTTGTTAATACACAAACCTAATCATAGGCAATGACTGCAGCATGCACCATAAAAATACAATATTTCGGATAGTACAATAATGAATGCTACCTTATCAGAGCTTTGAGTAATGTTAAACATGTAATAACTAGCTATAAATTCAAGACTTACAACACCTGTGCTAGTACAAACAATACATCTGAAGAACCACAATGCATACTAATCAGAGGCACATACAGGGAAACTAAAGTAAGGAAGGAAGAAACTGCATCATCAGAAAATGTTAATAACATTAAACTTTATCTTCATGAATCCAAATGAATTGTGTGTTTGAGGCCTGCTCATTTCATGTGCACCATGAGCTGAGACCAAACCCTAAGGAAAGTACTTTAAGAACATATGACAAGGTTAACGTCTAGATATATAGCACCTTTTCAATTTTAATATTCTGACTGTCGGTGAACAAAACCACCTGGCCTATATATATTGGTGAACAAAAACAAGTGGTGAAGATATGTGATTCCATCTTTGATGTCCTGGGTGTTAGTCTTAGCAGTGCCTGGTGGTGGCGCAAGTTATGGTTGCTTAGCTTACCATAACTGGCAAATTTCTGCGGTATTTCGGTTTTACCTGTAACCATAACGTCCCTTTAACAAAGTTTTTTTTCATTGAATTTCAAAGGTTTTTATTAGTGTAACTTAACCATGACGTCCCTTTAACAAAGTTTTTTCATTTAATATATAATGTGTGATATATTGTTTTTATTTACCTTACCTGTGATAATGTTATGCTTGGTGTGTTCCGAGATGCCTACTAAATAATTGTATTTTCATATACTTACTTACTTGAATTATTGGTGGTGGTCTGTGTGGACTCATTGTAGCCCTAGACCACCCTAGCACTTTTTTGCTGAGACTAAACCTTGACTGCTCATTCACCTGCCTTGAATGCTGTGGCGAGTCAGAAGAAGCACAGACTTACTTTTTACATGTGTAATATTTTATTAAAGTAAAGCGATAAGGCCTATCTTTACCTATCCCTATGGGTGGTTCCTACCTATGTTATTAACTAAGGTGCTCGTCAGTCAGTCTTGAATGTTCAAAAGGAATATATCTGCTGTCCAAAACTAACCTTTTCTGACCTTTCCACTATGAAAACTAACTTTGGTCTGGAGAATGACTTCCTTCGCCTGAGGGGTACTTCTTGTATTAGTCTTTTTAGTATGTAATCCCCAAATAGTCTCTTGTGACTTCTTGGATCAAACTCTCAGTTCCATAATTGGGTTATTGGGCTTTCTCTCTTGGGTTTCTATTATTAGTTCTCCTATCTTGTCTGGGGTTCTCAGCGTAGCCTTGAAAGTTAACTGGGCTTTGTTGGGCTTTACTGATTCAATTGCCTACTGTTATGACTGACTCTGTCGTTGGGTTCAAACATAAAGGATACTCTGGATGCTGTCAGGTACTCTTCACTGTTACTTTAATTGGATATTTTCTGTTGCAATCAGATTACATCAGCGGAATCAGGATAAGAGCCCACTGGCTCCCACCAGGCAGGCTTACATCTTCCAACTGCCTCCTTTAGAACCTATTCATCTACAAACATTCCAACCCCACATTCCATACTCAGCCTACATTCCAAAGATGACATCAGTCCAAGCACCTCATACATACAGGAATGAAGACCAACCCTAACATCTACTTTATCTGATCTCATTCTCTAACCTCTTTTCCGTAACTTGCTTCCTCTTCAAGCTTATATTTATTATGTACAGGATGTCGTTACTTTCCCCTTTTCCCAAGGTATTTTATCCATTCTTCTCTTGTCTCATTATTTAGCTGCTCCACAGTTCTTTATCTAAAGTTACAACACTTGTTCTTGCTCTGTTTCAGACTTTCTATTGAAACGAGTTATCTGTATGCTATAATGATCAACTTGGTTTTCCTTGGCATCCCGTTCTCCCTGTTGCCTTCAGTAGGAGAAAGTCTTTGGCAGCCACCTTCCCTGGAGACACTATTTTCGGTTCATGGACCGCCCACTCCTTTTCTTCTTCGCCGATGCTCTACTTGTGGTGCCCTGCCTCTTGAGGGTGTCCCAGTCCTCTGTTGCATGACCGTACACCATGCAGCCTTCTCGTGCTGGTGATATTGGCGATGTTGCCTGGACCTGTGGTCCACCGCGGATTCCCATCTGTCGTCCTGCCACCATCTACTGAGCACCCGCCCTTCTGTTGTCTTGAGCTTCGGATTTACTAGAGCTCTGGCATACCGTATTGCAAAGTTAAGCGAGTTTGAAACGTGCAGGGTTCCGGGGTTTCCTTCTCTGCCAAGATTGACGTAGCTAGGGGCCTTCCCCAGCTGACATATGTGTTTTTCTCTCTCTCTTCTCTCTGAAGGTACATTTATCCACAAACTCATCTTTGTGGACTGGGCATGCTGATTTAAAGAGACATGACCTTTTTTTATTAGATAGCAGGATCTATTAAGAGTTTCTTCATCCCAGTTTTGATACTTCTGTTTCTGGAATTGTAGTTTTTTGTCCCAGTCTTGGCATTTCATTTTGTCTGGTATTGTAAAACACCCCATGTAGGCCATATTGGAACACCCTAGTGGGGTTTCCACAATCCTGATTGGTCAATCTACGGACTATACGAAATGGTATAGCCCACAGATTGATTATAGCCCGGTGTTTAATTGATCCTGGTTACCGACGCCCATTAAACACTTACCGCCTTGCATTCAATGAAAGTGTTTGTCTTCATGAATGTCCCATTCCGGAACTAGTTGCTGGGGAAAAGTGAACGCCAAAAATACTTTTGTTTTCATCAGTGCGAGCGTGACTGACGTAGCCCCTTCACGCAAAGGTAAGGAAATGAAAGCTTAATGTTTAAGCTCTGGCAATCATTTATGTGACACATTGCTGTGTGAGCAGACCTAACATAGCTCAGCGCCCCTTCACGAAAGTTTACTAAATGAAAGCTTTCTTTTAAACTCCCGTAACACTATCTGCCGCATTGTTGTCCGAGCATATATAAAGTGTCCTCTCAACAAAACTAAAGGAAACCTTTCTTTTCGGCTCCACATAGTGCAATACAAGCGCTGCAAACGAGGAAACAAACACCTACAAACCAAAGTAAGCAATCATTACGTAGTGCCCACCTACTGAATGTTAATTATACACTCGTTTTTGTGATATAAATGGTTCTATTTTATATTTACATTTAAAACAACTAACTTTGTCCCTGCATTGCTCTACCTTATTAAAAGCTACTCACACATGCAGTTGCTTTCCATAATTAAACACTCCACCCCAATGGTAATTACCTCCCACTGCCCTATAAAAAAAGCATCAACCAAAATAACACCTGTAGAGTAGCAGCATTCACTTGATACTCCTATCTGTGTGTACGTTTACTACAATGACCGAAACTAAAATAAATATTTTTCTTTAAAAAACTACCCTTTCCACGCTCTAACACATTTCCCAAGAATAAAAATTAATTTCGGAGGCATTCATCAGTCTATCTTTTTTTCAAATTTAATTAAACACTGAGGGTGTTCTAATAGCTTTATAGACCTGCAGCTCCAGCAGTACTGGGCCTTATGATCCCTCATACCGCGATATAAACCCTTGCTTTGCTCAGGCCAACTCTGTCTTCAGGGCCTGTAATGCCCAGTACGGCCCTCGCTGTAGGTATATAAAGCTATAGTATGCACCACTTGAGGGACAGAAATGGGAGTCATTGTCCCCTAGGGGAGTCTCTCCCGGTCTCTTCTGGTAATGTCCAACTTGCCTCTACCCCTCGGAATGGTTTTGTAGAGCGGTCTTACCTCCCTAGCCTCACATGGGGGGTGGGGAGACTCCCCCTTGGGGAAAAGGGACGAATTCCTCACTTCGTCACACTGCTCATCCACCTTCCTTGTTTTCTCATCCTCCCACCTACCTTCATTGGGTTTAGGCTAATCTCTCAGTTTCTTCCCTGTTAACCATAAATAGTGTGTCCTCCGAAGATCCTCCACTCGGGGGCAGATTTCAAAATTCCATCTGAACACTGTCCTAACACTAAAATGACGCGCCTGGTTTTCCTTTGGGACTTCACCACACCAGGTAAGAGGGTTTAGCAGGCCCCTGAAAATACTGTGCAGTCTTAGTGTTCATGCCATTAGCTGAATAATTCTGATTGTCCGGAATACAGATCTGCATCCAATAATCGCCACAAGAAAACCACAAAAGCTAATGCTTGATTAGGAAAACAGGCTAATGTGTGGGTGAAACATGCAGAATGCCTCTTTAAGCATTCTTTTTACTTTATTTGCCAACACGAGAATAAGCCTGTAGGTGTGCCACTGCAGTTTTATTTTAGATTTTATTTATTTAAATAAGACCTTTGATGCAAAAGCAGAAATGTCTATATTGTTTTTTAATTTTTATTTACAGGAATGGAAGATGCCTCTTGTGAAAGAACTGAATTCTTGAGTAACTATTTATCGAATGTGGACGATATCTATTTGGTGCCTGGGTGCTTGGGACGAATTCGTCCAAGAAATAGTAACAACGCCAAATGTAAGTTGATTTTCAACACATTGTTGCTAAGCTGATGCATGAAAGGAGGAGAAATTACTTACCAGTAATGTTGTTTGTATGGATTCTTCTCCCACAGATTCCTCATCTCGATAGATCGTGATCCAGCGTCAGCTGCTCACAAATAATGTAGACTAGGGGCGTAATGCTGCCCGATATCGTCGATGACGACGCCCTCGTATACGGCCACACTCTTCCTCAATTGGGTGTGACTTCAGTTATCGTATAAAAGGATGCACTAGGCCCCCATAACTCAGTTCCCCACTTTTCCCCCCTGTGCTCCACGAGATGAAACCTGAAGAACAATGGCAGCATAGGCATCCAACTACCGCTGCCCAAAACGTTGCACTCTGCTCCACATGTCAACGCACACAGAAACTCGACAGCAGAATGCGATTACGACTATGGACTTCCAAGTGGGGTAGGCTGGGAGGTGATGAAGAATCTGTGGAAGAAGAATCCATAGAAAGAACATTACTGTTAAGTAATTTCTCCTTAAATGGATTGCATACTCCCACAGATTCCTCATCTTCATATACTCCCAAAGCATGAGCTATGCTGGAGGAAGGTTGGAAGTTGAACCAAGAAGCTCTGCCGTTGCACGGGCCAAGTCTAAGCTGTAATGCTTGGAAAACTTGTGCAGCGAGGACCACGTTGCTGCATGACAAATATCCCTGACCAGCACTCCCCTCTGAGGAAGCCGCAACACCTCTAGTAGAGTGAGCCCTAAGCCCTGCTGGGTCCTCCTTGCCTGCGGACTGATAACATTCCGAAATGGACAGCACTATCCACATCGAGATAGTTTGCTTTGTGACTGCACGTCCCAACTTGTTTTGTGAAATCGCGACAAACTGGTTCTCCTTCCCTAAGGAGCCCGTTCTGGCTAGGTAGAAACTCAGTGCCCTCTCCTCGTCCTTAGAAGGATGGGGTGGAGGGTAACATTCTGGGAGGTCTAAACTCTGGCCCAGGTGGCATTTAGACACCACCTATGGCATAAAGCCAAGCCAAACCTTCTGGGAGACATTCTCGTTAAACAACAAAAAGGGAGTTTTATTAGAGAGTGCCTGCAATTCTCTGACCCTTCTAGCGTATGTGATTTCCACTAAAAAGAATACAACGTCTCAAATGGAGCCGCCATAAGAAAAGTCAGGACTAGATTCAGATCCCAGCCTGGGACCACAAAAACCAAAGGAGGGAAGAAATTAACAAGACACTTCCAAAACTGTGCCACCACAAGAATCGTAAAGAAGGAACCCTGGTCTGGCAGCGTCAAAAAAATTGACAAGAGCAGCCAGCCTTTCACCGTGACCACTTGCAGACCCTATTTGGCTAGGGCAAAAAAAAAACTCCCATCACTGATGAAATAGGGCACGACGTGGGGGGGGGGTCACAAACTTTCTCCATCTGCATGCATACAGGGAACTAGTGGAAGGTCTCCGGGCAGCGACAGCACCTCTAGTACATCCTCATCGTGGCCCAAGTCTTCGTAGCTCAGCCTCTCAAGAACCACACATGCAAGCTAAGAGGGCCCTAGCACATTGCCCCCCAACTGAGACAAGAGGTTTGGCCTCCGACAAAGCCGAGAGGTGGGCATACAGCCAGTTCCAGGAGATCGGGTTCCATGTCCTCTTTACCCAGTCGCGGGTGATGATCAGCTGAGCCCAAAATCTCTGCAACCTTCTTTGAGAGGTCAGAAATGAGTCAGACACAGGTATTCATATCGTCAAGTAAAGACATTTATTAAAGCAAAATCGGTTGGGAAACTGACTAACTGGCCCTATTATAAGAGGCATTTCTGTACCTAAAAATCTAGATTAAGTATCAGTCTGTCAGGAAGTCCGCAACTGAAAAGCCTTCCTAGTGTCCAAAACGTCCTATCTTGACCATCACACTAAAACAAAACAAAGGGTGCAAGGAAATGTATTTTTCTTGATGTTAGCAAAAGTGTTGCAAAAACAAAATGTAATAATGACCCCAATAAAAAGGTTTCTAGAAGTTAGATACCCTTAGTTCTAGGGGGTGGTTCCCTTCCCCTGGTTTCTCTATTGGGATGGCAAAAGTCCCACTTTAATTAGTCAGTTCCTTTGTTTCTTCACTGGGCTCTGTGATGAATCCTCAGACTCCCTGCCTAAAGTCTCCTCCCAATTGGCATGGGGAAGGCAGCTGCAAACTGATCCTAACCCGGTGGTATTAGCTGGGACGATCACCTGGGAGGAGAAGGGCCAGAGCGGAGGGAGATGACTCTGTTGGGATAAACGCAGAATGTGGCTTCTGCAGAAGGGGAGATTTATGATGCTATAATGTTTAATGGCTTGCTGTCAGAGTAAGGCTTCTCTTCTTAATCCTACCCTCTTTGTTGGTAGTGAAAATCATTATGATCAACATGAGAAGAAAATGTATGGAAAGTAAAGCATTGAAGCCTTGACTTCCAATAAAATTAATTGTCCCTTAAATCTGGACTAATCAATCCATCTCGAATCCCTTGCTAAAGGTGTGCTTACTAAAAAGGAAGACTATTTGTGAAACAAAAAGAATGCAGAACATTGGGGACTTCAAGTGCCACAATGCCTTAAATAGTGGGACGAGGAAGACTGACTCAGTGCCACAAAACTGCAGGGTGCAGTCAATCATTGATTTAATGACCCACACCTGTGTGGGACTTTTAGGTATTCAAGACCCCCTCAGGCACAGGCCATAGAAAGTAGTGGAGGTGGAGCAGCAGTGGGAGTTGTGAGCAGCAGTTGAAGAAACAGTTGCACGCCGGAACGGTTGCTGTTGTGCAAGAGGAGTTCAGTCCTGAGAGGGTCTTCAGGGTGGAAACTCAGAACTGCAGAGGTCGCACGGTGGTAAGCAGTAGACTCTCGGAACGTCCCGTGAGAGAGAGAGACTCTCTTCATTGTTTGCCTTGTTCTGTTGGCTGGCTAGCACCAGAGTGAGAGAGGAGCAAGGCAGGCTCCTTTCCCGAGCGGCGCAACCGCAGGAAGATGACTGAGGCTGGCAGGAGTTCAGAAGTTCAGAAAAGAAGCAGAGGCAGCATTTTGCACGGGCTCGTGTGAAGAAACCGGTGAGTCTGCCTGTAGGAAACCCCGGAACGCCCCGTAAACGAACTAACTGCTAATGATCATTTTGAATGCTGAACTAATGAAAGAAGGTTGTCTGCGATATATATACACACTTTAAAGGAAAGCAAGTTTACTAACATTATTGACAGAACGAAAAGGGAGTAATATTGCGACAATATAAAATACTGAATTGCCCAAATAAAGAGGGGACAACATTGAAGTATGCCCATAACAACCATTACCAAAGTAAAGAGGGGGCAATACTTTGGAAAACATATAGCCCGCATTGTCAATATAATCAGAGAATGCAGAGGAATGGTAACCATTGTTCCCAAAGTGAGGAAGAGGCAAAAGGTCTGCCACCCACCAACAACCAACTAAGCTAAAGACAGACGAGGGCGATAAAGAAACATTCTAAGAAGTTGTTTGATGTGGAAGTAGAAGATAGAGTGGCAGGAGAGAAATATTCCTGCAATTTTGCTTGGGACATTCAGGGAAAATCCCAAACTCCTTAGGTACGCCGATCTGCACAAGACCATGGAGGTGCTCATAGTATGACCCATACCATCAGCTGTGTCCAAACCTGCTTGGATAGCTTGGCAGGCCATTTCTTTTTCGTCTGACACTATGGCCAGGAAACTAGCTTTTGACTTCCCCTTCAGGGAGGTGGTCTGCTGCCTCTCAAAAAGTACTCTAGAGTATGTGAGAAAACTTGAAGGCACACAAGGCATTTGCTGCCTTGAGGGCCATACTCCCCGAGGCAAAGACCTTTTTTGCCAATGCATATACCTTCTTTGACTGTTGGTGGGAAGGTTTGACTTTTAGGGCCTGACGTAAAAGTCGTGGCCTGAACCCCTAACCCCTCTGGGTTCCGGTGGGATGTCTGGAACGGCAGGTCACTTCTCGTCGGCTTATACTTTGAGTTCCGTGTTGACTGCTGGTGTCGAGCACGGACATTGCCACAAGGCGATGACTTGATCGGCTATAGCCACATTGAATGGCAATGTCCGTTCCGTTTGAGCCCCACAGTCGAAGATGTTGTTAAGGTCGTACTGTGAAACTGGCTTCGACAGAGAGATGAGCCCCAAGGCCTCAACCGCCTTCTCGGCTGGCTTGCGGTACTGAAAATTAGGGTGCGTTTACAGGTTAAGCTGATGAAATTCTAGGTCCGGAGATGTTGTGCTCACTGGCAACTTGGAGGCCCTCCACCAGTTGATGCAACCTTGCCTGATCCGCCATGAAATTGGGCAACGGATCCAAGGCTGAATTCCCTCACCCCCCACATTGGTGCCAACCCAAATGGAATCTGGTCTCTCCCCCCCGCCCAAGCCCCACCCTCCTCGTCAAATGTCGACCACATTGAATCTAAGAAGATGGAACAGGTGTCCTGCACAAAACTTTGGTGCAGGAGGAGGTTTCTCCTTCAGGGTCTCGTTTGAGGGTGTTTGACCAACGTTGACATCCTTTGTGCCAGATGGATGTGAGAAACCTGAAGGCACTCTCTCAACCATCTCCAGGGATCTTCTGCTCAGGTGGCCAGGGAAGGGCGATCACTTTTCTATCCTGACCCTGGGGGCGGACAAGCGAGGGAGGATCACCTGGGTAGAGGGTCCTTGGGGATTGGGGAGAGGGTCCTGGACGGCGAGACATGATATCCTACCTTACCGAATACGGACTTACCCTCCCTTCCCTCAGCCTTCATGGGCTACTTCCATTCATGCCCTATTTTTCCCTGTGAGCACCCACCAAGTACTGAGAAGTGGAAGAAGCAACTAGGAGTAATGCATGCTTCCTTTTACAAACACCACTCTAGTACTGGGACGAAAAAAGGGGGTATGAAGGCATCAAATACTGAATGTCGGGCATGTCCTATTGATTGGGTTCATTATGGTCAGGTAAGACAAGTCAACGACTCACACCTGAGGCCCTTTAATAGGGCTCAAGTGTATAAAGGGAGGAGACCCAAGCAAGCATGATGTGGAGAACCGCTATGGTGGAACGATACCAGGAGGTTTGAAAGCCAGCAAGGATCCATCCGGGAGGACCTGCAAGACCCAGAGCGAGCATGTCCGCATGGTGGTTGCAGGACCGGGAGCCGATGAATCAGAAGGCGGGCAGCTGGTGCTGCCAAACATCTGAAAAGCAGAAAGGACGCAGTCCACATCCATTTAGGACGCCAACGTGTGCAGAGAAGTGGCCAGCGAGTAAGCGGAGCACAGGCAGGCTGCTTCCAGGCTACAGAGAAGGTGAGCGGGAGCAGCAGGAACCACTGCTTTGGAGACGCAAAGAGCTGCTGAGTGTCGGAAGACCAGAGAGCTCCCAGTGGACTGCAGGCAGGTAGCTGCCCATGAACCTAAATGAATATGAACTATATTGAATACCGAACTGAATGGAAATTGCGGTTTGAATGAAACCACGTTATATTGAATACCAAACTGAATGGAAAGTGCTATTTGAATTAGATCACAACATATTCAATACCAAACCAACATTTGAAGTTAAACCGAAATATTGAATGTCGGACTATAAGTAAGGAGCACTCTGAGCAAAATGAAAGCATATGGAAAATTGAACAATCACTTGAATATTCTAACCATCAATGTGAGAGAGAACCCGAAGTCTATGGTAAAGAAAAAGACTGATGCAGAAGAGTGTTACACTAACCAAAGAGAATCCAAATGAGGGAAGTCCAGAAGCCCGAGGCAGAAGAGCCTGTGAAGAGGCCAAACAAGGCCAAGAGAATATCTGGTTGCGTGACCTGTAATGGGTGGACTGTACAGTCTGACAACTGCACCTACACCAGGGACCCCTAAATGGTGACAAGCAAAAGACCTTGTGAATAAACCACAGAGAACTGTGAATTGAATGCTAAATAAAGCCAGATGGTGGGTCAAGAGGACCTATTGTTTTCTTGTATTGAACATTTGAAATCTGTATTATCTTGGGGAAGGAAACCCTGAGAGTCGAAGAAACTGAGAAACGCAGTCTTGGGGGAAGGGAACCTCAAGACCTCCTTTTTGTGTGAACTGTGCTATATTGAACTTGGGGAAGGGAACCTCAAGACCTCCTTTTTGTGTGAACTGTGCTATATTGAACTTGGGGAAGGGAACCTCAAGACCTCCTTTTTGTGTGAACTGTGCTATATTGAACTTGGGGAAGGGAACCTCAAGACCTCCTTTTTGTGTGAACTGTGCTATATTGAACTTGGGGAAGGGAACCTCAAGACCTGACTTGTTGCGGCAAGCAACTATTGGAACTGTATCAAACTTGGGATAGGGAGACGAAGAAGAGCTTAAGCTGAGAGCAGCTGAGACTTTACTTTTGAACACTATTTTTGTTGGTTAAGAAGAACTCCACACCATGTTTATTTCTAGATGTGAGGGCAAGCATAGGTTTTGACACAGACGTTTGATTTGGACTTACAGACACAGACTTCACTTAGTTTTATTTAGTCAGTAGAAATCCCTACCTTAGTTACAGGGCAAGTTGGGCCTTACACCATCCTGACATTGAAATAAAACATTCTTTGAAACTTGAGTTTTGTTGTCTGTCATCTTTCTTGATACCGGAAGAAGGTGAACCAGCCGAGTCATTCTCTAAGACTTGGCGCATTTCAGACCTAAAATCCTCACACTCCTCTATAGACGCACCCTTCGCAGGGTACGACTTATCTTTATTGTCCAACGAGTCAGAATCGTGTCTGCGTTTTGTCGTGAGATGACAGAGGAGTGGTGCTCCGGGAGCACTGCTTCAAATTATTATTATTATTCTTTATTTTATTTTTTATGGCGACAAACCTCACAATGTTTTTTGACCATTGGATCATCAGTAGCATACTCTGATGAACGCGTGATTTATGGTTGGAGCAGCTTTGCCGAGCATTCAGTCACTGTTTTCGGGTTAATGTAAAACCGCATTGCTCCTTGTCATGCCCTCCTCCAAGACACCACACACATATATATAGTGTGCTGGTTCGTGAGGGAAATCTTGTATTTCAGTCCTTTTAACGTTTGAAACCGGATGGTTTAGGCCCCCACGGACTGACAGTTATTCGATGAGATGGAAAACAAGTGTGATCTGAATAGTGCACTGAGAGCGCAGAAAAAAGGAACTGAAGCATGGGGGCGTAGTGCACCCTTTTATGCGATGCCAGAAGTCACGTCTAAATCGAGGAATGGCGTGGCCATATACAAGGGAGTCGTCGATATTGAGCGGATTTCGCCCCGTCTCGAAATATTTTTCAAGCAGCCGACGCTGGATAGCTTTCTATCAAGAGGAGTAATCTGTGGGAGAATCCAATCCATTGAAATGTATTTTGTAGTTAAACTTTTTGAATGTGTGAGACTATGGTGGAATCCTAGAGCATGTCTATCTTGTATAAGCTGCAGATACATTAGGTCAGTTATGATTTTTAGAAAAGGGACCTATTTAAAACCTGAATCACTGCTGCAAATCCTTCACTCTTCAGTCATATTCATGCCTCTCTAGTACATCATCTCTGGCACATAACTTTTTTCAGTGCCTTCAACCTTACGTCTGCTTTTTATTAAAAATCACTGCAGGAGTGTGTGTTGTTTCAAATGGAGTTGGACTTGACCACTCTTAAGAGGAGTCGAGATGGATTTTCAGAATCATCCATGTGGACCGATTCAGAGAGGCCACCCTCTTCCAGTGAACAGAGAAAGACACCGTCTAGCCCAACTCTTTCAAGTTATTGTGACTGATCAGTAGGGTTGAGACTTGGGAGAGTGGTGAAAGTTCAGCTAAGCGCACACCGAGCACTCACCATTCAGGCAGAATGTGTTAAATATAACTATTTATTTTAGGCCGTGGACTAACTCTTAGCAATTCAAAACCACAGGTAACTATCACACTAAACATCCACTACTATATACACATTCACTTTTGGGGTGCTTAGGATACAGAGCACCAACACTTTACTTTTGAAGACAGTTAAAACAATCTCAGCAACTGTAGTGTAACAAAGCAAACGACTAAAGTACAAAGTAAGTAATAACCAGGTAAGTAAAGAAAACTAATATACAGAAAGGAAAGTGGTTGAAAACACCATTCACAGCCTTACACAGATAAGCAATTCCAGTTTAAAAGTCATTCCCTATCTAAAAAAGATGGGGCATATCACCCACTAGTCACATGTCCCAATACAGTTCTTTTCAGAAGGCTAGAAGTATTTAAAGGAATCTGAGCAAGTGTTGGCAATGCCAACACAGATGTAAGTATCTCAGGGTTGTAGAACAAATAAAGTAACCTTCATAGGAGACCCTCTCCCAATCCCATGACCATAGCTAATCCTAGTGGAGGATCCTTAACCAGCACTCGAAGGGAGAGGTAGGGCAAGGACTTTATGCCCGTTAAACCCTGTACTCCGATTCACTCGTGGACCATTTTAGAAAGATCGGAAATCACTGGGCCTCTGTGCTCACTGTCTTAGTTCTGTTGGAGGAGTTCTCTGGTGCAGAGGTAACCTTCGGTGTCTGGATTTGGTTCAGGCAGATCCGTGCTCCCATCTTCTGGCGAGATGGTTCCTGGCACTGGACAGCTGGATAATCCTGGCTGGATATAAATGGTTCTCCACATTGTTGAAGTCTTTGGAGGACCCTACAACATGATGCAGCCAGAGAGCAACAATGGCCACTTCTAAGAAATGGCGGAAGTCAACCCTCATAGTGGAAACAAAGGACCAGCTTCTTTGTTTCCACTATAAAATTTCTAGGCAAATGTTGTCACACTGACTATAAAACACACATATATATTCAGAGAAAAAACCTTTGTTAAAGAGACATGAAGGTTAAGATTCAATGCAACAAAACAACTGAAATTACGCAACCATTTCAAGCAAAGCCACCTTAACTACATGCCCCCTGTTGCACGGTGAATGACCACAGTAATGACTTCACTTAGGAATTCAGACCTATTGCATGACTTTACTGATAAAAGCACTCACTAGATTGATTACGTTTTCAGCTGTGAGAGCTAGGTTCTGTTAGATGAAATATATGTACATATTGACAATGTACATTTTATTCTGTTCTTATGTCTTTAAATGTTGTGTATAGTCCAGGATTTCCCATTTTTATTGTAATTATTTTTTTATTGTAAACCTGTGTTTCCTTTTGTAAGGTGATCTGTTAGATTGGAATAAAAAACTCATAATTAATTTACACAAGAAATAACTGAAAAAAATACAAATCCAACTACATGTCCAAAATATAATCTTCCATTCCTAATCTTCATGTGTTTTCTATATGTGTAATTATGAAGTATAAATGTATTTTATTTTATATTATGCATACTTAGAATTCTTATATTCTAAACTGTGACAATGTAGAAGGGCATGTACTTTGTTTCTAATGGATTCCTTCCTTCCACGGATTCCTCATCTATGATCCTATTCACAGTGCAGCTGCTCTTTGGTAACATTTCCGCTGCCAAGTGGCGCAGAGTGGCTCTCCGTCAGCTCTGTCCGACTTCTTGACACTCCCCACGCCGCACATGACGTCGGGGCCAGTATATATTGAGGCACTGCGCTCAGTGACCTAATTTCCTTTTTGCACACTTTGTTCTCTGCAGGGACACGTTCTTAGAGTTTTTAAAATTTGTCGTCTCCCTGCCCAACCCTGTTAAAGCCTCAGGGTTCAATCCGTGTGCAGACTGCAGGCAGCAGATGTTTTGGATTTGCAGCAAATTTGTTTGTATTGCTCAGGCAAGGAACACACACCCAGAATGATGTGGGTAGTGTCAGTTCATACACCCGAAGACCCTATGGTAACAGGCAGAAAAACATAATACTTTGGTCCATAAGGCGAAGGGTGATGTTGCATAGTCTCGTTCAAGGTCGGGTGGACCATCTGTCTGAGGAGAGCCCCCCTCTGCTTAAGGTAAAGTAGAAGAAAAAGAAGCATGGCAAGAGATTCTGCTTTCGTAGTGGATCCTTGCACCGTCATTCTTCCACCAGGTCACTGATCCAGAGGTTCTCCTGAGCCAGATAAGGTACCTTTCCCACCCAATCCTCCACCTTGGAGGAGGAATGGGAACGATTTAGCCGAAAGATGTTTGACATCTTTGCCAATCCACTGGCAGATTTCTGCTCGGCAGCTTTGGTCTCGGAGCCTTCAGCTCTGGCAACAGCGACTTTGTCTTTGGTCCTGGTGCTCGCTGTGTTCTGCTCCACATGCCTATGTATTCAGGCCTGGCCAAAAAGAGGGAAGAACATCTCCTCTGCCCAACTTCGCCTTCGGACGTAGCGATCTTGGCGCCGGTCTGGTCTGCGTGTGCTGTAGAACCTCAGGAGAATGCTCCTCTTCCGTTCAACCATGTATGTCAAAGATGTAATATCTATGATGAGGAGGGGGGCCAGGTTCCCTTTGGGTTTTAACCCCTTGTATCTAGGTAGTAGAGGGACTTCCTCTGAGGAATTCTACAAAGATGGGGAGGACGCCCAGGGACAGGCCTCAGACCTTCAAGAAGCCAGCAGCCTAGACACCTCCCCTGAGCTGTGTCGTTCCCCCAGCCCTTATCCCGGTAGGCCTCTGCCTCTTTTCAGTGGTTGATGGCAAATGTTGCTGATATCCTGGGGCTTAGTCCAGACTGAAAAAATTCATTTTGAATGAATGAACATTCTGGACGAGGGTACTAGGAAGTAAACACTACTTCCCTTCAATGCGGCAGTAGAGGCTGCCATAATGCAAGTATGGGAGAAGCCGGCTTCGACTTCAGCAGTTGACATGGAATTCTGACCAGGCTTTTCTCTCCGCTCATGCCTCTCAAGAGCGCCTGGTGGGCAGGCCGCGACAGCCAATGTGAGGTTGTCCACATTCTCCTCTCTTCCACCTGACAGGGAAAGTAAGACTGGTCCCTTGGCAAAGAAAGTGTTTGCGTCTGGCAGCCTGGCCCTTCGCAACGTGAACGCTTCTTGCACCCTATTGAAATTCTCTTTTGGCCTATGGTCTGCTGTAGTGAATGGGGCTGAGCATACCCCTGAGGGAGAGATGGAGCAGCTTCCCACCAGATTTTGGAATCTGGGTTGGACACAGCTGACTGCATGGGCATATACATAGCCACACGTGGTGCTCAGGCACCACTTGTGGATGTGGGCATCTGATTTCCAGGGTAAGCTGCTGGACATGCCCTCTGATGTCCAAATTCTCTTTGTGGTGAAAGCAAATGATGCCCTCTTCAGCCATCCAAGACCACGGAGAAGTTGTTGGGCCTAGCCGTGCAGCAGACCTCTGCATCATTGGCAGAAGACTGTGGGTTTCAGCTCTCTGGCTCCTACGCCCGAGGAGTCGTGGCCAGGCTGCCCAGGAAAGACTGCAGGGCAGACTGTTCCCAGTCGGTATACGTACCCCAAGAGGAAGAGGAGGAGCGGCAACAGCCCCCATCCCTTGAGCACCTCAAGGGGCCAAACCTCTGTGAGATTTTCTGCCACAGTTCCCCTGTGGGTGGGAGACATCCTGTTCTGCACGAAATGAGTCAAGACCACGTCCGATGCTTGTGTCTTGCAGGTCATTCGTCCTTGTTACGGGTCTCCCTTTCGTGCAGAGTCTGCAGGACCACGGCCCTTTCACCACTACCTTGCAACTGGATCCCATTGTCTTGGAGGTGGTCAGTCAGCTTCTGTAGAAGAGTACAACAGAACTGGTATCACAGCTAGAACGAGGCATGGGGGGTGGTACTCCACCTATTTTCTGGTGCCTAATAAGGGCGGAGGCTTAGTTCCCTTTTTGGATCTGATGCTGTTGAATTATTTCCTGTGCAAGGACAAGTTCAAAATGCTTCCACTAGCTCAGATCCTGCAAGCCCTCGATCTGCAGGACTGGTTGGTATCACTGGACATTTAGGGTGCCTACTTCATGCCTTTCCCTGCTCTGACAACTGGCTCATCTGAGCCCGCTCCCCAGATCAAGTGTCAGAGCATCGTCTCTGCACATGCACTCTATTGCACAGTCTGCGCCTTTCCCAGAGTTGCAAAAAGTCTCAGGTTTCACGGTCTCAGTCTCTCCGATTTATTAATGCAGTCTTGAACACTTGCATTCCAGCCCAGTGTCCGAGTGGCAAGCATTGTTCAGATGGTCAATGCCGTCTGTTGAGATGGATTTCTAGAATGTGGCCTGGTAGACCTATTTTAGGAGGCCGCTGCAGTTATGGTGCACAGGGAGCTATGAGTTTAGCTAAAACCCAATAAAGGTAGCAATTGAGAGCAGTCAGGGCCTAATCTCAGGGGAGGGAGAGTGAGTAGGGTCAATGGCCCTCCACGAGTCCGCACAGATTAGCACACAATTTTAGACAGTCCGTTATAAAGAGTTTTAGCCCATTCAAACACACTGAAAAATGATGCAATCACCATTAGATTAGCTTAATAGACATCAGCAAATAACGTATCAAGCAAAGCAGGGAAGGACTGTAAATTGCATTAAAAGGATGGTAATTCGTCACAAGTTCAATATTATAACTTTAGAAGCCCAGACTCTAAGGGGGCGCAATTGAGCAGCTAAGAGGAATGGCTGCCTAGCTTTAGAGCTCCGCACCCCTGCGCAATATCTAGAGCAGGCTTTATATGAGCCTATAGCGTGAAAGGAATGTATGGCTCGACTTGTGAGGCTCTGGGAAAGACCCGGTCCAAGGTGCTTGTCCCTGGCAGCCTGGGATGCTGTGTTATAGCTGGCTATTGTTGCAACCGGCTCGCTTGTGAAACTGATGTTATATGCGGCCTGGCCTATACCCGGAGATCCCGCACTGCGGGTGTGGCAACATCCATCCAGCGGACCTGCGCTGGTGCAGCCGACGGACATCGGTGGCACACCGGCCCCCCGCAGGGTCATATCCTTTCTTCAGCCAGGACCCCCCGATCGGAGGGACCCTCAAGAATCTACTGGCTCCTCCCCCAGACCTAGGAGTGGCGGCCCTGCGCAGGAGGAGCAGCGGCCGTCTCCAGTCGCTGCTGTGTCCCTGTAGTGAGGGAGCTCAAGCTTTGCAGCGGCTTGTCGCGGGCGGTGATCTGCATGATAGATAGTGGAAACCGTAGCTTCAAAGGGCCTGCCCGGGCTGCGGGCAGTGACTGAAGCCACAGTGGAGGTGCTGGTGTAAGACCCACACCGCCGTAATCTGAGGTCAGCAACTCCTCTTCCTCCCCAACTATGGATCTATGGACCCATAGCCCCAAGTCAACTACACCAACACTGTGACCACTGCATCTGGGGAGCCCCGACTGAATCTCCCCACGCCCCTGAACACCAGCACTCCCACTGATACACAGTACTAACCAGAGGATAGGGAGGTTCCCTCCAAGGCTAGAATACTTTCTGGGCCCTCGAGTCCAATGAACTTCCCCTGGAGCGGATGCACCCACATGGGGAGAACTTCAACCTCAACCCCTTATCTCACCCTGTCAGCTGATCCATTGTTCATTCCGCAGGACTGTGCCACCAAAATCAGTGTCCTGATAGCCAGAGCGCTGTGGAAGCTAGACAACCCCAGAACATCATTCCCTCCTGGATGATTGTGCCTACGCCACATAGAGCGCAGGCAGAAGTTACTACGCTGTGAGCTACGCACAAGGGATTATCTGCCCATGTGTCTGGGAGACACCCTGTAACCGCCTGTTGCAGGTGGATAACTCCCTTCCTGTCAGAGTGGAGAACTAGCTTCCCCCAATTTACAGAGTGACCTTGGACCCGCTTATACTTGCTGCAGGATCCCTGGTATAAGATCCCAGAATCCCATCATGTCCATAGGATCAGGCTGGGGGGAGGGAAAAGTCCAGAGCCATGGATAAATATGCGAGGTCAACACCCAGGGGCGAACAGGCGCAATCCTGTCAAGCTTCAGGGGAAACGGGCATACCAGCCACAGGGCCCGCTCCTATGCCGGATCTGACTAGCATGATCGAAGCCATGGCGAAGCAATTTGTTGCCGTACCTGAGAAGGTAGACTATATGACTGCAAATGTGGCATACATGCGTTCTCAACTGGCTCAAGAGGGAGCTCGAATTACAGAGGCGGAAACCAGAACAGCGGCGACTGAGGACAATATGCATGTGCTTCAGGAGATTGTAGCTACCCTCAGCAGAGATATGAAATACGTTAAAAACAAATGCGACGACGTAGCGCCCTGCTCCCGAAGGAACAATATCCGAATAGTCAGGGTTCCTGAGGATGCCCTTAACGGGAACATGGAACTGGCGGTTGAAAACTTGCTTAATGACCTCCTGGGGTGTGCAGTATTGTCCCCCTTCTTTATTGTGGAAACGGGCCCACCAAGCTTTGGCAACCAGGCCCAAACCAGGCGACTTCACGAGGCCCATCATCACGAAGATACTGAGTAATCGCAACAGAGATAAACTGCTTCGATTAGCCCGAGAGAAGAAGGAACACAGACTGAGCTCCCAAATCATCCGTATTTTCCCTGACTTCATCCCGGTGCAACTGGAGCGTAGTTCATTAATAGGTATAAAGAAAATGCTCTGAGCATAACCTTCAGTATGCTATGCTTTTCCCAGCCTAACGCTCCAGTTCCAGGGCAAATTCTACTTGTTCACCGTCCTGAGTGAAGCAGTGAAGTTTATTGAAGCTCAGATCCCCTTGGACAATCCTGTAGCTGATCCAGCTGAAGGAAATATGCCTGATTGAGTGGTTTTATATCCTAACATCACGACCTTGGATCCTAGGCTTACCACGTGTTGATAGCAGTGAAAACTACTAAATGTATGCCTCTCTACTTTGTGAGGGATGTTGCATCCCTAGTACAACGTTTAATGCCGAGCGGCAACGGCGTACCCCATTGCAGTTGCTTTGTGTGTTGATGGTAATACATCCCCCCGAACCTGGTTGGAACAGGAGGGCAGTTGGGGCAGTTGGGGGAGGGGGGAGAGGGGAGGTTGGGAGGGCAGGGGACTTACACTGCATGGTTGGGGGAAGACGTGTAGCAGGGGATGGGTGTCGGGGCCTGGCCACTAAGAGGCAGCCCATAAAGAAGTGTGGAAACTGTTAAAAGATTGGCAATTGAGTACTTGGAGGGTTTGGTCTCACGTTACATAACATTTTGGTCCTTAAGTCAACACAGTGTATATACATCGAGGTAATACTCTGGTTATGGCCCAACAGCTGAAAATACTGTCTTGGAATGTCTGTGGCCTGGTGAATTGTATTAAAAAGCGCAAGATGTCGTCATATCCACATAGACATAGTGCCAATGTGATATTCATGCAAGAAACCCAAAAGCGTATGCCGCAATATGGCCCCTGCGAGGGGGAGGAATAAATAATCTCCTATTCCTCGCAGTCCAGAGGGGTCTTGACACTTATACATAGGACCCTAAAATGTGTGGGGGAAAAAAGTACACATTGACCCTGAAGAGAGGTATGTGGTAATCCATTGTATACTTGAAGGTACCGAGCTGTTAATCGTAAACACATATTGTCCTAACATCGATACCCTGAGTGTTTTATCTTATTGGTGTGCTTTTGTTTAGGTACTGTGGAATACCTGTGCTATGGGAGAAGACATGAATTTGATTCTAGACTGTACACTTGATGGAACTAACCCAACAGCTAGACCCCAAATCAGAGCCGCCCGCTGTCCCTCACACAGGCACTGGGCTTACGTGACGCATGACGCATGGTACACCCACAGACGAGGGAAAACACTTTAATTCCTCTTGTCCATGATATGTCCCCCCAAATCGACATTTTCCGTATCTCTGCTTCGTTAGTGGGGAAGGTTCACGACGTGGACATTAGAACCCGCACTCTGTCTGACTGTTCACCGGTGATATTAGTACTGATGAGGTTTGTCAGCCGCGTTAGTAGACCTAGTGTTCCATGTGGAGTTTAAGGCCGACATAAATACCTTTTTTGCCTGCAACACGGCTGGCTCTACCTCCCAAAGCGTCAGATGACAGGCCTTTAAGGTCTATATTAGGGGGATGGCGATATCAAGGAAGCTGGGGTCCTCAAAAACATAAGGAAGGATTTAGAGAAATCTGAAACTGCCCTTAAGAAGCTCAAAAAAGAATTTTCACGCTCCCCAAACCCCCGTATGTTGCAAATATGTAACACGCTGGAAACATTCAATGTACATGCTTTAAGGGAAGTCTGTTACTTCTCCCGCCCACAGGCGGCTAGGAGATACGGTGAAGGAGACAGACCGGGTAGAACATTGTCGAGACAGGTAGAAAAAGGACAGTTCCAGGTGGACTCTGTTCTGGATGAACAGGGTGACACTAGGTGGTCAGACTTAGAGGCGTGACTTTTACCGTACCCTCTATACTGCAGAACAAACTTGAGGGGAGCAGGCCATACATGCACTCCTGGAGGACATCCCATTGTCGCGCCTTAATGCCCAGACCAGTGAGAAACTTGATAGTCCCATCATGCTTGAAGAAATTAGGGCGGTTATTTACAACTTACCCAAGGGGAAAGCTCTGGGCCCTGATGACCTCACTTCAGAGTTCTACCAGCAATACGCAGCTGAAGTGGCCCCCACTCTGCTCGGGGTATGGGAGGAATCGCTTTGGTAAGCTGTGATCATGGTACTCCTTAAACCAGATAAGACTAGTAATCAATGTGGCTCTTACACGCCCCTGTCCTTCATGAATTGCGACACCAAAATGTATGCTAAGGTCCATGACAATTGCCTACTCCCTTTGATGCTGCACCTGGTCCATCCGGATCAGGCCGGTTTCATACCTGGAAGATCTAAATCGCTGAGTATCATGCAGACTATTCAACATTCTCCAGCATTGGATCTTTCATGGATTCACATGCTTAGAATATTCCCTGTCGTCAGACTGGGACCCTTCGGTACACATAGCCTTTTCCTATAGGAAAACTTCTGACACTTTTGTGTCCTATCTACGTCCTTTTGAGGCCCGCATACTCATGCCCCGTAGGTCGTCTCGGTATAAAAGCCCCGCCCCCGGGGCTCCCTTCAGATTTCAACCGTCTCCAAAGTAGTGGGATCGCCTCGCGTCATCTTACTATTTTGTACAAGGTTGTGTACTTGAAGTTGGAGTTGGGTGAATTTTTCCTTCATGTCGGGAAAGGCGCTGTTCCGTCCGTGCGCGACGTGCGGCTTGAAAAAAGTTTACGAGGGGGATGGACATATGGATTGTATATACTGTCTCCACCCTCATCATTCGGCTGATAACTGTGACATATGCAAAGGGTTTTCTCAAAAGACTCTCAAAGACCGAAGTCGGCGGCTGGTGGCATGGTTGAATGATGGAGCGGGGGCATACCCCCCTTTGGAGGTAGGCTCCACACAATCGGCAAAAACATCACACCGCGCTGTATCGTCGGAACTACCGGCGAAGAAATCTCGACCGGCGGACAAAGAGTCATCTCGGAGTCATTCAGCTAAAGAATCTTCGACAAGAAAATCGTCATCTTCGTCAAAAAAGCATGACAAGGAAAGGCCGAAATCCTCCTTGGGCGATCACCATAGATCGACCACGAGTTGAGAGTCGGGTAAAAGCAGGCCAAGTGCAGAAAAGGCAGGACCGCCTAAACCACCTGCTAAGCCACCGTCGTTGACGGCGGTCCAGTCATCGGCCTCCTCCCTACCACTGACGCACGTGGTATCTACCGTCCCGCCGACGACAGTGACGGTGGCCTCGTCGACGGAGGTTCTACAAGAAGCCTGGAGGCCTGACGTTTTCGATCCGATCCCGCCGGATACTTTACTGCAGGAACAGGCAGTGTTGCTGTCCTCGGGAGAGGACGAGAGCGGGGGAATAGCTGGCCCGACAGACCTCGGGCTACGAGTGGTTGACAAGTCGTCGACTAGGAGATCCGGAGTTCCGGTGGCTGCCCCTCTTCTCAATCTGTTTTGTCGTTGGAGGTTCTGTCCACGCTTCAGTCTTTATTAAAGTCGTTGGACCAGAGGCTACCTCAGGTAAACCTGCCACAGTCACCCGTCGACGAGCCGGGCCCGTCCCGTCCACCGACTCACTTACGCATGCCAGTCTCAGCACCACCGGCACCCCAAGAGGAAGGTGAGCTGCCAGATTCGGAGTCTGACAGAGGAGCCATGTCGGATATCTCCTCATCCCCCTCCAGGGATCCAGCCTGGGAGAAGGCGTGTAAGGAATTCGGTTTGTCCCAGGAGGAACAGAAAAAGGACTGTTTTCTTTTCGACCACATGGGTAAGAGAAGGAGGTCAGTGTTTTCAATACCCATCCTAGATCATGTGTGGAATGAGGGTTTGCAGACAATGCGTCACCCCTTTTTCGGAACCGGCGGTAAAAGGTCGCCTTGAAAAAAAAATGTAAGGCTCCAGAGTCTACCCCCAAGTGCTTATCCTCCCAACCAACGCCTGAATCGGTGGTGTCGGCGGCAGCGGCGAGGAAAGCTAAGGCCCAGCACAGGTGCACGATTCCGCCTGAAAACGAGGCAAGACGTCAGGATGCCTTTGGCAAAAAAGTGCTATCTGTGGGAGCAACTACAGTAAAGGCTGCAAACTCTCTGGCTATTGTAGCCAGATATGACAGAGAAATGTGGCACAGGCTGGCTCCGTTGCTGGATCATCTTCCGGAAGAGCATAGGAAGGCGGCTATGTTACTCGTCCGAGAGGGTGAGGAAGCCTCCAATCATGCAATAAACATCGCGGTGGACCTCGCTGAATCGGGCTTCAAACAAGTCAATAATGGGGTCGTGTTACGACGACAGTCATGGCTTAAGTGTACCTACTTCAGACCGGAGGTACAATACAAATTATTAGATATGCCCTTTGAGGGAGACCTTCTATTCAGAGAGAAAGTAGATGAGGCCCTGAAGGGAATGAAAGAGGACTCTGACACGGCACGTTCATTGGGTGCCCTCCAGAGTGGCCGAAGCTACAAGTCTTTTCGTTCCTTTAGAGGGGCTTCAGGTAATTCCAGATTCTCTGCATCAGGAGACAGATCCTTCAGTAGGTCGGCGTACCCCTCCCAGGGATACAGGCGTGCTTCTCAAGCAGCAAACCGACGCCAGAACTTCCAGACCTCCAGGAAGAGACCATCCTATCAGTCGTCGTCGAGAGAGAAGCAAAACAAAGATCAGCAATGACGAGCAACACACCGTTCTGGGAGGAAGAGTATCAGCCTATGTCGACGAATGGGAACGAATAACGACAGATCAATGGGTGCTGGACACAATAAGGAACGGACATTCTCTACAATTCAAGCGCAGCCCTCCGCACATTCCACCTGCGTTCGTCGCTCTATCCCATCTGAGGGTACTGCAACAGGAGGTAACACTCATGTTAGCAAAAGGTGCGATAGAATTAGTTCCAGCATCACAGAAAGGTCAAGGGGTTTACTCAAGATACTTTGTTGTGAAAAAGCCAAACGGAAAATGGCGTCCCATTCTAGACTTGCGCGATCTCAACAAGTCCATAAAGAGCCTAACATTCAAAATGCTCACGCTCCAGGAAGGCCGCTGCAAGGGCATCCTAGAGCCCATTATATAAGATCAACGTCCTCTTCAGCAGCATTATGGGCAGGAATTCCGCTAACGGACATATGCCAGGCTGCGGCATGGTCGGTGCCCCACACGTTTACCCGCCATTACTGCCTTGCGAGGCAGCATGCGGACGAGGTGCAGATGGGAAGAGCATTCCTGCGCCATCTGTTTCAATAAGGTAAGCTCTGCACTGTGGAGAGTTTTTTCTACCTGTTGGTAACCGTATGCTTTATGGAGGTACAGGTATATGGGTAAACTTATTTCTTGTGTACCTATGCATTATGTATTTTTTGTGGATGTATGTTGCATTGCATTCTCACCACTGTCTTCCAGTTTACTGCTATACAATCTATTCTAAGCATGTGAATCCATGAAAGATCCAATGCTGGAGAAGGGAATAGTTTCTTACCTGTAATTCCATTTCTCCAGCATTGGTATCTTTCATGGATTCACATGCGCCCGCCAGCCTCCCCAGGATGCAATGTATATGCCTGATAGGTTTAATCCTTCCTACTTTGGAGGGGCCGAATTCTGAAGGGAGCCGCGGGGGCGGGGCTTTTATACCGTGACGTCCTACGGGGCATGCGTATGCGGGCCCCAAAAGGACATAGATAGGACACAAAAGTGTCAGAAGTTTTCCTATAGGAAAAGGCTATATATGTTTACCGAGGGGTCCCAGTCTGACGACGGGGAATATTCTAAGCATGTGAATCCATGAAAGATACCAATGCTGGAGAAATGGAGTTACATGTAAGAAACTATTCCCTTATGGCCAGGATGGACCCCCAGGCTAAGGCTGCAGCAGTGAATATTGACGCTCAAAAGGCTTTTGGTATGGTTTCGTGGGAATTCTTACTGGTCGTACTGGAAAAGATGGGGTTAGGGCAGACCATGATAAGCTATATCAAGTTGTTGTACACGCAACCACTGGCTAGGGTGCTAGTTAAATCCTGCATGTCCAAGCAGTTTTAGCTCGGAAAAGGCCCCCAGCTGGGCGCCCCCTCTCTCCTATCCTTTTTGTTCTTGGCTATCGAACCCATGACAGATTTTATCTGAGAGTGCCACAGATGCAGTATTCGGTTGGCTGTCCCCCAGAGATAATTTCCCTATATGCTGATGATGTATTGCTGTACGTCGGAGACCACACAATTCTTGACCCTATTTTACTTGATATTAAACAGATTGGCGAATTTCCCAGTTTCACGATTAATTTTTCCGAATCTGAAATCTTCCCACTCACAGATAAAACCCACAAGTACCGGGCTACATTTCCGGGCACTAGCGGCAGGACGCACATACCTTAAGACAATGATAGTTGACCGACAACATAAAGATGACTGCCCATATGATCCGGTCGCCTCCACACTGAGTGTGTGGCAGACAATATTCACCCTTACAGGGACAGACCGCCCGTATTACTGATGGTTCCCACTGTGGAGGCTTCCCGAGCTAAGGCCATTGTGGGCTAGAGCAATTCAAGTGCGGTGGGTGGGATTGGGCTACAGAGCATTGGCTGACCTATTTCCAGACAGCAAGTTCATTACACTTGCTACTTGGAGGTCTGGTCATGGCGCAACTGCAGTGGAGCAGCTCCAGTATTATAGAATAAGTACCCTTGCGAACCCATCGGGACACCTACACTGGTGTACATGGCACACTCTGGGTATTATAGGCATATCATCTCTACTCTCTATAAAATGATACTAGACAAATTGGACCCCCTTCCCAACGCCCCCTTCGCGAGCTCAAGCTCATTGGTCCGAAGAAATGCTTTCAGATCTAAGCAAGGCTCAATGGCTACTTATGTGCCTGCATACCAAGGTTTCCCTAAATGTTAGGTTTAAGTTCATGCAATTAAAAATTCTGAATAGACTATATTACATGCCAGCAAGACTCGCCAAGATGTTCCAACCCATGGAACACTGCTGCCCCAGATGCCACCATGTACCTGCGGATCACTTACATATGTTCTACGAGTTTTCCCAGTTACAAGAGTTTTGGGACAAAGTTCTAGATACACTATCTGAGGTGGTGAGTTCCCCGCTAGAGCGGAATCCACTGCGTGCATTGTTTGATATTTGGGCTAACATTCAGTTTGTAAGATACCAGGCTTTTGTAAATATGGGCTGCATCATGGCCAAAAGAACAATCTTACTGAAATGGAAAAATAAACAACCCCCCCAGAGAGAAAGAATGGTTGCTTGCACTGAATTGGGCACAAGGCACAAGAAAATGAAGATCAATATGTAACCGCCTACTTTCCACAGCTAGACATCGCGATATATGGTTGGAATATCACTTTTATCTGGCCCGTAAGCCACCTGGAGATTAGGACCGAAATATACTGTACTGGGTATTTAAAGCTATAACGACTATGCTGATTAACTTGAACATTGTGAACAATTCAGCGCAAGACGCTACTGTGAATAGCTATGTACGTCTATTGTCTGCATGATGTCATAAACTCTCTGCTATATTCTTTAAATTGCCAATAAAAAATAAAAGGTTAGAAAATGAACTTTAAAAAAAAGACCAGTTCCTAAGAGCAATGGGGTCTTGTGTCCAAAAGTCACAGGTAAGTGTTCTTCGTGTAAAAAGGATGCAGTGGGCTTGCTCAGGTGATTAGTTTAAAACTATTTAAAAGTTATATAAAAATGTACCAGAGGAAAGGTAAGTCTTCCAATTTCTTCCAGACCCATGGCTTACCCAGGGACAGGAACCCGACCCAGGTTTGATGACCAAAGGTGAGTGGAATGGAGCTAGACGACAAAGAAGCGTGCTCCCGATGTTATCGTATGGAGGACCAAGGGTTGGGGGCGGTCAGGCACACAGATGCTTACTTACCCCTCTGACTTAAATTTTCCCAGATCTCTTTGTGGATCGTTGGGAGTCGCTGGGAGTTTCATCTTCCACTCTTTGTCCCAATGAGAGGTGCAGGTTTGAAGATTCTTCCGGTTTGATGGAAATGCAATATGCAACCCCTGTCCATGAAGAAAGGTAGAATCCAATGATGCAGGTCTCCATGGCATACTTCACTTGATGGTGAATTCCAACAACGATCACCATTTGCAGGGGACGACAGGTGTTGTTCCAGCCGCAGTCACAACAGCGGCTCCAGGACAGGTTTCTGTGAAGGGGGAAAGATGCTATTCGAGGAGAAGGCAACTTGAGGCACAAGCTGGTAACTTCCAAAGCTCCAGAATAGATCATGGAATGGCGACTCTTCTGGCACCATAACCCATGAGAGCTGGTTGGTGCACCAGGCAGTCCAGGGAAACTTCCAAAGGCTGACTCTTTGAAGACATTGAGACTAGTTGATCCCACTATTCCATGGGCAGAAGATGACAGGGTCTGTGGAGATCAGGCAAAGGAGCATGCCTTCCCTGGGCAGGACACTGGAAGGGATGCTGGGCCACTTCAAGGGTCGTCTTTGCATCTTCAGTGGTCTACTTGTCTTCAAGGGATTATTGGCTCCATCTTGGTAGATCTCGAAGAATAGCTGCAGAGATCCATTTGAGCTGGAAGCAAGTCCAAGCCCACCAATTGTAAGGATTTGCACCATTCAAACAGCCAGTAGTTGTGCAATCGGGGACAACTTCTGGTTTCACATCCGCTCCAGAAGCAGACTTTGTGGTATTAAGGATGTGGACTCGGACTAGACAGGCCCCTCCTTTGGCCAAATACACACAAAGACTTGCTAGCTTGCGAACCTGGTCAAGTACATGATCGTATTTTGATTTTAAAACATTTGTATAGTGCACTTAACAAACAAAATCGTATTTAGGCGCAGATTGGACCGAATCTGAAGCACAAAAAAGTTGCTATAGAGGAATGAATCAAATCAGAATGCCAGTCGCAGCTTAGAATTCCTACCCATGTATTACTTGAACAGGAGAGTTTAAGGCCGAAATTGAAGGAGAGATTTGAGGGCACGAATCTCCAAAGGGAGACTGTTCTGCAATTTAGGTCCATATACTCCAAATCTGCTGTCCCCCTAGGACACACAATTGGAGGGTGGAATTTACAGCAGCAATTTGTCGCTTGGCCAAAGGCGATGGATTGGTTGGTAATTAGATTTTAGAGAAGTATGACCGGGCCAAATTGTTTACGCATTTGAAAATGAAGCACAGGACTTAAAAATAGATTCTGTCCTTTACGGTGAGCCAGTGTAAAGATCACCGTAAGTTAGAAATCGGGCAGTATTTCCTTACTCTAAATATCAATCTCACAGCCGCATTTTTTGATTTTTGCAGATGGTGGACTTGTACGAGTGGTATACCTGCGGGCAGGGCATTACAATAATCAAGTTGGGTGTTCACCTGAGCTCCAACTACCACTGACTGGTCATTCGCCGCCTGTGCAAGAGGCGTAAAGGTACCAAACACTGATTGTACCTTGGCGCTAACCGGGGATTCACTCCCCAGATTTTCGTGCCAGATGCAGCCCAGATTATTTATTTTAGGGGCAAATAGTAGGTCAGAGCCCAAGAAGCGGAAAGGGTGTGGACGTCTGCTCTTGTCAAGAAGATGTTTAAACACGAAATAAACGTCTGTTTTGCTGGCATTCAATTGAAGGCAGTTGGAAGACAACCACCCCTCTGACTTCTTCCAGATATTCAATCCTCCGGAAAGGCCTCATTCACCTTCCCTATTTTGATGTACACCTGGGTGTCACCCGCATAGGAGTGGATGTTTCATGCCTCCTTAGTATATCCATCACAGGGTGCAGGTATAGATTAAAAAGAAGAGGGGATAGCGAGGCTCCTTGAGTGACTTTGCAGACCTTTGGAAGGGGATCCGAAATAAACCCTGCCAGTCTCACCTGTTGCTGACAATCTGAAAGGAAAGAGTCAAGCCACTTAATGGCTTGGGAAAAGGTATTTCTGGTCTCTCTGAGACGACTGAGTAGGATATGGTGATCCACTGTATCAGATGGCGCAGAGAGATCCAACATGACCAATAGGGATAGTTCTCCCCGATCTGCTCCCTCAAGGATGTCATCCCACACAGCCATTAACGCTGTCTCCGTACCAAAATCCAGCTAGAAACCGGACTGGAGAGGATCCAATAAAGATTCTCTCTACATATTCCTGCAATTGCAATGTAACAATCTTCTCCAGTATCTTGCCCGGCCAAGGTAATCCAGCCACCTTATAATCACCTTTCCTGGGCAGGAAGAAGGCCAAACTACAATATGGCCAAATAACAAGCGAAAATATCATGGCACCGTCCTACTTATTTCCCGTCCCCTTTGCTCCATACTGCATGGGCATCCCTTCCAAAGGACGGGAGATGGATCCTTTTTCACCAGAAAAAAAACTTCTTCCCTTTTAAATTTAGAGGCGCACGGGGTGTGGCCCAGTGAGCATAAGCTGCTCTGACTCCGCCCTCCGGCACCACACCTCAGTCCCCTTTTCCATGTCGACAGGACCGGGCCAAATTCACCAGCGCTCCTGGGTTGGGCTTCCGCCATGTAATTCCACATGCGGATATTCCTTGTCTTTTTTGTCTTTCTTCTCATTCAGGTACTCGGTCATCCGGCGTCATGCTCTGCCCCACAGGGTTCAGCAGGTGTCCATCCTTCAACAGGCTCTTCCCAACTGCAGACCCCCATGCCCTCTGCCTACGTTGCCTTGGCCCCGACCACGGCTGGCAAGCTTGTTCAGCGTGCAACCCCTGTCATCGAAATTGCTGAAGAACAGACTAGCCAGGTGGAGGGAGCTTTTTCAGAAGTCTATTCGAGAGGACCTGAAGACCTGAAGAACTTTGTGAACCATCGAGCCAGGCCCAAGGTAGGGCCTCTATTTTCCATCTCACCGTGCAAGGGAGACTCCTTCCCAAGGACTCGCGTGCATGGGTGGAACCGCTCAGGTTCTTGTACCAGCACGTGCACCGAGGCTGCTTCAGCTACCTGCCTACAGGCCGAGGGATCCTTGGATCCTCCCGGTGACAGTGTCGGGTACCGGAAGGTTCTTGTACCGGATTTTCATCCGAGGGGCTCTGCCCTTCTATCAGCATTATGTCAGAGGGGCTACGCTTTATTACCGGCAATACGTCCGAGGGGACGCCTAAACGCAGCTCTACCGAGGGTCGAGGGTGTTGGACCTACCGAGTCTTGGAGGACGCTGGGCCCATCGAGCCAAGCAACACGACGCAGGCATGTGGCAGGCAGCTCAACAAAATGGCCGCTGTGCCAAACTTGGGCACCCGTCCAACGCCATTACAGGAGTTCGGCAAAGAACGAGTGTCAAGGTGGGACAGGCCTCAACCAGGTACAGCGTATCCTTCATTTGCGCAGGGCAGGTTCCCTCTACATCCTTACGGGCAGGGTATGCAGCTGTTCAAGCAGTCTCCCGATACCCCCTACCACCTCTCAGGCCTGTAAAGGGGGGTTATTCGAGAGGTTCCTCAGGCTCATGAAGTCTCCTCGGATGGTGGTTATCCTCCGGCACGTGCTCCCTATGATGCTACTGGCACCACAGTCTCCTCCTCCGGCGCCCCCGGCGCAGCCTCTGCCTCCAGATCCCCAGCCGATACCTCAGACAGTTCTGTACCAGCCACAGCCTCCGGCTCTGGTCTCCGTACCCCAGCCTCCGGCTCCCGCTACTCCTCCACCTACGCAGGATCCTTCTGACCCACAGGATACGGATGAGGATCTTGACACGCCACCCTCAGCCAGGGCCTTCCACGAACATCTTGTAGGGCTGGCCGAGTACCTGGGCCTACCTCAGCCTGAGGTTGAGCAGCCGGCAGAGGGGGTCCTGGCTGTAGTCCTCACACGACGCCCCTCTGCCAAAACTGGAATTCCACTGCAGACTGATGTAGTCTCCCTGGCCAAAAAGGATTGGCTCAAGCCCCACTCTGTCCATCTGGTCAATTGACGCCTGGACGTCAAGTACAGGCAGATGGAAGGGGATACACTCTTGCTGTTGGCCCATCCTCAGCCACACTCCTCAGTGATCGCTGCAGCATTACTATACTCCAAGCCTCAGTCGTCCTCAGCGACGCTGCTAGGCAAGGAGAAGATCTTGGAGGCGTCCAGGAAGAAGCTGTATTCCAACGCATCCTTACATCTTCGTCAGGCCAACGCCAGTGCCATGCTGGCTTCCGCTAACCAAAGCTTATGGCGGGAAATTGCGGACTTCCTCCCGGAACTCCCTACGCAGAGCCAATCACGTTTTAAGGCGGGACTGGCTGAGGCCAAGCTGGTGGCGTAGGACCTCATGAAATCCACTGTGGTCCATATTGACACCTCTGGCCGTGCCATCTGTATCGCCACGAACATGAGAAGGACAGCCTGGCTCTGGGCAACGAAATTCAACCTGGACGTACAGGAACGCATGTTAGACCTGCCGTTCAAGGGGGGCACCTCTTTCACTCCTCCACGGATGAAGAGCTGGGCAAGAAGAAAAACAGCTCACAAACGGCCAAGTCTTTATCCATCTTTTTTTCCATCTTGACAAAGACCATGCCCAAGTCGTACACCCAGTCACAGCAGCGCTCCAACAGGGGACGTATGTACAGAGGATTCAGCGGGTTCCAGGAATAGAGATCCAGGCAGCCTGACTGCTCGTCGTCTCAGAACTGGCGCAAGCAACAAAAAGGGGGGCGGGCGGAGTATGGGCTTTTTCCAGTCCCCCTCCTCTGCGACAGCCTCTGAGGGAAAGAAGGCATGACACGTCCCTCCGGGTCCACATGTCTCCAGTGGGGCGCAGGCTTGCTCTCCATGCACATTTCTGGCACCAGAATTTCGCGGACCCCTGGATCCTCTCCGTAGTATCCACGGGGTACCACCTGCTCATCCCAGCCTCTCCTCCCTCCTCCACTCCCTCAGGCTGGGACAGCAACTCTTCTGGTGGAGATCGGTCGCTCGTAGAGAGCCAGGCAGTGGAGGAAGTCTCAGCCTCCCAGCGAGGCTTGGGCTTTTACTCCAGGATTCTCGCCATTCAGAAGAAGAACTAGGCGGGCCTGAAAGTTGTGCACCCTCAACCTCTCCTTACCCCGGCAGAAATTCAAGCTGGTTACGCCAGCTTTTATAGCGGAGACGTTGTGCTAGGGAGACTGGATGTGCTCCCTGGTTCTGAAGGACGCGTACCTACACATCCCGATTTGGCAGCCCCTTCCTTCATGGGCTACCATTTTCAATACAAGGTCCTTCCTTTTGGCCTCAACTCGGCCCCCAGAGTCTTTACCAGGCTCACTAATACAGTGGCTGCCCTCCTCAGAGCACACAGCCTTCACATCTACCCTTACCTCGATGACTGGCTCGTCAGGGCTACATCTCCGGAAGCGGTTCACCACTCTTCCCATACTCTTATGAACACACTGCACGATCTGGGCTTCTCGCTCAATCTCAAGAAATCGCAGCTGCAACCCACGCAGACCGACTTGCTTGGGCCTCATCTGCGACACATCCTCCCAGAAGGTAGTTCCGTCGAAGGCCAAGATCTTGGCCATCAAGAGGGCCACCGCCCACTTCCTCAGCAGAGCGGTGACCTCGGCTTGGTGGTACCAGCATCTCATGTGTCTCTTGGCGGCGATCCTATCAGCCGTCCCACACATGAGACTGAGGATGAGGAGGATGCAGCTGCACTTTGTGGCCTCATGGAACCAGGAGCGGGGCTCTCAATCCGAGAGGATGAATGTTCCTCCATCTCTCCACCCGGACCTAACATGGTGGTCCAGGGACTGCAACCTACAGATGGGCAAGCCCTTCCGGCCGCCCACGCCACAGGTCGCCATCACCAGAGACTTCTCGCTCGAGGGCTGGGGACCCACCCTGGATGATCTCTCAGTCCCAGCACCTAGACTCGACAGGAGCAGGAATACCACATCAATTGGTTAGAGTTGAACGCCATATGGCTAGCGCTGAGAGCATTCCTACCACTTCTCAAGGTTGTCCTCATCCAGACAGACAACTCGACCAGCATGTACTACGTCAACAAGCAGGGAGGCACCACATCCCCTCCTCTGTGCAGACTGGCAATTAGCATGTGGGAGTGGGCCCTGGAAAACAACCTCTACCTCAACGCAGTCTTCCTCCCGGGGGAAGCCAACCTGGAGGCAGACAGGCTGAGCAGTTTGGGAGCAGACTGCAATTATGAGTGGCAGCTAAACAACCTCGTCATTCAGTGGATCTTCAACAGGTGAGATCATCCCCAGGTGGATCTCTTTGCCACCTGGCACAACAAGAAGTGCCCTCAGTTCGCCTCCTGGCAGGGACAGAGTCCCGGCTCCCTGAGTGACGCATTTCAGCTTCAGTGGAACAACATGGAAGCTTACGCCTTTCCTCCCACTCCGCTGATTCAGAGTGATTTGCAAGATCAAGGAGTCTCGCCAACTCAACATCATTCTAAGAGCTCCATGGTGGCCGGCCAGGCCATGGTTTTCAGAGCTGCTCAGCCTCTCAGAGGTGCCTCCGATTCACCTCCCGACGGGCCCAACACATCATCTGGCGCAACAGGGGGGCAGGGTCATCAACCCGCGCCACAGAAACTAGCCCTCACAGTGTGGTACCTGAGCAGTTAACGCTGAGGGCCAGCACACCTGCTTCCGGCCAACATGCACGCCCAGGCCGTCTGGGCCAAGGCAACGGCCATCGCATTCCAGTGCCATGTCCAGTGGCAGGTCATAAGCAGGGCATCCAAATGGGCCACTCCCTCGGCTTTCTGCAAGCATTACTGTTTGGATGCCGGCTCTAGATCTGATGCGTCTTTTGGACAGGCGATTCTCAGGAACCTATTTGCTTAAGGAGGGGTCCCCTCTTCACACTGGGGCTACATTCAATTGTAATTGCCCATGCAGTATGGAGGAAAGGGGACGAGACGTAGGAGTTATAAGTTACTCACCGTAGTGACTAACGTACTCTTAGACCCCTTTCCTCCATACGTCCCACCAACCTCGCCCCTAAAAATACTGGTATCATTAGGCATTGTTAAATCTATTGTCGATGCGTCAATGGGGACTGAGGTATGGCGCCCGAGGGCGGAGTCAAGGCAGCGCCTGCTCCCTGGGTCGCACCCCCACGTGCATCTAAATTTAAAGGGGAAGAAGGTTTTGTCTGGTGAAAAAGGTTCTATCTCGCGTCCCTTGGAAGGGATGCGCATGCAGTATGGAGAGGAGGAAAGGGGACTAAGGACTAAGAGTACGTTAGTCACTACAGTGAATAACTTATAATGTTTTAGGGCACTAGACACGCTTATCAGCTATACGGTCAATGCGAATGTGCACACAAAAAAGAATGCAAAAACAGTACAAATTTAACTCACCAGCTTGCCTTTAGGCACATATGAAAGTAACCAGCAATCCTATGTGTAAAAAGTATCCCCATTGCACTACATTGCAAGATGAGGTGTGCAATGTCTGTCCTGTGCTGATCTGAAGGACTGATCAGTTTCTGCTTACCATGTGAGCAAAAGGCAAGTGAAGCAAAAAGAATGGGTTTCCAAAAGAAAATATCAAGGGAAAGTTGCAAAAAGAATCTTTCCGAACACTGATAATCTTTTGGATGACCAATGTCTTCAAATCCCATGATCAAGTTCCGTCCTCTATTTCCTGTGTCTTCTGGGCCTCCGGCATCCTAGTGGTGCCAGAGACGATGCTGCGGATTGTTTCGCTTCAGTGGCGTCTCCGTTATCAATCAATGCTCACAGTTGCAGGGCTACATTCAGACTTTTTACAGGTCTTGAACAAGGTAGCTCTGGATCTTTCGTGGTAGGGCATTTCGAGACAACTTGCTGAGAGGTGTGTTGCTTTCGTCAACCTTGGCCTCAGGCGGGACACATCTCAGACTGGTTGGGGTGCTCGCCTGTCAGATTTGACTGAGCAGACTGTTGTCTCCTACAGTGTCTCTGGAACGTATCAACTTGCTGGAGCTGAGGGCTATCAGGCTGGCCCTGTTTGCCTTCTTCCCCTCTGTGACAGGCAAGGCTGTGCTGATCCTGACTAACAACTCAGTGGTCATGCACCACCTCAGCAAACCAGGGTGTGTGGTGTCCTTGCATCTGTGCAGTGAAGCAATCCGACTGTGGTTCTGGGCTCTGGAGAACAGAGTCTCTGATGGCAGCCCATGTGGCCCGAAGAGTGTGTCACAGAGGCTGCCTTGAGAAGAAACTTCGGCATACCACAAATTTCTGCTAGGAGGCTCTGGAGGAGACCCTCCTTTTGGGGAACTCCTCAAGTGGACCTCTTCTCTTCTAATGATAACAGGAAGTGTGATTTTGGTTTTCTCCTAGGAATTTCCTAATCTCAGAGCTCTAGGGGACGCACTGATGATGGAGTGGACATCTGACCTCCTTTATCCGTTCCTATTGATCCCGGTCATTCCGCTGGTTATGAGAAGATTATGCCTGTTCGGAATCATGTTAATCCTGATCACTCCGGACTTGGGCCAGAGAATGTGCTATCTGGAGTTGCTGGGCTTGTCCAAATGCCCTTCCTGGCACCTTCCGAGGAGAGTCAACTTGCTCTCCTAATTGGATTGGTGTGTTCTCCACCGAACCCTTAGCAGCCTGATCCTTCATGCTTGGCTACTGAGAGGCTCAGATACAAGTAGTGGGACTTGTCGGATGACGTCCTTGATGTGCTCCTTTCTGCTTGGACACCCTCTACATAGTCTGTTTATGCCTGCAGATGGCATATATATTTTCGGCTTGGTGTCGGTAGAGGGGTCTGGGCCCTTTATCCGGCCCATTATCCCCAGTTTTGTTTTGGTTACGCTTGGCACAAGCGTGCCTACAGATTGGCATTGGCTAAGAGATAACTTGTATTTTGGTTTTCAAGAGGTCCCCTGAACAGGCTTCGTTCTTCACAATCCCCACTGTTACGCAGTTAATGCAGGGTTTGTGTTATCCGTGTCCTCCACGTCAGTTTGTTGTCCCGGCGTGGGATATAAATGTGGTTTTAACATTCCTTATGGGAGTTCACTTTAAGGTGTTTTTTGTGGTTGCCATCACTTCTATGAGACGGGTGCGTGAGCTCCATGTGTTATCAGTTGTAACATCCTACAAATTAATCCTGCTTCTCGTGGTCCCCACAGCACTGAAACTGAGATCTGTGTCCCTGAAGGTCGCAGGGACATCCTGAAACATTTTGGAGCTCAGAGGACCTCTCCCCGACGAGTACCGGCTTTGGGCCCATGTTGCGCGCTGCGCTGTGGACCCTGAGACCAGTGTGGAGGCTCCTCGTGGTCGACGGACCCGACTGTGCGGGGGTGGGTTCCCAGGATCCTTTTATACCCAACCCCTCCGGGGAAGTGGGTATACAACACCAGACTGAACACAGCACCCGCAGGTGACGTACAAACTACAGATCATGCCTTCTTTCTTAGCGCTGGTGGGAGCCCTGTGCTGCGGCACTGATCCGGGCCCCTCTTGGCTCGGGCCGACTTCTGCTGCAGACCTGCACTGGGGAGCTCTGCCACTCCGGCCCTGGCCCATCACCCATATTGGGAGCATAGCCGCGCCCTCTGGGCAGTTGGAGCGTGCTCCAGAGGTGCCCCTGCGTGGGTGTGATGGTGGAACGATGTCGCAGCACTCTGTGAGTACAGTGAGTCGGGGAGTGCAGACCTACAGGGATAACTACTGTCTCCCCCGTGGCCGCGCAGAGCCCCCCCCCCACATATTCCTCTGCAATAGTGTGGACCTTACTGTGCCCCCACTCGAATCAGGTGGGGGGGGAGGAACCCTGTACCACGGCACCAAGCCACATCCCTTTTTGACCCAGCACCCCAGTGCACCTGATCCACGCAAGAGCACTACTCGCTTTCTTATTGAGGGGCCCTTTCTCTGGAAGTGCCCTGACAGGGGGGGGGGGGGGGGCAAGGCGTCATTGTGACTGCCCGAAAGTACAGTGACGGGGGGGTACTGGAGCACCGAGGGTCAGCTTCCACCCTACGGTACGTCATGCAGCCTTCCCTATAGCCCCCTGTCTATAATAGTGGATACTGCTGGGATCTCATTTGGCCCACGTGAATCCCTGGGCGCACTTCATAGTGTTATATGGGCTACAAACCGTACAGGCCTACTCAGTCGCCTGGGAAAGATACTGTTGAGGCCACCCTCGCCCTGAACTCTCAGTGGTGGTCCTCTGCTGACAAGTGTTGACTAGTGAACTATGGTGAGATCCCAGTTCTAGCAAGTGACGGTCACTAACATCACAGGAAGAAAAGCTAAAATAGACCAGTTTGCCAAGTCTGACCAGAATCCTCCCCCACCTGCGGAGATGCAGGGCCCATCTCAATGTCTCTGCTCTAAACCAGATGTAACTAACCCTGAAGAACAGCACTGACAACCTTGGGGCCAAAATAGATGCCTTTAATATGCTAAGTGGATGTGTCTGCAATCCAGATCCATAAGCTCTGTGGCCGCATGACCGAGGCAGAACAGAGGATCAGTGATGGGGAGGATAAAGTGGCAGTTCTGCAGCGTGAGGTCGCGACTCTACAACAAACAATGAAGAAGGTGGTGGCTAAAAACGATGACCTTGAAGGAATAGCATTCAAATAACAGGAATGGCTGAGTCCACGCCTGCAGACAATATGGAGTCATTTGTTGAGAAACTGCTTATGGAAGTCATGGAGAACCAGCCGGTCATGAGCATGTTTGTGGTGGAGCACGCACACAGGTCTCTGAACTCCAGGCCCCCCCTGTCCTACCCCCTACGCTCTGGAAAGAGCCAACATAGCACAGATTTTCAGTTACCGGGACAGAGGTATCCTGCTCTGTGCCACCAGAGAAAAGAAAGAACTACAGTGGGTGGGAGCCAGCGATCATTCGCCTCTTCCCTGACTTCAGTCCACAAGTCCAAGATCAAAGAAAAACGTTCCAGTCAGTGTTAGGGAGAATTCGCAGAGATGTGCTAATTCCATTCTACCTTAGACCCCCAGCTCTTTTTGCTGGACTTTTAATTTTTCACCTGGACAGAGAGTGAGAACTTTTTCCTACTCGCTCCTGTATTTTGGACTCTGTTTCTTTTGACTTTGGAGTCTGACAAACTCGATAGGCATCATCTTTACATTGTGACACACAGCACCTTCAGTGCAGTGACACAGGGAAGTCTCTTAGATTTCCCAAAGGTTTAAATAACTTCTCTTGGTGAAACTACTCTTTCCAAGAGCAGTGAAGTGAAATTGACTTTACTTACATTTCGTAATTTTCTAAACCCAGCACACACTATCTTACCATAGAGTGCTGGAGGGGTTACTTAGTATCCCCTTTGTCTAGTTTCTCATGTAACATTTTTATGTTACCCTTTCTACAATTAATGGCTGGTGGCAGTGGTTTACGTATTCCTACCATTGTGTGTTTTTACCGCGGGCTGCAATTGCAGCCGCAGTAAGACACCCATGGGTGCCCATTTCGTCAAAATGGCTCGTTCTTCTTCTTTCGCCATTTCTTATTGGAAAGGTCCTTCTTGAGATTTACTCTGCCCGCCAAACCAGGTTTGATCCCTTTGTTTGTCAGTTGATTCCTTGGCTTTTGTCTAGGCTTCCCCAGGTTGCAACTAATGCTATTATGGAGGTGGGTGAACTTGAAAGATTGGAGTATGAGAATGTGAAGCTGGCTTTGATAGCCAGATTTGGGAAAACTCCTTCCCAGTACCTTAAGAGGTTTAGGACCCTCAAAAAGACTGATGATACCCCTTGGGCTACCTGGGTGTGTGAATGTTTGAAGAACTTAGATTAATGGGTTAAGGGTTACAGAGTGAACTCTTTAAAGGAATGAGGAATCTGTTTGATGCCTGCTCTCCTGAGCTGAGACAGCACTTGGCTGACACAAGAGATTGATCCCAAGAAGCTAGCAAAGGCTGCTGACTTGTGGGTTGCCAACAGGGCCACCCACACGGATTTGGGGGCCACTCATAAAAAGGATGAGGGGAAGCAGCACAAGAAAGATGACAAAGAGAATTCTAAATCCAACCACCCAAAAAAGGGCCACAAAGATAAGAAGGGTAAGCCACATGGGAAACCAGGTCAGTCTAGTTAAACCCCTGGTGCTAAACCAGTGGGAGGTCAGCAGAATCCCCCATTCCAGAAAATATTTGGTAAATGTTATGCTTGTGGGTCAATGTAACCATTTGAATGGGGATCCCAGATACAAGGGTAAACCTTCAGGGGTCCATACTGCCTTCTTAGCCTTCATCCCTGAGGATGAAGTTCATATGGCTTGTCGAGTCTCAGCCTGTGTTTCTGGGGCTGTGGGAACAGCAGAATGTAGATGTGTATATCCCTTCCAGATAATACCAAAGAATATTACAAGGACAGTGTACTTGTGAATGGACAGGAAACCCTTGCTATTAGAGACACTGGGGCCAGCATTACTGTAGTGGAACCTTTTTCAGGCCAGAGGATGTTGCTAAGGCACGTAAGGCTCCCACTAAGCTTGCTGGATGCCCACTTGATACCTCAAGTACCAGCTCTCTTCAAGTGCAACAATATGACTGTAAGGAGTCCTGTCAGTGTACAAAGTGAGGTGTCTGCGAGAGTCCTGGGGGGGAACGATTTAGACTCTTGGAGTTGTATCAAGCACCCCTAGGCCTCCCAGTAAAAGGAAGCAGGAGCAAATGAGATTGGCCAGAGAGGCAACTTTAGGTGACTCTCAAGAGGAAGTTACAGAGGAACCTATAACTTCCAGTCCACAGGCAGGAGAGCCTTCAATTTATAGGACAAAGAAGAGACGAAGGGGAATCCCAAGGTCTCGGGAAAGAAGAAAGGTGTCACAGCTGTTCAAAGGACAAGGGCATCCCCGAGAGGACAGTCCAAGGTCACACCTGTGACCCCTCCACCAGCTGAAGTAGAGTGTGAGGAACAACCAGAGAATGTTGATACAGATGCTGATGAAACCAAGCTGGAAGAAGCCCTTCCCTGTGTTGGAGATTTGGATCCTAAAGACCATCCTGAGCTGCAGACTTTACTTGCAGAAGGTGGACCCTCTAGGGCAGACTTCAGCAGAGGTCCAAGAGAGTGTCCTACTCTTGCAGGATTTTGCCAACAGGCAGCTTCCCAGCTGGAAAGGCAAGAGCCAAGGAAGCACAGGCTGTACTGGGAGGATGGCCTCCTTTACATTGAGCCTATTGAGTCTACCCCCTAGGGATGTAACGGTATAACGGTATACCGTTAAAGATACCATGAACCACATAATTGAACAATAATAATCGTCACATTGTTTATACCGGTATACCGTTTATACCGTTAAGTGTGCTTTTCAATCTGATTTGTAAAGGCTGCAGTAAGCAAGTGCTGCGTAGTCTTGGTCTTGCACTGTTGGATGTGCCGTCTGCAAAGTAGTTTTCAGTTGGAGCAGTTTTTAATGCCATTCCATAAACCACACGTGCCTGACACATAATCAATATGTTAGCAATAGGAAGAATAAATACAGTGCCAAGAAGGAAAAGGGATTACTTTGGGTTGGCGGCTTTGGGGTTTATATATTTATAATGGTTAATGTTTGCTAAACATATGACAATGGGGGATTTCCCTGGCTCTATCATTGCATTTACATATAAGTGACACTGTGAAAATCTCTAATCTCTGTGGGTATTCCCTGCTGCCATACCAAAGGGTAACATGTCCGTGATTACTGAGCACCTTTTGGCCCGCAAGTAAACTAAAGGGGGGTTGGGGGTGGGGGGGGGGGGGGGGGGTGGGTGGGGGGTGGGTGGGGGGGGGGGGGGGGGGGGGTGTGGGGGTGTGTGTGTGTGTGTGTGTGTGTGTGTGTGTGTGTGTGTGTGTGTGTGTGTGTGTGTGTGTGTGTGTGTGTGTGTGTGTGTGTGTGTGTGTGTGTGTGTGTGTGTGTGTGTGTGTGTGTGTGTGTGTGTGTGTGTGTGTGTGTGTGTGTGTGTGTGTGTGTGTGTGTGTGTGTGTGTGTGTGTGTGTGTGTGTGTGTGTGTGTGTGCGTGCGTGCGTGCGTGCGTGCGCGTGCACACACACACACTACCATCAGCCTCTATTGATCTGTGGCATGCAGGTTATCAAGATGGCAACATGTTCATCTTCGCCAGTGGGGGAGCTAAAAGCTATTCAGTTTGCTTTGCCAGTCGCAGCAGGGCTCCCACCCCTCCTCCTCTCCACACGTGTGTTTGTGTTTGGTGGAAAGTATGTTGAAAAGCCCAATTCTGGCCCTGGGTGCCTGGTTTTGTTTGTGTTGATAAATCTGACAATTTATGACCTTTTAGAAAATATTTGTTAAGATTAGTTAACTCCACCTGCTATACCGCGATAACCATGATATACCGTCATTTGGCAAGAAGGTTATCGTACCGTCATAAAACTAATACTGTGACATCCCTACTACCCCCATGGGACTAAAGAAGACTTGGAGTGCCTCAGGCGGTGAGACCCCAGTTTCTACAGTTGGCCCGTGAGATTCCTTTGGCTGGTCACTTAAGGTTTAAGAATGCCAAGGAAAGGATTTCTCTGTATTTCTACTGGCCCAAGATGGGGTCTGATGTAGATAAATTATGTAGAAGCTATCACACTTGTCCGACATCTGGCAGGAGTGGAGCCAAGAACGTGGCACCCTTGGTGCCCCTTCCAGTGGTTGGAGTTCCTTTTGAGAGGGTAGGGCTTGACATTGTTGGTCCCCTAGACCCTCCCACATCTTCAGGCAACCGATTTATATTGGTTGTGGTTGACCAGGCTGCAAAGTATCCTGAAGCTATACCTATGAGGACTGTTACTGCCCAGGCAGTGGCTAAGGACCTCAGTGATATGTTTACCGGAGTAGGTTATCCTAAGGATGTTATCTCAGACAGGGGGACAAATTTGATGTCCCACTACATGCAAGCCATGTGTAAAAACGGTAGAGTAACCTACAAGTTCTCAACAGCTTACCATGCCCAAACCAATGGGTTGGTGTAGAGGTTTATAGAACTATGAAGAGCATGGTAGGTTCTTTAGAAGAAGCCCTTATAAGAATGTGGGACCTTCTACTGCCATTCATTCTCTTTGCTTATAGAGAAGTCACCCAGGAAGGGTTTAGTTTCAGCCCCTTTGAGCTCTTCTATGGTCATCCGGTTAGAGGTCCATTGGCCGTAATCAAGGGAGAGTTGTAGAGTGCTCCTTCCCTCAAAACCGTGAGAGTAACTAACTATATGTTAGGTCTCCGGAGGAGAATGACACAAATGATGACAGAAGCTTCTGATAACTTGAAAGCAGGTCAGGCTCTGGTTAAACATTGGCATGACTAGAAGGCCAACATGGTTGAGTTTACTCAAGACAAGCTAGTTCTAGTACTTACAAGGCAGAGGGCCTTACAGGACAAATGGATTGGACCATTCAAGGTTGTGGGCAAACCTGGAGAGGACAAATATTTAGTGGACTTGGGAAATCCCAAGGAGGCCACTAGGGTTTTTCACACTAAGCGGCCAAAGGCATATGTATCCAGACCAGAACTTGGAGCTTTGCTCTGAGCATCTGATTGAGAGGTGGAAGAGAGTGATCCTCTGCCTGACCTTCTCGGGGGACAGCCTTTAGATGGAAAAATAGGAGTTAATCTCTCTTCTGATCCGACTATGGAACAGCAGGAGGAGTGCTAACTTCTGTTAAATCAGTTTGCCTCCCTGTTTTCACTGACACCAGGCTTGACCCCTTGGGGCCAGCATGAGAGACTCACTGGTGACCGTCTCCCTGGCAAAAGCAGGGGTTATAGACTGTCAGACCATGTAAGAACCCACTTAAAGGAGGAGGTCAAGAAGATGCTTGAGCTCAGAGTAATAGAGCCATCTACAAGTCCATGGGCTAGTCCAGTTGTACTAGTACCAAAGGTAGGATCCAAGGAGTTGAGATTCTGTGTGGAGTATAGAGCTCTTAATGCAGTCACCACGACTGATGCCCATCCTTTACCTAGGACGATGAACTGGTGGATAAACTTTGTTCAGCCAAGTTCCTCAGTACATTTGACCTAACATCAGGCTACTGGCAAATAGCTTTGACAGACCATGCCAAGGAGAAAACTGCATTTTCCACCCCAGGAGGCCAGTGTACGGTTATCACATTTGGATAAAACGGGCACCTGCTACATTCCAGAGGCTGGTAAATCATGTTATAAATTGGATGGAGGACTTCTGCATGGCATACTTGGATGACATTGCAGTGTTCACCCCCCCATGGTAAGAGCATCTTAACCATCTAGGATATGTGTTGCAGGCTCTTGAGCAGGCTCATCTGACCATAAAGGCAAACAAGTGTCAAATTGGTCAGAGCAAAGTGGTCTGCCTTGGACTTGAGGTAGGAGGGGGTGGAATAAGGCCATTACCTAGCAAAGTACAAGCTGTACAAGACTGGGCCACCCCTACTACTCAAACCCAAGTGAGAGCCTTTTTAGGTCTCACAGGTCACTATAGGAACTTCATTGAGAACTATGGGACCATAGCTCCTCCCTTGAATGTGGTGATCTCACCCAAATTCCCCAAGAAGGTCAGATGGAATGAGGGGTGCACTAAGGCATAAGAAAGCCCTTGTCAAGCTCCAGTCTTCAGAGCTCCTGGCTACAACCAATCCTTTATTGTTCAAACAGATGTATTCAATACAGGGATAGGTGCAGTTCTGAGTCAGATGGATGAGAAAGGCAGGGAACACTCCATCTGCTTCATCAGTAGGAAACTGAAGGACCGTGAAACAAGGTGGGCAACCATAGAACGTGAATGTTGCCATTGTGAGGTCTTTGAAGAAGTTCAGATCATACTTGTATGGATCTACTTTTGTAATTCAAACAGACCACCAACCATTGAGATGGTTAATGCAGATGGAGGAGAATCCTAAATTGTTCAGATGGTCAATCATCCTTCAGGGGTTTGATTCCACCATAGAACACAGATCAGCGTGTAATCACCAAAATGCTGATGGTCTCTCCAGAAAGCATGACCGACTGGAGTAAGGCGATGCATCCAGGAGTGGATTAAATCCCCCTGTCCCTTAGTTTGAGGGGGGGGAACGTGTGTTAGGGAGAATTCTCAGAAATGTGCAAATTCCCGTCTACCTTGGAGACCCGCAGCTCTTTTTGCTGGCCTTTAGGACTTTTAGTTTCTCACCTGGAGAGAGTGAGACCTTTTTCCCACTCTCATGTATTTTTCTGTGATTTGGACTCTGTTTTTCTTTAGACTTTGGAGTCTGACAAATTCCATAGTCATCATTTTTACATTGTGACACACAGCAGCTTCAGTGCATTGACGCAGGGAAGTCTCTTAGATTTCCCCAAGGTTTAAATACCTTCTCTTGGTGAAACTACCGTTTCCAAGAGCAGTGAAGTGAAATTGACTTTACTTGCATTTCGTAACTTTCTAGACCCAGCGCACACTATCTTACCATAGGGTGCTGGAGGGGTTACTTAGTATCCCCTTTGTCTACTTTCTCATTTAACATTTTTATGTTACCCTTTCTACAATTAATGGCTGGTGGCAGTGGTTTACTTTTTACTACCATTGTGTGTTTTTACTGCGGGCTGCAATTATTGCCGCAGTAAGACACCCATGGGTGCCCATTTCGTCAAAATGGCCCAGTCTTCTTTTTTTGCCATTTCTTGTTGGAAAGATCCCTATTGAGATTTACTCTGTGCGCAAAACCAGGTTTGGTCCCTTTGTTCGTTTTGTCTTTGGCGGGCTTCAGTGCTGAAACCCTCCTCCGACTCCAGCGTGTCTGGCAGGGGCAGAAAGTGAGGGAGGTGTCGGAAACTCCCTGTTCTTAATCCCCTTGGTTACAGGAATGCACACAAAGGTGATTGGCTGGCTGGCTGTCCCCGGAGGACAGCCACTCTGCTTTGTGAGTGACAGCTATAAATGGGAGAAACCTGCATAAGTGGCCAGGCTTTTTGGTTGGAAGGCACAGTCGACCACTGGACGAAGAAATACGAAGAAGAAATTGGAGGAAACGCTTGCTGCAACTCCTGGACCGTTTGTTTGCTCTGTGAAGCCCTGGTGCATTGCTAAAGCTCTGAATTTGCCTCGGCTAGAGAAGCCCTGCAACGGACGACTTCTCCCCTTGAGTTGGTGGGACCAATCAACCCCAAAGTGAACTCGTTTGGACATCCTCTCGGAGCTGGCTGTACTTCCATTGCTGCTGCAGAAACCGGAGTGCCAGGGAGAAGGAACACCCCGATCGAGTCCATTGCTTTTAAGTCGGACACAAGCTCCAGGAAGGATCCTCCGAGTCCCACCGCGCTCCCATGAAGCAGGACTGACCAAGCCTGAGCCACCTCAATATAGTGCAGGACCCCAGATACGAGGAAAGTCCATTAAGGTATCTGAGAGCCGCGTGGAGCTGAAACCGTGTAGCGCTGCTCATCTGAAGTTTGCCTATTGCTGCTGCCGACCTTCCATTCGTAGTGCAGGAGTCCCCAGACGATCTTGCCTAACAGTCTGTACACAATATCCTAAGAGGAAAGTTGGTACGGCACTCAAGCTCCCGGTGGTGCACGATGGCAGGGTCTCCTTTTTTACATCCCCAGAAGCTGCAGAACGCTTTGCTATGGACATCCCGTACCCGAGGGGCTCTCCCCGCAGGTCACCTTAAAGGCGTTAATGCAGCCATCCAGATATGTTTAAAATGATATGGTACCCTAACGATGGGTGCCTGCATGTTCTCCTATATCGGCGCCAAACATGGAATCCAATAACTACTAGTAACAAAGCAACAAATATGCTATTAGGCCTTCTGTCACTTGGAGTCAACCCAGCCTCTGATAGCCCCCTGTGTCCAGCGGCATAGAAAACATTGTTTGGGGTACCTGTTGGAGATGACTGGGGTGTGGGGGAATTGCGAGGCCGCTATGTTTTTGTTACTGCCGTGGGTTGGGGTGGGGGTGTGTTCCAGATGGATTATTAGGACAAGTTTTGTCCAAACTTTGTTTGGGTTTACAGGGTTATGTCATGTCAATGAAGAGTGTGGCTGGAGCAAAAGGGAACAATGGATCGTTGTGCTGATCTGATGTTCTTTGTTATGTTTTTTTCCTGCTGCCTGATTGACGGTTCCCCATAGCGTTGCTCAAGACGCCCGATGTGTGATACAAATTAGAAAAAGGGATGGCTTGGGGAACCCTGTCGTTCCTGGCGCTGGATTAGTTAGGCTGTTGCGTGTAGCGCATTCAATGATAAGTCATGCCACCGATATATGTAGTGCAGTGGTTTATTTTTTCATACATATGGACACGCATTGGTTCTTCATGAACAAAGCCAACATGTGTTTCAACCCAAAAAGGTCTTTATCAAGGCTATGTAAACAAGCACAGTCATAAAACAATTGGCATTAATGGTGACATGTGATTGTGCATGAGGGTGTGGTGTGACTGTGTTTTTAGTGCACAATGAGGCGAAAAATAAATATTTATATGGCATTGAGTGTTATAAAACATTATGGCATATTTGCATCACAATTTTGGTAGAGAAGTCATAAATGTAGACACCATGTACAATTGTAGTTGTAGAATGCCCCATGAGAGAAGGGCGGGGAGCACCAAGGTGCAAGAGAAAGGAGGATTAGATAAGGTTCTGAATCGTACGAATTTGGGGTGGGGGGGAAAGTACTAATGAATATTCTGGTTCATACCGCGGTCGGTGTGTATTCGATTGACCCTGTGTAGGTAAGGGAGCTGGTAGGCAGCTGATGAATGGAAACAAAGGAATTGTTATCTCAAGTCGTCTTTTATGGAAATTACCTAATTGCCAATTGTACTGGTGGCTGGGGCAGCAGCACAGGTGTCCCTGAGGGCTAGCTACCCCTGGGTGGTTCAATGTGATGCGTGGTACGTATGTTGCCATGTGCTGCCCATAATGTTAAGGCATACTGGAGTGAGTGAAGAAGGCAACCTTGTGTTGGTCGCTGCGTGGACTAGATGCTCATCTGTGTGTCACTGTGGGCGGTGTGTCGGCTCCCCTGCCGCACGAGTCTAGGTCCATTAAGAGATCACCCGGGATGCATCTTGTGGACAAGGACTAGTGTTGGTGCACAGAGATTAAAGGCTAAGCATGGTACTCTAGAAAATGATTGCATATTGATAATTACATTGACTAGGGGATTAACATGCTTGCAGTCCTTTAGATCTGTATAATCACGTCAGTACAGGTGTGACGGGATTCATAGTGATCCTATAGGTGTAATACTGAGAGTCCCCTGCAGCACGAGTCTAGGTAAACTGCAGATATCGCCAGGGATGCATCTTATGTACAAGGAATAGTGTCGGTGCATAGAGATCTAACATAGGCTTAAAATGGTACGATCGAAAGTGATTGGATGGTGAGGATTGCATTAACTGAGGGATTGTAATATGCAAATTCCTGTGAAAATGTATGATCCCGCCGGTTCAGGTCTGGCAGATTCATAGTGATCCTACATTCTACCGTATATTACTTGGTGTCCTGCAAGAATAGTTGAGATAAAAGGAGGGGGTGTTGGTGGCCCTAGTCCGTGCGAAACGATGTCCTCATGTGGGATATGAAAGTGCCAGTGTGCTAATGAGTGAGGGGGGTGCTGTTGTGTGAAAAGGCAGGTGAGGCTGGTGTTGTGCCACGTGGGGGTGTGGAAAGGCCAGTTTGGTCATTGTGGGAGAAGGAGCTTACCTTACGGGCCAGCAGGGCCTCTGGATACGGGATGGACGGTCCGGAAATCTTTCAATCCTGGCCGCTATCTTTGGTTGGGCATAAATACATGAACGGGGCCAGGATTGGCCCTAGGGGGATGTGCAATCCCGGTTCAGGGTGTGTGATTATCCCACTGCCACGATTGGTCAGCGGTGCCGGTACAAGCCTCATGTAGATGGGAGGTTAAAATATTGAGGAGACAGATTATAGAAACACATTGAACTCATGGTTCCTGTTGAGGCCAATGCTGACAGTACTATATTTGCAGATGAGTTTCACTTCTTATTGTCGGAGTCTTCATTCTGTCTCCACCTCTTTGATTTTGGTTGATCATCTTCAGTCCTGCTAACTTGATGACTTCTTTTCTGTCCAGTTGATGTTTTTCCTGCCAGTGCATGGCCAGACGATATCTAGCATCTTGTGAGCAAAGCAAGCTCGGGTGTTCTCTCACTCTTCTTCTTAGTTCTCTTATCGTTTAGTGGTTACGCACCCTTACAAGTTATTACAAACATCAAAATAAAAAACAATTAATACAATAACTTCATATTAATCCAAACATGTACGCTCTAATTCTTAAGATACTAAAATTCATCTTTATACTACATTACTAAACCTCTTTTGTTTCTCTTAGACACGGAGAGCAGTCTAACCAAGTTCAAATTAACAATCTCATCACCGCGGATTATCTAGACAACATTTCTCACATTGAAGTGTATTATTTGACTGCAGATATTATCGCAGTTATATAATCTTAGCCATGTTCACTTCACATGTTAACAATCTGATCATAGTACTCCTAATAAAAGAGAATTGCAACAACATGGGAACAATTGTATTTCAGATTTCAATTCCTTCAAAACTTTTTTCAAGCTCAGCTTCTATATAACGTACACACCTTGCAGTTGCTAGGATGATCGCATTATTCTTCCCACACATACATCCCATCCAAATAAGATTTCTAGCTAGGACGTTGTGGGCCTTTTCAAAGTCTTTCAGCATGAGTAATCGAGTTTTCTCAAAATGTGAACAAAAAAGAAACTGATGTTTAGTCGTTTCCTGAGTACCATTACAAACTGGCATGCACTGGTGTATTGCTCTCCCCCAAAAGTGCACGAAACAACCATAAATCATCAATGCAATTATTGAGCAAATACTTTGAACCATAGACAGACAGACAGACACAATAACTCACAGCCACGCACTCTTAGAAGATAAATCAGCTCTTTACGGCTATTTATTCAAAGTACATAGAAATAACTCACAAAAATAATATGGACATAGATCACAGAAGAAGTAAAGAAGGCAAAAGGAAATACATCCCCGTGAGCGTAACAGAATTCCTCATCTCGTCCAGAAGCAGCTGGAAGACCCCGGGAACAGCTAGGTCGAGAGCACCACAGCTCACAGGAGGGCCGGACGTAAACGTCCTTCTCCGGGCTGACGTCTCACCTTACCACCTCCGGGCTTCCGCATATATATACACACTCCACAATGGGGAGTCAATTCTCGAACATTCTGGAAATGGCACTTGCGCAGTTGAGGAACAGCCGTCGGTTGCCAGCTGGGTCAATCGAGAGCTCCCCCCAAGAAGCGCAGTGCCTCCCTTCTCTAAAAACACGCTCCACGGAGAACAGTAGCAAGCCATAACAACGTTAGCTTTCCCAGCAGAAATGGCCTTGACCGCATACCAGGTTTGGAAAAGCATGTTTGTCTCAGCACTGTGAATCTAACACTCAGCAAAATGTGTGCAGCCTTTCACTGCGGTATGAAGTAAATATCCAACATGGCTCCTAGCGCTCCCAGAATGCATTGCGCACCCGCGCCATTTTAGATCAAGCATAACAATTCCACCCTTTGGATATTTATCTTCCATATCCCGGTGGCACAGGAACCAGTCTCTGAAACCTACGAAATATTAAGACTAAATTGGGATTACATTGAATGCAACAACAAGCAATTATAATGGACAGTATAATACAAATGCAAGCAAAAATGTAACATAGTGTACCCCCAATATCAGGTATCCATGAAAATAACCAATTCCACCAATTTCTATTACGATCTTGAGACACTTGAGAAATGAGATCCCTCAAACCTCGAATATGACTTTCAATAGATCGTTAGTGGTCACTTAAGTTGAAACAACACATACCTTCAAAAGCATTGCACCCTAGATTATGTTTTAGCAATAGGTAATCAACAGCAGCTCTGTTCTGCAAAGTTGCTTTTCTAATAACTTGACTATCGAGGAGTAATTCTTCTAAAGCCTGCGAAGTATAATTAAGGCTTTTAACTACTAAACACGCTAATTTCATCAAAGATTTGTAACCTGCAGCAGCTAAACCCCAAACACCCACTAACGAAAGAGTTAATGCTAGAACCTCAGCTTCTGATAACAAGTGTACATGTGAATCACAGTCAGGAGATAGCCCTACAGATTCAAAAGTTGACCTTTTACCTCGAGTTATCGCTAAGTGTAAAGGAAACATCATTAGTCCTAATCGAGTTAAAGCACATGGACCTCCAGAAATGTTAGCTGGAATATAAGTGTATGTAATGTTACCACATGAAAAGAGCCATCCTGTTGGAAGTTTCACATGATTCAAATGACTAGCAGTTATCACTGTATGATTGCAAGACATAGTGTTATTTACACTGGTGCATTTGCGTGACATTCGCAAGCATAGTCGCCTCTCGAATATAGCATGATTGTACTGATTGGTCAACTCTATTTGTCGGCATTTGCCAATTTCTTGTGCCTTGCACGTCATAATGTAACATACATCACCTTGAGTTATATTGTAAATAATAACACGTGTCAAATTTCTCCATTTCCTGTCAGTCTCTTGGCAGAACCGACAGTACTCGTAAACTGAAAAAGATTTTCTAAAGTCTGAGTCTTGAACTAAAGAATCATTATGTGTGACGCCGAAGATATGCTTTAAAACCGGAACAGGCGTCGGCACCGCTACTAAACACGTAGTCAATAAAGCTTCAGCATTGGGCACATCAGTAAGACAAAAGTGTGATATGTTCAGTACTTGCTGTGCCAGATATAGCCACATATTCTCCTCTTGGGTAATCATAGGGGAGTGTTTCCGTCTTCCGACAAGCGAATCTTGCACTACTGGCATCAAGGTTGTTTTCACTTGCTCCTGATGTGTTTGTCGCATTTCACGGATCTATGTCTTCGGTGTGGCGGGCTTGCCGGCACTGGCATAAGGCTGCTTGGGGACAACATTATTCATCACTATCAGTATCCCCTTGATCACTGGCACAGATGTGACATTTTTCGTTGGTAACAGCAGACTGTTTAACTCGCCCAAATGGAGTCCATTTAGTGCCACAGGTACACCAACCAGACCCAGGATCTACAAAGCAAACCCAGAAAAGAGATATCAGTGTTGCACATCACTCTCTCGGGTAACATTTGTCTGCGGGTACATATTGCCATTTCTTTCTACCAGGCTCCATACCTACAACTACTTGATCTTTGCCTGATGCAATGACAACTGCAGGCACTGGTGGGCCACTTGGCTTTTCCACCCACACCTTTGCACCCGGTACCATACTGTCTGAAGAGCCAAAACCGTGATCCCCACGGGTAGTTAACACTGTAGGAGGCTCCCCTTTCTTAATCATGGACAACTTAATGGGAATAACTATCAATTGGGCCACTCAATCACCCTTGTGTATTGATAACAATTGATCCCCACTATTCATTAAGATGACTTTAATCTCGCCTTGGTAATCAGCATCAATTACCCCTCCCAACACTTGAACTACCTTCAATGCTAGGCCAGATCTAGGGGAAATCCATCCCATATGCTCTGGGGGAATCTGTACTCCAATTCCTGTTTCAATTACAACTATTCCTCTGGGATCTAATCTGATTTCTTCATGGGAATGCAAGTCTACCCCTGCTGACTCTGGAGTTGCTCGATAGGGAGCTAAAGAACCTGGAGTAATTTCCCAGTATAATAGTGTTTTTCTGACTGAATTGGGTTGAACCTGCAAAGTAGGAGTCATTAATCGCATCAAAGGAGTTTCATGTTCATACACAGTCCTATTGTTTAACACCTGCACCGCATTAAACACATGATCACGCCAGCCTGCCAAGCTGCCATCTCCAGATTTGCGTAACTGTTCTTTCAGTAACCCATTCATTCGTTCAATTAGCACTGCCGCAGCTGAATGGTAGGGCACGTGATAGATCCACTCAATGCTCTTTTCCTGGCAAAACTCCTGTATTAATTTGGCTTTGAAATGTGACCCATTGTCACTCTGAATCTGCAAAGGCACTCCATAATGTAATATGATCTGATCTAACAACCTGATTGTGTTCAGTTGGGTTGCACGTTTGCACGGCAAAACCATCAAATATCCCAAGTAGGTATCCACAATAGTGCATGCTGACAACCTCTGCTGATTGTCATGGGACCGATATAATCAATCTGCCAAATTTGACCTGGTAATTTTCCTCTTCTCAATGTGCCTCGAACAATTTGAGGTATAGGTCTATGTAATTGGTGTTGGCACACGGGACATTGCAAAATTATTGTTTTCACTACTTCTAAAGGAAGACTGATGCCTCGAGCTTGTGCCCACCTGATAGTAGCCTTTTCTCCAAGGTGCCCACATTTCTGATGGGCCCATTTGAGCAAACCCTCCAAATCGTCTTCGCAAGCCTCTGCATCCATTGTCGAAATCTTGGTGCGTTCGTCTGCAACAGAATTAAACCAACGTTCTAAAGAATCTGTGGGACAATGCGCTTCCGCATGATATACTGTGACTTCACTTTGTAACAACATCTCTGCAATGTCTTGCCACAGTTCCTTTCCCCACAACTCTTTTGAATGAATCTTCCTTCCATTCTTTTGCCAAGTTGGCAACCACACTGCCAATCCATTTGCCACTGACCATGAATCTGTGTACACATGACATTGACCAGGGGTCTCTTGTTTCAATGCTTGCTAAACTGCGTAAAGTTCTGCAAACTGACTGCTTTTCCCTTTCCTTGTCGTCAACATCTATTTTGTTTTGGGATTCTACGACACTGCTTTCCAGTACCTCTCAGTTCCCACGTATCGGGCTGAACCATCCGTGAACCAAGCATACTCTGTTTGCTCCACGGTCAAATCACTGGAAGGTACTCCCCATTTCATGGGAGACTCACGTTTTTCAGGCACCTCCGGTGGTATGTAATCTGAGGGCGGTATGTTGGCTACTTGCTCATGTAATTTTGTCACTCCACCCTTTCCTGATTTGGCTCTGTCTTGAATATACCATTTCCACTTAATTATGCTGGCTTCTTGAGCATGTCCTATACGATGCGTTTTAGGAGCGCTCAGTACCCACCGCATGATTGGTATTTCAGGTCTCATGAATACATCATGACCCACCGTCATCTGCTCGGTATCAACAAGAGCCCAATAATATGCCAGCAATTGCTTCTCAAACGGAGTATGAGTTACCAGCATCGGGCAATTTACGACTCCAAAACCCTAATGGCACACGTTTCCTGTCTTGTTTCTGCCACCCACTCCAGTTAGCATAATTGTCTTGTACAGACACATTTAATTCCACTTTGCCTTCCTTCAAGGGCCATAAATCAAGCACCTGCTGCACAGTGTCTTTCGCCATCTCAAAGGCTTTCTGCTGCTCTTACCCCCACTGAAACTTCTTTCGTGTCACCTTGTAGAGGGGGGCTAATATCTGCCCTAAATGAGGAATGTGCTGTCTCCATAACCCAAACAGTCCTATGAACTGCTGAGCTTGCTTTTTGTTCGTTGGAGTGGTGAATTAAAGTATTTTCTGTCGAGCTTTTGACATCATTTCTCGATGCCCATGATGCCACTGAATCCATAGGAATATCACTGTTTCAGCTGGACCTTGAATTTTACTCTGATTAATCTCCCATCCTTCCTTTTTCAACCCTTCCATAAGGACATCTATCTGACTTTGCACACTGTGCTCATCTTTGCCCTGTATCAAAATATCATCACTGTAATGAGAGATTTGTATGTCAGGTTTACATGGTATCTTGTCTAAGTGCTCTGCCACCAGCCGGTGAAAGATAGTCGGACTGTGCATGTACCCCATAGGTAGTCTCCTGAAAGTGTACTGACGTCCACCCCACGAAAATGCAAACTGTTCTTGACACTTGTCTGCAATTGGCACGGAGAAAAATGCATTGGCTAAATCGATCACTGCATACCAAGTCCCCTCAAACATTTGGACATTTTCAATCAAGGTAATAGCATCTGGGACTGCGGGCACTAAGGGAGGAGTATGTTTATTCAACTCCCTGTAATCCACCGTCATCCTCCATGACCCACCTCCCTTTTTAATAGGCCAGAGCGGATTGTTCCATGAGGTGGTAATAGGGCGTAATACACTCGCCTCCACGTACTCTTTGATGGTGTCTGAAATTTCCTTGTGCCCCTCAGGAATATGCGGTATTGTTTCATGGCTACTCGCTTGGTTTCCACTGGCATTTGCACTGGGGGCATCTTCAATTTGCCTACGGTAATGGGTGTAGACATTAATGCACTCACCCCAAACTATTACGTTTTACTGCCAAGTCCCAAGGTTAGCCCTTCCAAAATGTCAAAGCCAATTATATATTCAGGTATCGGGACAATCAACACTTGGTATTTCTGCCTCTTTAAATTGCCTATTTTCATCTCCACTCTCGTTTGTACTGCGGGGCTCTCCTTTTCCCCTAAACCTGTAATAGTAAACTGTTTGCCTTTAAATCGTGTTTGATTACCATGAATCAAAGAGGCCTCCACCCCGGTGTCTATCAATGCTCGCACCCCTTGTGTATTTCCTGGCCCCCAAAAAATCTTAACATCAACATGAGGCCGCCTATCCACTTTTATGCGGGCAGACGCTGCCGGAGCTTGGCCAAAGCCCTAGTCAAACTTCGAATGAGTGTGACTCGATTCCGCCTCTAACATCGCACTCACCACCTTTCTCAAATCAGCGTATGTTGGCCGGTACGGGGAAGGTGTTCCCATAGACCCTTCGTCTTGTTCTTCCGCAGGGGGAGCAGAAGGTGAGGTGTCCCCCTGTGGCATGGCGACTACTTGTTTCTTAACCTGTTTATAGCGCTCTTTGGCTGCAAGTCCTTGTTTTTTGTATAATTCATACATTACTCTGGTTTCAATGCCATCAATTTCCTCGTGTGGCACACCATCTTTTAACAAAGCCAAAAACATGTCTTTACGGGACACTCGGGAGTCTCTGCTATCTTGCCGCCTGCCTTCGGTTCTTCTCTCACTACGCCCCTCTCTCTCTCGTGGCTTGTTATTGCTCTTATCCCACTCTTCCAAATCTGCAAGTTGCCTAATGGCATCTGCTACCTCATCAGTAGCCTTGCCCGCATTACCTACGAGCAAAGTCATAATGACACTTTTATATGCGGGTGGCGCAGTTCTAATCACCATGTTTCGAGTTGAAACTGAGAGCGGGACGGCTCCCATGTGATCAGGAGCATCTATGTGAATCGCCTCTTTCATAGCATGCTCTCTGACTTTTTGAATTGCTTCTCTCAACGTATACCACTTTGTTTCTTCACTGGGCCAATCTGTGGTAATAGGGTATTTACGGTTACATGCTTGGGCTACCAGGTGCAACAAAGACACCTGCGTATCTTGACCATTTGCGTCAGGGGGCTGTCCTGTTCTTAAAACCTCCTGTACATTGGTGTCAATTGACAGGGGTAAAAAACGCGGTGAATCCGTAGAATCTACCAACAACCCTGCAGCACCCCCATCTAGCAATCTCACCATCCATGTCAATAAAGCTTCCCCTGATTTTTGCCTCAACCAGGTAATAATTTCCCCAACCTCCTGTTGTGTGTATTCTTCAAAAGTGGTTAAATCCACCATACCACCACCAGGATTGTGCGGGTGTGGTCCAGCTCGCCGTCTTCAAACGGGCTTTGCCGCCACTGTTTTCTGTTTCACCTCTGGTTTGGGGTCAGACTCCTCTGCGGAACTACTTTCTAGACTGGTCGAATCAAAAATATCACTTGTCCGGATCCCAGTCTACGCCAGCGGTAGCGATTACAGTTGCCACCTTTCTTTTGTTGACCCCTCCCCATCTTTTCCTATACTTATACCAGCTGCTCTGACTGCTGCCCTCTCGGCCACCGCCTGATATGTGTCGGCCTTATCTTTAAACATTTTCATTTGAATCTGCTGCATTAATGCAGTCTGCCGTTCTGCAGCTAGCTCTCTCTAATCGCAAAACCTCATTTTTCATTTCCACCTTCATTTGATGTATTTTCCTATAAGCATGCAAAAAAACCTAACCTCGCCTACCTAATGCGGCACATTCTTTACCACGCTCTACTGGAACTTGTTGCAAGCATGCCATTACATCATCCGGACCGGCATCTCCCAATCCTTGATCCCAAGTTTCACTTAAACTGCTACCACATGCCCACGCCTGAGCCAACTTATCATATGGACTCTTAGTCCAGCCTGGAATAACAACATCAGAACAGTCACCGCCAGCGGTAACGTTCTTCTTCTTGAACATACTACTCATTATCGCAAATAAAACAAAACCTCGTTGAATCTATATAGTTTCTTTTCCACCCTGCAATCACTCCCACAGGCGCTCAAACACTTACAAAAGAGAAAAAAAAAACTTCACTATTCAAAAACTTCACTTACACGACAACCAAATCCTATCTACGTTTCAAAAGATTCTTGGATACTCGGCACAACTCATCACGAGCATCCTGTTCGTGACGCCAAAAATGTATTGCTCTCCCCCAAAAGTGCACGAAACAACCATACATCATCAATGCAATTATAGAGCAAATACTTTGAACCATAGACAGACAGACACAATAACTCACAGCCACGCACTCTTAGAAGATAAATCAGCTCTTTACGGCTATTTATTCAAACCTTCAAAGTACATAGAAATAACTCACAAAAATAATATGGACATAGATCACAGAAGAAGTAAAGAAGTCAAAAGGAAATACATCACCGTGAGCTTAACAGAATTCCTCATCTCGTCCAGAAGCGGCTGGAAGACCCCGGGAACAGCCAGGCCGAGAGCACCACAGCTCACAGGAGGGCCAGACGTAAGCGTCCTTCTCCGGCTGAAGTCTCACCTGACCACCTCCGGGCTTCCGCATATATACAGACACTCCACAATGGGGAGACAATTCTTGAACATTCTGGAAATGGCACTTGCGCAGTTGAGGAACAGCCGTCGGTTGCCAGCTGGGTCAATCGAGAGCTCCCCCAAGAAGCGCAGTGCCTCCCTTCTCTAAAAACACGCTCCAGGGAGAACAGTAGCAAGCCATAACAACGTTCGCTTTCCCAGCAGAAATGGCCTTGACCGCATACCAGGTTTGGAAAAGCATGTTTGTCTCAGCACTGTGAATCTAACACTCAGCAAAATGTGTGCAGCCTTTCACTGCGGTATGAAGTAAATATCCAACATGGCTCTGAGCGCTCCCAGAATGCATTGCGCACCCGCGCCATTTTAGATCAAGCATAACAATTGGTACAAATTGTATTTGCATTTTTGAACCAATGTTGCATCCAGGTTTTGGTATTCAAAAGGTCCATACGGAAGCGCATGTATGTATTGCGTGATTTATTGCAGGGGCATAGTCGGATATGGAAGGCGAGGAGATTGAATGTGCCTAAATTATGCTATTGTGTAAACGAGCTATATGAATGAATAAGGGCTGCACATACAGCCAATCATTTAGAAAGTATCATTTTTATTGGCTAGTCTCGTCTGCAAGTAGAGATCCATTGGCTGCATATTAATCTTCTCTATAAGTTTATGCATTCGCTGTTTGAAATGATGAATGGATATCAGATGATCATTGGAAAGCATCTTTGCAAAATCTTCATATATGGAATTGGCAGGAGGAAAAAGCATTTTTGTATAATTAAATAGACGCCAATTATAACGAGATAATTAATTAAGCCCTAATTCATGCCTCAGGATTGCGTTCGGTAAGGATCGTGGCAGCTCCAAAGTGGCTTTCCAGATTTTACCTTGGAGCATATCTAAGTGTGGACCAAGGTCACTCGAACACAGATCCATAAAGGAGAACCGCCTCCACCTTTTTACCGTAAAAATCAAACAGTGTTAAGGAAAATTTGCAATAATTATGGAAGATTAATTTCATTTGACCCATTAAGGGCAATACTTTTTCCATAAGCAACACTTTCCATCTCTTTTGTGATGTATTGTTCGAAAGGTTGAAGCCTAAGTAGGTTAAATTTTGAACCAAATTTATTTCCATAAGGTTGATCGTCCATTTAAATTTGCGCACTTTTTTACGATTTGAAAAAATAATGATGTTGGATTTCGAAGGATTAACCATGAGGTCATTTAGATCACAGTATGAGAGAAAACTTTAGCTTGTTTTGCAGGACCGATTGGGTGCTGTCGAACAACAGTACATTGTCTGCATAGGCTAGCCATGAGATATGAAAATCTCCTAGACGAATTGCAAATGATTTTGCTGATTTCCAGATGCAATCGATTAAGCCAGATAAAGATTGAACAATACAGCTACAAGTTTGCAATCTGCAATCATGTTTAACACCGATTGCACTGGGGATGGAATCTGTGAGTAATCCTTCATGGTTAATCCGAACCTTGAAGTTGGTGTTGTGATGTAAGAGAGCAATTGGTGCTACCAAGTACGGGGGAAATTTCTCGTCTAACATTTTCTGCCATGGAACCCCTCTGATTACACTATCAAAGGCCGCTTTGAGATCGTGAAGCTACAAAAATGGGACCTTTGTCAGGGAGGCGAGATGACGAGATAAGATGGGCTAATATGCAAGCATTTAGAGGAGTTCCCATAGCTTTGTGAAACCCCACTTGGGCTTTACACAAACTAGCATTTAATAGGATAAATGCTTCAACTTCATGCAGGATCAATAGGGCAGATATTTTTGCCGCAACATCAATTAGCGGTATAGGGGGAAAGTATTATCAATGGGTCCTTTTTTGTGTAACGGAATGATAATGGAAGTGAGCCACAAAGTGGGAATGGATTTGGTTCTAAAAATGGATCAAAACAATTCTAGAAAAATGGTCGCCCAAAAACTGGGCTCGTCCTTGATTACACAAGGCGGGAGGCCATCAGGGCCTGCACATTTAGAGGCTTTTAGTTTATGGCTAGCATGAATTATGTCGTCCTGTCACTAAGGACACATGTCAGGAATGTGATGACAGACCGAACGTCCATCAAAAGGCTTAAACACAGGAGGCAAAGAATATTATTAAAAAAGAAAGAAGTCCATGTTAACTCATCGATTGCGGATTCTAAATCCAAATTCGTAGGCCTTCCAGTAGATCTTACAGATTTCAAAATGTCCCTGGTCTTTCGTTTGCACAACTTAGACACCATATCTTGGTTAGCTTCTAAGGATGACTGCAGCCGGATTCTGTGTATCGCTGTCTTGTATTGCATATGAATCTGTTTTTTTTATATGAAAGTATGCATTTAAATCCATGCCCATCAAGGATTTTTTAATCTTTCGAAGTTCATGATTTTTTCTTTGTTTGAGAAGAGTAATCGTGTGTGAAAAGGACAGAGTGTATCGTGGCTGAAGAAATAGAACTGTAAGAAAAAGCGATAGAACAAAGGTGCGCTTTTATCATTCTGAGGTTCCAGTGCAGAATTGTGTCCACATGCTGGGCAGGATCGTTATGCGGGACCCAACGGTCACGATTTACTAGAAAGGATAACCTTCTACATGTGGCAAAATTCCACTTTATGGATAGCATCGCTCCATCACTCTGAATTAGAGCAAGAGTTGGGTCAAGCTCAAAATGTTTGCATTGAGAACTCGGAGAAGTGACTATCAATAAGTGGTCTCCAAGACTGGGTGTGAGGGTAACAATAGGTGAGAGAAGCCCCGAAATTTTCCTAGATGCAAGAACATAGTCGATCAAGGAAGAGGGAGATCCTCTCTGCCAGGTGAAATTATGATGCAAGGCAGAGGGCAGCACCACATAAATATACCACCCTTTAAGGAAACTTAAGGAAAAGGAAAGTTGCATTTAAATCTCTGCCAATTATTGTTTCCGCCTGAGGACTAAAAGTATGTGCTTCAAGCAGGGCACTGTGTTGTGGTTCACAAGCTTGCAACACTGTTGATGAAGTTGGATTCCTGTACAACGAATGAGGAATAGATTTCTACAAGGATGTATGTCGAAATCAACTTCAATAATGAGATATAAATCGGATTCATAAGTGTGTTTAATCGTGAATTGTAAATTGTTATTTATAAGAATTGCAAGACCCCCTGTTGGCCTCCCTGCATTTTTTTGGATTGCATGGTGAGAGATGGATGTATAGCCGTCAAACTGTAGTTCTGTCAAACTCCTGGTTTCTTGAATTAGTAAGACAGATGGCAGTTCATGAAGGGCAGAGTTTAACATCCATTTATTAAGATTATTAAATCCGCAATAATTCCAAGAAATAATGCGGAGATCGTTCGATTATGAAGTAACTGAAGGGGGAATGTTTGCTACAGCAGCCTTTATGAGCGGTTCTAACCAAGTGAGGCCGTTCAGTGCAGTGGTTAGTGATGCCAGTTGTTCAATGATATGGTTGGTATTGCCCCCGTTGGTGGAAAAATAGCTTTGAGTAGCTTTGATTATAGGCTGATACTCAAGGAATGACATAGCTTCTTCGAGAGATGAAAAAGCCTGCATTTCTTGTCCCAGTAAAGCTAAATTGATTTTAAATTCCCAAAGTAGTTTAGCAATTATGGGCGATTGAACTTTCGCTAACATTCAGCGGTTGTTATGATTCGGAAGCAGAATCCATTCTACGTCATTCGTGACTAAGCTACGTAGAGAAGGAATTTTGTATAGGGCATTCATTAGGAATGAGCGTTTTATACAAACTGTCCCATTGATGTTAACATCACTCTTCCAGCCAATTGTGGTTTTCATCTCCTTGGGAATATCATGAAATTAAATGAGATTTGTGTCGGCTATTGCCAAGGGAAAGGGACAATTTTGCTCCTGGGTCATTTCCAGGATTCTCAAAATTTGCATCTAGCGCAGCCGCCGCATAAGGCCCCCGTAGCTGTCTATGTCCAGATAATTGATTTAACGGACTCTGTGAATTTATTTGTTCCTTTTGTGTTTTGCAATGCATTTGGGTTGGGTACGACCAAAACAGAATAGGGCAACGCTGGTTGGAATCAGTAGCAGACACCTGTCCAGGCCCTGTCGCGGCGGAACTTCTCTGGTGGGTGCTAGCATGAAGAGACCCAACTACAGGCACAAGTATAGGAGGTACCAATGAATTGGATTTGACTGTATTGTGACTTATGTCAGGGGATTTCATTGGCATTGTCGTAGAAGGGATGGAATGAACATCGCTTACTTCGATGATTTGTGGAGACAATGTTAATTTGTCTGTTTTTTTATTAGCTAATGCCGGAAAATTAGTGTCCATGTTTGCCTGTACTAGACTAGAGTTGTCACTTGCAACACTGGAAAGCTGCATTTGTAAAGGATAAGACCCAGACTCGGAGCCTGCAACAAGTTGTTGTGAGAGCATGGCAGAACGATTTTGCAGTGCTGTATTCATAACAGGATCGTCCTTGGGTATAATTTGAAGGACTAATTTGCTTTCATCGTTCAGTTGACTTAAATTGAGAGCATGTTCTTCATCTATACATTTACTGCTGGTCTCTATATTTGATTTTTGCTTTTTTACTTTTGGGACGGGATGACCTGATAATTTGCACATCAATAACTTCTCAGGACATCCTTTGGTGCCTTTTGCACGGTGTCGTCTTTTTGCTGCCTTTTGATGATTTATTTTGTTCTTCTAGACATGTGATAGAAACCAGCAGAAGGCACTTCCTTTTCCTTAGACATAGTATCTAAGGCAGCGGCGGCATGCTCTTGTTCCAAGATGTCCGTGATAGCAGATGGACTATCGGGGGAATCTTCACAAGAAGCAGTTGCAGGTGCCATTTGCGGCTCTGTATACAGAGATTGCGGTTCAAGTTTAGCTTGGAAAAGAATCTGTTCTACCTACAGAAGCCTCTCATGTTGTAGTTTGGCTAATGTGATCAAGTCTATTGGTGAGGTCAGTGGAGCCTCACATGTAAGTGTTTCAGGTTTGAATAATATCTTCGCAAAGTTTGTAGGAATTCCATTCACCAGTAGGAGATTGTCAGAGGTTTGAGTGCCCATATTCACAGTCTTAGTCGGAGAGGCGTGCTTCTCTAGCTCCCCCTGAACGTCAGAGGTGATGCCATACTGTGGCAAATAATGAAAAACCTACTAGGGATTGGCTTAAGGGGAACATCTAAGTATATCTTGTATAGGAACAAGGATTGTGATTGGCTGCCCACTATTAGGTGGACAACATATGCCTACCTCTAAGAACATGTCACCTTCAGAAACATTAGATACACGGTCGCTAATTGGTTTTTCAAACTACATTGTCCTTCGTTATATGGATCACTACAATTGGTTGGCACGCTTGTGCCATGTCTGGAACTTTCGGTTCATTTAGCAGCACATAAGCCCAGACCCAGGTGCAAGGAGATGGGGTATGACTCTACCTCCCCACCCAATTAGCCCAACATCTCTCATCACCCATGCCGTCTGCCATGAAGATTGTCTTTGAACTTGGCCTTGCAAAAGTTTCCTTGTCTTTAGAATACATGGGAGTGAGAGCTCTCGCTATCGTGTTTTGGGACTCAAGTCCAAACTCTATTTTCATCCTTTGCTCACGTGACAAGAGACCACGAGTTGGTCCATTTTGCAGGTTCTAAATGCTCTAAATGAATTAAACTTGGCACTGTTGGTGTTCTTTCTTTGCACCTTAACAAGAGATGATTCACCCTTTGCATGTTCGCTCCTTTCCAGAATATATAGCTGAACTTGGCTGCTTCAGTCTTGACTACAGGCTAGACAACCTCGCCATCCAGCTTCACGTTTCAACTTATTCTTGCTGCAAGTTTTTCCCCTACCCTCTTCATGGGTCCTGGCTTACTAAATTCATGCTACCGATGTCCAGCTCCTATACAATGGCGGCTTCGCCTGCATTCTATTTACTATGTATAGCCAGCTTCTATGATGACTTAAGTCTACTTGCATTTCAGTATCTGTACAATTGTTGAATGGTTAATTTTCTGCAACACTTTGTGCATGTATAATCTTCTTTGTTTTTAAAAGTTCACTTAGCTCTTTACTTTGTCATTAGTTTCTGTAGGATCGTACATAGTCTTCAGTCAGTATCTCGGGGACGTCCATTTATGTCTTTTCCTACGCCCCCAGCTTCTTTCTTTGCTCGTTTTCATATTCCTTCAGGGAGTTCCTCCCCTATGTTCTCATCACTTAGGGGATACATTCGATAGGATTGTCTCAACGGGTATCTTCTTTCAAACACACACTGCAGTATTGGCACAATGGCAGTTGTCAAACACAGTACTATTTCAGTTCTCCAACATATGGGAGGTAGGGGGCGCAGGATTTCCTGCAGAGGTTGCAGCTTCTCCTCTACATGGTGGTGCTCTCCCTCGTCTGAACTTCTGCACAACCTGCTCAATAAAGTGACCTCACACCCAAACATAAAAGGGCTGCTATGGGGCTCATCGGAGAGGGAAGTGAAAACAGGGATACAGCAATGGCAATTGCATGCAGGGCCTGGGTGAGCTGGGGCATTTGGTCGGACAGGGGGAATGTTACTCTACCTCGTTCGCTGTATACCAGGTTAGTGGAATACCAATTGCCCACGAGAAAATGTTTCAACACCATTTCCAAATGATGGAGATCCACATGTTGGGGGGGATCTTATTCCAAATGGAAGGTTCATTACATGGGAGGCCCTAAGAGATAGGGGAGAATGGATGGCAGTAACTATGCTGTTGTCCCTCCGGTTTCGGGAAGTGCTTCGGTCCAAATGGCCAAACTTCCCAAACGCACCTGCAACTCTCCCAATACTGCAGTTTGTCGCAACTCCACCATCCGCCATGAAGCTGGTTTCCTCCATATACAAAATCATCAGCTCACAGAAAGATGCCCATATATGTAATAACACGTTTTTTTTAAAAAAAACTTTGGTTTTATTGACATTTTCTTAAACAAACAAAAGGGCACTTATGCATATTCAAATGGTATACCAATAACTGGCCCAGTGGCCGCCGCCCCTCCCACCCCTGCCACCCCAATACGACCCCTCCCTCCCAGCAACTTAGTCCCAGTCGAACCCCCTTGTAGGGGAGTTGCATTGCAAGCTCTATAAGTCTGGAGCTCGGGAATGAACTTGAGCGTTGACTTCCTGTATGGCTATAATTCATCCGCCGACTCCTGGTCCATGGGCGCCCAATCCACCCCTGTCTCCACACAGAGGATCAGTGGACATCCCATCCCCAAGTCTGTTGTACCCCGTACCAATTCGCTTGGAATGAGGCTGAATCATTGCTCATCATTGCCGCTAATTTGTCCATCAAAAACATATCTTTAACTTCTGTAACCAGTCCTCCTTCGAGGGGATCTCTGGGCTCATCCACTTCTGGGCCAGGGCCACCCTTCCCGCCTGCAACATTGTTTCCCACATTCTAGGGTACCTCAGTATGTCCGTGTCCTCTAGGGGGAGGCACAGCAGCATAGTCAGAGCGTTTTGGGGGAGTAGTTACTCAGAGACTTCAGCGATCCAGCCCCTTACCTTCTCCCAATATGCCTAAACTTTTGGGCAGTGCCACCACGTGTCCCCTCGTTCCAGCCTGGTCCCATCCCCTTGGGCATGCGGGGGACACTCCCGAGAACATTTTCGACAACTTTGCGGGATCTCTGTGCCATCCCTGAAGGATCTTGAAGTTGTGTTCCATGTCCGCTGTAAATAAGTTCCCATGGAAAGCTATTTTGAATATCCTGGACCATGCGTCCTCCGAAATCTCTTCCCCCTGCCAAATCGTTCCAAAAAGAACGGAAACGCCTCCTCTCCCCCAAGTTTACAGTGTTCAGAATTTTATACATCCCTGATACCGCCCCCTTCCTTGAGGACGCTGTAAAGTAGCTTCTCAAAGGGGGTCAGCTGTCTCTTCAAATCTTGGCCCCATGCTTGGTCGCATAGGATACCCTTCAAACAGAGGTATTCAAATATGGAGAGTGACCCCTGCCCGAGAGCATCCCTCAATTCCCCATATGGTAGGGGAATATGGTAGGGGAATACCTGTCCCGGGTTGGGTCCAGGACCATATTAAAATCCCCCCCAACCACCACCGTGCCATGAACAAAGAACTTGAGTTTATCCCTCATCTCCTCCCAAAACTGAGCTTGGCCTTCGTTTGGGCCGTAGATGGCGGCCAGAGTGAGTGGGGCCCCCTGCAGGGATCCCCGAACTAGCAAATAGCGCCCCCCCCGGTCCTTCAGTATGGCTTCTTTTTCGAAGCTAACGTTCCTTTCTAACAAGATAGCCACCCCTTGCTTCTTTCCCTTGTGGGAAGCACTGATGACCTCCCCAATTCCTCCACCCTGCAATTTGGGTTCCTTCCCCCGTGGCCAGTGGGTCTCCTGCAGGAAGAGAAGGTCAAGATTGGCCCTTCTAAACTCCCTGCTAACCAGGGATCTTTTCGTGGGGGAGTTTAAGCCCTGTACATTGAGGGATCCCACACCCAGGGTGGGCAGACTCTCAGCCATAATCTAGATATTCCTCCCTCACGGTCAACGTCTTCACATTGCTCTTCCCTGCGTGCTCCTTTAGTTTTGATTTGTACTCCCCTTCTCCCCCCTCCCCCTCCGGGTGGGCATTAAACAAAACCCCAACTGCCCCCCTTTCCCAAGCCCAAACTGAACAAGCCCAACTTTCGTGTACACCCCCTCCCCCCTCCCCGGCGTCCAGCCAATTAGTTCCGCCAACACTGGCTTTTGTCCGAACCACCAGCCTGCCCCCTGCGGCCAGGCAATTCACATAAGAAACTATTCATCTTGAGCCCCCCACACGCGTTCCGTCTATGGACCCCATGTACTTGCTGTTTGTAGGAACGCTGATAATGGTAGAACCTCCGAATCCACACAAGACTGTCTAGGTCCCAGCGGGTTGACCCCGTTCTCAGTCCTCGGAATCGTTCCGTTCGCCGTCCTTCGCTGGTGATGGAGTGTTCATTTTCCTGAATTTCTACGCGCCGGTTTGCCGCCTCCTGTCTCCTGACAGGCGGGGGCCACTGGGTCTGCCCTTCTCCGGCCCTGATGGCCCCCTCCGGTGGTGCGTGTCCACTGCATATTCCTGAATCGCTCCCCGTATGCCCTCTTCCGTGATCAGGGTTGACGGTTGGCCCATGTATTCGAAGGTCAGGGAGAAGGGGTAGCCCCATCTATAGCGCACCCCTTTTTCCTTGAGCAACTGCGTGAGGGGGCGGCACATTCTCTGCTTGGCCAATGTGTAGGCAGAGAGGTCCTGGTATATTGAGACCTGGGCATTATTGTAGGTGATTTCTCGGGCCTTCCTGGCCTCCTCCAGCACTTTAGTCTTTTCCGAATAATAGTGGAACCGGACCAAGATCGACCGGGGGCCCCCCACTCTGCCCCACGCCCTGTGCACCCTGTCGAATGTGAGCTACGTGGTCATCTGTGAGCGCTTTATAAATGTAATTTAAAATCTCCTCCGCAAACAGGAGAGTAATGATGTCCCGCACTGCCCTGGTGACGTCCCTCTCCGTTTCCCCTTCCATTTCGGGCACCCCAAAGATTCTGAGGTTGTTCCTCCTCTCCCTGTTTTCGAAATCTTCCATCGGACGGGCTCTCTCCTCATCCCTCTTTTCCAGGGCCTCTAGCCTCATGTTTAATTGTATATCTTGGGGCGCCGATGCCGATCGATTAGTATCGACCTGAAGCAGTCTGTCCTCAATCTTGTCCACCCTCTGGTCCATTTTTTCAAATTTTTGTGCAATGTCGGAACGCATGTCCCCGATTTCCTGTAAGATCGAGGCGATGCCCCTTTCCATAGCTGAAGAGGAAGGAGCCGTGTCTTCCGATTGGGCCATGGTTCTTTTGAGACTTGTACCTTTGTCGTCCCTTTCGCTTTCCTGGAAGCGGTATCCCTGCAAGGACTCCCGCCAGCTCATCAGGTACCTCCCTGTGGTCCGCGGTCCAAACCTCAGTGTCTCTGGCGGGGGGTAGGGAGCCCCCCTTGGCTCAGACTGTGACTTCCCTCCTGGGGTGCCCAGAGGGGGGCATGCGAGGGGTGGGGGGAACCAAGGCTGAGGGACCTCTCGCTGGAGCGAACTGACCCCAAGCTTGCTCCAAAAGGGGTCGTCGTGTTTCGCGGGGGGCGGGCACACGCCCCACCGTCACCAGGCGGGGGCCTCACACCCCGTCAAAGCTCGTCCTGGGAGTCCGGGGCCTTCTCTGGACACCCCTTGGAGGGACGCTGGGAATTTAGGGGCCCGTAAGGCCAAGCCCGTGGGCCTCTCTTGGTTGCTGGGGGAAGGGCGCCGCGGCTCTTGCACCCGACCTGTGGAAGCTCTTCAGTTTATCCGCACCTTGATCCCCTCCGGGCGGGCACACGCCCCACCGACGACTGGTGGGGGCCTCGCACCCAGGCAATCCCCCAGTCTGGTGGAGCTGTCGCTGTGTTGGGGGGGCGGCGCGTTCAACAGGTGCCTCCCGGCATCCAGGGGCCCCCATCCGCCTCAGATAAATGAGGAGGACCCCTCACCTCAGCCCGCTCACCCGTGTGGAGCGGTTCCTGGGCCTCCCGTGACCCTGCAGCTTCGTCCTCCAAAAGGCCGTGGCAGCCTACGTTGGGAATTCTTGGGGGGGGGCCTCCGCTCTCTGGCCGGCCTTGTTGGATCCGCTCTGCCTGCGTGGACCCGGGGGGGGGGGGAGGGGGCCCGGGTCCCGGTGTCTCCGTTCCGGTCCCCCGGGTGAAGAGTGAATCCCTGCTGGCCACTGCGCGGGGGATCCTGGCATGCTGTCCTCCGGACCGGGAGGAGGGATGAAGGGCGGAGGGAGCCAGTCTCCTACTCAGCAGCGGCGTCTTCGGTCTGTCGGGGGCCCGGTCCCTGTCCAAGCCGCTCCCCCAAGCCAGAGAAGGGGGCTAGTCGTGGGGGAGAGGTGGGCCGGACAGTGTGTCTGCGTGGGTGCGGAAGGGGCTCGTAACTCCTCCGGCTCTGCGGCCTCCCAGGCCGCGCTCTGTTTCCCGCCTAGGATTCCCGGGTCCTGATCTCCGGATCCCCAGGGACCCCAGACGCGGCTCTTTCGCTCGGAGGGTGCCCAGGAGGGGCACCAGGCGATTTCACTGGGTTGGGCCTGCTGGAGGGGCCTGGGGGGGGGGGCTCAATTCCCTCTGGATGCCCGGCTTCAGCGGGAGCTATGCACTCAGGCAGCCATTGCCTGTGCGCCCCCTGGTGGCCTCCGTAATAACACATTTAAATGGGGAAACTGTTCTGGGGAAGGACTAACAGTGGAAAATAATCTGTACACAAACCCGCAAGTTATCCTTGAAAAATCTTCTTTGATACACTTGATGCAAAAATTTTAAAATGTATCATTACCAGACAAATCCCCCAATTGTATGAGATGCAGAGACAACAATTTTTCACGTCTCTTGGAGTTGCCCTCAGATACTTTCTTTTTGTGGAGTAACAAGGAAGAGGCTATCTCTCAGATGTTAAGTACTCACTTGCAATATCCCCCAGAACTGTGGTTGCTAGCCCTGGTTGAAGATAGGTCTCGAACCGAGAAAAAATTGGTGGGGTTGGCATCAGTGGTTGCAAGATCCTTAATGGCCAGGGTGTGTGGGAAACGTAGAGATCCCTGTTTTTGCGAATGGCTACACAGCATGAACATGTGTGAAAAGAGGGAAACTCAATATGCATTGACCCTTCCAGACCATAGTAAACCACTCTATTACTTGGGTTCTTTCAGGGATTATATGTCTAGAAATGAAGACCCTCTCTGCTCCTCACCCCAAACGTCGTAATCAAGAATTAACCTGCTTCCTAATGATTATGCTGCAATATAGAGCAATCTGTTCCCCATTGTCGCACCCTTAAGGTTTTGTCCCACTTTCCCCCCCGAGATGGCCCAACAAGGAAATGGTTATTCCTAGTACGTGAGCAGACATTATATAGGTTGCCCATATGCTGTATTATGTGCCCAAGCCAGCACCCTGAACTGTTTTTTTTTTAATGTATTTCTTTCGCTAATGCATGACTCGAGCCAAGGACCTCTTGCTGTCTTGACATGGTTGGAGGTGGAAGGGGGGGGCGGGGGGGAGGATTTTATCTCAGGATAGTTTGTATCTCAGAATTTATGTGTTTTGTTTTTAAAAATGGCAATATTTACTTTAAAAAGATTCATCTTCCTGTGCGTCTTCCTCTGCCTCGTCTTTTTATTTTATTTTTGTAAACTTTGTTTATTGGCATTTTCATAATCACAGTTTAGTAGATACAGCAAGTTATAGGTATAGGGTAAATAGACAGTTACGTCTCTGCACATATGTATAGTGGGTCAGAAGGCCAATTAAATGGTTAGAATGAACAACACATACCATTCCATACAAAGTCACTCATTTGCTAAGCAGGTTTGGAGTGGTTCATTGGTAGAAGGGTTTTGTCAAAGTGTTGGTGACAGATCAAATTACAGGCGGGGTTCTATGTCGTTGGGGCATTGTTTGTTTCATAGTGGTTTATCGACTGATGGATGGAACATAATATCTACCAATGTTTTCCAGGCTTCTAAAGTAACAGCAAGGTTATCGTCCTATGTCAATGCTAATTTTTCCCAGGCTCACGTCTCTGCTTCACACCAGATAAAAGTCATGTAGCCAGCATTTGTACTGGGGACCTTTTGGTGATTTCCATAGTATAGCGATTTGTCTTTTCACAAGTAAACACGTCGGGTTCATAAATCTCACAAAATGCTTATGTTTACTTTGTGTTCGTTATGCTCCCAGTAGGGAACTCCAGTGGGTTCCAGTAGTATTTAACGCCCTCAGACATAACCCAAGTCCGTCTCCCATTTTAGTTTCAGTTTAGGGTCTCTAACACTAACTCCTTTGATTAGGAGACTATGTAGCCTGGTCTCCGGTCTCCAGCCATCTTCCAGCAAGTACATTAGGGCCAGAATTCCTGTCTCCTCTGGTTCTTAAGGCCATCTCCCCCATTTGTGACTTGCTACACTCCTCACTCTCAGGGCAGGCCAGACTGTTGTGTCAAATTGTCAATATCTCTGAACTGGCCATCCCCGTGCATGTGCTCCCCTTCCCCCCATGTGTAGACCCTCCATTCTTCCCAGGCTCTGGCAGCTCCCAGGTCTGCTCTGTCTGTGCACGCATATGTGATTATCGGAACATTAGGTGAGTATGAATTGTGTATTTTTAATAGCTTCATTGCCCTGTGCCACATTTGCCTGCCCAGTTTGATCAACATTGGGATTGTGCTCGCGCAGCCCGCTGGGAGCCACAGGATTTTGCTGAGTATGGCTAGGATACCAGTTGCCCAGTTGCTGCAGCAGCCGCAATTCTGATGTGGGAGGTTCTGCCAGCCATTTTGTAACAAAACTTAGCTGGGCGGCTAGGTAATAAAGTTCAAGATTAGGTAACAGTAGCCCGCCATCTTTATAAGGCAATTGCAACACACTGAGGGCCATCCTATAGCGACCAGTGCCCCATATGAAGTCTCGAATTACCGAATCCAGGCATAGCAAGAAAGCTGCTCCTATGTAGTGGTGTACATTTGTGAAGCCATAAAGAAATATTGGGAGCACTATCATTTTAATTATGGCAATTCTGTTTATTTTATTTATTTATTCATATTTTTAAAGCGCACATCAGCCAAAGGGCATCGTGGTGCTGTTACAGATAAATATTGCTGGTTACAAAGGAAGGCTTAATAATTACATTGAAATTTGCATTTACGGTTCATCTTAGAGTTACATAGAAATTGCATTATAGTACAGCTTAGAGTTTTGACGGACGAGAGTGGCTTGGAGGCTTAGAGTGTTGCGTGGGGTTATATGAATAGTGTGGTTTTGAGGGATTTGCAAAAGGAGAACAAAGAGGGTTCTGCTCCGAGTGCTTTGGGGAGGGAATTCCAGAGTTTAGGTGCTATGTGGGGGAAGCCAATGCCGTCGGCGTTGGCTCTTTTTATGGAGGGTACAAGAGTTGGTTTGCATGGTGGCTCCTTTTGGGGCGGGCAGAGGTGTTCTTGGTTATGGTTTCTGATAGGTAGGATGGGGCGATGGTCGATTGCGTTAGTCTGGACCAGAAGGACATAGATTTTCCAGGCCCCCCGCAGTACCCGTAGCGTGTTGCAACTGTGTGTTTCTTTGGGCGTGTGTGCGAACCGGATACCTAGGTATCTGAACGATTCCGTCTCCCAAAGGAGTCCCAAGTCGGGCAGGGCAGTCGGGTCCATCTCGTGGAGACCATCTAGTGGAAAAAGGCAGGATTTATGTCTTTTGAAAGAGATCCCGGATAGCTCAGCAAATTTATCCAGCACGTCCATGATAATAGGGAGGTTATGTTGTGGTTCACAGATGTAAAGTAAGGCATCGTCTGCGTAGAGCGAAATTAAGTGTTTAGAGCTGCCTATCAGTATGTCTGTTTCTAAATATTCTTGGCGTAGATCTGCCGCTATGGGTTCCATAGCCAATATGTACAACATAAATGAGAGCGGGCAAACTTGACCGGTTCCATGTTGGATATTCCATATTCCGGATATCTGCTTTCCCGACTTTAGTCTGGTCATCGGGGAGGTGTACAGACGTTTAACCCGATGGATGAATTCCCGGCCCGGCCCAAAATGTTCCAATGATGTAAGCAGCCACTCCAAATAGACCAAGCCAAATGCCTTGGTGGCGTTTAGGGATGCCACCACATATTGCTTGTTGCGGGTGTGGCCCCATTGCTTGTTGGCCCCATTTGGTCTATGATGTTCTGGAGCCTTCTGAGGTTCAGGGCCGTATCGGACCCAGGGACAAATCCTGTCTGGTCCGAGTGTATCAAAGTTGTGATAACCTTGCGGAGGCGTCTAGGTAGTACCATTGTAATTACCTTTGTCACAATTTAGCATTGCCAGAGGTCGGTATGAATCACACCTGTCTACTGGTTTCCCAGGTTTAAGAATGGGTATCACTAGGGTCTCTCTCATGCCAACCGGGAGCATACCTGTGCCATAAGCCTCCATAAAGACTTTCAGGAGCGTTGGGGTAAAGGGAGCGGCATAAGCCTTATAAAATTCCCAGGGACTGTGCCCAGGGGCTTCCCAGGAGGTAAGGAAGTGATAGCTTTGCTCAATTCCTCAACAGTGATGGGTAAGTCCAGGCAGTCTCGTTGACTGTCCGAGCGCTTCGGGAGATGTATCTGGGAGAACAACTCATCCAGGTCCTCTTGGGAAACTGGGTTGTCGTGTCTGTACAATTGCATAGAGAAGGAGGTAAAGGTCTTGTTAATTGCCAGCTGGGATCTCCATGCGGCACCGCAATCTTCATGGAGCAACCTGGTCTGTGATCTGGGGTGCTCCCGTTTGCAAAGCCATGGCAATAATCTGCTGGGTTATCCCCTTCTATATGTGTTTGGGCAGTGTAGTCAAATTTAGACACTTTTTGCCAGGCATTGCAGCACTAAGATCGTGCCTCCATCAGTTTCTCCTCTATGAACTGCTGGCCTGGATGTTGGGTCTCTAGTATTTTAATGTCCTCTTCTGTGGACTCCAGGATCTCGCGTAGGACCCAGCGGATGCCCCCAGTTCTAGGTTTGACCTCACCTCTGTTCACTACCTTCATGGCTTCCCACTTGGTACCCCAACTGCTTATGCTCCCAGCATTGTTTTCGAGGAAGTCGATGATGGTGACCTTTTGAAAGCTACATCAGTTAGTTCCCTAATAGGTAGGCGCTGTGTTGCAATAGGAGGTCTAGGGTATGCAAGACACCATTCAATTGCCAAAGGGCAATGGTCAGCTATTGTGCGACCCTTGTATTCCACACTAGTGATCTCTGCAAGATGTACTGACTCCACAAAGAAAAAATCAGTTTGTGAGGGCAATGTATTGGGGGTGGGGGGGAGTAGAAGGAATAACCCCTGCTTTCTGGGTGAATATCCCTCCAGACATCCACAAGGTCAAGGTCTGTTAGCATAGTGTTCAGTGGGGTAGAGGCTGGGGAGGGGTTATTGTTCAGAGGGAAAGATCTATCCAGTGCAGTGTTACGCACACAATTAAAATCACCTCCTCCCCCCCACAGAGTAAGGCCATCACGCCTTGCTATTATCAGTTTACTTAAAGTGTGTGCATGTGCTGGGATCTTGTGGTTCGGAAAGTAGGAGTTGATAATGTAAAACTCCCCTGTTCATGATATCCTCTGACAATTTGGTACCTCCCCTCCTTGTCTTTCATTTCCAGTAATTGAAAGGGTAGTGTGCTGTCAATCCAGGTAAGCAATCCTCTGGAAAATTGAGTAGGTGGCCCCATGCCCCGCCCCACACCGACCCCCCCCTCCCCCCAAGCAGGTCAGTAGTGCTTCCTGTCCCTCAGGGATCAGGTTTATCTCCTGGAGTAGTACTATGCATATCTTTTTACATTTTATATATTCAACCTGTTCCTGCAGAGGTAGGATCTGGGGCCTTGCACATTCCATTATTGGAATTGACATTATTCTTATGGCAGTGGACATTGCATTGTGTATTGGTTGGCCCTCTCGTAGTCAGTGCATCTGTTCCAAGGGAGTAGCGCAGCTGTCCAGTTTCTAATAGCCCTTTGCCAGTTTGATGCAGGGTTTGCCAGAATTCTAGCGCACGCATGAACATTAGATACCCTAGATCAACAATTTTAATGTCAGTCTCCTCTGCCGGACAGGAACTCTCAAGAGTCGTGTTCTATGGATAACGCCTGAGAACAACAAAAACAAAAACAGAACCAAAACTTGAGCATAGTGATCAACAAAGTCCGATTGTTCAGGCAATCCGGTACCTACAAAGTATAGTCCGGCCTTTGTGTACCGGACGTAGGGTCCACCAACGGGCTGGAGACCTTTAGCAACTTTGGGGCAGGTGATGAAGGCCAACAGTGGGTAGCTGGGCTCCACCCCCACTGGTAGTAGGAAATGGTGATTGCAGCAGTAGTATTCTCCTTGCGCAGTTAGGGTAGTCCGGTTGCAGCCCTAGTTAGTTCCCCACCTAAGTGAGTTAAGCGTGTCTCATGAATTTGGTGACAATTATTTCTCTTATGTAGTTAGCGCTTGTATCGGGACCTGCAGCCCAGGTACCCCAGTAGTTGCGAGTAACTTCTTTTGCATCTCTTTTGTTGGGGAGGTCCTCCTGGTATGCCAGAGGGACACTGGAAGTCCGCAGACTTGAGGGCCCAACTCCCTCCCCCAGGATACACAGAGGACTCAGTCAACGGCATGTTCCAACTGTGGTTTATTACAGGCAATACCAACAGGGATCAGCACAGGAACAGGAAAAATCCATGCACATCTCGCTCTTCTTCGGCTCGCAGGCCGGTTTTACTACCGCATGTCGTCAGCTTGACGTCACAACTTGGGTCCTTCTCCAGAAAACCTACTGGGCCAAATGATTGGGTATTGGGTATTCTACCACCTATAGTGGACATTATAGTTGTTATTCTACTGGTCCTTGCATGTCAGGTGGCTGGCCTGATCCATCCCCAAGTCACTAACTATAACATTGTTGCAGTGTGGTGGACTTACCATTCATTCTTGCCCATTGTTACCCACCCCTAAGTTACTAAACTGTGATTGGCTAGAGCTGATGTCCCCATGCCTGGGATCTGCAAAGATTCTCAGCTCACTGTGTAACTTTTTAAGGTAACAAGAATGACTGTGTCTGCATTGTAACTTGTGTGTACCACCTTAGCTCATGTGAGCGCTCTCCTGATCGTCGCAACACTTGTTGCATATTGTTACATACTTGTCGCTGTCTGCATCTGGTGGCCTGGGACAGGCTCTCCTTTCCCATCGCTGATCGATGTCCATTGTCTGCTTCGGCCACATCATGTATACTGAGACAACGAATTTGAGCTCTGCAGCTCTGAATTATGAGGATTTATTAGCATCTTCTGCAGCTGGTCCCTTTGTCTTCTGGGGATTGGAATGTAATCCTCTTGTCTTGGTCTTGGCTGCAACTTCTGTCTCGCACGTCTTGCTCTCTGTCCAGCCTGAATCAGCTCATCTCGTCTCTTGCTCTGAGGCTTGATGCCTGCTGTGTTTTTCCTAAACCTTACAATGTGGTTTCATACTAGGCTACATTTCCATAGGTTAGTCACACTTGGTTCATTCAGGTCCAATAGGTGCTCCTGCAGTTCTATAGAGTTATTCGCATGTAAGCATCTACAAGCTTTGCTCAGGATCTCTTTTCTCTTGCGGTTTCTGCGTTGCTGCGTTTGGCTAATGGCAAAAATAAAGGCAATGACAGTAAGTATATGTATCTATCCACTAACTATAGAACTGTTTGCTCGTGTTCTTCATGTATTTGAGTCCTTGTTTGTGTCCCGAGTGCGGCTGGCATGTGTGCTTCATGTCTAATGCTGCTATGTCATGGTGTCTAACGACATCCGTACCTTGGCTTATTGGTTTTTAGTCCAAGTTGTCCATACAGGTGTCCTTAATCATATCCTTTGGCACTTCTTCCACATATGGATAGAGCTGTATGTCCCTCGAGTGGTATGGCTGGCTTTCGACATACTTGTCAATCATGGGTCCATTGGGAATTTGTCCAAAATATAATGGGTGATTGCAGTGCTTTCTGGCCACCTTTCTTGTCATGAATTTTGTAGGAGGGGGTCGGGGGTAGTAGGCTTCCCCCTCCCTCTTCAGTTCCCCCTCTGGTTGACCTGTCAACATCATCCTTATGAGGTCCTTTTGCTCTTGGCTGCCATATGTTATTCCTCCGAGGTGTCCATAGTAGTTTGTGTGGTCATCGAATTACCAGTTCACGTTACAGCACACTCTTTCGGGGTTGCACCAAACCCACTTTCCTTCATAGTATTTTGCATCAAACAGGTTGCCCAACTTCATTGAGTCAGTTGGGAACAGTTGGTATTGTGCTATTCTTTCTCTTATCTTGCCCCTATCTGCCACAATCTCGTCCTTTGCTCCTCCTATGTTTACATCCATCAGGATCTGCAGCCCAATAGCTTCCTCCGCTGTCTTCTTGCATCTGGCCATGCAGATTTTGATCCAACACATTGATGTTGCTGCTAGCACGAGGGCTCCCATTATCACTTTTAGTCCATCTGACAGCCATGATTGCATCCATGACCATATGTACAATATCCAGCTCTGGTCCTTTCCGGCCCCACTCGCTTCATCTTCCATCTTGGCATGCATTTGTGCCAGTTGTGCCACTGCATCTGATATTGTTCTGTTATCTTGATCATTGGCAGGCATGAATGTGCAACAGAAACTTTCATTATGCAAACTCCTCCTTCCATAGCTGTGAGTAGATCCTGATCGTACCTATTCTGAAGCGCCACATACCTTATTGCTCCGAGTTCTTCCTTTATTGGGTTGAACGAATTCACTGTAGAATTGTCACCATCTGCTCCCAGATGGTAATCTGTAACCACTTTGCGTTTGTATAAGTCTGTACAGATGGTATTATTGATGCAAAAAACATTTGCCTCCTGCGGAACAGCCTGTGCTCTGCTGGAACCTCATCTAGTGCTGTTTCTGATGCGCTTGAGAAGTAATTTCATCCTCTCCTTACTCTGCTCAATCCTGCTGGCTTCTCTGCTTTGGTTGTTGGTGCCACTTTGATCTATCTCTTCTTTCGTTTGTTATTGTCCATTTTCGGAAACTTATCAAGCTTCATATCCTTACTTGTCACGATCAGCGAAGGCAAGTTGATGTGTACCAGCGACCAAACTCCTCCCCAGTCAGATAGCAGCTTCTCGTATGCCTTAGATCCACAAGCCCAGTAATGATCCATCAGTACTGCTGTGCCTTCCTTCATAGCTGCGCTTTGTTCGAAGCTTCTGCACCCAACATTCTCGCCAACTTTGCCATTGTTCTCATAGCACAGTGCTGGTGTCTTCAGCTGTATTATCGGCATTGGACCAGCTTTGTTTTCCACCCATGTCAGTAGCTTGGCACTTGTGTCCCGTTCCTTCAAGCACTTGTCATTTTCTTCCTGTACTTTGTTCACTGGTGACTGTGCTAGTGTCAGGGCCTTGCTACCTGCTACTCCATCTTGCCATCCATCCTCCGTGTATGCTTGGCCATGCACCAGTATATGTGGTCTTTCCCAACAAAACAACCAGGCTCTCCTCCTGTCTCCCTTACTCTTGTCCAGGGACATGGTAGTTCCTTCAGAGTAGTAGTCTTTGTTTCTCCCTTGTCTGTCCATCAGTTATGTGCTGTATAGCTTCATCCAGCTGCCAATAATTGTTCATGTCTAATGTCTTAATGTAATTATCTTCATAAGGGAATGTGACCTTGGACATCCATCTCATCGTAGCTGTGTATCGTCCTCGAGTTTGTACCATCGAGAGATACATTAGGCATTGTGCTCGGGCTGCTGGTATTTGAGTTGCTATGAACATTCTGGAGGCACTCATTGCTTAGGGGATTAAGGAGCAGACAGAACGGCTCTCCCCAGTGGTTTCCTTACCTACTTTGGACATGTTTGTACCACATGTTATTAGACACTCGAGCAGTGTCGGTGAGATACAGGTCAACCCCTTTCATGTCTGTGTCTACACTGCGCTTACCTCTCCTTGCCTTATCAGCAGTGTTTTCCTGTCCACCTGACAAGGCCGTTTCTCCTGCTCGGGTTGGGGGAATGTTAGTAGAGGGTACAGCGCTAGCACTAGAAACAAGGTATACTTGGAAATAATAGACACAACATAATAACAATGTTCTTTGTTTCTCATTTTCATTTATGCTGCTTGAACCTTGCAGCTTGACGATAGAGTTGCCTTCCTGAAATGCGCAAAGAAATGTGTTAATTTGTTAATACTGTAAATGTTGTTCAACCCTGCAGAGCAGGCAATCGCTGATGGCAAAGGCAAACACTTCTTCTTACTGATTGGTCTCTTAGAGTGGCAAGTAATGGGGGATCTCCGTGCTCAAGCTGTGGGTATGTTTGGGCCAAATACTCTATAAAGGCAAGATGGTATACTCCAGGGTATCGGGCTCGGAATCTGCTGGCTCCTCACAACATGGACAAACTGGTTGGAGAAAGTACTTGGGTGGCGGGTAGAAGGCAACATGGATATGACCAACAGTAACAGTTAAATGGGCTTACACATAGATTTTGTGTGGGGAAAAGGGAAAATAACACAGTGTACCCTAATCTATCTCCACAAGTGACCATGGGATGCCTTTCTCTCGGTCGTGTAAGTTCAAAACGTTCTTGTAGCTCTCCTAGGTGCTGAACATTGGCCCTGTCGGTCACAGTGGCCTTGTTGCCAGGTGAGGCTGCTGCTTTGTGGGGCTTGACGTCCGCCAAGTAATTCCAGACTGTCTTCCCTTCTGGGTTGACAGCATGGTTGGCCACTATCTCCACAATATGCAATCTGGTGAATCATTGCACATTCCAGCTCCTCGCAAAGTTCCTAAGGACGACGATGTCCCCCACCGTCACAGGGTTTTTAAACTCAGAGTCATGTGGTGTGCTGTGAAAGGTGCTCTCTTCGCTGTCTTCTGGGCCTCCCCAGTGTTTCTGGTGAGAGACAAAAGAAGTGCTAGCTACCAAAGAAGTAACAATATTAATCTCTTGTCCTACCACATCTGGACTATTCTCACAAACCTTCAGTGCCCTTGTGGGAGGAGCCAGGGGAAGATACATGCGCCGTCTCGTCACCACCTCATGAGGCGTTAAATGGTGGTCCGACCCAGGCTTATTGCGCAATGCAAGCAAGGCAAGAGGTAAACAGTGCAGCCAGTTCTTTTTGGTACTCTTCTGTATCTTGGCTATGCACGCTTTCAGGAGGCCGTTCAGGCGTTCACACATCCCATTTGCTTGCGGGTGGTACGCATAGGAAAACTTGTGTTGGAAGCCCAACAATGTTGTGATATTCTGAAACACTTTGTTGGCGAAGTGAGACATGTTGTCTGACCACAGAACCTCACATGCGCCCCGTCTTGGAAACACCTCTCTGGCGAGGAATTTGCCCACACTGCATCAGCATGCTGGAATGGACCTACTGGTCTTGGTATGGCTCATCTCACCACTCTCAATGTATGCCCTGCTGTAACACCACTTTTCCAGTGTTCTCCTGCTGCCATAGGGCATCTGTTGGGGACATCGAGCATCCCCTTCTTATCCACAGCTCCTTCTCTTCCTTGGGTGCAGCTCCTGGTAACTCTATGATCTGATCTTCTGGCAATACATTGTACCCTTCATTAAGAACCATATTTCTGGTGCACTCCCTCACATTTGTAGCGCCTGCTGGTTCCCATGGCTCCCCAAAATACACTGTGCATTTTGCTTCGAAGTCTGCTTCTTCTTTTCCTCCTGAGATGGGATCCTCCCCTTTTGTGTGTGCTTGGCACTTCACTATTGGTACCTGTGTTGGATAAGCAATTACTTACTAATCCATATGCCCAGTAAAAGTGCATGTTGTACTGGAGTCCGGTCCGCCCTTTTGAATCCTCTCATGAGCCATCGTGACAGTCCAGAGTGCACTGTGGATGTCACATAGGCAGGATCCGAATAGATTGTCACCTCCTTCTCAATGCTTTGTTCCAGTGCTAGTATTGGGGCCACTAGTTCTGCTGCTTGTGATGAGTAATGGGATGTTAATCGCGCACTGGATACCACTTCACTTGTCCTGTCTTCCTTCCTTCTTACCACTGCAGTCCCAGTATGCCAGACCCCATCTGTCTGGTCAATTGTTGATGAACCATCAATGTAGAGCACATCTCCCCCCGCCCCCTCCCTCAAGTGCTCCTCCTCTACCTTGCGAGTATCACTGAACAGCTCTGTTTTCTGTACAGTCGTGTGCATAGTCTCCTACCTGTAGGACGTCTACTAGAAATCTCGCTGGATTAAGAATTCTGCATCTTAATATCTTCTGTCCCACATTTGATGGGTTCACCTTGTATCCTGGTGCTCTTTGTGTAGTCAGTGTGCTCTTTGGCTTCTGCAATATAGCAAAGAGGGCGTGCTCCACGTAAAGAGTGGTGGTGCCTCCATGGTTATTGTGGCTGATTTCTCCACTGCGATTGTGGAAGCTGCCAAGGATTGTTCGCACGGATAGTGTCCTCTCATAACTGCGTCCAGTTGCCCACTGTAGTAAGCAATTGGCCTGTGGCCCATGCTTGTCTTTTGTGTCAGTACTGCCTTTATCACTACACCGTCAGTGTGAGCGAACAGGAAGAATTCCTTTTTATAGTCTGGATCCCTAGCCACTGGTGCCGCGCTTATTGCTTCCTTCAGTTCCTCGAATGCCTCAGTCATCTCTGTGGTCCATGTCAGTGTCTTGTTCTGTGCTTCCTTCAGTGCACCCAGTATTGACCTCTTGTTTTGAGGAGATTGGGTCTTCCAACGTATTCCAGATCTATGGCCGGTAATACCACAGTTGTGGTGCTTCGGCAAAACTTTTTACGTCGATACGCTGTCCTCAAGGGCCTCCGTCGAGCCGACGGGACCGGATGTTATAAGTAGGACGCCCGTAGCCTCAGTTCCGTTTTTTCCGCAAACATGTTCGCTTCGGAGATCTCGGCGCGCCTCGGTTCTTCTGAGTTTCTATCGGTTCTTCGAACTTGGTTTGTGAAGTTTGTATCATGTCTTCCTCTTCTTCCGTCCCGCGGTTGGGTTTCAAGAAGTGTCAGGACTGCGGTTCCAAGATGCCGCTGATGGACCCGCACGCCGCCTGCCTCTGGTGCCTCGGGGAGGACCACGCTACGGACGATTGTGACGAATGCCAGTCGCTCACGTCTAAGGCCTTGCGGGAGCAGAAGAAGAAGCTTTCGGTAGGTAGGGTTTCCAAACCCCGTAAACCGAGGTCCACTGGACTTTCCATCGACGATTCGAGGGGCGACTCTCCGCGTCTTCGGCGTAAGTCCAGGGGGGTCTCGGTCCCGGAGTGGGTCCCGCCATTTATCTGCCTCTACGAAGCACTCATGGAAGTGCCGTCACCGGTCGCCTTCCCCATCCTCGTCCGAGGACTGCACCTGTCGGCGGGTTGCTTGTCCCAACAAGCACTCTACTCCTGCGGAATGGGAGGCATTTCGCAAGAAAATGTTGGTGATTTTTGAATCACAGGGCTCCGGTCCGTCCGCGCCTTCGAGAGAAGCCGGCCCTGACCGTGCCAGAGCCACCACTCGCATGCCTTCGGGCTCGGGTGGTCGGCACGATCATCGAGAACCTTCGAGGTCTCGATCGGACAAGGTGGATCGCTCTAGCCATGCCCGCTCCAGGCCCCGGTCCTCTCTGCCCTCGAGACCATCGGAGCCTGTGAGGTCTTCTTTGAAGACGTCAACGCCATCGGTGCCATGTCCGTCGAGAGGTTCACTCGAGGCTCCGGCTCCGAGGAAACCCTCGACGCCATCAGCGCAGAGGCCGTTGCTGGACATGCTCGGGGCACCGCCCTCGATGACTGTGTCGAGGCCGTCGGCGCCACGGTTGACGCCGATTCTATCGGCGCCTTTCGAGGATGCTTTGTCGGAGGTACCCCTTGTCACGGTGGAACCCCAGAAAACGGCTCTGGCCAAGTCCAAAAATGTATTTTTCCCTTTTTCTGTGCCCCCATTCCAGCCTCTGGATTATATTTCTGAGGTGGAAGAAGGGTCTGAGGAAGGTTTGGTTCCTGATGAGGTACCTGATGACATATTGTCTGGTCATAGCCAGATTGAAGACCTGCGTCAGTCGTTGCACGACGCCAGTGGTCTGGATACCTCCCCGGAGGTGGAGTTTGGTAGGCCTGAGCCTGGTACGCACGCAGAGTCTTCGTACCAGCGGCTTATGTCAAGGGTGTCGGAGTACTTGGAGTGGTCTGCGCCCCCAGTGGATTTTCTGCAGGATGACCTGACAGATATCCTGGACCTAGGTCCACCAATATCCTGGACCTAGGTCCACCAATTGACCCGGTTCTGCCATTCCATATGGCCTTGTAAAGAAGGGTGGCGGCGGCTTGGACTGCTCCGGAGAGTTTCCCGGCAGTAGGGAAGTTGTTGCCGAGAAAATACCGCCCAGCCAGTGGCGACCCCGGCTACTTGTCAGTAGGGTGCACTGACAAGTAGCCGGGGTCGCCACTGGCTGGGCGGTATTTTCTCGGCAACAACTTCCCTACTGCCGGGAAACTCTCCGGAGCAGTCCAAGCCGGGTGTAGTGCACCCTACTCCGGAGAGTTTGGTGGGGCAGGTGGCCACGGCCCCGGCTAAACAGGATAGGGACGACAAGCGTTTTGACGGTTGGGCGAAGAAAGTCTATTCTTCAGGGTGTATGGCTCTGAAAGCAGTCAACTCTGTGTGTGCCTTAGCACGTTTCACTCATACTCTGAGGAATTGTGTTTCCTTAGTGGCTGAACATATTCCCGTAGGGGAGGAACGGGATGGCTTTCTTGCTCTTGTACAGGATGGCAAGGAGGCCATGTGTGAATCCGTTCAGTCGGGTCTGAACTTGGCAGACTGTGTCAGCCGGTCCATGGCGGCGAGCACCGTGATGCGCAGATTCGCGTGGTTGCGGAAGTTTGCTCCGGATGTACAAGCCCGGCTTCTCAACATGCCATTTGATGGTGATCATCTTTTTGTCAGCAAGGCTGACGAGAGCCTTGAGAGGTTGCAGACCTCGAAGGCTGCAGCGAAGTCATCGAGCGCTGCAGTTCGCCAACCTCCGCCTTTTCGTCCTAGGGGACAGCAATGGAGGGAAGGTTCCTTTCAATATTACTCGAAATTTGGTATATCGAGGGGAGCTGTAAGTCAAAGAGGCCAACGTAGGAGTACCAAAGGTGGAAAACCGGGTACTCGAGGTGCCAAGGCCGCTCGAGCAGTTGCCTCTTTGCCCTCAGGCACTGCCGCAGCTGCTTCAGCTCAGTCATGAGGCCATGTCCCATGGTTCGCCGGTTGGGGGAAGGCTGGTGCAGCATCTTGTAGAATGGCATGCCATTACTTCATTTGTGTGGGTTCTGGAGTTCATAGCCCCGGGCTACTGTCTTCCATTCCGGCAGAGGCCTCATGGCAATCCACCAGGGAATCTCTCTTTGAAGAGTCCAGATCCGCTCCTTGCGCAGGAAATCAAATCCCTGCTGGAGAAAGGCGCCATAGAACTGGTGCATGTAGCGGAGAGGAACAAGGGATGGTATTCCCCTTATTTTTTGATTCCGAAGAAAGACAGGTGATTGAGACCCATCATGGACTTGCGTGGTTTGAACAAGCTCCTCAGGAAGGACAAGTTCAAGATGGTTACTCTTTTTCTCAAGTCCTCCAGGCCCTTCAACTTCAGGACTGGTTGGTGTCTCTCGACCTCAAGGATGCTTACTTTCATGTGCCGATCCATCCCAAGCACAAGGTACCTGAGGTTTGCGGTTGGCGACTCGCACTTTCAATTTCGGGTCCTGCCGTTCGGATTGACCTCCGCCGCAAGGGTTTTCACCAAGCTCATGGTGGTGGTGGCAGCGTATCTCAGGAAAGGGGGGATTCACGTCTACCCCTACCTGGATGATTGGATGATCAGGGCGCGCTCTCCCGAGCAAGTCCTGGATCATCTGTCAGTCACCTGCCACTCCCTTCACAGGCTGGGCTTCTCCCTCAACATAAAGAAGTCCCACTTGATGACAACCCAGCGGCTCCAGTACATCGGAGCAGTGCTCGACACATCCCTGGGGCAGTGTTTCCCTCTCCAGGTGAGGGCTCATCACATTCTGCAGATGGTGCACAAGTTTCAACATGCACAGAGTCTCCCGGCGTTCGAGTTCTTGCGGTTGCTCGGCCTCAAGACATCCTGCATTCTTTTGGTGCCAGAGGCTCGACTGCGGATGAGATCTCTGCAGTGGGCTCTTAAGATGCAGTAGTCACAGTCCTCCGGCAGGATGTCGGACCCTGTTTAGATGCCGCCCACGGTTGCCCAGGACCTTCTGTAGTGGGCCGTCGAAGGCAATCTGATGAAGGGGGCTCCATTTCGGCTTCCCTGGCCGGAGGTGACGATCGTGACGGACGCATCCCTCACGGGATGGGGAACTCATGCCAATGAGTTGACAGTCAGCGGTCGTTGGTCTCCATTGGAGTCCAGACTCCATATCAATCTGTTGGAGCTGAGGGCCGTCAGGCTTGCCCTGAAGGCTTTTCTGCCGACACTGCGAGGGAAGTATGTCCTGATTCTGACAGACAACACAGTGGCCATGCACTACCTCAACAAAAAGGGGGGGGGGGGTGGCAGGGTCACTTCCTCTGTGCAGGGAGGCGATGCAGCTCTGGTTCAGGGCCATCCAGCAGGAAATTTTGATCTCAGCAGTTCATCTGGCCAGACACGAAAACGAGACGGCGGATGCTCTGAGCAGGCAGAGCGCGATCTCACGAGTGGGAGCTGGCTCAGGAGATTCTCCTGGAGATCCTCGCCCTTTCGGGGACCCCACAAGTGGATCTCTTCGACTCCAGTGTCAACCAGAAGTGCAAAAGGTTCTGCTCGTGGGAATTTCCTAAATGAGGAACCTTAGGGGACGCGTTCGTGGTGGAGTGGTCCTTCCCACTGCTGTTCGCGTTTCCTGCAGTCCCTGTCATCCCGCAAGTGCTGCGGAGGTTACGGAGGTTCGGTTCCCGGATCATCCTCATTGCTCCGGCATGGGCCCGGGGGAACGTGGTACCCAGATCTTCTCGACTTGTCCATCTGCCCTCCACGCCGTCTTCCCTACCGAGCCGTTCTGCTCTCACATGAGGGGGGTTGCGTTCTCCATCCAGAGGTCTGATCCCTCAACCTTCATGCTTGGCTTCTGAAAGGTTGAGTTATATTGATTGGGACCTCCCTGAAGACGTGATGGAGGTGTTGTTTTCGGCCAGACGGCCTGCAACAAAGTCCCTGTACCGTTGCCATTGGAGAAAGTTCTGCGACTGGTGCAGGGTTAAGAATGTGGATCCTTTTTCATGTGACATTCCTGTGGTTCTGTCTTTTTTGCTTTCTTTAGCCCAGTGGGTACCATTAAAGGTTATCTGGCAGCGCTGTCCATATTTAAGCGCTCGTTTGAGGAGTGTTCTTATTTCAAAATTCCTTTAATTTCTCAGTTTCTGAAAGGGCTCACTAATGTGTTTCCACCGTCACCTTTCCAGGTGCCCGGTTGGGATTTGAACCTTGTTCTAAAATTCCTAATGGGTGCTCCATTTGAGCCTTTACATTCTTGTCCTTTGAGACTGTTAACCCTTAAAACTGTATTTTTAGTTGCGGTTCCTTCCGCTCGCAGAGTGAGTGAGTTGCAGGCACTTTCTGTTAAGCCACCCTTCACAGCGTTTCATAAGGACAGGGTTGTCCTTAGAATTCGTCCGTCCTTCCTTCTTTCCTTCCTTTCTTCCGAAAGTGGTGTCGGAATTTCATTTAAGCCAGAAGGTCAATCTTCCGGCATTTTATCCTCCTCCGCATCCTGGTAAGGAAGAGTAGAGGCTCCATAGGTTGGATCCTAGGAGAGCTTTAAGTTTCTACATTTCACGCATGTCCTGGGTCAGAGTGGACAATCGGCTCTTTATAGGATTCGCTGGAAGGCGTTTGGGACAAGCTGTTACTAAGTAGACTTTGTGTAGATTGATTATTTTGGCAATTTCTGAATGTTACCGCTTGGCGAGTAAGGACCCTCCGATAGGCTTACGGGCCCATTCTACTAGGGGTATGGCTGCCTCTACTGCCCTGCGGAGGGGTGTTCCTATTCGTAACATCTTTGAAGAAGCCACATGGGCTTCGTTTCTTACTTTAGTAAGACACTACTCCCTAGATTCTATCCATGGGCAGGATCTGGCCTTTGGCAAAGCGGTCCTCTATTCTGCAAATCGATTGGGCATTCTAAATTTCTATATTATAAATAATTTTCCCTCCTCCATACCTTGGTACTGCTTTGGGAGTCTGTCATAGATATGGAATACGTTGGAGGACCCAATCCCCTCGAAGAACAAGTTACTTTCTTACCTGGTAACGTTCTTTCGATGGGATGGTCCGACAACGTATTCCATATCGCTCCCTCCCTACCTGCCCCGCTACAGAATTTCTTATGCGATTGCAGCTTATGTTACCGCAAGGCTTTCTGTGGTCATACTGGCAGAAGTTTGGTGCCACACGTTCTGGGGAAAAAACTACAACTGAGGCTACGGGCGTCGTGCGCCCTTCTTATAACATCCAGTGACGTTGGCTCGACGGAGGCCCTCAAGGACAGTGTATCGACGTCATCGACGCAGGACGCAGACGCCGAAAATGTTCCAAAGCAGCACAGCTCTGGTCATTACCTGTCATAGATATGGAATACATTGTCGGACCATCCCATCGAAAGAACGTTACCAGGTAAGAAAGTAACTTGTTCATCTGCTGAAGTGAAAGACCCATTCTATGCAGTAGCAGTAGTTGCATAACCCTAAGAACTGTTGCATTTCCCTCACTATCGTGGCTTAAGTGTCTTGCGTATTGTCTTTGCTCTCTCTCTCTCTCTCTCGAGTGATCTGTCTCCCATTTTGGGATATTGTCTGTCCAATGTGTGGCACCTCCTGCTGACAGTACTGTAACTTGGCCTTGTACACCTTGTATTCCTTGTTAGTTGTCCGCATGTTTACTGAATCCTTCCTACACTGATCCTCTGTCGTACTGCAGATCAAAATGTCATCTTCGTACTCTAAAACTGTTCTCTCCATCTGTATGTTGCTTATGTCCATCTGTATCACTCTGTTAAAGGTAGACTGTGACTCGCAGTACCTGAGTATGTTTCCACTTCTGGTTTCTATACATAAAGCTGGTCAAGTCTTGTGAGTCTGGGTGTAGTGGTACTGTGAAGAATGCATTCTTCAAATCAATGACTGTGAAATGGGCAGCTTCCACTGGAATGCTGCATAAGTGTCGCTGGATTTGCAACTAAAGGATACTCTGCTTCTACAATATGGTTAAAAGGGCTTAAATCCTGTATGAAACGCCATAACCCCCTTTTGCTTTGCACACTGGGTACACCGCAGTGTTACATGGGGATTACTGAAAGTACAAGAATTCCTCTCTCCATCAGGGCTGGTAATGTCTCATAAATGCCCTCATCTGCTTCTTTGGTTAGAGGTTACTTCTTTACTCTTAGTAAAATTGTTCCTGGCCTCCGCTTGATCTTCACTCCTCCTATGCTCTTTATGTGGCCCATGTCATAGGGACTGGGTCCATAGGGTGCTAGCTACCTTGGCCATATCCTCCTCCCAGAATGGGGATGGCGCCTCGAGCGCCCTTGCCATTCTCTCTGGTACTTCCCTGTAGTGGATTTGCTGCCAATAAGTCGCACTAAATTCAAACACCATCTCTATTTCTAACCTCTCTGCCCTGAAGAGCTCTTTGTCTGTCACTGTGGTCAACAGGATTGGTGATGTTCTGTACTATAACAGAATTGGTACATGTCTCATTTGGTTAACACACACTATTTTCAATTACACTTATGCTACCACAGGGCTAGTGCCACTAGTGAACCATATATCTATTGACCACTTTTATATTTACTTTCAGTACAAAATGTTTATTAAATGTAAAAAAATACATGTATGCATAAAAACAGTACACAATATTCTGAACACATTCTTAAAAAACAGCATCATCTGTGAGGGGGTTAGTTTTAGTAAATAAGGCACACTACATCCGAATTGTAGATGTAAGACTTGTATTGTTCATTAGTCTTTTGTCAGTTGTCGACATGTTTCGGCCCTAAGGGAATATTGGACACTATCTCTAGTTCCTGTTAAACTATTAATTTCGACGGCCTTCTTCAGGACAGACAAATTTCGTCAATGTATTATTAATACTTTCATATACCCCATTACAGGTTTGACAATATATCCAGTGCAGGCATGAGCAGGATAACGCTCATTTGTAGCCAGTAGAGTTTCTAATTTCAAAATGGATATTAATTATTTCACCCATGGTTTTAGTTCCTTCATCGGCATCCCATTTCTATTTGAAACTTTTGTCCAAAATGACACGTGTTCATCTGGACGATGGTCTTTCTATGAGTCCTTCACATGAGGTTGTGGGATCCCTCATAAGCTGGGTTCCTCATAGGCACCGGAGGAACTGTGTTTAGATCAGGGAAGAACTCTGTGCCTTCCTCCTCCAATCTATCGCGGAAGTAGCTAACCGAATGCTATCGCATAGGTGACCTATCGCGTACTTTAATAGTTTTCTGCACTCATTTTGCCTCGTCCTTTTTCCTGTCTTCCTCTTTTTTCTTAATCTTCTCCTGCCATAGCCTGCAATGGTGAACTATCTTGAGTTTTATTTCGAGCCGTCCCCTTGCTTCCATTCCTTCCAATTTTCTTAATCTCTCTGGTAGCCCCTGTAATAGTATGTGGTAGAATATTGCTACTGTTTTGTCCCAAGGCTCTTAGTTTCAAGGCGCCTTAGCTCTTGAATCTCCAGAAAGTACTGCACAGGATCTTAATCTTCCGGGATGAAACTGCCCCAATGTCTGATGTGTCTGGATATGTGTCCTCCCCCCCCCTCCCATGTGTGCGTCCTAAACTCCCATGACACTCGCTGTCTGTTCCTGCCCCCGTCAACTGGTGCCGGGATTGCTCCCACTTCTCGTCCCCACTGTACCTGTCCTCATTGTCAGACCCTGTGTCCATGTTACTACAAAAATCGTCTGCGAAACTCAGTCTGTCCGATGTCAAGTCTGTGTTAGGCTTTGTACTTAGTTCGATGTCCCTCGGGTCATTCCTGCTTCCTCCTCCCAAGGCTCCTAGGTCTGCTCCTTTCCTGTCTACGGTGCTTCTGCCTCGTGAGCTTGTGCTGTCTGGTTCTGTCCTACTGTCCTCCTCAGGTCTATCACCTTCCTTGTGTATTCACCGCCCTTATTGCTCGCTCGTCCTTCTCCCTGCGTGCTCGCTCTCTTGCCAACCTATCCAACTGTAACTTCCTCTGTTCTCACTCAGCTACCTTGCGTTTTCCCGCTCTGCTACTTCTCTTCGCTTTTTGATCTCTTCCACTTCCCGTGTCCTTCTGTCCCACTGCTCCTGCTCTGTCCTCTTCCTTTCCTTGAGCTCTCTTTCGATCCTCTCCTCTCTTTCCCTATCCATGTTCCTTCTCCTCCATCCTGCGCTCCCTATCCTCCCTCTTCAATCTCTTCTCCTCTGCTCCCTGTCCTCTCTATCTCTCTCTCTGTCTCTGTCTCTCTCTCTGTCTCTCTCTCATTCCGTATCCCTCTTATCCTCCTCATCCATTATCTCTGCCCAGTCTGATGCTTTGCTGTCTTTCTTCAGACCCTCCATTGCCGTGGTCACCCCTTCTGCCTCTCCATCAGTCTTCCCTTGCAACTTCAGGAGTATCTGTCCCCCATCCATTCATTTGTAGCTATGTTCCAGAGCCCCTGCTTTGTGCCCTCCTACCGCTTGCCTCTCGCTCGATAGCCTGTTGACTTGCGCCTATTGGTCTTTCCTCCTTAGTGTATGGTGGTGGCTTATACGTAGGCTTTGAGTCCCCCTTTGCTGCCCTTAACTCTCGCATTGGGTACATCCCTTGCTTATCTGTGTCATTGGATGATACACTTGGAGGAACATGGGGAGGTGTCGAGGGATGAGTCCCTGGCTCCTTCACCTCCTGCTGGCTCCTCATCCACTGGCGCCTTGCTGCATCCCCCTTGCCCTCCTGATGCATGAGCCGCAACTCCAATATGGCCATGCGTTTTGTTAGCTTCTTCCCCTTGTAGGTGCCCTGTACCTGTTGTCAGTAGTGATTGCTGCACGTCTTTGGAGAAACTTCCACAAGGTGGCCAAGGTTTAGTTACCTTTCCCTCATTACTTTTGGACTATTCTATGCTATACTTGCAAAATGTTTTTCTCTTTAAGGCGCAAGTGTCTTACACAATGCGTGTCCCCCTTGCATTTTCCCTGGTACATGTGCAGTACCTTTACCTGACCTCAAGTCAAGGGTTTCAATAGTTTGCTGTCAAGGGAGAAAGGCACAATATAATGGCAATAATTTCCAGAGTCTCTATGGCTCCACAACTTACCAGGCGTGCTCCGTGCACCACCCCTCCTTTAAAATCGCTGCCTCCTCAGGCACACCCACAATCTTGCGCATGCACCTTCTGCCCACCGCCAGTGGCTCACCTCGTCTGCCAATCCCGTTTCCAATACTCGCTCCTCACCGTCTCGTACTCTGTGTCCTATGTGCAAACCTACGGGTGACATCAGCAAGCTATTGCACTAGGTAGTGCAGAAAAATCGAATACTGTGTGCACACTGTAATAGCCTGTTAGTTGCAAACCACACAAAAACTCCACAGCTGTCTTCCTGCCTCCAAGCAGAGTATACCAATATTCTCTGTGGTCGAACTGCACACGTGGCGTCGCCTGGCGCCCAACTTACAGGAATACCACTATTTACATATCTTCTGTCATCCGTGCCCTCCAGTCAATAGTCTAGGTTATTCACAAGAACCTTTTACCTCTAAAACCGAATGTGCCCTGAACATAAAGGAAGGACTTCTACCTCTGCTCATGTCCCTACTACTTTGACACTGCTAGACCATACTTTGACAATACTTGACGATACTAAACAATACTTCACAATACTCAATACCCTTCCTCACACCCACAGTTGCCGTTAGACTGGGTCAATACTTACATGGTCTGCTGGTGCTGCTCGGCTGCTGACTCCTCCTCAAGGCACTCCCCTCCCCGTCCTGGTCTGCCTGGACTACTCGTTGACTTTGTGCAGGATGATTTCCAAGGTACTGCTGACGTCCTTTACACGGGTATGCATTTTCTCGTCTTCTCGAAATATGCGAGGGTCCTGCAGCCTCTCTGGTTCGGCGGCAAAGGAGACGACCTGGTGCTGGTCTGGCACAGCCAAGCATCACCTCTACTACTATCTTGTTGGGGAGGACGCCCAGGTATGCCAGAGGGACACTGGAAGTCTGCCGACTTGGAGGGCCTAAATCCCTCCCCTAGGATAGACGGAGGACTCGGTCAACGGTAAATTCAAACTGTGGTTTGTAGAAGAGGAGGGGATAGGCTTCCACATCCCGCTTCACTTCTGTCATGGAGCCGAGCCGTTTTTTGCTAGACAAGTCATTGTGGTCCAGCCACATGCTGGCCACTTCTGGGCTCTCCAGGAATTGTGCTTTGCCTTTCTAAAGGATTTTCAGTCTTTGAGGGTACAGAAGCATGTATTTAAGTTGTAGCTGCCTTTGTCTTGCTTTTATAGGAATGAATGAGTTCCTGGCCCTTTGAACTGTTGGCGTGTAGTCTGGATAGAGGGTGATCTTCGAGCTACCCCGTATTGTCTTCTCCTCTTCTCTAGAGTGTTGTAGGATGACTTCCCTGTTATAGAAAGTAAGGATGCTGGCAATCATTGGTCGTGGATGTGATCAAGGCAGGGGTCTTTTTTGGAGGGGGATCGATGGACCCTTTCAATAGCAAACCCTTGTGAGAGCTTGCCTGGCCCAATCTCCTGGAGTAGTAGGTTTTCAATATATAAAGTGTCGTTTGGCCCTTCAGTTCCCTCTGGTATGCCAAGCACCTGCACGCTGTTTCTAGGTGACCTACCCTCGGTATCCACCGCACGCATTTCCAGGTGGCGTTTCGTTTCCCGGGCTACTTGACCCTCTGTCTGCAGGAGCACTTATGCGGACGTGACCCTTTCGGCTACTTGTTTGAAGTCCTGTCGGAGGAGCTGTACGCCAATTTTGAGCTCATCTATCCTCGACTCTAAGGATGAGCGTAGAGCTGTTTTTAAATTATTTTTTTAAATTTTATTCAAACCAAACAACAATACAACACAACATAATGAAACGCATTTAACAATGTAAACACTGCACTCCCCGTCCCCCCCCCTTATGAGCCTGTTTGTTCTTCACATTCAGTATCTGTTCCGTGTGTCAAGGCGTCGCTGCCCTCAGATTCGGCAGGGGCCGATACTGCTCCAAACATTTCAGCTATCAACAGTTTCCATGCCATGAGGGAGCCCATTTCTTCATCCCCCCCGTGTTACTAGCCTCTTGCCACACCGCTGTTTCAGCCTCCGCCCATTTTTGTAAGTCCCTCCACTTGCGGCTTGTGACACTCCCATGGCAATCCTTCGTTTCGCGAGCACATATGCCAAATCTTTCAATTTCCCAACATGTTTGAGTTTCCGTGCCCTGAGATACCCTCCCAGCAAGCAGGCCCAGGCCGAGTCTATTATGAGCGTGACCCCATTCCCCGCTAGTTTCTGTGCCACTTCACCCCAGTAACATTCTATTACCGGGCACGCCCAGAACATGTGTATCATGTCTACATTCTCCTCGTCACACTTAGGGCACGCCTGGCGCCCAACATTCCTGATCTTAGATATTCTCAGAGGGGTCATGTATGCCCTGTGCGTTATGTATAGCTGTAGTTGTTTGAGCCTGGCATTTCTCGACACCTTCTTATGATATCCCAAAGCCCGTTCCCACATCCCATCTTCCATCGGGGCTCCCATCTCTGTTTCCCATTCTAATCCCAAATGCACCAGGTCCTTCCCAATCTTAGTCATCAACATCTCGTACAATCTAGAAACCTCATGCCCACCCTCCGATATATCATATATCCTCCCAACAGCAGCATCCGGCTCCTCTGCCAAACTAGTTTCGGGCCACCTACTCCGAATCTCCTGTACTACCCTATGATAAGTGACATATTGGCCTACGTGCAATCCCGACGCTTCCCTAAGTTCCCACAACTCCATAATAGCCCCGTCTTGCCAAATGTCTCCCAGAATGACTCGTCCCACTGACTCCCAATAGGTCCTAATGATCACCCTCAGTTGCCTGTCCCCCTTTGCCAGTGCGACCAATGGTATCTACGGAACACAGGGGAAGGGGTCCCCCATCATCCGGCAGGCTCAGCGCCACATGTTCCTCCCCAACAACAGCATTCTAGGGCGCTCCCTCATATCCGAACTAGCCACCCAGATCATTTCCCGCAAGTAAAAAGGAGAACAGTTCCTCCCGAACAACCTGTGTTCAGGGGTCTCCGCATCAGAGAGCCACTTAGCCACATATTGCAGTTGCGCCGCTACATAGCCTCAAAATTAGGCAGTTTAATACCGCCTTTCTCATAGAAGTTCTGCAGCTTCCATAATGCAACTCTGTTCCGGGTGCCATGCCACAAAAATTCCCTGCACATTCAGTGCAGCTTAACAAAAAACTTCTTGGGTATCCTGTAAGGGATATTGTTGAAATAATGTAAAAGCCTGGGCAAGACCACCATTTTAAGCATAGCACTTCGGCCCATCATCGCTAAGGGCAACCTCTCCCAAAACCTCATGCATTTCCCGATTTTTCCAATGGCTATTTCGGTATTGCGCCTATGTTGTTCCTCAGTCGCGTGATACACATCTATTGCCAGGTAGCGGAAGGAACTCGCTGCCCACGGAATCTGCAACACCGGCAACCTCTCTACAGGCATTCCCACATAGCTACCCAGCGGGAATAGGCAAGATTTCTGGGGGTTCACCGCTATACCGGACAGCCTGGCATACCTCCCCATCACCTCCAAAACATACCGAAGGTTCTCCTCCGGGTATTTTAGATATAATAACAAATCATCTGCATACAAGGATATGAGATGACTCTCCCCTCCCACCTCGATACCGATCGGGTCATATTGTTGCCTAAGGTATATTGCTAAGGGGTCCAGGGCCAAAATGTACAGCATCGGGGACCAGGGGCACACCTGCCGAGTGCCTCTGCCCAGCTGCCATCTTTCCGACACCACTGCACCCGTACGAACCCTGGCCAGCGGTTCGCTATATAGCATATCGGCCCATTTAATATAACCTGGCCCCACCCCATACCCTCTCAGGGCCGCCAGCAACCACGGCCACTAACAGAATCGAATGCTTTAACTGCGTCCAATGCCACAATCGCCATTTCGCCGTCATTACTGCACCCCCATTCAACCACTCGGTGGAGTCGTCTATGATTGTGAGTAATGTTCCTACTTGGGACATAGCCCGTTTGGTCTGAGTGAGTTAACTTGCCGATCACTCTCCGCATTCTGTTAGCCAGGACAGCTGTCAGGAACTTACTGTCCTGATTCAGCATCGACAGGGGCCTGTAGGAGCCACAACTGTGTCCTGGTTTATTGGGCTTGGGGAGCGGTATTATGATCGCCTCCCTGAGTGACTCCGGCAACCGTCCCTCCTCGAACGCCTCGTTGAGCATTTCTAGCATGGGTGGGAGCACCTCCTCCTCATACGCTTTATAAAATTCACTAGGGAATCCGTCTGCACCTGGGGCCTTGCTGGTCGGTAACTGCCTCACAATCTCTTTCAGTTCCTCCAGAGTGATCGGTGCATCCAGCTCCTCCCTCTCCTCGTCACTAACCTTGGGCAGGCCTAAATCCTCCAGTACCTCATCTATCTCCTCCTGGCTGCTCCCCCCCTCTTCCTCATATAATGCCTTATAGTATTCCGCAAATGCCCTATTTACTCCTTCTTGTGGGTCCACCGTCTCGCCCTCTTCACTGGTTACAGTTCGAATCGGGGATCAAGGGGTTTCGCTCTTATACAACCCTACTAGAAGTCGGCCCGTTTTATCTCCTCCCGCATGTTGCATCTCTATATATTTTTTGTAATTCAAGTTACAGAGCCTGTCCCAGTGTTCTGCGCACTTCTGCTGTAATTTGAATACCACCCCTGTCTGCCCCACCCCCTTCCAGCTCTCTTTCCAGTTCGATCTCAGCCTTTTGTAGATCAGCCAGAACTCCCCCCAGCAACCCCTTGGACTTTGCAATGGCGATCCCCCGCATCACAACCTTAAAGGCCTCCCATAAAGTGCCCGCCGACTGCACACTGCCAGTATTCACCTCGAAGTAAGCAATAATCTCACCGCTTATGTCCTCTCTGAAAACTGGATCTTTGAGCGCCTCTGCCCGGAGGCGCCACGTCGGTATTCGCGCTCTTGGGGGGCAATACTGCCACCCGAGGACCAGGGGCGAGTGATCCAAGAGAACCCTTGCTTTGTAATCTATATGAATACTCTCAGCAACCACGTCCGGAGTGGCAAAGATATAATCAAGCCTCGTGTGTAGTTGATGTGGGGACGAATAGTGCGAGTACTGCCTCCCATCAGCGTGTTTCGCTCTCCACACATCTACCAAGCCAAAGTCCGCCAGCAGCATCTGCAACACTTTAGCCGCTGGGTTGGGCCTGGCCGTCTTTTCATCTGACCTGTCTACTCTTGGATTCAAGACACAATTAAAATCCCCGCCCCAGATCATCGCAGCCCCCACACACGCACCCAACTTGGTACACAGCGTCCTAAAGTATGCCGCCGTGTTTTGGTTAGGGGCGTATGTGTTCACTATGCATACTTCTTTGTTCCCTATCAGCCCCCTAACTATAACCAACCTCCCATCCGCTTCCACAACTTCTTCAGTCAACTTAAATGGGACATGTGGCGCCACCCAAACAAGCACTCCCATTGCATAGGCAGAGTACGATGAACCCACTGCTATCCCTTTCCATTTCCTCCCCACCAACTCCATTTTCTCACGCGTCAGATGCATCTCCTGCAGCAAGGCGACGTCTATCATCTGTCGCTTCAAATACAGCATAACCTTATTCCGCTTCAAGTAACTGTTGAGCCCTCTAACATTCCACGTTAATATCTTAAGGTCCCCCATGGTTCATTGATGGTTCCCCCCCTTTTCCAGTCGCCCCCCCAACACCAAACAGATTCCTGATGCTAGTTCTTCCACAAAGGCTCATATTTAAACTTAAACACCCCAAACCACCAACCCAACTAACTGCCCAGCTCCATCCCTGGATCTCAGGCATCCCCGCGTTTGGCTCTCCTTTGGCAGCCCAAATTGAGAACCCAGTAGGGTGTCACCTCACTAACAGTGACCAAACTAAACTCTAAATGGGGGTATAAAGATTGGCCCCGAGACGCTCCTTCATCGCGCAGCAGTCTCCGTGCACACGGATCCTGTTTCCTACCAACCAAAGCGTACCTGCCGTCCAGCAACATCAATGACTATAATCAAGTCCCACAGTCCGCATTCCCACCAGTTCTGCAGCTTTACTTATCTCGTCCTGCTCCATCTTCCTTCTGAACATCTGGCTCTTGGGGGCAGCTCTGCATATCTAGCCACCCCATGGCGTCTTCTGGAGTATCGAAGAACAGCATCTTGTTTTTATAAAAAACTTTTAGCTTGGCCGGGTAGAGCAGCAGGTATTTGTGACCCGCGTCACGCAATCTCCTCTTAACCGATCCAAAGTTCATGAGGCTTCGCTGTACCTGCAGGGTATAATCCGGGTAGGCAGTTATGCTCGCTGCTCCTCATCGTATTGTTCCCCCTTTGCGGAAGTGTTCGAGGATTCTTTCTCGATCCCGATAATTGAGGATCTTGGCGATCATTGGCCTGGGCGGATTTCCCGGCGGTGGTTTCCGTGTCAGGGCCCTGTGCGCTCTTTCCACAGCAAATCCCTGGGAGAGGGTTCCCCCGGTGATTTCCTGCAACAGCATATTTTCCACGAACTCTGTCGGGTTGTGGCCCTCGGCACCTTCTGGCAGTCCAACAATGTGAATGTTATTCCTCTGAGCGCGCCCTTCCGCCTCCTCCGCCCTACTCTCCGCCCTACTCTCCAGATTGCCCACACGTTGCACCAGGGCATGTAGCTCCCGTTTGTGCGCAGCGCAGTCCGCTGCGGTTGGACCCATCTCTTTCTCCAGGGTCTCCGTGCGTTCCGCCAGAGTCCTAACATCCTGCCTGAGGAGGTTCACATCTTCCTGTACCGCCCCCACTTGGAGTTCCATCGCCGTCTTCAATTCTGTCACAGCCAATTGGAGTTTGGACTCCCAGGCCGCCTTCAAATCCGCGATTGCCTCAAGGACCTCCTGATTTGTGCTCACAGCGGCCATTCCCCCTGCTGAGGTCTTATCTTTACTCCTTGCTCCTTCGGGGCCAGTTGGTGTTCTGGTATATTCGCCTAGCGTGGGCTGTTTGGCCTTCGCTCTCAGGGGCTTACTGGACATTCCTCCGGTTAGGGACAGCCTCCTATCCACACTTGAATGCCAAGGGGGGATCTGCCGCACTGGTGGCTCCAACCTATTGCAAAGTACAGGCCGGGTATGCCCTGTGCCGTTTGACACAAAGGGCCTTGTCGCTTTCCAATTCCGCACCAGGTGTGTACCTCGCTCTCACTAGTGTACCATCATACTGTGCCCGAAGTCTCTCGTGTGGTGCAACAACTGCGCACCCTAGTTCACGGCTGTAATGGCATCCGGGCTTCAGGGGCCCAGCGCAGCTCCAACTCCACCATGCAATTGCCTGCCTCCATTAGAGGCCTCCGACGCTGATTGTGTGTGCTCCTCGTGGGCACAGCTGGCCCCAAGCTTCATGCCTCCGTTAGTCCATATGCGTGTGCCCTTCTGTTGCTTCTCCACTCTCTCCCAGGTCGGACCGCCATCCTCCGCTCCCTGCCCCTCTCCGGGTCCAGCCACCAGCTTCGAGCAATCCTGCCCAGTTTCGCTTTCGTCGGATCACGCAGTGATCAAACGCGCCGTTGCTGCGCCTGTATATAAACTCTCGAGGCCACGGTCTCTAATCCGGGCGGCCCCTTCGCGGTCCCACTCCTCTGCCGCTCCGACCACTTATAACCTTCAGCGACCGCCAATATAGGGGGTCCGCGCGACGTACGCCAGGCACCGCACGCACCTGCCTCTGCAGTCTTGCAAACCAACCGGTCCGACTATGCCGTATTGTTGTAACAGTGTCCCTGTGTGCCTTCCAAAGCCGCGGTCCGTCCTCCGGGCGGCTCCCTCTCGATCCTTTCACTTCGTTGCTCCGATCGCCTGCAAACAATAGCCACCGCATGTCCAGTGGTCCCTGTGACGTGCGCCAAGCACCGCACACGCCTTACTGTGCCGGTCTACAGATCTTCAGGCCCGCCTGCACTCATATCTTGCCGCAATGTATCCCGGTGCGCCTCGCAGCACGGCTCACTCCCTCTCTGCAACTGTAGCAAGTTCTTCACGGAGCTGACGGGCTCCTTTGTTCTCTGGCCCCGCCGGCCATTTTGTATCTTCTTCCCCCTTCGCCTCACCCAATCCAGTGGTGGGTAGAACTTCGTTTCTGTTTATTTCCAAAGTACCAAAAGTTCAGAAGGCGCTCCCGGCACCTTCATAAGCGTCCATATGTATTTTCAGCAGCCGCAGGCATCTCCAACAGCACTAATGCAGCAGGATCATGAACGGATCGCAGGAGCTCCCCAAGAGCACGTCTCTCTACATGGCTTTCGCATCCACGCGCCCTCATGAGCGTAGAGCTGTTATTGGTGCGAGAACTTGGTTTTCTTGTGGGTCTTGTGGGTCCTGTGGGGCTGCAGGGAATCGATTGTTGATTCAGGCTCTCTGCCTGTGCGGCGTTGTAGCTTTTCCCCTGTACCATGAAGGTTTCCATTGTCATGGACTTATTCTTGTTTTTGGTGGGCGACCTACTGTAGCGTCGTTTAGCTGGCAATGTTGGTTTTACTGTGTCCTATTGTCCAGCTGGGGGTCCCAGCTGTGTTTGCTGTGTGACTCCTGGCAAAACCGGTGCTGGCACCCCTTTTGGTGGTGTGGTCCAAGGCGTTGCTATTTGCTAGCAATCAGGTGGGCACGTCACCAGGGCGCAAGCAATAAGGTGTCTCTGGGTAGTGCCTGCTTGCCACAGGTTAGTAAGTTGTATGAGCAGTATTAGTTCAGTGGCAGGCCTGGCAGGCTCTCATTGCCGAGTGTGTAGGAGCCCAGAGCTCAGAGAACCAAGCGTCTGATCCCACTATAGGTGCCCGCACCACTGATATATTGATTCGGGAAGGTCATTGTCAACTGTTCATTGAAGCAGCTTGTCATCACAGTGTCCAATTTGTGTTACCTTGTCCTCAGCAGCAGAGGGGTGGAGTGGCCTGTCTCCGTGGGCGCAGTGATGGACAGAGCACAGCAGCCAGGGATGGGGAGGTAGGAGTCAGGGGAGAGGTGAACCAGCCTGGGCCACCCTCACCTCGTTGCAAGCCTTGTTCGGTGGTGGCCAGTAATTCTGTTGGGGCCACGTTAGTTTGTGTGTAAGCAATGGGTCCTGGGGTTGGGTGTTGGCTGGCGACACCCTCCGTGAGGAGTTAGGCTGCAAATCCGGGGTCTGGCTATGATACAAGTTGTTCCGTGCAATTACCCAGTTCGGGCCGTTCTCGCAATAATAAACTGTGCGCGCAATAGTTATCCCGTGAGGGGGGAGAGACAGGATGGAGGGGATGAGCCCCTTTGGGTCTGCCCAGCTCAGCTGTAGTGCAAGCCGAGCAGGAAGTTAATGCTTAATTAGGCCACACATGGTAGTGTAGTGGCAGGTGCCCGGGAACGCTGCGGTTGCAAGAGGCACTTTCCGCTTCATGTAGAGCAGTGGGTCTGGACCCAGGCAGTAGGAGCTAAATTTCAGCGGCGTCCACAGTGTTGGGGTTATCGGGTGCTGCATTTGCTGCTTCTTTCAGAAGAGTCCAGGCTGTGTTGTGGGTGTCACGGCAGGTTCTGCCAAGTGTATACCCAGATCCCAGGTCGTATCCTCGTCACTTGTATCCTCGTCACTCGTGTGGGCCAGAGATGGGTTGCATTGGCTCTGTTCAAGCAACAGTAGGATATTTTATGCCGTTGACCGTGGGGTGAGCCAAATCCTATGGGTGACCAAGGCCGCAACACCAGTAGCTTCTTTGTTAGTTCCTGTCTCTCGCCATCTTGTTGCCTAAGGTGACTCCTGCAATTTCCTTGGTATATGCTGTTATGCTGTCTGATTTCTTCCGGGATGGCGCTCATCAGTTGGGCTCCACTGCCCCCATTTAAGGCTGTATTCCTGAGCTGGATTGGAGTGTTTCAGCTCTCGTAAGGATCAAAGCAGGATTTCGGCGAGTGCTCCGTGCATCTAGATCTTAGCTTAAGCCACGCCTCATCATTCTAAGGTGCAGAAGAGAGATTCTCGGTTAGGCTCGATGCAGGCTCTCTCCGTGGGAGGAAGAAATCCATTAGAAGAACAAATGAATTGCCTCTGTAATGTGCTTTCTGATGGCTGTTCCTACCAGATTCCTCTGTGCCCTCCCTACCTGCCTCTCTTGCAGTGTTCGGGTGGAAAAAGGGGTGGAACTGAGCAGGCCCAGCACCTAAATATATACTGTGCCTGATGTCCTGTCTGGGTCTGGGGTCGTAGAGGTGTCGGACAGAGCCGACCAGGAGCTGCGCTGCGTCCTTTGTGGGGGAAAGGTTTCTGAAGAGTAGCTGCGCTGTGGATAAGAATATCATAGAAGAGGAATCCGTGGGAGGAACATCAATCATTAAGAACAAAGTAATTTGTTCTTTGCATGTGTTTATTTTTATTTTTACACTTTGCATTGAGAAAAACAATCCATATGTTTTTGTAATATTTTTACAAAAGTAAAATAGAACATTGTTTACATTTAGTATTTTCATAAGTCGGCATTAAACATGTTTCTACTTCTACCTATTTCCACTTTTTTACTACTTTGTATACATATTCTATTATCTTTCAAATGCATCAGGTACATTTGCCACAATCTGGTAATTCCGTTCAATGGAGTATTGTAATTGCTTACTATTTAACGAAATGGAAGTTATTTCTAGAATATTACATATTTGTATGTTAAATTTCATAACTTAATAAGCACTACAAATCAATGAGCGCATGTACTCCTACTGGTGTATTGTTCTAGGTTATCTTATTGTTACTAAGTAAAATAAAGTAACCTATGTACCGAAAGAGTGGAACAAAAATATTCTAAGCTACATGAGTGTCATGTCCGATGTCATTAGGAATGCCACCAGTGATGCCTGCAATGGCTGCCGAAGTTCAGGGATTTTGTTGCATTAAATCTTCACAGTTGCGTCTCTTTAATAAAGGTTTTGTCACAGAATTTCAAAGGTTTGGTTGCTTTGTATTTTTCACATTAAATCTGATCACCATAAATCTCTTTTTCACAGAATTTCAAGGGTATTGTTATACTGTAATATCTTTGGGGCCCACTAGGCATGGTCTTTTTCCAGGTCGTGGCCACTGTACATGCTACGCCACTCATTGTTTCCCCAAAGTCCCATTGTCCCCTGCCTAGTAGATGTGATCTCTGCAGGTGTAAAAATAATAATAATTCCATTCCCTATTCCCGTGGTTAATTCCTCAAACATAATTTCCAATTCCCGGGATAGTGTAGCATTGTGGCGATTCCCCCGATAATGGAAAAAACTGTTCAAAACCGCCCTAAACATTTCTCCAGTATTCCCCCGATAAACCAAAAAATGCTCAAATTAAAAGGTATTCTCCATCTGCACGGGTACTTGGAATGTGCCCCTGCTCTTTTCGTCCCCCTACTTCCCTCAATTGCTTTTTCCCTAACACTCTCCCATTTCTCACTTTCATCCTTAGATTCGTTTGATGCCGTTTATTTTCTGAGCGCGGTTTGCAGCATTGCAGCAGTAATCTCATAAGGTTACCCGCGATAAGTCGAAGATGTTCTAACTGTAACTGGCTCCCTCGGCCACTCCAAATTTCCCAACTTCACATGGTGTCCTCTTTCTCCCTCCCCACCTCTAACCTAATGCGATTGCATCCTTTTTCTTCCTCCAAGCTTTCTGAGCACTTTTAGTTCTTGGCTTCCCCTGGCAAGCCCGTATGTGCCCGTCCGGGCCCCGTTGGGTCTTTGGGTTCCTCCCCACATTGGTCTAGAAAAAGCCAGGCAAGTCTATACACGGGGAAAACTGTGTGGCGTGGCTCCTCGAGGAACCTGCTTGCCAAGTAAATGAGTAAATTCCAAGGAAATTATTAACCCAGCTTTGGGGTTGAGCCGCTCCCCGCTGTACGGCTTTCTTTGTAATGCTCTCTCTCTGGTTCGCCATAAGTATTGGAAGTGAACTCCCCGGATTTTCTTTGTGTTAGAGACTTGGCTGTGTGACGGATCAGCCCCGGACCTCTACCACACACTTCCCAATCAGTATACTGTACTGCTTGCCGACCGGATTTCTGTGCACTGGGACGATGGGTGGAGTTTTTCTAAAAACCACCTGCAGTGGTCAGTAGTTATCCTCCAGCAGCAGATAGAAATAGAGCACTTATTTTTGCGCCTTTGTTATTCCTCGACTGCTGCGCACTATTTTCTTCTGCCGCCCTCTGCACTTTGATGCTACTTTTCTTATCCGTTTTGACAATTTTGTGGCAGACTTGCAGCTGAAGTACTCCCGTCTGACCATTCTTGGCGACTTTAATTTATGTCCAGATGATCCTTTGGATAGCTCTGCCGCCAATCTACTCGCTCTTCTTTCTGACCTTCAGTTGTATCAATTGGTGTTTGGTCCTACACATCTCCATTGTCACATTCTTAATTTTTGCAGCGGTGAATAGCATGGTCATCCGCACAACCTTTCCGGTAATCTGGTTGGACCATTTTATTCCTTTTACGCTTCCCATTCCTGGCACTAGAATGACAGTCAGACCTAACTGCTCTTCCTTTCGCTCTTGGAGCAAAGTAGACCCGGCCTGCTTGGCCAGATGCTTGCCATCTTCCTGGCTGTAAACACCAAACCTGGTGTTGATCCATGATCAGCTTTTTACTTGGATCTCACTCTAGCAGCCGATGAGTTGGCCCCTATTAGGCAGTTGAGGAGGCCTCAGACGGTGTTGGCCCCTTGGTTCACTGAACACCTGCGGTCTCTGAAAATTTTTTATAAACTTGCTGAGTGCTTTTGGCGTCAGGGCTACGCTGAATCAGATAAATCTTTTCTGAAAGCACGGCACCTTGTGCGCCATAAGGCTATTAAAGAAGAAAACATTACTTTCTTCTCTAGTCGTATTCCTGCAACTCAATTCCTTTTGAAAGGTTCTTTGTGACACACGCTGACTTTTTTTGTCCAAAAGATCGTTGGGATTTGCCAGGATATTATGGCCTCTAACGAGATGGCAGCACTTCCCTCTCTTCTGCTGCCGTCTCCTCTGTCTTCTGCGGAGTCCTCTTTTGTTTCCTTTCCATTGATCGAGCAATCTCAAGTTCTACAGGCTATTAACCTTCTGCCACCTTTAGACCCTACAGGATCTGCACATTTTCGGCCTATTTCTTTACTGCGCTCCCTGATGAAGATTCTTGAGTCCATCGTGGTGCCTCAATTGACGGACTAGGAATCCCATTTCGTCCTGTATCCCTTTAAATTTGGCTTTTGTTCCCTTATGGGGACTGAAGCAGTGTTGGTGACCATTACTGATGATCTCTCTTTGATCAGGGTGATACCAGTGTTCTGATCTTACTTGATCTCTCTGCTGTGTTTGACACAATCGATCATGAGGAGGTTGCAGTCAGCTGCCTTGTCTTAGAGTGGTTTCTGTCTTTTCTTTCAGATAGAACTCAGTCTCTGTCCTTGCCTTGTTTTTCTACTGCCCCAGTTCTTCTCACTTGTGGTGTTCCCCAGGGCTCAGCAATTTCCCCTCTTCCGTTTAGCGTGTATATCCTTCCACTGGCTAAATGTATTCATTCTACACCGATGACACACACATTATTTTGTGTGTTGACAATGATCAGATGCTTGTCGGACATTGGAGTTTGGATGCGGACAAACTGGCTCGTGCTCATTGCAGACAAGACAGAAGTGATGGTACTGGGAGCCACTCCCTCTGAGGGCTCTGCCTGGTCCACTGCTTTTTGTCCGTCTGCCTTGGGCCGACTTCCCAGCCCTGTGACCATAGTAAAGAACCTGGGCATTACCATCTCTGCCGTTCACCGGGTCAATGCAAGATGTAGTGCAGCCCATTTCAAGCTTAAGCTTCTGAGGAAAGTCATCCCGTTTCTCGCTGCTGACCTCCGTTTCCTGGTGGTTTCCACCTTCACCATGGGAAATTTGGACTACTGTAATGCAACTCTTGTCTCCCAGCCTGTAAGCCTATTCCATCGATTACAGGTTGTGCAGAACTCGGCTTCCCGTCTGGCGATGGGCTTGCCGAAATTTGCAAGAACCTCTAAGGTGCTCCAGAAACTACATTGGCTTCCGATTGCTGGAAGGATTAAGTTTAAAGTCCTTTATCTTGTACAACGGACCATGCATGAATTGGGAGCCAGTTTCATTTGCTAGAAAATTAAGCTTTACTCCCCCTCTTGGAATCTCCGCTCTACTGGCCAGGCCCTTATTCAGGTTCTGTGTTTCCTTAAATCTACGGGGAGAGCTTTCTCGGTGGCGGCCCCTTTATTATGGAATTCTCTTCCTACGTTAATACGGAAAACTGATGATCATCTTCACTTCCATAAGGTTTTAAAACCCTTTTTGTTCAATCCATAGCTCTTCTATGTTGTCTACTGGTTGTCAGGCCCCTCTACCTTGTTGTTTGGATGAGGAGCCGCCTATACACAAGTGTTAGGGCCAGGATGCCTTCAGACCACAGCCTTGCTTTATAAAATGATATAACATTATTGCAGGAATCGCTTGCAGCGAGAGAAAAAATGTCGGATTTTAATTTCTGAAAAGCCACTGTGCAGCATATCTTCCATGGGAGATGTATAAAAGTGTTTGAGAACAGGTGGGCACCCCTGTCCCGTTGAATATTTATAAAACTAATGGATGGGTTTACCCCAAACAGGGAACACCAACCTACCCATGTTGTCACCAACAGGTAACCCCTATGCACTCTTGTGAGGACAAATAACCTCCTATATACAATAACAAACATTCAAAGGTGTTGATACCTATAAATTGCAGCACAATAAGGACTTCAAAAAAGACTTCACAAAAAGCTGTGTTTATTATCTCTTGCTATTGCATTCAAAAGATATAATTTATCATCCAAAACTAAACTTTATTCCAAATTAATTTTGTATGGCAGAAATTAACAAAATTAGGCTCACTGGGCCTTGGTGCAAATTAATACACAAATAAACCATCTCATATCAAATTTGTCAGTTCCTGTGTACAATTATTTTTCCATCTCAATTTGATATTCATACTTCAACAAGTAGCCCGCACGTTGCGGATTCTCCATCATCAGGGCTTATTATTTACAACTTCATTCATGAGGTAACAGCAAAAACTCATCTGTGTATCTACAATTTATAACAATGCTATGTATTAGTATTCTTTGAATAATTCATTACAAAATCTTACAGCATAAGACCTACTGAACTAACCTCCAAGAGCTTTCCGTCATGTTCCACAAACCCCCCCACGCGTGTTACTCCGTAGTGTACTCGGTGCTCGTCAGTGTACAAAATAATCGCGACTCTCTCTCCTTTTCCATCTATATCGGACAAGATAAAAACAACAGAACTGTAACAAAGCAGCTAACTGGTGTGGCTCCACAATTCCTCTTTCCCCAGCTAACCCATCTCTGTATCCAGTATGTTTAGAACTACGTTCTACAAGGCGATCGATATGAAATGCCAATGTGTAAAGACTTTCAATGAGTGCCTCAAGGCGAGGGCTCTATTGCATTAGCTAAATCGCTCAAACGTCCTGTGCAAAAATCAGACGCGGGAACTGTAGAAGGGTTTCTGTCAATAAAGCGCATTCTGATCTATGCCGTGTAAGTACGACTGGGCATTTTAATCTTCTAATGTTTATACTAACGATGCAGGTAAGTGAAAATAAATTGTTACATCCTTATAGGGGAGAGCCGTTGGATCGTCAGATCCCGTGTTACAGCCCCCTGAGGCAATCACAGGCAATACGTCCTTCCAGAGTGTCATTTTTACTCTGATATCCTTAACTCTAGTTGCAGTGTTTAATGTTGGCAAGGCAACCACGCGTAAGAGTGGACACGTGAAACCAAGAATGGCTATCCCTTAGCCATAAGGGTTATTACATGGACTAAAATATCTCGATTATATTGTAGCACAGGGATGGGGCAATCCGGTCGCAGAATACGACTCGGTGCCCCTCCTCGCGCAGGAACGCTTGATAACACGATTAATCACTTGCCATGAACAAAGTACCGGTGCAGTGTATGTAGATAATGTGCAATATCTATAATCCTCAAGGAATCTATATAACCCTCTCCAAAGAGTACCTTCACCTATCCTTACCCTCCAGCTCATATGACACATCACCCAGGTGGACTTATACGTATCAAATGACAATAGAAATACAAGCGTCTAAAAATGTTTTCATACGCTTTCCAAAAGCAAAGTCTTCTCACACTCTCAACATTTCCCATTCCCACAGTAAGAATTCTACAGACCCAATGTGGTTAACCTTAGCCTATCCAGTAGCCTCTTCACCACAAGAACCATGTAAAGCAAACCGTCTTAACATCTCGCTGTCCATCCTACGTTTACACAAAGCACATAAGGTCAAACTTGCAGTTCATACCCCATGGAGTAAGGGAATCCAATCTTTCTCTCCATGAAATTTCCTTCTGCTGGAGTTTTTTGGTTATATCACCTCCTCTCTTACCAATGGTGTCCTGTTCTAAGATCACACACTTCATTTGTGCTATGCAATGCCTGGCCTCAATGAAAAGGGTTGCAACTGGTGATTTCAAACTTTTGGTCCTTATGTTGGACTTGTGTTCCGTCAACCTTACGTGTGGTCATACCCACGTACTGAAGACCACACAGGCATTTCAATGCATAGAATTGCACGTACATGAGTGGCTCAATTTAATTGCTTTTTCTGCGTATGGATGCCTGATCACATTACTCTTGATTATATATTGTCACAGCATTGGCAATTTAAGCAGGGTATAGTACCCTTGTGTGTGGTTTGCGGTATCTTCCTGGAAGGCATCTCCACCCTTACAAGTGTATTTCAGAGGGCCTGGCTGTTTCTAAAGGCAAATGTAGGTATATCTGGCAATAGTCTATTCAGAACCTGATCCATTTGTATTAAGGGCCAATTCTTTATAATTCTTCTGATCTTATTGCTCTGTATTGAATGATTTGTCACGCATGCCAATTTGTCTGTTCTTGTTTGCTTGGGTTTAAAAAGAGATTCTTTTGGTATCTTGGCAGCTTTTTCCGATATCTCCTGTATTAAGTCTGTTTTGTAGCCTCTTTGGAAAGATTTGCTCTTTAGAGATTCTGTTTGATTCCTATATTCCACATCATCCAAAATATTCCTCCTGTATCTCAGTAATTGACTTATTGGGACGCTATCAATGGTTCGCTTAGGGTGAAAACTTTTGGCTAACAACAAACTGTTCCTATCCATCGATTTTGTGAAAATTCTGGTGTTTAGTCCCTTGTCTGTGTAATAAATCTCCACAACCAGGAAACGAATTCTGGTCACGCTATGTTCTGTGGTGAATTTTATTTGGGGGTGCATTCCATTCATTATTCCCAAAAATTCCTATAGCTCCTCCGTCAGTCCCTTCCAGATCCCCAAAATGCCATCAATGTATCTAATATACATTGAAAGATGATTCGTCCATCTTTTAGAGTTGAGCACATGCTTTGTTTCCAAATATAACATATACGTATTGGCGTAGCATTGTGCCATTGCCACCCCCATGCTCGTGGCTGACAGTTTTTAAAAAATATTTTGTCTTTGAACTAGTGACAAGGGTATTACGTGCTCCCACGAATTCTGTTTCTTTTAGCTTAGATAAAATGTGCATTGTGTCCTTTATGCATGTGGACTGTTTTGAATCAATGGCTGGATTATCTTATCCAGATATTTGGCGAGTGTTTCCAATACACTACCCATTGCTGCTATGATCGGTCTTCCTGGGGGATTTATCAAGCTCTTATGGATTTTTGGTAAAATATGAAAGACTGGCATCACTGGGTGTGTGGTTTCTAAAGATTGTCTAGTGCGGTCTGTAATGATGTTTTCACTTTCAGCTTGGTCAAGAACCCTTTTGATCAGTGCACTCACTTTATCAGTGGGGTCGAATGATATTTCTTGGTATGTTTCCTGGTCTGCTAGTTGTCTCTCTGCTTCTGCCAGGTAGTCATTTTTATTAAGGTGAACCAATGCTCTGCCTTTGCTGGTTTAAATATGATGTTCCGATTACCCCAAAGAGGTCAAGGAAATTAAGTCGAAACTGCGTGCCCAAGGTTTTTCTTATTTGGTCCAAATTCGTCCTGCATTTTCTGCGCTATTACTGTTCACAAATTGCATCTTTTTCCAGAATATTTATTAATAACATTGTTTTTTTTTTCTTTTTTAACAAATATTTCTCAAAATATGGGGGGGTGGCATTGTGTGAGTTACATTGTCTTGTTGGGAAAATGTAATCTAAATCCATCGAGTGAGTCAAACATTATAAGCAATAGAATTTTGGGAAATGTCTATGTACAAAGGTTTCAAATCCAGTGCAACATAGGTCAGTTCTCAGATGCATAAAATTCAGTAGAATATCTCCTCAGAGCAACACTAAAACAATTTCCTAGCACTTATTAAGACCAGCCCTAACATAGATCGCGGCCTGGTGCCTTAGTCATCAGTTCCAAAGTTCTGCTTTTCTGGTACATTTACTATTTGATTTGACATGCCAGTGTTTGGGATTCAAGTGTTACAAAAGTTCCCTGAAAATCAGGTAGGTAGCTTTCTCATTCCAAATACACTAGAGTAGGCCCGGAGGGGATCCTGGACCAGATCATCACTAATCCAAGTCGGGAAAGGGATAGTTTGAGACAAGACTTTATGCCCATGTAATGCTATGGCAGCTAAGGGGTGGCAGAGGCACATATGGTAACTAACCCCCTTACTCCTATTTCTCCAGAGACCATTGTGAGGTTGTGGAATCTGTTGGGGGACTCGCTCTTCTGGGCTTGGTTTGGGTGAGGGAGGCCCAGGGTTGTCGCGGGTGCAGGGCTCCGTTTCAGATGCAGGATTTAGTTTCAGTCCATCGCAATGCTTTATTCTCTGTTCCTGGCATCTTCCAGCTGGAACACTCTTGGCACGAAATGGAAAAGACATCTACCGAGCAGATGACCTCGGCACACCTCGGCATCGAAGAAGACTGATTGTAGCGGGATTCACCAGGCAGCGACAGGCAATCTTCAATGGTTTACAAAGGAGCAGGCCCTGCATGGATTCCGTTATTGCAAGAAGGCTGAAATTGCAGGAGCAGCCACCTTGTAGTACAAGCTGAAGATCCCTCACGTTTCAAGGATACACTTGTAACAGCATCAGCTCCAGGGTTGTAGCTCAGGAAAGAGCTGGTCAGTCCACGGTTGATCCAGGGACACTTCCAAAGGCTCGGAAGGCACAGATCCTCGAGCAGGGGTCGAGGCTGGTTGTTCCCACCGCTCCAGGGGTCGAAGCACCTAATGAGGGTCTTGAGATCAGGCAGAGGAGCATGGTTCCACCGGGAGCTCGCTGGAGTTGATGTTGGTCAGCTGCAAAGGATGTTCTCGAGTCGTCAGCGGCTGCACTTCTTCTTAGGGGTTTTGGCTCCAATGAAAAACTGTGTAATGGGTGCTGAAGTCTTCCTTTTATCCAGGATTTAGACTGGAAGCTCTCCCAGCCCCACCAATGGTAAGAATCTACACCATTTAAACTGGCAGCAGCTATCTATCCATCAAATGGCATTCCATACAAGTCAGGGGCCAGGAAAAATGCCAAAGGAACAATACAGGAAAAGGACAGGAAAAGATATTGTGCCACAGCTATAATAGCCATTTGTGGTAATGCAAAAGTGTGCAAGTAAAATGTTTAAAACACTGTGGGAAAATACCTGCTGACGACAACCCATCCTGCACGCATTGTATACTTCTAACTCTTCATTTGGTAACTTTTGGGGTACAAATGAAAAGTATCCTAAACGCACTTCACTTTATGGTGATGTGTGCATTTATAACAAAACAAGCAATCCATAATGATAGAACTAGTCTCTCAGCACTGAAAGTCTTAAGGACTGATCTGTCTCCCATATAAATTTGCAACAAGCAGTGAAGGTCGAGCAGAAAGCTTTCATTCTCTCCAAAATGTCAGGTTAGGACTCTAAACCAAGCAAAAAGAAAGGGTGTCCCATCAAAGTCCATGTGAGGAAAGCAGCAAAAAGGAAATCTTTCCAAACTGTGGTAAACATCCCTTTTGTCTGCATAGGCTAAATAATAAAGCCTTTCAAGCAAATAGTATTTTTGCCATGTGCGAGTTAGTCGTGTTCTGGATGATCTAGCACATTAAGAAAGGTGTACTTATCCCTGTGATACAAAAGTTTGATAGAAGCCTTCAGAGTCCTTAGGTCAACTGTACTTGGAGAGCCATGAAGCGTTTGGTGGTGTTACCCATAATGCATTTGGTAACGGAAGGGCGGTCTCCCTGATTTAGTCCCTTTACCCCTTCTGTTATTCCCCATTTCCTAGTTCAAAGGACTACATTGGGGACATGTGCTATTATAGCTTGCAGCATTTTACCACTCCTGACAAACTCCTAATGACTGTGAGTGCTTAGTCTTTAAAAATTGCATACATGTCAAGTCCTTTATGGATGCTTTCCAGTATAGTGTTCACCTCTTAAATGCTCCAGCATTAATATGTGTAAATAGAGGCAAAATCATTGGGTGCAAGGTGAGGAAGGAATATACAAGTTCACAATGCCCATCATTTTTTAAAAATTATTGCCAAAGATTAGCATTCCGCAATCTTTGATGGAAAATAGCTGAAATAATCTTAACATTGTATATAATTGTTTTCTCGCTTATATCATGATTAATGAGTTTGTACAATAATACAGTACTTTCATGTTTTCTATAATTGTACTTGATATTTTGCACATTCACACCTTGATTTTTCTTAACAGATGATCCCAAAGCAATTGTCGCAAACCTCACAGTAAGTATTGGTATTCAAGTGAAACAATTACAACAATATTGAAAACCCAATGTTTATTCAGTCCCTTTATAAATAAGTAAGCATTCACTAATTTTGTGTTAATGTTTCAGAGAATGGCATGGCAGCAGTGAAGTCTATTGGGTAGTCAAAGGCCTACCTGGATTAGACATTCATGTAAGACCAACATTTGATTACTCAAGTAGCTCATTTTAAAACCATGCCTGGCAAAAATGTATTGATGTGTCCAGCATCTCTTTTGGGCATTTGACCAAATTGTTGGGGCAAAACTGTAGTCGGCAATCAAAGTTGGAGGAGAATGGTAACGAGAAGGGATATTTTCCTCATGATTCTTGGGCGATCATGGGCATTTTCATTTTTTTGTCACAAACCGTTGATTGAGCTTTTAAACAACAAAGTAATTAACAATCAGTTGTAACTCAGAGCGATAGTCTATACATCAATTCAACAAAATATAGCATATCGTTTGGATGCCACTGCCTTAGGATTTATAATACTCTAAGGCAGAGCACAATACACAGAGACACACTCTTGTTAGGCTTGAGATTAGACTGGCTGCGGAAAAAAAAGTCACCAAAGGCCTCTAGAATTCCAAGACTCACTTAGACGGTTCCACAATTGTATTCATCTTCCGACTTGGCTGATGATGGATTGCAGTGGGGCCATACTAAGAGGGGGTCCCTGGTCTGCACCTCAACCTCTGTGGGCTCCCTTCACCCAGGCCCAGGCTTCTCCACTCCCCAGTTGGTCGTACTTTTGAACTAGTGACAAGTAACACCCTACTGTCTGTCTAGTCTGTATTCTTAATACGCAACTAAAGGCCATAGACTTCGGTTTTACTACCTATGGGAATTACTAATGACAACCTTCTCTGATGATCCCCAAGAAAATGATGGTTAAATTGTGCCTGCTCTTTCTCTTTTTTGCACACTTTTGCTCACACTGTCTCTTGCTCTCCCTATTCTTCCTTGTCTCCCTCTCACCTTCTTGTTCTGCCTTCTCCCTGCTTCTCTCTCCTGTCTCTCTTCACTATCCTATTCTCTCCCTTATTCCCTCTCTCCCCCCCTTCTCTTACTACCCTCCTCTTTCTCCCTCCTATGGCTTTCTCCCTCTCCCTCTCTCTCTCCCCCTCCCTCCCTCTTTCCCACCCTCTCCCTCCCTCTCCCCCTACCCCATCTCTCCTACCTCCTCTCCCCTACATCCCATTCTCCCGCTATTCTCTTCCCCTCTCTCCCCCTCCCCCCTCTGTCCCTCTCTCTATCCCCCACTCTCCACCCCACTCTTCACCCCCCCCCCACACCCGACTTCCCTCTCTGCTCCTTACTTTCAGTTTATTGCTTCCTCCTACAGATTCCACATCTGGCTAGTTATCCCCCAGTGGCAGATTTTCTTGGAAAATCTTGACTGTGTGCGTAGAGTGACTGGATGACCATATTCCTCGGCTCTCGTGCTCTTCGATCCCAGACATGGCCGTGGCGTTCATACACCTTATGCGCACTGCGCCCCATTACCTCACTTCCTTTTGCCCATGCATTCGGCACACTGTATTGAAACAGTTTCGAAAATGATATTTTCGAACACCACTATTTTAGGCCCCAAGCTGTCTGTTTTAAACATCGCTTAGACTGCAACTTCAAGATGTCCATCACCGAACCCAGCAAATCATCTGGGGGCGGATCACAACATGGAACACCGACTAAAGGCCAAGACTTCTGTCTTGCTACCTCTAAGAATAAGAGGACCTGGTGCCATAAAAGTCTGAGATCCCTGTAGTTTGTCTCATCACTCCTCTTTCCACAAGATAGCGAATCAAAGGCACATATGAGATGACAGCGACTTGTTGACTGAGAAGGGTAAGTCTTAAAATTTTTATTTTTCTTTTATAATGTGTTTAATACCGACAAGTGGTTTCTAAGCGTTGGAGCGTGATTCAAACCTGTGTTGCACTGCATTGTCTTCCTTCAAAGACAACGCGTTGCCCCTGTGCTAGAAGGGGGCATCTCGGGTAGATTGGGAAGAATTCAAGCAGCTGTTGCAAGTACTGCTTCCTCAACGTTGTCAGCGGCATTGCCAACTAGAGAGCCTGTGGGAGCCGGTAAGGAAGGCATTGGAGGTGTTGCATGCCGCTGAATTTGGCCCCTTTGAACTTGAAAAAGTTGGTACGTCCAGTTCGACTGTTGGAGCACCAGTGTGTCTTTCTGCCACTGCGGCCATGACTTCGGCTCTGGCCGCTCCGCAATTTCAGAGCAGAGGGCTGAATATTTTCAGTCGATGCACCCCATCTTGGACAAGAAGAGTGATCTGATCACTTTTGGCTTGGAGGCACTCTCCAGAGTGAGACTCGACCATGTGCCAGATTTTATAGTCGACCAGGCAGAGTTTTAGAATTGACCTCTAGACTTTATGATGCAAGCGGGATGGACACGACTCAAGATGTCTAGATCCAGCAAGTGGCACTATGCACACAGCCCAATGTGCAATTTTGAAAAATGGTTGTGTAGATGGTGGCGGCCCTAGGTGTTGGCACGTGTGTGTCTGCATTTGTCGCTGAGATCAGCCCAATGCAAGCACACCACTGCAGGTTCGATTTTGGTTGAAACAGTGAACTCACTCAGAAGGAAAGGAAACCCTTTATAATTTGCACTTTATATTGCAATAGGTAGAGGAAATGGCAAATAATCACTACAAACTCCACAGGACTTTAGGTTAGCAAATGGGAACAAATGCAAGTTACAAATAAGCACAGTCTTGCATTCCTTGGGTTTTGGGCTGTGCCAGGGACCCAGTCAACAGGACACCGGACTGGCCTGGATTCTCTGCTCTGCCACCCAGTCACGCCAGCGAGAGACAGCAATGACAAACATCTGCTTGAGGCCTTTCTGCTCCAGGACAATCCGCACAAGCACAATGCTAGCTCACTGGATGAATCTCCTCTCCCTCATGTCAATACCATGCTTTTATGGAGTGCGCCTGTCAATCATTTGTTGCGCCAACTCTTCTAGAAGCTTGGGCAATTTGTTTGCTAGGGTAAATTACTAGTAGGCACCTGGCGTCTAACTTGCTCTTCTCCCCCACGCCACCCCCTCCCTTTGGCCAAGGCTGGGAAGTGCCTCTGGAATGCGGCCTTATCGGCAACCCATGTCATTCTGAGCCTTTGGTGCAATTGCATACCTGTTTACATGAAATACTGTTTGCGAAAGCAAACTAACTAACTGAAAGCTGCAAGCATTCAGTATGCGCTTTGGAAATCAATTAACCCCATCATAACTCGGGCAGGCTGTGGGCCTATGCACAGCCCACACCAAATGAAGAGGTAACTGGAATCTCTGGACCTGGCCATTTGTCCACCTGACCATCTACCTCAAGAGGGGACTGATCTCTTGTCTGGAAGGTCGGGTGCTTCATCGGAAACTGGAGTCTGGCTGTCTCCATTCGTGGCTGTTGAAAGTCTAAGGTATGATCTCTGGGGCATGATGTATGATGTATAAGAAGTGTTGCTGCCTGCGCATTGGCCCTCTACGAGGTCCATGTATGCGTGTAGATGGATAACGTTTGTGGGATGGTGTAGGGTGAGAGGTGCAGACCCGATGTTGTGCACCACCTCTGTTGTCTTGTAGTTTTTGTTCTCCCTGGCCAAGTAGGGGGTACAGGTGGGCACAGTTAAAGGTTACCACACTTATATTCCTCTGTTAAGAGGTGTTAAGATGTATTTCTAGAATCTGGTCTGGTGGACGGATTTTAGGAAGCCACCCTAGTTATAGTGAACAGGGGAACTCTGAGAGGTTAGTCAAAATACAATCAAGGTAAATGTGGAGAGCAGTCAAGGCAATTCTTGTGAGCGTGTGGGTGAGGTCTGAGGTCTACAATAAGTCCACACAGTGAAGCGTACAATAATTCATATTCTAGGCCTGAAACACACATTAAAAAATGAAACAAGCAGGTGATATCACACAATACTCAATTATAAACATACATGCATAAATTCACCGTAGGTTCTTATAATGCATTCAATGACTTAAATCAACAAACAAGGTTGGTAAAGTGATGCAGTATAGATGAAACTTAGTCACAAGTGATATTCCCGAACTTCAGCAGTCCAATCTCTAAGCAGAATTGGTGCTTGTGGCGACAAGTCACAGGAGCCACAATGCTTCTCCCCATAATGTATCTGTTGCAGGTGTGTTACTTGTGCTGGTCGATTGCTCCATACAAGAGATGCAACAAATTTACTAGGTAAGTAAAATGTGTTCCTATATTTCTCCTGCATGGGGTCTGGCATGGATTCACATGCTCATGAAAATTCCCCGTCGTCAGGCTGGGAATCCTCGGTAAAGAAAAAATCGGTTGCAGTTTCATTTCTGAACTGTCTTTCTTAGTAGTAACCAATCACTGGTCTCTGGGTCATACTGCCCCCAGCCAATGACTGCCCTCTCCCTAAGCCCCTTCCCTGGCAGCCATCCTAAGATTTTTACTGCACATTCAAGTGTTGGGAGTCCTCGTGCTATAGCTCTCGAGCTTTTACTGCGTTTTGCGATTTTTCAGAGTTTAATCTCATTTTTTCGGTCAATCGAGCCTCAAGCTCCACCGTTTCTACTTCCGATCAACGGGGACCCGTTTTGGAATTTTCTACGCCCCTCAACGGCGAAGTTCTCATCGAGTTACGCTTTTGGAGGATTCCAGAAGACATTGAGGCCTACCTCGTGGACATGGCCCAGGACAAAGGAAGCTCGACGCCCGGATCCAAGCTGTTCAGGAACGGCCCTGGATGAAGATTGCAGAGTTTATTCAAGGAAGACGAACATTCTAGATGCCTCTACTTTCTGCATGAAGACAAAACGCACCTGGAGAAGGACTGTGCATTTTGAAAGAACTTGTCGGAACGGACCAGGAAGGATCGGCGTATCCGCCTCACCAACTGGCTGGAAGGAGGTAGGAAGAAGAGGTCCAAGCGGTCTTGTAAGTCCTTTGTGGGCGCTCCGGCGACGGGGGCCCAACAAAAGGCTAAGCACTGCGAGTCCACGGGCACCGGGAGTGCCGACTGGTCGGGCTCCTCGGCTGCCAGGCAGGGTGCGCTTTCACCAACGCCATCAACCACGAGCCAACGCTCTGGCTCGGGAAAGAGGAAGTCGGAGAACCCGGGTAAGCTTCTGGAGAAGCCCCGGTCGATCCCGACAAAACAGCCGAGGGGGAGCAAGGCGGTGTCCCTCCCCCGCCCATGGTGAAAGCCTCAAGCACGCCTGAGGTCGTGAAGGCCCTGATTCACCCGGCTAAGGCCTCTATTGAGGAAGTGGTGGTGGCCCTGTCGAAGCCTGTGGAGGCTACCCCAGTGGAGGCGACCTCAGGGCCCAGAGTTTCCCTGCCACCACGGAGGGAATCCTCTTTTCAGTTCATCGATAAGACCCCCGTGAGAGCCCCAGTGGAAAAAGAGGGGGGGGCGGTAGCTATCACAGACACGGATTCAGCCTCTGAGGAGGAGCTGGCTGGGGTTGTGAAGGTCCTCAACAAGAAGTTCGAGGAAATCCGGTCCCACGGGAGGGATCCCGACGAAGCAGACGAAGAGAGCAACGGTGACGCCGATAAGGTTCACGTGGAGGCGGAGGATTCCACTCCCCAACAGTCGCGCCCGTCGCAGCCGGTACCCGAGCCTCAGGACAACTCGGGAATCATCTTGATGGTGATCCAGGCCTTATGTACGGAGATAAGGACTAGGTTGCCCTCGCCCCCGACGGAAGATCCAGCGGAACCTGGCCCGTCGGGGGAGCCCTCCAAGCAAGCGGAGAAGAGTTCACCCCCACCCCGCCCTTCCAGCCTGCGCGGCCCTCGCAGCCTTCATCCCCTTCCCCTGATCCCAGGGAGGACACGGGAACGGAGACGGCCACGACGGGGACGGATGATGACGGTGGTGACGAGGGGATGGACCTTCCATCACCACCACCTCCTTGAGGCTCCCCGCCCGACAAAATTGGCTCCTTCGACGCCATGATTGCCAGGGCATCCGAGCTCTTCTCGCTCTGCCCCGAAGAACAGAAGAAGGAAGGTTTCCTTTAGCAACGGTGTGATGCCAAAAGGAAGACTGTCCTCTCGGTTCCGTTACTAGATGACATCTGGGACGAGGGGCTGTCACTCCTGAAAAACCCGTCCATGACTCCTGCCAAGAGAGACTGGTACGAGAAGAAGTACCGGGTCACTGATTCCGCCCCTCTGTGCCTTAGGGCTCAGCCGACCCCAGATTTGGTCGTCTCTGCGGCGGCCAAGAAGAAGGCGGCAGGGGCTACGGTTTTGTCTTCCACCTCGCCCCCAGACGGCGAGGGGAAGAAACTGGACGCCATGGGGCGACGGGTCATCCCGTCTGCAGCGACGACTATTAAAGCGGCCAACGCCTTAGCGATTGTGGCCCGTTACGACAGGGAGCTTTGGTTTAAGATAGCTCCTCTGCTGGACTTCCTCCCGGACGACAAAAGGACGGAGGCCCTAGAGATCCTGCAGAAGGGCGAGGTGGCGTCGGACCACGCCATAACGGTGGCCACAGACATTGCTGACACCGGCTTCCACCAGTTGGGCATTGGTGTTTGTCTTCGACAGCGTGGGTGGCTCAAGGCAACAGATTTCCACCAGGATGTGCAAACCTGAGTTTTGGACATGCCTTTCGACGGGAATAACCTCTTTGGCAAGACAGTGGACGAATCGCTGCAGGCCATCAAGACCGACACAGAGACGGCCCGGGCCTTGGGGGATTTGCAGCAACGATGGCCGCCCTTTCGGAACTCCGGAGGCAAGCAAGGTGCCTCCAAAGGATTCGGCGGCGGCTCCTTGACGTACTGCCAGACGGCATGCTCCTCGTCGCAGGAGGCCTACAGAGGACGCGGCAAGGACGCAGGTGGATCTCGTCGTCGTCACCAGGGAGGCCAAGGCGGCAAGGCCACTGCCAAGCAGGACTGAACCGGCTTTAGCGTCGGGACCCCACCTGAGCACCCCGGTGGGAGGCCGTTGGTGAAGTTCGTCAGCGTGTGGGAGTCCATATCCACCGACCGATGGGTGCAGGATGCCCTGGTCCGTGGGCACACCCTCGAGTTTCGGAAGAAGTGCCCCCGCATTCCACCCGTGGCCAGGAAGGAAAACCACATCCCCCAACTGCTGCTGGAAGTAAGGGGCGATGCTGAAGAAAGGCGCCATCAAGCTCGTCCCAAAGAAGCTCCGGGGCTCCGGAGTGTACTCATGGTACTTCCTCGTGAGAAAGACCACCGCCGGTTGGCGACCCATCCTGGACCTTCGTCGGTTAAACAAGTACATCAAGGCCCAGAAGTTACGGATGGTTACCCTCCAGCACGTGCTGAGGCAGCTGGAGGAGGGCGACTTCCTGTCGTCGCTGGACTTGGAGGATGCCTACTTTCACATCACATTTTAAAAGGACATCGAAAGTTTCTCAGATTCGTAGTCAAGAGACGGCACTACCAATTCAAGGCCCTTCCCTTCGGATTGAAGTCAGCGCCCAGGGTATTCATCAAGTGCCTGGCACCGGTGGCAGCGCGGCTGCGCCTGCAGGGGATCCACGTCTACCCCTACCTGGACGATTGGCTCATCCGAGCAAGGACAAGAGAACTCGCCGCCGGGCACACAGCGAAGATCGTCAAACTGCTCACAGACCTGGGTTTCTCCATCAACTTCACCAAATCCCACCTGGTTCCATCGCAGGTCGCACTGTTCCTGGAAGCCAAGATCGACACAGTGGCCCGACTGGCCTCCCCGTCGGAGGAAAGGACGAAGGCCATCATGGGCAAGGTGCAACGGCTGTTGGCCATGGATGTGGCCAGGATGAGGTCCATCAAGTCCCTTCTAGGCATGATGTCCTCGTGCATCAACCTAGTGTGCCTGTGCAGGCTGCAGATGCGACCACTGCAAGAGTTCCTCGACGCCCGGTGGATTCAAGCGGCGGGCTGCTTCGAAGACAGGATCCCGCTCAACAAGTCCTTCCGTCAGGCGATACAGTGGTGGGGCTCCCGTGCGCATCTGACAGCGGGTGCAGACTTCCAGACCCCGGCGCATCAGGAGACTGTGACGACGAATGCATCCCTGGAGGGGTGGGGAGCGCACACCAGAGATCTACACGCAAGAGGCCTTTGGCTCCCGGAGGAGAGGCCACTGCATATCAATATCCTGGAGCTCCGAGCCGTGTTCTGGGCTCTCAGATTGTTCCTCCCGTCCCTCAAGGGCAAGGTGGTGAGGATCTTCACTGACAACACCACCACCATGTTCTACATCCGGAAGCAGGGAGGCACTAGATCCCCGGCCCTATCCAAGGAGGCCCAGGATCTGTGGCACTGGGCCGTCGCCCAGGGGATGTTTCTGGTGCCCTTCCACCTGGCAGGAATAAAGAACACCATTGCAGACTCGCTTAGCAGGGAGCTGCGCTCGTGCCACGAGTGGGAGCTGCAGCAGGATCAAGTGGATCGGCTATTCCAATGATGGGGCAGTCCCCAGATCGACCTATTCGCGACAGCGGCGAACACCAAGTGCTGGAGGTTCACCAGCAGGATTCCCCAGCCGGGGAGCATGTGCGATGCCTTCTCATTCCCCTAGGACGGCCTGTTCCTGTACGCGTTCCCGCCCTTGCCGTTGCTGCTGCGACTCGTCAACCAACTCAAGATGTCCCTGTGCAGGATGATCCTCGTCGCACCGGCGTGGCCGAGACAGATCTGGTTCCCGGACCTTCTGGACTTGTCAGCGTCCCCCCCAGTCAAGCTGCCGACGGACGTGGATCTCCTCGCCAGAGAAGGAGGCGCCATCCTCCATCACAACCCAGTCGCTGATCTTGCAGGCCTGGCTCCTGCAGCACTAGAGTCTGGAGGGTACGATATCCTGGCGGACTGCAAGGAGGTGCTTGCAAAGGCCAGGACGTCCTCAACTCTCAAGTGCTACGGACATAAGTGGAAAAGGTTTTCTGTGTGGTGCGGCGCAAAGAAGATTAACCCTCTGTGGATTACGCCCCCTCAAGTGCTGCCGTACCTATTGTTGTTGGCCAAGGCGGGGCTGGCCCATGCCTCCATCAAAATCCATCTGGCGACTATCTCCCTCTACACCAAGGTGCTCATCCCTGTGGTCCCATCGCCTGGTGAAGGAGTTCATGAAGGGACTGTTCCGATCGCCGGTGAAGGCTCCGGCCCTGGCGTGGGAGCTCAACGTGGTGCTGACCAGGCTCATGGGGCCGCCATTCGAGCCTATGCATTCTGCACCGTTGACGTTCCTGTCGTGGAAGACAGCGTTTCTTGTGGCCATCACCTCCGTGCGGCGAGTGGGAGAGATCCAGGCCCTCTCTTGTAAACCTCCATACCTGACTTTCCACGAGACGAGGGTGGTGCTGAGGACACACCCCTCCGTCATGGCCAAGGTGCTGTCGGACTTCCATCTCAACGAGCCCTTGGTGTTACCTGTTTTCTTCCCGTCACCTTTGTCACCGGTCGAGAGGACTTTGCACTCGCTGGATGTAGCTAGAGCGCTGAAGTTCTATGTGGACTGCACAAAGGGTTTTCGGAAGACATCACAGCTATTGGTGAACTTTGGACCTGTGAACCAAGGGAAGGCCCTCTCGAAGGCTTCCGTTTCCAGATGGCTCTCCGGCTGCATCATGCACTGTCACCGGTTGGCTAACTGACCGTTGCCCGGCCGTCCGAGAGCCCATTCGACCAGAGTGATCGCTGCTACCACAGCATTCCTATCTGGTGTGCACCTGCTGGACATCTGCAGGGCTGCTACGTGGTGTCGACGCACACCTTCACGAGATTCTACTGCGTCGACCGGGATTCCAGGGAGGAGTTCGGAGTCGGCCAAGCAGTGCTGTGCAACCTGTTCGCCTGAAGGTGGGCCTGGTGAGGAGGTAAGAGATGCTTAATGTTGAGTTGATGATATGCTTAATGTTGAGCCTTGCCACCTCCCGTGGTTGTGCATGTGTGTACTGCTATGTATTCTTGTATTCATGAGCATGTGAATCCATGCCAGACCCCATGCTGGAGAAGGAACAAGTTACTTACCTGTAACTGTTGTTCTCCAGCATGGGTCTGGCATGGATTCACATGCGAACCCTCCCTCCTTCCCCTCTGCGGCTCTTCACTTGGTCCTACTGCCACTTTACGTGCTACCAAATCTGAGGATGGCTGCCAAGGGAGGGGCTTAGGGAGAGGGCAGTCATTGGCTGGGGGCAGTATGACCCAGAGACCAGTGATTGGTTACTACTAAGAAAGACAGTTCAGAACCGAAACTGCAACTGATTTTCTCTTTACCGAGGATTCCCAGCCTGACGACGGGGAATATTCATGAGCATGTGAATCCATGCCAGACCCATTCTGGAGAACAACAGTTACAGGTAAGTAACGTGTTCTTTCCGTTGGTACTACCCAGGTCCAACAACCAAAAGGCAGTGGAATGGAACGATACAAAGAGACTTGTTCTCAATGTTATCCTATGGAAGACAAAAGCTTTCCGTTTACTTGGCCCCATAACTCCTACTGGGGGTTGCTGGAGGTTGTAATTCCTGCCGTTGGTTCTGTTGAGAGGTGCTCCGGAGCTGCGGGTGCAAGGACTCTTCGGTCGGGTCCAGGAGCAGAGTGCAACCCTCGGTGATGGAAACAGTCAAGATTCACTGAAGAAGCCCTTTTCAGGACACTTGGCGGACGGGGAGCACCACACACAAATGATGACCCGCGTCCATTCAGTCGTGCTTGTAGAATCCCTCCAGCACAGGATACCTTGAGGGTGGAAGACTGAAATTTGACAGGAAGGCGACTTATAACCACAATCTGACGACCACCAAAATGCCGGCTGCAAACGCAGAAGAGCGGCTGTTCTAGCCAGGAAGCTCACTGGCGAGCTGGATAGTCGATGGGGTGAACCAGGGACACTTATGATGAATGGATGGTTCATCAAACACGTCAAGACTGGTTGTTCCCACCAGTCCAGGGGTTGAATCACTGCACTGGGACTTCACAGATAATGTAGTCCAACAGGGCTTAACGGGACCAGATGCAGGAAGGGATTCCAGGCCTCTTTGGGAGTTTTCTTCGGACCTTCATTCGGCTGCTGTTCTTCAAGGGATTCTTGGCTCCAACGCTGATCTCAGAAATGGCTGAAGGAGTCCTCTTCTTATCCGAGTCCAAGCCCACCAGTGGTAAGAATCTGCAACATTCGAACAACCAGTAGTTGTCCACAGATGTGGAGTGAAACCAGACATTGTTTACGTGCGCATACACACGCCCTCACTCCTAGACCTCCCCCACTAGCCTGCTAAAGCAGCTACTTTCCCGTGCAAGTGCTTGACCTTATATGGGATTTCCTGGCAAGATAAAAGAACGAGCACAAAACCTGTGGCATGTCCAATTTAGGGCACTAGGCACGTTTAGTAGCCATAAATGGTAAATGAGAATGTGCACACTACACATAACACATACATTGTAAAAATAGCCAACTTGTCTTTAGGCACACATAAAAGTACCAAAAATCACAAGTGTAAAAGGCTAGGGTGATAGAATGTATCCCTATTGCACTGCATTGTAAGATGTTTTGTGCAAGGTTAAAAAGTTACTAAAAGTTACAAAAAGTTGAAAAGGGCTGATAGTCTGAAGGACTGATAAGTTTCCCCAGAAAATATGAGCAAAAGGGCTGTGGGAAGTGAAGTTGAAGGCTTTACTTCCCCTGCAAAAGTCAGAACAGATTAATAAATAAAGCAAAAAGATTGGGGGTCCATAGAAACTATGGAGCGAAAGTTGCTAAAAGATAAATCTTTCCTAACAGCTGCTTGACCAGGAGTCTTTCTTTTCAGTTCCTATAGTTGCCTAGTTTCTTAAAGGGCATATGAATGTATTTCTTCCCATTCAGTTTGTGGTTCCAGCCTGGGATATTAATCTGGTCCTTTCTTTTTTGGTGTGACGGCTGCTTTTGAGCCCTTACAATCTGTATTGATCAGGCTTCTAATGCCAAAAAACGTTTTTCATGGTGTAACGCCCCATTCCTTCAGCTCTTTAACTGGTGCTGAAATATTGAATTGGCAGTATTTTTTTCCACCACCTCACCCATACAATGAGGAGGAGAGGTTCTATAGAGTGCATCGAAAGTGGGCATTTTGCTTTTATGTGGACAGAAACGTCACATTTCTGCAGGGACGACCAGCTGTTTGTTGTGTTTTCCTGGGCACTGTTGGGTCTTACAGTGGCCAGACAAACTTTATCCTTTTGGATTGCCCTATGCATAGCAGAGTATTCTGAAAAGGCAGAGAGGCTGCTACCTGTGCTCTTCAGAAGGGTGCCGTTGAAGGATTTCTGCCAGGCTGCCATGTGGGCGTCTCTTCACACTTCCATGACACGTTAGTTTGGATCTGTCTACAGGCAGGGAGGCCTGCTTTGGTAGGGTTATTTTGCAAGGTTTTCTGGTGTAGTACTTTCAGCCTACCTCATTTTCATCTGCTGCTACGAGAGTCTATCCAGATGAAGAATCTGTGCAAGGATGCAATTTACTTACCGATAATGTTATTTCTGTGGATTCTACTCTGACAGATTACTCATCACCCTCCTGGCCTTCCTTGCTTCTGAAGGTTTTATTGTGGGTGAATTCTAAGTGGAATTAAGTATGTAATGGTAATTGGACCAGAGCAAGTTTTGTTATTCCTAGAGTTCTGAGTCGGATGACGGCAAAGGAGGCTGGCAGTGCTGGGGGGGGGGGTACTCGGATAGAGGGCAAAGGTGCATCAGGTGGGAGGAGAGAAGAGTGGTCAGACCATGATCGAAGAACAATGGGAAACCTTCTCAAGTAGACCCAATCTTGGGCTTCTGGAGTCTTCTCCATAAATGAGAGCAGACACCACAGTCTTAAAATGGGTTAGGATGATAGAGTTTCAGTATTCTGGCATAGATGGTCAGGATCCAGGCTGTGAAAGCTATACAAAAGTAAGGGGGAGTAAAAACAAATCAAACCAGCAAAATCCACTCCATTCACGAGAAAGTCAAAGTTCCACAAGGTGCAGTTCAAGTTCCCAAAGCAAAGGTAGATCAGCGAAAGTGAAAGCAGCCCGGGTCAGGAGCCAGGAAGACTGTCAGTCGGTAGATGGCAGGGGAAAGCACAATCCAACAGGCACGGTTGTGTAATCCAGCAGACCACGAAATCCAAGGTACGCTCACAGCGCAAAGAGCAGTTGAGAAGTGCATGTTCTATTTCTGCATTTGCACCCTGTTCGCTGTAGAATTGTTTGGTTGTGCGTATTGCATGATTTTTTAGGTGCTGCGGCTCAGGAGGTTCCGGGTTTGCCACCACGAGCAAAGAACTGCCACTCTTCATTCATGGGGTGACCAGGGAGACAGAACTGAGACAGCGTGGAGAAAAAGGGATAGGTAACTGTGGTAATGTGGCATAATGTGCACTAGATGTATGGATGATAACGTAATTTCTAGGGTCGAGCACGAGAACCAAGGTGTATGAGAACGATGGAAGATGTGTTTGAGCTGCACTATGCTACCTGTTGAGATTTAATGCTGGAGCATTCTGTGGGCTGAACATCCATAGAAAGAAAATTACCAGTAAGTAATGTTCCCCTTCTCTCCTCCTCTTACCTTGGCCTCTGTGGCTTTGATGTTTATTACTCTCCTTTCTTCTGCTCCCTCCCATTTCACCAGACTGGCTCGACCTCTGTCAGGCTCGCTACGCCTGACATACACTTTCCTCTTACTGCCACACTGCCAATGGGGAGGGCTCTGAGTATCCGGCTGTTTTTGTTCCACAGTTGATTGCAGTCCCACCCCTAACAGGGTGGTAAATAGCCAAACGGCAGATCTGTGCGCACAGAGCATCAGAAAACATACCAACCATTCTTGCAGGAATTTTCTAGTCGTATATTTTAACTCCTATGTAACCAACAGAGGTAGTGTTGGAATCTTGGGAATAGGGTTGATAACTAATATCCCTTGTTAGGGACCTCCTGTCCTCTAAAGGGAGTGTAGGGGGAGGTTAATCCTAGTGGTATCTTGCTTGCCCTATCCCCTAGTGGGTGTTAAGCTGAGCAGGCTCATCTCCCATGTCCCAAAGGGGTGGCTCCCTCTTAGGAAGAAAGTCTCTGGATTTATCACAAGAGAGATTAATATTTGGCGTCTCACTAGGGATGAATTGCATTCTTGAGACAGCTGTTCTGCAAGAAAGAACGCTGGCTGCAAGGCATGGTTCCAAGGTTACAAGTATGCCAGACACGGTCAGGGAATTCTCACATCTCCTTCACCCCACCTCTAGGGTAGGATCGACTCTGGCATACGCCCTGGTACCCCCCCACCCCCTTCCCCACACTTATTGGGAGAAATCCTTGGCCACGTTTCACATGTACAAGGGACTATCACATGTGGTAAAAAGTGGACCTTCTGCCTAGAATGGGGACACATCACTGCTATGACAGCCAATGTCTTTTTAGAATGCAATTTCCCGTCCAAACCCCCAACACAAAAGACTGCCAATTCATCTCCCTACATGCCAGGAACATCACTCACTTTCTCCCAGCAATGCTATCTTTCTTTGGCACACATTATCAGGCCAGGAACTGGTTGTGCTTTATATAAACCTAGGCACTTTCCCTGGAGCTCTGAGGTATCCACACTTCATCGGTCCTTGGTCAGGCACGCCACCAATAACAGAGGGCTCAAACAACAAGGTAAGCAGTTCATGCCACTTAGTGGAAAAGGTCTACCACCAGGTAAAAAAAAGAGGTGCACAGAAGTGTATCCACAAAGTGTCAAAACATTATACCACTGCCACCACCCCGTTTTATCTACACTGTTATGGGGAAAATAATCATGAAGTAAAAGAAAATGGGGACAAGGTGGGATAGCCATATCAGTAAAAGACTGGTAGTCCGATTATTTAAAACATGAGGGTTGATTTCAAGAAGCAACATTGGAGGGGCATTTCTGATGCCTTTTTACCTCTAAATGAGACAATAATTCAGTGAAAAATGGAAACAGATTTTGAAAAGCACCACCATACCCATTCAAACTCTCAATTTTCTTAAACTCTTGCCATAAAGACCCACCTTGATCTCTGGCCTAATTCTTTTTTTTCCTCAGTACTTTCTAACTTTTCTGTTTTTTTTGTAGTACCTGTTGATGCCATTCTAAAACCTATAAGACCAGCAGTGTCCCATACTAAGTCACCCAGCCCACTTCAGTTCAGAAAGCCCAATATCCAGAAACCACGATTCCCAGAATCTACCTCTTGGTCGGAAAGAAAAACCTGTACCAGATCCCGGAGAGTGAACAGATCTGGGAGGAAGATGCTCATAGAAAATACCCATGTGGTAACCTACGCTACCCAGACATTATCAACAGAATATGAAGTGGAGGTTTACACCACACAATCATTCTTTCCTACTGACAGAAAGCACTGAACCCACTAGGATGCATTTGCTGGGTTTTTTCTCAGGAAGACATCAGGGAAGGCTGGGGCCCCAAACTAGTGCTGCGCCTCCTCATAGGGGATTTTTGGCAGTTACTACTACGAGGGACAGAAACGAGCACTCCTCTCAGCAGGGGAAATGTCCCCTCTGATACACAGGCATGAGAATTGGTTATTTAGCCTCCATAGCCTCAGTGGGAGGGACTCTGCATGCATCTGGGGTTTACAGAAGTCCATCACGTCAAGGCAAACCTAGAAACCGCAGACACTGAGATTTGAGTATCTGACCACCATCCAGTGGAAAGAACGTTCTGTTCCATGAGCAATGATTGCAGTCCTTTCTAAAGACCAACTCCAGAGAGACAGGTCTACAGTCTGTGCCAGTAAGCTTGCTCAGCCCAGTCATGTGACTGCCACAGCCAATCAGGGCGACCACATTCTATCCCAGCCCTATATAAGAACCAGCTTCCAGCACAGCAGTGGCAGGGAGTTTTGGGGCTGTGGAGTGGAAGTTTGGAGACTGAGAAGGAGCAGAATCAGAAGGGGCTGGAGCAGAGGGAAGGGGGGCTGTAAAAAGGTTGACAGAGCAATGAAGTAGTCGGGGAGGGGGGAATGGGAAGTAACAAGGGGATTGTGGGGGAACAGGAGTGCAGTGGTTGTTGGGAGAGCTAAACAAGAAGTGAAGGAGTACAGGGGATGTTTCCATGTGCAGATGGAGGAGGTGCAGAATGTTAAGAGGGAGGTTGGAGGTGACAGAAGAAAGGAGGAGGTGTGCATTAAGTCAGCTGAATGTGACCTCCTGGGAGAGGCTAAGGAGTGTGGCAGGAGGAGGTTGAAATTGAAAGCAGTGAAGAATAGATGTGTGTTAAAGAGAGCACTGAGGAAGTTGAAAGAGGAGTGTATTCCACATGAGGTTGGAGGAGAGACAGGAGTGTGTTGAGGAGTTTGTTTGAGGGGGAGAAATGTGCAGGTTAAGATTAGAGAAGTAAGTGAGAGGCTTGCACCCTGAAAAAAGGTGGTGTGACAGATGTTTGGGTGGATCTACGAGCACATTGCAGAGCTTTGAGGCAGTGGAAAAGAGTAGAGTTTAAGAGATTGTCCACGTGACCTGAGACAGTTATGACTCATCAAGGTGGTAGATTAGGATTGGGCGTTTCAGACTAGAGCCAGCACACTAATACATGTGGCAAAGAAAAGCAGGCCCAGCCTACATAGCAGCTCTGCTCTGGTTGTCAGCCTTCTCCTGTAAGATGCCATTGCATCACTTGTTCTTGCCAATACCTAACTTGAAGACACATGCAGGGCCCGAAACCCAGACAATCTGGTCTTCCGGCAGGCGAGGACTAGGAGATGAAAATACAGATTGAGGAGCTCAGAAGAACAAGTGGAGAATTAATATTATCTAGGGATGTTGCCTCTGAATTATTGAGCCTCTGTAACTTTTGGTTTGACCCCTATAGACGTTGGACCAAAGCAAAAACGTTCACATAAAGTGTTTGGAGGACACTCCAAACACCCCTCCGCCCCACCATCCTGACAGCTTAAACCCCTTGAAAGTTAGCTGGTGTGTAGTGTCATATGTAGCATATCTTACACCATGCAACAATGCTGATCTGAATCTTTACAGTTTGTAGATATATCATACCCTTACAGTGCTTTAGTTACTTATGCTGTGCTATAATCTTAATGTGCATGCTGTTTCTTTCAGTGTAAAAAGCCAGAACAGCACTTTAAGCCTTACTTGAAACAGCACCTTCCTAAACGTTTGCACTACGCTTACAACCGAAGAATCGAGGACGTCCATTTGTTAGTGGACAGAAGATGGCACGTGGCAAGGTGAAATATTATGCTTGAATCTCTTGTTTCCGGAGCTTAAATCAAGTAGATTTGGGGGAACATTGACGAGCACAATTAGTAGCCTTTTGTTGGCTACATAAATTGGAATTTAACATTGCCCGGAGTATAATAGCTGGAAATGATGGGACCCATTTAAAAGTAGCTCATATAAAACTATAGAGGTACACCACTTAAACCGTGACCTAATGGTAAATTAAATAAGCATTCACTGGATTTTACGTGGTGTTAAAGATCCTCCTGGTCACATGCTTCCATAGATGTATTCAATTATTTAAAGGGTGGGACGAATTTAACAACCCTGATCTCCTATTCTACAAGCTTAAAATGATTGAAACGTCTCTTTACTGGCATTGTTATCATGATTGTTATTAAATATGTACAAATCTCTCTATAAATTTCAATAATGTGCATTGAAGTATAGGTTATCGATCATAACCCGACAAAAAAATGGCATTTGAACTAACGGTACATATCCATAGCCTTCACTGAACTTCATATCCACAAACTCCCATCTTTACACTCGGGCACCAAACCAGTCAAGTACCCTTTTCACTGTCATACGTAAGAAAAACTGTTCTGGAGAGAGATAACCTTATTTATATGAGGCAATTCATCCACTCATCGCCCGATCTGTCTAGTTGACTGGAATTGAGGGCAGCACTCGGCCATCCAGCAGATGCTGGCAAGATATGCCAGACCAGAAATGGCACATGCCCATATGAGGGGGTAAAAATCTAAACTTGGACTGCACTGTAGAGCTTGCTGTAACTCATTGTGTTCTGTTCTTGTCTAGATGAGCCGTTCACCTAACATGTAATGTAGCAAGCGAACCGCTGCAGTATTTATGTCTACTGTTTTATTGATAACCTCTGTCCTCATATACGGCTGATCAAAAGGATGCGCTCCTGAACATCCATGTTTCTTGCAAAGGAGACCCACACCATTGGTCACACATTTCTGCCTGCAACATCCAACAAGCATGTGTATATTTGCATATCTTCTGCCTCAGGTGATGCAGAGCGGCACCCAAAGAATATACAGTTTATAGGATTGATTGAAGTGGACCCCTTTACTTGGGTGTAACCAACATGTAGCATATGGGGGGATAGCGTCCTTATGGTAAAACATTTTACAACTTCGTGGTTCCTCTGTCTTTTGCCAATGCACTTGGCATACTGTAGGTTTTACCTTTGTTGTGTGCATCTTTCTTTTTACAGTTTACACACGTAGCATAGTAGACATTGATCAGAAAACTAGCTTTTTAGTCACACATGTCTGTTTTATCAAATTATGTCACCTTGGTTTATTTTAATACAGGAAGGCACCAGAAAAGAAGACCACCGGAAGATGTTTCTTCCAAGGTGACCATGGCTATGACAATAAAATCAACAGCATGCAGGTACTTATGCAATATTGTGAACTAGAAATTCAAATCAGAGCTTCTAAAAAGTTGAGCTTTTCTAATAACCTGCTTTCTGCTCTTTTCTTTCAGACTGTTTTTGTAGGTTATGGCCCTACATTTAAGTTCAAGACAAAAGTTCCTCCGTTTGAGAACATTGAGCTATACAATGTTATGTGCGGTAAGCTGTTTGATTTTCTTTGCCAATGCACAGCCTTTCTTCTTGATCAACCATTAATGGTGTGGGGAGCCCATCGCCTCATTTTGGCAGTTTCATGTTCTTCACAGTGGCCCTGGATCTCCCTTGCAAATATGCTAATGTCTTCAGTAGGGAAGACTTGTAGGTAATACATTTCAGGCCCCTTTCTATTTTCGGGTATGGGAAACGTAGCCTGTTTTGTGGCTGACTAAGCTGGTTTGTGTTCTGTTGTCATGTTCTGTTACAAAACGTTTGTAGTGTGCCAATCACCACCATAGTAGTCTTGTGGTGCTGGTACCTTATCTGATAAATCGGCATCTTGTGTCCCTTTTTTTTTTCTTTTCAGTTTTTGTTTGCTGCTTTCCTCCCACTTCTATGGGAGACACTAATACAGATGCTCATCCCTCACCACAAACTGATGAGTTGGTGGACAGGCTAGGTCTTGCCAAGTACATTAGCACATAGAGCACTTGGGGACCACAGCAGTGGTGACGGTGCGCGGTACAAACACCTTTTAACATTGACATTTGATCTCACTGCAAGGTATTGTCAAATATCGGTGACAGAAAATGCCAAGGAGAAGACTGCATGGGACTGAGGGACTTTGCCTGTTGGTCAACCATGTCCTGAATGGGTTAGATGAATTCTGCATGGCATATCTGGATGATGAAGCAGTCTTCAGCCCAGCGTGGGAAGAACAAGTGAGGCACCTCTGTTTTGTGTTGCAGGCCCTTCAGCAGGCCCACTTGACCATACAGGCAACCATGTTTGAGATTGGTCAAGGTTCAGTGGCCTAACTTGGGCATGAACTTGGTGGGGGCAAGATTCATCCTCTACCCAGTTTACATACACAGACTTCCCGCCCCCCCCCCCCCCAGCTCTTTACACATGGGATTTTTGGTTACTTGTAAATGTGCTTAAAGACAAGCTGGTGGCAGCAGATAGACTTTTACAATTTTTTAATTATTTTTAGTATGCACATTTGCATTTACTGCATATACTACTAAACATGGCTAGTGCCCTAAAATGGCCGTAGCTTTGACCGAGACATGGCGCTATGTAGCATCAGGCCCCGTAATCATGCTATCCATCCTGGCAGACTACACCATCCTCAGAACTGGCTGACACAACACCACCAGAGGTGGCGTCTCTATAATCGCAAAAACGTCTCTGCAATTTTGGGAATGCAAAACTGAATCATTAACAGGATATGAACTCCTATCACTCAAACTAGCCACGGACACTAAAACCACTATCAATTTCCTGATAGTATATAGAGCCCCCAGCTCTACTAATACCCCAGACTCAGACCTACCATTTCTCATCGGCCCCATACTCAAACCCAAAACCAAGTTCATACTTTTAGGAGATACTCGCTCAAAAGGAGGAATCCTAGACTGGATCCTCACATTAAATACCACAGCCACCCTAGAAGATCCTGGATTGATCACCTGCTAATACGATTCAACATAGCTTCACCCACCAGCCCGGCCCCCATCACTATCACTACCATCCCTACACTAATGAGAAATATTTGCAAACTCGCCCATGAAAACTTAATGCCCATACTTAACAAATCTTTGATCCCACAAGCTCCCATTATTGCTGACCCAGACAGTATTTCATTACACTACCACATCTGTTTGAAATCCACAATAGACGAAGTAGCCCCTCTCAGAAGTAAGATACCCAAGCCCAAACAACTGGCTTAACGATGAACTCGTCAAACTACGAAGAAAAAAAAGAGCCCTAGAGCACCTATTCAGGAAAAGCCCTACATAGGAAACCAATAAAGAACTCGCTGCCATATCCAAAACCTACAAACTTGCACTTATCTCCGATAAAGCATACTACCTCAACCAACGTATTACTAATGCAGCCTCTAATAGTAAAGAACTATTCACAATCATCAGAGAACTTCAAACAGCCATCCCACCCCCCAGTCCCACCATCGCAACCAAAGCATGGTGTACCACTATTCAGGCATCCAAAATAAACATGCTTCAAAATAAAATTGACCTACAAAAAAATCTGCTAACGCACACAGTGGAGCTTTCCACCACCAACTCGCCAGACGCCGCTTCAAATTTACCACAATTCCACTTCTCACCAGTGACCAATTCACAATAGCCTTCCTCAAACCCTCTAATTGTAAAGGCAACAGCTTTCCCGCTAAATTAGTCAAGGACTGTGCCCCCGAACAAGCGCCCACCATCACCAACTTCATTAACGCCTCGTTCAGCACTAACCACATCCTGGCCAATATCAAAGAAGCCTGGGTTACACCCCTCAAGAAACCCACCTTAGACCCTAACATTCCCACCAATTACCGTCCTATCACCACAGTTCCCTTTCTCCTTAAAGTCATCGACAAAATTGCTTACACTCAAGTCCAAGCACACCTTGAAAATAACCACCTACTAGGAGATAGACAATCGTGTTTTTCCGCCCTAGGCACAGTACAGAGACAGCACTATTGGATTTAAAAAACCAAATGGATGCCATCAGAGACACAGGCAACCTATGCATCCTTCTACTCCTGGATCTTTTGGCAGCTTTCGACTTAGTGGACCACAGTAAACTATGCCACTTAGTGGACCACAGTAAACTATGCCAAACACTAGCCAACAACTTCCATTTCTCCAAAGAAGCAACACTTTGGATTAAATCATTCCTGTTGGACCGTACATCTAGATTAGCCATCGGCAATGAATCAGCTGACCCCATACCAGTACCCCTGGGTGTGCCACAAGGGCCATGCTTATCCCCCACACTCTATAACGCCTGCACCAAGTTACTGTTCGCAGCTCTCGATGCTATGGGGGTAATCTACACCAACTTCGCGGATGATACGCAGATACTCATCCCCATCACAGGCAATATTGAACAAGACACAGTTAGTATCAAAATCTATTTCCTTATCCAGAACTGGATGGCAACCAACAGTGTATGCCTTAATGGCGAAAATAACAAGATCTTCATAGTAGGCGCCCCAGCCCGCCTTAGCAAATTACCCCCAATTACACTTCTAGAACTATAGATGGCACCCCCATCCCCATTTCACATCAAGTCAAAACCCTAGGGGTCTACCTCGACTACAGTCTCACCATGGGCAAGCACGTCATTGCTCTTGCATCATCAACCTCATATACTGCCAAACTCATTGCACTAAGCCAACCCTTCCTTACACCTCAAAACTGCATCACTCTCGCAAGGGCCCTCATAATGGTGAAGATTGATCATTGTAACATCCTCTTACTAGGTACCTCAAAGAAAAACCTTAACAAAATGCAACTGGTACAGAACAAAGCTCTGAGATCCGCAGTAGGCATCAACAAGAGGGATCACATATCTCAGTACAGAAGAGCCTCCCATTGGCTTCCCATTCAGGCGGGAATACTACATAAAACACTTACAATCACTCACAAATGCAGCACCCATTTATCTCAACCAGTGCATTGCTTGCAAAATTACCACTAGAACACTCCGGTCCAATGCTAACACCCTTCTGCTCACCCCCCGGTTCAATAACACTAGATCAGGCAATTCTAGTTTCCCAATAGCAGCTTGTAGAATCTGGAACTCCCTACCCTCCAATATCTTCAACGAACCCTCCTTCCCACAGTTCAAAAAACTACATAACACTTGGCTCTTTAATAAATACTAATTTAATGAGTCTCCCTGGCACCAAGCAACCACCTGCCTAGTCTGTGACCAAGTAATCCTTTACTGTACTAATCTGACATCTCTCGCAAGTATCCTTGTAACATGTTCTCAGTTTCTAACTCTTCCTGCACCCTATGTTATTTTTGTAAAAGTATTCCTGTAACACGTAATAATGTAAATATCCTTGTAACATGTAAGAATGTAAATATCCTTGTAACCTACGCCGTGATACCCCAGGATTTTGGGTGTATAACCAAATACAAAAAATAAATAAATAAAATACCTCTAGATTTTCGCTTGCTTCTTTGGCCATATTGTTTTTGGTAATTTGCTAATTCCCTCTACCTTAGAGACCCCAGCAACTTTGCTGGATTTTTAGGACTTGATTCTCTTCACCTGGAGAGAGTGAGACCCGATTTCCCACTCTCTCATGTATTTTAATGTGATTTTGTGCACTGTTTATTTTGGTTGTGGAGTCTGACAAACGCCATAGGCATCATTTTTTACATTGTGTCACACTGCACCTTCAGTGCAGTGACACAGGGAAGTCTTTTAGATTTCCCCAAGGTTTACATACCTTCTCTGGGATAAACTACTGTTCCCAGACCAGTAAAGTGAAATTGACTTTACTTACATGTGTAACTTTATAGACCCAGCACACACTAACTTACAATAGGGTGCTGGCGGGGTTTCTTAGTACCCCCTTTGTCTAGCTTCTCATGTAACATTTTTTATGTTACCCTTTTCTCACTGAATGGCTGGTGGCAGTGATTTACTTTTACTTCCATTGTGTGTTTTTACCGCGTGCTTCGTTCGCAGCCACAGTAAAGCACCCATGGGTGCCATTTTTGACAAAATGGCCCTGGTCTTCTTTTTTCGCCATTTATTCGTGGAAAAGGTCCTTATTGAGATTTACTCTGCGCGCCAAACCAGGTTTGGTCCCTTTGTTCATTTTGCCTTTGGCGGGATTCACAAGTGAAGGCTGCCTCTGGCTCCAGGGTATGTGGCGGTGGGCAGGGAGCAAGGGAGGTGTCCGAAACTCCCTGTGCTTAGTCTCGTAGGAGACAGGAATACACTCTTAGGCGATTGGCTGGCTGTTGTCGGGCAAGGACAGCTACCCTGCTGGGTGCCTGACAGCTCGGCTGGAATGAATGGGAGAAACCTGCTTGGAAGGCAGAGTCGACCACTGGACGAAGGAATCTGAAGAAGACCTTGAAGAGTACGCCTGCTGCGACTCCTGGGCCGTTGGTTTTCCCGGAGAAGCCCTGCTGCATTGCTGAAACTCCAAATTTGTATAGGCAGAGAAGCCCCTGCAAGGACGAATTCTCCCTTTGAGTTGGTGGGACCAATCAACTCCAAAGTAAGCCACCTGGACATCCTCTCGGAGCTGGTTGAAATTCGACTGCAGTTGTTGCTGGAACCGAATAGCTAGGGAGAGGAACACCAGATTGTGTGCGTTGCTTTTAAGCTGGCCAAGAGCTCCAGGAAGATCCTCTGGACGCCCAGGTAGCAGGGCTGACCAACCCTGAGCCCCCTCAACAGAGTGCGAGACCCTAGATGCAAGGAAAGCCCATCTCGACAGCCAGGCACCGCAGTGTTGCTATTTGCGGTAGACACAAGGAGCTGAAACACTGAAGTGCCACTTATTTGAAGTTTGCTAGTTGCAAGCGATGACCGTCCCATTGCAGTGCAGGGGGGCCCAAACGTTCTCCCTCTTGTCCCCAGACGTTCTCCCTCTTGTCCCCATGACTGAGGCCCAGGAACAACAGGATCTGCAGAGCTGCACAAGAACAGACGTCACCTGCTGCACTTTTTCTTCAACCTGACGGTACTGTAAAGTCTGAGAGAACTTACCTCTTGTTGTGCTATCTTGCTTGTCCTCGCTGGAGACTTGTCTCTGTTGCTCTTGTAGAGTTGCTTGCAGCTTCTCTACCTCACAAGCCTAATCAGCTTGTGGCCCTACTTAGATTTCTTCTATTCTACAAAGACTTTTTAAACATTGTGAAAGAATTTCTACTTACCTGCATGAAGCGCTTCAGCTCACCTTGACTTTTGCTAACTTAACTTTGGCTGGCCTGGCTCCCTGAATGACTCTTCTCTCGCTTGCTTATGTGTTTTGCCTTCCTTACAGAAAAGGGTTAACTGACTTTGCATTGGTGGGTGTGGGGGTTATTGAAAGTACTTACCTGGTTAAGAATAATTGTGTGAATACTTTTTTTATTCTGAACCCTCTTTTCTTTGACACTCCTCAAGAATATTCTAAATGCAACTGTGATATATTAATGTCAACAACACCCTAATTATTGAAGTCACCCGAGGGTGTAAGTAGTGCCTGTATGCCATCCCAAATGGGTATTTGCTGATTTAGAAACCTAAGAGTGTGTATTTGGTGGAGTGTATTTGTGTGTTGCTTTACATTGCTCCCTTCTGAAGAAGGCTTATTCTAACTGACTGATCAATACATTAATAATGGTTTAATCAAGAAACCTTGTGTGTAAGAGTTTATTTGAATAATTGTCACTGTGAATCTATCTGCAACTCCCCTACAGCTCACATTGACCCCTCTTGAGATAAGCCTAGCTACTCGACCACACTACCAACATGTGTAGTACAGACTTATATCAAAGGTTGGGTTCCCATTGCCAGGAGGTCAGGGTTGCTGTAGTGCACCCAAAGGGTACTGCATACAATCTTGCCTAACAGTCTGCATCAGTGTCACTTGCATTTCTTCATTGGCAGAGGTTGCATCTTTGCACCCAACTAGAAGAATCCTGGAACTTGCAACTCCTGTGCACCTTTCACTGGAACAAAATGGTGGAAGATCGAGCCCTTAGCGACTCCCAGATGATCCATAAAGTCATATAGAGTTGGGGTGGGCAGAGGCCGGTGAAAGTAAACGCAGTGCATCTGTCCCCCCTGTCCTCCACGGGATAACATTGGGAATAGGTCCCTTCGTCTCCTGCATCCCATTCCACTCATCTTTTAGTCGTCGAACCTGTATAGAGTAGCCTGAAATGTATGAAAACATTTACTTAACCTTATGTTAAATTGTTGAAGAATTTCTTCAACTATCACCAACACAGGTAAATTACACTTAGGATTGTGGCTCCTTTGACATTAGGGCTTGGCTGCTTAAGTTGGGTTATTGACTTATTGTATCTAAATCTACTAACCTGCTTTGCTGAATAAGTTGTTTGATGCTTATTTGAATGTTTATATTTGATTCTTCGGGTTTTGTGCAATAATGCTACCTGTTGGATTCATTTTCTAGTTTGTTCAAAAGGCCTCTAATTAATTACTATGTGTTAAAACTGCTGTCTGAATTGAATTATTGTGTGGCACTCCTGAAAATAAGCATTGACTGCTCATCCACATACCTTGATTGGGTTTTGTCAGAGATCCCAGTTTTCTAAAACTATGGCGGCCTCCTTAAATGTGTCCACCAGGCCAGATTCTAGAAATCGATCTCGACACTGATCTCAAGAAGGCACTCGTCAGTTCTTTGACGCCTTTACAGGTGGGATTAAGTCTCTACCCCTGCTCGATGATCAGTGCCTTCTGAGTCTTCAGAAGTGTCCCTGAACCAACCAGTTGACTGTCCAGCTTTCTCCTGGGCTACCTCATTGCATCTATTGCCGGTCCTTGGAACTTGGAGGATCTTCAACTTGTGTAACAAATTCCTGCTCCTGTATTTCCAGCCTTCTTGCATGAACGGACGCTGTGCTGCACCTACTCCTGTGTTCGTCCTTCAAAGATCGCCTGTTGCCACCTGACCATGGTGACTCCCATTGTGTCCTGAGGTGGTCTGCCCTGCAGAAGTCTGCATTTTTCTTTGTTTTAGATAGATTTTCCTTCTTGAGTGAAATTCTCCACACTTTGAGTCCCCCAGTATTTGTGCTGGAGTATTGGACTTTTTTTACTGATTATGCTGAGTGAGTGGGAACCTTTTTCCACACTTACTCATTCTTTTACTCGACCTTTGGGAACCCTTTTTGCCTCTTTTTGGTACCTTTCCATGGAATTATGCTTTCCTCTGTTTTCTGGCATCTGCATTTTATTGTTGCAGCACACAGCACTTTCTGTGCAGTGTTGCTGAAAGCTCCTTGAGCTTTCCTTTTTATTTTACCTGTGTTAACACATGTTACCAGGGCAGGGGGGGACACCCTCTTGTCCCTCCTGTATTTTAGTTTGTGAGATCAGCACACCTCGCATTATGTGAAGTGCTGAGGGGAAACATTGTCTCCCTTTTCTCACTTTCCCAGTAACCTTTTGTTACTGTTGCAAGTTCATCTGGCAGGCTAGTGGCAGTGTACCTTTTTGCACAACTTTTTGTGGACTCCTGTCTCAGGCTCTCTTCGCAGCTGCAGTAAGAGACACCTGGGTCACCATTTGCCTAAAAGGGGGACTATACTTTTCTAAGCCCTCTACATGATGACGTGTCCGTTCTTGAGCCGCCTTCTCCCTGCCTTGGTGGGGAGGGACTACTAGGGTCTTTTGTCTTTGGTGGGTTTTCTTTGGAAAGCCAGCCAAGGCTCTCTCGAGTGTCCGAAAGGTAAGTGTCGCAATGGACCGCTGGTCGTTATGGCACTGGATGAAGTATGGACGGCGATGGTGCCATCAAATAGTTTGCATGAACTAAAGTGTTGGTCTAGTTTTCCTTCCAAAATAGCTCCTCTGTTCAACATCCTGTTCATTTATGCGAACTGAGCCTGCAGTCGACTGCGTTGCAACCTGCTTTCTTGCCTGTGGTTTTTGCGGGTAAGACACTTCAGTTCTCTCCTTGCCTACCTTTCTGCCCTGTCCCCTCTTGGGCTCTCCGCTTTCTTGCTTATTCCCTCCCTGTGCCGTATCCTCTCCTACCAGCGCTGTCTACCTGTTTGTTTCCACCTTCAAAACACTTGGATTCCTGTGTGTGTTTTCGGGAGTGCTTTCTTTACTTAACCTCACCTTCCACCAACATTTCCGGATTTATTACTCCAGGTGGACAAGTTGTTTTCACCAACAAGGGTTTTTCTGCCAACTAGCTTTTCCTTCATTTTTTGGGATGGTACCTCTCGTATCCACCACTACTTCCGTCCCAGTATCCTCTGGGGAGAAATAGTGGTGTTCGGTCGGGAATGTCCCTATCTCTACAAAGAGAAATTAAATGAGAAGACTTGTATAAAGAAGAGCAGCAGGAAATCGTTAAGAACATTGGATACAGAATCATCAGGTGAGAGTAAGGAAGTGGAGAAGGTGACCGAAACTCCCTTGGTCTTTGTCTTGCAGTGTGCCTGCCTGGGGACAGTGTGTGCTGGTAGACTGGCTGTCCCCATTGGACAGCTCCCCCTTCCTCCCCCCCAGGTTTGAATGAATGCATGTATGGTGATTGGTGGGCTGAAGCAGAAACTCAGTCGCCCACTGGAACTGAAGATCTGAATAAGGATGTCTGCAGCCACTTCCAGTTACTGCCAGAGCTGTCTGATTAACTGCTGCTGTCCCAACATCTTCTGAACGACGAGGACGCCTTTCTCCCTGGGACTGACGGGCCTAACCAGTCCCAAGACTAACTTCATTTTGCGTCCTCCCTGGAAGAGCTGCGACCTCTAGGGCCCACAATTCACCAATACCCAGGGTCCTCTGCCATTTTGCAGTGCAACATCAACCTAAGCGCAATTTCATCAAACTTTGCAGGCATCCACCTGGAACTTCAGAAACAGGATCCCACTTCTTAATAAGCCCCTCAGCCAAGATGAGGGCCAACAACCGGAGCAAAGTCTACCACATAACCGTCATTCAACCAAGCCTTAAAAAAGGCGCCATCGGGTCAGTGCTGTGGAGATCTTCTGCTGGGCATCCAGCTGCTTGAGAGCAACCATCAGATCCATTGCAAGTACTTTTCTTCAGTCTCCAAGACCAAGACCTGAACCGGGGTCTGCTGTCGCATCTCCTTGGGGACCGTCCTGCTGACGAGCTTCTACACTGAAAAGGTACTGTTCAGCCCCTTATACTTAGCAGGGGCCTGCTTTCTTTGTGTGTTTTGGAGGGTTGCAGTGAAGCTGTTACTTGCATCTCCTTCTAGGCCTACATTGAGCTACATTAGGGTAGACAACCCTTTGTGCTCTCTACTAAAGAAACTGAACTGCTACTCACCTGCAAACTCGAAGAAATCTTCAGAGAATCTGCCTTGTTTTCTACTTACCTGACTTTTCTTCCTCAGCCCTTGGTCACTGGTCCCCAGTGCCCCTTTTGCCTCTGAGACTCGCCTAGAATAGGGTTGGACTTCCTAAGATTGGTTATGCATGAGTTAACTAAAGTTGCACAAGTTGATCTAAAGTTTGATTACTTGTTTAAGAAGTTTCTGCCACTTTCGTGTTACTTTCAAAGTGTTCTAAAGCATGCTTTTCCTTTTTCCATTTGCATATATTCTGGTTCAATGCTACTGTGTTATAGTACTTGCCTTACTTTAACCCCTTAAGTGCCAAGGACAAGATATCTCTTCCTTGACATTACCTCCATAGTGCCAAGGATGAGATAGCTTGTCCTTTTTGGCACTCTGTTTTGAGCGATCCCTGCAAAGCAGTGATTGCTCAAAACTGCAATCCAACCCCCGGGCTATGTGAGGGGGAGGTCCCCCCCTCACTGCCAGGGGGCTGGATTACCTTCAGTTTCACTTTGGCCTGTGTAATGCACGCCGGTGTGAAAACAGAAAATAAATTCACTGCGGCAGCCATTTTCGGCTGCTGCGGTGAAGAGAGAAGGTGACTGCCCTTCTTCCTCTGCCTCAATCTCTGGCTGTATTTCAAGCCGGAGATCGAGGCAGGTGTTGTTGAAAAGGGGAGATTCTCCCCTTTCCAACGACACCCTTTGTGTAAGCATATATGAAGGGAGAATTGACCTCACAGGCTGCACACTACCATGCACTCATTGCCTATAAAAGAAAGGTTTTATAGCCAAGATAGTTATTTGAACGTCAGTATTATTGTTCATACAGATGAACAGTTGATATAGTCAATAGACATGTTTGGCTGTATTATTATTCATACAGTTTAACAGTTGTCAGTCAACATACATGTTAATTCATGATTTCTACAAACATAATTTATAGATGAGGTAAATACACATATATCACAAATATTTTATGGGTGTCAAAAGCACATACATTACGCCAAAAGCACATACATCACGCCGACATGTGTTTCGACCCAAAAAGAATGGTCGTCCTCAGGGCGTATGACAAAATATTTTTTCAGCAAGTTATGTTACAATTCTAAGGCAAAACCTAATTGTTTCTATCAGAATTCATCAGAGAATGGTATCTCTTATAATAAGAGCAAGGAGACAGCAAACGGAGCATGGGAGGATGTAAAGGATGCACAGAGAAGAAAAAACAGAAAACTTTGTTAGAAAAAATCATCTTTCTGGTGCATTATTTGTTCACACATTGCTAGATCTGGCACTATTAATTGACACAACCTAAGGTTATTAAACCTTAACTATACCAATAGCAATTGTTTGATTATTGTTCATATTCATTTTGTCACACAGGGTTTTTAGCAAAGACTTGTTCACATTATGCGTTGTTTAGGTAAATAATGAGCTATATTTGTGGTTTAAGACACTCATGTAACCTCAATATGAGCCCTTTGTGCCCATATAGCCAGTGATAAACACGCTTGTGAGTCATACGTGCCATAATAGTTAGTTTAAAAACCGTTCTAAAATGGATCATTTTAGCAAAATTATAGTAATTGGAAATTACCTCTAAATCTGATCGGTTTCAGTAAATTAATTCTGGAAAGTCTCAATTTATTCAGCCACTGTATGTTGAATATAATAGACAGAAAGCCTTATTTAGTATACAATAAGTACCATGAGTGCGTTCTTGTGGCAATATTTTGTGATGAATCATACAATTGTTATTGCGTACCTTTTTGTGGTATTAGCAATGGATGCAGCGGCAGGCGCTCAGAAAAGATGAATGATTCTTGGTATATTTCCCTCAAATAGTTATTCGGCCGTAATCTGCAAGTTGTAGAACGAGATGGATAAAATAAATATTCGTTCACTTACTAAATAGAAAATATATATGTCTTTCATGGAACAATTCTCCCCGTCATAATGACCGCCCCTGAATATAGCCCTACTTCCCTGATTCTTTCACACTCACCGGATTGTAGTTCAAAAAAACACTCGCACAATGGCGAACGCCTTTAGTCACTGCGGCTGCATCGGACGAAGCATCCATAGCTAGGTAACATAATGGAGGATCTGGTCATGTGACTTGACACGTGATCCTTGTTGCTAGGCATCCATTTAGTTTCCCGGAAGAGTCGAGTTCGGTATTACTCGGTCGGATCCTTTCACACTCATCGACTCGTATTTCAAAGAAAAAACGCATAGTGGCAAACACTGTTAGTCACTGTGGCTGTATTAGACAAAGCATCCGTAGCCAGATAACATAATCAGCGATTCGGTCATGTGACTTAACAAGTGATCCTGGTTGCTAGGCATCCATTTAGTTTCCCGGAAGAACCGAGTTAGGTAAAATGAAATACTCATATTTTTGTATTCTCTCCGTTACTGTACATGGCACTGACCATCTAACATTGTTTTATACCATGTGAGTATATTAGTCGCAGGACAAATTAATGCATAAATTATTCATGGATCATAATCTCGAGCAATACTAACTGGTCACTTGTGAATGACAGTATAACCGTGTAACTCATAATTAGTTCACATATTATTAAAAGTTCATTTTAACTTAAGTTTGGATTAAGTGTCTAAGGTTGTATATATCTCATTATCTCTACCATATTAAACGGCAGTATTTCATGTGATTCATTCTAACCTGATGTATTTCAACATACATCAGGTCATATTAAATGTTTATAGAAAGACATTTAATTCATGCTCCTGGTTTAGGCCAAGAGAAAGGCAACGTAGTTTGTAGATGGTTTTGGCTTCTTCCTGACGTAGTCTCAATTCTCTGTCACCACCTCGCGATGTGGTCGGATATGTTTAAGTCCAATGAATTTAATGTCTTTAGCGTTGTCTAGCTGGTGATATTGTTGCCAATGGGATGATAGCGGTAATCTGATATCTTGGCTGCTAAGATTGTGCAGGTGCTCCCGAATCCGGAAGCGTACCTCACTGATTGTGCTGCCAATATACATTTTCTTAAACACACACTGTATGACATAAATAACACATTTTGATCGACAGTTAATGAAGTCATGAATTGTAACTTGAAGGCCCCCATGGCAAATAAAGGTTTTGATTGGTGCTAAGGCATATTGGCATAGATTACATGTGCCACACTTGTAAAAGCCAGAAGGCTTGATGCTCGCTGTGAGCCAATTATCCTGTCCAATTGGTTCAGGCTTGAGGAAAGAGGGACTCAAAAGTTTCTTCAAAGTTGCAGCTTTAGTGTATATAATACTTGGTCGTTCCGCAATATATGGAGACAGATCTGAGTCTAGTAATAACAAATGCCAATGTTTTTGCAATATATAGTACAGTAATTTACTGTTTTGTGAGTATTTAGTGATGAAACTAACTTTCTCTGGGTAAGTATTCCGATCCTCTTTTGCCTTGTCTTCCAATAATTTGGTTCTATTGACGGATTTCAAAGATTCCATAGTTTGCTTGACCAGTTTTATTAGGGTACCCTCATTCCAGAAATCCAGAAACCCATTACCAATCGACTTACATTCTGTTTGGTATGAACTATCTTGTCTACATTTCCTTTAAGATCTGAGGAATTTCCCTCTTGGTATATTTTGTATGACACTTCGTCTGTGGCTACTATTAGCATGAAGAATAGAATTAACTGCTGTAGCTTTCCTATGTGTACTAGTCTGAATACATTATATTAATTTGTAAATCCAAAAACACAAATTCAACTGCATCCATATGTGCTGTGAATTGTATGTCAAAAGTATTATTATTAAGATAAAGGGTAAAGGCATCGAAATCCTCCCTAGTACCTTCCCAAATGGCAAGAACATCGTCAATGTACCTTCTCCAGGTAACTATGTGATGTTTAAATGGATTGTTGTTGATGATATATTTGTGTTCAAAATATGCCATAAACAGGTTAGCAAGGGACGGTGCATACTTTGCCCCCATGGCTATACCTTTAATTTGCAAATAGTAATCCCCATTAAAGGTAAATTGATTGTGCGTTAAAGTAAAGTCCAAAAGGTTTTTAAGCATTTGCACATGGGTGTAATGAGAAGCTGAAGAAATCCTAAAGCTGAAGTCCAAAGTTTCCAAGGCCAAGTTGTGAGGAATGGATGTGTATAGAGCTGTAACATCAAGTGTAGCCAGAAAGTATGTTGGTTTCCATATTAGCTTAGATAGAATCTGTAAAGTGTGTGTGGTGTCTTTTAAGTACGTCGGTATAGCCGGTACTAAAACCTTAATGCTGTTGTCAATATAATCAGCTAGTGCTTCTGTGGCCCCTCCTTGTCCACTCATGATTGGTCTTACAGTTGATAATTCAAGATACAGTTTATGAACCTTTGGCAGGAAATAGATTGTTGGCATGAATGGTTTGGATTTCATGAGAAAAGCCTTTTCATCATCAGTCAAAAGGCCCTGGTTAAACCAATGTTGTAACATTGTCTGAAGTTCATGCACTGTTTGAGTTGTTGGATTACTTGCAAGTTTTTTTTATAACATTCAGAGGTAGATAAATGTTCCATTGCCATTTTAATGTAATCAGTTTTGTTTAGGATGACAATATTGCCCCCTTTATCTGCTTCTTTAATTATAATGGTGCTGTCCTCACATATCTCCTGTAATGCACACATTTCATCTTTGGTCAGGTTGTTATTTTTGCTGCTGTAGCCTGATAGAGAACCATCAATGTATTTGTGGATGTCTTTTGTTACTGACTTGTAGAATGTTTCAATCACATTATCACCACTCATTGGGGACGTGAATTTGGGCCTATTTCTGTGTTCTTTAATGTCCAAATTACGTTGGTGAATCCCTAGTTCCCTTTGTACACACTTATGGTTATAGGTTCTTCTCCTGATAAGCTTGAAAGTAAGTGAATATTTTCAATTTCTTGTATGCTCTTAGAGCTAATCAATGGTAAAGTGGGTAATGGTTTAAACAGGATGGGTTTGTTGTGAAAAAATTTCTTTAGTTTAAGTTTTCTAGTAAATTTATAAAGATCAATTTGAACTTCCGTCATGTCTGGCATGACACTGGGTGCAAACGAGAGGCCATAGTTAAGCACAGATAATTGAAGTGATGAGAGGTTTTTGGCAGATAAGTTGACTAGGTTTTGAGAATTGGTTTTGGTCTGGCGTTCTTGAGACTTGATCTCGTAAATCTTTTGTTTATATTTCTCCCTTCCTCTTCTCCTTGCTCCTCTTCCTCTTCCTCCTCTGAGGTTGTTGGTGTAGTCACATTTTTCAGTCCTAAAGGGACGTTCTTTTGGAAACGTACTTGTTTGGTGAGCGGGTTATAGGCGGTAACGTTGCCCTTTTTGTACCTCTTAATTTCGGCTAAAAAGCCCCTTCTGTGATGTCGTAAAGGGTCAGCTGACGTTGTGGGTTCTTGTACTCCAAGATTTTCAGCTATTTCAGATAATCTTTCTCAGCCCTATAAAATGTTATAAATTTCCTAAATTTGATTTCATCCTGATATTCTCCTAATATCTGGTACATTTTGACAAAGTTTTTATCCTTGGTACTGGTTGGATTTTGCATTTCCATGATTTCAGTTTTAATTTGATCTATTTCAATGGTGACCCGAGCATGCTCTCGCTCAGCGTGTATAACTAGTATCTTTAACATATTTTCAGAGCTTGTTGTAATATTTGCTTCCCAGTCTGCTGCTAAGTCCTGATCATCTTTATGAGTGAGGTCTGGAAATATTAGAATCCTCAAACCCCTGGGAATAATATTTTGTTGGATGTAGTTTTTGAGTGAGACTTGCTCCCAATATTTATTTTGCACAGCCTTTCAAGTTTAATACATTTTTGTGCCAGGGTTTCAGTGGCGATTAGACAATTCTTAAAAGGGTTTGTATCAGTACCTCTGGGTGCAAAGAGGGCAGTGCTATCTTCTGCTCTATTTTTTAAATAGTCTGCCATTCCAGAAGAAATGCAGAAAGCAATAGTGATAACTTAACTGTAAACTAGTGGATATTTGCGCAGCAACCCTTGGGGCCAAAATAACCAAAACTGAATAGATTTGTGGAAAAAAAAGCACCTTAAGGTGGGTTTGCGCACATCTAGGATATATAAATTTAGTTATAAAAAGTGGCTGCAGTTGTGTGGCCAGTTAGGCGATTTTCCACTACCGCCAAGGTAATAACCCCTTAACCTTCTGGACTGGGCTGGCCGCCTTGACCTTCTAACTGGTCCCTTTCTTGTGGTCCAACTCTTTTTGAATCTTTGCAAGACTCTTGTGCAATTCAACAGTGTGACCTTGGATACATTTCGTTCTGATCCTCTTAAAGTGGATCCGGCCTACTGAACTCTAACTTCACGGTTTTATTTGCCTTCCTCTCTTGTTTTGATATTATGAAAGTGTTGGGATCTGTTTCATATTATACTCTGCTTTTCTCTCCCTTTTTAACAAATTATTATAGTGCCATGCGCGTTAAGCGCTCACCGTTGTCTGAAAATAAGTGGGGCTTTACTTAAGACGTGTCTAATATTCTTCTAAGGGAGTGTATATCTTTTAGTGACCGTGTTTTTGAATTGCTTACTATTAGTGCCTGGGTGTTTTTCTAGATGTGGTTTTAAATAAATAATTATCTCTCTTTTACACCAAGCTCTGGTCAGTGTTTACTTGTTCTACTGTTTTCTTTTGACCTATTGTGAATACTCTGTATACTGCCTAACTCTTCTTGAGGGAAGTCTGACTGCTCAGCCACAGCTACCAAGTGAATCTGTGTGGTACAGACTGCTACCAAGTGGGTTTACTGCCAAACACCTGCAGTCTTAAATCTTTTGCAGTGGTCCCAGAGGGAACTGCACAGGTTTCTGTCTAACAATTGGCACACTATTGGAGTGGGTGGCCAAGCCAAAAGGCTTGGAGTTACCAGTGGGTTACCCTTTTCCTTTTGTGCCCCGGTAGGTGCACCCACACGTGAGGTACCATTTTCGTTGGAACACCTGTGGAAACGCGGGAAGGTATGACATCTGTTGTTGGCGACCTGTTTCGCTGAGTGGACAGAGGGAAATGTCTTGGCTGGAAATAAAGACAATTCTCAGACATTTTGCTCTGGCCACCCACCGAAACAGACCAGCAACAGCACATGGCCTACTTTCCTGCATCCCCACACGTGTCCCGATATAAACGGTACCGCACATGTGTGGGTGCAACTACCTGGGGAGCAAAAGGAAAAGGGTAACCCACTGGTAACCCCAAGCCTTTCGGCACAGCACATTTTGTTTGTGTGGGCAACCTACAGATTTGGGCCTAGGGTGTCGAAGCCAGCAAGGAAAACGGGGAACCCCATGTTTTTCCGAAAAGAGGACATCCGGGGGAATACGCAGAGGTCTGCCTCTGGCAGTGGGGGGGAAATACCCCTGGCACTTAAAGGGTTAAAGTTACAAGCTTTAGTATATATATAACAAATACTTAATTTTATATAACTGCTAATGTTTAAGGGTTTCCTTGATTTAAGTCTATGCTCCAAGTACTGTGTGGCTCACTACAACCCTCATCCCTCCTAGACTAAACCTGGATGCTCAGCCATTGCTTCCAAACCTTTGGGTAGTTCAGGCTAAACCTAAGGGGTGTCAACCTGTCCATCCATGGTGGGATTTCTGAAGTCTTATCACAGATAGGACTTTGTAAAAATCACCCAACGGTTTGGGTGCTCTACTGGAAGCTTTCTGGACCAGATTCCTAATCACAGCGTCTGAAATTGACCTCTGCACCGTGACCCCTGGGCCTTCCTAGATGGGACCAAGCCCAGATGATTGTGTCCCAAATGGATTCTGGAACACCAGCAAAGATCTCTGGAGAAAGATGAGTCATGGGGTAAATGAGCCTACCTGATTCTATCCCCCTTCTGCCCCCCAGGACCTTTTCCTCCATAGGGTTACTTGGATATAACCTCTTGTCCCTAAATCACTCTTTCTTGACTGGTCGGTGGGGGCCTGGTCAAGAATCCCTTCCTAGGACTATACTAAAGGCTGGAATTAAGTACATTTACTTATCTTCACTCTTTTAATCATTACTACTGGCATTGCCAATATCTTCATAAATCTACCTGTGAAGTGTATGACATTTGGGCAGAAGGCTTCAAACCATCTTAGGGTTGGACTTTAAAAGAGCAAGGGAGCTGTTAGAATAGTGTTTTCCTATTTCTAATGCATCTGAGTACTTGCCTGTGTTTCAGTGGTCATTGAATCAAATACCATTCTATTTCGTCCCAAGGGTGAAAGTCTATATCTGTTTTATCATATTCATGTGACAATATCTGACTAGAAGTTTTTGTTAATTAGTGTGTATTTTAAGTGTATATTAAAGGCCCAATAAACTGTGGTATATTTCTATTCTTAGCTATCTAACTGGAATTATTAGTGTTACTCTGTATAGATCTATGTGATCACTGCGCCACCCGCAACTGCAAAGCCGAAAATGCTGACGGCAGTTATGGTGCGGCACAATAATCATATGGATCACTGTGCCCTCTTACAACCCCAACACAAACACTTACCTTTACGGCTGCACACTTCTGTGTGTGACGCCCGCACTCTGCGATCCCTGCGATGTCGGCTCCTCCCATTAACGTGGGTTGGAGGTGATGCTGCAGGATGCTTTTCATTATTTATTTATTTATTTATTTGTATCGTGTCCCCCGCTTTCCAAAATGGTAAGCGGGGGACACCCCCGCAACACCTGGCCCCCATTACTGCAGCCAGGAAGAGCGGCGGACACCCCCGCCACCCCTGCTCTGCTTGGGCGCAGTAAATGTCACCCTCATTTTGTGCACCTCCAGTGACTGCGGGGGCGCACAAATGAGGCCAACATTTTTGTACGATACCCTCTGTATGAACTCCTTTTAGCCTTAGGCCACCCTCACACCCTTCCTGAGACTAGGATTTCCGCTATGTTCCCTACTTTGTTTGAGTTTGGCAAAACTCGGTCTCTCGCCGGTTCCTCATAATATGGCAGCCTCCCAATTCCTCCCCCCCAGGGCTGATTTTGGCAACCATTTCAACAATTTACCAGGGGTGCAATTTTCCCAATCAAACATGTTATTCTAACGGATTCCTTCCTCCCATTCCTTATCTTTAGATATATATCTTCCAGCATAACCTGCCTTAATAATATTATTCAGCCTCCAAGGGGCCCCATGTGGCTACACATTTGCACTGTCCAACTCCTCTGTGCATCCTTTTAATTTCCAGTGCCATCGGGGCAGTATAGATGGAGGTATTGGCATCCCCTGTCCTCGGTTACTTTTTCCCCATACTCTGTATGCCACTCGCAACTTCTCTTACTGCTTCATGCCAAGGAGGGCTTTAAACCTGGTAGGGAATGTTTAAGGCAGATGTCTGCCACCGACCCTTACCTGGTGTCTATACTGCCTGTTTGAGGTGCACAATGCAGAATACTGTGATTCGTGCCAGTCACTTCATGGAAAGGTCTTCCCACAACGTGTTGCAAAATTGAAAACCACCTTCTACAAAGGTGGGACACGCACACTGCTGGCCTGCTTCGAGCCCCTTCCAAGAAGGCACCATCTTATTATTGGTCTGGAGTTGGAACTCTTTACGATGGATGAAAGACATTGGAAAGATTCCAGCTAACAAGAAGGTGACCTAAAATAAAAAAAGAAAGTGGAACAAGAGGGCTTGCTCTCCACTGAACATTCAGGACACCATTTTTACTCTTGGTAATAAAATGTGGAACCCGGGTGACGACTTTGGCATTAGCTGGTACCCATTTCCTTTCAGAAAATCCAGATTTTCACTACAGGGCTGTAATCCTTGTATTTCGGTTAGGGTGAGGATTTGCTAGAGGAATTGTTTGACTAGCTGACTGCCCACACTGCTCAAGCGTCTGACCTTTGTGATGCCAATGGTCTGGACACATCCTCAGAACTGACCTTCCCTGTCTTCCCTTTTCATGGCAAACCTCATGCTTCCTTCCAGTGAAGGATTGCTAATGTCATGGATACCCTTGGTCCATCAGTTTAACTAAAGCCAATGGTACAGTGTGCTCCTAGTCTGCCTGTCATTACACTGTGGTAGGAAAAGCAGGAAGTTGGATGCTTTTGGCCTGAAATTGTTTGCTTCTGGTGGCCTGGTCTTGAGGCTGCTCAACACTGCCTATGTCTAGGCTGAATAAACCCACTGTTTGTGGAATGTAGTCTCAGCGGCAGCATTCCGACAGCCATCAGGCTCCTCCACTCAAGAAGAATACAGGAGTTGCGCTTAAGGCAGCGGAGAACAGCGACGGTGCCGCCCGCAGGACAGGGCCTGACCCCGTAGCATGCCTGAACCAGCAGTAAACTCAGGCCCCCACTTATGCACCCCAGTGGGGGGCCGGCTGGCGACGTTCATCAGCACGTGGAAGATGATCACCACCGACAGATGGGTGCTGGATGCTCTTGGACAGGGGCACACCTTGGAGTTCCAACGCAGGTGTTCTTGTATTCCACAAGTGCCGCGACAAGAACAACATGGCTGTCAGCTTCTGCAAGAGGTGCATGCCATGTTACAGAAGGGGGCGATGGAACCTGTCCTCCAGCACCTCTGGGGATCCAGAGTTTGTTCCACATACTTTCTGGTTCGAAAGAAAACTGGGATCTGCATCTGCTCAAGTACTTAAAGTCCCAGAAGTTCCGGTTGGTCACGTTACAACACGTGCTCGGCCAGCTGAAGGAATGCGATTTTCTGAAGTCGTTGAATCTGCAGGACGCTTACTTCCACATCCCCATTCACAAGAAACGCCACAAATTCCTACGATTCGTCATTCAGGGTCGGCACCAACGGTTCAAGGCTCTGCCCTTTGGCCTAAAATCGGCTCTGACGTTCTTTACAAAGTGCTTGTCCCCAATGGCGGTGTATCTTCGTCTAAAGGACATACACGTATAACCTTACCTGGATGATTGGCTCGTGCTATCCCGCTCGCACGTGCTGGCGAGCAAGCACACATCAAGGACCGTACATCTGCTGACGAAGTTGGGGTTCTCCATAAACTATCCAAAGTCCTGGTTGATGCCATCTCAGAACACGCTGTTTCTCGGTGCCCGGCTCAACACAGTGACGTTTTTGGTGTCCCCCTCGGAGGAGAGTGTGGTGGCCATACATGGGAAAGTACATCGTTTGTCATTGACTCACACGGCGATGGTGCGGGCCATCAAGTCACTGCTGGATATGATGTCCTCCATCAGCCTCGTTTGCCTGTGCAAACTTCAGATGAGGCCTCTGCAGGAGTTCCTGGATGCAAGGTGGTTGCAGATATCTGGGACTGTTTGCGGACAAGATCTCCCTCAATGAGGAGTTCCATCAGGTGATACAGTGTTGGAGTGTATGGCTGCATCTCGTCCGAGGCACTCTGTTTCAAGCCCTGCCTTGCCAAGAGACAGTCACCATGGACGCCTCTCTAGAAGGCTGGTGAGCCCACGTGGGACAGTTGCACGCCAGACGCCTCTGCAAAAGGGCCTCCACATAAACGTCCTGGAACTTCGGGCCGTATTCTGGGCCCTCAAGTCTTTTCTGCCATTGTTGAAGGACAAGTTTGTGAGGATCTTCAGACACTCCCACCATGTTCGACATGCAGAAGCAAGGATCGACCTGCTCACTGGCACTCTCCAAGGAGGCCCAGGACCTGTGGTGCTGGGCCATTCGTCAGGTCATGTTCCTCATCCCTTTTCATCTGGCGGGCATGAAGTACACCACGTTCTTGCCATGAGTGGGAACTTTGCCAGGACCAGGTGGACCTTCTGTTCGACATATCGAACTCTTTGCGACGGATGCAAACTCCAAGTGCCAGAAGTTCGCCAGGAGGTTCCCTCAGCTGAGAATCATGGGGGACGCATTATCGTTCCTGTGGGAGGGGCGGTTACTGGGCTACTGTACGCTTTTCCTCCATTTGCACTCCTGCTACGTGTGATCAACACACTCAAACAATGCTACTGCAAGATATTAGTCGCCCCAGCGAGGCTGTGACAAATCTGGTACCCAAACCTACTGCATCTGTCAGTGGCCCCATCCATCAGGCTGCCACTGTGTCCAGTCCTTGGCACCAGAGAGAGATGGGGGGGTTATCTGCACCACGACCCAGAGTTGCTGAACCTGAGGTCATGGCTCCTGCAGCCCTAGAGTTTGGAGGTTATGCTTTACCTGCGGAATGTAAGGATATTCCTGGCCAGAGCCTCGTCCATGTTGAAGTGCTCTGGCGATGAATGGAAGCGCTTCTCTATATAGTGCCGGACTCAGAAGATTACACCTGTGCGTGCCACAGACCCGCAACTTCTACCATACTTGCTCTCCTTGGCCAAAGGGGGATTGGCTCACGCCTCTATCAAGGTGCATCTCGCCGCCATATCCAGGTACACCACGGCTCCGGGTAGACATTTGCTGTGGTCACACTCACGTCAAGGAGTTGCTCAAGGGGCTCTTCTGGACTTTTCCGCCGGTGAAGGCTCCTGCCCCGGCTTGGGAGCTCAATGTAGTGCTAACTAAACTCATGGTAGCTCCATTTGAACCTATGCATCAAGTCCCACTCAAGTTTCTCTCGTGGAAGTGGCCTTCCTCGTGGCTATCGCCTCGGCCAGGTGGGTCGGGAAGATCCAGGCCCTGTCTTGCAAGCTGCCTAACTTGACTTTCCACGCTTCAAGGATGGTACTGCATACACACCCCACCTTTATGCCTTTATGCCAAAGGTACTGTCAGAATTCCACCCCAACAAACCTTTGTCACCGGTCTTCTTCCCAAATCCGTTGTCGCAAGTTGAAAGGGCCTTGCATTCGCTGGATGTTGCTCATGCCTTGAAGTTCTACGTGGCACGTCCGAAAGAATTTTCAGATGACTTCTCAGTTGTTAATCAACTTTGGACCTGTAGATCATGGAAAAATGTTATCGAAGGCTTCCATCTCCAGGTGGCTCTCCAGCTACATCATGCACGGTCATTGACTGGCTAGCAGCCCGCTGCCAGGCCGGCCAACAGCCCACTCCACCAGAGCCATCTCAGCAACAACAGCGTTTCTCTCTGGTGTGCCCCTGCTCGACATCTGCAGGGCTGCTACGTAGAGGACCATGCACTCCTTCACGAGGTTCTACTGTGTCGACAGGGATTCCAGGGAGGAGACCAGAATTGGCCAAGCGGTGCTACGCAACCCGTTTATTTGAGATGTCTGTTCCAGAGGTGAGTGTTTATTACTTCTGCTGAGCCTTGCCACCTCCTGTGGTTGTGTATATGTGCTGCTGTGTATTAGTTATTCATGAGCATGTGAATCCATGCCAGAGCCCATGCTGGAGAAGGTTTAAGTTACTTACCTGTGACTATTGTTCTCCAGCATGGGTCTGGGATGGATTCACATGCAAACCCTCCCTCCTTTCCCTCTGTGGCTCTTCTTGGTTCATACTGCCACTTTATGTGCTTCCCAAATCTAAAGATGACCACCAGGGGTGTGGAGCTTAAGTAGAGGACTGTTATTGGATGGGGGCAGTATGACCCAGATGACAGTGATTGGATTGAAACTGTTTTCTTTTTACTGAGGACAGGTTATATTCATGAGCATGTGAATCCTTGCCAGACCCATGCTGGAGAACAATAGTTACAGGTAAGTAACTTAACGACCATGCTTCGCAATCACCCCCATGCCCCATTGTGCCTCAAACAGCTCAACTATTTGAGCCCACTGTCTACTCCTATATGGCTTCTCCTGTGAAGACTAAGACCAACATACAGGTTCCACGGATAGCTACCCAACTTTTACACAACTAGGCCGTGGTGGAAAAAGCCCATGTATACATACTATACATCTATATTGATTGAATTCAATCGTAGTACAGTAGGTCAGTCAAGTACAAACATCAGTTTTATTATCGTACCATTATAAAAAAACACGTCAATAAAAAATGTAAAAGAATACACATCAGAATCATTGTCCAATCAGGTTATGTCCAATTGCTATTTCAGACATTTACTTTCCTTGTCATATATTAAATATTTTTCTTTAGGACGATCTTATGTGAGGTTAGTAACATAGTTGTCAAGTGCCTACACTAATTCGTGTTTCTAGTTTCGAACAGAGCACCAATACAACCCAATCTTTTTTATGGGCTCTTTCAAAGCTGTTTTCAGGACACTCAAAATGGTTTTGCTGTGCACTTGTGACGCACCTCTTCATATGCACGTGATTGTGTGTGACGAATTCTTGAATTTTATTGTTGTGTAAAGCAATACGCTTGGATAGCCCAATGTTGGTAATGTCCAGTTTATTCACATGGTATATAGTTATTTACCCTGCCAGCTTTAAGATTTGTGCATTTAAATGCAGTGCTTTTTTCCCCACAGTTTTTTTTTTTCGTCTCGTGCCGCCACGTGTTTCTTTTTCAGGACCGTAACTGCTGTGAGCACTTGATCTTTTTCGATCAAGGATGTAGGCAATCAAATTGGATGTTTTGTTGTCCAGCGTTTTTTAAAAAAAAAATTTTTTTTTAAAGTCGGTTCACTCCACGAGTTGCTTGTTTTCGTGCTTTGGGTGCTATACGTACTTGCCTTGTTTGTTTCTGTATTTTGAGCCACGGCCAGCCGCCCTTCTCCTGTGAAGAGCCTACCTATGATTCCTCTACCATGCCTGAATGATGAGTTTAATGGAAGCAGTTCTGCTTTATTTGCCCATAGTTTTGCTGTCACGTCACTAGTCCAATTGTTCGAAATCATCAGGGGTGATTTCAAAGCACAGGAGTGTTCTCTTATCATGATAATCTTCAAACTATATTACCTGGAAGGATTCATTTTTGCTAAATCTGTGGAAAGTGGTGTTAGGGAAAATTCTCATAAATGTGCTAATTCCTCTCTACCTTAGAGACCCCCAGCTCTTTTGCTGACCTTTGGGACTTTGAACTTTTCATTTCAGTGTGTTTTCTGTGTTTGTTTCTTTTTTTTATGGGGTTTTAGACAAATCCATAGGCATCAACCTTTCATGTGTGTTACACAGCACCCTCAGTGCAGTGACACAGGGAAGCCTTTTAGGCTGTCCAAATGTTTAAATACCTTCTCTGGGATAAAGTACTGTTTCCCAGAGAATGTAAAGTTAAACTGACTTTACTAGTCTTTTTAAATTCCTAGACCCAGCACACCCTATCTTACAACCGAGTGCTAGAGGGGTTACCTACTATCCCCTATGTCTAGAAACTCATGTAGCAGTCAAATGCTACCCTCTTCTATCGAAATGACTGGTGGCAGAGGTTTTACAACAAACTACCATGATTTTTCCTGACCGCGAACACCGGTAATGTTGAATCGCGGGAGCCATGTTTTTCAAGATGATGTCTGTAGACCGCCTCTGGCACCTGAGTATCTTGGGTGGGCTGGAAGTGAGGGAGGTGCCCGAAACTCCCTGTGCTTATTCTCCTAGGGGACCCAAATGCACTCTGGTGTGACAGGCTGGCTGACTGTCCGGCAAGGACAGCCACCCTGCTGGGTGAGTGGCAGCTAGGCTGGAATGAATGGGAGAAAACTGTTTAAAAGGCGAGTCTCTTGGCTTGGAAGGCAGAGCCGACCACTGGAACGAAAGCACGGAAGGCGAGCTGGAAGAGGACGGCTGCTGCAACTACTGGATTTGGTTTGCCCGGTGGAGCCCTGCTGCAGGTCCGAATCGCCAAGTTCATCTCGACAGAGAAGCCCCTTCAAGGACGACTTCTTCCTTTGAGTTAGTGGGGCCAATGAACTCGTAAGCCACCTGGATACCATCTCGGAGCTGGTTAGGATTAACCAGGGGGAAGGACACCAGCTTGTGTGCTTGAAGAACAGCAACCGAAATTGAAGATTTGCCAATTTGCCAGCTTTTGTGAGCCGTCTCCGTGCAGTGCAGGGGTCCCCCGACGTCCTCCGTCTTGTCCCCACGACTGTGGCTCAGGAACAGCGAGATCTGCAGGAACTGCCAGGAACAGAAGTCTTCAGCTGCATCTTTTTCTTCAAAATATGGTACTGTGAAAACCAGACCGAGAGAACTTACCTCTCACTGTGGAAATTTGGCAACTTGAAGGCCCAGTCAGCTTGTAACCAGACATACAAACCTTTCTTCCGTGAACTACTTCTAAGAACCGTGGCAAAGACTTCCATTTTAAATACCAGAACCGTTTTTACTTATACAAGACACTAGCCCATTGACTTTGGCCTACCTATTGCATTGAATCAACGCCTCTGGTGAACTCAAACTATTTGGACTGTTTTAGAGTAACTGTAATTTTTGTTTAATTTCTTATGCCTTTTTGCTCCTACTTCAATGCTATTTTGCTCCTACGTCAAGGGAGCTCAACTGCTTAGTAATCTGTATTGTAGTATAATTGGTGTCTGATATTGGTTGCCTCCTTTAGTGAATGCCTTATAAATGATTGTGTAATAAATTAATAAGTGTTTTACCAAGAAACCTTGAATATAAGTGTCTATCTGAATACTGGTCATTGTGTAACCCCCTTACAAGCTCGCTTTCCCTCTTGAGATAAGCCTGGCTGCTCAGCTCGCTACCAAAAACTGTGTGGTACAGACTTAAACCAACGGTTGGTTTGGCTTACACCTGTAGACTTATTTGTGTGTAGTGGTCCCAAGGGGTACTGCATATAAACTCTGCCTAACAAGCGGCAAGGTGGTTCCTGGGTCTAACAATCCCACCCCAAAATGAGGTGGCTGAAATTGACCTTTCTTTTAGAATCATCAAATCATCTGCTAGCGCAATAGTAGACATTAGCCAGCAGCGGGCGTCTTTGCCAAGTTTCACAGGTTGAATTTGCTCTTACTTTATTAGGTAAGAATTGATGTAGTCCAACTGGTGTGGGACTAGGCAAGACTTCTCTTGGTATAAGGTAACCCACCTTTTAATGTAGGACTGTACTACACAAGTTTGTAGTGTGACTGAGCAACCAGGCTTATTTTAACAGGGGTAATGTGAGCTGTAGAGCTGTACAATGAAATCAGTAAATACAGCTGTCCAAGTAAACACTTACACACTTAAAGTCATTTTATATTTATTTATATATGCACAAAGATATTTCAAACATTCTTTAAAAAGCAGCAACTAATAGTAACATTAATCCCAAGTTAGGATTAGAAAAGAGAACAATAAAGCAGGTGTGAAATTCTCTCATATGTTATACATTTGTCAGCATATTTAGTGATGTCATTTGAGATCAGTAATAACACTTATTTTGTATCACCTTTGCAGTATTGAATTATAAGGGAGGGAAAGGTTATAGTTAGATCAGAGCATACTGGTATTCTACTAAAATAGTTCGATTCTCCCAGCGGGATGTAGGCAGTCTTTTATCCCAGCAATAATGGTGTTCAACAGTTAAAACCTGTAAGGGAACACGCACTGCCAAAGCCAATAGATTCAGAAGGGGGCCTTTAGGGAGCCAGGACAGCTAAAGTCAATTGGCCAGTTCAAAATTCTGATGCTCACTTCTTAGAAAATATAGTCAGTAGTTCAAATACAACATCACAGGCACTGAATAAGAGTCACCTTGAAGAAGCACAAGCTGAAAGGCCAGTGCAAGTGAGTTGAGGTCAACTCTAAAGAGGGTTAAATAGCACTCCTCAAGGTAGGAAACACCCCAAATGGCAAAAGGTTGATGTACCCCAAACCCCACAGTACCTGTGAAATTAAGAGTTTGTTCCAGCTGGATGCCATCTGGTTGTGGTGCAGCAGACCCTTGTTCCTGGTCCTTGGTCATGGTGACGAAAGGGAGGACATCTGGCGGGCTCCTGCCGCAGCACTCGAGAGTGACTCGGCAGCAATGGATTCTCCTTGATTCAGCTGCTCTTTGTGGCTTTGATGCCTTTTTCTCATAGCCAAAAAAGAGCAAACAGCTCCGGTTAGAAGTTACTTGATCCCTCAGTCCTGGACCCTGCTGAAGGGACTGTAGATGAAGATTTCCTGCTTCTGTGGTGTCCTCTGGATGCCCACAAGGTTTTGACCGGATTCACACTTCCGAAGACCATGCACTCAATGATGGTCAGGAGTGCACGGGGATTGGGATTCTGCAGCCTTGGAAAGTCGCAGCAAGTCTGGAGTTGTGCCAAAATTGAGTTTGTCTTGAGGCTAGTTGGTCCGACCAGGCAAGGGAGGAATTTGTACTGTGCGGGTCTTCCCAGTCGAAACGAAAACGGGGTCAGCACAGCTGCAGGGCTTCACCAGCCACTTTGCGATCCAGGAGGGTGCTGCTGGCGCCTCTTCACATCATCTTTGTCAGATGTTGTCCTCCAATGGTCGACTCTGCCTCTAGTCCCAAAACCTTGCCTTTTAAGTAAGTTCCCAATCATTCACAGCCCTAGGCTGTCAATCACCCAGCAGGGTTGATGTCCTTCAGGATAGCCAGCCAATCACAACTGGTTTCACTCGGGCACACCTAGAGACAGGGAGGTTTCGGGACCCTCTCTCACTTCTTGCCTTTCCAGAAACACTGGAGCCGGGCGGGCTTCAGGGGTGAAACCTGCCAAAGGCAAAATGCACAAAGGACTCCAACCTAATTCAAACAACGGAGTAAAAGCCCAGAAGAAACTAACTGATAAGAAATGACAAAAAAAGAAGACAGGGGGCATTTTGAGAAAATGGTCACCCTTGAGTGCTGTACTGCAGCTGAGCTATCAGCCTACAGATACATGGCACAAGTTAGGAAAAAATAAACCACTGCCACCAGCCATTCAAGTGAATTACTGTAACAGAATGTTACATGAGGAGTGGGATAAAGGAGTTACTTTGTAACCCCCCAGCACTCTACACAGGGTGGTGTGTGCTGGACCCACAAAAGAAAAGTTAAGTAATACAGGGGTCATCTTTCTATTCTTGGGAACAGTAGTTCACCCAAGAAAATGTAAGTGGCACTGCACAAACGGTGCTGTCACAATGCGAAAAGCAGATGCCTATGGAGACATTAAACAGTATGAAACACAAAAATCCTGGTCCGAGAAAAAACACATGAGAGAGTGAGAAAAAAGTCACACTCACTCGGAAGTTAATATTAAAAAGCCCCAAGTCCAACAAAAGAGCCAGGGCTCTAAGGTTAAAGGGAAATGGCACAGAAATGAACATGAAATTAACATTCTCCTTAACACTTTACTCATTGTAAATATCTATTGGCATGGGGGGATTTCGCCCTTGGTTGGTTTCTTTGGATATTTTAGTACAGTAAGTACAATGGATGGATCAGCATGGATATTGATGAGCATGTGCTTGCTGGGAATTTAAATTCCCTCTGTAAGTCTGGTGATAGACATATGGAAGAGCTATGGTTATCACAATCCAGTAAACACCACTCACTGATTAAGGATAAGCGTTGGCATAGATGTTTTGCCACCCTTGATTCTGTGGGTCATACTAAACTTAATGTCATGCACTGTGATATCATTTATTTTACTTATTTTATTGTTTCAAGCATGTCCCTAGCTCGAGAGCAGTGGAGCGCTGTACATAGTGTGGCTAGCCAGCATTTGGGCTGGCATCTTTTAACAGTAGCTTAGTATTGTGAGGTCTGTGTGGCGGTACGTGCATCCATTGGACTTAGTCCTTGGTCAGGTGTTGTTGAAAGAGTCATGTTTTGACAGAGTTGTGAAATTGGAGAATTGTGGGGGCATTCCGAGTCAACACCAGGATCGAGTTCCAGAAGGTGGTTGCATGACAAGAGAAGGATTGTTTGCAGGTTTTATCAGTTAGCTGTGTGAGGAGCATGTGCCACCAGATATGTGGAGCTTAGCCACTAGATATGCTGGTGTGCTATTTGTAACTGCTTTGTAGATGACCCATGCAGTCTTGAACAGTATCCTGGCTTGGTATGGAAGCCAATGTAGTTTGTATAGGATGGGGGTAATTCGGTCAAATTTCCATGCTTCTGTAATAAGACATGCTGCAGTGTGGTGGACTGCTTTTAGGGGAGTCAAGTGAGCAGCTAGAAGCCCTGTCAGGAGAGCATTCCCCCCCCATTGTTGTGCGAGACCACAAGGGCCTGCACTACGGTCCGGGCGCCTGCAGCGGGTTGAAGGGTTTGATTCTGAGCAAGGGTTTTTGGGCCTTCTTGGCTGTGTGTTTCTGGTGGGACAGACTGCTGTTGATGATGAAGCCTAAGAATTTTTCTGAGTCTGATAGTTGTGGATCAAATCCTTCAAGGCACATCTCATTGAGCTATTGTTGGACAAGTTGTTTTTTTAGCTGCTAGGCTGATGAGGACAAATTCAGTCTTGGATGGGGGCGTTAGTTTGAGGTAGGCAGTCGACATCCAGAACTGGATGATGGCTAGGTAATCGCGGAGATGAATGATGTCCTGTGTTTTATTTAGTCATTTACAACTGAGTATGGTCTGCGTATTGGTGGGTGGCTATATTGGGATCTTGGAGAAGAGTGCCCAGAGCATCATGTAAAGGTTAAAAAGGATTGGTGAAAGGATTGAGCCTTGTGGTATTCTGAAGGAGATCTGGCGTTGGTTAGAAAGCAACAAGTTCATCTGGACAGCCTTGTGTCTGCCTGAAAGTAGGAGTAAAACCAGTTCAGGAAAGTGCCACTGAATTGCATCCTGTGCGCAAGCAGAGAGAAAAAGATGCGGCGGTCGACAGTGTTGAATGCAGCCGAGAGGTCAAGGAGGCATGGGTCGCACTTCACTTTGATTTGTAGAACCTAATCCACCACCTGGATGGTGGCTGTCCAGATGCTATACTTTGGGCAGAACACAGACTGATGGTCATTTAGAAGGTGGAATTGTTTGATTCTGGTGAGTAGTTGTGTAGCAACTACTTTTTCCAAGATTTTGCCAATAACCTTAAAGGGCCTGTAATTGGGCAGGTCGATTGGATCTAGGGTTGTTGCAGAGGTCGTATGAGACCAGTTTTAAGGGTGTCTGTCAGTGCTCCAGATAGGATTTTGGAGTGAGTATTTTACTCTCAATTTTTAGAATTTGAGAGAAAATCCAATTTCAAGAGTAAAAATTATTTTCCTCCTTCACAAGAGAGTATAGAGTATCTGACAACTATCCAATTTCTGTGTACAATTAAAACTTTGTTCGAAAACATAAGTGACAAAACATCTGTATTTCACACTGGTTCTAAATAATGTATTGCACCTGTGATAAACATTTTCCCCCACACAAGAACCTTGTAGATGCATACTACCCAGCTTCATCTTCATGATACTTGGGCACAAACTCTGTTAAGAGTAACTACAGATGCCAGCTAGTTACATCAGGTGATTCATAAATCAAGCCCCTCACTCTACTAGCATCACTTCTCTGCCTCTTGGGCCTACTGTTGCTGTCTGGCACTACCGGCTTGACAGCCACTCCATGTTTTTGCTCCATCCCTCCTTCCTTTAGCTACTTTGTTTCCCTCTCACTTTCTGACGCTCTGCCTCTCACCCTTAATTGTTGCGATGCCACATTTTGCAGTCTGTTTCTCTGTCACTCTGTCATTCTGCCTCTCCCATCTCTGCATTTTATTGTTTCATTTGCCCTCCTAGATCTCGCTGTATTGGTTGATATAACTCCTCATCCTCTTTGATGTCATTACTGTAGCTATATCTGTGTTTTCATTTTCTCGGTTGTGGTTAAAACTCCTTTAGAATCTTTCTTGCACTGTCTCGTTTGTTATTGGCCTGCCCTTCTCTAGTCTTGCTTTTCTATTTCCATCTCTCCCCACCTGCTGTTGATCTAAGTTTTATTTACTGTCTCCAAGTCTCTTTTGCTCTGCTTCTGTCCCTCACTCCTATTGTGTGTTTGTCCTATTATAAACTCTGTTTCCCTTCTCACTTTCTTTATTGCCCCATCACGTAGCTCATTGCTCTCTCTTCCTGTTGCTCGAAACTCCTGTTTTGAATTGTCTAGTATGTTCTCAGTCCCTTGTGCCCCCTCCCCGCCACACCTTTGTTCTTCGTATTGCTTAGATTCAAGGTTGCTCTTCCACTCCTGTTTTTCTGTTTGTCTTTTAACATAGCACCAATAAATATCCAAAAAGCTGAAAATGCCTATTCTCTTTAAAAATCTAGTGCAGTTTTACAAATGGGTGCTCTTTTTTTAGATGTGTGCAAACCTTCCTTTGGGCATTTGACTGGGAATTATAGAGTTAGGCTTGTCTGACCAGATGCAGCACTTGAATGCAGATGCTTTAACAACACTGTATGCCATTACAAGTACAAGAGCTCATATGAGGTGGGTGTTCTGAGCCATTACAGGTATAGCCGCCCCGAAGAGTTGTGTTCTGAGCAATCACAGGTATAGCAGCCCTGATGAGTTGTGATATGATATGGCATTTATAACGCACCTATACACAAGTGGTTCAAGGCGCGACGAGGCAAGGGAGGGGGAACAAAGGGAAGACAGACCGTGATCCTACTAGACCAGTTGTCATTCAGATTGCGCAAGTGCATGGGGAGGGGGAAAGGGAAAAGTGCTTGGGGGAAGGGGGAGTGGAAAGTGCAGTACATGGGATAGTAGAATAAATGAGATAAATAAAAACGGCCAGCTGATGGGAAGTGCAAGGTAAGTGCAGACATAAGTGCTGGTAGTGGGACTTTAGGGATTTAGTCCCCAGGTGCAGGAGTTGCCAGGGAGGCAGTGCAGGTGGGCAACTGGTGGGGCCTGGGTCAGAGAATCAGAAAGGCTGGCCAGGTAACCAGTGCAGTTTCTGCCAGGAATTCAGCAAGAGAGAGGGGGAGAGAAAGCAGAGGCAAAGAGGAAGGTTTGGAGGTGCTTCCGGAACCGGAGATGGTTCTCCTCAAGTTTCTGGGAGACAGGAAGGCTGTTCCAGTGGGTGGCCCCTGCCAAAGAGCGAGATCTACCACCAACTCGTTGCTTGGAGAAGCGACTGACCCTGAGGGAGTTGGATGCGGGTGAGCGAAGAGCTCGAGAAGGAAGATATTTAGGAAGAGAGAGTTGAAGGTATTGGGGCCTCGGGTCCCAGAAGGCCTTGTGGACAATACAGACGGTTTTGAACCCACTAGGCTCAAGAAGACCTGCATTTTGAGCTATTGGACATTGTGCTGCGACCTTGCAGAGTGCAATTCCATGGGACCTCAAGCCAGTGTGTAGTACTCGATCTTCCGAATTCCGAATCAAGCTGAAACTTTGGTGGCATTCTGCAGGACCTTCAGAGACGAGAATCCAGCTAGTGATCTTCAGCCTTCTTCTGGCTCCTGAAAAAGGCTCCAAAACCACAAAGCCACATCAGCCGTAAAGAAACCCTTGTCTGGACCCTTCTCTGTTGATCCCTGCTGCAAAATCCCTTCCAAAGTCCTGTCTTCATGACAAAGGAATCCATCGACCAGATTTTTGGCTGTAGATCCTGAAGTCTTCCTGCTGCAACTCTTCTTCTGTGCTGAAGTCCTGTGTTGGCTGGGGTGTTTACGTACCTTAAGCCTATGTGATTCCTGTAAAGCATTGGGGTGTTTTCTGTGATTGGGAGTCCTCTCATCCAGTTCACCCAGGCCCACTGCTGTAATCCCCCCTCGGATGTCTTCTCAGAAGTCCCTGGATCCTAACTTAACTCTAAAGTGAACTACTTACTTGTTTGAACAGTCTTCAAGAGGAACTCTGGACTTTTTCTGCAACTGAACTCTATCTCACTCTGCCTACAGCTAGCACCTAGACCACTAGGGTCCCTCTTCTACCTCTCAGAGAACTCATGCAATAGAATAGGGAAGGACTGGATAAGAAAAAGATTCTGCCTTAAACTATAACAAGTGTTTAAAAGTGTATTTACTTGTGATAGAGTTAGTTGGTAACTGTAACTCTTAGATGGAGCAGTTACAAAAGTTCTTACTTACCTTGAATGTGTGTTGTGCCATTCTGAAACGTATATGTAAGGTTATTTTACTCACCTGTGAATTGGTTGTGCCTCTTCCCGGAAGTAATGCTCTTGGCTTAATTTAACTATTTCTTGTGTAAGTTCACCAACTGGGTCGAACTTCTCTTGCCCTGCTGTATAACCTGTCTAAACTAAGTCTGCCTTGGGATTTACCTACCTGGAATATCATTGAGTCATTCTTAAAGTTGAACATTGGGTTTTGCTTTTCCTGTTCTGTTTTATACAGATTCTAAAACAGTCTTAAGTTTACACCTACCTTTAAGGTGCTAGTAGCTCATTTAAAGCGTATATTGATTTTACTTACCTTGAATAGCTGTGTGCCATCCTAAATAAGTTATTGCTTGCCTAAGTCTGTGTTCCACTGACCCGAAAAGCAACTGTAATAGTACATCACATTATTAGGTTTTGCCTTCCTAGAACAGCTGTGTGCCATTCCTAAAAAAGTGTTCTGTAGATGTAGCTGACTTTGGTCTGCCTGGTGCAATCCTAAATTAGTGTAAAGAGTTCCTGCTTATTTTGGTCTATGCTCCACTGAGCTGAAAAGCAACTATAATTGTATATTACACCAAAAGGTCTTACTTGCCTAGTATAACTGTATGTTATCTTGAATATGGTTATAGGTTTCTTTCTTTGAATGAGTGTTCCACTATTCAGAAATGTATTCTTGCAGGTTGGTTTACTAATTGATTCCTTAACTGAGTGTCACTGCACAACTGATTGGGTCTACTACCCTTGTATTACTGAAAGTAATCGGAATGTAACTTTTGGTTTTACTCCCCATGAATCAGCATGTCATATACTAAATGTGTTTGATAATATCTGACTTGCCTAGAAATACAGTTTGTTTTCTAAACCAGGCTTATGCTTTGGTCTGTGTACCTTCAAGCATTGTGTTATGCTTTTATATTGTGTTCATAATACTGTGACTAAGTACTTACCCCCCTCTCCCCATGGTTTATCTTGACCTAACTTTTGTTTATAATAAACCTTTATTTTTTATAACTCCAATTAATTTCAGAAAACATATTTATACCAAAAACTTATCATCACTGACGTGTTACTCTTAAAACTTAGCATGCAACTTGATTGGTTCTAGGAAGGTAACGTTAATATAGGTACAATATCTGTATATGGTAACGGGGAGAGGGGATTGGATAGACAATGTCAGGTGGGGCAACTAAGCTAGGACCCTAGATTACATGGTCCACTATGATTGGGTTGGCATCAACCCCACTCATACTTTTCCACTTGTGCTTAGCAGCGTGCAGAATGGCCGACCAGGTGCAGGGAGTTCGTCTGCACCCCAGCCTTCCTCCAATTATTGCTACAATCCATCACCTCAGTGGTCATGTATCAATTATTTCTTTGTGGTTGGCCTCGAGTCTGCTTCTTGGTCTGAGAAAGTTAAGGTGTCTGGGCATGGCAAAGGTCCATGCGTAGGTGTGAACGTTTCATCCCTTCCTGCTTGTCTGTTCATGTGATTCCGACACCGTGATAGCGGCCTTTCCTTGATGCAATTTCATGCATTTGATTTAATTCTGCCAGTCTGCCATATGTGGCTTATCTTGACCCTGCCGGAACAGGCTACTCTGTTATTCTTCTCTTGAATTGTATCCATTGTTGGCTTATTTCAGACGATACGACCCTGGCTTTTTGGCATGGTTACCTTAGTCTGAGTTTTTCTCTGTCTTTAATTCTGGATTTGTTTGCTGCTAAACTCTTTTTGAGACCTTTAGTAACCTTTGGCTGGTTCTGCTCTTGTGCGTAGTGGAAGTTTACTTATATAAAGTGCCTTCTTGAGGTAGCTATATGTACAGGTGGCGCTTGCCGCAATCTATCTTACTACTAAGCATAAGCAAGCCTCACGATTTCTGTGCTTCTTGCGGTTACTTTGCATATGTACACGTTTAAACTAACTGAATATCTTCATCGTGCTTATGGCACAAGTTTCTGACAGCTTGACATCAATTGTTTCACTTTAGGCTTACAATGTCACTTGTCCATGGTGTTTCATCTCGTTTGTCATCATTCTCAGGTCGTTATATCTTCTATATGTGAGTCAGTCCGGGTTCTTATGACGTCGTCATTCGTCTTTCTTCAGTATCTTCTTAGCTACTTTGGGTATTACATTCTGACAATCGTCATTCTGTCTCACTTGTCGATATGGTTTTCTCAATGGGTACCTTACTGTCCAGGTTTTCTTAGGTGTCGGTACTTCAATAGGTGCTGTTATTCTGATAGGTACTGGACACAGCCCCACTGCGACTCTCTGCTGGTTTATTTGCTCATCATACATCACATATTTCGACATGAATGTTCCTGGTACTTCAAAATGGGTGGCAGGAGTGCGAATCGTGCTTGGCACTTCCTCTTCACTACTTCTGGTTATCAATATGTCTGTTGAACCCTTGGTATACTACACGTTCTTTGTACCTTCCTACAGCCCTCTCTCCATCCTAAGATAAGCCTGGCTGCTTTGTCTACGCTACCGTATACTCGGGTGGTAGAGACCTATACTAAGAGTGGAGTCTTGTACTGTCTCAGTTGAATGGTTTTGCAAAGCCATTAGTTGGACCTCAGAAAAACTGTCCGAACAAGAGGCAATCCATTTTAGAAGATTCGAGGGAAAGAGAGGAGAGAATTCGGTCCAGAGGGGCAGTGTGCATGCCTGGATGCAGGTGATGCTAATACTATGAGAGGTTGATTCAATGGTCTCTCTGATTTTGTAAATGTTTTCAGTAAAAAATGTGTTGATTCTCTCACATTTTGCCCGATTTGGAGTCTGGTGAGGGTTTTACAATGCTTTACTACTTTAAAGAGCTATTTTCTCCTGTTAGAGGCTGCCGCAGTGGTGGTGGAGTAGTAAGCATCTTTGGCCTCGGTAATCCTACGGGGTTTGTATGCAGAGATTTGAAGTCTCCCGAGTTATGGTTTTTGTGCCACCATTTCTCTAGGGCTCTGATTGAGCATTTGTTGGAGGCTAGCTTTGTTCACTATAACTAGGGTGGCATCCTAAAATCTATCCAACAGGCCAGATTATAGAAATCCATTTTAACAGCTTGTCAGCTGCAATGGTAGTCCTCTGGTCATCAGCGGGCTGGACTTCTTCGTATGGGCCTTGGCTGAAACAATTATCTGTCGAATGGCTAAAGGAGTCTTCCTTTTATCCAGGATCTTAACTGTCACCCCTATGCTCACCAATGATCTGGATCTGCACCATTTAAGGTGGCCAACAAATCTGCCCAGCAACAGACACGCTGTGCCTTGGCTGTGGACTGGGATTAGACCGACCCAGCCCCCACATCCATCACTTTGTCCGGCAAAGGAGTGGCTTTAACTGGGAAAGACCTTTCCATGTGTGGCAGTTCCAGACCCAAAAGTGCAGAAGGAAGGCTAAGGCACAAAATGACCAAAGGACAGGTAACCTATCTGGGCATGGCCATTTTAGAGTATATGGTACTACAAACGGCAGCATGCCATAAAATGCAAATGTACACAAACCAAAAGTAAAAAACACTGTAGAAAAATACCTGCTGCAATCAGCCTGTCCTGGACACATTGTGACTACAGCAACAAAGTTTCAAAATAAAGTCAGAATAATACAAAGTATCCTAAATGCGCTTCATTTTAAGTTGATGGTTTGCAGTTTAAAAGTAGGAAGAATTCCACCAAGGGAGACTGGGTGCCCCAGTACTGATAGTGCTATGGAGGCATCCGTGTCCCCATAAAAGAGCAAAAATCATGGGACGTAAAGCAGAGGGCTTCACTTAACTCCAAAAGGTCTGACTAGGAAGCAGACCATAGCAAAGATTGCCCCTTTGAATTCTATGGGGAGGAAAGCAGTAAAATCCTTCCTAAGTGATTCTGTTTGTTTAAACTTCTAATTGGGCAAAATGTGTCTCATTTTTATATGCCCCATATTGTTATGGGGTTCAGCTTAACGTTCAGGTAATGGCCTACGTTTACGTCATATGTGATATTACAGGGTTCAGCTTTGTTAGGGGGATTTCAGTTGTATGCTTAATGCCTTCTCTTAGTGAGACCGACAGCACTTTTTGCTGGACTTCTGGGATTTTTCTTGCTCTCCTGAATGAGGGGAGCTTTTTTCCCCTCATTCATTCTTATATGCTGTAACCATTGGAACTCTGTTCTTTGTTTTTACCTATTTTATTTTTAAACCATTTTATTTATTGCTCGGAGACGGACAATACATCACATATGCAACTTGAACAAGCCAGCTGTATTACGTCTGGTCACTACTTTTCCCCATTGTCTCTGATTATTTTCAATGTCCCCTAACTGGTCCCCATCCAACCCCCGTCCCTCCCTATAACCCTAATACTACGGTGTCCAGAGTCTTCAGGAGCTATTGAGTTCTTTCAGAGTTGTGTGAGCCGAGTATCGTCCATTCTTGGCCTCTCAACTGACATGCATGTTTTTAAGTATTTGTGGTTTATAGAAGTGGGCTTACCTGTCTTTCACAAACTCATGGAAGGGGTTCCAAGTCGCCAGGAACTTCAGGTACTTCCCAGCTTGAAGGGCCCATATCTTTTCCATTGCCATGACCCCCCAACTCTTTACCCACCACCGGGCGGTCGTCGGACTCGTTTCACATTTCCATCTCTGTGCCAGGGTCATTCTCGCAGCTGGCAGTAGATTTGTGATTAAGGTGGCCTTGGGACCAAACATTGCATAAGTGCATTCGATAGCCGCTCCTAATAAGATCGTCTTGGGAGACAGAAAAAGCTCCACACCCACAATGTCCCTTATGTGCCCTAGCACTTATTTCCAATATGTCACTGCTTTGGACACAACCACCAAATGTGGAATAGCTCTCCCCTCCCCCGCAGTTCCTCCAACATGTAGAGGGGTAGTTTGTGTTCATTTTGTGTAAATGATGGGGAGACATGTACCACCTATAACATATCTTGTAGGCTGATTCTTTGATCAAGGTGCATTTGGACGAGCTGTGCACTCTTGACCATGTCTGACTCCACTCCTCATCTGATATTGATTCCCCCATGTATCGCTCCCAACCTTCCTTGTATGGAAGATTATCCTCTGGTTGTGCATTGCTCAATAGTTTATACAGTCTAGTCACCCCTCTCGATGTCGACCCTTCACACATGGTTAACTCCAGCCCGACCGGGGGCCTAGTGCCTGCCCTTTTCACCCCTGGGTGCGTGATCAGTGCCTAATCTCTGTATATCTATACCTCTGTTTTACCTATTTTTATGGAGTCTTGCTTTCCTTCATCGTCCTTAAAAACATCTGTGTTTCACTTTCACAGCACACAGCACCCTTTGTGCAGTGTTGTTGGGGGCCCTTTGGGTTCTCCTTTTTATATTCTTGCATTTTCCCTAAGAAATACTGTTCTTAAGGAAAGATGCCTACTTTGTATTCGTCCAGCAACTTTAATTTATGAGAGATTAGCACACCCCATCTTATGTGGAGTGCTAAGGGGATACCTAGTTTCCCCCTTCTTTCTGCTCCTGTAACCTTTTCCTTACAGTGACAACCCGATAGTTATGGCTGATGGCAATGGACATGTTGAACCAACTTTTGTGCAAATTTCCACATCTAGGTTTGGACTCCTTTCTTTTTTTCCATTTCTTGTGTGGTTGTCCTTTGTTAGCCCTTCTACCATTCTGGGAGGGGGATGTCTGAATGCGAGGTTTGCCTTTGGCAGGAACCCTTTGCATGCCTGCCTAGGCTCCAGTGTGTCTGTGAGGGCAGGAAATGGGGGAGGAGTTTGACACTCCCCTGTCTTTGGTCTGCTCATTTGCCTCAATGGAACTAGTTCCCATTGGGGTGGGGGCTGGCTATCCCGATTGGACAACTACCCACCCCTTTCTGTAAACTGCAGGGAGAGTTTGCAGAGGAATTAATGGGAAATCTGAATAAAAGGTGAGGTTCCTGAGGCAGAAGGCCAGTCAACCACTGGATCAGAACATCCGAAGATGAAGACGACCAGAGACGCCGGCAGACCCTTCCAGTATCCATAAAGAGACCACTGCTGTCCTGACCCCGTTTTCTTATCGACAGCGGAGCTCCAAAGAGGACGGCTCCTTCCCTTTTGGCTAGTGGGACCACTAGCCATAAGATGAGCCGCAGAACAAGCCATCCCCCGATGTGCTGTGACGTTCCAGGGCCTCGGACCCAAATGCAGTGCACCTTCTTCCAGTGCACAAATCCTCCCAGAACTTTGGTAAGCTCCAGTGACATCATCCCACTCCTCAAAGTCCCCTCTCCAGAGTGCAGGACTGCAGAATCGAGGCGGATTGACTGTGCGTTAACTGGTCACAGTTGGAGCTGATTGTTAGGCAGAAACCTGTGCAGTTCCCTTGGGGAACACTGCAAAAGATTTAAGACTACAGGTATAGCAGTAAACCCACTTGGTAGCAGTCTGCACCACCCAGATTTACCTGGTAGCTGTGGCTGAGCAGTCAGACTTCCCTCAAGAAGAGTTAGGCAGTATGCAAAGTATACACAGTATGTACTCAGACACAATAGCACAAGCAAACACTGACCAGAGCTTGGTTTCAAAAGTATATAGTTATTTATTTTTTTAAGAACACATAAGTTGAAAACACTCTAGCAAAGTATAGTAAAAACACTTAAAACACAGTTATAATGAAAGCAGTTTCAACCCTTACTCCTATCTAGACAACTCTAAGTTAACTCCACATAATTAAAACAGAGGTGAGCGCTTAACGTTAGATGACACTCTAGTAGGTTTAAGGAAGGGGTAAAAAGAAACAGAAATGGGTTAAACACACCACTCTAAGGTTCAGAACACTTGCAATAGGCTCAAAGAAGCACAAAGTCACAGGTGAGCAAAAGTCACTAGGCAGGGCCCACTCTTAGAGTAGCCGGAGCGAAAATGTGCCCAAGATCACACTGTTATTAGGGATTCAAAGTCTTGCAAAGAGTTAGAAAGAGTTTAGAGTGGCTTAGAAGTTTAGCCAGGGTATTCCAGGCACTCCCAGGTTCGAAAGCCGGGGGCTAAATCTACCCCGTACAGTCGGTGGCAAGGGAGGCCAGGCGGAACACGGTACCTTAAGCGGAAAGGATCCTCCAGCGGTGGCAGTTGTTCCAGGCAGTGGCAGCAAGGCTCGACGTCGGTCAGGGGAGAAGAAGTTCTCGCAGAAAAGCAGAAGAAGGAGGTCGTTGCACTGCCCGGGAAGAAAGCCGCGGAGTCCTCCGGTCAAAGGGTTGTACCGACTTTCGTGGTTGGGGTAAAAAGTGGTGGGGTTCCGGTTGCCGGGGTGCTTGGCACTGGCAAGGCGGCCACGAGATACCTCGAGAAGCGAAAAGAAGGCGAAAACTGGTTGTCCCCACCAGTCAAGGGAAGGAGCCACTCCGTTAAGAGTTCTCCTCGGTCGTCGGGGAAAAGTGGTGAGACGGTTCAGCAGGGCTCCACCGGGTGGTGTCGTCGAAGCAGGTCGGCTCAGCTCTTCCCTCGTCGGATTCTTGGTCCTGTGGCGACTTCTAAAGTTCCAGTCCCCAAAGCCCTGCTTTTATGCAGCAAACCCCCATTCACCCAGCCTAGCTGTCACTCAAACTTGCTAAGTGGTGAGCCGGCCGGCTCACCACTTGGGCCAATCAGGACGGAGTGCGACTTGAGTTACCAAGGTAACTCAGTCCAGGGTGCCTAAATCCCCCTCCACCCCTCCTAAGTACCCCAGACAGAGTGGCACCACTTTGGAGGGCTTCTGTGGAGAAGCCCGCCAAAAGTGGGACAAAGGGCTCCACTTTGGGTCAGAGTTACAGAGGCGAACGCCAACGCCATTTTAGAATCAAGTTTTGGCAAAAAGTCCCAACCGGAGTCATAATAATAAATATATAAACCGGCGGTATGTTTAAGGCTACCGTAAATAAATAATTAAATGTGTTAGCCTAAAACAATGGGAAATCCCATAGGAAAATATTCGCGGTTGAATATAAAACGTAGTTTCCACTGCCACCAGCCAAAACTCGATCAGGGGGGACGGAGACGTGCCCCCTCGACTAACAGACCCTGGGGCAATCGAATTGCCCCAGCCAGTACGTCCACAATATGATGGTTTGTACTGGTTCTGTTCAGGATTCAAGACTAGCAAAGTCTTTGGTGACTTTACATGCCCTGGGAGACAGTAGTCAGTCCCAGGGTATGGAGTCTATGTTGGGGAGTCCCTAGGACACCCCTGGGTCACGGCACAGAGGGTGCTGTGTAACCCACATCACAAAAATACATGAGGCCCTATGGAGTAAAAGACCCCATAGCCCATTCAACACAAGGTTTAACCAAGAAAACACACTTCAACATGTCCAAGAGTGAGGGTAAAAGAGTCCCACTCTTGGCAGGAGAAAAAAAGAAACCCCAGAAATCCAGCAAAGCTGCTGGGGGACTCACTAGGTAGGGAAATTCAGCCTAAACAGAGAATTCTCCCTAACACTCGCCCCCCCCAGACTAAGGGACAGGAGGATTTAATCCACTCCTGGATGAACCTCATACCTCTAGTCGATGATATACATCCTAGAGAGTCCATCAGCATTTTGATGGTGACACCCTGACCTGTGCTCAATGGTGAAATCAAACCCTTGCAGGCAGATTGACCATCTCAATAGTTTTGGATTTTCCCCTTTCATTTGCATTAACCATCTCAAGGGTTGGTGGTCAGTCTGAATAACAAAAGTAGAACCATACAAGTATGGCCTAAACTTCTTCAGTGCCCACACAATAGCAAAGCATTCTCTTTCGATAGTTGCCCACCTTGTCTCAGGATCCTTCAGTTTTCTACTGATGAAGCAAATGGGGTGCTCCCTACCCTTCTCATCCAGTTGGCTTAGAACTGCACCTATACCTACATTGGAAGCATCAGTTTGTACAATGAAAGGTTGGTGGTAGTCAGGAGCTCTCAAGACTGGAGCTTGGCAAAGAGCTCTCTTCAGTTTTTCAAAGGCCTGATTGCACTCCTCATTCCATTTTACCTTTTTAGGGAATTTGGGAGAGGAGATTACATTCAGTGGAGAAGCTATGGTCCCATAGTTCTCAATGAAATTCCTGTAATATCCAGTGAGGCCTAGAAAAGCTCTCACTTGGGTTTGAGTAGTTGGTGTTGTCCAATTTTGCACAGCTTCAATCTTGCTGGGCAAAGGCCTTATTTCTCCACCTCCTACCTCATGTCCAAGGTAGACCACTTTACTTTGACCAATCTGGCACTTACTGGCTTTGATTGTCAAATGGGCCTGTTCCAGAGCCTGCAACACATGTCCTAGGTGGGTCACATGTTCTTCCCAGGAGTGGCTGAAGACTGCAATGTCATCCAAGTATGCCATGCAGAAGTCTTCCATCCCAGCCAGAACCTGGTTCACCATCCTTTGGAATGTGGCAGGTGCATTTTTTAGTCCAAAAGGCATGACCTTAAACTGGTACAAGCCAACTGGGGTTGAAAATGCAGTTTTCTCCTTGGCATGGTCTGTCAGGGCTATTTGCCAATAGCCTGACGTCAGGTCAAATGTGCTGAGGTACTTGGCTGCACCAAGTTTATCCACCAACTCATCTGTCCTGGGCAAAGGGTGGGCATCAGTCTTGGTGACTGCATTTAGAGCTCTATAGTCCACACAGAATCTCAAGTCTTTGGATCCTGCCTTTGGTACTAACACAACTGGGCTAGACCATGGACTAGTAGAGGGCTCTATTACCCCGAGATCAAGCATCTTCTTGACCTCTCCTTTGATGTGGGTTCTGACATGTTCTGACATTCTGTATCCTCTGCTTTTGACTGGCAGACAGTCACCAGTGAGTATCTCATGCTCACCCCAAGGGGTCAAGCCTGGTGACAGTGAGAACAGGGAGGCAAACTGATTTAACATAGATTTGCACTCCTCTTGTTGCTCAGGTGTCAGGTCTGAAGAGAGATTGACTCCTTCAACTTTTTCGTCTAAAGGCACACCTCTGAGGAGATCAGGGAGAGATTCACTCTCTTCTTCCTCTGCAGCTGAAGCTAGAAGCAAGGCTCCTACATCAGGTCTGGAGATGTATGCTTTTAGTCGGTTGGTGTGGAAGACTCTAGGAGCTTCCCTGGGTCTGCCCAGATCCACCAGATAGTTGACCTCTCCAAGTTTTCCCACAATCTTGAAGGGTCCCATCCATTTGTCTTGCAAGGCCCTCTGCCTTGTTGGGAGCATAACTAGAACTAGCTGGTCTTGAGTAAACTCAACCATGTTAGCCTTCTGGTCGTGCCAATGTTTGACCAGAGCTTGACCAGCTTTCAAGTTGTCACTTGTTTCTGCCATCATGTGTGACATTCTCCTCCGGAGACCTATCACATAGTCAGTCACTCTGACTGGCTTGAGGGGAGGAGCACCTTCCAATCCCTCCTTAATCAGGGCCAATGGACCTCTGACTGGATGGCCATAGAGAAGCTCAAAGGGAGAATAACCTACTCCCTCCTGAGGGACTTCTCTATAAGCAAAGAGAAGGCATGGCAGTAGAAGGTCCCACTTTTTCTTAAGGGGTTCTTCTAAAGCACCTATCATGCTCTTCATGGTTCTGTTAAACCTTTCAACCAACCCGTTTGTCTGAGGGTGGTAAGCGGTTGAGAACTTGTAGGTAACTCCACAGGTTTTCCACATGGCTTTCATGTAGTGGGACATAAAGTTTGACGCTCTGTCAGAGATTACCTCCTTAGGAAACCCAACCCTGGTAAAAATACCGAGGAGGGCCTTAGCCACAGCCGGAGCTGTAACAGTCCTCATAGGAATTGCCTCAGGGTACCTAGTAGCATGGTCTACTACAACAAGGATAAACCTGTTGCCTGAGGAGGTTGGAGGATCAAGGGGACCAACAATATCAATCCCTACCCTCTCAAATGGGACTCCCACAACTGGGAGAGGCACTAAAGGTGCCACATTCTTGGAACCAACCTTACCAGAAGTCTGGCAGGTATGGCAGCTCTTACAATATCTATCTACTTCAGCCCCCATCTTTGGCCAATAAAAGTAGAGTGAGAGCCTTTCCTTGGTCTTCTTGAAACTCAAGTGACCAGCCAAAGGTATCTCATGGGCTAGTTGTAAGAACTGTTGTCTGTTCTCTTGTGGGACTACAAGGCGTTTGTAGTCTCCAGGTTCAGACTCAGTGGGTTCACTGTAGAAGAGGCCATCTTCCCAGTGTAACCTATACTTCCCAGGCTCTTGCCCATCAGCTTGAGAAGCTGCCTGGTGGCGGAGACCCTCCAGAGTTGGACATTCTCTTTGCCCCTTACGAAAAGCTGCCCTGCTAGGCCCACCTTCTGCCAGTAAAGACTGCAGCTCAGGATGGTCCTCAGGGTCCAAATCTCCAATAAGGTTGGGGCCTCCTTCTAGCTCTTCCTCAGAGTCTAGCTCAACCACACAGGGTGGTACCTCCCTCTCAGCCTCAGCTGGAGGTGGAGTTACAGGTGTAACTTTGGACAACCTAGGGGAAGTCCTTGTTGGAAGCACTGGGGTGCTTGCTGCTGGCTTTTTCCTAGGAGTCTTGGGTTGCCCCTTTGCTCCTGCTCTGGTAGTTACTGCAGTAAGTTGCTCCAGTGGGAGAGGAGTGATTTCTGTCATCATCTCCTGAGATAACCCTCTCAGGGTTTTCTCTCTTGCAGGTTTTGTGAGTTCCTGTAACCTTTTGCTAGGGGGTCTGGGGGTATGAGATACAACTCCAAGAGCTTTGAGGTCATTACCCAACAGAACCCTACCTGGCACTTCACATTGTACACTGACAGGTATTTTTACAGCCATATCATTACATTGGATGAGAACTGGTAACTGGGGACACATCTGCACAGGCCCACCAGCTAACTTGGTGAGGCATTTGGGTGCCTTAGCAACATCCTCTGCCTTGAAAAATGATTCATCCACCACAGTTATGCTGGCTCCAGTGTCCCTAATGGCAGGAGTCTCCTGACCATTCACCTGGACACTGTCCTTATAATACTCTTTAGTATTATCTGGGATAGAGTTATAGACATCTAAATTCTGTTGTTCCCACAACCCCAGAGAGACTAAAGAAACACTAGCTGAGACTCCAGTGGGTTCATCAGCTAGTAATAGAAAGTTTCCACTTGCCATATGTACTTCCTCTTCTGGAGCGAAGGCTAAGGAGGCAAGCTGGACCCCTGAAGGTTTACCCTTACATCTGGGATCTCCTTTCACATGGTCAGTAGCCTTACAAACAAAGCATGAGCCAAAGGCTCGCTGGAATGGAGGCTTGTTCTGACCTCCTTCTGGTCTGGGACCAGGAGGTACACTAGCCTGATTTGGTTTCCCTGGTGGCTTACCCTTATAGTTTTGTTTGGGGCCCTCTTTGGAATTTGTAGTATTAGAATTCTCTTTAGAGTCCTTTTTAGACTGTTTCTCCCCATCCTTCTTCTGAGTGGCCCCAGAATCCTTGTGAGTGGCCCTGTTGGCAACCCACAAGTCAGCAGCCTTAGCTAGTTTCCGGGAATCCAATTCCCTGGAATCAGCCAAGTGTTGTCTGAGCTCAGGAGAGCAGGCATCATAAATAGTCTCCAACATAAACAAATTCTTCATACCTTCATAAGTGTTCACCTTGTAACCCTTAATCCATCCCTCTAAGTTTTTCAAACATTCATTCACCCAGGTAGCCCAAGGGGTACCATCATGCTTTTTGAGGCTCCTAAACCTCTTAAGATACTGGGAAGGGGTTTTCCCAAACCTAGCTATCAAAGCTAGTTTCACACATTCATAGTCCTTCCTATCCTCCTCCCCCATCTCCATTACCACATCAGTTGCAACAGGGGGAAGCCTAGAGAACAACCAGGTGAGTAAGTCATTTCCTGTGATGTTCTGGAGCCCATGATTATATTCAAACAGAGACAACCAATCCAACACATCCAACTTAGGCTCATACATACCAACCAATTCTTTAGGCATCCGGGGTCTTTTAGGACTGGAACTTCTAGAGGAGCCAGAGAGAGAAGCATTCTCAACAGATAATTTCTTCATTTCTAAGTCATACTTGAGCTCCATTTCCCTTAGCCTTAGTTCTTTGTCAGTTTGAGCATTAAGTTTCTTATACTCCAATTCTAGTTTCATTTTCTCCAATTCAAAGTATTGAGGACTAAATGTGGGACCTGGTAAAGGTCCAGTAGGTACAGCAGGTAGAGCAGGCAGAGGCCTAGGGGGGACAGTCACAACAGCCTCACCCTCCTCTTCTGACTCTTCCTCAGAATCATCAACATTTTGCTCCATGTTAATTTCAATACTGTCATCTACAGTTACTGGAGTGGTAGGTTCCTCTGAACCATCACCCAGGCTTTGGTTAGCTAACAATCTTTCAATCAGCTCCATTTTCTTGCCCTTAGTCAGGAGATCCTTATGTTTACAGAGCACTCTTAAACAATCAGCAGTTTTGGCTGCAAGGGACTCTTGACTATAGCTTTCTATAACTGACATGTTAGAGGATTACTTTTACAGTGCTAAGCTTTGTGGTTAGTTGCACTAAGGTATCTAAAGCACAATAAAATGTATACTCAATACAAATCCCACCGCTGTACACCAGTGTTAGGCAGAAACCTGTGCAGTTCCCTTGGGGAACACTGCAAAAGATTTAAGACTACAGGTATAGCAGTAAACCCACTTGGTAGCAGTCTGCACCACCCAGATTTACCTGGTAGCTGTGGCTGAGCAGTCAGACTTCCCTCAAGAAGAGTTAGGCAGTATGCAAAGTATACACAGTATGTACTCAGACACAATAGCACAAGCAAACACTGACCAGAGCTTGGTTTCAAAAGTATATAGTTATTTATTTTTTTAAGAACACATAAGTTGAAAACACTCTAGCAAAGTATAGTAAAAACACTTAAAACACAGTTATAATGAAAGCAGTTTCAACCCTTACTCCTATCTAGACAACTCTAAGTTAACTCCACATAATTAAAACAGAGGTGAGCGCTTAACGTTAGATGACACTCTAGTAGGTTTAAGGAAGGGGTAAAAAGAAACAGAAATGGGTTAAACACACCACTCTAAGGTTCAGAACACTTGCAATAGGCTCAAAGAAGCACAAAGTCACAGGTGAGCAAAAGTCACTAGGCAGGGCCCACTCTTAGAGTAGCCGGAGCGAAAATGTGCCCAAGATCACACTGTTATTAGGGATTCAAAGTCTTGCAAAGAGTTAGAAAGAGTTTAGAGTGGCTTAGAAGTTTAGCCAGGGTATTCCAGGCACTCCCAGGTTCGAAAGCCGGGGGCTAAATCTACCCCGTACAGTCGGTGGCAAGGGAGGCCAGGCGGAACACGGTACCTTAAGCGGAAAGGATCCTCCAGCGGTGGCAGTTGTTCCAGGCAGTGGCAGCAAGGCTCGACGTCGGTCAGGGGAGAAGAAGTTCTCGCAGAAGAGCAGAAGAAGGAGGTCGTTGCACTGCCCGGGAAGAAACCAGCCGCGGAGTCCTCCGGTCAAAGGGTTGTACCGACTTTCGTGGTTGGGGTAAAAAGTGGTGGGGTTCCGGTTGCCGGGGTGCTTGGCACTGGCAAGGCGGCCACGAGATACCTCGAGAAGCGAAAAGAAGCGAAAACTGGTTGTCCCCACCAGTCAAGGGAAGGAGCCACTCCGTTAAGAGTTCTCCTCGGTCGTCGGGAAAAGTGGTGAGACGGTTCAGCAGGGCTCCACCGGGTGGTGTCGTCGAAGCAGGTCGGCTCAGCTCTTCCCTCGTCGGATTCTTGGTCCTGTGGCGACTTCTAAAGTTCCAGTCCCCAAAGCCCTGCTTTTATGCAGCAAACCCCCATTCACCCAGCCTAGCTGTCACTCAAACTTGCTAAGTGGTGAGCCGGCCGGCTCACCACTTGGGCCAATCAGGACGGAGTGCGACTTGAGTTACCAAGGTAACTCAGTCCAGGGTGCCTAAATCCCCCTCCACCCCTCCTAAGTACCCCAGACAGAGTGGCACCACTTTGGAGGGCTTCTGTGGAGAAGCCCGCCAAAAGTGGGACAAAGGGCTCCACTTTGGGTCAGAGTTACAGAGGCGAACGCCAACGCCATTTTAGAATCAAGTTTTGGCAAAAAGTCCCAACCGGAGTCATAATAATAAATATATAAACCGGCGGTATGTTTAAGGCTACCGTAAATAAATAATTAAATGTGTTAGCCTAAAACAATGGGAAATCCCATAGGAAAATATTCGCGGTTGAATATAAAACGTAGTTTCCACTGCCACCAGCCAAAACTCGATCAGGGGGGACGGAGACGTGCCCCCTCGACTAACAGACCCTGGGGCAATCGAATTGCCCCAGCCAGTACGTCCACAATATGATGGTTTGTACTGGTTCTGTTCAGGATTCAAGACTAGCAAAGTCTTTGGTGACTTTACATGCCCTGGGAGACAGTAGTCAGTCCCAGGGTATGGAGTCTATGTTGGGGAGTCCCTAGGACACCCCTGGGTCACGGCACAGAGGGTGCTGTGTAACCCACATCACAAAAATACATGAGGCCCTATGGAGTAAAAGACCCCATAGCCCATTCAACACAAGGTTTAACCAAGAAAACACACTTCAACATGTCCAAGAGTGAGGGTAAAAGAGTCCCACTCTTGGCAGGAGAAAAAAAGAAACCCCAGAAATCCAGCAAAGCTGCTGGGGGACTCACTAGGTAGGGAAATTCAGCCTAAACAGAGAATTCTCCCTAACACTGATAAAAAGGTGCCAACACCGCAGATGGATGTTGGAGATCGAAGCATTCCTTGCTGGGGGTCCTTTCTCGCAACTGCTGCTGCATCATCCCTCTACAGTCCCTCCTTTCATCACCAGACCGAGGAAACGGGAGGTTGGGTCCATCGCTGCTGCACCAGATCGAATCCAGCTGCATTGCCTTCAAACATCCTGAGGTACTTTGGGGCTCGAGATAGTACTTTCTTCAAGCCAAATAGTTACTCCACTGCAATACCAGGTGTTTGGGTGGTCACCCATCCCTCTTACCCAGGCTTAACAGTGTGTGCTCCTATACAGAGTCATTTACAAGGCCCCTATTAACTTTTTATTCCACTAAAGACTTCTATATAAAGTAACTAAAGAGTAACTTTGCCTTATCTGCTGCTGCATAAGACTTTGCACCACCCGCCCCCCTCAAATGACTTTGATGAACTCTTGACTAGTTAGGGATTGGACTGCTAAAGCATTAGGATCATTTAAAAGTGCTACCAAGAAGTAGATTGCTGCTGATAGTGCTGAATAACCCCTTTTCCCTTCCAATTGGTTGACTTTACAAATGAATGGAACTGTAACTATTGCTGATGCAAGCCACTACCAGGTAAGCAGGGAAACTGTCATTACTGTCATTTTTATGTCACAATCGTGGGTGCCAGCCACTACTATTGATGCAGTCACCTGTAAAAAGTGTTGCTAATGTTTTCTATTTGTATCGGTTATTCTAAAAATATTATTTACTTAACCTGCCTTGTATATACAAAATGCATGTATATTTTATTATAACTTCCAGTGTGTAATAGTTTCCTTGGGCTAATGTATTAACTGGGTTCATTGTACTTACCTGCAGCTCGCATCCTCCTCATAAGATAAGTCTGGCTGCTCTGCCATTCTACCAATGCTTTGGGTAGTACAGACTTATACTAAGAGTTGGCCACTTGTATACCAAAGGATAGTTTAAAAGTGTCTTGCCTCCAGGTAGACTTTTTGAAAACTCCCCTAACACGCTGTACAGTGAGGCCTACATGTGCTTCACACTGAAGTGGAATATGTAAGTCCAGTAAGAGTGCTTCTTTAGGCCCCCCACTATGTCCTTATTCAGACCCAACATTGCTGCTCAAAGACTGAAAATTACATGAGCCTCTCGTTTACAAATGAACATTTTCCTGCTACCAACTCTTTGAATCGGAATTGTTTCTAAACCATTTAAGCCACAAGAAACTACATTTCTGCTATCTTCACCACAATTCTCTTTCTTCCAATGTGACCCCGAGGGGTACATTTCAACATGTGTCCTCATTGCTCTCAAGTGTTCCGTTATCCCCATCTTAACCTTTTCTTTTGCACTTCCTATGTAGATCTTTTTTGTAAATGTCTACTATCTCATATGTTTTATAACTGCTTTCATAATTGATAAATCCCTTTCCTTATAATGCTTGGAAACCTCTTGAGATAATCAAATTCATAGTTACAGTTGTTACCCCCTCCCCTCTTGCAATTGGCTGGAATAGTCAGGTGTGTCCCTGCCTCTCTATGCAGCCATTTTCCCCTTGCATTCTGGGCTGCAATCGCGAGGTATCTGATAAGGAAACCACTTGGGAAGCAGCTTTAGGGGCTGGTTGATGCTCAGTGCATAGTTGTACATTGATTGTAATCCATTTTTGACCTGTTTGGGGTACTGTAGTGGAGAGGTTTGAGTGTTTTTTCAATCGTTTTTCTGACCAATTTGTGCTATTGTGATGTGTTTCTGTAGCTTCAGGCCCTGTTTTTCTGTGTTGGCCTGCATGTAGAGTGTGCAGTCACTGGGGTGTAGTCCGTTGTGTCTGGCTTTCTCCCTCTCTATCATCCCATCCCGCCCTAGTCCCCTGATTGGTACGTCCACCTGGTCATAACTGACCTTCCCAGGGCAGCCCTCTGCCTGTGCAGCCCCTGTGGGAAAGGGCCCCAAGGCAAAGGGCGGCTCCCACAGAGGTGGCTCCAGACTGTGTCTGCAGGGGAGGCCAGCGGCCAGCCGTCAACCAGCAGCAACCATCAAGGTAGGTGTGGCCTGGGTGGGGAGTAGAGCAATCACTCTAGAAGTGCTGCCACTCTACCTGCCCACAGACCATACCAGACCAGGACATTAACACTAACCTGCTTAATAACTAGATCAAATTGTGACCATTTGCCTGCGTTGCATCTAGATAGGACTGTAATTGTTAGAAAGTGCCACGCTTAGAACTATGAATGTTAGCAAGTACCACATTTCCATAGAATTGTGAAATGATGGCATATACCACATTTAGATCGAATTGAGAACATTAGCCTGCACCGGACACAGACAGAATTGTGAATGATAGCAAGTACCACATTTATTTAGAATTGTGAACATTAGCCTGCGTCACATCTAGACAGTATTATGAATGTCGGCCAGTGCCACATCTAGATAGAATAGCGAATATTAGCCATTGCCACATCTAGACTGTATTGGATTATTTCCAATGCCACATTTAGATAGAATTGTGATTGCTAGTTTGATTCGCATTTAGACAGGATTTTAAAGACGGGCCAGTGCCACATCTGGATATAATTGTGAATATTGGCGTGCGTCATATATAGACAGGATTGTGAATATTAGCCAGTGCCGGATCTAGCTAGAAATGCAGAGATGTTCACGCGCCACATCTAGAAAGAACATGGAAATGTAGCACATAACACTTCTAGATAGCGAGGCCAATAACCAACCCACTACCAATTTCACCCCTTTGCATACACCTCTCAAACTCTAACCAAACACAACCACAACCCTAAAGCACAACAAACTGCACAAACTTCACTACACCGCAACAACAAAACAAACCGCACATAGCTTTGCACAACAGCACACGACGGCTACCGACCGGAAAGCACCCCCAAGCTCAGTGAACGGTGTTAACCGAACTGAAGCTGTCAACCGCACATCACTGCTCTCTTGCACTTATTACGCTTGTTCCCACTAACTTCTCCCCCCAGCCCCTTTCCTTTTCAGATCTGCCAGAGCTCCACGCGACCACTCCGGTGGTGATAGTGCGCGGTACAAATGTCCTTTAACATTAACATATTCCACATTTGTAAAACCCTACACTGTCTTAACCAAGCCATGTTTGGGCCAAAAGAAATTGCAGCCTGGATAGTGATTACAAAAAGGTAGCCGAGCTCCTTAACAAAAGTGAGAGTATGAAATCAGCACTGTTAAAAGTGCAGCACAGATTGCGCAAACAAGAAAGAGGTGAGCTTTTGACTCCTAAATCATAAAATAAAGATGAAAACCTACATATGGTCAAGTGTGTTACACTTGTAAGCCTGATTGTAAAGTTGAAGCCTGTAATATCGCACAGGATTTGAAAGTAAGAGGCTACCTGAATGTTTATTTTGAACCCTGCAACAATATAAGGGATATAAACATTGGACACACATTTTGCCTGATTTATAAAGCAGAATTATATAGCATCAGTGACTGTTAAAATTGAAAATGCGTCTATTCAGTAACCACCTTGGGATCGAATTGACCCCAGTGCTATGGAATATCTGTGCAAGGATTGATAGTAATTTGTAGCATGCTTCTATTACTTGAGGTTGTTTTTGTGTAATAAACTGCTTTTTTATCAGTGCAGTGGTGTCACTCAGGAATAGATTTGAATTTCCCAAATGCATCATGACAGTTGTGACCCACACTGAGTGCCATTAGCAGCACAAATACAGAGGAATACAAGGCACACTGAGCATAGGATAGTTTGGGAATACTTCTCTTCTCATTGACAAATGTATAAATCTTATCTAAGTCTGCAGTTTTAAGATCTGGGTTTACCAACTTCAATCACCTCACTCCTTTCCATCTTCAAACATGTACAGTATTTTTGCCCAACTGGGTTTTGCCCTGAACTTAAACTCCCACTCCTGAAACCTGCTTTTGTATCCCCCTTTGCTGTTCCTGACCCCTCCTCCTGTTTCAACGTCAGTTTTGCAGTTTACAGTGCTAATAATATTGCTGCCTCATTTAACTTACTGAAAGAGCCACAACAACAAAAAAACATGCTGAATGGTTTACATACCAACTTTCCAAATCTAAAATGGTCTTCCCACGCTTTTGGAATTCTTATAACCAACCCTTAGCAGGAAACTTTTTTCACCTTTTGAGTACGTATCGCATATGTGCACGTCCAGACAGGCATAGTTCCTCCAAATAAATATTCAGAGTAATTGGTGTGGACTCTCATTTGTAGCCCACTGGCCTAACCTCACTAATGTCTTTGCTTGACACAGTCTTTGCCTTAGGGAAAAACTCCTTGCTTACTCCCTCATCTCTATTTTTCTATTATTCTTCCTCTCCACTGTCCTTCCCTTGTGGGGACCTCCTCCCATGTGGCCAGGTGGCGGCAGCTGTTACCTTATCCTGACCCTGGGGGCGGCTATATGAGGGAAGATCACATGGGGGGAGACAGGCTTCGTGCGGGTTGATGGTATCAGCGGATGAGGCATGGTATCCCCCTTACCCTTGCAAGATAAACCTCCTATTTCCAACACCCTAATGGCCTATTGTAATTCCTCACATGCTCCCTTCTTTGAATCTTTTTTGTTACAACCTGTAGGCCAACTTTCAAACACAGACTTGCCTTGTAAATATGCTAGAATCATCTACCCTAAATCCACTTATCAATCCTCCATGACGGACTTGACATCAAAACCCATTATGAAAATGTGTCCAAAAATTCGATGCAAGTTGCTGAAAAGGGACTACTGTTCCCAGAAACACCTTCAACACTGACAAAAAGGAGTGGAGGAATGCATAGCGAGAGAAGCCCCAAGAACAGGCAAGGCTCTAGTTAGTGGAGCACACACCTTTGCCTGGGACATTTAAATCTGGACGCAAGAAAGTCAGAGAGACTACTGGTGGGAGCGACCTGCTTCTATGTGTGATCAGGCAGTAAGGAGGTTGGTGGAGCCAACCGGCTCAGGAGCTGGAAAGCAGAAGGCTGTGGGGGGAAGACCACACATGGCGGGAATGCCAGAAGCCAGCAGAGGGCTCCTGTGTGTTTGCTAGTGTCAGAAAGCAGCAGACCACTTATCGGAGACCCATGCGAAGCAGGCAAGCCACGCTGGAGCTGTGGGAAAGAAGGATGCGGAAAGCAGACTGTCTCGAAGAAGAAAGCGTCCGCAAATTGTTACCGGCAGGCCATGAGAGGAATAAAGAATGCCCCGAAGAGCCGGCGAGTCCACGCTGGCACAAAGGGGACACCGAGGTGTATTGGCGGCCACGCCATATTCGAATAAGTAATAACTGAATGGAGAGAGAAAGAGGGATGTTCACGAAAACCTGCGAAAGAGAAGGTGCATCTTCTAAAGAAGGAAGTCTTTGAAGTGTGCAAATATATGCCACATGTGCATATGAGAAATGCTAACAAGGCAGTATACAGTCAATTAGCCAATAAGGCTAATGTGGTGAATTATCAAGAGTGGCAGTATGAGCAAAGACACACAAGCAAGTATGCACCACATATGCATTTCAGATATGCTAATAAGACCATATACAATGGACATAGTGAATCCATCAATAAGGCTAATGTGGTGAATTATCAAGAGTGGAAGTGTGAATACAAGAAGCGCTGGCAGGAGTGTATACCGGGCAATTACAAGTTTGTGAATACAGGAAGCCTGTCAGTAGAGTATACCAGGCAGGTACAAGTGCACAGAGAGGTCCTGGTAGAGAAGCATACCAGGCAAGGAAAAATTGTAGAGTATACAAATATAACCATACTGGCGATATTGGTAGAAGGGGCTAAAGAGCCAAAAACCCAACAGGAGAGTACGCCAGGCATCCTGACCAAACAAAGACTAAACAAAGTTGTGTATTATTTTGGTAAAACAAGAAATGTTATTTAATAAGGAAACATGAAGAATCCAGGGGAGGGATAAAACCCTCTGGAGAAAGGAACCATATCATTGAGAGACATTATGTGGGAGTTAACTATTTCTTCACCCATTTGGAAACTTTCTAGAACACTGAAGGCCAAAGACATTGTCCTTTTCACCTTGGAGTTCATTTTGTTAGAATGTGAGGGTCAGAATAGTACTTTGGACACATGACGGTTTTGTTTAGGACATTCTGACACTGACAGATCCTTAGTTTTGAGTTCAGGTAGGGAAACACCTCTAGTACAGGGACAGCTAAGCATTTTCCCAACCCCTCTTTATTTATGAAAAGTCTTTGGGGCAAAAAACATGTCTAACTTGTGCCAGGGTATCATTCCTGTTTCCTCACAATACCAAATCAAGTTGATGCCTTGCACAACTATAATCTGTGATTCGCCTCTGGAACCCTGCTCCCCCGCATTGGTCATGGACCTTACCCATTGACTTGGTCTCCCTTACTCCAAATGTATAAATGCTTAATATTTAAGAAATGCCATTATATTGGCATGGAGAGCTTCTCATTGGTTCACAGTAGAATGGAGTACCAAATTGGGGATCTGTGAATCATGCATAATGATTTCTGGGACAAAGACATTCATCCGCCAGACGAAACACAGTTGCAAAACTGTGAAGGTCAAGGGTATTCCTGCAATGCACTCGTTCTTCTCTTGTCACTAGCAATAGAGTTGCCTATCTTTTAAATAGGGCCTGAAGGACAAACTGTTCAAGCAGGCCCCCCTCCTACAATGGCACCGGACACTCAATCCGAAACCACTGTGACAATTATCCATGGATGATTGGATACCACTGTACCACGATGCATCATTTTGTCCTCTGGGGAAATATATAAATATAGGTCTTGTCTGTGAGCACCCTTTTGATCTGGTTTTGGTTGCAAAGTGGTGCAATACAAGCTTATATAAACAACATATACAAAAGCAGAGACAATTTCTTTTTTTTTTTGTCTGATAGATGTTCTTGGATTAAAGCCTGCACCAAACAATGGAACTCACGGGAGCTTAAATCACCTGCTGAGGAGTCCTCCACACAAGCCATCGATGCCTGAGGAGGTTTCCAGGCCCCTACCTATAGTATTGACTACACCAACACTAAACGAGGAATTGGGGTGCTCATGTGATGACAAGGTAGAACCATAGTGATTCAATAAAATGCATACATGCTTGTGATGACATTTACTTTACTGAATGTTGTGGTTTTGTCTGAAGGGATTGTTGTATTTCTTTAATTGGCTAACCCTTCCCCCATGTACTGTTTGTTTCAGGAAAAATAGACTTTTGTTGCCCATAATTTAAGAGCTTAAAATTCACTCGGGGCTCTTCTGATTTACAACCATTCAACTATGTAACTCATGATCTCATGGTTATTTTGAGATTGTTTTTACATTTTGAATTTCATAGAACAAAAATAATTGTACATTGCTAAATTTGCATACATACAGAAATCGGGGCAGGATTTGTAGTTAAACCAGATGGTTTTCTGTGGACCATTGTAGAGGCTCTGGCCATAACAGTCCAACCATTTTGCATATACTCCTACGTCCCGTCCCCTTTCCTCCATACGTATGGGACATCTCTCCCTCCTGTGGGACGAGACGGGAGCACTTTGTAAAAAGCATCCAAATTTTCTTTTTCAAAAATGTGTCCTTCCTCTCTTTCTTGCGTGGGGCCCGGCACGCGGCCGTAACCCCGCCCACCTTGGCTCCACCCCGTGCATCGCCCATCAGTCCTTTCCCCCGGTCGTTCGGGACTGGACGCACTTGCATCCTCAGAAGATTTTCTTCCCTTTTTTCCTCTCTGGCTCTCGCTAACGATCGTGTACTAGTCTGTCCATGTCGTACAAACTAGACTTTCCAGATTGTTCATCGTTCCACCGTCGTTTCGCGAGGGCGGATCCCCATCCTCTTTGCTTAGAGTGTTTGGGTCTAGATCACCGTTGGGACTCCAGTTTTTACTGCGACTCCCTTTCGGTCCGGGCACTTCAACGTCGGTTGGAGCGGTGGGAGGAGGTGTTCCGACTTACTCCTCCTTCGCATTTACAGGCGTTCATCGACGAGAAGAAACAACGCCAGGTAAGTTCTTCACTTTTCAGAGCACCCCGGCCAGGGGATACCTTTCCAGGTTCCTCTCGGGCCAGGAGGAGCGTTGATCGCTCTGTCACCGGGGTTCGCCCTGAGGTGCCTGTTGGGCCTAATAATTGTACCAGAGTTTTCTCTGAGGGTCTCCGTAAGGGGCCTGTGGATACCGGAGCACACTCCGAGGCCCCTCCTGTGGGGGCTGTTTGTAGACCCAGTTCTACTGAATCGTGGCATACCGGAGCTCACTCTGAGGCCTCTGTCAGCTTCCCTCAAAAATAAGACCGTGGTGCACCCTGAGGCCTTGGTGGGGCTTGCTGTCACCGAGCGGTTGTTCGAGGCCCGCGCAGATAAGGCTGTCACCGGACGTGGGTCCGAGGTTCCTCTTTCAGAGGCTAAAGCTACCAACATTTCTGAGAGGCCTGACAAGGTCTTGCCGGTGAAGGGTGTTTCTCACCGTTCCCGCTCTTGCAGCGATGCCAGACCTGTTGAGGGGGCAAAGAAGGAAAGTTCTTTTACCAGTAGTGCCGACGTCCTTCCTGGGAAGGCTAATTTGGCGGTTGGTATGTCACAGGAACTTTCCAGGCCTCCTAGTACCGGCTCTGCCGAGGTTCCTTATGTTAAGGCTAAAGTTAAGACCCCTGATCCATCGACGGGGACCCCTGCCTCACTTCCTCACGTACCGCAGTTCCCCTCAGACGATGGCAAAATGGCGCCCGTTCCCGCCACGACCGCGGCGGCCATTTTGGGTGCTATCCCTACAACTACGCCATCATACTCGGGTAGAGGGCTTGGTTCCTTGGGTGAACATAGTCCCTTGTGCACATCCTTATCGGCCAGTTTATGATTGAAACGCCCGGATGCCTCTTCCGCACAATGTTTCGTTGCCTGCGGGGTCGGCGCCTTTGATTTACGTGGACACGTCGGTGGAGGGGCCAGTTTGGCACCCGTCCCCGTTATGTCCCTGGACTTGTCTACCTCATGAGAGGCCTCCTCAGGTTCCAAAGCAGTCCCGGAGGACGCCTTTTTCGGTAAATTTCAAGCGCTCATGCGTACCGACCCCATGAGGGAATATTTCAAAGGGCTTTTTAGGGAGATATGTCCGACCGCGCCTCCGGCCCCACCCATTCCTCCGGTGGTTCCGCCGGCGCCTCCCTTGCCTATAGTGCCTTCCCTGAGTCTTCCACCTTTGCCTCCATTGTCCCCCATGGACAAGGCAGCGCCCGACACAGCTCAGCAGGATCCTGACCTGTCGGATGACGCGCTAGTCGATCAGGACAACGAGGACCTGCCCCGCTCTATTAGAGCTATTCATGACCGGGTACTGGACATGATGTGCTTCTTCGATTTTCCGGTGCCCGAGGCTCCCGCTCCGCAGGAGGGCATGCTTTCTGGGGCGTTCACCCTGTCTCCTTTGGAGCGTACTGGCCTGTTCTTGCAGAAGGACATTCTGGCCAAGGTCTGCAGGGTATGAGAAAAGCCACACACTGGACTGTTCGTCAATAAGAAAATTGACGCGAGATACAGGCTGCATTCTTCGGAAGACATGGCCCTGTCATCTTGTTCGCCCCCCTCCTTCGCAGTGGTGGCTGCGGCCACTTTGCAGTCCAGGCCTGCAGCATCCTCTTCCATGACGGCTACGCAGGTTCTGGGAAAGGAGGACAAGCTCCTTGACTCCCTTGGGAGAAAAATATTTGCCAACTCGGCCTTGCAGCTAAGGCAGGCCAATGCCAAACTGGTGTTAGCGGGGGCTAATATGCGGATGTGGAAACGTCTGTCAGAGTTTGAGGAATTCATCCCGGTCGAGAAGTTGGAGGACTTTAAGGGTGGTTTATCTGACGCCAGGGTCTTGTCCCAGGATCTCCTGGAGGCTGTGGCTCATCACGTAGACACCTTGGCTCGGGGCCTTACGCTGGGGGTTGATACCTCACGCAGGCGTAGCTGCATGCCACTAAATTCTCAAAAGAAGTGCAGGACAAGGTGTTGGACCTTCCGTTCGATGGTAAGGAGCTATTTCATTCTACAATGGATGTAGAGCTCACCAAGATGAAAGATAGCACTCAGACAGCTAAGTCCTTGTCGGTCCTGGTTAAGACCCCTTTCAAAACCCATAGACCGTTGTCCCAAAGTCGACCCTCCTCTTGCTTTCGGAGCTTCCTCGACCGGAAATCTCACAGAGTGGATACCCCTTTGGGGAATATCCGCTGTAGGCAACAACGGACTTGGTTTTTCTCCCGCTTCCCAGCCTCCTCTCAGGTTCAGGTGGTAACACCACCAAAAAACCTACTAAATAAGGGTTCTCCGCGCTCGCACAAGACCCCGGTGGGAGGACGAATTGCGTCTCATTGGGAGGCGTGGCAGACCATCACCGAAGACAGATGGACCATTGTAGAGTTTCCGCTTACCCCTACCCCCTACCTCACCCCTCAACCCTCCTTTTCAGCTGTCTGGCTCGCCCTCCCTCAAAGCCGAGGTTCAGAAACTTCTGGACCTCAGAGCTGTGGAACCCGTTCCCCTCGGGGAGCGAGGGGAGGGCTTCTACTCCCAGCTGTTTACGGTGCCCAAACCCAACCAGGCTGGCCTGCGCACCGTCCTAGACCTTTCCCAGTTCAGTCTTTTCCTACCCCAAGAGAAATCAAGATGATCACACCCAGCCAGATCCGGTCCTCCTTGCAGATGGGCGATTGGCGCAGTGTGGTGGGTCTTCAGGATGCGTACATGCATATCCTGATTTGTAATCCACACAGGAGATATCTCCGCTTCTCTGTGGAAGAGGAGCGCTTCCAGTTTCGAGTGCTTCCTTTTGGCCTCAGCTCGGCGCTGCATGTCTTCACATAGATGATGGTGATTGCGGCCTATCTTCGTTTGCAGGGTATCCATGTGTATCCGTTTTTGGACGATTGGCTCTTATGCAGCCCTTGTCCGTTGAAAGCAGCGGGCAATCTTCAGTCTCTCCTTCAGCTCCTGTTCCATCTTCGGCTGTCGGTGAACTGGCAGAAATCTTCCATGACAGTCTCCCAGGATTTGATTTTCCTGGGTTTTCGCTGGAACACGTATCAGATGTTTGCGCAGTCGGAGAGCATGTCGGCCTGGTGGTTGCAGACGCTTCTGGGCCTCATGGCCTCGTGCGTGTTGGCTCTTCCTCTTGCTCGTCTCAAGGTGAGGCGGACCCAAATGGCTCTTCAGAGTTCTTGGCGTCAGGCTGTCAACCCGGATTCCAAGCTGATAATGATTCCGGCTTCCATGAGAGTGGACCTGGAGTGGTGCTCATCTCTCAGCAACGTGTTGGTGGGTGTGGGGTTTCAGGACCCTGCCCCTACGGTGACGATCACGACGGACTCTTCCCTCCTGGGGTGGGGTGCGACGTTAGATCTTTTTCAGGTCTCGGATCTCTGGTCGCCTCAGGACAAGCTCCTCCACATAAATCATCTAGAGCTTCTGGCGATCTTCCTAGCGCTCAGGGTGTTCAGAACAATCATTGCCAACAAGGTGGTCCGCATACGCATGGACAATGTGGTGTCGATGTATTACATCAACATACAAGGGGGAACCAAGTCTCCCCCCCTCGTGGACCTGTCCATCCAGATTCGGGAGTGGGCTGTGCTTCATGGTGTTTGGCTGCTTGCAGTGCACATCTCGGGCCAGCTGAATGTCACAGCGGATGCCCTCAGCCGGCGGACAGTGGTCAGCTACGAGTGGGAGGTGAAGGCGGAGGTCCTCTCATGGATTTTCTTGCGTTGGGGCACACCGGAGGTGGACCTCTTTGCTACAGCAGCAAACAAGAAGCTTCCTCAGTATGCCTCCAGAGGGGGGCTGGGGCCTCCTCTCTGTGGGATGTTCTCGAGATTCCATGGCACAACATGAGAGCTTACGCCTTCCCGCCTCTGCCTCTAGTCCATTGGACAATTTGGAAGCTGAAGAACTCAGTGAACTGTTCCCTCCTACTCATAGCCCTGTGGTGGCCGGCCAGGTTTTGGTTCTCAGAACTTCAACACCTGTCGATGTGTCTGCCGATCAGGTTACCAGTGACCCCCGATCTTCTTGATCAAGGGGAACAGCAGCTGTGGCACCCCTCCCCACAATCGCTCAGCTTGGCGGCATGGTGCCTGAGTTCAAGTCTTTAGAACATCTTAACTTGTCTGCGGATAACATGCGTATTATCCAGGCAGCCAGGAAACCCTCGACTAGGTCCCGATACAGAAGTAAATGGCTCAGGTTCTGTCACTGGTGTTGGGGAAAGCGGTTGGACCCAAGGGAGGATAGGGTTGACACAGTGCTGTCCTTCGTATCCTTCCTTGCAGAGTCGGGTGTTCACGTTCTGTCATGCAGGACTTAACTTTCAGTGGTCTCGGCTTATCTTTCTATGGACCAATGTTCTTACTCTTTGTGTAATCCAGTGGTTAAGAGGCATTTTGCAGGCTTGACATGCCACTACCCTCCAGTTCGTACTCCGCACCCGCCGTGGGATCTAAATGTAGTCCTCACGGCGTTGTGCCATAAGCCTTTTGAACCCATGGCCACGGTGGACCTCAAGTACCTATCCTGGAAAGTGTCCTTTTTGGTCGCTGTTACGTCAGCAAGGCGGGTGAGTGAGCTCCAGGCCTTGTCGGTGGAGCATCCCTTCTTGGTCTTTCACAAGGATAAGGTAGTCCTACGGACAAATCCTGCTTTCCTGTCGAAGGTGGTGACTGAATTCCATCTGAACCAGTCCATCTCCCTTCCGGTCTTTTTTCCGAACCCTACCTCAAAGGCAGAAGGTTTCTGCACTGTCTCGATGTCAGAAGGACTCTTAAGTTCTATCTGGACAGAACATCCAAGCTTAGGAGTTCTTCTCAACTATTTCTGACTTTTGGTAACCCTCAGGGTAAGCAGGCGTCTAAGGCGACTATTTCCCGGTGGATCGCCGCCTGCATTACGGAGTCTTTCACCGTCCAAGGGCTGAAACCTCCTAAAGGTATTCATGCACACCTGGTGCGGGGCAAAGCAGCCGCAGTTGCTTTTCAGAAATATGTCCCCTGGGAGTCCATTGCTAGGGCAGCTACTTGGGACTCTCCATCTGCTTTTTGTAAGCATTATTGTCTTGACATGAGCTCAAGAGCTGACGCTCAGTTTGGTCAGGCTGTGCTGAAGAACCTTTTTCAGAAATGGGTATTTCCATCCACCCGTAGTTCCTGTTAGGAGTGCTTGGGAATCTCGCATAAGTATGGAGGAAAGGGTATATACGCATTTCGTCGAAGTATTTTTCAACATGGGACATTTCATCGCCAACATTTTCATCGACCAAAACTCGTTTTAAAAAAAATATTTTTTACTGGGTGTTTTGTTGGGGTTGGGGTGTGATTATTTAATGAAGGGGGGGGATCTGGAGGGGGCACCCCCCATAAATAAAAAAAGAGTTTTGGTCGATGAAAATGTGGCGATGAAAAGTCCCACGTTGAAAAATACTTCGGTGAAATCACGTAGAACCGGAGGAAAGGGGACGGGACGTAGGAGTATAACCAGGTTACTCACCGTAGTGACCACCTTACTACTAGTCCATAGTGCCCTTTCCTCCATACGCCCGCCGTCCCCTCTAATAAGGTTCCTCGATTATTGCTAATAGGTCTTTGACCTATGCGTGGGGCAGAGCCAAGGAGGGCGGGGTTACGGCCACGTGCCGGGCCCCACGCAAGAAAGAGGAAGGACACATTTTTGAAAAATAATGTTGGATGCTTTTTACAAAGTGCTCCGGTCTCGTCCCACAGGACGGAGAGATGTCCCTTAAGTATGGAGGAAGGGGGACTATGGACTAGGAGTAAGGTGCTCACTACGGTGAGTAACCTGGTTATACTCCTACGTCCCGTCCCCATTACACCATACTGCATGGACCTCCCAGTATAGGGATGGGATATACGATATGATACGATATGTTTTTTATAATGTGCTTAATACCCAGAGGTTTCTAAGTGCGGACCCGGGGATCGAACCTGTGTTGGTCTTGTCATCTTGCTTCCAAGGCATGCATGTTGCTGCTGAGCTAGCCTCCCGAGACGATCATTCATTCTGCTCAGCAAAGGCACTTTTCAACTTTAAATTAAGCATGCGCATGGATGCGGCCGCGAGCGTGACCTCTGACCACTAGCCCTACCCACTGGTGCCCCACATCAGTCCTCTTTTCTGCACAGACGGGAGCGGACCAAACCTGCGCAAGCGTGGGAATTTTTTTAACTGCTGAAAGGGTGTCGAAGAAGGAAGCTGACACAAAGGTGTCATGGTTTTGGTTATAGACGTTTATTGGTGTATAGAAAAGGTCCTCACTATCCCTGTCTTCTAAGAGGTGTTACCCTGCCCAAAGCTAATACTAAGGGGTCAATCGGAATGTCAGTCAAATTAATCTCCACCGTCCTGTGTCACAACGTACTTCTATCCCTCACACTACAACTAAAAGACAGTTCCTTCTTCAGGAAAATGTCTCCTTTCTCCTGCTTCTCGGATAGTGTCCAAAAGAATGTTCTCTCACAGCAACAATGCAAGGGGGAATGACTCCTTTCCCCTGGCTTGTGGGTTTTACCAAGTCTTTATTCAATTTCGCACCTAGAAGAATGGCTCCCTTCTCCTGGTGTAGATCTATACAGTTTTCAGGAAAACTAGGGGGAATGACTCCCCTCCGTGGTATCTCCAGCACAACTGTCAACTCAGGACCAAGAGAATGCCTCCCTTATCCTGGTATTGCTTGGCACAGTTCACAAGTCCAGGGGGAATGCTTCACTTCCCCTGGCGTCTTTATCACAGCTCCTAGTTTGGTACCAGAAGAATGACTCCCTTCTCCTGATATTGTTTTGCACAGGTATTTCTCACTACCTTTACCTTGATGTAGATTTTGCCACTCTGGTTTGTTGTTGGCAAACTCCCAAATCTTGTTGGGGTCCCAGACCCTTCTCTGGTGGTCATTGGTTCTCTTTTTCCCACTGTGACAAGGGAAATTTCCTCTAGTGCTCTCAGTATCTACTTTTGGGTCCCAGACCCTTCTTTGGTTATACTAGGTAGCAGGCTTCCCACTACTTAGGTGCGAGAGAGCTTGGTGAACCAGCCTCCCTTCAACACTTGCGTCCCTTCCATGTCTCCATTGCCTCCCTATATCTTGTATGCAATTGTGGTACATTGCTGGGATCTTCCACGGACCACAGGTCTTCTCTCCAGCTCTCCTTGTTTACTGCTGCTGTTCCGGCTTCTGTGTGGTACTCCCCATGTCGTTCCGTGGCTATGCTCTCTTGCTTGGTCTTCTGCCGGGGTTCGCTCCTGCAGAACCCGTGGAGTACTCCCACGGTACTTCACCGGCATTCTCTTCTCTCTAGTCATTCGGCAGTGTCTGGATCTCCCACAGTGGTTTGGCTCCACACCGGCTGACAGACCCGGCAGGGTTTGACATAGCTGTGCTCGACACAGCTGGACTTGACTGATTTGATAGTACTTTTAGTCCTTTGTTCTTTTTTATACATTGTCTCCAATTCCTCCCATGCAGATTTCAAAAGTCTGTATGCCTCCTCAGGGCCACATTATAACAGTACTAGCACAGTTAATGATCTTCATGTTGCCTGTGCTTGTCCTAGTACTTTTGGCTTTATCTCCTATGTTACAACAATACATAGGTTTGTCTTCAATGTAGTGGTTCTGAAAATTGGGGAGGGCTAGAAATGTCGGGAAGTGAAAACATTCAATGGGCTGTACCCCAGATGATTGTTCCTGTCCCCAAAGGGGGATTCCCCCCAGCCCTCCGAGTTCCTCCTGCCCTTCTACCACCCTTAGGGGGACTATTGGGTAGGGGCAGCATCTCCCTACCCTCATGGAAAAGGGCTCCCCCTTGTGGAGAAGGGACATTACCATGTGAATTGTCACACTGCATAGTTTTTCCCCGTGTTTTTTTCCTTGGCTTTTCTTCACTTTTTCACCCACCACAGCGGCTCACTCCCCGGCGTATGTCGGCCGCAAGTGGCTTTATTAGGTATGCCTCCTGTGAGGGATCCTTTCCAGCGTCAGACCCCCATTTGCTCCGATTAGTGTGTCTGGGGCCTGATCACCGGTGGGATTCATATGCAGCGGGTGATGCCCTCACTCGCAGGTCATTGAAGTATTACTTAGCCAAGTGGAGGGAAATATTTTCAGTCTCCTCCTGATCACCTCAAGGACTTTGCTCGATGAAAGATGAGGAATGTCAGATAGGTGCTAGTCCTCATTTTTCATCAGTCTCTCAGCGGACTCCTTCCTCTCTCAGGCTACTGGAACACATACCAATCGGTCTTCGGATCCTATCAGGTTGTGTGTCAAAGGACTGGCTGGTCCTATTATCAGACATCAGACCAAGGGGCGTAAAAGCTCTTGTACTGGGCATAGGCCTGAGGGGGCACCTACCCGTGAACCGACTTTCGGACGAAAGCCGGAGGGTGTAAAAGCCTCCGAGGGGTTCCTCTGAGGTCTACATCAGCACTGAGTCACATCTCGAGGATCTATGAAGGCCTAAAGCACACTGCCCTGTACCAATCACACAGCATCTGTGTACTCTCCACAAAACTACAAAGACGATGGGAACTGGCTGTTCAAGGGCACCAAGTGCTTGGTCGGATGAAGCGTCTGTAGCAACATTATCATATTCTCCATTCCGAGTGACCCACACAACCTCGTAGGTTTTCAGAACCGCCTGCTCACCCTACTTACAGACCTGCAGGCCTGCCTCAAGAATAGTGGAATACTTCATTCCTCCCATGCAGATTTCCCTGAATGGGAGGAAAGGAACCCTACTCAACCAGGGAGATCCTCAGAGGGTAGTGGGCTGCAATACGGTCATTTGGAAAGTAGACCACCAAAATCTACTGGGAACCCTACGGTGGCTGTGCAAGGCTCTAGCCCCATGGACAAGCACAGGCTGTATTTGAGGAGAAGTTTTTTGATCGCTACATGCAACTAATAAGGTCTTAACAAGGGATAGGGATATTAAAATCCCCAATTAAAGATGTGGTACCTCATTTTCAACCTGCTCAGGCACTGTAGCCAAATGCCTCCACCTCTTCTTCCTCCTCTTCGCCTGCCCCTCAAGTACTGCCTACTCCACCACTGCCTCCAGCTCAAACGCCTCTAGAAGTAATGCAAGGTGTAATGGGCCTTTCACAACAACAGCCATCTCAACCTACAGATCCGATTTTGACACCGGCTTCTATTAAAGTTCCTCATGATAAGGACTCTATTATTCTGCGTGACAAATCACCACTGCGCCAAGAGTCCAAATAGGAGGTTGAGGATATGCCATATTCAGCTCATGCCTTCCACGATCTCATGGAGGGATTGGCTGATTTTCTTAAGGGTTTCAGTACCTCAGCAAGCATAAGTGGAAGGAGAGATGCTGGTGGAAGTCTTAGCATTGAGATCCTCTAATCGGTCGGGCATCCCTTTCCAAAAAGATGTAACAATTATGGCTTAAACCACATTTCACACCATCTATAAATACAAAACAAGATGCAAATTTTAAAAAAATGGAGGGAGACGTCTATCCTTTTGTCTTCGCACCTATCACCACATTCCTCAGTGTTCGCAGCAGCGTTATTATATTCCAAGACTTCCACTGGAACATACTCTGTCATCAGCTGCTGCATTTCTTTCCAAAGAATACAAATTATTAGAATCTTTTGGAAAGAAAATCTACTTCAGTGCTCGGCTACATTTAAGACCGTCTAATGCCGACGCGTTATTGGCGGCTGCCACCTCTGCTATTATGGAGGGAAATAGGAGACTTCCTCCTAGACTTAACTGTTGACTGTCAAGCAGCCTTTAAAGCTGGTCTGGCAGAAACCGCCCAAGACATGCTGGAGGTATCAGTGTCTCACATAGACACTGCAACTAGGGGTATGGCCGTAGGCACTGATATGAGGCATTTGGCTTGGATGCCACAAATATCCAAGACCGAACTCTAGGTTTGCCCTTTGAGGGGACTGTTTCATTCCTCCACTGATATGGAACTGACCAAGAAAAAAAAGAATACCCAAACAGTCAAGTCCCTAACGATTTTATCCAAACCAGTGACTAAACGCTTCTTCCACGGACAGACCAGGTCAGACCAGCGACTCTGCTCTTTTGTTGGTTTTAGCGGCTTCCAAGACAGAAGAGCCAGGCAGCTATAGCGATCTCCGAGCACACATCATAGAAAGTGGCAGAGAACTGCATAAAGGGTTTTAGGTTCTTGTCACCCTCCTCCTCCCAAGCCTCAGAAGCAAAATAGCAGTGAGGAGTGCATCCAGGTCCACGATACCCTAGTGGGGCGCAGATTAGTTTGGCATGTACCACAATGGCACCATTTCTTTCAGGACCCTTGACTACTGCGATTAATTTAAAGGGGTTTTTGACCCTCTGTTGCCCCCCCATTCTTCCCTCCTCATGCAAATCATTTCTCCAGCCCTATTACAGGAGATAACCTCATCCAGAACCAACCTGTAGAGGTGGTTCTCCACTGACACAGAGGTCAAGTATTTTATGTGTGGATCTTTGCGATCCACAAAAAGAACCAGGCAGGCCTGCAAGTAGTTCTAGACCTGTCTTATCTCAATCTTACCCTGGAAAAGTTCAAGATGGTGACACTGGCGCATATAGCTGAAGCTCTCTGCAAGGGTGATTGTTGTTAGGAAAGATTTCTCTTTACTGCACCTTTCCTTCAATTTTAATGGACCCCCAAACTTTTTGCTATTATTTTTGATCCTGACCTGCACTTTTTATAGCACACTGCCTTTTACTCATCTGTTATGGGGAAACTGACATGTCCTTCAGACTGTCAGTACTGGGAAACATTGTTTCACTTAGTCTAGCTACTTGGTTACTACTTTTAGTAAATTGATTTCTGATGTTTGTTAATCTGCTTAGAATCACATGCTGTGCATAGGTCCGACATCCAGTGGTCACTGCGGAGTATTGCATTTTGTTTTTCGTAGTCGAAAAGAGGACGTCAACAAGGCGTGTCTGTAACACTATCCCTATAGTGACGTGCGTTGTACCCATAATCCCTCACGCGTCGAGGTCCCTCAGATTGTTTTTTTACGCCCAGCTTCTGGTCGCCTTACGCGGAGCTCTTAGAGAGACATTGCAAATACTTACTATCGGACCTCGGTCCTTAATTATACTTATTATATTGTTAAAGATCCCTCCCCTCGACGTTAGCTGTGAAGCTGTTTCTCCGCCGAGCAAGTTTTCGACGGCGGGGAAGAGACGGAGGAGATCCGCCGGCCAACATACAGTAGGGAGAGTGGGGGTTTGAACTTTTATCTTCTCTTTGAGAATGTCTTTCTTTCTCCCCTATCTTTCCTTTGGGGTTGTTATCACCAGTTATTATTGCCTCAGCTATGGAGAGGACACCTTTTAAGTTTTGCCCACGCTGTAGGGGCAAATACACTTGGAAGGACAAACACAAGCTCTGTAATCGTTGCTTGCCCCTCGATCATAAAGAGGACAGCTGTGCGGCCTGTAAGCTCTTGAAACCAAGAACTCTTAAAGAACGCAAAGTTAAGAGGTGGGCGGACTACGCTATGTCGGTCAGTTTCCTCACCCGCCGCCGCCGTTACAGAAAGTGACGAGGAGGGTGATAACTCGACGTCCGTTACGGAAGTCATTAACCCCCAGAAGGAGCGCTCACGCTCCTCGACGTCCGTCCCCGGCCCCGACGGGCTCGGCTCACGCCCTGCTCATGGGGATGAACACCCCGGCGACAGGGGCGCACACAGACCCCATAGGCCTAAGCACACAACCCACGGCTCTTCTTCGTCGAAGACGAAGGATCCATCAGCGCCGAAGGGGACGCAGGGCACTCCGGCGTCTACCTCAGACCATAAGGGTCTCAAGCCCCACCCGCAAACGCAGTCGCGACCAGCGATTGGGCTTTCATCAAACACGGGCGCTACCCCAAAATCATCCGACGTAACGCTCCATAGAGCGGCCGTCGAGGAACAACACGTAACGCAGGCAACGTCGACACCAGAGTCCTCTACTGACAAACTCGTTGTCGAGAGCCTGGCGAGAATTGTTTCCGAAGACACACGTAAGCGGACGACGAAACAAACGTCGAATACCGCACAAAAAGCTATAGAAACGCCGAAAAAGCATAAGAGTAGCCAGGAACTTCCCCTTTCATCTAAGGGCACTTCGGAACTACCGGAGGGCTTTTCAGATGGCGACAGAAACCTTTCTTCGACGTTGTGGGAGCGTTCTAAGCGTTTTGAAGGTGAAAACACTGATTTCCCCCCTCTAGACTATTCAGGGGTCCCCCATGAGACCCTTGAAAGACTCCATTCTTGTATGGAGAAAATGGAAAGATTTTTGGGAAACCAAAACCCACCCACACCCAAAAGACTAAGAGAATGGCCCCAGGATGACCCTACGGTCAAAATTTCTAGGCTGTTTCCCCCTTCTACAGACGTATATGACCTCACGGAAGAGGAGCAATACCTCCAGGAAGATGATGAGTGTTTGGGTGGAGAGGAAGAACATGAGGAAGAGGGGTTTGAAGAAGATCCTTACACTAGTGCAGGAGCTTTCGAAGAAGATACAGCTACCTCGCAGCCTTGGCAATCCCCATCAGTGCACTCAGACCCTGATGTCTTTCACCCTTCTCCTCCCAAGGATTCACCTATTGGAAACACCTCTCCCATAGATGACCAACCTTCACTTAATGCACTATTGCGCAAGGCAGCAGCGCATTTTGAAATAGACACAGGGGAGACTCTTCCTGACATAGACTTTGTAGAGAAAGTTATTAAAGAAAAAGCCCCTGTTAGTCAGTCTATTCCGCTCCTGGCTTCTATAAAGAGAAGAATAACTCCTTCCCTTTCCAATCCTGCCTTAGTCAGAGGGGTCAACCCTCGGATAGAAAAGCTCTTCAGCCCTTCGTCCTCTGACCCGTTGCACATCAGAGGCCATTCTATTCCGGACTCCCTCGTAGTTACTAATACAAGGAAAAGAGCAGGGGTACCACTATCCACTAGTGAGGCACCACCTCACAAAGAGGGCAAAAAGCTTTACGCACTTGGGAAGAGAATCACGACGTCTGCCGCCTTTTCAACTAGGATTGCAAATAACAATTCCCTACTAGCTAGCTACGCAGATGCACAGTGGAGCAAGCTGCGCAGCGAAGCAGAGGACGCACCAGAACCCCTGCGTTCACGCCTGTTAGCTACAATCTCAGAGGGAACTCTTGTAAACCAGGGCATCGTAAAGAACTCCTTAGATGCCGCAGAGACAGCTGGCCGTTCCCTGGTTCAGGGAACACTTCTCAAACACCATGTCTAGCTGCGCAATTCGGGATTTAAGCCGGAAACCCAGGCTTCCCTGATAAATAAGCCCATAGAAGAAACACATCTGTTTGGGAAAGCAGTTGATGAGGCCCAAGAACATGCGAAGAAAGAGTTTGATACCATCAAAACTCTTGACCAAATTTCTAGGACGCCTAACAGACGCGGCTATGGCAATAGACGCTCCTTTCGTGGCCAACGCCAGCAGCAAAACCAACAGTAATTTTACTCTGCTACCAACTGGCCCTCTAACCAGGGTAACAACACCCAGTTCAGTCAAAGAGGCCAACGCCGTGGCAGGGGAAGAGGTCGCGGCTCCAGCCCCAAAGGTTCCACGCCCAATACCAACAAATGACCCGAAGATTCAGGTCCCCTCCCATGCATCACCGGTCGGGGGCCGGCTAACATTGTTCCTTTCAGCATGGGAGGGAATATCGTCAGACCGCTGGGTATTATCCACCATAGCCCACGGATTTGGCTACCTCCTTCTTCCCTTCACTTTGGCCTGCCTCTCTGAGCTCTCCCCCCTGCGCCCTCCTTTGAAGCCAGAAACCTTGGTGCCATCTTCGACTGCTCCCTCTCCTTCCTCCCTCAAACTCCGGACATTGCCAAGAAGTCCCCCTTTCAGCTCTTCCTTCTCAATGGAATTCTCCCTTTTCTCACTTTCCCCCAGAGGCTCAATGTGACCCAAGCCCTGTTTCTCCCTAGGCTTTACTATTGCAATAACTTCCTCCTGAAAATACCGTCTTCCACTCTGCAACCCCTCCAGCTAATCCAGAAAAGGGCAGCAAGACTTATCCTGGGCCTTAAGTCCAGGGACCGCATCTCTGCTGAACGCAAATGTCTTCACTGGCTCCCAGTTGCTGCACAGATTAAATTAAAACCCCTCTGCATCATTCACAAGGCAGTCTGGGCCTGGGGACCAAAATATCTTCAATGTTATCTTACTAAATACTCCCCCCCTCTAGACCACCACGCTCCTCTGGCTCTAACTCTGTGTGTAAAGTGTTTTGCTAAACAGAGGGCAGCTGGTTGTTTTCTTTCCTTAGCTGGCTCCCTCCTATGGAACAGCCTCCCCCTTCCTCTTGGCCTTGAGCAGAATATTCTTAAATTCTAGAAGCTCCTTAAGACTCTCCTCTTCACCTCCTCCTTCCCTTCTTCTTTCCCCTGCTAATTTCCCAGTCGCTGCGATTGGTGTCCTGGGCCCATATGCATCCTCTGGGCCCTGACCTCCCTCACTCAATTGGCCCAGCTTGCGCTTGCACTTACACCCTCCGCTCTGGTGGCTCGCACTTACACCCCTTGCACTTCATCTTTGGCTCACCCATGAGTTCAGACACCACAGCACTGGCCCCCTGTCTTTTTCCTTGATGCACTTGCCCGTTCTGAGTACTCACAAGGCATAGTAGGGTTGTCCTTTTTTCCTCTTCGCCCCCACTGCTCCTATTTTGTGTTTTTAATGTATTTTAATGTATTTCTCACAACTGCTCCCTCCCTTGCCCTGTGGGTGCATTGAAACAGTATCTTATTGTATAAGCACCTAAAAATAAAAAAATATATATATAAACTGTGGCTAGTGACCAAACCTGCCCATGCCGCAAGGTTTTTCACTTGTCCTTTGGCCATCTTGTTTTCTATCCTTCTTCCTCGCCGGTGAGGCCAGGGAAATCCTTATATGAACTTCAGTGCTCGGGAAAGCAGAGGCTTCTGGCGGGCTACTGGAGGGCTATCTGTTTGCTGGCAGGATGTGGGCTGGGACTGTCTGGTACCAATCCGCAAACTGGTTTTATTGTGTCTGAGTGATATGCATGAGTGTTCCTGGCAGTGGTGCCGATTGGACCACTCCTGGGGTGTGTGAGGGGCTAGTTCTGCTATTAGCTAGTGGGAGTTTCTGCTCTTACCTGGCTTTTGGGATAAGAGGACCACTGCACCCACTCAGAAACCTGAAGGAGCCAAGACTCCTGTCCAACTGTGAGACCCGTGTGGAGACCCGTGACCCGTCTGAAGGAGGCCTGGCAACCAACTTCTGCTGCTGTCCTGGAAGAGCCCCGTCTTGCTTTTTGATCTTCAGCAGTCCTGCGAGGGAGCTGCGACCCGTGGAGTGGAGCGAACATCCATTCCTGACGTCTGCTCAGTACCCTGCGAAGAAGAGCCATTCGGAAGTGCTCTGAGTTTGGGCTACCATGCTGCTGACGTCACCATTCCGCATTGAAGCCTTGAACTTGGGGGATCCTCGGCTTGTCCTAGAAGACTTACCTCAGCGACATTTCAAAGGCCTAGCATCAAGGGGACCCGAGATAGGAGGGAAAGTCCGACCGCGACAAGTGAGTCCCTTTGCTTCGCAGTGCTCTGGTGACCATCGTCCAAAACAGCTTACCAGAGTCCAGTCCTAAGAGGGGTCCTGCATCGTGTTTTGCTGCATTATGCCACAAAGTCCTTGCACCAGCCAAAGACACTGACCGGAGATCTGCTCGAACCTGCAAATCAAGGACTGAGGCTGACAACGGGAAAAGCTACCTCGGACCCTCTTCCATTGACCTGCCAAGTCCTGTGAAGATTCGGAGTACGGGGGTGAGTTACAGTGGTTCTTACCTGCCTCTAAAATCCCTTTAAACGTTTTGCTAACTTTTCTAAAACTTTTACAATACTTGGCTTTGCCACTGCTTGCTCGTGCAAGCCTCCCGAAAGTTGGAGACACTTTTGTTAGTTAGTATAACCTGTCCTCTATCCCTTGGAATCATTCACTGGACACCAGAGACCCTGCCTTCATTTTTTCCCACGTTACAAATTGTCGGAACATTTCCTGAACTTTTGGGCATAAGGCCGAGACAACTTATGAAGCTAGGGCTAATTTACTTTGGGCCTGTAGTGCATAAACTAATCTACACTTTCCTTTTACAGGGGTTTGATCTGTATTATGCCCTACTCTACTGACTGTATATATGTATTCTATTAGTGTTGTGTGATGCTTCTACCTGTTAGACATGTTTTCATAGTGTTGTTTGGCCATAATTAAATACGTTTTTTATACATACTGTGTAAGTGTAATGTGTGATTCCCATTGTGTGTACTCATTGTGGAACCTTAACAAGCTCACCACCTCTCAAGACTTAGCCTAGGCCACTGGTCACTGCCACCTTGAACTGGTTTGGCTACAGCTCCCAGAGTTGTCCCTGTCACAATATAGGTTTGCCTCTATACATCTGTCAGCCCAGGCCAGAGTATACAAAATCAGTCCTAACAGTTGTGCGCCCCTGGACCAGAAGGATGCTGTTAAGTAAGATTTTCATCTTTATGATAAATCTTCCTGACCTGTGTCAACCCCAGAACGTTTTGCTCGGAAGGGGAATCTTTTTTCCCCTCTCACCTGGTCTTTTACTCTTCAAGTCTCTCCATAGTGTATGGTTGGAGTTAGTTTTCTATAACTTTTGGGCTTCGTGTGGGTGGCCCCTTTGGGCTTCCCTGATAATTTCTCTTTAATGTACTTGTGTGAGCTACTGTTCCCAAGGGGTAAAGAGGGATTGTCATCCCCTTTACATTTTATATAGTGAGCCAGCACACCCTACCTTATGTGGAGTGCTGGGCGGGATACAATGTATCCCCATGCATACTTAACTGCAGTATTTTTGTTACAATTGCAAGTTCTCTTGAATGGCTGGTGGCAGTGGTTTTACCTTAGTGACTTTTTAGTCTTCTTACTCACAGGCTGTTAAATCAGCATTGGTGATGCACAGAAGGGCCACCATTCTGCTAGAATTGTGGGTTTCTTCTCTTTTGCCATTTTTAAGTATTCTGGTTGTTTTTTTAACTCTTCCCCTGCCATTCTAGGTGGGAATGACCTCAGTGGAATTTTTGTCTTCAACAGGAATCCTTTGTATTCCCTGCCTAAGGTCCAGAGTGTCTGAGAAGGCAGGTGAAGAGGGAGGAGTCCAGAACTCTGCAGCCCTTTGTCTTACACCTTGCCTGAAAGGAACCAACTCCCGGTGGGGGTGGGAGCAGCCAGGCGGCCACTTTCTGTAAACTGCAGGGAATTATTGCAGAAGTTGTGCCGTAGTTCCTGATAAATACTCTGATCCTGGAAGCTGATGACAATTTGACAGCTGGAGCTGAAACCAAAGATGAAGAAAAGATGTCTGTAGTGATTTCCAGCAACTGGGGAGCTTTCTGTGTAACCGGAGCCTTATGCAACCCTTCCTTCCAATCGACCTGGGGGACCCGAACATGACCCCTACCAAGAGCCTAGTGAGATCCACTAATCTCAAAGACCTGCATTTTGAGCCATACCACAACGTGCTCTGCTGAAAACCACCAACACCCTAGGACCCTGAGCCAGAGTGTGGTGCATGGTCTCCCGACGTCTGAATCTCTGGTGGACTCCTCCTGGACCTCCGAGACACGGTTCGAATCACTGAAGTCCCCTCACCAGAGTGCAGGACCGAGAGAGTGAAGAGAATCCGACCAGCGATATTCGTTCTTCATCTGGCTGCTGTAAAAAGGCGCCAAATCCACCTTGATTAGCTGCTGCTCTTCTGAACTTGTAACCCTGGGCTGTGCTTCTCTGAATTGCTTTGGCGCTATGATCAAATAGTTTCATAAAGTTCTTACTTTGCTTAGAAACCATATTCTGCACTTCTTAAAGGTATAGTGGGTATAACTAGCTATTAGGTAGCAAATAGTTATGTACCATTATGTGCCTTGAAATACATTGTGTCTTTCTTAAAGTGTAATTGGGATTTGCTTTCCTTGAACTGCTTAGTGCAGTCTGAAATAGTTGGTGTGTTCATACTTATCATAGAGTAGCTTAAGGGCCCTCCAGAAAGTATGAGTTGTTTTACTAGTTCTGAACCGAATTCTAAAAAGTAATGTTGCAAGCAGTATACTTGTAACCGGGTTGGTTTATTATGTGATTTCTTTGAGTGTCACTGCATGACTGGCAGGGTCAACTACCCTTGAAATACTGATTGTATTCTAAAGGTATATTTAACCTGGTGGTCTTCCCCAAGAATAGTATATTATTATCCTGAATGTATAACCTTAGGTTGGACTCACTTTGACTTGCTTCTTGCTCCTCTAAATAAGCAGTGTTTCTTTAGACCACATGTATGCCACAATTTCATTGTAGCAAGCTACAGCCCTTTCTCCCTCCTAAGATGAGCCTGGCTGCTCTGTCCATGCTACCAAAACATTCTCAGGTGGTACAGCCTTATACTAAGAGTGGGGCTTATGTACTGCCTCAGATAGGGTTTTTATGAAGTCTGGTTGGACTTTTGAAAAACGGTCTACCTACATGTTGCCATATGGCCACACAGCATTTGCTGAGATCCTTGAGTATTTACAAAAATGATGAATGCAATTGCATCCTGCCTGAGGCAAGAGGGTTATACAATATATCCTTACTTGGACGACTGGCTAATCAGATTCAGCTCTCCGAAGGGTACAGAATGGTCCAGTCAGAATTAATGCAAGTTTTATTCAACACGGGTTTCTCAATAAACCTCAAAAAATCGGAATAAATGCCAATTCAGGACCTGATCTTTCTGGGCATGCAATGGTACACCCTCACCGAGAGGATGTTGCCCACACAGGAGAGACTCAGGGATAGTGTATAGCAATCAATCATGTTCTCTCCAGACATTCCAACAGTGTGTGGGGATGCCTGCATTGCTGGGTCTGATGGAATTGTGTTTTCTCACGGTACCTTGGCCAGGCTCAAAATGAGATCCACACAAATTCAGTTATCCAAGTCTTGAGACCAAGAAATAGGTAATCAATCTGACCGAATTCCCATCCCAATCTCTTTAAAACAGAACCTGGTCTGGTGGAAATTCTGATGCGCATAGCTATTCTCTGTCCGCCCCCTCACTCTGGTATTATGTTGAAAGACTTGTTGACGGACGGGTGGGGAGCGATATTAGGATTTCTCTCTGTACACAGAAAATGGTCCAATGTGTAGAGCCGGCACCAGATAAACTTTCTGGAACTTCTCCCCATAGCTCTAGCCCCGACATCTTTTCAATTGTGGGAACAGAAGCATAGTAATCAGAACAGACATCTCCACATTTAATGTATTATATAAACAAGCAGGGAGGAACAAGGACTCCAGTCCTGTGTAAACTGGCAGTGGAAAAATGGAACTGGCTCTGTCTCACAATATTTTCCTCAGAGCAGTTCACCTGCCGGGGGAGGACAATACAAAGCAGACAGATTGAGCAGGGTTGATACCACATCATACGAGTGGGAGTTAGATCAAGTAGCCGTCAATATGGTATTCAGGTCCTGGGGTCACCCGGATGTGGACCTATTTCCCACAAAAGACAACACAACATTTTCTTGGTTCGCCTCATGGACAGCTGAAGGACAGAGGTCTGTGGGGGATGCATTTCAATATCACATGGATGGCCTTTGGTGCTATGCCTTTCCTCAAACTCCTCTCTTTCAAAGGGTCATTCGCAGGGTCATAGACTCCCAGCGCTGCTCAATGATTCTGATAGCCCATCATTGGCCAGCACAAGTGTGCTGTTATCTGACCTCATTCACTTGTCACAACTAACGCCCATTCAGTTAGACAGGGAGACCTCACCTGTTAATTGGGGTCACCCGGCCCCTCTCAAACTTGTCCTCTCATCGTGGTTCATGAGAAGCTAACATTAACCCATCTGGGCCTTTCCTACCAGAATCTTAAAATAATTCAAAATGCTCAAATAATCTACTAGAGTACAATATCAAAGCAAATGGTCTCGGTTCTGTTTTTCGGCAAGTGATGAGGTCAACTCACTTGCATGCTCGCTAGACTAGGTGCTATCCTTCTCGGTATCTCTAGCCCAGTTGAGCGTGCTTGTCGATACTTTCCAAACACACCTGGCCACTGTTAGGCAGGAATTGATGTAGTAACCTTGTGGGAGACTACGAAACCCTTGTCCTCTTGGTATTAGGTAATCCATCTTTTGGTATAGGCCTGTACTACAGAAGTTGGTAGTGTGACTGAGCAGCCAGGCTTATCTCAAGAGGGGTAAATTAGAGCTATAGCAATGAAATCCACAAATTCAAGTAGCCAAGTAACACTTACACGCAATGTTTTACTTATAAATATGTATTTAACAGCAGTTTTTAAATAAACATTCTTTAAAACGGGCATTGTATGTCTCAAATATACTTTAATCAACACCAAGCTAGTAGATACTCTTTAGAGATGCTTCTTACACATTTCCTACACCCTGGGGTGACTTCACAAACTAGGACAGTAATGGCATTTATATCACCAGTACACTGAGGTTCGTAGAAAGGAAAGGTTAAGGGAAGGAAAAAGGTTAAACAGGTTCTCAGAGCATGTGAGCACTTAAATCTTCCAATGAAGTCTAGACAAAAACCTGTCCCAGCAATAATAGTTAGAAACCAAGTTATCACCTCTGAGGCACAGTAAATATCAAAGTCAGATGGACTAGAAGAGTCTGCAGGGAGCCAGGCCAGCCAAAGTCAATTGGAGCATAGTCTATGGAGCTGAGGCACTTCTTTGATAGCAAAGTCTTGTACAAAGTTAGAGAGTTTGAAGAAAAATCACTGTAGGGTCACAAGCTGCTACACTTGTGGAGGGTAGAGCTAAAATTAACTCTAGCAAAGCATCTACTGCAAGTCTCAATGGAGAAGAGCAAAGCTAAAGACACTGAGGTAGTAGCCCAAGTCAGAACAGTACCTTTGTCTGGTTGCAGTGGTACAGAACCTGGGTGCCTGGGCCTCAGTCGTGGGGACAAGAGGGAGGACGTCAGGACTCCTGCTGCAGCAATTTGGAGATCGGCGGCAGCTACATGCTCTTTTCAATCAGAGGCACTTCGCTGTTTCAGCGCTCGGTAAACAGCACCACCGCGGATCTTGGACACCAGTTGGGCTTCCTTCACCCTTGAGTCCTGCACTCTGATTTAGAGCACTCAAGCTCTAGTCGTCCTGTTTCTGGGGGGTCCTGGGGAGACTCCTGGAGCTTCCGGCCCGCTTACAGACATTGCACTTGACTAGGGATTTCTAGACCCCTGGCACTCTGTTCCTGCAGCAGCAAAGAAGTACAGCCAGTCGGGGAAGATGGTCCGGTGGAGTTTGTTTTAGGGTTAGTTGGCCCCACTAACCCAAGGGAAGAAATCGTCCCTTCTGGAGCTTCTCATGTCGATCAGAAAAATGAGTTTCAGCATAGCAGCAGGGCTTTGCCGGGCCATTCAAAGGTCCAGGAGGATGCAGCAAGTTTCGTTCACGGTTTCTTTGTCTGGTTGTTCTTCCCAGTGGTCAACTTTCTTCAGTCCCAAAACCCTTGTCTTTTAAGCAGGTTTCTCCCGTTCATGCACAGCCTAGCAGTCGCTCAAACAGCAGGGTGGCTGTTCCAATCAGCCATCCAATCAGAACTGGGTGCATTCAGGCATTCCTAAAGACAAAGGACAGGGGAGTTTCAGGAACCTCCCTCACTTCTTGCCCTTCCAGACACAGGTTTCAGTACTGAAGCCCGAAAAGGTAAAATGAACAAAGGGCTCAAACCTGGCTTGGCGCTTAGAGTAAAACCCAAGAAAGACCTCACAAACAGAAAATGGCAAAAAAAGATGACCCGGGCCATTTTGACAAAATGGTCACTGATGGGTGCTATACTGCAGCTGAAGATTCAGCCTGCGGTAGAAAAGCACAATGGTAGGAACATTAAACCACTGCCACCGGCCATTTAAAGTAGTGAGGGTAACATCAAACATGTTACTTGAGTAGGTAGGAAAAGGTGCTACTAAGTAACCCCCCAGCACTCAACATAAGATGGTGTCTGCTGGACCTACAAAGAGAAAGGTAAGTAAAGCCAATTTCACTTCACTTTACTATTCTTGGGAACAGTAGCTTGCACGAAAAAAGGTATTGGGAAATCTAAAGGATTTCTCTGTGACACTGCACTGAAGGGACTCTGTGTCACCATACAAAATGTAGATACCTCTGGAGTTGTCAGACTCCAAACACCAAGGAAACACAATTCAAATCCGGTCAATACACATGAGCGAGTGAGAAAAAGAGCTCACTCGCTCCAGGGTAAAATTTAAAAAGTCCTAGAGTCCAAGGTTGAAGGAAATTAGCACAGAAACGAAACGAGAATTCTCCCTAACAGCCGCAATTGGAGCATTTAGGAACTCTGAGAAGCTGCTATTTTCCTCAGCTAACCCAGTGGTTAGGAGGCATTTACATGGACTAACTAGTATGTACCCCCCCCCCACACACCCGCAATATCTAGGCCACATCCAATCTGGGATCTCATTGTGGTTCTTGCAGCCCTGGCTCATAAGCCATTTGAACCTAAGAGTACTGCGGATATCAGATTGGTTACTTATAAAACCCTGCCGTTAGTGGCAGTAACCTCAGCACATAGAATTAGCGAGAGCCAAGCATTATCTGCTAATGAACCGTATACAGTGTTTCACAAAAACAAGGTGGTCCTAAGTTCTTTCTCAAGATTGTGTCCGTGTTTCATCTCTATAAGGAGATTGGGCGTCTAACCTTTTTTCACAGACCCTACTTCTAAACCCGACAAGGTTTTACATTGCCTTGGTGTTTCGTAGAGCACTAAAATGCTAGCTAGACAGGACTAAGGAATTTAGAAGATCAGAGGCACTCTTCATTACCTTTTGGAGGTTCTTCCCCTGGCTCACAGGCTTCTAAAGCTTCAATAGCTAGGTGGATAGTAGCCACAATTACCAACAGCTCCAAAACAAAGCTCCCCCAATGGTAATGCTTGCTCATGCCATCAGAGCGAAGCTACAGCAGTGGCATTTCAGTGGCAAGTCCCATGAGATGTGATGAGCAAAGCGGCAACTTGAGCATTGCCATCCGCTTTCTGTAAGCATTACTGCCTGGATACCAGCGCCAAGTCAGATGCTGCATTTGGTCAAGCAGTGTTAAGAAACCTGTTTGCCAACAAACCATGAAGGGATGTACTCCTCCCAACCTGTATGGTGCGGTCTAATCGCCCATGCAGTATGGGGGAAAGGGAATGGGACGTAGGAGTAATAAGTTACTTGCAGTACTGACTGAAGTACTCCTAGTCACCGTTCCTCTGTACGTCCCACCGACCATTCCTCAGTAAGAGGTTTGCCAAGATGGACCGTCGGGTGTCCGATGCTGCTGAGGGACCTGAGGTGAACTGCTGGTGGGTGGGCTTTGAGCGGTGTGGTCACGCCCTCGGCGGTGCCCATGCACACTGTAAATTTAAAGGGGAAAAGCATTTATGCGGGGCAAAAGGGTTCCGTCCCTATGCAGAGATGCCCATGTAGTACGGCGGAAAAGGGGGCGTTGGGCTAGGAGTACTTCAGTCCCTACTGTGAGTAACTTTTTATTGTTCACACAATGCACACATCCGTAAAGATTCCAATACGTTTTTTGCTCCCTGTCTAGTGCATGAACATATACAAATGGCTGGGCTGTGGAGATTGACAGAGCCTCTACGATGGCCCACAGAAAACAGCAACCAGAAATAGTGCAAATTGTGACATAGATTTTATTTAGCGTAACCTTTTTAATGAAATGTACAATTTTACTTTGTGACTGACCTCTCAACATTGGATCCCTGTGCACACTTGCACATTAGGTACCATTTCCTGGCTCAAGGAAGGGGCATAGGTCTCCAAGGTTGACTGAACAGTAAGGGCTTTAGTGGAGTTGGCATCTCTAAAACATAAGCACATTTTGCAAAATTGGAGAGGACAAACAGGTGCATGGATTGAAAAAGCTAATTTCGTTGTTCACATAAACTGGTTACTTAAAGGAGCATGTGATGCATCTGTACATACTTGAACCGCACAAGTTGCAGTTGCAACAAAGCTGGCGACGTCTTGTGGCTTTTGAGGTTTCGACTAGAGTAATGTGGTTGGCTATGCTGAAAAAGGATTTTTTTTGGCATAGAGAGGTTCCCATGGTGGCAGTTTCTTCTGCATGTACATAGCAAATCTCCTTTGTTCTTTTGCCACAGCCCATTTCTAGTTTTAAAGATAAGTTCGTAGATTGAACAGGCTGGTATGATTTCCTTGTTTATTTATCTTGCTTTTCTTTGTTTTTTTTCAAAGAACAAAGCTGAAGAGCTCAATAGGCGCCTTCCTCTCAAAGGAACAGAAGGTAAGGAAAGCAGCCTCCTGTCCATTTGCAGACTTGTTTAATTGTATACAATTCAAGTGGCACGTGAACGTACCTTGGTAATCAATGCTGTGAAATGCACAGGTCATGGTTATTTATGTTTGAAGAGTGCAACAGTTAAAATAGCTGGTGCGTTCCACTAGGTGTGAGGTTAAAACGTGTAATGGTCTGTTTATTTGGACTTGGCAGCTCTGGCAGCTTTACATATACTAGTATAATTTGTAAAAGACAAAGTTCAAAGGTTTGTTCTACAACAATATTGAAAACCATGCAGCCAATCTCTAAATATCAATGGTACAGAAAGCTTTATTTCGTTTTTTATGGTCCATTTTGCATGGGTCTTTCAGCACGAATGACTGAATCTCAATATGTACCCATGTACAATAGAAGTTAGTTGCATGAATGAATTGGGAGTAGCATCACATTTTATTTCCACCCTGGCTACACGATCTGCTTCCCAATGTACATTAGTTATATATGTCATATGAAATCACACACCTAGATCTTTCCCCGTTCACAATCCTGCTCCAGATTTTTTCTTTTTTTTTTGCCATACTATATTTTAAAATCAACTGGTATGCCTAATTCTTAACCTCAGAGCAAAAACTAAAGAGTTGTCCTTTTTGTGGGTTTAAGCTTGTAGAAGTCGCAATGGTAGCATGCAAGTGTTGAGGCCAGATTCTTGCTGATCTTTTGCTGAAGTCACCTCATACAACCAAATAGAAGCCGTTGTTGGCTCTTCAGACTGGTTTCAGCACCCATGCCCTGTAGGTGCTTGTTTATATTACCACAGCGATAATCAGCTAACACCTGACTGAAGCTAGATCACTCCCCACTCCTGCCTAGCGATCCTAGACCATGAAACCCTAGTGATGCTAAGACAGTTGTGTAATGAAGCTGTAAAATGATGGTCTGGGAAAGATGCTGAACTAATATTGATTAAGGTTTAGGTCAATTTGTACAAAAATAAATGGACCTTTTCCGATTTGACCAAATTCTTTTGTTCGTTTTTCTTCCCAAAAATGTTGGGGGAGACTCCCCGCCCCTCCTCCCACTTCCCCCACCTTAAACTATTCCCTTACTCCACCGCACATCTATATTTAATTAAAATAGACCGAAATTCCTAAAGTATACGAACAATAATATTTGGTCAAATCGGAAAAGGACAATTTGGCCACAATCAAGTATGCTAATACCTTTTTATTGAATTCGACAGCTTGTGTATAAGTGGTGAAAACTGTCACAGACTAGTAATACTGGACCATTGTACCCTAGTGGCGGCTTATGTTTCCTAAATTACCTGATGACTTAGTGATGGCATCCTATTATTCCCTAATTAATTCTAGGCCATTATATCATAAAGATGCTAGGCTTTCTTGGAACAGTGATGGCTGCCCATGTTGCCCTCGTATAATGGTGGCACTAGCCGGCCATGTAAATGTACCGTTGTGCACTAGTGATACTAGGCTGGTATGACCTAGTGGCCATCCTATTGTAATGATAGTAGGCCATCCTGACTTACTCATGGAATCTGTGATGTCCTATCAATGGTATGACATGTGCTACTGAAAAAGGACATTCATCATAATTATGCTCGACAGAAAAGCCTTTGGTCAACATCTCACATCGACAATCGGCTGTCGCATCCATGTTAGGCTTTATCCTAGGGCATTAGCCATGAAGACTCAAGAAAGCAAACTCTAGAAATAATAGACCATTCTTCCAAAGCAAACAAAATCAATCTGCGTCAGACATTTGCACCACCTCTACAGCGCACTGTCCATATGCTAAATGTTTCATGACTTGGCTTAGGTCTCCTGTGTGAGTCTTTTCAGCTCGCTTTTACCTCTGTAGATAGAGATCTAATCTTCTGCTAATGATATGCAGCGGCAATAAGGGGTTTTACTTTCTTTTTACCATGTACTTATAGCCACATAAATTATCAGGGTTTGTAATCTGGCTTTTTAGTTTCAGATTTTCTTTTCAGACGCTTTTCTATATATTGTATGCGTACATCAAAACGGTGAGCTAATAATAAGTGTCAGATCAGCTATGTTTTCAGTCTGCAGTATTACATATTCCAGTTAGCGCACATTTTTTTTTCTTTAACATTCTGTTTTGGGGGGGTGGTAGACTGTTCAGAGTCGCAGAGTAGTCCAATGTTATTTTCTTTCTGACTTTTTGGACGCTACGGTTTTCCTTCTTGTGACTTAATCAACACGTGTGTCTAAATGTTCTGAATAATGTATGAAATCTTGAGAATCAATAGACTATTAAGGCAATATGTGCCTACGGCTTACAGGCCAAAGCAGGATCCCACTGTAAAGTGGCATGATTGAGCTATGCTCCCAGGGAAGAGTGTGCTCAAAGTACAGAGACGCTTCACCTACTAATCCTTCCACCCCCGGAAACTCTTCACAATGTTTTTACGCACATGCTGCTTCTGTATTCTGCATCCTGCACACAATGGTGGCTTCTACATAGTAACCAATCAGAGCTGAGTTCAAGGTAATCTACGAATCTAGTGTAAACAGAAATGTCATATTTAATGTCCCAAGTACCTTCTTACCAAACTGGAAATGTTCAGTAGTGCCTGGTTGGCATTGTTGCCATTTCAGGATCTTCAGTGGGTTTGGCACCAATAGCAAATGTTTTGAGCTTTGCACAAGCACCCAAGTAGTCACTAGGAAGTAGAAGAGCCCGGGGTACTCAGCTGTGCATTCTCCTACTGCTAGAGAACTGCTGCACTGTGAAAAATCCCCCTACAGTCGTACACTGTATTTAATATATTCTCTTTAGGATTCCTTGGAGGAATTACAACATTAGTAATAGCAACTTGCCGTTCATTAGTGAAAGGCCTTTACAGCTACTGTACTGACCTCTGCGTCTGTACCTCCTAACCTCAATCTTGCTCATGCCTTCACCGCTCTTTGCCTACTTTAGGTTGCTGCTTCAAATAATCAGCACAAAAAACACTCTTTTGTAGTGGAATTTCTAAATGAATTTCAAACACTGGATGTTTCTTCTCAACCCTTATGTTAAAATGGAATTGTAGCCTATGCAATGGGGCGGCCCGCCACCAAGAACCATGTTGACTCGAATGTCAAGTCCAAGGGTGTTTATTTAAAAATCTTTACAGACAGGATAGGATAGATGTACCTTCTGGGTACCGAACTGGGCTTGGGACTTTGGCGCTAGGGGCGTCCTTCTCTATCTGGTCTATCCCAGCCTTGTCCCCGCCTGCCTGCCTCCCTAACCCAGGCATCCCTAATGGGGTTGTTAATGTTACAGCCAGGTGTCCCTTAATGTCTATCATTCTTCCTGCGGCTAAGTGCGGCTTCCGTAGGGCATTGGCTACCTGACTCCCTAGGGGTCTTCTAACTCTCCCTCTTCTAGCCCACATAGTGTTATACAGAGTTAGGGACGGTGCCTTCTTCTGCTCTGTCACTCTTCACTTCTCTCTCACCCGCTCTTACCTGACCCCTCACTATACTTGTCGGTTAAGATGGTGTCCTCCCACCACGTCACTATCCCTCTGATCTCTCAATCTGTATTTCTGCCTCTACCCTTAGATCTTACTTCTCTTCTTATTCCTGAACATACTGTCTATCTTACCTCAGGCTATGCCTCTATCTCATTTACCTTCTCTTCATACCTTCCTCCCACTCTACTTCCATGCCTCTTTAGATTCTTCTTTTATTTTCTCGCTCTCTACATGTACCACTAGCCACTCCTATTGCCCTACTCCCTGTCACTCTTACTAGTCTGCTGCTGTTGTTACTCAGTTATTACATATATCCCTTTTCAACTACTGTAGACTACTGATGCTTAAACTCACTAACGCTTGCTATTGCCCTCTAATACCAACTACGCTCCACTGCCTACTGCACTTACTCGTTACTTTGCTACTCCCACTACCTACGATCTCTACCTCGAACTACCTTCGCCACTACGCTACTCCTATTCTACCTCTACTCCGTATACTCTCCACTCACACAATCCACAGACCTTCCACCCCCCCTTAATAATAGCCTTAGCGCTCCTTTTGCTCTTGCCTTCTCTGGTCTCTCGGACGTCGTCCACCACCTCCTGTCCCCACCCAACTAACCCACATTTGTACACTTATAAACACCTCCTTACATACCCCACCCCCTCCCATGATTGATCAAATTACCTTGGCAAATCACCTACCTCGCTCCAGGGGGTGTGCTAGAGGAAGGCCATTGCATGGCTTGAGAGGGCGCGTTCACCCTGCCCCTTTCCAACATGGACGCTGATAGGCTCCAGGGACATTGGATATGAAAGGTCTCCATGGGGCCTTTTAATATAAACATTATATCCCTGATCGACTAGTGGAGCAAGTCCTTGAGATGCCTTTGTTTATAAAAATACAATTCCCCTGGTCGATTAGTGGTGTAAAGGCCTTTTGGGAGGTGTTGTATAAGTGTCAAAGTCTCTGGTAGTTTGTTTAGTGGAGACACCTGTCTGCGTGCTCCAGCAGTCAGTCTGCCGGATCCACACTGGTGTTGTAGTTGTCATGCACCCCTGGTGCCATGTACACCCCTGCCGTGTCCTGCGGCTGGTGTTGCCACGTTTGCTACTCTCTGTGGCATTGGTCCTGTTGCCGGCGTCCCGCTGCTCTGGCGCTGTGCTGCCGGCCTTCAAGGTTCTGCTACAAGGCTGCCATCTGGCTAAAAAAATCATTTTTTACACTATTCAGGCTTGGCCATTGGTTAGAATAAGCACAAAGTGTATTACAGAAGTCATCTGACATTTCACTGAAAATCAAAGACCTACGTTTTTACAAAAATAAAAAAGCAATTTGTTTCTGTACGTTTGATCTTATGCCAATTTCCCAGCCAAATGCATTTCCCATGTATCTAATTTTTAACCTCTTGTAAGCTTTTTTTTCATTTGGTTGCCCTCCGTTTTGTAAGCTGCTGTCAATTCCTTAAAAAGAAAGTGACGTTAGAAGATCGGAAGCACATTGTGCATAACCATAATAGCAGAAAAAAAGGGCTGTGCAAAAGCTAGCATTCTCTTTTCACCCTGTTTGCATACCATGTAGCATTTTCTAACAGAGCCCTAGAGAACATTGTGCAACGAAAAATAATTAAGGCATGTTTCTTGAAACACAGCGCTTCTCTGAACAGCATTGCTTTAGTGTGCTTGTTTGTGTAAGGCATATAATCTAGCTTTGATATGTTTTGCGATTTAGCTTTTATTGCATGAGCATCTGCAGAAGGACTCATATTTTGAAAATGCCCAGAGTTTTCCATATCGTCTATCAGGTCTTTGAAACTTCAGTAAGTGGGTACAGTTATTGATCCTTCGCATATATATGTTTCTAAAATATTGTAACTCGATTAGTCTCACTCTTTCCCACGCACTGTGTCCAAAATCCCACCTACAACTAGAGTACAGGCCTAGACAAGCTGTAGGCCAGGCCAAGGTGAGAAGGCAGTAAGAGGAGTAGCATCTGTAGGACACTGGCAAAGTAGGCTGAAAGTAGACATTTTTCATAGCTTCATTGTTTTAGTGAAACCTGGTTTAAAAAACCTAAGAAAAATTCAACTTTGTGGACCTAGACTGTCCCCTCGATCTCACAAAACCCAAATTGTGACAGGAAAGGTAAGGAAACTCCGACATGCCAGACCCCAGAAGAGCCTATGTTGCAAACGGCGACCTGCAAGTGTCCAGTCCATGACCTCGATGAGACGGAGCAAGCCTTCTCAATTGCCCAAGGATTTCTACAAATCAAATACCGGACGAAGAGACAGTTAAGTTATGTTTTCCTCTTGCTTGCTTTTGCTTACTAGCAAGAACAATTGGAGCTTAAAGCAGTTAAACCAATTGTTCAGCTGGTCATCATTCTGGGTAATGCAGCCTTAAGATGCTGTCAACGGAATGTTGAGCTACATAAAAAAACTTGAATAAATTAACTGAAATTTCCGCTTGATGCTTTCTTATGGGACTCTTTAATCAAAATTCAGGTTTCTCCCTAAATACTCATTATGTAATGGCATGGGGATGCACATGGGTTACCTTCAACAGCATTTCATTTTTCATACATAAAGGTTTTCGAATGAATGGTTATTTGATTCTGTAAGTTCCCGCAGTTACATTCTCGGGTGAGAATGCTCCTACAACAGAGAACTTGAGTCTCCTCAACCCACCATGATGTGTAAAAAAATGGGCATGAAATCCTTGATGCTTTATACAACTACAATGATTTCCATGCCAGAGAAATGTGTAACATAGAATATCTGAATAAATGAGTAGTGCCTTATATGGCCTGCCCATATTTTTACTCTTTCGCCATTCAGCCTAGCTGCATCTCAATTAGAAAACACACTACAAACTACACAGTAAATGCTGAATGAGATTAGCACGCCCTGTATTATATCTGTATGTTGACTAGTCAGACCTTTTTTTCTCAGCAGTGAGTCACAAGTAGGTACATTATTACTTATTTACTTTACATGTTGGCTCATGAGTTCCCTTATGTCAAAGAAAACCAACTGTAAATTAGAGAAGCTAGTTCCTCTTTTGTGTTATCACAGAAGTGTTCATGAAAAAAGGAGCTGAATTCTTAAAATGGCTTTTAAAAGGGAGAACCAGTATAGAGCAGATGTTGCGTGTGGGCATTGACAAATGCAGAAATGCACACTCGTTTCTTGGTTTTTGTGCAAACTGACAAGCTACCAATACTTTGCATGACCTCATGCCTTTGTAGGAGAGCTTCTATTTTATCTGGCTATGCGGCAGGCTCTCAATCATAACTGCTGCCTTTCTGACACTGCTAACGTGCCTGCTAATCTAACATATTCACAGATCCACAGTGGAGCTGTTTATGGTTTCTTTCTATAGCTCCGGTATTGCACATTAGTCTGTCATATCTTTACTTATTTTTATGCCATGCCTGCATGATCTATGCTGGAGCTAGGCATTGAAAGAGTGTTGAAGAAGCAAGCTGACACAAAGGTGGCATGGTTTTGGTTATCGACTTTTACTTGTACTTGAAGAAAGGTTACTCACATTCCCTAAATTCTAAGAGGGGTTTCCCTGCCTTAAAACTAATACTAAAATGGTCTGTTAGAATGGCCGTCAAACTAATTCCCATAGTCTGTGTCACAGCCTACTTTTATCACTCACACTACAACTAAAAGGTAAACTAACAAAAAGCTTCTTCGAGCAGAATGGTTCCCTTCTCTGGCTGCTTGGATAGTGTCCAAACAGAATGTTCTCACAACAAAAATACCAGGGAGAATGACGCCCTTCCCCTGGTTTGTGGGTTTTACCCTGTCTTTTACACAATGTCACGTCCAGGAGAATGCCTCCCTTTTTCTGGTATGGCTTTGCAGAGTTGACAACCAGGCCAGGGGGAGTGACTCCTTTCCCCTGGCGTCTTTATCCAAACTCCTGATTTGGTACTGGGAAAATGACTCCCTTCTCCTGGTATTGCTGCATACAGTTTTTTTCTCACTACTTTCATAATTCTTGTTGGTGGCCACTGCTTCTCTTTCCCACTGTGACAAGGAAGATTTCCTCTGCTGGTTTCAGTGTCTGCTCTTGGTGTCACGGACCCGTCTCTGGTTCTTGTTAGGGTCCCACACCCTTCTCATGCTGGTGGTAGGGTCCAAGACCCTTTCCTGGTGGTCCGTGATCTTATGTCTGGACCCTGATTAGGGTTTCAGACCATGCTTGTATTTGTAATAGGGTGCCCGAACCTTCCCTGGTGGTCAGTGGGTTTCTGTCTGCCACTGACACGAGGAAGATGGTGCTGGAGGAATGACTGACACTGACTAGGTCCAATAACTGCTTCAGTCTCACTGGGCCAAGGGAAAGCTGTTTGGGCGTCTATCCTGCCCGATCCAGTGTCCTGTCCTCTCTGGGTCTCCTGTACCTCTCCTTCCCTTCTCTGAGCTATAGGTATGTCACTGGGGCTTCCTGAGACCAGGATCAGCTTTGTCGGCACCTCAGGCTTTGCTCCCTGTCAGGATCCTCAACGTGTAGTCTCACTGCCCACCACTGCTTCCTTCCTTCTCTTGGTCGTGAGCTTGGCTCTGCACTGACAGACCCAATGGAGAAGTCCCACAGCTGTTCTCTGGCATTCTTCGAATCCTTCTGCTGGTCTGCCAGCAGGATTGGAATCTCCTGCGCTGGAGTTTGTATGCACCTGCTTGCTCTCACGGCTGCGCTTCACTCTGCGGCCAGACTTTCCACATCTGATTGTCCTTTGTTGCTCTTTATACATGTCCAGTTCCTCCCATGCGAATTACAAGAGTCCTTCGACTCTGTTGATGATTAAATCTTCATGCCTCTGCAGGTGCACCTCGTACCGGTACAAATACAGACAAGGATCTTTGTCTCCTGTATTCTTCCTCATCCTAGTACTTTGGCTTTATCTCCTAGGTCACAATAATTCATAGGTTTGCTTTCAATGTAGTGGCCCTGAAAATTAGGGGTGGTTAGGGAATGTCGGGGAGTGGCAGTATTTAAAGGCCTGTACCACAGGCGATTGACCTTGTTCCCATAGGTGGGTCCCTCTCCATTCGGTCCGCCCGCATTAAACCACCCGCAAGGGGCCTATTGGGTACTGGCTGCACCTCCCTACCCTCATGGGAAATGGCTCCCCATTGGGGAGAAGTGACAACACCTTGTTAATCGTCGCAGCATGTACTGACATGCATATGTCTGTCTGTCCCTGTACTTCCATTACCTGTCAACAGCATCTGTAGGCCTTTCTCCTAACCTCCTTATCTGTGGTATAGGCCTGATCAGATCTGTCAGCACCCTTTGCACATTATCAAATGTATTGGGCCACTCCGAGTCACAAGAGACGCGATGAGAGGAGCTTCAAAAAGCCCACTGCAGGCTAAAGAATGCCAGAGTATTCTATTAATCCGGGTAAAATTAATTGATCATTGAAAACTTAGTATAGTTTAAAACCCTTTTAGCTTTCTGGAGTGTGACCTTGTTCTTTACAAATACGCATCTGCCATCTCACGAAAAACACAAACTTTCTATATTCGATTTCAACTCGCATCCCTTTCCTCAGTCAGTTCATTGGTTATTTCCAAGTGAATACTGTGAGGGGTCAGACAAGAGAGACGGACACAAAGTTGTACTTTTCTCACCATTTGCCCTGATTATTTCAAATAAAAGGATTTGGGATAAAGTGGACACCCTCTTGTCATCAGGAGGTGGAATCAAGTGATGCACTAGTGATTAGGACGTGGTTTAGTAGTTAATTCAAAGAGGTGAATAGTGTAAGTTGTCGCTATTATGTGAGGAGTTTGTTGGGAATGAGAACCAATTAAATCTCTTATGGTATCAGTATATATTCGAGTATACTGATTTGGTGCAACAATAGGAAATTGTTAACTAAACACAATGGTCAACAGACTGTATTGGGACTCTTGATAATGTTATCACTCATTTTACACAATGTTATTTTGTTATTTGTTTACATTTATTCTCCTCATACTTTGTGATTCAATGGTGATTTAGCATTTTTGGTTCGTATCAACCATTTAGTTCTTGTCAATATGGTTATTGCAATGAATTTTGACCATTTTTATGCATGATATTATATGCATAACCGCCCTGATGAAGACCTGAATATGAATTCGTCGAAAAACGTGTTAGCTGTATATCAGATGATTATGGCTGTATAATAATAATAATAAGAACAACAAAGATAAAATCAAGAATGAACAGAAAATGATTTGTTTCAAATAATTTACACATTCCAGTTGCCTTTTAATTCTATATTTGAAAAACTATGAGTCCAAGAACACAATCATTTTGGAATTAAGGTTCAAAGGACAGGTGCACGAGTTAGCACTCGTTTCTTATTTATTGTATAGTATTCTTGTCGGAATGGCATAGCAAATCTCGCTTGTTGTATAATGGTTTGTCACCATAGTAAAGCAAATAGTTTCTTTCCACCACACTATTTATACCAACAAAGATTTTCTCCATTAACTAACAGCTTCTTTCCTGGTTTACTCGCCTGCCAGGAATGCTTTCTACTTGACACAACTGTACCTTTCCTGGTTCATTCTCCTGCCAGGAATGGTTTCACTTTTTATACAACCATTAATGTCTCTTTGATTGTGGCAATGTGGGTTTCACGTTTTCCCAAACTGACATTGCATGTATGAAGAATATTTGCCCTTATGTTTCTTGTTTAAAGTCTCTTGGTTAATGGCACTGCGGGTTCCAGGTTTCCCCAGACTGACATATCATGTGTGGAGAATTGTACCCTTTTTTCCCTTCTCTTCCACTTGCGATGCCTCCAGGCGGGTGCCTGTGAGCATCTCCCTCCACCAGTGTGGCTCGTTCCATGACTTTCTGCTCCTGCTTCTCCCTTCAGGCTGTGACTGCCTCCTCTTCTCCTGCCACACTCATTTTTAAATCTCCCGCACAGCTGATACTCATTAGAACAACTAGTCTGCACCTTGGGTTTAAAGTTGTTCCTATTCCACCTTGATTCTTCTCTCATCTTCCTTGTCCCATTACAATGGGTATTATGGGAATTGAAGTCCGTAATGTTTTCACTGTTTTAAGGTGGTATTGTTTCAATTGTTGGTTGTACTTAAGTTTGTCATATACAGAGGATGTGATGTGTAGTGATATTTTATGTTCAGGACTGTTATATATTGAGGGGATGTCGCATCCAACGTATGGATTCCTAAGGGGTAAGAATTTTGTTAAGGTGGTTTTTCAGATACTGTTCTTTGAATTTTAACATGGAAGGAGCTTGCGCAATGACAACATGCCATTAGATATTTGGGAATTATAGGATCTTCATCCTCCTAAATATAAGAATACTGCGTCTCTCCCAAGGGAGTCGCCACTTAACTCCATAAGGCCATCTCCTCCCATGTGATCCTCCCTCATAATGCCACCCCAGGGTTGGGATCAGGTAGCTGCCTTCCCCTGGCCACATGAAAGGAGACATTAGGATGGGGAACAATGATGACTCTGCAGGATTCATCACAATACCTTGTCATAAGTATTCCTGAATTCAATAACACTATCTGTTCCCGGCAAAACATACGCCACTCTAGTATATCTTAAAGGTCAATCAATATCTGTCAGTGATTCATAGGGTCACTTCTCTCCCCCTTCTTCAATATATGAATTAACACTGATCGCTTCCAGGAAGGGGACGTAGGTTCCTGTGACTTATTAATGGTCATTGAAAAGGCTAAACATATGGGAAACTGTCTTCTTTTGTATTTGAAAGGCATATTTGTATCAGATGGAATGAGAGGTATGCACGGTATAAGAACAGCATCTTAGTTCAATCCATCGATTGCAAGGGCCTCTATGATGTGTCTTTGTAGACGTGCAATTGTCAACCTTGTTCCAGTACAGAGTCCCTGTGATGGCAAAGGATTGCGTAGTAGCAGAATTACAGTACCTACTTTCAGTTTTAGCTTGTGAGGAGGAAGTCGTCCTAAAGCGTTTTGCTCTTTAGAGACTGAAACGTTGAGCCAGTAATTAATAGTTCATTGACACTGGAACCGCTGTGCCCTGTGTGAAGAGAAGTGGGGGTGGAAAAAAGGAACTTGCCATTATTCTAAATGTTTGCGATAGTGGAAGGTGGAGTTCACCACGTAGAACAGTGCTCATTCTGTTTGTTAAAATGATAGCTGTTGTTGAAGTAGGAGGGCACTTTGCCATTTGAACAGCAGAGGGCAACTGAGCACTGATAAAGTGCATCATCTGAGTATGGAAACATTCCCAAGCGAGATATATATATATATCATATATTTTACCACTGCTCCTAGAGCCCTTTGACATTTACATCTTACCAGTTCCAAGTGCGTTGTAGCAACATTCACTTTTGTGCTAAATTGTCTGAACAATTTAATTACACAAATATAGATTAGTAAAATTAACTGTTATTTTTCTTAATGGAAATTATTACTTCTTAATATGTATTTTTTAAATTCGGTATTTTAAAACACAACTCTCCAGAGCATATTTGATAATGATTCATGAGCTTCTTTTGTGTGAAAACACATATATACTAATGAAACTGCTATTTATAGCTTGCACTATTACCATCGTCTTGCCTCCATGTGTTAAAATCATGTTATATTCATTCGTCGTATGCTACCAGTCTGAATCTAGAAACTGAGAACAAAAAGGTGCCTTCAACTTCTTTCTAGAATTTAGATGATCTCAAAATAGTTTTAATTTCCGGAAACTGGTTCTCCCTGATTAGATTGGTTTATATGGAGACAGCACACCTTCCACTCTCGCTTACATATGTCTCCGTATTTTATCAGCCCCTGATTCAGACCTCCACTGTCGGCAGGTTATACATGTATCTCACAAGTATCTTTTAGGAAGTTAGGGTCGTGAGTTGAAGAATACTCAGTGCATCATAGTGATGTAAACCGAACTTGGTATTGTGCGGAGAGTGCAAGGATGGCAGGATGTGGGTGTGCTCGGGGTTGGTGGAGCAATATTCATGCTGCTGTACTCTGAACTCATTGCAACCGTCTAATGTATATATTTGGGAAATCGCAGGCATATGCCTTTTACGTAGACCAGTTGAGATATTAACAACATAAGCACAAGGTTGATACAAATATATACCTGAGTATTCTGAGGCTCTAAAAGTCCTTTCTTGTTGTTGCACTAACGTAAACCTCTATAAACAAGATGCAGCTCCTATGACTAGAATTTCAAATTTAGTTTGGTTCTATTTCAAATAATTTCGGCTCATCCAGCAGTCTTTAACTTCCATAAAACCGCGCAAAGAGCCAGAGAATGTAGGTACACTTTGAATGGCAGCTGATTATCATGTGCATAGTTGTACACACAGATACAGGAGTGGATAAGGGTTATCCGAGGAGTCATATAAACATTAAAGCGAAACTGTGATAGGGCAGATTCCTGCAGAAACCCTACATTTCCAAGCTCCTATTTTTGTTTCAAGAAATACCACCCAATTAAGTGCCCACCACTGGATTATGATCTCAAATATTCATGCCCTCAAATTATTAAGCTTCATGGCATTGGAGGTTGCTGACAAATCCAGCAGCACCAGTGCTTCATTCCTTTATGATCAACCTCCATCCTGAGATGGTTCAGGAATGCTGTGGCAATGGACTCAGTCCGATGTCATGATTTATTCAGGAGTTGGTGAGTTTGTAGGCACTTAGCTGTTGATCCATTGCTTGTTTCTTAATCTTTGTTTTTCGAAGTGTCTGGTGTGCCTCATCAGAGATACTGTGTCTTTCTGGTGTTCATTTGGCCGACCATGTACGATACAGAACGTTTATTTTTTTTGTTTTTTTTTTTGGTAGGCTCTGCAATCTTTGTAATAAACTGCATCCTTTCCTGGTCCTATTCTTATTGACATCAGGAATTTGCATGTCCACCCCTGAAATAATCTACAGTTTAAAGTGCTGAAATTGCTTAGCTGTACACATAGAAATGCCTGTTCATGGATCTTGAAGTCTTATAGCGCTTGCAATGAGAAGTGTGCTCCAACAGGTTTTACTTGTCCAGTAACCTTCCTTTGTAGATCTGGAACTTTGGTCCGCTCTTACAAACTGAACCGCAAAGTGGTTGGCACATATAAGTGTCGGGGGAGCTATGGCTGTTATTGTTTCAGGGCACTAGGGTATGCGTTTGAATAGGAGAAGGCTAGTAGCGAGGATTCACATTTTGCTAATAAGCCACTTGGCAATACTTTTCACATTGTATCACAGTCTATAATACCAAGACTGCCTCCCTGCCAATTGTACGATTAGTGGTCCCAATTTTATTGTCTGGCGAAATCATATACTGCGGAGGATGAGGCTGGCAGAGGAAGTAATCCAGGTTTCTACAACAAAGGTGAAATCTGACTCTTGCTCCTGAATTAGATCAGGTTGGTGCCATGCTTAACAGGATCTCAAGCCTTAATTAGCTCACAGGTATATGCCTGGCATTTCTGTTGCAGTGAAGAGCAATACGGCAGGGTACATGCTTTTGGGGGTGAGGCGGGAGTTGTTTGAATTTTCCAGTTTTTGTGGAGCATGGGTCAATATGTTCCATCTTGGGCACCAGAGATTGTGGACCTCTAAAGAGAAGTATGTGGGGGCTATAATGAGCAGGGGTTTGGACTGTTGGTCTGTCTGAGGCATTGGCTGCCGCAGACAGGCTTTCTTTTGGTGCCCTTACACCACTCCGGCTGTGTGGCGCTGCAAGATCAGAATTTTAGTAGCACGTATGACAGAGCATCTAACTATCCCTGTGTATCCATAGTTTCACAGTTCAATCAACTTTTCCTATGCTACTGTAAAAAAAGTAACATTTTGTTAATAGAAAGCATGACAGTGGGGCCTCTTAACGGCACACCTCAGCTATTTTTGCAGTATGGGTGATGAATGAAATGACCATTTCTGCGTATTGTGCTTAGCATTACAAGCATATTGTACATAAGGTATGCTGACTTGTATGCATATTTTATGTGTATTGTGTGCTTTCTTGCATTTATAGCAGATGGGTATGAGTGTACTGAGAGGAGCCAGGAATGAGACTCCGACACAGGGGTTTCATGCTTTTGAACAATACCTTTATTAAAATAAAAGGTGTTTGGAAAATACCTCTGTCCCTGGCTCTAAGAGGTGTTTCCCTACCTAAAACCCAAACTAAGGTTCTGTCAATATCGGAATGTCCAAAGCAAAATCGTCCCGTGTTCAAAGTACTATTCTGGCCCGCACACTCTTAAAAATCAACTGTAAGGTAAAAAGGGAAAATGTCTTTGGCCTAAAATGGTGTACAAATGTGCAAAAAGGAAAAAGGCATAACTCCAACACAAAACTTTCAAAACGATTTAGTTTTGTTCCAGAGGGTGATTCCCTTCCCTGGATTTCTCTTCTCTCTGTTTTATATTAAAGAATATCAGTTTCTTAAGTTTCTCTTGATCAACAACATGGCTGTTATTCTTTATCTTGTTAGGATACCTGGTGTACTCTCCTGCCAGGTTTTCTCTCCTCTTTAATATGTTAGCACAGCCTTTGGCTAGTCCGGATATATCCTTATCAGGATTTGAGTAATGTATATTACACACTGTTGAACTTGACGATGCCTGGTATGCTTTCATGCGAGGGCTTCTTTGTATGCACGCACTTGTAACTTGCATTCGCCTGGTATGCTCTCCTCCGGATCTATGTGATCACTGCGCCGCCGAATATGTCGACTTAAAAAATGCCGACTGCATTCACGGCGACGCAGTGGTCACATAGTAAAAATATGAGGCATCTACAAAATGTTAATAAAAGGATGCTTAATTAAAATAATAATTATATTTTATCCATATATTAACGCTGCATTGAAATTAAGTTTACAGTGTGATTATGGGTGAGCGGAGACGCCTTTTTGGCAGTAGAAAGCTGTTGCGTGTATAATCCTCGGTCAAATGACACGCTACGTTACACTGCACTTCATTTGATGGATAATTAATTTTTTGTTTAAATACCCCCGATACCCCTGGGGTCTGGTGCGCAATACAAATAAACAAAAACAAAATAAAATGCTTCTGCACGGATTCATAAAATACAGTTTTTCCGAGATGAACCGACTGCGGGAGTAATACATTTGGAGACAAATACTGAACCTAAAAAATGAAAGTAAATGATCCATTATTTTTAAGAAATAAAATATTGCATGTTAAAATGTTAATCTCAATGCTTTCCGCCTTTGAAGAATCAATATGTAGTTAAAGAAGTAATCACTAGTGACTGTCTGTAAAAATTCAATGAGGTGATGCCGCACAGCAAGGAGATGGAAAGTGAAAGCACAGACACCCTTGACATTTCATATCGGTAAATGAGACACGGGGCGGCAGTCAAAAAATGAATGGTCATAGCCAAACCACCCTGTGTCTCCTTAAATGCATGGAATTGTCGAGACAGCACATTCGTTCACTGAACTGCAGCTCATGAATGAAATGAAAGGGCATTTCCGTGACACCCATTGTCAACAAAGTGATCTGCGATGTGGCGCAGGAATGAAATGAAATGGCACCTACATACCATGGCACGCTTTCATTGCTTTAGTGTACTGCGGTGCAGGAAAGGAAATGTATGAACAAACTGCGACGTTAGGAATAAGTCACAATTTATGTATGGGACTAAAGCGCAGTTAGAATTGTGTGGGCAACATTTTGGTACGATACCCTTTTCTCCCAGGGCTTTTCTTATATGTATTCTTGCACCTGTTATTCTGCCTGGTATACTCTCCTGCCAGGACATTTCTCAAGTGTGCTCTGTGGACACTCTCAAACCCCACAGTATCTTATACCTGTATTATCTTCCCTTGAATCCACCTGGTATACTATCCTGCCATGGTTTCTCTCACAGGTGTACTGCATACACTCACCCACAAGGCAGTGTCTTATGATTATTCCGCTTGGCCTTTTTTTAAGGTATTTATTTACTTGTTCTTCCTCGTGTATTTAATTTATTATTCTGTTTTGACACCGGTGTCTATACGCTCCAGTGTCACTTCTTCTCTTTGGTGCACTCACTGGTTCTTGTTGGCGTATGTTGGTTCTTCTGCTGTGAGTCTGCGGTGGCCCTATGGCACTCCGCTCCCTCTCGCTGTTTCTGGTTTTTAGCTTCTCTGTTTCTCGTGGCTCCCGTTCACCTATTCCGTGTCATCCTGGGCTTGCGTAAAGTGGAGATTGCTTCCTGGTGCCGGCAAACACCCAGAAGCCTTTCATCTCCTTCTGGCGTCCTTGCTGCGTGCTCTCCTCAGCAATCTGCCCTCTGTTTCAGTGTCAATGAGCCGGTTGGCTCAATGGACTCTCTTCCAGCCCCACAGTATCTCGGACAGCACTGAGAAAAGCAGCGTTCCTCACTTGTCAGCTGCTTTGCCGGATAAAATTTGTTCCTCCAACCACTAGAGCACAGCGTGTGCTCTTGACTTTCCATGATCCTCATTACTCGGTCCATCTTTTTAGTCCCAGTATTCTTGGACTTATGGTAATGTAAGTCTGTTTCGGTTTGTGTTTAAAGTCTGGAAGCGTGTTTTCAATGATATTGAAAGGCAAATCAGTTCTTTATGCACAGGGACGGGAACCGAAACCATTTTGCCCTGCAAACATGCTTTCGCTTTTAAATTTAGAATGCGCAGACGCGCGGCTGCATGCATAACCACGCCCAGCTGCCCTGCCCACTGGTGCCTCACCTCAGTCCTCTTTCCTGCATGGATGCGATCAGACCTGCCCCGTGTCAGCATACAAATTCTTTGCTGCATAGACATTTTTTTCCCCCTGTTAAACCTTTTCGATTGAACTGGCCTCCGGCACATCGCTCCATGGCGTATGTCAGATCCTTCCCAGCATTCAATCCCCATTCACTCTGTCTGGAGTGTTTGGGGGTTGATGACTGGTGGCATTCCTGTGCTGTTAGGGACATTTTCCTAAAGTGCTACTGGTAGTAAGAGTTTAGTAAGCTATCCAAGTGGTTTGTAGATTAAGAGGAAGATGTCAACTGTAGGTATGTACACTGAACCCAGTTAGACATGCACATCAAAGAAGCACTTACACCTATAATGGATATAAAGTTATATATTTATTATATTTACACCAGAATCACTTTAAATACCTTATACGTTTACACTAGAACACTTTGGAATACTTTAGTTTATACTTCAAAGGACACTTTCACTTTTGTGTTTGTTTGTGGTTACATTTGTTGCAGCGTTAGAAAGGGAAAAGACAATGCTATCGTATTATTGGTAATTACGCGCACATGCGGTTCTTAGCAGATTTACAGTAAGACATTTACTCTGCAAACACATACAAGAAAGTAACTTAAAGGAAGGAAAATGGTTAGAGTAACATGACTCTGGTTCAGGGTTCTAGAGAGGGTTCTTCGCACAGCAAGTGTTTTAAGTGCCAAAAGGCAACCCTAGCTCATGGCAGTTCGGAGGGGTCTCAAAGTCTTGACAAGCAGCAGAATACAAAGAGTTCCTGTGAATTTCTTCAAGTCTCTAGTTTTTTTAGAAGCAGCAAGTTAACTAACGGGCGAGACTCTATTAAGGACTCGATGAAGGGACACAAGCAGCGGCTTCGGTTGGAGGTAAACTATGTCCGACTTTCTAGAATCAGTTAAGCAATACCTTTTTCCCAACAGTAGCTTAGGTTAGAAGAAAATGTTCATGCTGGATGCTCCACGATGTTGCAGCTCTGGACCCATTCTCTGGATTCCTTGGTCTGATGACCGAAGGCAGGCAATGGATGGGATCTCTCAGCAGTGGTCTCGAGGCAGGACCTGGGGCATGACTTTCAACAACCTCTTGGTGCACACTGTGGTTTTGTCGCCTTTTCTGCAGCACCAACAAAGGATACAGATGGACTGGTCAATCTTCTTCGCTTCCTGCAGGCCCACCGTCTGATGAGGGGGTCTGGGCGAGTTGGATCAGATCTCTGAAGTGTCCTTGAGGGCTCAGCAAAGATTTTGCCTTTCCACGACAATGCACTCAAAGTGGGCAGCAGGTCTCCTGGTATTGGGGTTCCGCAGCTCTGTAAACTCCTTGGACCTCGGGAGATGGCTCAATTCAAAGTTTATCTTGGGACTGTTTGTTCCCACCAGCCAGAAGGAAGGAGCAATCCTCTTCGGAGTTCCTCTGTCACACAGAAAACAGGGCCAGGACAGCAGTGGCTGCTTCAGTGTTGCAAGGGGTCTGCAGGTGTCTATGGTGGTAGTCTTCTTCGGATACTTCAGCTTCCAGTGGTCGATTTGATTTTCACTCAAGAAGCCTCGCCTTTTATACAGTTCCAGTACACACTCCTCTGCAATCTCTCTCTGCTTTTTACAGAAAGGGGCTTTTGGGCTGTTCAATCGGGACAGCCAGACCCCCTGTGGGAGCTGGTCCTATTTAGGCACTCTGACAGACAAAGCAAGGGGGTGATGGGACTCCTCCCCCACTTCCTGCCTGCCCAGACACTCTGGAGCCTAGGCGGGGCCAAAGGCAAAACACACAGACAGGCCAGCCTCTCTCAGAATGGTAGAAGAAGGGCTGACAAAGGACAACCACGCTAGTAAAGGTGAAAAAATAAAGGGGGCCTCCAAGTTGGTACCTGGATGCCCATATTTTGCACTACTGAGGCTATGGACATAGCCTGCGGTATTAAAATTATACAATATTTGGAAGAACATGTCTACTGCCACCAGCCATAACTAGAAGATTTTCACAGGAGCAGATTGAAGGGGGATACTAGGTATCCATTTGGCACTCCACATAAGGTGGTGTGTTCCAATCTCTCCCACTATAAGGTTTTTGAAGAGACACTAAGTATCTCTATATCATTATTTGAGGATAGAGAACATAATCTTAAAGGGGGACCTTAAGGCTCCCTATCAACACTGCCCATAAGGATCTGTGTGCTGCAGTAGTAAAATACAGGTGTCTTTAAGAGCTATGGAGTAGACGGACTCCACAGTACAGCTAGGAAACAATGAATAGTGTTCCAAAAGGCAGAGCCCACAAGAATGAATGAGTGGAACAAGGCTCCACTTATTCAGGATTTGAAGAAAAAGGTCCTTAAGTACAGCAGAAAGTGCTGCGGGGTCCCACTAGGAGAGCGGATGAAGCATAAAAATGATGAGCCTCCCTAACATGCGCACCGTGCAACAGACTAACTCTGAGGTCTTTGAAGAACTGTTTGTCACACTGGAGTGGAGATATCCTCATGTTCTCTGACAGATCTAAAGACCTTTGCTTGTCACAAGTCAAATTCCAAACAGATAAGTCATCCCTTTTCTTCAGCATCTCCTCAGCGCAGAGACTCTTTTCTGGGCATTTGCTCTGCTGAGAGGGGTCCACAGGATCCTTGGCACTGGTGCTCGGCATGAGACGTTGAAGGCTATCTACTTGCACCAAGGGGGTCATTGGACTCTACCAGGTCAGGCGTTGAGGACCAAGGTTGTTCTACTACTAGGCTTCGATCCAAGGGGCTTCACTGCTCTAGTACCAGGCGGGTGCCTGAATTTGACCAGACTACCATGTGAGAACCTGAGGGCAACAGGCCTCCCACAGGTAACTCTGAGGTCTGTCAAAATAGAATCTTGAGGGCTGTCGGGGGCTTTAAGATTTGGACTCAACACAGAGCACACAGCCTCTCTGTATTCCTCACAGAATTCCCACAGAAATGACTTCCAGACAATCGGGCACCCCAATGCGTCCATTGGATGACCAGACTCATTCTGTGTTAGGCTTATCTCCTTCCGGTCAGTTAGGTGTTACAGAGATTGCCCAACCTAATTATAGGGACTCTTCCAAGCGGTGAGTGACTGCAATCGCAGGTAGCTTGCTGCACTTGTTATCTTTAATCCGGTGGGAGATTTGCAGAGGAACGTTGCTACCAGCCCCAACGTTCCTCGGGAAGACCTTCGGCTACATGGACTTCAATGCTTGCGGCCCAGTCATCCGCACCGCAAACACCTTGGGTATCTCAGGCAGCATGTGGGAAAAGGATTTTTGACCGGTTCATGCAGTTTATGAGGTCACAAAAGTAGACTGGTATCCTGAAGAACCCAATTTAAAGTGGTGCTGCAAATGCAGCCTCAAGCTGCACCTCCGGTACCACAGACTATGCCACTGCCTCCTCTTCCTCCACTGCTGCCTCTCCCTCCACCACCACCTTTTCCTCCATTGCAGCTGCCTCTGCAGCTACTTTTGCTGGCTCCATTCCCACTGCAGGCCCTGGCTGTGCGGACTCAGCCGAGTGGACCCACGACTCCGACTCCAGTTAGATACCTAGAAGGATTTAGCTCCTTCTTTCACCACTGTACAGCAAGACAAATCTCCTCGGCACCAAGATATTGAGGAGGAGGAAGAGGAGGCTATGCAGTCTTCGCCAAGGCGTTTCACTATCTCATGAAAAGGCTGGCATAATTTCTGGGATTTCGGGCACTTCAGCAGCCAAAACCAGGTGTATTATCAGAGATCTTATCTTTGAGCAGCTAATCACTCTGGCATTCTGCTTCAAAAGGATGTATTAGCAATTGCAAAAAAGATGTGCCTCAAACCTCACTCTACCCCATCGTAAATAAACACCTGGGCGCCGGCTTTAGTCAGGTGGATGGTGAAGCAGCAGCAGCATGCCTCTGAGGTAGCTGCTGCCTCCGCAGTCTCTGCTTCAGGGTTGGTTTTCTCTGCATCAGCATCAACCTCTTGTCTCTTCAGAGAGAAGACCTGCTGTTAGAACCGTTTGGCAAAAAGGTGCATTTAAACGCCAAGTTGCACCTCAGGCAGGCACACGCAGATGCAATACTGGCTGCAGCCAATCAGAAACTTTGGAGACAAATAGATTTTCTTTCAGACCTGCCCATAGATCCAGATTAGCAGAGGCAAAGGTAGTTGCTTAAGACGTGCTGTAAATGTCAGTGTCGCACATTGACACAGGTAGCCTATGTATGTATGTATGTGTGTGTGGACACTGACATGAGACGATCGGCTTAGATGCATGCCCCACTACAGAAACAAGGAGTCAGGCCTCTGTGCCCCTCCTGCTGAAGATCGCACTCCAGGAGGAGGCTGATGCCCAAATACTGAAGCAGACAATGGAGTATGAGCTCCGTTTTAGGATGGCCGCAGCCACCAGCTCCAAATATCCGCAGGAGGCGGCCTGCGACACTCCATCACATAATGCTGCCTCTAAGGCCTGGAAGACCTGCACTGATTGGATGGAGGACCAGCAAACTGGTAAGCTTTGCCTTCCACCCCCACACAAGTCCCCCATAAAAGGCCTTTGCCTGTCTGGACATGGTGGACCCAGAGGGCCTCCCACCAGCCGCCCTACAAACCCTCATTGCCAAGCACTATATGTGCATTGTCACCAGCTCCATCCATTGCCGCCTAGCCAAAGATGCCTGAGCACACCTCCCATAAGCTGCTGCCGCTCTGGTTAACTGCTCCCGCACTGACCGACACCTATGCTTTCGCTGCCCCATCCACTACCCCATCGGCAGCCACCTGCTGTATCCCTCTCCACTCACCCCTACCTCCTGCCATATGTGATGACGCTACTCCACAAGCACCAAACAAGAAGCTATTGCCCACTGTCGTTTTCCTGCAGGCAACGGCATGTCCGCTTGCGCTGCGTAATGCTCCGGCAGCTCGCAACATCACTAATACGTCAAATCTCCTATGGTGTGTACCAATGCAAAAGACTCTCGACTCCGCAGACCTCGCACCAACAAGTAAGGACTTTATGGTCATCCCCTATGACAATTGCCTGGAAACCTGCATATTTATCCCTTATGTTGCTGCTAACCATGTGCCTGTATGCTCGCCTCCCATGTTGCCAACCAATGCTTGTCTTCACCTCGTAGACCCGTGAGCACATAAAATGAAATATTTTGACCCATTTTCCTGAATGAGTCAAATGTTGCCATAGATATTCATCCTCCCTCTGGCCTAATTACAAATTCTAACCACGCCAATTACTGCTTGCCCGCCCTTCTAGCTCATGATCAGATCACTGTGAGTAACTGTTTGCCTGTTTGCCTAATTGCGTTAGATGCTACCTCTATAAATGTCTGCATTTGTGTCCTAGTACAGCTGTTGCTGATGCACCCGAAGTGTCGGACATTGTGAATTATGTATCCACCTGCCCTAATGCTCCAGATATTGCTTTGATAAATTCTCAGTTTTGACTCTAGCACACAGTATCGATATGTTGAAATACCTCCCTGTATGCCCTAACCCCCCAAAGCTTGACCCAGACAAATGCCTGAACTCCTACTTTTTATGAGCTGATGCTGCAGCCAAAAAATTATCTGATACCTCACAAGCACATTGAAAATGCATGCCCACGCTTTGTAATAACGTTGTTGCATTATCTAACAAATGCCTCCTTGCATGTTTAGACCACTTGGTTGCCACTTCTGATAACCAGCCTTACCGACATGGAGACGGTGTCCCTTGTAAATGTATTGCCCTTAGGCTCAGTGATCCTGCTCGCCACCCCCAACCAAATGCCCTTCTGCTAACCCTACACCCACAAGTGTTAACCGGCGGAACTGCCCCACCCCGTGCGTCCTGGATGTTCAGGTGCAAATAACCTGCCTGGTCACGGCTAAGCCCTCTATCAAAGCCGGACTTCCAATTACAACGCCCATATCCGTCACACTTCCTCAATTAATACCATACCTCTAGACCCTCCTTAGCCTACACCATTCCTGCCCCTCTTGAAACACTTCACACAGTCAATTAGCCCCCCACACAACTAGGAGAAACCCAACCCTGCTTAAATAAGAAACAACTGGCAAGACCTGGATCTAGAACAGCACACATGCTACACAGATAGCTCACTTTCCACTCCCCCACTTAAAACACAATCCTGCTTGGGTAAATCGCGGCTTGCGAGGCTTAGAGATAGAACTGACCCCCAACCACTCGCCCCCACCAAAAATCGACCATCTGGGTACAACAACCCCTCCCCACACCCCCCCCCCCCCTAAAACTACAAGCGTATTTGCCATCCCGAAAAGTACAACAGGCCCCTAAACAACTGCAGCCTGAAAATCCCAGCTGCCTCGCTGAATGTCCGCTCACTGGGAGCCCATGCTATAGATATCCACAACCTTATAGTTGAATACCAACTTGACTTCCTTGCTATCACAGAATCCTGGCTCCACGATGCCTCTGGCCCTCTCCTTGGCCATTCCAACCAACTACACCATCCGAACACCAAAATGCCATAGGATGTGGAGTGGCTCTCATTGCCAAATCCTTGATACAACTCGGAGCCTGCCCCATCATGCTTGGGTCCGAAATGCCCCTTACAAAACTACTAACCAACTCTAAGTCCACCATCAACATAATCCTCATCTAGCGCCAGCCCAACATCACCAGTCACTGAGACCTGGACATAACTCTACTGATGATACCTCTCCTTAAAGTTACCACAGAGTGCATTATCCTAGGCAACATCAACCTGGGATTTAATGACTCCGCTCACACCAAAGTCACCGCCCCCATCTCCTGCCTTGAAAGACATGAACTTCACCCAAAGAATAGATGGCCCCACACACACCAAAGGCTGTATACTTGACTGACAGACATCACCGCCAGCAATGAAATCCTGTGGTCAGACCATTTCTTGATCCTCTTCAACCTAGTTACCTCCACCCCTTTCACCACCTAGACTCCTAAGCCTTGTCCCATACTTGTCAGAAGCACCAAGAAACTTTTGCATGAGGCTCTAAAGCCCACCCTGACAGCTACGCTAGAATCAGGCCCACTTGCTCTATCCTGAACCCCTATGATATTGCTAACCAATATCATGACTGATTGCTTACCACCATTGACAAACACTGCCTTAAAAGGGCTAAAATTATGAAAGCCCATACAATAAACACCTGGTTCAAAGAAGACCTCATCTCCCTGCATAGAAACAAAAGAGCTCCACAAGAAAAAAGCCATCCCCCAGCAACAGCATCACTCTCGCCACAGCAGTACATAAGTACAAGACCGCAATCATCACCACCAAAGCGAACACATTCAGTGAACGCATTAATAATAATAATGCTGTCTCTGACACCAAAGAACTCTTTGCCATTCTGAGAGAATTAGAGACTCCTATCCCCCCCACACCACCTGCCATCACTGACAAAACATGGTGCACCACCATACAAAACACCTAGCTCACAAAATATCCTTACTGCAAGTGAAAAACAGCACCGAAAAAGCCAACCTCTCCTCCAAAGCATCCACCGACCCCTCACTAAACACCCTCCACCCACCACCAAGGACCATACCACCAACACTGCTGCATTAAAATTCAAAAAGTTAGTCAAGAGGAAGTGCTCATTGCCATCCTTGCATTAAAACCATCCAACTGCAAAGGAGATGCTTTCTCAGCACATGTAGTTAAACTCTGTGCACCCACCTTGATGCCCATAATCACAAGCATTGTCAATGCCTCGTTTCTTACCAATGAAGTCCCAACCAATAATAAATCAACATGGATCACCCCACTACTTAAAAAACCTACTTTTGACCCCTTCATCCCAACCATCTGCCAATCACCAGTCCCCTTTCTCCTAAAGATACTCGACCGCATGGCCTACATCCAAGTACAGCATTTCCAAGAGCTGAACTACTTGCATGGAAGGAGGCAATCAGGCTTCCGCCGAAGCATACTACATAAAAAGCCCTACTAGATCTCATGAACCAAAAGGATCTCATCAGGGACTCAGGACACTTGGACATACTTCTACCACTGCACTTATCCGCTGCCTTCGACCTAGTCGACCATGGCACACTCTGTCAGCATCTTAGCCAGCATTTCCACTTCTCACCCAACGCCACTGCTTGGATACACTACTTCCTCAGCGACCGAACCACCAGAGTATTCATTGGGAAGCTGTTTCTGACCCTATTCCAGCGCTGATGGGTTTCTGACCCTATCCCAGCTCTGATGGGTGTACCCCAGGGTTCTTGCCTCTCACACACGCTTTACAATACATATGCCAAACCCCTCTTTGACTTATTGGACTCCTGGGGTGTCATCTACACCAACTTTGCTGATGACACCCAAATACTCATTCCTATGACAGGCAACATCTCCCAGGACAGTTTTGTTTGGGTTGAATGACCCAAACGTCTGGAAGGACCTGTGTGATGTATCACTTTACATACATTTGTTTCATTTGTTTCAGTTTTTCATATTTTCATATTCACAAAAAGAGTTTTTAGACAAACAAGATCGCCAATATACATTAACGCTGACATGATGACGCCGATGCTGGCCATTCACGAGAGGTCACATGACCAATAATGTAAACGTTGATATTCACAATTATATTTTAAAGTGAAATATGCATTGTATGTCACAAATCCTCAGAAAGGGTAACCGATCTGAAAACTACAAATGTTACTGTTGTAATTCAACCCAAACAAAACTTTGTATATTTGCTTTGTACTCCACTCTGCATTTTTTTTTTATTTTTCTGGCAACAGGACCAAATAATTCCCCACAATAATTTAGAATAGAAAGTACACACCCGCAGTGCCCACTCAAACTCTAGTAAATCTGCTCCAAGCACATCCACACAATAAACTCTGTATACAGTACCATTGAAAACTGGATGGCTACACACAACCTGTGCTTGAATGAGATAACCAAGCTACTCATTGTTGGCTCTCCCTTTCGCCTAAAAAACCAAGATCTGTACTTCTCTATTTGCATAGATGACCCCACCATCCCAGTGCTGAAACAGGTAAAAAGCCTGGGAGTGCACCTTGAGGCAGATCTAACCATAGCAAAACACATGCTCTATCATTAGCCACAGCCTATACCTCGCGACTCATTTTACTGAGTAGACAATTCCTGACTCCTACTAACTGCCTCACACTTGCGTGTGTTCTCCTATCAAAATTGGATTACTGCATGGTGACAATAACAAGGCGGGTCCTGGGGGACTCTCTGCCAGACATGAGTCCTGGTTACAAGAGCCTTACCTAGAGTTTTTAACTCATTATCTTTCACAGAGGAGAAATATCCTAAACATATCAGTCTTTGTCCTGCCCTGGGGCAGTCGAGCACCGAAATGCTAGGCAATTCTCCTCTGAACAAGAGTACCACCAGCAACCCCAGACACGTGTTTCGGTCTGGTTGAACCTCATCAGCAGGGTGTAGCTGTGCCTCTCTTCCAGCCATCACCTTTCTGTTTTTTTTATTTATTTTTTTTAAAAGCAATTTATTTGATTTTAGTTGACAGTTCAACTTTACAAATATTTTAGTAAATAAGAAAAACAAGAATTTCAATTATTGACAATATGATGCATCGTTTTCTTAAAATCAATTGTGAAACATACTCTTCTCAGTTGCATTCACAATAAAAGGATCAATATGTTATCTTTTATCTACATTCTGCATCATATTACTGTAGATATTTCCTTAAAAGAAGAGGAGAGAACAAGTTTGTAAACATGTGATGCCATTTAGCAATTGGTTTCATGATGATTTTATGCTTAACAGCACATTCTAATTGCCAATTTCTATCTAGATTCACTATCTTGTTTCAGATTTGTGAGGCTTAAAACTTATCTGCTCATAAGGAAAGGCAGCATCCAAAATGCGAATCGTTGCAATTCTAACAGATATTTTGGCAGAGCCAAAAATTTCAGCCCATATTTCGATCAAAGTATTTCGGGGTCATACATTTGACAAGTGTGGTCCGTTGAGAAACAAAAGCTTTACAATTCAAAATAATATGAAGCAAGGTTCCTGTGACAGATGTGTCATTGCAAAATCGACAATAGCTTAGTTCTTTTTTAACAACGCCTCGTCTAAGATTTCATTAACCGGCCACAAATTCAGACGTAATCATTTTTGTTCTTAAAGTTGGGGATGGGCATTTGGCAAGATAATCAGCCATTGTAGGTAATTTCTTATGTCGAAAAAGATCCCTGTTGAAATCTTCAAGCCCCATACATTTTTCTTGAGTCATTAGCCAATCTAGTTGGTAAGTTTTGACCTTTGCACGATTCGGATTTGTTAACAACAACTCAATTGAAATGTCTGCATCTGCAAGAGCATTTATGTGTGTTCTCCATTTCAAAGGGAATGAGTGATTAGAAGTTAACAAATATTCAGCTAAAATAGCTAAGCTGTTTCTTTTTGAGATACTCATGATACATTTTCTGAAAGTGTGCACATTTTCCAGGTCACTTGTACTTGGATTGATAAAAGACCAAGTGCATATCTTAATAACATGTTGGGTGTACTTTTAGGCAGATTTAAAACCACTTTCCAGAATTTTGCTTCAAGTTGATTCCAGAATAACTCAGATTTAGGTAACACAGATTCCAACCCATATGTGATAACTGGTACCACCTTTTGCTGGTAGAACGACATTATGGGAACACAAGCAAATCTGCCAAATTTGGCGTGAACAATTTTGGCCTGCGATGTCAACATCAATAGTTTGGTTCGTATTGCTATTTCAAGGGATTTTTCAGATGTTACATTGTTAAAGTTCATCCCCAGATATTTATAGTCTGAAACCACTTGTAGTTTGTAGCTGCATATTGTCCACTGAAATCTATTTTGGGAAGTTGTTTTAGCTCTGCCCAAGATAACAATTTGTGTTTTATTTTGATTTACAGTTAGCTTGTTTTCCGAAACATACTGATCAAGTACGTTAAGCAAAATTTGTAACCCAGTTGGAGTTTGGGAAATCAAGACAAGATCGTCCGCATAGAGGAGCCATGCTATGCATTGTTTCCCTAACTTTGGGGAATCAGATTGAGCTGAGGCAAATGCGTCAGCTATGTCCAGTAAAAATTTAAACCGTGTTGAAGCCAATATGCAACCTTGTTTTAAACCTCTAGCTGTTCTGATTTTCTTAGATAGAAGGCCTTCGATGTTCAACTTAATGTGTACAGTGGTATTTGAATGTAGGAGGCTCACAATTTTTATCAGAGATTTAGGACATTAAAATTTCAACAATTTTCGGATAAGTAAATCTGTCATTTGAGTCGAAGGCCATGCGGAAGTCAACAAAGGCAACATATAGAGGTTGCTTCCGCATGGCGTATGATAGTTTTAAGGCATTCAAAAGGGTGAGATTTATCGATGTCCCTAGCCCAGAGACAAAACCAGTTTGGAATGGGTCTCTCCGCTGGTTTGAGAGTGACCATGAGTTCAAGTCACGCAAGACTAGTCTGCAAAAGATTTTTCCGGGAACATCCAAGAGAGCAATTGGACGGTAACTCATGGGATTTTGTCTATCTCCTTTTTTGTGGATGGGGCAATGATAGTGTGTCCACGATGTTGGTAATTTTTGATATCGAATGATTAACCTAAACAAAGTGTATAGAATGGGAACCCACAAATCAACATTCTTTTTTAGAATGGCATTAGATAATCCATCTGGGCCTGGAGCACGGGACATGCTAGATTTGTTGATGAGATATCGAATATCGTCTTCATCAAGCTCAAGGTTGAACACAGTGTCAAGCATGTCCAGGGTCCCAGGCGCCGATGGGGCAGCATATAAATTTGAAAAGTGTAGTGCCCAATCATTTTCCGTTACACCATTTATTTGAGAGGTGAGTTGTGGCGCTGCAGAGGTTGAATTGAGTAGTTGCCAAATTTGAGATGTGTTCTTACTTTGTATATGATGTATCATGGATTCATCATCCTTTTGATATTTAGTGAGCTTATATTCCTGCATCCAATTTTTATAAGCAGTTTTAATGCTTCTCAAGGCTGACTCTTTCACTGCCAATGGTAAATATTGGGCATGTCTCTTTTGTTTTCTGAACAATACTTTTCTGAGACAAATTGCATTATCGGATACTTGGCTTGGTTTCCCATGAAGCTTCTGCTTAGTGGCATACAATTGCATTAGATGATAAGGTGCCAGGTTATTTATATTGACAAGATCAGAGTCCCCCTTCTCAAACATTTTCAAATGATCACTATAATGAGTTAATGATTGTTTGGACCATTTTAGCCGATTTAAAGAATTGTTAATATTGACTGCACCCTTAAAATTTGCCTTGATGGAGAGAAGGCATGGGTCAGCATAAACTTGAAATTCAATGACCGATGGTCACTATACTCGGAAGTTTTCACTGCAAAATCCTTTGTATATTCAAAAAAACTTCTAGATACGGAAATATAATCAATGATGGTCGACTGTTTTTTGCTAAACCAAGTCGCAAGCAGGGGAGAATCAGCCATACTCGTACCATTTAGCATGACCAAATTCCATGCTTTCGCAAAATTATTCCATAATCCCACCCGTTCTTGTTTTTTCACTTTGTTCCCATGCAATAGGTGTAAATTCAAATCCCACAGCAACAATAATGTATACAATGCCATGTATCAGTATAACTTTTTCCAAAACAGTTGTTAAATTTTTGAAAAATAATGCAGTTTTAATACCCAGAGGGTTTCAGTAAACATTGACACAGGCAATTTTAAATCAGTTAATGTTGATGATAGAGCATTGAATGAACGGGTTGATCGTGGGTAATGACGAAAGATATATATTGGCTAATGTATTTGTAGCAGTAAATAAACCAGACATAGGCCTTCCTTTGGTGGCTGGTAAAGCCGGTTCAAGTTGTGTGTCGTAGTTGTTCCAAGTGGGAGGCGTAGATAACCAAGTTTCCTCCAGTAAAATTATATCATACTCACATAGAATACTCTTAGGGTTGTTAATAAGGTGATTATGTCCTCTCGTATTCCAGCTAATTATGGAGACACACACTTGTTCTTTTGCCGGTTCTAGTTATACTCTTGTGATATGGGTATATTCTTTCTGTTCAGGCGCATTCTCCCCAGCGTTATAAGTTGGTATATAACATTGAGTTTTTTTGGGTGTTTTGAGGCATGATTTCAAAGGGTGTTTTGCGTCTGAATTTAATGAGATCACAAAACCTAAATTGAACAACACCTCCCTCGCAGCCCAAATGATGTTGTGCATGATCAAAGAGCGAGTCCAAACAAGGGCTATACTAAGGTTATCCCTGTGTGGAAACTCAATCTGATCAAGATCATCCGACTCAATTTCCCTGAGCATCAGTGTCGGAGAATAAACCAAGAATACTCTGGCGGTTCATTATATATTGACGATCTTGATGGCAAGTCAGAAGCAGGGAATGTCTGGTCTCTGGTTTAGGTGTTGTCTTATTTGTAATCAATTTCGATTGTCATGGGGGCAAATTGCCAGAAGGTGGGGATGCATGCCTTTGCATAACCTGTTTATTTGTCGTGTCCTTGTTAGGGCTTTTTTCCAATGGCACAACATTATTTGTCTTCGAATTTAAAAGCCACAGGCGAGCAATTGAGTTTTTAATCTCATCGAGATCATTTTGCAACAATCTACCATTATTGAACATTCTCTAAATTGGGGGCTCAGATTCAGCAAAGGACATTCGTTTTGGAAGGAGATTCTTACATTCTAAGACTGTCGTCGTTGGCAAGGAAATAGGTGCAATGGCAGAAGTGCATTTAGCAGGGCCATTTGCTACAATAGGAAATTTAGGAGGCTCGAAACTTCGACTCTCTAAATAACGATCAATCTCTAGTCTTAGATTTTGTCTTGATACTACTGCAACATCAGAGTCTTCATTGTTGTTGTTTTCTGTTACATGTGAAGGATTTGTCATGCTAGATGCAGGAGTATTTTTATGAATATGTTGTTTAGCAAGGTGCTGATCTTCAGCAAGTTTTATCAATTCATCAAGTGGAGGGTGATCTATGATCACTCTTGGTGACTGGCACGCGTCAAGATGTTTGTTCTTTCTCAGGTTGGTCAGTGCAGCATATTTTTTTGCTATAGAGCTCGAGACCATATGAGTCCGACTATTGGCACGTGTCAGATTGTTGATGAATTGTTTTGTCGAAGATGAGACCACCATCTTTAAAGATTTCACATTCTTCGATTTTTTTTTTTTCTTTTTTTTATTATTATTTTTTTTATTTGGGCAGATTGTGTTTTTGGCTTTGATTTTAAAGCTGCAGCTTGATTAGCAGCCTTCCCGTCAAAAACAGAATACGTGGATTTCGGGGTTTGCGTCAGACGTGATGTTTTATCCACAGGGATCAAATGAGGGTCAACAGAGGGGCCGGAATTAGTATTCGTCACTACACATTTTTCTGTTATAATTCCAGCCACAAAAGGAACAGATGTTTTAATTTTATGAGATTGTGCCTCTGCTAATTTTTCTTGATCTTTTTGAGAATCTGGAGTAAATTCAACAATGTGACAACAATGTGACTGTTAGGCAGAAACCTGTGCAGTTCCCTCTGGGACCACTGCAAAAGATTTAAGACTACAAGTGTTTGGCAGTAAACCCACTTGCTAGCAGTCTGTACCAAACAGATTCACTTGGTAGCTGTGGCTGAGCAGTCAGACTTCCCTCAAGAAGAGTTAGGCAGTATACAGAGTATTCGCAATAGGTCAAAAGATCACAGTAGAACAAGAAAACACTGACCAGGGCTTGGTGTAAAAGAGATATAATTATTTATTTAAAACCACATCTAGAAAAGCACACAGGCACTAATAGTAAGCAATTCAAAAACACGGTCACTAAAAGATATACACTCCCTTAGAAGAATATTAGACAAGTCTTAAGTAAAGCCCCACTTATTTTCAGACAGCGGTGAGCGCTTAACGCAGATGGCACTCTAATAATTCGTTTTAATAGGGAAAGAAAAGCAGAGAATACATTGAAACAGATCCCAACACTTTTACAAGAACACAATAAGAGAGGAAGGCAAAGTAAAACCGTGAGTTTAGAGTTCAGTAGGCCGGTTCCACTTTAAGGGGATCAAAACGAAATGTGACCAAGGTCACACGGTTGCAGTGCACAAAAGTCTTGAAAAGGTTCAAAAAGAGTTGGACCAACGAAAGGGACCAGTTAGAAGGTCAAGGAGGCCAGTCCAGTCCAGAAGGTTAAGGGGTTATTATTACCTTGTAGCAATCTTTAGAGGCCTGGCGGACACGGTACCTTAAAGTGGTGAGAATACTCCAGCGGGGGAAGTTGTTCCTGGCAGCGGATGCAAGTCGGTGCTTCGTCCGGGGGAAGAGAGGATCTCGTTGGGGAGGAAGACATGAGTCCGTTGCACTGCCAGGGAAGAAACCAGCCGCGGACTTCTCAGGTAAAAGGAGCGGTCCTTTTATTCGCGGTCCAGTCGTAAGTGGCTATCCGGTTGCCGGGGTGCTTGGCACGGGTAATTCGAACACAAGCCTGTCTGGGGTGCGAAGAAAAGAAGGTAAACTGGTTGTGCCCACCAGTTGAGGGGAAGAAGCCTCTCCAGCCGGGAGATCTTCTCTGTCGTCAGGAAGTGGTGAGTTGGTTCTGCAGGGCTCCACCGGTGGTGTCGTCGTGGTAGGTCAGCTCAGCTTCTCCCTCGTCGGATTCTCAGGTCCTGTGGCGACTTCTGAAATTCCAGTCCCCAAAGCCCTGCTTTTATGCAGCACACCCCCATTCACTCAGCCTAGCTGTCAATCAAACATGCTAAGTGATAAGCCGGCCGGCTCACCACTTGGGCCAATCACACAAGAGTGCGACTTGAGTTACCAAGGTAACTCAGTCCAGGGTGCCTAAACCCCCTCCACCCACCCCTGTGGTACCCAGAGTGGCACCACTTTTGGAGGCTTCTGTGGAGAAGCCCGCCAAAAAGTGGAACAAAGGGCTCGACTTGGGTTGGAGTCACAGAAGAGAACACAAACGCCATTTTAGAATCGAGTCCTGGCAAAAAATACCAACCGGCGAATTAATATTAATTAAATAAACCAGCGGTATGTTCGAGGCTATGAGAATTAAATAATTAAAGTTGGTAGCCTCGAACAATGGGAAAATCACATAGGGATATATTCGCGGTCGAATATAAAAAGTAGTATCCACTGACACCAGCCAAAACTCGATCAGGGGGGACGGAGACGTGCCCCCTCGACTAACAGACCCCGGGGCAATTGAATTGCCCCGACCAGTACGTCCACAATGTACTGGTTTCTGTTAATAATTTTGGACTATTAAAGCCAATGGTGACTTTACATGCCCTGGGAGACAGTAGTCAGTCCCAGGGTATGGAGTCTATGGTGGGGTGTCACTATGACACCCCTGTGTTACTGCACGGAGGGTGCTGTGTAACACACATAGTAAAAACACATGAGACCCTATGGAGTAAAGGACCCCATAGCCCATAAAACACATTAACAGTCAAAGGAACACCATAAATCATGTCCAAGAGTGGGAGAAAGAGTCTCACTCTTGGCAGGAGAAAAAAACAAACTCCAGAAATCCAGCAAAGCTGCTGGGGGACTCACTAGGTTAGGAAATTCAGCCTAAAGAGAGAATTCTCCCTAACAGTAACATTAGCGCGATATTCATGACCTCAAGCGTTAAAAAAGAGGTTTTAGGAGTATTGGGAGTTTTGGGAGGGACCTGTGGATCATCATTTGTTCTACGAGGAGTCGGAGGAATAAATGAAACCTCTAGCACTGATGTATTACAATTAGACCGTTGGAACAGGTCAGGAGATTGTGACAAATTAGAACCTTCTGAGCTGGCAGAGAAACAAGAGTTAGTTGAATGCAAGTCAATAACTGCCTCTTTAGGGTCTCTCGTTGCTGCTGGAATCACTGGTAGCGGCGCTCCAGATAAAGCATTTCTCAAGAGCATGCTGTCTGACATAGAGACTGACATTTTGTCATTTTCACCATTTTGAGGACCGTGAGTTACAACAGGCAGACCAGATAAACCTGACCCTACATCAGGATGATTAGCTACCACATCATTTGACAAAGTTGCTACGGGTGCATTTATAATGGGCATTTCAGCTGGGCCATCAGATCCCACTGTTCCAAATCCATATATACGAATATCCGCACGGTTCACGTTTGAGATTTTCTTTTTATTCAGCGCTTTAGTTTTGGATCGAGCACTTCGCTGAATTGGTGTGGAGCACATGTTACTGGGCGCTACATCCGTTTGGAGATCTTCATGAAGGGACTGAGACTCAGACAAGATACGATGCCTAATATGGTCAGGCATAGCTGTTGTAACTCTGTTTCCCCTTTTTGTCTTTTACTTTTTATAACTTTTTAACATTGAACACTGCATCTTACAATGGAGTCCCATGGGGATAATGGGTATACTTTTGTATCAACCTAGCCTAATACACTTGGGATTTTTGGTTACTTTTATATGTACCTAAAGACAAGCTGTTGGCAGCAAATATATTTTACAATTTTTGTTATTTCTAGTGAGCACATTTGCATTTACCGCATATGGCTACTAATTGTAGCTAGTGCCCTAAAATGGTCACTCCACGAGATTATCGCTTGTTCTTTAGCCATATTGTTGTTTGGCCTTCTTCGTGCCATGTAAGGTCAAGCTCTTTCCCAGGAAGGCTGTAGCTTTCGAGAGCTAGTGATGCCTGTGTGTAGCTCAGGAGTGGGTGGGACTACATGGTCCCACTCCACATCCGTGGTGCCAGCGTCTAGTTATGGGGGCATGAGTGAAACCAATAGTTGTCTCTGATTGGACAACTACTGACTGTTTGAATGGTGCATAGCCTTACCGTGGCTTGCTTCCAGGCTGGATTTTCGGATAAGGGGACTCCTGCAACCATTTCTTTAGATCAACGTTTGAGCCAAGAATCCCTCCTGGAAGAACAGTCGACTGAAGATCTGAAGAAAACTCCTGAAGAGGCCTGGCATCTCATCACGGGTAGCATAGCTCAGTGGCAACTCGCTCGTCTTGGAAGCAAGGCGACGCAGAGCAACATAGTTTTGAATCCCGGTTCCGCGCTTAGAAACCTCTTCGGTATTAAGCGCTTTATAAATTACCAATACACACATTACAATACCAATCCTGCGTTTGGTCCGGTGAAGCCCTGTTGGACTACCTGATCTGTGAAGGCCCTGTGGGGTGCTTCAATCGCTGGAATGGTGGGACGAACCAGTCTTGACGTGTTCTCGAGGATCCAGCCGTCCTGAGCATTCGGAAGTGTGCCTTATACCACCTGGTGGACCAACCAGCTCTCCAGTGGGCTATCACACTAGTACTGTCATTTAAAGCATTTCAAGCCTGAACTTCGGTGGTCGCCAACTTGTGGTGTAGTCTCCGTCCTGACAAATTTTAGCCTCCCGGCTTCAAGGGATCCTCCTCTGGAAGGACCCCTAAAATCGTGACTGGAAGGAAGCCTGTCGTCTGTGTGTGGTGGCCGTCACTGGAACTCACCTTCTACCATCTGGTAAAGTGTCTTGAAGAGGGCTGTGTCAGTGCTTTCTGCATTTTTCCATCGCTGAGGGTTGCACTCTGTTCCTGGACCCGACCGGAAGAATACTTGCACCTGCTCGAGCAACCACTAGTTGAGCCATCCAGCCATCTGGGAATGTCCATGTCAGAGAGGCGGGTAAGTAAAAGCAAAGCATTTGTTTCTCCCTGTCCCCCATATGATAAGATTGAGAACAAGTCGCTTCATATGCTTGCATGCCACTCATTTTTGGTTGTCGCACCTGAGCAGTAAAATCTCAAAGATGAGAATACATTTTACTTACCAGTAACTTTGTTGCATCTCTTTGTTTGAACAATCACCAACACATGTGACTTGCCTGCATCAGATATGTTATGGGGAGAAGCATTGTAACTTTTGGGCACAATGCCCACTCTTCTTAGGAATTGGACTTCTGAAGCTAGGGAATATCTCTTCCGATTTGGTTCCATCTTACTGCATCACTTGACTTACCGTCTTCGTTGAATTAAATCATTGAATGCATTTGGTGACTGTATATATGTTAATTATTGAGTGTTGTGAGATATTATAACCTGCTTGTTTCATTTTTTAGTGTGCGTTTAAGGCCTAATGATAAATACTATATTTCTATACATTCCTGTCTAAATGGAATTATTGTTTGCCTTCAATGTGTGTATTCATTGTGGACCCCTGACCCCACTCGCACTCTCCTGAGAATAGCCTTTACTGCTCTTCATTGATTTGGTTTTGGCTACAGTTCCACTGTCACTATAACTAGGGTGGATTCCTAAGATCTGTCCACCAGGCCAGAATCTATTAATCTATCTTAACAAGAGCTGTTCACCTTCCATGAGACCACAAAAAGGAAGCAGACAGATCGAGCAAGTTGGAAATGAATTCTTACGAGTGGGAACCGAACCATGAATCCCTATGCATAGTATATGTGATTAATCCTACAGAGTCATCACTTAACCCCAGCCTAAAGTCTCCTCCCATGTGGCCAGGGAAAGGCAGCCACTACCTGATCCTAAACCTGGGGTGGTATCACACTGAAGGATCACATGGGAGGAGACGGTTGTCAAGGGGAAGTGGTGACTCCTCTGGGAGGGACTAAGTATTCATCTTCTGAAGCTATTTCCCTAATCCCCAAATACATGATGTCAACCTGTTATTGTGCACATCCCTCTTATGTAACTACCTAGGGACCATGTTATGGAAATGTATCTAACCAACACAATATGTGTACCTTGGGGGTTCAGGAATTAAATAAAATACCCTGTAATGGTCATGATCATGTTTTAAATGGGCCTTAAAACCAAGGTTAATACACAAACCTTTTTCACAACATTCCCTAACTCTAACACCTCTCATTTCAGACAGCAACCCAAACTAATTAATTACCAAAACCATTTTGGACTTCAAGATCCATAATGCTCTTGGTACTGGGACGAGGAAGAGGGGCCCGAAGTTGGTTAGGATCAACAGTGCCGTTGACCAGAGTGCAGTCTAGTTGTTGTAGACCAAAACACCTGAGCAGGATATTTAAACTCAGGAATAAGTTGCAGGTGAGAGAAGGAGATGCCTGCAGAGGAGAGGCTGAAGGAGTACCTGAGGTCAAGGCAGAGACAGACCAGAGTGCTGAGCACGCTGCAGGAGTTGAAGAGAGATCGACGACTGAGTACAACGCAAAATGTGAAGGCCTATCACATTGCAAATTAAGCGCATCAGGAAGCGGTGTCGGAAAGAGAAGTCCCACCATGAGGAAGACGTGCTCTCGACCAGATGTGCATTGCTTTGGTGTGCAGGAGGCAGCGCAGAGTCCACAGAGCTGGCGGACCTCCGGCGAAACAACCGTGCAAACCATCGAAGACTTGGGAATGCTGGTGGGAGACGAGAGACCCACTTCAGCATCAGCAAAGGGAATGTAGACGCCAAAGACCATTGTGTGTGCCTAACTTTAAAGGTGACTTTGTGGCGCTCCGAATAAGACATTCATCAGTTATTTTTTAATGCAGACCGAATAAAGCATTACAAAGGCAGCAAGGGCGCAACTCCCCTTATATGGGACCCCAATTGGGGGGAACTTGTAACCCGCATTGTCAACAGACAAGAGGCTGCAAAGAAGTACCGCAGAGGCAACAGGGGAGCAACTCCCCTTATATAGGACACCAACTGGGAAAGACCTGTAACATACATTGCCAAGATTCAAGATACTCTAAACAGAGGTAGCCATTGTTCAATGCTCCTCACCTAAAATATTTGAAGGAGAATCTTGGAAGAAATATTGCCAATAAGAACAACCTTAGTTGTGGGAGTTTTACATCCTGGCAGGCGAGTAAACCAGGAAAGGGATCAATAGTAGTTAGTCGTGGCAGGCGAGTGGAAAAGGAAAATGTTGTTCTAAAGCAGTATAATTGTGGCAAAGAGGTGTAATGAAAAGAACTGTTTAACATTATTTCATTGGAAGAATAAGTGAGACATTACCAAAAGTAGTTTATGTGCTATCCTGACATAGGTAGTCCATTTGAAGAAGAAAGTTGATATGCTGATAGTTGCTTTGTATACTGTAAAAACCAATTGTCTTGATTTATGGATTTGTGTTTTGAGAGAGACATTGTTGCTTTACCAAGAAGGATATTGGAAAAGACACTAATTGCCTTGGTTTGTGAAACAAGTGTTTATGAAAGAGAAATTTTCTTTAATAAGCGGAAAGTCGTATTTGAAGAAAATAACCTTTGTGTTGAATTGAAGAGAACTTTATTGAATCGGATCTTCTCCAAATGTATTCCTGCATTGATTCAGGAGAAGGGAATTTTACCCTAGTTACAAGGAGTGCTTTCAAGAACCTATAGGTTTGAACTTTTATTTTACTGTGTTGATTTGAAGACGGCTAAATATTACTTGTGGTATTTTGTTATATGTTGGGTCAGAGACTTTTGTACATTAGGTCATCTTTATTTAGTTTAGTTTGCTAGGTAGGGACATCGTAGTTGGGATAGGGAAGGATTGCCCTTTTCCATTTCATAAATGACAAAATTTGAGAAAACTTTACCTTTGTGTCCAACTCGCATTTTGGACCCCTCACATATTCAAGACATGGGGCCAGTCGGAGGTGTATTTATTTGCCATGGAAGAGAATACCAAATGTCCTCTCTTTGCCTCGTGGACAGTTCGGGGCAGGAATTCTCTGGGGGAATGCATTCCAGATCCTTTACAACAATCTATGGGGCAACCCCTTCCCTCCAACTCCTCACTTGCAGACCGTAATTTGCAAGTTCATGGGGTCAACTGCCTGCAGGATGACTCTAATGTCCTCTAACTGGACACGCAGAGAGTGGTTCTCAGACCTATTGCACCTGTCACAATTGCCCATTCAGTTGCAGACAGTGACATCACCTTCTAACACAAGTAGAGTCAGTGATTCTCACAGGCCCAGACAGACTAGCCCTTGCAGATTGGTTGCTGAGGCGTTAACTCTGGGCCACCTTAGGCCCGCACATTAGAATTTGCAGACAATTCAAATAGCATGGAAGGAGTCAGCCAGAGCTCCACACAGGAGTAAATGGTCTCGGTTCTGCTTCTGTACTAGGGAAAACAATGTCAACCCACTTGCATGCTCTCTGGATGATGCTCAACCCATCTAGCCCAGTCTGGTGTGCAGGTGGACACTTGATGTACATATCTGGCAGCTATCGGAGCTTATAGGAACCCTGATAAGCGGCTCTTATCAGGTAACCCAGTGGTTAAAAAGCATCAACAGGATCTAGTGCGAATGTATCCGCCAATTATTCAGCTGCATCTGATATGGGACCTTAATGTAGTTCTAGCTGCACTGGCACATAAAGCCTTTGAGCCAATGGCATTCACAGCCATTAAAATGGTCACGTGGAAGACTGCACTTTTTAGATGCTTTAGTGGCCTCAACCTCCACACGCACAGTTGGTGAAATTCAAGCGTTAGCCGCAAAGGAGCCCCTTACTGTCTTCTTGTGTCTTCTTGTGTGGTCCCAAGGCCTCACCCTGGATTCTTAACTTCCATCTTAATCAGGAAATAGTGCTTCCCACTTTCTTTCCAGACCCCAGTTCTTGAGGCGAACATGGTTTTGCATTGCCTAGATGTGCGTAGTGTTACAAGTTTACCTTTCGAGAACCCAGAGATTTAGGAAATCTCAATCACTTTTGGAGGCTCCTCACTTGGGTACACAGGCTTCCAAAGCCTCAATAGCCCGGCGGATGGTAGCAGCCATTACAGAATCTTATAAACTGCAGCGCAAAGCTCGGACGACCGGTATGGATGCACATGCTGTCAAGGCTAAGGCCATGGCGGTAGCCTTCCAGAGACAAGAGCCGTGGGACATTAGAAGCAAGGCAGTGACCTGGGCGTCCCCCTTCGGCTTTCTGTAAACATTACTGCTTTGATACTAGTCCACTAGGTCAGATTGCTAATAATCTGTAACAATTTGTCTTTCCTTGGAAATGGTGCATTGAAATTGCCCATGTAGCGTAGTATGGAGAAGGGGGGACGGGACATGGAGTTACTCACCATAGTGAATAAAGAACTCTTAGTCCATAGTCCCCTTTCTTCCATACATCCCATCATCCTCTCCGCCGACCGATGCCCCCCCGTCCTACCCCTCTTATGAAGAGGCTCCCGGCTAGACTGTTTCTTGTCTGGTGTAATAAAGGGGACTGAGGTTAGGGTTGGCTGGGCTTGCGGTGCGTGGTAACGTCCAGCATCTGTGCCTCCGTGCACTCAGAATTTAAACAGGGGGAGGGGGAGCACATTTTTGCAGTGCAAAAGTGTTTCCGCCCATGTGGAATGGAGGAACGGACTAGGAGTACACAGTGAGTAACTTTTTATGTTTGTCCTTTTAAAGAGTACCAATCTTGCACTAGTATTCATCCAATTTTTGTTTCGTGCATCGATTTCAAGGAAGCTTACGGACGTGAAACACAATGAAAATCGAAGCTGACCATTTCCAGTGATTCATCCCAAAATGCAGAAGAAGGTTTTCAACATTTTTGTGATTACCACATAAGTTTGCTAAATTTGGCATGTGTGTTTGTGTCGGGTCCAATTTTCTGTATTTGGTGCACTTGCCCCTCTCACCTCACACCCTCCCTCTCTCTTCCTTTTCCACCCTCCCTCCCTCTCTCTCCCCGGAGTGACATGATTTTGCTGGATATTCTTAAGCTTAATTTGCCAATTTGGGTACCAGTATTCACCCAGTTTTCCCACTGAGCTGGAGGCAGGCTTTCAAGAAGGAGGATAGGGCCGATCCATGTTGCTATCGCCTTAGCTCCCTGACTCTTCAGCAAAGTGGTTTGGTAGACTAGTACATATTATACTAAATGAGTGTGTTAAGTTCAATGCAATCTAGCCTGAGGAGCAGTAAAGTTTCCGCAAAGGAGTTGGGACTGTTGAGCAGGTGTTGAATCTAAGGCTGATCTTGGAGACAAATTTGTTCTTGGGGAGATTATATCTGGGTTTTATGGACCTTAGCTCTCCATTCGTTAAAGTCATTCAAGGAAAGCTTTGGGAATTTTGGTTGAATATAGGCCTTTCTAAACCCATTTTGGTGTCGTCCCAAGAAAACTAGACTGTAAAGGTGTGCATCTCTAATGAGTTGGCCCCATCTTTCCAATCAAAATGAGGTGTCCGAAAGGGCTGCGTCCTGGCACCTATGTTTGACCTTTATATCCATTTTCTATTTGACAAGCTGCATGCCATAACTCCACATATCACAAGGTGTGCAGGTAGACAGACCAGTGCTTTAGTTGACACCGATGATGTTGTACTGCTTGTCTGCAAGGCCAAAGCTTTGCAGCGCCTGGATGCTGGCTTCATACACATTATGGCAGCCCATGATCTGAATCTGAATTCTGCTAAATCATAGTGAGTGGGTGAGTCACTAATGATTTTTGACGCTACTAGGAGTCTTGAATGGGGGAGAGAATTCCCCTATTTTGGGATTATTATTAAGAACAATCTGGACTGGGGCTCTCGGGTATCTAATTGTACCACACAATTTGCACAAGTGAACAGTGCAGTCCTTCGATTCAGTAAGAATCTGGGTGGATGCTCTTTGGAGACTATACATCCCATCTGTACTGCTAAAGCTGTACGAACTGGTAGCTATGTGGCTGAAATCTAGCTCTACTCTTCCATACCCCAATCTAACACTAAGAGAAACACTTCCTGTGCTGCTTGTTTGAAGTGTTGGGCGGTTCTCCTACATTCTTGCTGCACTTAGAAGCCGGCTGGGATTCTGTGTCAGAAACTTGAAATTTTAAACTATTGACTCTATGGGCGAGACTGTGGCGCAATAGGGAACATGATCATAATCTTACACATTGGCTTATTAAGGACTTGATGACCTCGGAGGTAGGTGGTTACAGTTCTTGGCTGCAGTTTATAAAGCAGGCTTTGTCTTCAATGACACTTTGTAATACACTCATTAAGCTCTTTGAGGAAGGGGCAGTTTATATGCCCAAATGAAATGCTGCATTTCTGCAGGGAAAAGATCTGACTCGTCGAAGCCGTGAGCTTGTAAAGCCCACAGTTCAATATTTCTTAGAACATAGCCCACATCTGTGTTGGTTAACGACAGTAACTGGTTCTCTAAGCCATGAAAGAGAGGCATTCTATTCAATCTCAGAGCCGTCTGTCTACCACTAGCCTCTGTAGTGGCTACTGTAAGGAAGGCATGGTATCAGGAATAGACACACAAGTGATCACAGTTCAAGGGTGTTCATTAAACTGTATAGGTAGGGTGGAAAAACAACTAATCTAAACCTAAATCTAAGATGGGAGCAAGCTACAACCATCAAATCAAAATAAGGCAGTCCTAGTGACGTCTTGTCAAATAAAAGGGCCTCTACTAAGAAAAACCTATTACCAATCCGTACGCTAAATACAAAAGAAGGGTTCACAAATATTAAGTGAGGATGCGGTAGTCGTGGTCTCCATTCCCCACGTTTTGAGCACAGGACAAGTCGGGACTGTGGAGCACAGCACACGCTCGAGCTTTCCCCAGCACGAGATGACAGTTCCGTTCTCTGCTATCAAGACCGTCGTTGGCCAAGTCTCTTGTTCTATAAAAAGTCTCATGCCTTCCAGGACCTGATGTATTCAAAACAAAGTTCCTTTCTGCTTGTACCTTGGGTTATGTCTTTTCACCCCTGGATCCCCCTCTTCCGGGCGCAGATCCCTCTCAAATGTTAGCCTCCCTCGGTCAGGTTCACTACGGCTTTCAACACAATTCCTTTTGTGGCATTCACAAATCTTAATGTCTTTTTAAACAGTTCAGTGGGGACAACCCTCTGCCTGGTTTACTCTTGTCATCACACTGTTGTTTAGGACATTAGGCTTTGCCCCTTCCAATCGGCATCCCTCCGTCGGGTTCCCTCCTGCCAATCACACAATTCTTTCTACTTTCATACGATGCGAGATTCACTTCCCTTAGCTTCACGATCATCTGCCGGTCAAAGATTTTCGACTGTACCGAATTGTCTACCTCTGTCCTGCTTATCAGCATAGGCACGCTCCGTGTACCAGTGAAATCTGCTGCAACACACAAGCTATTGTTCGCGGTCTTACGTTTCCTTCCACTGAGGTTTCACGGGCCTTGGTCGGAAAGGTTCACACAGTCTTTCTCCTCCTCTTGAACTGCTGTGCCTGGATAGCTGTCTCATCCTGCAGTCGGCATTGCTCGTGTGGTGCTCTCGTGCTCCACCTTTTATCCCTGTGCGGAAGGGAAAGAGCAGTCAGGTGTGTGATATTCTGGTCAATTGCCTGACTTTGCCTGACCCTGGTGTTGGGCCATGTCAGATAAAAGGCTCTGGTGTTTGTCCGTCGTCTTTCGTGGTGTGCAAAAGTGTTTGTGTCGGAAAAGGGGGGTGTAGAGTGTTTCAATATCCTATGGGGTAAATTGGGGGAAAGGTGTTATAAGAAGGCGATACCGCGTCTCACCTCCCTCACTGGTCCACCCCCAGGAACTGGATGCAATAGCGATGGCCGTGTCCTGGCCACCTGGATGATCGATCCCCAGGGACTAGTCAGGGGGACGCCTTCAGGTTTATCACATACCCTGCCTCCATGCGATGTAGCCACGTTTGTTTCACTGGGAACCGGGAAAGAAAGTCTATATTTCCCTGTTTTTTTCCTTTTCGGTGTTCCAGAGTGAAACAATAGGGTTGCAATTCTAGAAGCCATTGCATGACCCGAGGGTTGGAGTCTTTGCGTTGGCTAATACTAGGGATGAGTGATCTGTGACGAGTTTGAACTTTCGCCCTAATAAGTAATATCTAAAATGGATTATGGCCCACTTGATGGCCAGGGCCTCTAGTTCCGACAGAGTAATTTTTGTTCATGTAGGAACAGTTGGCGGCCGGTGAATAATATGGGGTGTTCTAATTCATCGCAAACCTGGGACAGGACTGCTCCTAACCCTGCAAAAGAGGCATCCGTTTGTAAGACAAATTCTATATAGAAATAAACTATCTTTAGGGTCGGGTTCTGGCACAAAGTCTTTTTCAAGGTATTGTAGCATTTCTCATCCTCATCGTTCCAATGGAGTTTCTGGGGTTCGGCATTCTTAAGTTTATCTGTTGACCAGACTGTTTTAGCTGAAAAGTTGGGGATAAACCTACGTTAATATCCTATTAACCCGATAAAAGCACTAAGGTCTCTTTTGTTCTTTGGGGTGGGTGTATGTAAGACAGCTTTAACCTTCTCATGTTTGAGCTGTATTTTCCCAGTCCCTACGAAGAAGTCTAGGTATTTTACGGCTGACTGGGTCAATCTGCACTTAGCTGGATTTGCAGTAAGGCCAGCTTTTCTGAGGACTTTCATGATGGTATAAAGATGGGAGAGGTGGTCCTCACAGTTTTTACTATAAATGAAGATATTGTTGATGTAAGATCCACAGAAATCAGAGTAGAGTTGTAAAATTTGATCCACGAGGCGTTGCAAAGTGGCTGGCGCACTGTGTAAGCCAAAAGGCAGGACTTTAAATTGAAATGGTCCTAGAGGCGTTAAAAACATGTTTATTTCCTTACCTGTCCCATATACTGGAACTTGCCAGTACCCTTTGGTTAAATCTAGGGTAGATGGAAAGGTGGCTGCTCTGAGTTTATCATTTAGGTCATTGATGCGAGGCATGGGCTATGCATTGAAGTCCGAGATTGAATTAACTTGATGGAAGTCTATGCAGAATCACCAGGGGCAGTCCGGTTTAGTGACCATCACGATGGGAGAGAACCATGGGCTGGAAGATGGTTCAATAATATTGGCTTTCAATATTTTGTTGACTTCCTTGATCACTATCTGTTTACGGGCTTCTGGGAGTCGATACAGCTTTAAATGAACCACTTTACCTTCAGGTCTTCTAATATAGTCGTATGTGCCTTTTACCCTGATAAAAGGATTCCCCAACCCACGCTGAGAAACCACTCGCATACATTTGTGAACAAATTTTGTGGAAACAGAAAGGGTTTGGTGAAGAACAGTATCAACATTTATTGTACTGAGTGGATATTTTAAACATTATAGTACAATAGTCACCATTAGGCACTGTTAGGCAGAAACCTGTGCAGTTCCCTTGGGGAACACTGCAAAAGATTTAAGACTACAGGTAGAGCAGTAAACCCCTTTGGTAGCAGTCTGTACCACCCAGATTTACCTGGTAGCTGTGGCTGAGCAGTCAGACTTCTCTCAAGAAGAGTTAGGCAGTATGCAAAGTATACACAATATGTACCAAAACACAATAGCACAAGCAAACACTGACCAGAGCTTGGTTTCAAAAGAATATTGTTATTTATTTAAAAACACACATAAGTAAAAACCCTCTAGCAACGAATATGGTAAAAACACTTCAACACAGTTATAATGAAAGTAAATTCAATCCTTTCTCCTATCTAGACAACTCTAGGTTAACACCACTTAATTAAAACAGAGGTGAGTGCTTAACGTTAGATGACACTCTAGTAGTTTCCAAGAAAGGGAGAGAAAAAGCAGAAATAGGTTAAACACACCACTCTAAGGTCCAGAACACTTGCAATAGGCTTAAAGAAGCACAAAGTCACAGGTGAGCAAAAGTCACTAGGCAGGGCCCACTCTTAGAGTAGCCGGAGCGAAAAGGTGCCCAAGATCACACTGTTAGTTAGAGATTCAAGTCTTGCAAAGAGTCAAAAAGAGTTTTAGAGTGGCTCAGAAAGTTTAGCCAAAGTGTCCCAGGCACTCCCAGGTTCGAAAGCCGGGGACTAAATCTACCCCGTACAGTCGGTGGCAAGGGAAGCCAGGCGGAACACAGTACCTTAAGCGGAAAGGATCCTCCAGCGGTGGCAGGTGTTCCAGGCAGTGGCAGCAGGGCTCGACGTCGGTCAGGGGAGAAGAAGTTCTCGCTGAAGAGCAGAAGAGGAGGGTCGTTGCACTGCCCGGGAAGAAACCAGCCGCGGAGTCCTCCGGTTAAAGGGTTGGTACCGACTTTCGCGGTAGGGGGGTAAAGTGTGGTATTCCGGTTGCCGGGGTGCTTGGCACAGGCAAGGCGGCCACGAGATACCTCAAAGAACGGAAAGAAGGCGAAAACTGGTTGTCCCCACCAGTTAAGGGAAGGAGCCACTCCGTTAAGAGTTCTCCTCGGTCGTCGGGAAAAAGTGGTGAGACGGTTCAGCAGGGCTCCACCGGGTGGTGTCGTCGAAGCAGGTCGGCTCAGCTCTTCCCTCGTCGGATTCTTGGTCCTGTGGCGACTTCTGAAGTCCCAGTCCCCAAAGCCCTGCTTTTATGCAGCAAGCCCCCATTCACCCAGCCTAGCTGTCACTCAAACATGCTAAGTGGTGAGCCGGGTGGCTCACCACTTGGGCCAATCAGGACGGAGTGCGACTTGAGTTACCAAGGTAACTCAGTCCAGGGTGCCTAAATCCCCCTCCACCCCTCCTAAGTACCCCAGACAGAGTGGCACCACTTTGGAGGGCTTCTGTGGAGAAGCCTGCCAAAAGTGGAACAAAGGGCTCCACTTTGGGTCAGAGTTACAGAGGCGAACACCAACGCCATTTTAGAATCAAGTTTTGGCAAAAAGTCCCAACCGGAGTTATAAAAAGAAATATATAAACCGGCGGGATGTTTAAGGCTACCGTAAATAAATAATTAAATGTGTTAGCCTAAAACAATGGGAAATCCCATAGGGAAATATTCGCGGTCGAATATAAAAAGTAGTTTCCACTGCCACCAGCCAAAACTCGATCAGGGGGGACGGAGACGTGCCCCCTCGACTAACAGACCCTGGGGCAATCGAATTGCCCCAGCCAGTACGTCCACAATATGATGGTTTGTACTGGTTCTGTTCAGGATTCAAGACTAGCAAAGTCTTTGGTGACTTTACATGCCCTGGGAGACAGTAGTCAGTCCCAGGGTATGGAGTCTATGTTGGGGAGTCCCTAGGACACCCCTGGGTCACGGCACAGAGGGTGCTGTGTGACCCACATCACAAAAATACATGAGGCCCTATGGAGTAAAAGACCCCATAGCCCATTCAACACAAGGTTTGTCCAAGATAACACACTTCAACATGTCCAAGAGTGAGGGTAAAAGAGTCTCACTCTTGGCAGGAGAAAAAAATAAACTCCAGAAATCCAGCAAAGCTGCTGGGGGACTCACTAGGTAGGGAAATTCAGCCTAAACAGAGAATTCTCCCTAACACTCGCCCCCCCCAGACTAAGGGACAGGAGGATTTAATCCACTCCTGGATGAACCTCATACCTCTAGTCGATGATATACATCCTAGAGAGTCCATCAGCATTTTGATGGTGACACCTTGACCTATGTTCAATGGAGAACTCAAAGGTTTTCTTTTGTAAGCTAACGGACCTACAGACCCTTTGAGGAACAGCAGTCTTTTTGTTATAGGGGATCTGGTTGACCAGTCCCTCAGAAGTTGGTACAACTTCTGAACCTATGTTAGGCTTTTTGAAGGGGTCCTTATAAAGGATTCCCTTAGATCTAGAGGGGCCTCCAAGGTTCCTCACCACCTCTCTTGTGGGAGCAGGTTGGGTCTTAGGCCTCTTGGTTGGAGGGGTTGGGGTTAGGCAATGTACCTGCTTCCCCTTCCTCTTAGATCTACCCTTACCTATTTTAGGAGTTTCCCCCCTAATATTAGGATTTGAGTTGGGGTCTTCAGTAGAAGGTCCAACAGTCTGAAGGTTTTTGGCCTTAGACTTTTCTTTTCTGGTTTTCCACCAGCACTGAGAATTACCAGTTCTCTCAGGTCCAGATAGGGGCCTAGTTGGTCTATCCACCTCTTCCTCAGAAGCAGGGGGAGTCAGAGACTCTGAGACTAGGGGAACAATGATGGAGCTTGGTTGGGGCTCCCATGTTCCTAGCATACTATCCTGAAATGTGCCTGGGTTAGAGGTCAACTTACTAACACCAGGGCTTGTAGTGGGGTTCTCAGTAGAGGGTCCCACAGGCTTAGAAGGGTCCTTCAAGGTAGCCTGTCTAGCCAATTTGGTTAAGTTCTGCTTCTCCATACTGGGAGGCCTGGGGGTATGTGACACTACTCCTAGAGTTCTTAGGTCATTCCCCAACAGGACCTTCCCAGGTACCTCAGTCTGAACACTGACAGGGATCCTCACTGTCATGTTGTTACACTGAATGAGGGCTGGTAGAATAGGAACCATTTGGGCAGGGCCTCCAGACATTTTAGTGGGACCTTTGGGTGCTTTGGCCACATCCTCAGGTTGAAAGAAGCTTTCATCCACTACTGTTCTGCTGGCCCCAGTGTCTCTCCTGGCAGGAGTATCCTGGCCATTGACCTGGACACTGTCCTTATAATACTCTTTAGTATTATCTGGGATAGAGTTATAGACATCTAAATTCTGTTGCTCCCACAACCCCAGAGAGACTAAAGAAACACTAGCTGAGACTCCAGTGGGTTCATCAGCTAGTAATAGAAAGTTTCCACTTGCCATAGGTACTTCCTCTTCTGGAGCGAAGGCTAAGGAGGCAAGCTGGACCCCTGAAGGTTTACCCTTACATCTGGGATCTCCTTTCACATGGTCAGTAGCCTTACAAACAAAGCATGAGCCAAAGGCTCGCTGGAATGGAGGCTTGTTCTGACCTCCTTCTGGTCTGGGACCAGAAGGTACACTAGCCTGATTTGGTTTCCCTTGTGGCTTACCCCTATAGTTTTGTTTGGGGCCCTCTTTGGAATTTGTAGTATTAGAATTCTCTTTGGAGTCCTTCTTAGACTGTTTTTCCCCATCCTTCTTCTGAGTTACCCCAGAATCCTTGTGAGTGGCCCTGTTGGCAACCCACAAGTCAGCAGCCTTAGCTAGTTTCCGGGAATCCAATTCCCTGGAATCAGCCAAGTGTTGTCTGAGCTCAGGAGAGCAGGCATCATAAATAGTCTCCAACATAAACAAATTCTTCATACCTTCATAAGTGTTCACCTTGTAACCCTTAATCCATCCCTCTAAGTTTTTCAAACATTCATTCACCCAGGTAGCCCAAGGGGTACCATCATGCTTTTTGAGGCTCCTAAACCTCTTAAGATACTGGGAAGGGGTCTTCCCAAACCTAGCTATCAAAGCTAGTTTCACACATTCATAGTCCTTCCTATCCTCCTCCCCCATCTCCATTACCACATCAGTTGCAACAGGGGGAAGCCTAGAGAACAACCAGGTGAGTAAGTCATTTCCTGTGATGTTCTGGAGCCCATGATTATATTCAAACAGAGACAACCAATCCAACACATCCAACTTAGGCTCATACATACCAACCAATTCTTTAGGCATCCGGGGTCTTTTAGGACTGGAACTTCTAGAGGAGCCAGAGAGAGAAACATTCTCAACAGATAATTTCTTCATTTCTAAGTCATACTTGAGCTCCATTTCCCTTAGCCTTAGTTCTTTGTCAGTTTGAGCATTAAGTTTCTTATACTCCAATTCTAGCTTCATTTTCTCCAGTTCAAAGTACTGAGGACTAAATGTGGGACCTGGTAAAGGTCCAGTAGGCACAGCAGGTAGAGCAGGCAGAGGCCTAGGGGGGACAGTTACAACAGCCTCACCCTCCTCTTCTGACTCTTCCTCAGAATCATCAACATTTTGCTCCATGTTAACTTCAACACTGTCATCTACAGTTGCTGGAGTGGTAGGTTCCTCTGAACCATCACCCAGACTTTGGTTAGCTAACAATCTTTCAATCAGCTCCATTTTCTTGCCCTTAGTCAGGAGATCCTTATGTTTACAGAGCACTCTTAAACAATCAGCAGTTTTGGCTGCAAGGGACTCTTGACTATAGCTTTCTATAACTGACATGTTAGAGGTTTTACTTTTTCAGTGCTAAGCTTTGTGGTTAGTTGCACTAAGGTATCTAAAGCACAATAAAGTGTATACTCAATACAAATCCCACCGCTGTACACCAGTGTTAGGCAGAAACCTGTGCAGTTCCCTTGGGGAACACTGCAAAAGATTTAAGACTACAGGTAGAGCAGTAAACCCCTTTGGTAGCAGTCTGTACCACCCAGATTTACCTGGTAGCTGTGGCTGAGCAGTCAGACTTCTCTCAAGAAGAGTTAGGCAGTATGCAAAGTATACACAATATGTACCAAAACACAATAGCACAAGCAAACACTGACCAGAGCTTGGTTTCAAAAGAATATTGTTATTTATTTAAAAACACACATAAGTAAAAACCCTCTAGCAACGAATATGGTAAAAACACTTCAACACAGTTATAATGAAAGTAAATTCAATCCTTTCTCCTATCTAGACAACTCTAGGTTAACACCACTTAATTAAAACAGAGGTGAGTGCTTAACGTTAGATGACACTCTAGTAGTTTCCAAGAAAGGGAGAGAAAAAGCAGAAATAGGTTAAACACACCACTCTAAGGTCCAGAACACTTGCAATAGGCTTAAAGAAGCACAAAGTCACAGGTGAGCAAAAGTCACTAGGCAGGGCCCACTCTTAGAGTAGCCGGAGCGAAAAGGTGCCCAAGATCACACTGTTAGTTAGAGATTCAAGTCTTGCAAAGAGTCAAAAAGAGTTTTAGAGTGGCTCAGAAAGTTTAGCCAAAGTGTCCCAGGCACTCCCAGGTTCGAAAGCCGGGGACTAAATCTACCCCGTACAGTCGGTGGCAAGGGAAGCCAGGCGGAACACAGTACCTTAAGCGGAAAGGATCCTCCAGCGGTGGCAGGTGTTCCAGGCAGTGGCAGCAGGGCTCGACGTCGGTCAGGGGAGAAGAAGTTCTCGCTGAAGAGCAGAAGAGGAGGGTCGTTGCACTGCCCGGGAAGAAACCAGCCGCGGAGTCCTCCGGTTAAAGGGTTGGTACCGACTTTCGCGGTAGGGGGGTAAAGTGTGGTATTCCGGTTGCCGGGGTGCTTGGCACAGGCAAGGCGGCCACGAGATACCTCAAAGAACGGAAAGAAGGCGAAAACTGGTTGTCCCCACCAGTTAAGGGAAGGAGCCACTCCGTTAAGAGTTCTCCTCGGTCGTCGGGAAAAAGTGGTGAGACGGTTCAGCAGGGCTCCACCGGGTGGTGTCGTCGAAGCAGGTCGGCTCAGCTCTTCCCTCGTCGGATTCTTGGTCCTGTGGCGACTTCTGAAGTCCCAGTCCCCAAAGCCCTGCTTTTATGCAGCAAGCCCCCATTCACCCAGCCTAGCTGTCACTCAAACATGCTAAGTGGTGAGCCGGGTGGCTCACCACTTGGGCCAATCAGGACGGAGTGCGACTTGAGTTACCAAGGTAACTCAGTCCAGGGTGCCTAAATCCCCCTCCACCCCTCCTAAGTACCCCAGACAGAGTGGCACCACTTTGGAGGGCTTCTGTGGAGAAGCCCGCCAAAAGTGGAACAAAGGGCTCCACTTTGGGTCAGAGTTACAGAGGCGAACACCAACGCCATTTTAGAATCAAGTTTTGGCAAAAAGTCCCAACCGGAGTTATAAAAAGAAATATATAAACCGGCGGGATGTTTAAGGCTACCGTAAATAAATAATTAAATGTGTTAGCCTAAAACAATGGGAAATCCCATAGGGAAATATTCGCGGTCGAATATAAAAAGTAGTTTCCACTGCCACCAGCCAAAACTCGATCAGGGGGGACGGAGACGTGCCCCCTCGACTAACAGACCCTGGGGCAATCGAATTGCCCCAGCCAGTACGTCCACAATATGATGGTTTGTACTGGTTCTGTTCAGGATTCAAGACTAGCAAAGTCTTTGGTGACTTTACATGCCCTGGGAGACAGTAGTCAGTCCCAGGGTATGGAGTCTATGTTGGGGAGTCCCTAGGACACCCCTGGGTCACGGCACAGAGGGTGCTGTGTGACCCACATCACAAAAATACATGAGGCCCTATGGAGTAAAAGACCCCATAGCCCATTCAACACAAGGTTTGTCCAAGATAACACACTTCAACATGTCCAAGAGTGAGGGTAAAAGAGTCTCACTCTTGGCAGGAGAAAAAAATAAACTCCAGAAATCCAGCAAAGCTGCTGGGGGACTCACTAGGTAGGGAAATTCAGCCTAAACAGAGAATTCTCCCTAACAGGCACTTTGTTCCACACTGACTCAAAAGTAATACTACCCCGCTCTTGTATTGGCACAATATACCAAGAGCACCACAATGTTCCTATATCATTGATTTTTCATATACTAGACAGTAGCTTCCTCAAATTTTGATATTGAGGTATAATACCAAAGTGATCCTAGAAAAGGCCCAATTTTCATACAAGTAACTTGTTGCCAAAAACAAAGATGCAAAATTATCTGATGCATTATACCAAAGCAATCATGGAAGATGCCCAATTATCATATGAGTGTCTCATACCAAAGACAATCATAAGTAATGCCAACCCGTGTTTCAACCTGCTATTGGGTCCCCTCAGAGCATGTTCTAATTATTAATTCTCTGGGTGCTCTACGTGATTCAACCCACAAACACTATTTGCATGTCACACAGCTGCATCATTACTATTGCTGCATCTGAAAACCCTTGAAATAAAGCGAATGCCAAGTATTCATACAACAGGGTCTTTCTTGGAATAAAGCAAATGCTGATGGGATGTCAGAGCACATGGAGAAGAAAGAGGCAAAGGGAGGGCAAAAAAAAGAGACAAAATGCATGTTAGTCTATTTGGCTGCACACAAATCTACATAAAGCAACATTTGCACTGTAAAGATTCAGAGCATTGTATGCCAATGCTAACTTAACTATTTTGACCCCATATCACTGATCATCGCATGATGACTGATTCATATAGCACAAGAAAAAGTAAGAATTCTAAGCAGAAACATTATTGACAAACACGCGATAAAAAGAAACATTGGAGGGTGCAAGGGATGAGCTACCCCAAGGAACCATGTCACATCGCCCAATGTATTTATGAATTTTCTAATTTGTTTAAATGTCATTTAATGTTCTCTGAGTAAACATAACTGCTTCACAAAAAGGTCTGATACCAGTCTATGAATTAGGTGTGTGTCGCTAATTCCAAGAATAAATGCTTTACATGTAGGAGACTGGAAATAATACCTGTTCTTACACAGTAGTGAGCTAGAGAAATATAGAGTGCGAAGACCAGATGTAACAAACGGACCGATCAAGAGATGGTATGTTACTGAATGAAGAGAGAGAAGAGGGAGAAATACCCAACGTTTACATAGAATACTGAGAGTTCATACTGCAAACTGTGCAGTCATATCATGGTAACACACGGTTGCTCACCAACAAGGTCTTAATATCAATCCCACACCAAACCATGCTCCAAATATTACTTCCAGTGTCCGGGTGAAATACTCGCAATTCACTGCTGTTCCATTAGGCACGTGTGATAATATAACGGGAAACTGCTGAAAATAGTCAATTTTAGCATTGATTAATGTCACCGAACAAAGGAACAGAAACCTGCTTATCGCCACAAGAAAAACACTCAGCATATATTGCTGTGAACATTGCCACTCACCTTGAATCCCTTTTATGGTTGAAACTAAGGACAAAGCTCAGTGGCGCACATACCAAAAATGGAGAAAAAGCCAGTGCCTGCAATTGAGTGACCTGACAAATGGAAGCAAAGCAACACTCCTTAGCAACTGCTCAAATAGATTTAACCCTTTCAAATGCTAAATCAGCAAACCCTCACTAATAACACTCACCAACAAAATGTTAATGACTGCTCCTAGTCAGCGCATCGATGCGCACATGTGTCACTGTTCAGCCAAAAGGTTGGCAAGTAGTGGAGGCACTCCATATATACGCGAGTATAGGTCATGTGAATGGTCACATGTGTGATCAGGTGACTGCAATGATAGCCAATGGAAAGTGAGATGATGTCTCTGGTCTGTTTTCTTAAAGCTATGTATACAATATCAAAGAAAAAGGCAAAGCAGCCCATTGTACAGCGTATCAAAAATAAAATTATATGCTATGTTCTGCTTGGCTAATGCATGTGAACATTAAGGCAGCAAATATCGTACGAATAGAGATTTTTTGATGTGATATGACACTCACGATTAGTCTCGTGGACAAAGAAGCAACGTAAACATGGTTGCAACAATACTTTTTTCAATTCCCAAGTAATTTCTGGCAGATGTTCGGTCCCGTGGGGAAAAGGTACACCCTGCACCCTCCAATTTAATGGACACTTTGCCCATTCTGTCACCAATGGTGATATGAGTGAGAGCAGATGATTACCAAAGGTAAAATGTCATCAAAGGATTTACGTTGCAACGGTATAGCAAAAACCTGGTGTCTGAAAGATTTATACTTTATATATATATATATATATATGTATATATATATTTATATTGTGGTGTTCTTGGTATATTGTGCCAATACAAGAGCAGGGGAGTATTCCTTTTGATTGTTGAGAGTGCGTTCAGCCTGAACAGCTGTTGCGAGCTACCTTGATGCGGGTTTTGTGAGAGGTCACTGCACTGATATTGTGCTATTTGTTTGCTGCATGTGGAGCTTGGGACATTGCAGCTGCCCAATGTCATGAATGAATTCCCTGGAAAAATACCAGACTTCCACTTTTGCGCTCCAAATATAAATTTTATTTGATTGATTACACAGTTGATTCAATACATTGTTTCTCAGTTGTGAGGGTTATAAGGTTCACCCTCAGTTGATTCAATACATTGTTTCTCAGTTGTGAGGGTTATAAGGTTCACCCTCTACACGTGTTTCACCTTGCTTGTGTTGGCAAGGATCTTCAGGAGGGATTTTTAACGTATAGTTATGCTGGTTGGAGCTAAAGAGAAAAAAAAAGGAAAAGAAAGAAAAAAGCAGCAAATCAATGCTTTATAGAGCAGATCATCATCAGGTTCGCCCTATTCAAGTTTATTTTTATACGGTACCTACTTACATATATTGGGATTTCCTTGTTAGTGCTAGCTTCTGATATTACATCAATTTCCTTCATCGTCTCATTTTTTAACACAAATTTGTTGTCTATATCCAAAGTTTTCTGAACAATCTACAAAAAAAATAAATGTTTTAAATGTGTGGTTGATGTTAGCGTGGCTGTTTGCCTATTACAGTTGAAAAGTAACATCTTCTTTAACAAGAATAAGTTCTACCATTTAGAATATGCTAGGTTGCTGTTATTGGGCTTACCTGGAAGTGTTGTTTGGTCTTAGATCATCTTGGCGGTCGCTTTCGAGGGTGTGCATCGGATACGATTGTCCGCTGCACCCCTCGAGAGCAGCTGCTTTTTATGGTGAGTCCATGGCGTCGCGACATGATCACGTCACCTCGCCGTGGACGCAAACTGACTTCACTACGCACCGTGTGTCGCGTAGTTGTTCCGACCGCCATTTTGGATCGGGAGAAAACGTTGTATTAGTGCCGGAGGAGAAAACTTAGTCTCTGCCGGTTTACATTGAGTCGAACATAGGGAACTGTCTATACCTTCTGGAGAAACCGGTTTGTAAGTTATCACTATGAATTATAAATTGACATAATATTTTGCATTTTTTTACATTTTTTGCAATTTGTTTAGACATATTTTACATATTTTACAAAAAGTGTCCCATTTCCGTATCAGTGTTTAGACCTTTGTTGCAACAGTCCATTAAACAAATCCATTTTGCTTCATGTTGCCGAAGTTTCTTTTCTTTATTGCCACCTCTCTGTCCCATCTTGACTTGTTCAATGCCAAAGTATCTTATCGCATCCATACTCTCTTCAGAGTGTTCCATTACGAAGTGTTTTCCCAGTGGGTATCTATTGTCTTTGTTCCTGATTGTGCGTAAATGTTCAGCAATCCTTATTTTAAGAGGTCTTGTTGTATTCCTTTTGAGTCAGTGTGGCAAAAAGTGCCTAATGGTGACTATCGTATTATATGTTTAAAATCTCCACTCAGTACTATAAAAGTTGACGCTGTTCTTCACCAAACCCTTTCCGTTTCCACAGAATTTGTTCACAAATTTGTGAGTGGTTTTTCAGCGTGGGTTGGGGAATCCTTTTATCAAGTACTCTCCAGCAAGTGGGTAGGGGGATCCACTTATCCCTGTAAACCGCTGCTAAAATCCTCATCCAATATAGGTACAATCTCATCTTTTGGGCCCTAGCGCATAACCAAATAGGCACCCCACTTCGCCTTTCTTCCCTGTGCCTTTTACCCCTCCTGGTTTTTCTGAGAATACATGGGGAATTAGACCACTAGATCTTTTAAATCTTGTTGTTGGATAGATAGCTCGGGAGGGATTCATTCACAGTTATCTATCTCTTCAGGAACCAGACAGGCTAGTGATTTGAAATGGGTGGCTGACGGTTTCTCTTTCCACTATTTCAGGAGGTTTATATGATACAGGTGGATCTTCTATTTTCTGTCTGGTTGGGCTACTTTGTAAGTACAGGTTTCCACTCGTTCTATCATCTCATAAGGCTCTTGCCATTTGCAGACACGTTTGTTTTCTGAAGTGGGTAAGAGGACCAGTACTTTTTCTCCTATGGAGAAGGATCTTAAATGTACCCTTTTATCATAAGCAGATTTTTTTTGTTGGCTCTGTGCCTTTTCCGTATGTGTACTAACTAAGTCTCAAACCAATTTCACATGTTCTTGCATTCTGGTGGCAGTTTGAGAGATGGGAATGGGGGCCTCCTCTCGTTCTTCCCAGGTTTCCCGGAACATGTACAGGACATCTCTGGGTTCTCTACCATAGAGCAGCCGAACGGAGAGACACCTGTGGAAGCCTGGTTGGGGGAGGGGGTTTCCTCACTGCAAATAGTGCCAAGGTATCATTTGGTCCCAGTCTTTCCCATCCTTGTCTAACAATTTTCACAAAATTAGCTTCAGGGTTTTATTTGTTCTCTCCACCAAGCCATTAGTTTGGGGATGATACACAGAGGTCAAACTATGGTAGAAGGTGTTTAAGGATCTTTTGTGTGGTATTATTTCGCATTGGGAATGCCTCAGGATATCGGTTTGCATAATCTACAATCACAAGGACATATTGTGACTGGATGTTTCTAAAGGTCCGATTATGTCCATACTGATTCTTGAAAAGGGAACTTCTATGATCGGCAATGGATTCAGAGGGGCTGGTAATGGGATGTGCGTACTGGTCTTTTGGCATATTTTGCACATTTGGATGTAGGTTTTTATATCCGCGTGGATGCCTGCTGTTTCCTGTTGTAGTGTTTTCCTAAGTTTCCTGGGGTGTCACTCCTTGGGGTTTCAGGACTCAACAGTTCTGGAATGCCACGGAATGAGACTGTTATGCTGAATCAGAGGGGGTACTGCTACCCAGTGCTCTGGGGGTCTTTTACTGAATAAACCTACCTGTTCTTGACATCCATGCTTCCAGTGTCCTGTATATACAAAATTGAAATCTTTTTTCCATGAGACTGGTGAATTAAATTGGATGTTGCCTTGCACACTGGAGGTGAAATGATGACTGTGAGGGAGGAGGGCTCTTTCTTGCTGATAAATGGAGTAGAGATTTCTTGAATGCATAAAAACGCAATTTTGAATGAATTGTGTCCTCCAACGTATTCCACATCTTTGACATGTAATGTCCAGAGCTGTGTACTTCGGAAACCTTTTCAGCAGAGGGCGTCCTGCATTGATGGCTTTGGGTCGATGTCCCTCGAAGTCCTCAATCGAGGTCGACGTCACTGGATGTTATAAATAGGACCCTCAGCTCCTGTAGCCTCAGTTCCGTTTTTTCCGCAAACCGTGTTTGCTTCGGAGACTCGGCACGCCTAGTGTATTCCTCGTGAATATGTCTTCTTCTTCGACTCCTCTGACTCTGCAGTCTTGCTTCAAGACTTGCCGGCACTGCAAGTCTAAGATGTCGATTACCGACCCGCATCGCATTTGTTTGTGGTGCTTGGGCGAGAGTCACGATACTGACGACTGTTCCAAATGCCAGTCGCTGACTACTTAGGCCTTGCGGGAGCGTAAGGGAAAGGCTCAGGTAGCTAGGGGTTCTAAACCCAGTAAGTCCCGTAAATCTTTTAAGGGGATGTCCACCGACGATTCGAGGGGCGACTCTGTGTCGGAAGGAGTCCTGGGGATCTCGGTCCCGGAGTGGTTCCTGCCATTCGTCCTCCTCTCGGCATTCCAGGAAGCACCGTCACAGGTCGCCTTCCCCGTCCTCCTCGGAGAATGGAGCCGCAAGGAAAGTAGCTTGTCCAACTAAGTCCTCGACTCCAGAGGAATGGGCTGCCTTCAGGGAGCAGATGCTGGCGATTTTCCAATCACAGGGCACAGTTCCGTCCGTGCCTTCTGATGAAGCCGGCAACGAACAGTCTCGATCCGTGTCTCGTGCGCCTTCGGGCTCAGGTCCTCGGCGCGATCTTCATCGGGAACCTTCGAGGTCCAGTTCGGACTAGGCTCAGGATGGTCACAAGAGACGTGCTTCCAGGTATCGGTCCTCGTCCCCAGCGAGACGCAGAAACCTGGTAAGGGCTCGAGGTCGGCGCTGTGTCCGTCTGATATGTCGAAGCTTTGCCTTCGTACCAGCCCTCAGCGACGTTGCTGACGCCGTAGCCGTTGGCGCTCTCAACGCTGAAGCATCAGCACCCTCGACGCCTTCGGTGCCTTTTGGCCGGAATTTGCCGTTGGAGATCCCTGGTACTGTGGATCCTCCAAGGAAGGCCACTTCCAAGTTTGTGAGGCCTGTTAAGGACTCCAGACCCTCTGATTTCCCGAGACAGGACTTTTACCTCCTTCTGGATGACATCTATGAGGAGGAGGCAAGGGCAGATTTAGATTTTGACCCTGTTGAGTCTGATGTGGCTCCTTTCTTTTCAGGGCATAGTCGATTGGAAGAGTTGAGGCAATCTCTTCATGATGCCAGTGGCTTGGACACTTCTCCTGAGGTGGAGCTTTGCAGGCCTGAGGCTGGGGCTCATGCTGAGTCGTCCTACAGTAGACTGATGGCTAGGGTCACTGAATATATTGGTTGGTCCAGTCCTCCTGAAGCTTTTATTCAGGATGACTTAACAGATATTTTGGCTCAAGGTCCTTCCTCTGACCCGGTGTTACCTTTTCATTTGACATTGCAGAAAAGGGTGGCAGTTGCTTGGCAGACATCGGAATCTCTTCCGGCAGTTAACAAATCGTTAACTAAAAAATATTGCCCTTCCGGTAGCAACCCCAGCTACCTTAAATATCACCCCACTCTCAATAGTTTGGTGGTTCAGGCAGCTATGGCCACCTCGAGGAAGGTGGCGTACCCTACCATTCATCCTGATAGGGACGACAAACGCTTCAACAGTTGTGCACGCAAAGTGTTTTCTACTTGTGCCTTGGCAAGATTTTCACACACTCTGTGGAATTCTGTTTCTCTTGCGGCTGAGTATTTTCCCAAAGGGGAAGAAAGGGATGGGTTCCTTGCTGTCGTATAAGATGGCAAGGATGCCATGTGTGAATCCCTTCAGTCGGGTTTGGACACAGCCGACAGTGTTGGCCAGTCCAAGGCTGCGAGCACCGTTATACACAGATTTGCCTGGTTGCAGAAGTCTGGTTTTGCTCCGGATGTGCAAGCCCATCTTTTGAACATGCCCTTTGATGGCGCGCATTTGTTTGGCAGTAAGGCTGACGAGAACCTTGAGAGGTTGCAGACGTCAAAAGCTGCAGCAAAATCTTTGAGCGTAGCTGTGCGTCAACCTTTTCGTCCTAGGGACAGCAATGATGGGGAGGTTCTTTTTGTTACTACTCCTCCTTTGGTAGAACGAGAGGAGCCGCCAATCAAATGGGTCAGCGTAAAAGTACCCATGGTGGTTGGGGAAATAGTGGTGCCAAAGCCGCTGAGGCAGCTGCCTCTTTACTTTCAGGCACTGCCGCAGCCGCTCCAAAACGATCATGAGGCCATGTCCCATTGTTCGCCAGTAACAAAAAGAACCACCCTCCATTGGTGTCACATTCTTTCGATTGGATGTTCCTCCAACGTATTGCACATCTCCCTCCCAGCCTGCCCCTTTGTATAATTCCCTATGTGATTGAAGCTTACGTTTCCGCAAGGCTGTGTGCAGTCAAGCAGGCATTGCAGATGTGCATGTCACACGTTATGGGGGGGAAAAACATAAACTGACGCTACTGGCGCCGTGCGGCCTATTTATAACATCTGGTGACGTTGCCCTCGATGGAGGCCTTCGAGGGACATCGACCCGACAGCATCGACGCAGGACGCCCTCTGCTGAAAAGGTTTCCGAAGTACACAGCTCTGGACATTACATGTCAAAGATGTGGAATACGTTGGAGGAACATCCAATCGAAAGAACGTTATCAGTTTGGTAAGTAACTTGTTCTTCTGCTGTTTCCCTGTCTGAATATTGATCATTGTGTCTGCAGCCTGAGTATTTTGATTGGTTTAGAGGTGTTCAGTAATGACTTCCTTGTGCTGGCATGCATTAACTAGGGCTGTAGCTGTATTCCTTTCAACATGTATGTCTAATACAGGTCAATGGAAGTTTTCACATGAGATTTTTAATTGTGATAGATGCTCTGGTAACATCTGTATTTTGAAGACACTAGTATCCAGCCTAAGCTAATACACTTGTCGTCATCCTTGCCTCTGATTAAAATCGGCCGGGAGGGTCATAGGGAAATGTATCCTTAGATCAGTGGTCTTCAAACTTTTTTGGCTGAGCAACATTTGGGCAGGTCGGAAGTGCTCACTGTTTCACTGGGCTGGCTTCTTAGCTCCTCCATAATGGGTGAGGGGCCACTGGGTGGGCGCCCCCTCACCATTATGGATGAGCCGCCAGGCTCGGACTGGCCTATAGGGCAATGCCTGTACCAAAAATGTAAAATGCTACTGTGGGCCAGTCAAAATGGGCCACCATTTTTGGCCAATGTGGACCAGTTTGATGAGTTACTTAACTATGCACTTGTTGCTGAATATATCACAATTTACTTACATTTTAACACAAAGCACCCTCTTGGGTACTATTGAAACAGTGGGCCTCATTACAACCCTGGCGGTAACTGTGCTGGTAAAACCGGCACAGCTGCTGCCGGAGTTTCATCCAGGTCCGGCACCCGCGAATGGGCAATTACCGGGTCATGCCGAGTTAGGCGGACCTGATAATTGCCCTTTTACGGGTGCAGGTACCAGTAGATCCCCATTCCCATTGAGCCCCATAGGGCTCAATGGGAATGGGAAGCTCGGATGCCGCAAGGCCTGCCAGGTCAGACCTAAGGCTTAGATGGAAGCATGCAGGCTTGCTCACTGTCCTTCTTTCTGCAGGTTTTCCTACTGACTCATCACACCCTTTATTTTTAGTTTTGGCTATTAGGTGGCACTAGGATACACAGCTTGTGAGCGTTTATTTACCCACACATTGTCTGCCTATGGCCATGCTAATCTCTATGGCCATTCCGACTCACAGCCGGCCCGATCAAATCACATCCCCTAGGATTTCTTTGAGCTAATAATATCCAACAGTAACATCAAACTTTGGCCTGGCAGTGCTCTAAACAGTCTTCTGAGCGTTAATGGCTTCATTGCATTTGTTTTTTGTTTATTATTTTTTTTATTTTTTTAAAATTTATTTATTTATAATAAATACATGAATAAGAAGCATAACCTTTAAATCTACACAAGAAAATGCCAGAAAACAACAAAAAGAGTAAATATCTAATAGAAATCATTAAACAAGTTCCAAATCTTCTCATATGAAGACATTTTACATTTCAATTTGTATATCAGCTTTTCGGTCCTCGACAGACCTTGCATCTCTTGAATCCAATCCTCAAAAGAAGGAGGTACCCGTCCTTTCCACCCACGGAGAATCAGTCTCTTGGCCACAATGATTGCATTTGTAAATGTGTTATTGATGCAATAAACATTTCTTGACCAAGTGTCCCTTCAGCCACTTCATTTATTAGTGGTACTCGTGTCCTTTCCAAATGTTTTGGCTTGTGTATAGATATTAGATAGCCATTTGCCAGGCACTTCTATCATATGCCTGTACTCGCTCCATTTCCCAATTTTTACCATCTTATGACAGTGCCTGGCAAATACTTATCCCATGCCTACACATAAGCCAAAACTATTGGCTTTGCCATTGCTTGTTAAATTTTTATATCAAGCTTTTTGTGCCCTCCCTACCCCCACCTTTCCTTCACGTTTCATCCTTGAATGCGGGTACCAAGCCTGATCCTTTTCTGTATGGAGAAGAATTGGGGTACCTTTTTAAAAAATGTCAAGGCGGGCTGCAGGCTGGTACTGATGGGTGTATGGGCTCTCTTTGGCCTGCACTTAAAGCTAATATAACAGATTTTAACAGCATAAGATGACTGTGATTTGTCACACATCATGAGTACTGTATATGGACTTCAAGATGAACTACTGTCCCCCATCCCATGCCCCCCCCCCTTTGTTTCCTCTGTTTCTGAGAAATTCTTCCATCACCTTATGTTGATAAAGAAGATTCTTCCTTTTAGTTCCTCAACCATGATCTCAGCTGTTAAGGTGGATTTTTAGAATCAGCCATGTGGACACATTCTGAGATGCCATCTTATTCAGGTGAAAATGAAGAGACACTGTCTAGTCAAACTCTAGTAATGTAGTGTGACTAAGGCTTAGGCTTAGGAGAGCGCACGAGTGGTGATGGCACAGACAGCACTCCAAATAACGCAAGTTAGGCAGAAGGTATACAACTAGTTAAATTTATTTAGGCCTTGGACAACTCTTATCAATTATAAATTATAGGTGAGTAAATTCACTAAACATACACTACTAATGTATACACATTCACTCTTGGGGTACTTTGGCTGCAGAGGGCCAACACTTTACTTTTAAAAGCAGTTAAATCAGCAATAAAACACTGTAATAGTGAAGAGAGGTTAAGGTAAGTAATAAACCCATTGGAAAAGCAATATGTAAAAAAGAGAAGTTAAAACATAACATGCAACCTTACAATTGTACGTTCTTCCTTGCTAGAAGAGATGGGGCTTAGTGCCCTTAGAGTCACGAGTCACAATAAAATCCTTTGCAGGAGGCTCAACGTCTTTAAAGTAGTATTAACAAGTGTTTTCAAAGCCAACTGGCAATTGGTAAGTGTTCTCGAATGGAAGAACAATACAAGTACATTTCTTAGGAGGTCCTCTCCCAGTCCAGCCATCTTGGGGGAAGTCCAGGGAAGGATCCTTCACCAAAACCCCACCAAACATTGTCAGACATTTTTGAGGTATAGGGTAAGGAATTTACTCCTGTTAAACTCTATGGAGGTTGGGGAGAGAGTAGGAATAGGTTTGCTAACTCACCTCCTGTACTCTGATTCGCACAGGGACCACTTCAGAGGTTCCTGAAATCACTGAGCACCCGAGCCTCTTGTCTTCTTTGCATTGAAGGGGAATTTGGGGTCTCAGATGAAGAAGTCACAACTCTACAAGGGGAGGACTCTTGTTTCACACTGGGTGTATAGAGTTTCCAGTCATATGGATGTCAACCAATGCAGTGAGGCTGCTCAGGAGGAGGCCGTTCTGCCCACAGGAATCCATGGATGCTTCTGAACGCTTCTAAGGGCAGGATCCTCAGACATGGGTCGACCGGGTTGCTCCCACTGGTCAAGGGGTTGAAGCACAAATGAACACCTTCTGGAGATCAGCAAAGGATCAGGGCTTCACCAGGATGGCTGTAGACGATGCTGGTTGGATGGCTGCAGTGACACTTTCCAGGTCTTCAGCGAGAATCTCCTTTTTCAAAGGGGTCTTTCCTCCTGCAGCAATCTGTTTAATGCCTACAGGAGTGTTAGGTAAGATTTTCATACGTGTGATAAAACTTCCTGACCTGTGTCAACCCCAGAACATTTTGCTTGGACTTGGTAATTATGTTTTATTGTCCCTAGGTGAGTGGGAATCTTTTTCCCCTCTCACCTAGTCGTTTACTCTTTTTATGGGTGACCTTTTCATGACTCGCCATAGTGTGTGATTGAAGTTATAGTTTCCTATAACTTTTGGGCATAGGCTGGGTTGCCCCTTTGGGCATCCCGTTGTAATTTCTCTTAAATGTACTTGGGTGAACAACTGTTTCCAAGGGGAAAAGAGGGATTTCCATCCCCTTTACATTTTATATAGTGAGCCAGCACACACCACCTTATGTGGAGTGCTAGGGGGATACAATGTATCCCTTTTCTCACTTAGCTGTAACATTTTTGTTAAAATTGCAAGTTTACTTGAATGGCTGGTGGAAGTGGTTTTACCATAGGCACATGTTTGTCTCATTACTTGCAGGCTGTTAAATCAGCTTTGGTAATGCACAGAAGGGCCAACATTCTGCTAGAATGGTGGGCTCCTTCTTTTTTCACCATTTCTTGTGTGCTTGTTGTTTGACGTGTTCCCCTGCCATTCTAGGTGGGAACAACCTTGGTTGAGTTTTGTCTTTAGTAGGAATCTTTTGTATTCCTGGTCTAGGCTCCAGAGTATCTGAGAAGGTAGGAGGCGAGGGAGAAGTCCAAACCTCTGCAGCCCTTTGTCTTTCACCTTGCCTGAAAGGTACCAATTGCCCATGGGGGGGGCTGGCTGTCCTGGTTGGACAGCCAGATGGCCCCTTTCTGTACCCTGCAGGGAGAGATTGCAGACGTTGTGCTGTATTTCCTGTTAAATACTCCGATCCTGGAAGCTGCTGACAAGTCGACCACTCGAGCTGAATCCGAAGAGGCAGATGAAGAAAAGAAGTCTGTAGCGATTTCCAGTGACCTGAAAGCCTGCTGTGTAACTGGAGCCTGATGCAACCCTTCCTTACAATCAACCTGGGGTCCCAAATGCAATGAATCCTTCCCAGAGGCTGGTAAGATCAACTAGTCTCAAGAGGATCGGCATTTTGAGCCATCCTTCGACATGCTGCGACCTTGGTGGGCATCAAACCGCCAATAACCTGGGCCCTCAAACCTGAGTGCGGTGCATTGTCTTCTGAAGTCTGAATCCGTCCGAAACTTTGGTGGACTCCTGCTGGAACTCCTGAGACACGATTCGAATCAGTGAAGTCCCCTCACCAGAGCGCAGGACTGAGAGAGTGAAGAGAATCCGACCTGCGATATTCGTTCTTCATCTGGCTGCTGTAAAAAGGCGACAAATCCACAGAGCCGCAAGAATCTATGAAGAAACCTTTGCTGGAAACCTCCTCTGACTGCTGCTGCATGTTCCTGTCCAGTTCTTTCGTCCCCAGACCAAGAATCCAGGGACGGGGTCCTGTGCTGCTGCATCCTGAAGACATCCACTTCGAAGTTCTTCTTTTCTCCTAAGTTACTGTTCGGGCTTGGGTAATACTTACCTTAAGTCTGGTGTGCATCCTGTGAGGCTGAGTGGGTGATTCATGTGGTTGGGAGTTTACCCCATACACTTGCCCAGGCCTAATGCTGGAACGCATATAGCAAGCCTTATCTGAGGTTCCTGAACACTTTTAACTAACTCTGAAGTTAATGCATACTTGTTAAAGAAGCTATCCTCTGGAACTCTGACTTTCCTGCAACTGAAACCTATCCTGACTTGCCTACAGCTGGAACCTAGACCACTCGGGTCCCTCTTCTGCCTCTGAGAACTCATGCTATAAACTAGGGAGGACTGCATAACATAAGGATTCTGTTTTGAAAGTAAAACACATGCTAAAGTGCTTACAATTACCAAACTAACTTCTTTAGTAAGTATCTCTGAGAAAGAAGTTACAAAGAGTAATTAAGTTTATGCTTACCTTTGGGTTGCATTCTGCCCCTCTAAAAAGTATGTTATTTTACTGTTCTCTTTTATACTGCACTGCCCCCTCCCCTTTTCACTGTGCACTTGTCCTTCCTTCCCTCCCTCCCTCCCCTGCACGTCACCTGGCCTAGTAAGATCGTTGTCTCCGTCTTCCCTCTGTTCCCCTGCCCTTTCCTCATCGCGCCTTGAAACACTTGTGTATAGGCGCGTTATAAATGCCATATCATATCATATCATATCATTTACTAACTTTGAATGGTGTTTCCCCCTTCTGAAAAGTAATAACTATTGGTGCTGTTTTATTATTCTTAACTGAATGAGTGTAAATGTTTACCAATAGGGTTTACCTACCTTGAAAAACAATTGTCAACAAGAGGAACAAAACAAGGCTGCCCGCTCTCCCCACTTCTGTACGCAATCTTTTTAGAACCCCTACTAATGAATATTAGAGAATCCACCCACATTAAAGGGATAGACATGGCAGGGTCGCAACACAAGGCGATTGCATACGCAGATGATATGTTAATTGCATTAGAAGACCCGGACAGAACATTGGCGGCAGTGGTGGGTGCACTGGAAGACTTCGGGGCCATTTTCGGCCTAAAAATTAATAGGAGCAAATCAGAAATTTTAATACTGGCGGGAGACCGGGACAAAATAGAGAGGGAAGCTAAAACAATGGACATTAAAATAGCAGAGGAAGGCATCAAATACCTGTGAATTACACTAACAGGTAGGGTGGGGCAGCTCTATGGGAAGAACTATCCACACCTGCTCGCAAGCATTCGCAGAGACCTGGAAAGATTGAATCCTATGACGATTTCTTGGTGGGGCAGAATTCAATCGGTCAGGATGACCATCCTCCCAGAGCTTCTATACTGTTTCCAGGCTCTTCCGGTGGGGGTCCCTAGAACTTTCTTCAAGTCATTAGCGAAAGTGATCTCATCCTTTGTATGGAAGGGGAAAACCCCGAGACTAGCCAGGGCGATCCTAACCTCACCAACCAAGGAGGGTGGACTGGCGCTTCTCCACTTCCAGAGATACTTCCATGCAGCGCAGCTAAAGGTACTCCGGCAATGGCTGGCCGAAAAACCGCAACCGATATGGGCAAAGCAAAACGGGGCGGTAGCAAGAACCCCGCTGGTGGAGCTACTCTGGAAGCAGAAACAACACGGACACCCCAACATGGGGATTAGTGAAATAATGAGGACAATGGAAGCGTGGGACAGCCAAACATGGAGAGGTATAATGACCACCTTCCTGGGCCCGTTCACTCCCCTATGGCGGAACCCGCAGTTCCCACCGGGTATGGAGCAGGGGGCATACGAAAGATGGGAGGAGGCAGGAATAACAAAAATTGGAGAAATGTTCATTGATAACGAAATCAGATCACATGAATCTTGCTACCCTCCCTCAGCACTCTCCAAACAGGATAAATACAGATATGAGCAACTAAAATATTGGCTAAAATCCCCTGAAATAACTAATGCAGCAACAAGGACCCTTACTCCGTTTGAGAAATACGTTATAACCAACTCAGGGGCAAATAGATGGGTATCGACTCTATACTCCTTCATAAACTCACAAGAGGAAGAGGTTAAGTGGACATACATGATTAAATGGAGTAGAACATTGGGGGGGGGGGCAACAAGAGAACAGTGGGTGGACTTATGGACACTAATCCCCAAGATGACTAGATCAGCACAGACAAGAGAAATGTGGATCAAAATAGTTACACAATGGCACTACACCCCTGAAAGACTACATTCAATGTTCCCCAAAACGTCAAACAAATGCTGGAGGGAATGTGGAGAGGTGGGAACGTAGAAGCACATCTGGTGGGACTGTAAGGAGATTGTGCCGTTCTGGGTGGAGGTGAAGTGATAGATGGGGGGGGAAATGTTTCGAGATGTGGGACAACTGGGGGAGGGAGTTTGGATGTGTGGTATAAGGGACGAAAGTGCGAGGAAATACAAAAAAGTCCAATGGAGAAGCTGCATGGGACTACTCATAGCGGCATGGTCAACAATAGCCCAAGGCTGGAAAAAGAAAGACGCCCCACTGACATTCACATGGCTACAAAAAGTATGGGCACAATTGGCGATGGAAAAAGTCACCCACACAATCCAAGGAACGAGGGACAGGTTTGCAAAGGAATGGGGTGGTGTCCTAGAGTATCTCCAATCAGACTTTATGGAACAATGGTGCCCACACAACATCAAAGTAATGGACATCTTCAATGCATAATGTAACCCTGGAAGACGATGATGCGTGCCCCAAAGGGAGGGTGGTGGGAGTTGGAGGGGAGGGTGATATTGTTTATTGTGAGTTGATATGTGAAAATCAATAAAAACATTTTTTTAAAAAAAGAAAAACAATTGTCATTCTTAAAGTGTACCAATGGGTTTTGCTTTCCCTGATCTGCTTTATACACGCCTATAACAGTCTTGAAGTTAATACTTGTATTATGCTGGAAGCTCCTCTTAAAAGTAAATGTTTTTACTTACCTTGAATAGCTTCTGCTCTTCTAAACTTGTACCACTGAGTTGTATGTTGAAATACTGTGTCTTAAAGCTCAATTGGGTTTTGCTTTCCCTGAATGGCTTAGTGTATTCTAAAATAGTTATTGTGTTCATACTTATCATAGAGTAGCTTAAGGCCCCTCCAGAAATTGAGTTGTTTTACTAGCTCTGAACTGAGTTCTATAGAGTAATGTTGCAAGGAGTATACTTGTAACATGGTTGGTGTATTATGTGATTTCATAACTGAGTGTCACTGTATGACTGACGGGGTCAACTACCCTTGAATTACTGATTGTATTCTAAACGTATATATAACCTGGTTTTACTCCCCATGTATAGATGATTGCCATTCTGAATGTATTGTAGGTTTGACCATTCTGAATGTGTTGTAAGTTTGACTCAACTTGACTACTGATTGTACTCTCAATAAGGTTATGCTTTGTGTTGTATGCCATAAGTATCGAGTTGGTTCTTATAATTGTATTTATATAATGTTATAAGTATAGTACTTTTTTACCAGGATTTATCTGGGCCTACTTGTATTTAAACAAACCCTTTATAGTGGTTCAATGTTTCTTTGGACCATATGTCTGTGTTTCCGAGATACAACCCTCTCTCCCTCCTAAGGTGAGCCTGGCTGCTCTGTCCATGCTACCAACACATTCTCAGGTGGCACAGCCTTATACTAAGAGTGGAGCATATGTTCTACTTCAGATATAGTTTTAATGAAGTCTTGGTAGAACTTTAGAAAAACAGTCCTAAGAAGGAGTCACCTTCTTTCTTGGATTCCAGCTGGAGTTGCCACCAATAGCAAGGATCTGCACCATTCAAACTGGCAGGGGCTGACCAAACGTGGACAGCCTCCGGCCACCACATCTGCCTGCAACATACACACTTTGGTAAGGATGTAGAATTTTACCAGGTTGTAGACTTTGACCAGATAGTCCCTGCCCTTCACCCGGCCCCAGACACATACAGCCCTTTTGCCTGGGAAAGCTGTGGTGTTGCCCAATAAAGGACTTAACCATACATGTCAAATCCATCCCTGAAAGGGCAGGAAGAAGGCCAAAATACAAGATGGCCAAAGGACAGGGCAACATCTTGTGACGCAACCATTTTAAAGTATATGGTACTCTAAAAAGTGCTTTGTGGTACAATGCAAAAGTGCCATTGAATGTAATAAAAAATTTAAAAAAACAGTAGAAATTTTTTTTCGCTGCCCCTAGCTCATCTCAGACACTTCATGCAAGTAACCATGACGTTGAGAGAGGCAAATCTAAAGGGGTACAATGCATCCCCACTGCACTTCACTGTAAGGTGATGTGTCCAGTGTAAAATAAACCAGGACTTTTGAAATGATTGCTATAAGGACAGATCAAAGCTCCAAAAACAGATGAGTTTAGCGTAAGAGAATAAAAAAGGCTTTATGTACCTTCAAAAGTCAGGACCGTTTCAAAACAGTAAAAAGGTGGGGAGGTTCAATGGGTGGAAAGCAGCACATTTTTCAGAACCATGACCATTGTCAGTGTAGGTTTCCTAAAGGCCACTTGAGGTAAGACTTCATAAAACTAACCCTTGGCATACAGGTCCCCAACTCTTAGTAGAAGTCTGTACTACTCAAGGATAGAGTGGCAGAGCAGTCAGGCTTATCATAGGAGGAAGATGTGAGCTTGTAGGTAAGTACACTGAACCCAGTAAATATATGTCAAAAGAAACACATTTAAAATGTTATGTTACAATATACACATTTATTATATTTACACAGGAAAGTTCGTTAAATACTTAGTTCAATTAACCAACACACTTAGGAATACTTAAACACACTTTGCAAAGGACACTGCTTCAGTAGTAGTTGCTTGCGGTACAATTGTTAGAGTTTTACACTAATGGCAGTTCTACCATATCATCGGTACGACCGCGCACTCGTGTTAAGACAAAGATATACAGTCGTATTTAGTTCGCAAAACCGCTTAAGATAAAGTCTTTTAGGAAGGAAAAAGGTTGGTTAATCACACAGCAGCAGAGATTCACATTCTAGAGACACTTTTCAGGCAAACTAAGGCTTTAAAAGTACAATCCCTAACTATATGAAAGAGTCCGTTCGGAGTGGATTCAAAATCTTAAGAAGCAACAGAACAGCAAAAGTTCCTCATGATGCCTTTAGTCTCTATGGAAAGATACTTGGTAATTCAATACAATGATGGAGATCCTGCAAAAGGACTCACTAACGGGACACAAGTCGACAACTTGGGTCTGAGGTAGAGTGCACACTCTGACGCACACCAGTCACTCTGGAGCGACTTCTTGGTTCAAGGTAAGTTATACCTTTTCACCCCCACAGTAGCTTCAGTTAGAAGAAATGCTGGTAGCTGGATTCTCTCTGTGCATTAGCGACGGACCCGGTCTCGTGATTCCTCGGTCTGGTGATGAAAGGAAGGACTCTCAATGCGATGTTGCAGAAACAGTCTCACGGGAGAACCCTTGGAACAGATTTCTTCAGTCTCCTTGGTCAGTCTGCGGTTTGGCGCCTTTTTCTCAGCACCAACAAATTACTGTATTCACCTGGTCGATCTTAGACTCTGGAGTCCTACACTCTGGTGAGGGGACTTTAGATGCGTCGGTTCATGTCTCTGGAGGTTCACCTAGAGGTCAGCAAAGACTTGGACGGAATCAGCCTTTCAAAGACGTTGCACTGCAAATGGGTAAGAGGTCTCCTGGTATTCGCAGTCTGCAGCTATGGAGAGGCACAACACCTTGGGAGATGGCTCAATTAGTTTGTTTTAGGGCTGGATGGTCCCACCAGCCAAATCCAGAGTCGTCCTCTTCAGAGCTCTTCTGTTGAGTAGAAAACGGGGTCAGGACAGCTGTGGTCGCTTCAGTGATGAGAAGGTTCTACGGGCTTCTTTGGTCGTCCTCAGCTTCAGTTACTTCAGTTTCCAGTGGCCGACTTGCCTTTCACTTCAGGAACCTCACCTTTTATTCAGTTTCCCCACAGAAAGGGAGAACTGGTTCTACTCAGGCACTCTGGCAGACAAAGGGCAGGGGAGTGAATAACTCCTGCCCCACTTCCTGCCTGCCCAGACACACTGGAGCCTAGGCGGGGGACACCCAAAGGTTCCTGCAAAAGGCAAAACACACACACAGACCTGCCCCTCCCAGAATGGTGAAAGGACTAACAAAGAACAACCACGATAGAAATGGTGAAAAAAGAAAAGAGCCACCATGTAACACCATTACCCTATTGTGCTCAATCAAGACTGTGACTACAGTCTGTGGTAAAAAATAGCACATTAGTTGGAAGAACACGTCCACTGCCACGAGCCATAACTATAGGCTTGTCTAGGTGACTAAAATGTCACAGGAGAAGAGAGATGGGGGATACTAGGTATCCCCTTAGCACTCCACATAAGGTGGTGTGTGCTCATCTCTCATAGTATAAAGTTTAAGGAAGGATACAAAGTATCCCTGTATCCTTAAGAACGTTAGTTACTTAAGGATAGTAAATGATTCTCAAAGGAGAACCCAAGGGGTTCCCAGCAACACTGCACATAAGGTGCTGCGTGCTGCAAAGGGGAAACCTAGATGCCTTTAAAGATATTGAGGAAAGCAGACTCCATAGTAAAGATAAAACACAGAGAACAGAGTTCCAAGAGTCTGTGCAAATAAGAATGAATGAAGGGGGAAAAGGCTCCTCTCATTCAGGATAGAAATAAAAAGGTCCAGATGTCCAGCAAACAGTTCCTCCTACTTTAACATCTAGAGGCGAGTCACAAAGCTGCCTCAGAAGGCTAAGGATCCAGGATCAGACTAGGATGGATACATGAGCAGTATATGAATCCCAGTCAGGAATCCAGATCTTGAGTGAGAGACTGGGAAATTCTGAATGCAGTAGCCCCCAGTCATACAATGGTTATCAAAAGGATGTACAATTGTGTTGGAAGTCGAGTGTGTACCCAGCTCCCAACATTCTTTTTTAACCTGGAGGTCTGCATCATTACCTTATTGAGGTTGAATCACAGAAGGTAGAACAATAGGCCAATGTGTCCTTCTCAGTTTCAGCTGAACCTTCGACCTTGAGTGAGCTCTGCCCTGCTGCTCTGCATCTTAGAATTACATTACCAGTGCATGACGGCAACTTCTCAACCACCAGTGGGAAACCAAATAGTTTGTGCTCCCTTCATATGTTCTACCAGCAGAGTCTGGCTGTAACTCTAAAAGATTCCCTGCTTCCAAAGAGCAGCTGGCTGCTTATACATGCATTGACCTGGCCAGTAAAATGGGAGCACCAGACAATAGGCACCAGTAATTGACAGAACCAAAGAAGATGGCTTGTTAGCCTTGTGCCGATGGAGAAATGCCCCCTGGGATGAAAGGCTTCGGCTCTCGGGATGCACATGGACCTTGGGCAAGCTCTGGTTTCTAAATCAATTTTCCCAATATATCAACAGTTGCGTCGGTGTGCTGGTATGACCATATAATGGGGATTGGATGGCTGCCCGATGCCATTACTGCATTCATAAATAAAATGTCTATCCATAAAGTCCAAATGGATGAGTGCTGGTTGAGTAGGTAGTTGATAGATAGATGTACCAAAAAGTCCTGTTTTAGGTATTTGATAAAGAGCGTGATTCTCTCTTCCAGTGCTGAAAGAAAATGGCTACCTTGTTGAAACAAACGCATACTCCAAACCCAATCACATCCTACTGACATCACTAACATACTGCACATCAAATCAGGTACTGCTTACATCCCAAAACACTAGAGCAATGCCCATAAGTAAGCACATGGACATTTTCAGAGACATGTTGGAACAAAACGTATCTAGAACAAGCTGTTTATTTTTAGTACAAAATAAATAAAATATATTATATAACTTAAAAGCAATATTACATATTTGTGTACATCAAAAATATTGACGGATCCAGTACTTTTTTAGAAACCTCAATAGTAAAAATGGCTGCCCAATTAAGCACCCAATACAAATGAAGGGAAAGAGTGCAAAAGTGGTGTGGTTTTGGGTGTGGGTGGGTAGAAAATCATATTGATTTGATATAGAAATGGGCGTTAAATAGGTGGACACATAACCAAACACGACCAAAAGCCTATGTATCCATTCTCATGTCATCTCCATTATAGACCCTCATTCATAGTTCCTACTAGAAGCTCTTATTTTTTTTTCTTCATAACTTTATTTATTCATTCATCATCACAATTTTCAATCACATTGGGCCTCATTCCGACTCGGGCGTTAAGGGGTTTACGGCGCCGTAAACGGCGCCGACCCTTAACGCCTGATTACAAGGTTCCCTTTGCGGGATGGCTGTTTAACGCCTGCTTTTGGCAGGCGTTAAAAGCCATGCCGCAAAGGGACCTTGGCGATAATTACAGCACCGTAATTTACAGTGCCGTAATTATCGCCTTTCCCCATTCCCATTATGCCCTATGGGGCAAAAATGGGAATGGGGAAGGGGCCATTGGTGAATGGGGAATTACCGCCCCACTCACCTTGGAATGGGGCGGTAATTCCGCCATCCACCATGGCGGAATTGCAACCTTAGCGGCATGGTGCTAATGGCACCATGGTCCTCCGCCAAGGTTGTAATGAGGCCCATTGTCAACAGTAATACTCATGTAATTGCCTCATTAGTGTATGCATTAAACCTACTGACATTGCCTCGGATAACAACCGTGATTGAGTTTTGTGATACAGTCCAAACCTTTAATTACAAGCCTTTCAACCCTTCTGCCCGCCCCTAACCTCAACAAATGTGGCTCAGTCTTATCAGTCCGGGTGTGAGTTCTTGTCCAGGACTCATCGCATGTTCGGTTTTCTACCCTCCTGCCATGATTCCTGACCCTCATGTCCCCAGCCCTCCAAGATGTCAGGCTGGAGCCAGGCCACAATCACCTACATGGCCCTCAAGGGCCTCTCCATCCCTCCAAAGACCCACTTGGAGTCAGACCTGGCGCTTGTGACACCAGACTCGCTCACTCCCATAGGATAACATTGGGGATTGGATTTGTAGTGCATTGATGGGGACAAGATGGATGCCCCCACATATTTCGGTTCCCAGACCTGCATGTGCAGTCTAGTCTTTTGGGTGTGGTTCAGCCCAGAGACACCTGGGATACCCACAGACTATTTAAGCCACGCCCAGGCTGAGAAACATGCTTTGTGTTTTCTGCACCTGCAGCGTGATACTCGCCATGTTCGGATCGGTCTCCAGTAGGCCTGCATCTTTCTTCTGCGCTCAGCTCCTGCAAGAACACAGGAACAGTCTTAACTTGCAGCGCTTCTCCCCATCAGTCATCGCTTCTTCTGTTCTGCGGGCATCTTCGGCGGTGTCATTCCCATCCCGGCACGCCGCTTCCTAAGGAAAAGGGAAAAGAACAGAAAAAAGGCATTAGTAAGCATTCAGCAAATCTTCGCTTATTTTTAAAGACTGTGCAAGCTTCAAACGCTTACCTGAATTCCAGCTGCTCTGGGGGAACTCTGTCTCCAGAACTTCTCACCCATCTGCAAGAGGGAAAAGACACTCCAGGTTAGCGTGGAAACATGTAGAGGCGCTGCATACCGCGCTTACTCACCGACTTTCTTCTTCATAACCGGCATCCACGCTGAAAACGTTGCGGCACCTAAAAGAGACAAAAAGAACTCAGTTCAATACAAATACGAAAGGGTCGCATCGCGCATCGTGCTCTCGCTCACCTTCTGTGCTACTCATCTCAGCAGCACGTCGCCATCCCTGGATGCCAGCCAGCATATAAGGAAGGAAAGGAACGAAGTTGGAGAACTGTTCAAAAGACTCATTATACTTAGCTGTCGGACTCTTGCCAGTGAAGTAACTAGGCAGCAACGAGCCTGCATCAATCAACGCGCCCCTGCGCTGAAGCAGGACGGAGAGCACACTTTCCAAGAAAACAAGGTGAGCTGTGGATCAAAGGGAAGGGTTGGACCCCAGGGAAGAAGGGGTTGAAGCACACAGAGACAATAGGGAGTTAAACTCTACCAATCCTGTGTTTCAGGCCCAGTCTCCAGCTGAGTAGACTCCAGGGAATGGTTTGAGGTCGTAAGAGTTCAGAACAGGCCGAGTAATGTCCCCGTGGATACCAGGTGAGCGTTACACCTCCGCTTCCTCTGCTCAACAGACATGTACATTCCTCATTAGCAATTGGAATTGGCGGAAGCGGCCTTGACCTATCCTTTACATACTCATGGAAGAGGCTCCATACTGCCAGGAACTTCTGGTACTTCCCGTCTTTCAAGGCACCCATTTTCTCCTTGGCCAATACTCCCCATATTTTCACCCTCCTCCCACCAAGCTATTATGGGATCTTCCACCGTTTTCCACCCTTGTGCTAAGACCATATGTGCTGCCATTAACAGGTGAGTAATAAGGGTGGCGTTGTTATCGGTTGCTGCATAAACCCCTTCCACTTCTCTGCCCCCAGCAATATCACCTTTGGTGTGTTAGGTAGCTGTACCCCTGTAATCCCTTTTAAATGCCCTAGGATCTCCTTCCAATATACTGTAGCTTTGAGGCACAACCACCACATATGATACAAGTCCCCCATCTCTCCACATTGCCTCCAGCATAGAGGGGGGGATAGTTTGCATTCATTCTGTGTAGCCGATGCAGAGACCGATACCACCTGTAACAGATTTTGTATGCCGTTTCGTTAGTAGCCGTGCTTTTGGACGTTGTATGCGGTCTCCTCCAGATCTGCCCCCATTCCTCCTCTGTAAAAGGCATTCCCAGGTCTTTTTCCCAACTATCCTTGTATGATGATGTATCTCCCATTTGTGCTTTATCCAGCAGCCTATACATCCTCGCTAATGCTCTTACTGTCGTACCCTCCTGCAGGGTCAGTTCTATTCTCCGCTGGTCCCTTGTGCCCGCCTCCCTGACCTCCTTCTGAGATATCCAATGCCTGATCTGCATATATTTATACCTTTCCCTTTCTCCTATACCAAATTTCTGCGTGTCCAATTGTCCCAGAAATTATTCTGCCTAACCGGATTAAAATCTGCATTGCGGGCCATTGGGGTGTATGGGTCCAATCCGTGCAGTATTTTCTGCCTTTTAAGTGCTTGATCCCATCCTCGCAGTGATACCCTTGGTGCGTCCAACAGTTGCCCTTCTGCCTCTTGGCCCCTACTCTCAGAGCATGTAGAGTTCTCAAAGGGATGGATGTGACCGCTTGTTTGTTTTTCCCCCCACCAGCCTTTCGGCCCGTCTTGCCCTGCCCATTTCACCTTTGGTGCTATTTATGTTGCTAGGACTTATCTTTCAACATCTGGGACCCCCGGTCCTCCCAACAGCGTTGTTCGCGTCAGGATCTTCTTTTGTTTTCTTGGCCTCTTTTCGTGCCACACAAAGGCCCTTATTTCCTTTTACATTGTCTTACTCATATGGAGAGGTATGTCAACCGGTAGTGAGCCCACTATATATAGTAATTGCGGTAGCAGTATCCTTTTAAACGCTGCAATTCGTGCAAACCAGGAGAGTTCTTGTACATCCCATCTATGCAGGTCTTCCTTCACTTGTTTCCATAGCGGGATTATATTTGCCCCATACAACCCTTTGTAATCCCTCGTTAGTGTTTTTATTTTTCTCTATTGGCATTTCAGATAACATAAACAGTGCAACATGACCCCACCCCCCATTCCCACCCTACCCCTCCTCCGGTACGCATATAAAAGGAGCTTTGAAGACCGCAAAGGGTAAGTCAAGCCATGACACTGTTGCATGTCGCAAAGTCCATCCAGTCCGTGTATTACACCAGTGGAAGCATAATGGCAGGATTCTACAGTCCTTATTCCCAACTTCAGTGATCAGGCGGAGGCCCGACCTCATAATCTGGTACCATGGGAGACGTCCGCGCAGCAGGAGACACAGAACCCTCCCTCTTTGACTGACTGAGAAGGTACGCTATATACATATCCCACTTCTGACTGCCCCCTTGATGATTTCCTCGCAATATTCCCCAGCGCGTCTCCATGTCGTTACAGTACAGTATGTCCCCTGACCATTGTTCAACCGTCGGACTCCGCCTCAACCACCACACCATGGCCACCCGGCGTTTTGCTAAAATCAAGAGGAGGCCTACCAGAGCCTTAGTCTCATTGGGCAACTGTCCCATATAACCTAATAGAGCCACTACTGGATCTGGTGCAAGTCGCTGCCCTATAATGTCCCCTATTACCTCAAACACCTTTTGCCAGAAGCACGCCACCTCCGCACACTCCCAGGCCACGTGTAGAAAACCCGCCCCCTCCTGACCACATCAGAGGCAGGCCCCGGACCTTTGAGCAAAGTAGCCCTGTAACTGAGCTGGGGAGTAGTAACCCTGGTGTAAGAACTTGAAGTGTATCAGCTTATAGTTCGAAATCACAGCCCCTTCCTTGGTCATCCTACAACAGTACTCCCATACATCATCTGATATGTCCTGCCCTAAGGACCTTTCCCACAATCTCTTCGAGGATACCCCAGCCTTAGACCTGCCTTTCGACACCAACTCATACAGTTCGGAGAGTATATACCTCCCTGTATCACCCCCTATCACCTTATTGAGCAACATGGCCACCTCAGGTGATTCAGGAAAAGTGGGAAATAGCCACTATAGCGTTACCCTTAGTCTATAGTACGAGAACACCTCTAGTGCCGATAGAGCTCCCTTTTCCTTCAGTTGATCGACAGAGATGATCTCCCATCAGGGAACAGCTCGCCCCATGTTGTGACCCCTAGCCGCTTCAACATGGCCACATAACCCACCTCACTAGTCAGGGGGTTCCAGGGACAAACACCGGCGGGAGTCTCGGTGAATAGAGAAGCCTCCCACCTGAAGCCCCCTCCAGGAGCACCCAGGCCCAGCATGTCAGCCCCACCAATTTCCTAGGGTTCCGGGAGCCATTCGAGGCTGTTAGAATGACCGACCTCAACAATGCTGGAGATGCGACTGACCTCCATCTCTACATGCCTATGTTCCGCAGCCATTCCGTACCAGTATCGAAGATAACTGGCTTGCGCCACTTTATAATATAACTCAAAATCGGGAAGTGCCAACCCTCCCTCTCGGATTGGCGCCGTGAGTTTCTCCCAAGAGACCCGAGCTTTCTTGCCCACCCATACAAACTGTAACACCGACGACCGAAGATCTTGGAAATACCTCTGGGGCACCTTTATAGGCACGTTTAGGAACACGTACAGAAATTTGGGGAGAATAGCCATTTTAAGCACCGAAATCCTACCGTAGAGATTAAGCGGCAGTGAAGTCCAGCTCGCCCTCGCTAGTTTAGCTGAATCCAGAGCCTCCACGTAATTCCCAGCATATACCACCTTCTCCTCCCTGGCGACCGTGACCCCCAAGTAAAGAGTGCTATGCCAATCCCACTGGAATCCCCAACTATCATGAAAGTGAGATACCCCACTCGTCAATGGGAAGATAATAGACTTACTGGTGTTTATTTGTAGCCCTGAGAGTTCGCCAAAACGCAGCAGATCTGACATAATCGGATCTAAATTAATTTCAGGGTGACGAATGAACAGGACCATGTCGTGCGCATATAACGAAATAACCACTTTATGAGTATGCAGTTGAACCCCGCGCTGTAAATGAAATTCACGGACCCACTCCGCCCAAGGCTCTATCGCCAGGGCGAAGAGTAGAGGGGATAGCGGGCATCCGCTCAAGCGGCAAAGCCCTGGTGCTCCACCCATTCACCCTCACCCTGGCCACCGATTCAGTCTATAGAAGTGATACCAAGGATATAAAAAACTCGCCTAGGCCCAGTCTCTGCAAAACAGTAAATAAGAACGGCCATTCAACAGAATCAAATGCCTTAGTGGCATCTAACAGAACCGCTACCACTGGGTCTTCCGGTGGCAGCGCCGACATCAGGCCAAATATCCTCCGCAACCCAAAGGAAGTTGACCGACCAGGAATGAATCCCACCTGATCCGCCCTCACCAAAGTGGGCATCAGCGGTGCCAGCCGTCTCGCTATAACTTTGGCCAAGATTTTATTATCAAGATTGGTAGGCGAAATTGGCCGATATGATGAACAGTCCCCCTCTGGCTTCCCGGGTTTCAAAAGTACGACCACAACGGCTTCCCTAATTGTATCTGGCAAGCGCCCCCTGGAGACTGCGTCTTGGTACATCGACAGCAAGCGCGGTGCTAACCTCTCTGCATCGCACTTATAGAATTCGGCTGTGAAGCCGTCAGGGCCAGGAGATTTCCCACCCGGTAGAGATTTAATAGCGTCTACCACCTCTTCTAGCGTCACCGGTCCGTTCAGCCCCACCATCTGCTCCTCTGAGCACCAATATAGCCCAACCTCATCCAGAAACGCCTCTAAATCTTCTCGGGACGCCGTGAATTGTGACGAGTATAGGTGGCCATAGAATTCTTCGAATTCCTGGGCAATGCCCTCATCAGTGTAATGTTGAACACCATTCCCATCTGTGATCGCTGTCACCCTACTATCCCTCTCGCTCAGTCAAATTAACTTAGCAAGTGACCGTCCCGGGGCCTGCCCTTCATCATATTTCCGTGGAGCCGCTTTATCCCACATGTATTTAATTTCCCTTTGCGCTTGTGCCTGATACTCCTGTAGCTTCCACTGCATGGCTCCTTGCTGAGGCCGATCCGGGACGGGAGCTACCTTTTGTAACTCCCGTAATTCCCCCTCTGTATCAGCCATATCTTTCCGTAGCTTTTTCAGGGTTCCCAGTTCCTTGGCTATACATTCCCCCCTAATCACACATTTAAAACCCTCCCACAGGACACCAGCTGATGACACCGAACCCTCATTGATCTCAAAGTACGCATATATGGCCTTCGTCAGTTCCTCCTGAAAGACCTTATCTGTAAGCGCTTCACTTTTAAACCTCCAGGGGCACCTCCCCCGATCCCGACCCTCCAAACTGATCGACAGCAAAACTGGACATGATCCGACAAGAGTACGAGCCAGAATACCCACCCCAGTGGATCGACCCATAACTGCCCGCGATACTAGAAAATAATCCAGTCGAGCCGCCGAGCCGAGTAGTGCGTGTATTGGCTCACTCCAGGGTTCCTCACCCTCCAAACGTCGTCAATATCCCACACTGGGCACATATCTCGTAATTTAATGGAAGTCCTGGTGCACGACCGCATTGCGCTCCCTATTCTATCTAGGGATATATCCAATATGGAATTAAAGTCCCCAGCCCAGATGATTGCCCCCTCCGGGAGTGACCCCAATTGCCGCTCTATCCAATCCAGGGGTTCGATAGTATCCTGGTTGGGACCATAATAGCTTCTCAATGTATATAGTCTCCCCTGAATAACTCCCAGCACTGTCAAGGCCCTACCTTCCGAATCTTTCACCACCTTGACCAACCGGAACCCTACCGATTTGTGCACCAGGATACCGACACCTCTGGAGTAGGAGGAATAGGATGAAAAATATCTATGGCAACCCCAGCTTCTACCAAACTTAAACTCAGACTCTGATGTCAAATGGGTCTCCTGAAGGAAGGCCACCCCAATCTTATGACGCTCCAGATACTGCAAAACTTTCCGACATTTGGACAGATTAAGACCTCTAACATTCCAGGTCATGAAGTGCATTGTCGCCATCAGCAGATGATAAACCACACATTCCCCCACCTCCAACAGACCTTATGGGTCCCCAAGACCCCAATGCGCACCATCGGTCCCCCTTGTCCCCCCTCCCACCACCCCATTCTACTGATAACCCCCCAACTCGTCAGTGGTCGCCCCCTTCCCCCCCACCTCACCACCCCCCGCAACGAGAACCCCCCCCACCCATGCTGGAATCCCCAACTTTCCAGCACCCCAACATCCACCAACATTTTCATAATCAGCTTGCACTCCGGGGGCAGCTACGAGCCCAACCCTCCTTCGCACCTCCACAGGATAGATGTCTCTGCTCATGAATCCATCATGAGCTGTCTGAAGCAGCGGCAATAGCACTAAGTTTCAACCATACCAAAGCGTGTCAGGCCTCTCCCATCCGTGATCTAGGAGACCGCGGCAACATGTCAAGAAAAGAAGAGGCCTTATCCGGAGACTGAAAAAATAGCGATTTCCCCCTGTGGACCACTCGTAGTTTGGCGGGGAATAGCATCGTGTATTGCAGACCCTTGTCTCTCAACCGCTTCTTCACTTCCAAAAAGGATTTCCTGGCTGGCTGCACCTTATCGGAAAAGTCCGGAAACCGTTTAATCACATCCCCCTTGTAAAACAAGGTACCTTTCTCCCTAGCTTTCCGAAGTGCCACATCCCTATCCCTATAGTTCAGTAGGTGGGCAATCAATGGTCGAGGTGGGGCACCCGGAATCGGTCTGCGGCCACTGGGGATCCTGTATGCCCTCTCCACAACACAGAGCGGGGAGAATCCGTCCGAGCCCAAGGTCTCCCGCAGGAATTCCTCCACCAATGATTCCATGTCTCTTTGACCTGCTGACTCCGATAATCCGACAATTCGTATATTATTCCGGCGGGATCTCGATTCGAGATCATCCTGCTTCTCCTGAAGCTCTCTCCGGGCTTTCCTGACTTCAGGCATTTCACCTGAGACAGCTGTTGCCACACCCTCTACCCCCGACAGGCGCCCCTCCGCTTCATCTAACCTCTCTCCATGCTTGTCCAGCCTGACCTGCATGTGGTCTACCTTGCAAGTCAGGGTATCCAGCTTGCCATCCAAAGACTGTATACCGGACTGCAATTGCAGCAGCATAGCCTTAATGTCCTGAAAGGCAGCCACCGGATCTGTTTCATGCCCCAAGTTCGGCGTCTGCTCCATCTTGCTCGCTGGTCCTCCACCCTTGGCCTGCGTAGACATTTCAAAATTTAATTTGGACTGCTGTTTACCTCCTTTCCCTGGCCTGGACATGGCTAACATACAAATTGGGCACAGTAGTATCGCGTAGGGTGCAATGGCCAAGGCCGCCCACGCTCCCGTCTCTCGATCCAAGGGGTCCGAGGGTTCAGCAGGGGTTCCGTACCAGGTAGGAGAGCATGTACCAAAAATCCCCCGAACCCGTCTCTCCAGAAGAAGAATGACCACAACTTGCTCCCAGCGAAATCTCACCCACCTCCACACCGTCAAAGTCTCCTCCGTTTAGCAGCGCATCATCACAGCCACTGCTACATTTAGTTCCATATTGCACCACAAATCCCATACAATCCCAAGCATACCAATAGCTGAGATGGCAGGGGCCAGAGGGGTATGGAAGGGAGAGCGCCCCCCAACAGTCAGCAGACTGGAGTGCTTTTCGCGCGCAGGCCTTGCGCTTCCCCGGCACCTGCACACATAAGCAAGCTCTCAGCAGGTTAACCACGGGAGAAACAGCTTTTTGGGCGCCCTGTAGTGTCACCTAAGCAGGACTCATGATACGCCAGCGGGCGAGGACCATCAATCTCAGGACAAGGAACCAATACCCCCAACGTAGGTTTCTCGGGGAGCTTATGAATCCTCCTGGTACACCTCGCAGAACGCTTGTCCCTTCTCACAGGTCCAGCTGCCAAGCCCTCCAGTTGCGGGCCCAACGGGACGAGAAGTTTCCCAGTCCACCAAAGTCCTCAGATTATGCGGGTGTCTCCACTGAAAGTGCCGCCCGCGGGGGCCGGCTCCCAACACCCAGCGCCTGCCGGAGTCCGCAGTTACACAGCGGGGAGGACAGGCTCCACCGAGCCAGACGGGCAGCGCTGCCCCACCCGCCCGCAGACACCCAGCACCGTCGGGCGTTCAACTCCTTCCTCGCCCCTATGGGTACGCAGGGCCGCCACTGATAGAGCAGACGCAGCCGGCCCCCTGCTCACCTTTTCGCGACCATCGCTGCCGCTCCTAGCCTCAGCCTCCACCAACGTGTGGCAGCCAGATTGCCTCCGTCTCTGGAGCTGCGGCCCCCACAGCACACAGTCCTCAGGTGGGCAGTTCCACCGGTCCTGAACGGGCCGGCGCTCCTCTCCCGCTCCCGCTTCCTTCGCCGAAAAGGGTGCTCTGACAAATCCCGCTCCTCAGGCCACCAGTGTCCAGGCGGAGGCGGGCACCGCGCTCCACCCGACCCCCACAGCCGCCTCTCCCTCTGCAGGGATCTTGGAAGGCCGCCTCAGCGCTTCTCCACAGGCCTTCACCTCCCCCACACATCTCCGGAGCTGGCGCTCACCACAGCCACACAGGTTTTCCAGCGCTTCGCCGATCACACCACAGCTCCGGAGGGATCCTCCTAAACACCCGACACAGTACAGCTGCCAATGCCGTCGATGGTGCAGGATAGTCTCCGCAGAGACTACCGGATAAAAGGCCGGATAGGAGATGTGTTGGAGAGCTTCACGGGCCCGTGGCCATCTTGGTCAGGCTCTCTAGCGCCCCCCCCATCCCTCGTTAGTTTTATGCCCAAATATTCTATACTCTAATTTTCCCATATCAGAGGATATCTTTCACCCATTTTTCCTATCTCACCCCTCTCCTCAGTTATATTTAATGCCTTAGATTTGGTTTAATTTATAGTGAAACCCGAGACCGTGGCAAACTCCTGTAGCCTCTCCATTACTCTAGGTAGTGTTTCTTTTGTGTTTTTCAGGAAAAACAAAATGTCATCAGCATATAATACAATTTTATGTGTCTCCTCTCTGAAAATCACCCCTGCCACTTCCTGGTTGTTAGGAAGAATTCTCTGTTTAGGCTGAATTTCCTAACCTAGTGAGTCCCCCAGCAGCTTTGCTGGATTTTTGGGGTTTATTTTTTTTCTCCTGCCAAGAGTGAGACTCTTTTACCCTCACTCTTGGACATGACTTGAGTGTTTCTGTGACTTGCTATGTGCTTATGGGCTAGGGGGTAATTTTCCCCATAGGCCATCATTGGTTTTTGAATGTGTGTTACACAGCACCCGCAGTGCAGTAGCACAGGGGTGTCCTAGAGACCCCCAAACATAGACTCCACACCCTGGGACTGACTACTGTCTCCCTGGGTCTGTAAAGTTACCATTGACTTTACTAGTCTTAACTTAGGAACTTAACCAGTACAAACCATCTTACTGTGGAAGTACTGGTGGGGCAATTAGATTGCCCCTGGGTCTGTTGTCGAGGGGGTACTGTCCCGTCCCCCCTCGCCGAGTTCTGGCTGGTCGCAGTGGATACCACGGAAATATTCCACCAGAATATTTCCCAATGGGATTTCCCATTGTTTTTAATGCACCACTTTTTGGTGCAATGTTAAAGATACCGCCGGGTTATTTATTTAATATAAATTCACCGGTTGGGATTTTTTGCCAGAACTCGCCGCCAAAATGGCGTCTAGGTTCACTTCAGTAATCCTGAACCCGAGTCCAGCCTTTGTTCCACTTTTGGCGGGCTTCTGCACAGAAGCCCTCCAAAGTGGTGCCATTCTGTCTGGGTACCACAGGGGGTGTGGGAGGGGGTTTAGGCACCCTGGACTGAGTTGCCTTGCCAACTCATGTCGCACTCTAGTGTGATTGGCCCAAGTGGTGAGCCACCCCGCTCACCACTTAGCATGTTTGAGTGACAGCTAGGCTGTATGAATGGGGGTTTGCTGCATAAAAGCAGGGTTTTTGGGACTGGTTCTTCAGAAGTCGCCACAGGACCTAAGAAGCCGAAGAGGGAGAAGCCGAGCCGACCTGCCAAGACGACACCACCGGTGAAGCCCTGCAGAACCGTCTCACCACTTTTCCCGACGACAGAGGAGATCTCCTGCCGGAGAGTCTTCTTCCCTTAACTGGTGGGGACAACCAGTTGCTGCCTTCTTTTCGCCGTCCCGAAGCATCTCGTGGCCGCCTTGCCTGTGCCAAGCACCCTGGCAACCGGGATACCACTTTTTACCTCAACCGCGAAAGAGGGGTAAAAATCCTTTGTGACCGGAAAACTCCACGACTGGTCTCTTCCCTGGTAATACAACGATCTGCAGCTTTCCTCCACGACGGGATCACCTCTTCCCCTGGACGACGCCACGACTTACACCCACTACCAGGAACAACTACCACCGCTGGAGGATCCTTTCCACTTTTAAAGGTACTGTGTTCCGCCCGGCCTCCCTTGCCACCGATTGTACGGGGTAGATTTAGCCCTCGGCTCTCGAACCTGGGTAGGCCTGGGACACCCTAACTAAACTTTTCAGAACCGTAGTAAAACCTTTTTCTCTCACCTGCAAAGACTTGTGACATTGTGTGATCTTGGGCACATTTTCGCCTGGCTCCCTCTAAAGCGGGCCCCGAACTAATTCTCCTTGTTCCACCATTGACTGTCTTTGCTAACCTTATGTGAAAAGTGTTTTACCTTACTGCTCTCTTTATTTCTGCCTTTTCCCTCCCTTTTGGTAATACTTGTTGGAGTGTCATCTAACGTTAAGCGCTCACCTCTGTTTGGAAATAAGTGGGGTTAACTTAGAATTGTCCAACAAATGATTAGGGATGTACATATGAGTAATAGTAACTGTGTTTGACTTTCTTATCTTTTCTATTGTGCTAGTGTAATTTATGAGTGTACCTTTAATAAATAAGTTTATACTTTTACACCTAGCTCTGGTCAGTGTTTGCTTGTGCTACTGTGCCTCTGTACCTATTATGTATTCTCTGTATACTGCCTAACTCTTCTTGAGGGAAGTCTGACTGCTCAGCCACAGCTACCACAGTGAATCTGTGTGGTGCAGACTGCTACCAAGTGGGTTTACTGCCAACACCTGTAGACTTAAATCTTTTGCAGTGGTCCCAGAGGGAACTGCACAGGTTTCTGCCTAACACTGGTCTTGTCTGATTACCTCTGCCAAGGACTCCAAGGCCATGGCAAATATTAGGGGGGAGATCAAGGACATCCCTGACGTGTGCCTCTCGATATTCTAATCTGTGCTGAGGTTTGCCCGTTGACCACAATATTTGTAGTCGGTATCTGAAAATTCGCCAAGGACCATATGCCGGTATCCCCAGTTAAGCTATCAAAATCGTGTTGTGCATCCACCGCTGCCCCGTCCTAGTACCCAGGTCTATTATGTCTATGTCCCGTCTTATATTGTCCTGCGTATGCCTCCCTGCTATAAAACCTGCTTGGTCCTCGTGGATTATCCCGGGTAGTGCCTTCATTAGTCTTGCTGCCAGCACTTTAGCATACATTTTAGCATCGCTGTTAAGCAGAGAGATGGGACTGTAACTGCCGCAGTCTGTGGGATCTTTTCCCGGGTTTATGTATTAGGACTGTAATGGATCTACCCATGTCCTCGGTGATCTTGCCCTTTTCCCTTATGTGATTGAAGAGTTTTGTTAATGGGCCTAACGGCTGTGATAGGAACGTTTTTATAGTACCGCTTCCTAAGCCCATCCAGGTCCAGTGTTTTATTGCAGGGCAAGGACGTTATTGCATCACTGATTTCTTGCGCCGTTATGGGACCTTTTTAGGGTGTCTCTACCCTCATTAGTTATTTGGGGGAATCGTAGTGTTGACATATCATTTATTTGCCACTGTGAGTTCAAACCTTTCTGCTTCAACAGTCCTTTGTGAAATCTCTCCATTATTTCACCTTCCTCTGTTACGCATAGTTCACCTCATTCATTTTTAAGTTGGGCAATGTAATTGCAAGATTTTTGTTGCCTTAATTTGGCAGTTAAAAATCAATTGGCCTACCCACCTTGGATATAATGTGTGTTTGACGTTTAGTAATATCTGTGCTGAGTGGTCTGCAACGTGTGCTTCCAGCTGAGCTCTTTCCAGAGCCCTCTCGGTGACCTTTGTGTTTGCCTAGCTTTATGTTGTGTTTCCGCTTCCTTGAGCTCCATCTCAAGCTTCTTTGTGGTAAGCCCTCTTCCCTCACATATGCTGTTGTCTGTGATATAAAATCCCCCCGGACTACCGCTTTCCCTGCATCCCATATTATCCTCCAGTCTGTTTCCCCATTATCGTTGTCCTTGAAGTAGTTATTTATTCTCTCCATATGTTCCCTCACGGCTATATCTCTTAATATGATTTCGTTCGGTCTCAAGTTTTTTTTCCCCTTTGACCCTTCAATTTGAACTATCACTGGCACATGGTCAGAAAGGTATTCAACCCCTATGTGCACCTTTCGTACTTGGGGGGGGGGGGGGGGGGGGGGGGGGAGGGGGTGGGGGGGGTAGATCAGTGTTGCTGAAGTTAGAATCATATCTATCCTTGAATAACCTTTGTGTACCGATGAGTAGTGAGTAAATTCCCTGTCATGCCCGTGAAATAATCTCCATGTTTCTATTACCCCTAGGTCTCTAAAGAATGTCCCTAATGCCTGTCTGTTTATCCCATCCATAGCAGTGGATGCACTAGTGTTTTGGCTAGTGCAGCGTATATTACACAATTGAAGTCCCTGCCAATCACTACCTGTCCTTCACACCGGCCCCCCAATTTCTGTAATAACTCCCTATGGTATAGGTCCTGCTTCTCATTGGGGGCGTATATTGTGATTAACGTGTATAAGTGTCCCTCTAATGTACCTTTGAGCACCAAGTTCTGCCTTCCGTGTCCCTATACAGAAATTGTTTTTGGAAATTCCAAATGGCGCCCAACAATCGCCACTCTCTCTTTTTCCCCATTGATGCGTAGCACTGCTTGGGAAATGCTTTGTGACATCCTCCGTTCATCTTTTGGGAAGATGTGTTTCTTGCAAGAACACTAGAGATGCTTGCAGCTCCCTTAGTCTCCCTACTATGAAGATAAGTTTAGCCAGTGAATTTAGGCCCTGTACATTCAGGGTCCTTAAATTCAGTTCAGTCATAAACTATGAGTCTGAATTTACCTCTGTCCCTGTTTAACCTTCTTCTCACACCCTTGTCTGCCTCCATTCTGTACACTAATCCAAATAACCAACTTCCCTCAATTCTCTGATCCCCAACCTCCCCTTCCCTCCCTCCCTCTCTCTCCCATCCCCACCCCTCCCACTCCCCTTAACTCCCTTCTGGATGAGGCTTTCTAGAACCTCCCTGGATCCCTTTGGGGCACAACCCTGGGCATCCTCTACGCCTGGATATTCCCATACCCTGAAATGAGTTCCAAGATGCCTCCCGCTCCTCTCTCCGTCCGGGCTTGCTCCTCTTGGTTTCTTAGTTTTACCGTTCTCTCCTCCCTTACCCCAATCCTCTTTTCACGATCAGTGGGATCTAGATGCATCATGTGTTTGCTCCTTCCCCCAGGCTTTATTTTCTGTGGGGGCCTGACAATTTTACTTCTCTTCCTTGTCTTTTTGCGGTCAGTCGACCATTCCCACATTCTGATACCGTCACTAGAGGCGTTCTGTTTTGGCCCCTGATCTGCATGGTCTTCTTCCTCCTCTATCTGCATTAGCGTTGGGCCTTCTGCTGCTTTTCACCCTCCCAGGTGAACAGCAGGCCAAAGGGAAATGTCCACTTGTAGGCAATCTGTTTTGCAATTAGTGCCCTAGTGACCATTGCATCATTCTTCTTTTGTGTAATGTGGATGGCACCAGGTCTCGCTACAGGTGGACCCATGTCCCATCGATTGTCACCTCTTGTTGTGTTCTTGCCGCTCTGAGTATTTCTTCCTTCATGGTGTAGGAGACCAAGACTATTAAAACGTCACAGGGTCTTGCCCCTGGATCTTTTCTCTTAAGTCTCACTCTGTGCACTCTGTCAATTAATATATCCTCGGGCTGTGTTTTGGTCAAGTGGCTTCTGAAGCAGTGCTGCATTGCGTCCTTTAGATCCCTTTTCGTGAGTGTCTCAACAAGTCTGTTACCCTAATGTTTGATCAACGGGATCTATTCTCCAGATCCTCTGTCTGGATTTCCAGGTTGTGCGTTGCTCTAGCACTTGTTCAAGTAGGATGATATTCTGCTTCATTTCCTCTGTCATCTCTGATAAGCCATCTTATGTTACATCCACTCTGTTTCCCAATTCATATATCTCCTTTCTCACCTCCTTGAGCGATGTCTGAGTTCCTCTTTCATCTTTCCGAATTGTTCCTGGAAGGATTCCATCATTTGGCTCTCCATCCCTTTTAAACAGTCTTGTAACTCTTCCTCGTTTAGAGCCATTGCGAACCCCTTCTCAGTGCTATCGTTCCTCTCGCTCCCTTTGTCGAGTCATGCGCTTGAGATTCTTCCTGTTGGTGCTGCCTCCAACACTGCTCTAGCTGTCCACCTTGCGATCTTGTTGCTCCTTTAACTCTCCCTGGAGGTTTGGTCCCTGGCATCTGGGAGCTGGCAATGTCACTTGGTATGCTTTCTGCACCCTTCTATGAGGGTGGGGAGGTCCTATTGCAGGCTATCTCTGCACTGTTATATGCCAGCTTTCCTACGATGTCTGATAACTCACAAGTGCTCTCCTCCCTCAGTGTTCACTTCTATTGTCTTAAGATTCAGTTCCACTACTCCTGGGGGATTGCAGTGGTGGGCCAGGGTTACTCCTGCCCACAGTGCACTCTTCCAAACCCCTGATAGTGCGCTGCTTAGCATATATCATAGGGGCCGGGGAATTGGGTTCAGCACCGTTGCTCCACCTCTGGCACCGTAAGTTATTCCGTACTGTTCAGTCCACAGGTTCTGGCGTGGTTATGGGTAATATCTCTCGGACAGGGCAGGCACCCTCTGTTCATGGGTGTGCGCTGGCTCCCTCTTTTCCTTGTGCCTGCTGCCTTCTGACCTAGCAAGGTGTTGATTTGCAGATGCTTCCTTTTGCCTGTTATTGGGCCCTTTATTGTGGGCGCTATGCTGTGGGTTTCTCCCGGCCTGCCGGCTCTCCTTGCTAGTCGGTTGCGTGTTACAAATGGTGCCGGGCTTCCCACATTTCCTGTGCACGCGTGCTTCCCTTCCGCGCGTCGTTTTGCAATGTTTAACCAGTCTTGTTTACTTGACCGGGTGTTTCAGGTGTTGCGGTTTTAATGGTGCCAGGCTTCCCCCCTTTCTTTACACCTACGCTTCTATTCGAACCTTCCTCCGGCGTGTGGTCACAGTAATTTATGTCTCGGGCCGGACGCCCGCCATAGCTCTGCCGTTGCCTTCACCACAGTTCGCTACTGCATCCCTGCTATGGGCCCAGTGCCTTCTCGCCCCTTGCTTCCTCAGTCTTACTTGTGTGAGGCTGGAACCCATTACCGCTTCCTCGTTGCCTCCCTGCTTCGTTGCATGCTCGTTGTTCTGGGTCCCCTTCTCTGTTCCTTCCGATACTCCGCCGCTCCAGATGGGTCGTTCCGCTCGATTTTCCCTCCGGGCACTTTGCTGCTCCTTCGTGGGCCGTTACCTCCACTGGTGGTCCTTCTGATGGTGTGAGCTTGTCTGGAGGCTGCCGCGTTGTCAGAGCTGTCCTTGACTGCGCGTCTCCCCTCCGCTGTTCCAATGACGGGTGGGCGCGACATTCATTCTTTCGTTTATCCTCTTCCCCCATGGGATTCTCTGCAGGGCCCGTTGCGCAGATACCTCTATGCTATGGCTCGCCCTTGATGGAGGCGCGTAACAACCGGATTCTGTGGAATTCTCCCTGCCGCCGTGTAGTGCACCTTCTCCTTGTGTCTTGGGGGTCAGGAGAATGCTCGATCCTTGCTCCTTGATGCTACTTTGTCACCTTATGTATCCTGCCCGGACAGAGCACAGGAGTGTGCACCCTCACGGACCAGCGGTCATCTTGGAATCTAGAAGCTCTTATTGTAATGACAATATTTTTGTCTTAAAGGTAGCACTTTCAGTGCCACCTAATAGCCAAAATTGAGTGGTGATAGTGGGCACCCTTTGCATGACCTTCAATTTATATTAGTATTTTTATTGTACTTTATATAGCGCATTTTGTCCAAAGCGCTTCACATAGATAAAAACAACGGCACAGAGTGATGTTCTATGGTGCATGTCAACAATTCAAAAACACAGCTGGTAACGAGTAATCCAGGGCAATGAAGCAGGTGAGTTTTCAGAGAGCAACGGAACAGAGAATAAGTGGTGATTGAGCGGAGAGACAGGGCAAGAGTGTTCCAGTGAAGCGGGGCAAGGAGCTGAAAAGAATGGAAACAGGATTCAGCACAGGGGACATTCAGCCTAAAGACAGGAAGAGGGAAGAGAGTGCAAAGGAGTGTAGAAAGAGAAGAGAAGCAAGATTGTCGGGGGGAGCACATAGAGAGATTTGAAAACTAAACAAAGAAAGTGAAATTTAAGTTGGGAATGAAAGGGTAGCCAACCAAGAGAGACGAGAGATGGAGAGATTGAATCCTCATAGGAAAGAAGACAAAGTAAATTAATAGAAGAGTGATCACTAGATAGGAGAGGACCAAGACGTGAGCAAGTTAGACCTAAAAGCACGACGGAACAATAAAATAAGCCAGAAAATATAAGTGAAGAAATGAGACGTTTCATGGCATGAAAAGTGAGAAAGGGACGTACTCTGCAAATAATATAGAGATGAAAGTGACAGGAGCGAGATGTGAGAGGAATGTGGCGAGCAAAAGAAAGCTTGGAATCGAGGTGCAGACCAAGATTACGCGCAGTGGGAGAAAAAGGAATAGTAGAGGGAGGAAAAGAAATAAACAAAGGAGGGGGATGTGGTGGTAGAGTGTTAGCAGGAAAGAATAAGACCTCAGTCTTCCCTGCATTTAATATGAGGAAATTAGACCATCCTAGATTTGATGGCGCAAACACATGTTTAAGGAGGGTTATGAATTTCAGGAGTGAAGGACGAGAAGGATAGAAAAAGCTGAGGATCGTCGGTGTAAAAGTGATGCGATATTCCAAAGGAAGATATTATAGAGCGAGTAGTGAGGTGTATAAAAAAGAGAAAAGGACCCAAGACTGACCCTTGGGGCATGCTGTGTTCAAGAAGGAAAGGTGCAGAAGTCTTACCACCCCAAGAGACAGAAAAAGGTTGATTAGATAAGTAGGAAGAAAATCAGGATAGAGCAGAATCCCGGAGACCATGGGAAGACAGAGAGTCCAGGAGCAAGGAGTGATCCAGTGTCGAAAGCTGCAGATAATTAAAGAAGAATAAGAACAGAAGAGTGTCTAGAATAGCGGGCTGTAAGAAGAGAGTTAAGCGCACAGGTTAAGGCTGTCTTAGTAGAGTGACGGGACGAAAGCCAGACTGAAAGGGGGGGAAGAAGAGATAGACCAGTGACAAACATTGAGATTTGTGAATAAACAAGGCGCTCCAGCAGCTTAGATAGATAAGGTAGAAGAGAAATAGGACGAAAATTTGAGACAAGAGGATTGGCCATAGTTTTTTTTAGAATAGGAATAATAATGGCAAGTTTGAAAGCAGAAGGAAAAGTAGAAGTAGAAAGGCAGATATTAAAGAAGGAAACAAATAATGGTACAAAGAGCGGGTAGACGTTAGGAATGAGCCTAGATGGAATAGGATCCGTAGGGGCGGCAGTAGGGTGGGCTTTAGCCAACAAAAATAACACATCAGAGTCAGAAACAGGAGCGAAATTAGAGAAGAAATTAGTAGTAGGAAAGAGTAAGGGAGAAGAATTAGCGGAGGATGAAGTTCGAATATCCGGGCATAAGGAATGGACTTTAGAAGAGAAAAAATTAGCAAAATCAGACGCCGATAAAGATGAATTGATAGAGGGATCAGGCAGTGGGGTGCGGGGGGCGAGTTAAAGTTTGAAAAAGATGCCAAGGGTGGGCAGATTGACTATGAAGAAAGTGAGAGAAATAAGTGTGTTTAGCAGAGTTGATACAGTCATCACAGAGAGCATGATAAGAGAAATGAGCAGAGTGATTAGCAGGGGATCAGAGTTTGAGCCAGCGCCTTTCCATACGATGGAGGAGACGCTGCATTGAACAAAGATGAGAGGAAAGCCAAGGTTGGGCAGGTTTGCGGGTGGGCTGGAAAGGAGAGAGAGGATAGAGTTGATCAAGGCTTGAGGCAAAAGATGAAGAAAGGGCGGCCGTGGCCTCGTCCGCTGTAAGAGGAGCATAAATTGTAGTAGAAAGTGACTGACCTTTATTCAGATTACATTTTGTGGAGCATTGCCTGAAAATGCCCATGATATACTTGGCCGTATTTGAACCAAAGCAGTTTTGATAATTTAGTAAAAAATACAAGTCAACTTGATGAAATGTTTATCATACAGTGTATGGACGGTTTTATTTTTGGGAACAATCACATTAACTAACTTGGCAATGTGATTGCTGGTCCATCCTTTTACAGTCGACTGGGTTTGGTTTACATTTATTATATTCTCATATTGATTCCAAGTGAGCAGCCAACAAGGGTTTAAATGCTCAGTTAGCCTGTAACAAGAATACTTACTGGGATTGCTTTCCAGCTTAGCCACCAAGTGAACTTGAGCCTTTCTGATATTCAGAATGGATTGAAGACTATACTTGGTGGGGCCACCTTTTCCAGGAAAAATGTGTTTCTTGCTTACCCAGATCTTTGAACGAATGGAAATATCAGAGGAGGAAGCCATGTCATTAAATTAATACCAGTAAACAGAGTGGTGCGTCATTATATTAGGAAGATTTACTTCTTTCTGATTTTCTTTCTGTATGTGTATATATATATCCTCTAATCAATGAAGGCATTACATTTAGCGCATTCTCCAATAAATAACCCATTACACAGCCATATTTTGTCCATTGTGGAAGATGCTTAATTTTTCCTTTTTTATCCAATCTGGTATGCACTGCCTGTCATTTATTTTCCCGTAGATGTGACAAAGTGGTCAGTCAATGAGGTCTTACAAATCTATTGTCCTTTCTTAAACTGAGTTGCATTCAGCAACCCTTAACATTTTCTATCATGCATACTGCCAGCTACATGAGGTTTGCCACAGTAACTAGTGTGTGCCCTGCCCCTCAACTATCCCAGTAATTACTCCACTTCCCTCCTCTTATTCTACTTCCATCCTCACCTCCCCATCCCTCCCATTCACCATCTGCCATGCTTACCCCCTTACCCCTTTATCCTGTGTCAACTTTCGCTCTCTACCGTCACCCTCCACGCTCCCCTTGTCACATAACCTACCCAACTTTGTGAGCCCAAATTCATGCCATCTTTCCCATTTTTTAAATGTTCTTGTCCATTCACCCTTCTCTGAAACCAGACACCCCTCACCAACCTGTGATCTTTGTAATGCCCCTTAATCATGAATGTCTCAACTTCTCATTTTGCAATCTGTGACGAAGCAAGCTCGTCTCTTGCTCGTTTTTTTTCCGAACGTTAGGATTCTGCACGAAGGATTGATTTCCCAAAAATATATTTTCGATTAGCTGCTTTTTGCAGAGGAGGCAGACCAGCATGTTATGATAGTAAATTAAAAAACTACTGCAAGCAGAAATGAAAAGTCAAGACAGTGAGGCAGATGGAGTGGGCATGGGCAGAAGTCACATGAGCAGCACGGTCATTGCTGCATTTGGCACAAGGACGACGGAAAGTTCCTTTTTATCTAGAAACCAGTCCCAAAATTGAATTCAGGACGGTGGCAGGCCATTTTATCACTTCCTACAGACTCCAATTTCCAAGTAACCGGTGCACTCAGAAATGCATATTAAAAGCTACACTGCAAACCAACCTGTACCGGAGAGGGAGAGGTCACGAGATGGCTCCAAAACCTCGGCCTTGGACAGCGCCATCCAGACATCAGAGCAGGAGGTGCAGGACTTTGCATGAGAGATCCCAACACTGGAGAGCACTCGGATCTGTCATATGCTAAAAACCTGAGGAATGGTGAAACCTGGAAAATGTTTGGATCAGAGAGTTGTTGATACCCTGAATCGGAGGAATGGTATAATCCTGAAATCACTTGTATATGTGTTAACTGTGAAACCGAGGGATAGTGAAATCCGGAGAGCAGATACCTTAACTGTATTGAATCTCTGAGAGTTACTAAGTTGCCGGGGGAACTGGGTCTGGGAAGTGCAGGCACTCTGAACATAGTATGTGAAGAAACTTTGAACCCGAGTGATGATGTGGAACATTAGCCTGAGAGGTACTGGAAAGTCTCATTGGAGAGAGGAATCAAGTGAGCTTGATAAGTATGGAAACCCTAAACCTGAGGGGTCTGAACTGGAGTTTTAGCAACCTTGGCACAAAGAGATGTGGAAATATTTATAACATGTAAACATGTGAGTTTTGAAGGAGTCTAAACCACTTTAACAATCAACGTGTGGTAAGAAACTGATACTAATGGAAGATGAGAAAGAAAGCAACCTATGTTGGTACTTATGGCACCCAATAACCATGTCTGATTGACGAAGAAGCCTGAAACGAGTCTTCAAACATAGACAAAGGAACCAGAGGTTATTCCTCGCTGCAAGCGTGTCAGGAAAGAGGAACGCTCAAACCAGGTGGGGCTATAGGTGAAGTAAATGCACGGCCCAGAAATGTGAAGTATGGAATGAAGAATGTCTGGACCGTTTGAAGGAAATGGAGACAACTGTTTGGTAAAGACTTTGAGCTTCATGAAGACTGGAGAAATTCAGTTTACCAGTGAGGGTGACTAATGTTCAAAATAAGTATTTAAATACAATTATCTTAATTCGAATGTATTTGCATTTGATGAATAACCCTTCACCACAGCATGGATGTGTTGAGCCTCCCTCAACTTGAGATGTCTTTCCGCACTCTTAACCACTTAACTGCGGTGGACGTGAACTTCCATATCCTCACAAGACCTACGTATTGCAGAGGAAGTGAATGTCCACATCCTTTAGGAGTCTACTGTTATTGCAGACCATCACTGCAGAGAACTCTTCAGCCGCAGATAAGTGGTTAATACTATTATGTCGCTCTTGTGCCATATTTAGGCACAGAACTATGTGTACCGCTGCACATTCCTCACTAGTGACCACTTCAACTAGGCACATCACAACCCACAGCATAGGCACAAGTAATGGTTACACTTCTATAATATAGTCAAACTGTTGCCAATCAGATATTCGTAAAGTACTCTTTCCAGGTGAATGGCTCATGTTAAATGCTATTCTCTAACAATGGAAAACCAGCACTTTGCAAGTTTTCATCACATGGCAAGGCCAACTGAGCCCTTTTATTTTTCAAAACTTGATAAATAATTAACATTAAACTGTTTAATGGCACCTCTTATTATAGCACTTAGAGACTGCATGAAGCGCTATACAAGGACACATTATTATGCGCTGACTTTTTTTAATGCCATGTCAATTTGTCTACTAGAAACCTAGAACCGTGCAGCACTGCACATCCAGACAGCACGAATTCCTACTAGGCCATGCCAGTGGAAGATTAGTACTCTATAGATGGCACGTTATAGTGCCAGCCTATTACTTCTATTTTGGAAAGCTTTTAAATATGAAATGTAGAAGATACATATCTCATCTTTAACATTGTATGACTCCACAGGTCTGTTGCCAGGCAGCAATATCTATGAACATGCAATTTTCTATTGCAGGTGATTAAAATGCACAAGATTGCGAATGCTTTGCTTGTTTCCTTCAAAGCCTTTTGTTCTTTGATCCTTCGGATAGCGTACAGAAATTGTTGATTGAGTGGAGTGCCTGAAGGAGACACCAATTGTTTAAGCAATGGGCACTGCCACAAGCACAGTTAAACTGGTGGCAGCGCGTGCACATCCTTGACTGCTTAAGTGTAGTCGGGGAAGATAGCATGGTAGCACAATCGTGGATGAGAGTTTAGATTAAAGCTCCCGAGTTTCAAAAGTAATGGGAAGGATGAAAGGCTTACAGGGCGTTTAGGCCGAGGCAGACACTCTTCATGCTAATGGACCTAAACTGAAAGTGGAAACATCGCAGCAGCAGCTACCACTGATGGTGAGTAAGCCCCATGTGAAGCATGATGTGTTGCTCTAAGGAACCATTTGCATTACTCAAAGCAAGATGCACTAACGTGCTATTACTTTTGTCTCTACAGATGGCACGACCAGTGAGCGGTCCTACCAAGATTCCGGTAAGAAATTGCAGGTTCTGCTTATTGCATAACGTACTTCTGGAAAGAGATTCACCTGTTCCCTTTCACCGTGTTTTGTTTCCTGGTATGACTCTCACTTTCCAGAGAACTTTACCTGTACTCTCACAGTGGAAGTTTCACATCACTTACTTATTTTTTGCTGTACGGTTCTTCTTCATGTTGTGTACCCTGATTTTATATATAGTGCCCCCAATGTCGATAAAATGATAGCAGTTAATCTCGAGTGTCGAATCAGTAATGCCAAAAAGGCCATTGTAATCTGCTTTTAATTGATGGTTGTAAGGCTGAGTGATGGAATGGCTGACTGTATTATCGTTCTGAGCAATGCCTGCAGTGTTGCCATGATCCCTGCGACCAAGTGATTGCACAAGACACAATGAATGCTTTTGCTGTCCATAGATATCAAAATAAGAGAAATGTTCAATCTAAAATGTGACGATAAATGAAATGTCCAGTCTCTTCTTTGAAGTAGAAAACTGGTTTCTGGGTTCCTAATACGTTTCAATAAGTGGTACCCTTTAAAAGCTTCATGTGTTTTCAAGTAATATTAAATAGCAGAGAAATTATACATATAGCATTGCACAATAGTTAGCAGTCGAGCAAAGCTGCTGGTGTTCTCAATTGTTAGCAAACATATTTTTCAACATGTTATGCATTATTCAGGAACACTGTCTATCAGGTTTTTCTAATGAGCCATGGGAACACGGAGTAGCCTTTCGTTACTATGGAATTGACACATGACTGCTATTAAAACAGATTCTTGGCAATTGACAAAAGATGCGCACCTATATAACTTAAACCTCTCTCCTAAATTTCTAACATGAAGAAGAACATGCTGAAAAGGATCTGGAGGCACAGAAACAGTCAGTCGTACTGCAGGACCCAGGGCAAAGCTCCGAAGAGGCAGCAGTCACCACAACCAGCAACCAAATACAGGAGAATGGCATTGACGAGCACTTGATGTCTCCTGTGAACCCCAGAACCGGTGAGGTATTTCTGCAACTCTTCTCGTGATGCCTTTTGAGAAATTGAAGGAGCAGACGCTTTGGCTGCATTTGAAAGCAGTGGAGAAATGGATTCCTTTCACTGCTCAAGCTTGAGTTTTTCTCTGTTGTGTGTCTCATTACACTAACAAGTTGGCTGCATTTTTCCTGTAACAGTTTCATGCCAGTTGGTGGTTTTCAGTTTTAAAATTCCTTGAAAGCGTGAGTGGTTGTGTGATATGCTTGCACAAATAATAAAAACATTATTTTAGTAGATTTAGCAGAATTACTTATTTGGCAAAGAACTCTGAATAGCCAAGCGACAGCTCAAAATATCTATAGACTCGCCAACCTTTGTGGTGTGAGCTACTGTTCTCACTGTTGAATCCCTATTAAATTGCTTAAAATTCTGAATGAAGCTTGTGTATTTTTGTAATAGGACATCCCATTTGGTAAAGGACCTTTTCGTGACACTTTTCATTGAGATTAAATCATGTTTACTGTTAGGTTAGTATTGGGTATGCTCTTACTCTAGTCGCTGTAAGCGGACTTCAAAGAAAGGAAAGCTGTTTTATTCTGACAGGACAAGATTGCAGTAGTTTTCAGAGGGACACAAGAATAGGAATCGGATAGTGGAGGGAATGCTGACCTACCCGTCTGCTGCACTGACTGGTTGCCTGGCTACCCTCCAGCTCCTCCATGACCAGTCACCCCTGCACTGCCTCCGGGCCTACTGCTCACTTAAGGGCTGTAACTGTATCCTCTACTGTCCCCTGCCTCCTTGCACTTACCCAGAGCCATCCTGCCTGCACGTACTCGAAACAATGCTGCCATGATTGCACTCCCCCTTGTTCCTGGCACTTCAATCCCCCCCCCCGCACTTTGCGTTATCGCACTTGAACGATCTGAGTGACGCAAGGCCTAGTAAGATCGTTTGTTTCGTCCTCCCTCTGTCTCCCCTCCTTTGTCTTGTTGCGCTTAGAAACACTTGTGTACAGGTAAGTTATAAATTACTCGTATCATAACAACTTTGAGACAATATGTTTATTCTTTTTATGCATGCACTGGATTTAGAGAACTTCATAACATACTGTAAACAATGCTTCATATCTGTGTCAATCCTGAGTTTGGTGGGGGAAAGGATAGAACAAGTAGTTTGAATCAGTAAGTGGGCCTAATGCAGAGTGAGGATGGTGATGCAAACAATGTTTCATATCTGTGTCGCTGTGTTAAGCCCGAGTTTGGTGGGGAAAAGGATAGAACGAGTAGTTTGAATCAGTAAGTGGGCCTAATGCAGAGTGAGGCAGGTGATGCAGACAATGTTTCATATCTGTGTCACTGTGTTAAGCCCGAGTTTGGTGGGGAAAAGGATAGAACGAGTAGTTTGAATCAGTAAGTGGGCCTAATGCAGAGTGAGCCAGGTGATGCAAACAATGTTTCATATCTGTGTCGCTGTATTAAGCCCGAGTTTGGTGGGGAAAAGGATAGAACGAGTAGTTTGAATCAGTAAGTGGGCCTAATGCAGAGTGAGGCAAGTGATAAGGCAGTTGTTGGATTGTATGATCCAAGATCGCGAGAATGACCTGGTGTCTGTAGAGGCAACAACGTGTAGCAGTGTATTATTTGGATTGCAACTTGTGTCACGCAGAGAAGGTTTGCATAAGTGACAGAGTGGAAGTTGATCAATACCATTTCTCGACACTGGTCCACCACGATGGGGTGGGAAAGCAGAGGGTGTCGATCTTTGTATCAATAATGGAAAGCAACCTTTCATAAATATAGTGGAAAAGGAAGCAGTTTATTGATAACTTGAACAATCGAAGGTTAAAAATGGGAGGTGGGGAGTGGATGAAGGTAAAGGTTCAAGCAGAACGCATATACACAGGGTGGACGCTTTACAGAGCAGTTATTTATGCAATTGCGAGAGACAAAACATTGAGTAGTGCAACATGGAGAGCCAAGAAACAGGGCTTTTCGTGAAAGTCAGACAGGCCAAAATTCTGTAAAGGAAACTGATGCAGCAATGTATGGGAGGCGAGGTAAAACGCAATCAGGAGATACATTCATACAAATAAACCTGGGATGATGTCCGAGCCTAAAGGTGAACTGCAGAGGAAGGAAACGCCCAGCCAAAGGGCTGTCATATACACTTGCACATGGTGGCAGGGGATACGAGAAATAGTTATTTTCTGATAAATTAATGGTGTAAAAGAGACAGAAACCGATTCAGTAAGAAAGAGCGCTTTGCATGGGTGATGGCATAAGAAGGAAGCAACACACGAAATCCTAGCTGGGGTACCCGGCCTTGCCCGTGTTTTGATCGAGTGGTGTCTCATATGCCAAGGAGGATGTTGCTCTTGTCCTCTTGTCGGCAAGTCTTGCTTCAGTTTGCTCTGGTGTCTCATTTGCCCTGGAGACAGTTGCTGTTGTGATTCAGAAGCCCTTGATATTGATTTTCGCTTTGCATCAGATGGAGCTTTTGCAAGTGATGTTCGTTTTTGTGCGCAATGTTTTAGTCACTCGATGGCTTCAGCAAATTTGAGAAAGTGTCCAAGAAAGATTGAATGATAGGGCTCTCTTCTTGTGAATGAACTTAAGTAAACTGTAACCTTGCCATTTCCCATATTTCGATTGCCACGATAAATTTGTTTCACTCATTTTTTTGTTTGCATATAACATTTTTGCATCCAAACATAGACTGCGATCTTGCCCCAGACGAGAGGAATCCATGCGAAATTTGTTATACGTGGGTTCAACGGTGTGGATTTTTATAGCCGGATAAACACATACATTCAGCTTTATATATAAAGATGGTGTACTGCTTTTATTGAAGTGGACATTTTCGATTGGCATAGGTGTTTGACTTGTACAATGTTTGCCCCATGCACTCTTGTAATGCAATGATATCGTACTCCTAGGAAGTGAGGAAGTGTTCTACTGCATTGATCATTGTCTCACAGAACTGTATAGTTTTAAATGGGCTTTGAGAGATTTTCATTAATAGATCAAAAGTTCCTAAAATTGCTTGGATGGCCAACAGTGGTGTTACTAAAGCTCTTAAGTGTTGGAGGTGCAGATTGGGTGGCAAGAAATCCCCAACTTAAGAATGTGGTATGCACATATTATTTATTTGATCTTCACTATCAGTGTAGATGGAAACCCCCTCTCTCGATGGGCACTGTCAAAAGGGTGCTGGTTTGAAGGAGGTAATCTGGCATGGCGGGTGTATTACTTTTATCGATGGGGTGTTTTCTTAGGAGGTAGACATTTTTGTTGGACAAGTTGTGGGAAGGAAGATATAGTAAGTTTTACACCTGTGAATATTTAATGTTATGGAAAAAGTGGTAGATAATGGGAGGAGTTAAGTGTCTCGGAGAGATCACTAACCTAAAAAAGCATGCTCATAATTGGATGTCCTGTTCATTGTGTGCCCATAGCCAAGGGTGGATAGCTACACAAGTATAATAGGGTTGGTCTCTGAAAAAAGGACAGCCTGCACTTAGCTAGTTGGATTCTTCCCTTAGGGCCCACTTATTTTCATTCTTTCGAGGTTGATAAATCAAGTACCATTCAAAATAGAGTAATAAAGCCTGTTATTGCAGTATTTAGAAGCGGGTGGAGTCTGGTATGAAGCACTATCTAAGAACACTGTTCTTATTATCGAGTCCCTTAATTTGTCTGAATGTTTTCTAGCAGTCATTCTGATGTTACTGTTACCAAGTGGTCTGTGATGCTAGCTTCATTCCATCGGTGATGGGAACAGTGCATACAGGAGGCTTGGGGGACAGATTCAGAGAGAACCAGGGAAAAGGTTGCCTCACTAGATAGAGGCCTGGTAAAACAGGAGCAATTTTAGATCCTTCATTAAACTCTAAATCGATGAGTCATAAGACCAAATATACCAGGTAACTTCTAGCCATGCGTTGTCCCTGCCATAGTTTTCAGATAATTAAAAGAGGGCTTAATGATGTTATGCTGCAATATTTATAAAGTTTCAACTTTCTACCCCATGATCATGTATTGTGCTTGCAAAACTTGCTAAATATGTCCATGGAAACGCAGAGCCTCGGCAGTAAAAGTAAGATTAGGGACCACAATTGCACCATACAAAGGGCCTCTATCCCCAACTGGGTATTATGAGACAGGCATGGTATCAAGAGAGACACAGCTACAGGTGACACCGTTTCAAAACCTTTATTCAATGAATCAGGATGGGTTAAATGCCTGTCTGGCTATTGCTATGGCAGGATTGCCCTAGGGATCATCAAAGTCGGTGTATGCAAATCAAAAAGTCTGTATCCAAACCTGTATCCGGTCTGTATACAAACCTAAACTACAGTGAAGGGATAGTTCAACTGAAGTAGTGAATAACAAAGTTCAGAGCACTGACTTGCTCCCTTTCCCAAGTCTGGATACAGTTCAAATAGTAGGATCTTGCAAAGCTTGTACCATCTGGGCTATAGTCTCTGGTTTTTAATCCAAAAAAGGTTCCATGGAAAATGTTTAGTTCAACACAAAAGTTCCTAAGAAGTTCAGGCTCCCTTCCCCAAACCTCAGACACCTGTTCATGAAATATCCAGTTGTCAAAAGTTCACAAGAAACAGTCTTGTTGTATTCACTTAGTACTCAGGGTTACCTTCCCCAAGCTAAATACAGTTCTGGCTCACAAACCAAAGTTCATAGGTTCCTCTCACCTTACAACTCTTTTGTTGGAGCCCCCACCTGGCTTTGGCACAGTTTTAGATCGCACAGTACACCCATAACAGGTTGTGCAACCAGTGGCTCTTTATCATTGGCACAACGTTGGGCCTTAGGGTTTTTCTTCATATATTAGGGCTTCCTTGTCTAGGCGCAGATTTAGACCATGTGGTCCACCCATTGCAGGTCATGCAACCAGTCACCCCACTGCTGCTCTCAGCCGTTTCTTTCACTTGGCAATTCAGTTTACTTTCATGGATTTCCGGGCACTTATCTGGTCCCATTTATTAATTTAGGATCTTCACCTCTTTTAAGGTTCTGTTTGTATCATTAGTTTCTCCTATGGGCTCTTTCTCTCTGACCCATACTTTCTTTTGGCCCACGTGCTTAGTTCTGATTTCGCTAATGTTTTGCTCCCACTTCGACAGCCGCTTTCCTTTTCATTCAGCAACTTTGGGAGTTTTATTGCACTGTTTCACTTGTTGTCAATTACTTCTTAGACGCTTGTTAACTTCTGTCCTTCTCAGTCTTTAAGAGTATGCCATACGCAATCACTCGGCTACTCTGTATTACTGCAGATTAAACCTGCGCCGGGTTTCATTCATACTTTGAAACTCACCCCCGATAGCGTCTCGGATCCTGGCATTCTTGTCGTTCTTGACGGGTTTCTTCCACCTGGCCCTGGGACAACCCTGGAATGGGGCCGTCCACTGAAGCGGCTCCCTTTTGGTTCTCCTTTCTCGCTCCCTGGAGACACGGCTCCCTCGCCACATAAACACTGCCTGCTTTCCTGTGCAGACCGCCTGCAATTCAGTACACCATTCTCGCTGGGACACACTCAAACTGGATGGGCCTTCCTGCTGCTCCTTGCACGCTCCCCTCCCTGCTGTAGCTGGGACTTTTATATACCTGTACCCTGTTAAGGGTTCTTAGGTGCATCTCCTTTGATTGTCTTGCCTGACTACAATCAAGCCAATCACTGGGACATACCTACGTTCAAAACCTCTAGGCATCCTCTTCTTCGTCCCAGTAACATAATGATTTCTTTCACAGGTAATCTTCCTCACTCAAAGATGCCTCTTCCTCTTCTCAGTACTTTGCATGTTGTCAATGGGTAAGGTACAGTCACAGTAGTCTACAAAGGCAGGGGGTAGAATGGATTGGCTTGTCCACCCTCCAGGGTCAGGATCCAAAAGCGATGGCCCTTCCCTGGCCACCTGACTAGATTTGGTGACCCAACGCAACCAGTGGTGGTTTGCTAATGCACAATTTATGCAGATATTTGGTATTTTCCCACGGCTATATTCATTTGCATTTTCTAAAAATGGGATAGCAACTTGTCTTCTCAAGTGTTCTAGTCCAGGGCATACTCCATAGCATCACTTGTTTGCCAACAGTGAACACATTATGATATGTGGTCTCTCCATTGCTCAGTGAAACATATATGTATATATTTTTATTTTGCTTGTTTTATCAAACTGTACACATATAAATTACAACCATATGAAACAATGTATACAATTATCATAAATGATAGCATAATCACATTTATTATACATAATTCCATTTGATATATTCATTAAAATACAGTATTCCAATTATCAGCCAAACTGATCCCTGCATTTCAGACTTAAAATGTCTTCTCGCAATTAAGAATCAATTAAATTAATATCCCTTAAAAATGTTACTATTGGAATAGTTGGTGAAATATAAAACCCACTAAAAAGTGGTCTCCACAGTTCCTCACTGTTTATCACTAAATTGGAGAATATTGTGCTAACCAAACATTTAGATTTAAACTCCATTAAAGCTTGACAATCGCTAGATGTTTTAGGTTTTCCAAGACATGAGGAGTGCAGCAAAAATCAGTCAGATGCAATCCTAGGCAAAGCACTGCAAATCCTCTGTAGCTGTCTAGTTGGGGGTAAATTCAGCCTAAATCTCATAAAGGCATTTCTAAATCTAGCATCTGGAAAAGTGCTTAAGTAATTTGGAAGCATACCAAGTTGTTTATTTTTTGGGACAAAGTCCCATGTAGCTTATACAATTGCCTCCCATCACATCTGGCACCAGTCATGCTCATACATCTTTTTTTCTAACAAGGGCGAAATTTTCGAAACATTCAACCCAAATTCAGCACTTCCAGCTGTTCTAAACATATCCGCCCTCGGGTCATCAGTATTCCATCACTTTCAGAACCCATATCTTTACAAAGGTCGTAATATAAAGTCTCACCCTTTGCCATAATAATGTTTCTGTACAAACCGAGAACCCTCCAAATATGCTGAGCAGTCAGTGAAGTAAGCCATAGTTTATACCTTAAAATAACTACAGGAACATAGGCACAGTAAGGGCTTTCTGCCACGATCTGCACTCCATCTTTTAAAAAAAAAGGCCTGGTTAACTTGATGGTTGAAATTGAAGCAATACATAACCGTTGCCACGGCCTTGCTGCGATAGAAATTATTCAGGAGTTTATTTGGGAACCATCTATATTTCTTACTAACATTCATCATTTGGGCTCCTAGCTGCTATGACGTTTTTTTAATAATCTCTCTTCAAAGATAAATTTTTATGGTATTGAAACCATATCGAAACCCAAATATTTTAATTCTTGTACCACTTCTAAGGGTTCCTTCCCCAGTTTCCATTCAAAACCATACCTTCCTTTAGAGCCTGAGAATCGTATGACCTTTTTTTTTCCTACATTTATTATTAGTTTTTCTGTAATCTAAGAATCAAACTGATTACCTGCAGATTCTAAACTCAGCAGGTTTTGTCAAGACTAGGGCCACTTTTGCTAGGTACTTACTCAAGTCTGATAAATATGAATTAAAAAGGCATGGGTCCAAAACACAGCCCTGGCGTAAGCTTTTTGCTGGTGCATGAAAGATCCCCCTGCATATTCATGCGAACACTGATTACAGTATTAGTATGTAAATATATCAAAATATGTAGATTTTCTTCCAGGAACTTTCATCCTTTCAATTTCGACCATAAACGGCCACGGTCCACTTTGTCAAAAAACAAGTGACACATCTGTCAATGCCACATACAATGGGATGTTACCCTTCATTGCTGCTTTTTGACTTAACGCTTCCATGATGAGGCCTTTTAATGTGGTTGAAATCCTGCTCCTTAAATCAGTTTGGCACTTCGACAATCGTCCCTTGGTATTTATTCATGCCTCCATCTCCTGTAACAAGGGGCCAATACTTTGCCTTCCATGTCCAAAAGAGCAACGATCTGGAATTTGTTTCCTCCATCTCCCTTTTTATGAATAGTAATGATGTTAGAAGTCTTCCATGTGGAAGGCATGATTTTCTTCTTAAAAATATTTGTAAATAGCAACAGGAGGATAAGGACCATAATTTTGGTGAACATTTAAGATCGACATTACTTAGACCATCGTGGCCTGGAGCTTGTGATCTTGAGATTTTATTTATCGTCTCGTAAATAGCCTTATCTTTATTGATTTGTCAACACGTTAAACTTTCCCCATCCCCCTATCCCATTGCTTCCCCTCCCATCTCCCTCTTCCGCAAGGGGCTTCAGTGTCTCTTTCCTCTTGCATGGGTCTCTCGCTGGGGTTTCAGTGTAGATCCAGAGGTTTAAGGCACTGGGAGCACCTTTGAGCTCTAAAATACTCTTGCAAAAATGCTAGGGTCTTGCTGCAGTCGCTGGGGAATTTTGGCAGATTGTTATTCATTGCATACGTGGCCCATTCCAGCGCCACCAAATCCCAAACTTAGCGAAACCACTCTTGTACCATGGGGATGACCGTTCCTTTCCATCTTTGAGCAATAAGAGTAGTTGCTGCCAAAGTCAGCACCACCCGTGCCTTCTCCCGGCCCTTGCTTTCTCCTTCCTCCCCTGCCTCTCTCAGCCCCAGCAAAACGCACTCCGGCGGTCTTCCGGCCCCTGGCCCAAATGCTTGGACTTGCGCCTGTAGCACCTCCCTCCAAGAAGGCTCCATTTTGGGGCATTTCCACCATATGTGAGATGCTGTGCACTCTTCCCCGCAGCACCTCCAACATTCCTTGGACATGTCTGGGTATATGCTATGAAGATGAGTGGGAGTATAGTGCCAACCATACAAGATCTTGTAAAACATTTCCTGGAGGTGGGACGCCCTCGCCAATTTGGGTATCAATTTCGACAATCTTTCCCACTCCTCCCTGCTGATTTCCTGCCCCTTCATCTGCACCCAATGCGCCAAGTAAGGCCATTTAGTGCGGGAGGTGCAGTAATCCAAGATCTTGTACAAGTTTGATATTAGGCCTTTTGACCCATTTTGTGTTAGCAAGAACTTCTCAAAAGGGATGACCTGTCGGGTGGCAGCAGCCTTGATGTCTATATTCGTAAGCCAGTGCCGTATTTGGAAGTATCTGAGCCTCTCCCCCACCTCCACCCCACACTCTGGTGAATGTTTTGGCCCTGGAACATTTCCCGAATCGTCATGCATCCCTCCTCCTGCCATTGTCCGAAAGCTCCCTGTTCCCTTGCTGGGGTGAAATCCATGTTAAAGATGGGGCGAAGGGAAGGTCGTGATTCCATGATTTCCCACCAATTTATCCCAAGTGTCCACTACCAGTTTGGTGATGGCGCTCAGGTACGTGTGTTTTTCGGCCTATGTTGCAGCAGCCACAACACCTCCCTTAAATTGTGCTGTGCTACAGCTCAATCCATCGAGAACCATTGCTTCCCAGAGGTGTTGGAAAACCATTCTCTTATCACCCACAGTTGTACTGCCTCATAGTATTGTTGGAAATTGGGGAGAGCCAACCCCCCCCCTTTCCTTTTTGGAGCCATCAAGAGATGTTGGCTAATTCTTGGCCACTTCCCCTCCAATGTGAACTCTATTATCATTTTTCCCAATTCCCCCAAAGAAACTGGATGGTATTACCAGTGGGATCGCCTGGAGTAAGTAGAGTTGGCGGGGAAGTGTAACAATTTTGACGGCCGCCATCCTTCCCACCCAAGAGACTCTAAGATTCCTCCACTTTTGGAAGTCCTTCCCAATTGCCATTAATATGGGCGGGTAGTTAGCTGAATACCAACCCGGCAGTGTCTGTGAAATTTTAACCCCCAGATATTTGATCCCCACTGGGCTCCATAAAAGGGTAATGATGCCTTTAGCTCCACCGTTTCTCCCCTACCCACCGTTGGATTTAGCAGTTGGGATTTATTGAGGTTAACCCAAAGGCCCGATACCACCCCAAATTTGTCCAGCAGCTCCCTACATGCTTGAATAGAATCTCTAGGTCTGGTAAGAGGAGCATATCATCGGTGAATGCCACGCCTTTGTGTTGCTTACCCCCAAAGAGTATCCCATGAATCTCCCCAGACTCCCGTATCAATTGTAGCGAAGGTTCTAAATAAATTGCGTACAGCAATGGGGCGAGTGGGCTCCCCTGTTTAGTTCAGGCGAATAGGGCGCAACATGGATCCATTCACCATCAAGCATGTTACCGGTGAGTTGTAATTGGCTTGGGCCATTTTTAAGAAGTCCCCTCCCAACCCCATTTTCACCATCACCTTGAATAAAAAGGACCACTCCACTCGCGGTCAAATGCCTTTTCCACATCTAGTGATAGTAGGACCGAAGAGGGCAGCGTTTTCTGGGCTTTCTCCACTAGGTGTGACACCCTCCTGATGTTGTCGGCTGTCTGTCTCCCCAGGATGAAACCCGATTGATCCTGATGAATCAATGAAGGAGAAACCCCTCTAGCCTGTCTGCCAATATTTTGGTGTAGATTTTAGCATCTACATTTATGAGCGCTATGGGCCTGTATGAGGTGCAGTCTGTGGGATCTTTATTGGGTTTGGGTACGAGGGTGATCTTAGCCTCTTCCATGGAAGATGTAATGCGTCATCTGGTCTTAAAGGTGTTGTAAAGCTGCGTCATATGGGGAACTTGAATTGACGCATATGTTTTATAAAAGACTGCTGTATAGCTGTCTGGTCCCGGGGCCTTATTCGTGGGCAGTTTTGCTATGGCTTTCCTCACCTCCTCTTCCGTAATCTCCTGGCCAAATGAAAATAGCCTTATTAATGAGCCCAAGCTCCCAGTGCCATCATTGTCATACTTTTGTTGATCATCCACATTCGATTCATGAAGTATACTAAAATGTTTAACCCATGTTGCCTCACTTATTGGGCTCGATTGTACATCCTGTTCCACATGATTTAAATTCTTTACTATGACCCAGAAATGTACGGAATTATTCTTTAAAATGGCAGATAGCATCTGTTCACCATCTCATTGCCCTAAGAGATCATGATGACTTTTAAGGCAATTTTTCTTATTCTGTTGGGCCTTTCATATTGCTTCACCCTTGTCCATTTCGGAACTACCTTGACTTTTGACATATCTAATTTCTTTTCGCGACTCCTTTTTTCTTGTCAAAGGCATGCACATAGAAGAGACCGAGGACCTCGCTTTCTTCAAAATATTACCAGTCATTCCTGAATAAAACGTGGAAGGGTATCCCTTTTAAATCCATTTATTTTTCCAGCGACTTACTAATGTAGTCCTACAGAATCAGGGAGTTAACAATGTTGATATTCATTACACTCCAGGCCACTATTTTTCTTTTTTAATTAGTTACCAAATCAACAGCTGTTGTGTATTCATTATTTTTCTTATTCCAGAGCACTTATAAAATCAACATGTTATGATCGCTTGCATGGGTTTCCCAAATATTCATAGACTTAAATGTTGTATGCAGTGAGTATGATACAAATATATAATCAGTCCTTGATGAAAGGGTACCTATGTGCCAGGTATACTTATTCGGAATAACTCCTGTTAGATTGCCATTTACCATCACAAGACCCAATTTCTTCAAACAATTATTCAACAATTGGCCGTGCCTTCTTTTTTGTTACATATGAGTATTGTCCTCATTAGTTTTAATCGACTTTTCTGGAGACAGCAACAAACACGAGGAGGTAAAGTCCCCATGCTATCAAGATCTCCTGACTCCCCCTCACTCAAGAAGGGCATCCAAGTCAGCCTTTATAGTTTCTATCGAAGAATAAGCATGATTCCAACAAATATTTATTAGTAGCAGATTTATCTCTGTCACCCTCCTTAAGCACCTTCAACGCTAGAATCCCACACGTTTTATTTGTAAAATTCCCAATCGAATAGCAGTTGATTTTTAGGGCAATAATTAATCCCCTCGATGGACGCACACAACTCACACAGGTAGCCTCTTGCTGGATTATTTGAGAACCATCCCAACAGATTGGTGAGATTGAGCAGGCCTCCTGAAAAAATATTATGGAAAAAGAATGTAAGTATTCGCACAGCCCCCCTTTCCAAGTTAATTTCTTAAAACCATGCACATTCCAAGACAGAAACTGCAAACATTCCGAGCTAAAGACAGTGCCAATTTTGAATTCTCAGATGTTTATCCTTTGATAATACACCTGGAAACCATGACCAATCTCCCTTGGGTTATGTTTTGCCCGAGGCTGTCACTGAAAATGTAACTTTCCAATCTACCTTATCCCTTCCCCACAAAATATCTTACGATCTGTTCCATATTTATAGTTTAATTGGCTGCCATACTGAGATTCCTCATTCGTACGCAAATGATCCCTGGGATTTTTACTTGCTATCAGGTCATAATCCACGTGTTTAGAAGCCCATCAGAATTGTAAGCACCACTCTCAATTGAGTTCTTAAGGCTACAATATCCGTACGAGCTGCATAAAAGTCAACCTTGGCTATATCTTTCGTGGTAATTAATCGAAGAAAAGGTATCTCACCCAACGTTGCTAATACATTTGAGCGATTTAAAGTAAATTGACCACCTTTGTTAAAAAACGATTCTTACACGAAGGTGATACATTTGGCAGGTTCTCGGATATTGAACCCACCACATTACCATGTGACTCCTGATCAGAACCACACTATCTTTCCTTATATTTATTTAAACATTGTGCGAAGCTATCTTTGTATGAAATTGCGCAATTAAATGTTTTTGGCTGAATATCATTTTCTACTGCAGTTATACTCTGACAATCCCCTCTATGTCCTCCGTCCTCCCTTCCCAATTACAACCCACCAATTTATGGGATTTGGCTTTGTTTAACGAATTGGCTGTTTGGGAAGAATTCACAAAGGGGTCTTGTATTATGATGCTTTCAAAAGGGCGGTCTCCCTTATTAGTCGCAGTTCTTAAGCTCTTTTCACAATGGGCGACAATCTATCTTTCGTCCCCTTCCCTTTTTCCTGCTCTGATGCTTCTTCCGTAAGGTATAGTGATCTGAGAAATGCTCTTGAACTTTTCTGATTCGCCCTTTTAGCCTGTGTGCTTTTGTTTTTTTCTGAGTTCTCAATGCATCTTTGGCTTGAGAACACAAACCATCTTGCAAAACCTTTGCACCTGACCCCCCTCTGCTCCCAACCGCTGGGTCGTTAATGTTTATTGTTTCAATCACCAAAGAGGTCTTTGACATGGGCCCAGATTCCATTGTCAAGTTGTGCGCTGCTGATTGATAAGCCCCAGGATCATTCACTGCAGGGCTACTTGCAGCCATGTTCAGATTTGCATCCATCGGCATGCCATCTACAGTGGCATAGTGTTTAAATGCTTTCACTTGGCATTAACGTATGAGATCTCACTTCATCTCAGATGTTGTTGTAGAGATTTACAAAGGAGCCAAGGACAACGTTGAAGGCCAAAATAGTTGCTGCTGTCAACTTAATTTGATCGGTATCTTTGTAACTGCAGAGTGTTTGTTGCAATGTCTGAGTCTTGTACAGCAGATCTGTTAAGGCCAAAGGAGTACCAGAACACGATATATTCTAATCCGAGTCCTCCCAGTGTATTTGAGCTATACTTGGATCAACAGAACCATTTAGGCAACCATTCATCTGTGGACCTTGGTTAATTGTTACGTCTTCAATAGCCAACATGCTCCAATCATTTATACACTCAGGTGTATTCCCCTCCTGGCTGGAAATAGGAATTGATGTAATTCCTGTGCTGGAGCCCTTTATGGGAATATTATTCTGGACACTGTAATAGTCAATTGGGCATCTCCCACAAATATTCACTTGCTCCATTACTTGCATTCCCAATAGTATCTACTCCTGTCCTTAACACTTCAGCCACTATGCGCCTCTGAGTATGATTTCATACGCAAGTTATATTCAAACGAAGCAGGTTTAGACACCTTAGCTGACATTCACTGCTTCCCATTCGTCTTGACTCCCTGCGGGAGCTCAGCGTTGGGAGGTGCTCTTTTGAAGGCTGGGCTCGTCAATTTCACAGCGGTGTAGCTCTGAAACCGGTCCGAAGGGAAACAAAACTTCTCACCCCAGCACGTGTCAAATACTGAACGGTAGTCACTGCAACAAATTGCTCATTCGTCGTCACTCTCAAACATAATTATTTGTCGGCTGTTGCTACTAATCTGCCACTCTTAATGAATCCTCAAAAGTTGGTATTTCCCAGTGCTTGACAACGGTAATCCTAAAATCTTCTGAATTTGAGTACCACTTCCCTGCAGATGAGATATTTGAATAGTGCGATTTATTTTTTTGTTGATTATTTTTTCTTTTTCTTTTGCCCTAGCTTTCAAGCCACAATTACTTGATGACTTCACCGATAATTTTCTGGCAGATGTTTTTTCAAATGCCTTAAGCTCTACGCTCATAAGAAAATAATGTTCTTTCTAATGGATTCCTTTTTGACACAGCTTCCTCATCTGTGATCTATCTCCAGATCAGCTGATCTATGGAAACCTTTCCACCACGAGAGGGGCGCAGCATGGCTCCCCCTCGGCTCCACTTAACGCCTATATGCCCTCCAACCGAGATATGGCATCAGGGCCAGTGTAGATTTAAGCGCTATGTCTCATGACCTCATTTCCTTTTTTTCTGTGCCCTCTTTTCGCTTCAGGAACACTGCTGCATCAAACGTTGTACATCATGACGAATTCCAGCAAGGCCTTGCGCTTCAGCTTTTGTCAAGCAGAATTGCATTGCAGTACCCTCTGGGACCACCACACACACTTGGGACTACAGGTGTAAGCAAGACCAACCTTTGGTAGAAGTCTGTACCACACATTTTGTGGTAGCGAGCTGAGCAGCCAGGCTTATCTCAAGAGTGAATGTGAGCAGTACGTGTAGTTACACAGAGGACTTTCATTCACAGTGGTAGAAGTAGACACTCATACTCAAGATTTCTTGGTAAAACACTTATTAATGTATTTACACAATCATTTATAAAACATTTCACTGGAAGAAGGCAACTTAATATTATAGACCAATACACTTCATTACAAAACTCTTAAGTTTTTGAGACAGTTTGAGCTCCCCTGAAAAAGGAGCCAAATGGCAGTTCAGTTACTTAGCAGTGAACAAAAAGGACAAAAGTAAGTAGAATAGATTATATATACTTTCAAGGCAGCGCAGATAGTTTCAGTTCACCAGAATAGTTCAACTCAAGTCAATAGACCAGGCCAAAGTCAATGGGCTAGTGCTCTGGATAGGAAAGAGCAGTTCTGGTATCAAATGGTAAAGTCTTTGCAAAAGCTCTCAGAAGTAGTTTAGGCGAAAAAGAATCATTTGTGGGGTCACAAGCTGATTAGGCCGCGAGAGTGGCGTTCTCTCAATCTGGTTGGCACAGTACCTTTGTATGAAGAAAGCAAATGTTGCTGAAGTCGTGGTTCCTGCAGATCTTGCTGTTCCTGAGCCTAAGTCGTGGGGACAAGAGGGAGGACGTCGGGACTCCTGCACTGCACGGGATCGTTGAAGAAAGCAAACAAAATGGAGTCACTTCAGTTCCAGTAGCTGTAGATTCAAGAACACAAACTGGTGTCGCTCTCCCTGGTTAAACCTAACCTTGAGAATGGTATCCAGCTGTCTTATGAGTTGATTGGTTCCACCAACTCAAAGGAAGAAGCCGTCCTTGAAGGAGCTTCTCTGTCGAATGGAGTTTGGCAATTTGGACCTGAACCAGGCTTCACCGGGCAACCCAACGGTCCAGTGGTTGCCGCAGCTGTCCTCTTCCAGCTCGTCTTTGGTTCTATCGTTCCAGTGGTCGACTCTGCCTTCCAGTTCACGAGACTCGCCTTTTAAACAGTTGTCTCCCTTTCATTCCAGCCTAGCTGTCCCTCACCCAGCGGGATGGCTGCCCTTGCCGGACATTCAGCCAGCCAATCACGCCAGAAGTGCATTTGGATATCCTAGGAGACTAAGCACACGGAGTTTGGGGCACCTCCCTCATTTCCTGCCCACCTTAGGCACTCTGGCGCCAGACGCGGTCTTCAGTCCTGAAGCCCGCCAAAGGCACACAAACAAAGGGACCAAACCTAGTTTGGCACGCAGAGACAACCACTAGAAGGACTTTTCCAAAAACAAATGGCAAAAAAAGAAGACCGGGACCGGTTTAAACAAAGGGGCTTAAGGCGCTATCTTGAAAAACATGGCTCCAGTGATTTTTGGCTGCCGGTGTTCGCGGTCAGGAAAAATCATGGTAGTTCGTTGTAAAACCACTGCCACCCGCCTTTTCAATAGGAAAGGGTAGCATTAGACTGCTACATGAGTGTTTAGACACAGGGGATACTATGTAAACGCTCCAGCACTCCATTGTAAAATGGTGTGTGCTGGGTCTATGAATTTGGAAAAGACTAGTAAAGTCAATTTCACTTTACATTCTCTGGGAAACAGTAGTTTATCACAGAGAAGGTATTTAAACCTTTGGGAGGTCTAAAAGACATCCCTGTGTCACTGCACTGAGGATGCTGTGTAACACACATGAAAAGATGAAGCCTATGGAGGTATCTAAAACTCCATAATCTGAGAACACAAATGTAAAACACACATCAAAACACATGAGGGTGGGCGGAAAAAAGGCTCACACTCTTTACAGGTAAAAAAATCAAGTCCTCATAATCCAGCAAAGTTGCTGGGGGTATCTAAGGTGAAGGGAATTAGCACCTTTCTGAGAATTCTCCTTAACAGCTTTACACGTACTGAGATTGACAAATGTCTGTGTCTGACCCCTGCCAAATGTGTGTCTGCTGCTTGGGGGAGGAACACTAACTCCAGGGTTGCGGATCGCGTCACTCGATGCACTGAAGGCTCTCTGGGAATGTGCTACAAAGCTTTTCACCTTTTTTCTTGTGGCGGCTGGATTGAGTTCCCTAGGTGTGGAACGGAACTCAGAAGACCAATCCCCAGCTCAAAAAGAGAAGAAAACACTGCAAGAGGTCCCACTCACCCAGCACTTCCTCTCTGCGCCACTCCTTTGTCAAAGATGGAGTCATCAATCCAAGGATTTCCCAGAGGAGACTGCTCCACGGGTAAAGTTTCCCACCAAAACCTCTACTGCGAGGTGTTTTCGGATGAAGATTCTTGACATCTTCGCCAGGGGCGTTTCTCTTGGTGCTGGCAGTGCTGTTGGGGCCTACCGCATTAGGACAAGCCAGCATGGAACCTTGGTGGGACTGCCACTACACGTCTATGGGCTCTGCCCTGGTGCTCACAGGCAAAGACCCACCACTGCACCGACGTGCTTGATACTCTGGTGCCGGCTCGTACTGTCACAGTACCATTTTTCGTAGGAAACTCTGAAAATAATGGTCCACTTCATGTGGGGGCATTCATGGTGAAGATGGAAGTATCTTCTACCATATCGGTTTTGGACAGGAACCCTGTATACCCTGGAGAAAAAGGCTTAGCAGAGCAGTTGTGGCGTGGGTGAGGAGCTTTTGGACCTAGCTGCCAACATACAGGAGGCCAGAGGTTTGGACATTTCCATGGAGTTTGGCATATTGCCAGTGCAGATTCTGGGGAGACTGCAGGCTCCACGCCAATGGCTAATGGCCAAGGTAGCCCAGACATTGGGCTTGTCAATCCCTTACAGACGTTCAATTAGAGCTTAAATTCATTCTGGATGAGAGACCTTGCTGCCTTTTAATCTGGCAGTGGAGGTCCCGGTGTTGAAATTTAGCAGAAGATTGCCTCCATCCCTGTAGTTGACCAAGACGTAGCAAAAAAGCATCATGTGGCATCTGTTGACCTGACCTTTCTGTCCACTTGATCATCTTCAGAGAGCTTGATGGTTCAGGCTGCAACGGTCTACCTAAAGACGTCCACGTTTTCCTCTTTGCTTCCTGACAGGCAAAGCAAGAGGTTGGACACATGGGGGTGGAAGGCGTTTGCTTCGGATAGTCTTGCTCTGAGGGCATGAACACTTCTTGTGCCATTGGCCAAATTTTCTTTCGACCTTTGGTCAGCGATCTCAGTAGCTGCCGAGCATCTGCCGTCCAGGGATGTGGAGAAGTTGCTGCCTTGATCCAGGATAGTGAGGCAGTATGCCGACAAACACTACAGTCTAGCATTTACATGTTTCTATGGCACAGGCGAGGGCTATGGGCACTGTGATGAGGAGACATTCCTGGATGTGAACTTCAGGGCTTGCTCAGGAGAAGCTCCTGAATATGTCTTTTGACGGGCATAACCATTTTGTGGCAAAGTCTGTCAACTTGCAGACTGTGAGGGCCCCGGCTAGGTCCTGTGGCCTGGCAATGAAACAGCCTTTGGTTCCTGATAGCAGGAGGAGGTTTTGACTCTTGCCCCATCTATGACTGCCATGGAAGAGGACAGACCTTGGGCAGGCAGCAGTCATGCACTCCTCCCCCCACCCTCTGATGAAGAGGCTCTCGGTGGTTTTCTCGTCCACCTCAGTGGTGCCCTCTACTGCCCAGGTGTGAAGCTTCTGTGATATCGATTTCCATCAATCCCCTTAGCAAGGAATGGAGTAGCACCACATCCGACGTTTTGGTCTTGCAGGTCGTTCACCAAGGATACTGTGTACCTTTTGCACCAAGCTTTCCATCTATCCCCTTCCATCCCTCTCTTGCCTCCGGACCCTCTCCTCCTGCCAATAGACGCAGTGGACTGTCCGGGGCTGGTATTCAGTTTACTTTCCGGTTTCAAAGAAAGATAGATAGCTTCCATCTTGGATCTGAGGATGTAGAATTTCTACCTGCGCAAGGACAAATTGAAGATGCTAACTCTGGCCAGGATCCTCCACAAAAGAGCCGATTGGTAGGCTCTCTAATTGGTAAATTTGCAAAAAATGTAACTGGTTCAGGGCTCACAATGTATTAATTCACTGCTTCGATATGGAATAAAGGAAAGCATGGATGCTCTGAAAACAGAGGGGGGAAGCGGCGGTTCACATTTCGTGCCCTTTTGATATTCTGTTTATGTACTGTGTGATGGGCAATGGGGGAAGGTGCGTAGTCCAATTTCGCTGGGATGTTCCTCTGACATGAAGTTACAGGAGCATGGGATGTCCTAGGTGAAAGCTGCCTTGTTTGAGGAGATCCCTCGGTAGATGGGGGTTTCATTTTCCCGTCATAGTTTACCAGCCCTGTGGGAGGTGCTGATGAATATATTCCAGAAGAAGTATACAATGAAATTCCATAGAAGGTGAAGTTGAAATATAGAACATGTATATCCATCCAGTATTGGGTTTACCCCTCATTTCCCGATGCATAGACAACTTCAGAATTATTAGAGTGTAGTGATTTTTAAAATAAAGTTTACAGCAATGTACTCTGTTCAAGTGAGTTGGGATCTTTGTAATCCCTAGAATATTTGGGATGGAACTCCTAATAAATAGCAAGGTGGAGGCACACAAGTTTTAGGTGTGTTGTGAGGAGTGTTAATAAAAGCTTTGAGGTGCCGCCTCTCGAACTTTACAGAGCTTAATCTGGCATAGACCTTGTTCAGGCAGGAAGACTTCGTGGGGGTACTCCTTTACAGAGTAATCGTTAAGTGAAGTCAGGAGGAGCAATGGAGAAATGTAGACCTGGTTTTCTGGGCTTTCAAAATGTATGTGGCTCAATTTTTAAATATTCATTATTAAGAAGAAAGCCAAATTCTCATTTAAAAATATATCGACATCTTTCAATTTGGAATTGAAAGACCGTTTGTTTTAGATGTTCTTTGACATTGCAAGACGATTTGGTGGGGCTTTATTCAAGGCAAGCATGCATCTTGATCTGATAAAATTAGAACTTCATAATTTGGAGAAAAAAAGGTTCATCATAAAATGTTTGAAAATGCTCGGGGTTCAATTGTACTCAAATCACCATTTTGTCAAATGAGGGTAAGGTTGCTCGTTCACGCTCCCTCTGCGAATAAAAGGAACAGGCGCAACTGTTTGGGAAAACTGGACTGTCGGTGTCCAAAAAACCATCTCTTCAACCTGCATGTGCGTCAAAATAACATGCATCGCACAGATCAAACACTCATTCGTTTGCAGCGAGTTGCGTACATGGTCCGTCACTGTGAGGTACGGGCTCTCCATTGGGGGCGCCCTTTCTTCCCCATCTCTTGGTAAAAGGATCATAATTAGCGGTTGGCAGCATATGGAGTGTTGTGGTGGCTATGCAGATGGCGCTATGCAGGTGGATTTGCCAGGTGTCGACGAAGAAATCCGAAAATGGAGGAGGCACCCCGATAACCCGGGCGGTGTCCTCCTCCTAAATCTCCCTCCCCCTCCTCAAAGGAGGGGAGGAAAGGCTGAGCGCGGCAAAAGCGGGGAAAGCCCGCGGAAATGAGAAGAGCGCGGCAAAGGGGGAGAAAAAGCCCGCGGAAGGGGGACAATGGAAAGGGGCAGAGTTATCCCCCTTTAAAGCAGGCGGGTTCCCACTGCAGGCATCATCCAGCCTTGGCGTGGAATGCCCGCCTGCCACCGAGGACTTCGTTTTTAACCCGTGCATCCGTCCATTTTGGACCCCTTACATAGCAATAGCTCATTCCTCCTTTTCCCCCCCAGAAAAGCGTGACATGAGCCTTGCATAAAAAGGCCGCAGATTTATTTTCCACAAAATCATCAAACATACTGCACACATTAGTGGAAATACTTTGGAAGATGCGGCGACCGCTCCATGTCCAAAACCTGCTTCCCCCTTGTTTTCCAAAAGTCCATCATAGGCCCAACTCTCCCAACCCTTTGCGCCTGAGCCTCGCCTGCCCCTGCAGGTATCCGTGGGCGGGGAGAGTGCCGTTTCCTTGGGGGAAGCTGAGCCCTTGTTGTTCCCCCCAGACGCCCCTGCCGTTTTAGGCTCCCAAGGGGCGCTGTTCTGGAAAGGGCGAAGACCCTTCCCGCTTTCTCCTGGCTCATCCGGAGTCTGTCTCTTGTGTTTGGTTGCCCAAACACCGCCACACCGCCTGCCGTCGTGCGACGTCGACGATCAGGCCTCCTGCTTGTCCTTATTTGTAGGGTGGGTGGGTGGAAAAACCAAGTCCTCGGTGGCAGGCGGGCATTCCACGCCAAGGCTGGATGATGCCTGCAGTGGGAACCCGCCTGCTTTAAAGGGGGATAACTCCGCCCCTTTCCATTGTCCCCCTTCCGCGGGCTTTTTCTCCCCCTTTGCCGCGCTCTTCTCATTTCCGCGGGCTTTCCCCGCTTTTGCCGTGCTCAGCCTTTCCTCCCCTCCTTTGAGGAGGGGGAGGGAGATTTAGGAGGAGGACACCGCCCGGGTTATCGGGGTGCCTCCTCCATTTTCGGATTTCTTCGTCGACACATGGCATAACCCGTGCATCCGTCCATTTTGGACCCCTTACATAGCAATAGCTCATTCCTCCTTTCCCCCCCCCAGAAAAGCGTGACATGAGCCTTGCTTAGTTTTTTGGCATAAAAAGGCCGCAGATTTATTTTCCACAAAATCATCAAACATACTGCACACATTAGTGGAAATACTTTGGAAGATGCGGCGACCGCTCCATGTCCAAAACCTGCTTCCCCCTTGTTTTCCAAAAGTCCATTATAGGCCCAACTCTCCCAACCCTTTGCGCCTGAGCCTCGCCTGCCCCTGCAGGTATCCGTGGGCGGGGAGAGTGCCGTTTCCTTGGGAGAAGCTGAGCCCTTGTTGTTCCCCCCAGAAGACCCTGCCGTTTTAGGCTCCCAAGGGGCGCTGGTCTGGAAAGGGCGAAGACCCTTCCCGCTTTCTCCTGGCTCATCCGGAGTCTGTCTCTTGTGTTTGGTTGCCCAAACACCGCCACGCCACAGGTGGGTTACCGCCCACCGTGGCTCCCCCCTGCTTCCTTCCTCACCTTTCTTGGATTTCTGTGCCAAGTGTCCAGAAGAATATCTCCGACCCCATTGGTGACAAATGTACCCCAACTTCCATAATATACTCAAGGGAATTAAAATTAATCCAGCCGTGACTGCTCTGGCAAAAACCCTCAGAGGCTCCCTTTCCCAGGCTTGTCGGGTCAGCACCACCCAGACATAAGGCCAATATGTCCGTCTTTTGCTGTTTCCCAGGCTATCTGCGCACCTGCAGCTGCGCCCCCATCAACCCCGGCACTCCACCCATCCCAATCTCATTTCCTCCAGGCTGCTGCTGGTGGGGAAAGAAGGTGGCATGTCGATTTTAAGTTCCTTTCGGCCTGATGTACCTTCTCACAACCAGACCTCCTTCCCCCATGCCACCCGATGAGCACCAATTTTAGAGATTATTCAGTGGAACTTAAGATGCTAAGGCCATGTCTGCTGTACTTCTGCCCCTGCCACCTTTCCCTCTTGCTCCGCCTTACCAGGGCGAGCCTGCTCTGAGACCCTTTTTCCTTTATTCCAGCTCCATCCTGCTCCGCCTTAACCAGGGTGTGCCTGCTCTGGGACACTTTTTCCATCTGTCCCCTTTCCATCCTGCTCCGCCTTAACCAGGGCGGGCCTGCTCCGCGACACTTTTTCCATCTGTCCCCTTTCCATCTTGCTCCGCCTTAACCAGGGCGGGCCTGCTCCGGGACACTTTAAAGTTAGAATTTCAGGCACCACCTTTGCCTTACTTCCCCTTTCCCAGTCCTCTCGCCCCACAAGAATCTGTGGTCTTGTGCCGTCTTTCCTTACTGTTACATTTCCCAGAGTTTTGAGCTGGATTCTACTATGGGGCTCTGTCCCCACTGCTGACAAATGTCTGCCATCCACTGGGTTATACTACGGGGAACTTGGGTTGAACCGCCCATGCCTGCCCTGTGCAATACCTTTCCAAGAGCTTTGTGCCCTGGTGCCCAATTGCCATCCACTGGGTTATACTACGGGGAACTTGGGTTGCACCGCCCATGCCTGCCCTGTGCAATACCTTTCCAGGAGCTTTGCGCACCTTGAGCCCAATTTCCAGTGAGTTTTCCTCAGCCCCGTGCTGGACCGGGCGCTCACTCTCTTGTATATTCAACCAGGGACTCCATGTTCCACCCTTAGCAATTCATCTACCCCTTTACTGGACTCATGCTCCCCCACCTTAAACTTGCTCCGCCTGCTGTGAGCTACCAACCGGGTGATTGCCTGCGCTGGACGGGAGGAGCTGCCTTTATAGTCCATTGTTAGACCTGTGCCTTTGCATTCATTTCCCCCTTGTCTTAGCCCAGGTATCATTTTTTCCTGTCCTGTGTGCACCGCCTCCCATCTTTCACAAGAGGGCTCCCCCCTTCCATTTTACTTAACATGTAAGGCAACTGCCATAACCAAGAAGACTGCCTCTCCTCAGGCGTACCTAGTGGTGCTATCCCACAACTCACTTTATATCGTTACCTGCCGTGCACCCTTTACCACTGATACTTGATCATGCTCATTGGTCAAGTGCAAGGCTGCGCTGACCCTGCTACCTGCGCCTTTAAACACGTTCCTGCTTCTCTCAGCGTACCACCTTCCGTTTTTGAAGTTCAAGTACTTGAGCCCAAGCCAAACTGTTCCCCCCTCGCATCACTTTGCAGCTTTGTTAAGTGTGTACGCCTGACAACTGGCCCCTTGTCTGAATTCATAATTGGGAATTTGAAATGCATTCATAATTGGGAAATGAAACCCCTAATTGGGAATGCTCCTAGCGCCCTTTTCCATACTAGCCTTGTGGCGCTCCCACGCCCAACTGGCAAGAGGCATGCAATAATGCTCTTAGCAATATTTAGAGGTACGCGCCCCCTGGCGCTCCCCTTGCGCTGCCTCCCTCATACCATTTTCATGCGCCATGGCGAGTGCTGTACCTCTGGGTACTGTAAGGGGGTCAGGCCATTATGCTCATAGTGCCGTTAAATCATACCCTCCTCCTGGCACTCCCCTTTATCGTGCACGCGTAATGCAATTGCGCTTATAGCGCCATACCTCTATCCCCACCTACAGCGTGAAAAAACATGAACCCGCTTATAGCGCACTTTTGTACAACGGGTCTCTTCGCGCTGCCCCATATAATGGAACGGGTCCTGCCATACTGCCTGCAGCGCTATTCTGTAAGGATAACCTTGCGGCGCTCCTACGCCCACTGGACAGAGTCATGCCATACTAAGTTACCAGGGTGAACCCCCAATTGCCCTTAGGGATCCCCGTTTCTTCCACCCATCCCGTCCAGGGGAGGCAACAGAAGCCCCAACTCCTTCCCCAGCTGAGCTGCACAACCCATACATTAGCATCGCTCAATATGTTCCCGTACCCGTTACCCTAAACAACGCAACGGGCGAAACTATGGAAGCATATACAAACAATTAAACCAAGAGTGAATGGATGATGCAGAAATACGGTCTACCACTAAAGTGACGAGCTGACCTGCCCTCTTTAATGTTCTTGCGCACGAAACAAGGGGCCCTTTAAATTACCTAGTAACCCACCTGGTGTTCATTTTCCGCGTGGTACCCGTGTTTAACCAATTACTGGACCGACGCTGCGCCCTACCCTGCGCGATCTCTATTGGCAGCCTCGCTTCCCTTTCTGCTGCAAGCCTGGTTGGTATGTGTCGCCCAGCCAATTTCATTCTGATCTTTGTAGTCCCCAACCGCGGGGATGGCCGAAGCCAGGCTCTTTTATTCTCTAGTTGTTCTACTGTTACAACCCCCAACGGCGGCTTCTACCCGCCCTTCAAACTGCATAGCGTATAAACGACGCTCTGCGACGAACTCCCTTGCATCAAATATGACCGGCGACCTGTTACACAGGGAGCCCTGCATGCCCTTATCCTAATTCATCATCCGTTCTTTAATGAACCTTGCCGCCAGGTCCCAGCCCCCATGGACGTCTCCCGGTTAGTAATACTGTGCACCGTAAATTGCCTGGCGATATGTGCCAAGGCCCTGAACACCTACTCCTAATATTCCTGCATCTGTGGGCCAATCCCTTAAATCACCTTGCGCATAAACCTGCGCCCTGTATGCCCGCCCTAAACCAGTCAGCTACTTCATCCTAAAAAACGCACCCTGTACCTTGTTTATAGTCGTATAACTGCCATCTTTGTTTCTAACGTGTGGCGCGAACATTCAGAAAACGGCTTACTCACTTGGTGACCGTAAGCATAACCTGCCCCTGGATGCCCCGCTCTAATCAGTAACTTAAATCATCTTAACAAAGTGCGCCAAGAAACACTTGTGTATAGGCGTGTTATAAATGCCATAACGGTTTCTTAACGTGCGGGGCGAAAATTAAATAACCATTAAATAACTGCCGTGCATGCAACCAACAAGTTGACCAACAATACAACACAGCACAACCGCTTTGTAAGGATACCTGGCCGCATTTCTAGACCCCCCAATATTTGTGTATGACATATGATAGTTTGTTTACAATGCGCTTAATACCCCAGGGTTTCTGAGCGCGGACCGAACCTGGAGTGCTTGGTACCGACGCCCTTCCAAGGCGAGCACTTTGTCCCCAAGGCTATCCTCCACCGCTTTATAAAGTATGACTGCAGCTTTAAAACCCTCATCGGCCAACCTTCACACTGCTATGCCAACAACAATCACCTCCCTGTTCCTGGTGTGGACACCCCGATCGCAACTGCAACATTTCCCCCACTGTGTGACCAGAGTGGGTATACGACCAGTACCCCTAGCCCGACAACCAAAGGTGCAATATGCAACTTACACCGCAAGTACCACCGCAAGTACTGCTGCCGCTACCATTAATGTGCGAAATGTGACATTGAGAAACGGCCTACTCACTTGGCGACCTTAAGCATATACCTGCACAATGGTTGCACCGGCCTACACCAGTAAGCTACATCATCCTAAAAGCGTGCGCCATGAAACACTTGTGTATAGGAGTTTTACAAATGCCATATGGGTTTCTTAACGTGCGGTGCGAAAATCCGGGAACCACCTAATCCCTTATCGACCTTAATCATAAACCAGCACAAAGGATGCACCGCTCTAAGCCTTTAGGCTAAATCACCATAAAAAAGTGCACCAGGAACGCCTGTTTATAGGCGCGTTCTGCTAGCTTGCCCGTTGCATGCGCCTTGCACCCCGTGCATGGGAAACACCCCCCAGCAAATGCATTATCTTTGCACGCCTCGCGCCCTGATGTATACAAGCATGCTGGCAACTGCACATGGACAACTATCTTCCTATTGCCCTTTTATCACCCTTGTGGCCCACATCCCCTTTGTGGCTGCCTACCCGCGGGGCGAAGCAGGCCCTAGCCAGCACATTTTACCGCTGGGTTTATACGAAATTGCTTAAACAACCCTGCACGCAAAAGGGCATCTAGAAAGACTTTGTAGGCTTGCATATGTATCTATTTAATTTGCATTTTTGTAGCGCTCTGGGGGCATCGAGGCGCTGTTACGGGAATATGCCTTAGTTGCATAATTATAACGTGCTTAATACCCAGAGGTTTCTAAGCGCGGACCCGGGGATTTAACCTATGCTGCCTTGTCGTCTTGTTTGCAAGGCGTGCACGTTGCCGGTGAGCTATCCTGCCGGCCTTATCACAAAATTAGCAACCGTATACTGCAACGGTTTCCGGTAACAAATCCGTTAAACTTTCCTTAAAACCCCTATGACTATCCCATGCACACCTTAAGCATGCGCACCCCCAACGGCGGCTTCTACCCGCCATCCAAACTCCATTAGCGTATTGAAATACGATGTGCCGCGCGAAGACCATGTAAAACACGCATGAACCTCCTGCGTGCATGCCCCGCTTTCGACCTCGCCGCCTCCTGCACGAATTCTGCGCACCTCGAAGGGGGGGGGTAAACAAACCCCCCCTCCCACGTTTCAAGTGTACATAACCTCTTACCTAATTAATTACAACGGACCCTGGGCAACTAACAGATTACCCCCCAAGACACCCATCCCGTGCTTAATCGACCCGGGTATCCACCAGCGTGCCTCTCAAAAGGCCTACCGTCAACCGTGCTTTTTCTTCGTTCTAAGCTGTGTACCTGCCAGGCCGCGGCAAGGATCAACAGCGGGCACACCTCGCATTAACCCCTTTCAAAACGTTTTCCCGAGCCACAGCCCCCAACGTTATGCAATACTTTCAACCAGGTACCCGCCACTTCCTTGTTCCGGCGCACCCCCACTTAAATGCCCTTACCCGACGCACCCTTGATGCTGCGGCTAACACATATGGAGTGTTGTGGTGGCTATGCAGATGGCGCTATGCGGGTGGATTTGGGTAGTGCTGCTGCATCACGTCTGTGTGTGGCTGGCTCGACGTGACATGCCCCGCTCAGGGCCCCTCCCTTTCCTCTCCCCTTTTACTCGCTCAGCATTTCCCCTCCTCTTGTTCTTGGTTGCTTTATGCCCCAATCTGTGCGTGAGGTGTGCTGTGAGGGCCAATGCTGTGCATAGGGGCGGACCTTTCTGTGTCTTTTTTTTATAATCCTACATCGTCATGCATCCCTATGCATAGGTATGTATGTTGAGCGGGCAGCAGCCGTGTTCTTAAACCTGGACGTTAGAAGCAAGTGGCATTGTTTATAGACGTGCACTATGTTTTCATTTTATTTTATTTGCTTCCTACACTTGCCTATTTGCTTACCCTCATACTTTGGGTACTGAAACATCACATGTTTTCATACTACACTGAATCGGTATCCATCTAGTATGTAAACGGACATAGAGCAAGTATTACCATTTTACATTTGAAAATTGAAACTTTATAGAAAATGCAACATTAACTCCTAATGCCCATTGCTTATTTCCCGCTGTTGCACAAACGTCTCTAGTTCTTAGCAGATGCTTTTTCAGCAATGGCCGAAGGTTGCTGGCTTGTTAACTCACCAATTCTTACAGTATATGCATTTACGTTGTTTATAGTGTGCCGTACTGCCAAAGTGTGTGTACTGGATTTAAGAAGTGGGAACCTAGTTGAGAAGGAACATAGCGCTGAAGAAGGGGATGCACCCAGTGGTTACAAGTAGGGTGCTGGGGCAGTAGAGGAACTGGGATGGAAGGGGGTTGGGAGGGCGGGGGAGGAGTCCAGAGAAGGGCGAAAGGGTTGAGTGGCAGAGGCGTTGCCAGGATTGTCTAGCAAGTGGCGACTGAAGCTAAGGTAGTCGGGCCCACCACAGTGACATTGACATTTGCAAATGCCCACACAGTGCTGCTGAGTGGGCATCTACAGATTTCGGGTGGTCCTTATCCGCTCAGGCCCTACCCTGTCTACGCCTCTATTGCGTGGATGGCGTGATCAGTGAGTGGCTAGATGTTCTTTGTAGAGTTGGGATCTTTGTGGTGTTTGTGAATTGTTGGCTGGAAGGGGACTTCTCTAACCTGCATTGGTAACCTGTTCTAGTAACAGGGTGCATGGCAGGAAAAGGCCCGTTTGCTGGTTTTCGTATACCCAGCAAGGCAATGTTATGGCTTCTGGCGAGGTGCTGGCGGCCTCCAGAGATTGTTTTTGTGTGTGTGTTTGTTTAATCATTTGTAATGCGCTCCAGACCCAGGGGTATCAGGGCGCACAAGTTACAGGAATATGCAAAGCTTGAGTGCAGAGGTTACAAGGTGATACAGATAACAAACATGGATACATCATAATCATACATTGACATACAGCAGGGAGAGTATATACATTGTATATAAAGATCTAGTGGAACTAGATGGGAGGATGGATGGGGGTGTGCCGGTGTGACTTTCTCGGCCTGGTAGAGTGGTGTTTTGTTATGACTGGCTTTGTAGGTGATGCAGACAGTCTTGAATATGATGCATGCTTTAATGGGTAGCCAGTGCAGCTCCTTGTGGCAGATTGGGGTGATTTGGTTGAATTTTCTTAGTCATGTGCTGAGGCGTTCTGCTGCAGGCTGGATGGTTTTCAGAGGCTCCAAGGAATAATTAGGGACTCCTTTGAGTAGGGTACTGTGCTGAAACATGGAACAGGGATGAAAGGTTTGACTTTGCGGCAGCTGAAGCTGGCACCATGATGCTTGGATCTTCTTGATGATTTAAAATGTCACATTCAATAGTAAAGTTGAGACATGTATCACTGTGTGAGAGTTGAGGCGTGAATCCATCTTGTGGGGTTGACCTTCATGTAGACGCTTGACATCTAGTATTGGATGAGGGACAATGCTTTAGTCTATGGATTCTGCTGATGCAATTGCTTACTAGGAATAGCTATGTGCCATCTGCATATTGATGTATCTTGAAGTTGGCAAGGAGATGCCCCAGAGATTTCATGTAGAGGTTGAGGGGACTGGGGAAGAGGATGTAGTCTTGTGCAAGTCTGGAGATTACTGGACAGCACTGGGGCCTGTTTGGGCCCTTTGAACGAGTCAGTCTCTGATGGAGAGTCATAAGGCATACCACTTCAAAACTTTGTTACAGACCATGCTGTGGTGAGTCTCTTGAAGAGGGCTTCATGGTACTCAGTATCCAATGCAGCAGAAAGATTGAGGACGACTAGTAAGCAGAGGTTCCCTTTGTCCACAGTGTGTATAGCGTCATCGATATCTTGCATGGTGGTGGTCTCTGTGCTGTATCATATTTGGGAACTGGATTGTGGCCGTTCATTCTTACTGCGACAGTGCGTAGTGTTCCAGTGTTAGAGTAGGGCTTACAGAAACTATAGCAAATATCCCCAGCACTTTCAAAAGGCGGGTTACACCAACTGCAACAGTAGTTTTATTCGCCAAAGGTACAGTTTGTCCATCGAGCCCAACCCTTTTTATTAATGGAACAAATATACTCTAAAGGGTACATATTTTCTGAACCTACCACTTGTTTAAACAAGAAGCAAATGGCTAATAAACTTGGGTTAAAACGGCACAGCTGCTTGGAGGAATCAAGGTGAAACTCCAGCGGTGGGGGAGTACTGGTTTCATGCCTGCACAATGTGCAATCCGAATGTACACCTTCGTTGGACATCTCCCTACTATTTCAATGTACCTGGTTTTGTCTTGTCTTTGTCTTACTTCACATTTCCTGTGTGATTTATTTAATTTAAACTGTGCTCTGCTGTTCATCCAGCATTTCTCTGTACTTTGGTTACCGTTAATATGTCCTTCTCTTGGAGGCCTTTCCTCCTTTTGTTCTTACTCGTCTATTTTTTGCAAGATTGTACAAACACATCTTGGAGTTGGCTACAGTGCTCCTCACCTACTGTTAAACAGGCATTATATTTAGCCCCGTTTTTCGTGTCTGGCTATTCGGTGCACCACCTGTAAGCCAAAACTATCACATTAGAGTACAGCTAGACAGAAATGGCATATGAGAGGCACAATGCAAACCTTGTAGGCGTTTGGTTATTTACCCACCAATTGACTAAACGTGGCCATGCTAATCCCTATGGCCCTTCCCACCCACTCGCTGCCCAAAACGAATCCTGCTGGGATCTCTTTGTTCTAGCGTTATCAAGCCTTACCATCAAAGGTTTTGCTTGAACGGCCTGCCAGTGTTTTTTTCAAAGCAGAATTCTTAGAGTGAATTACTTAATTGGAGCTGTAAACGTGCTACTGGTGTACTGCAGGTCTGCCTTCAGCCGCTCGATTCATAAGCATTATGCATTTCTTTCACTGAAGTCCTGTTAAAAAACAAGCATTGTCAAAACCAACATTGTTGACTTGTGTGTATTCAGCATGTGCCAGGCACCGCTACAATGTCTAGCCAGTATTTATTTAATGTATTTATTGTGCATTTGTAAGGCGCTTATACACCAAGTAATTTGTTTTTCAAAGCGCCCATAGCGCAACGGGGAGGGAACATGGGAATGAAAGACAAATATAACAGTGAAAGAGAGAGGGGTTCCAACTAAGCCTTGTGAGCATTCACAGCGTGCAAGTGCAGAGAGAGAAGGGATGGGGGGGGGCAATTGCTAGGATTACCACACCGAGAAGTGCTAGGACCTAAGTTGCAAGCAGCTAAGTAACTGGCAGAGATGCCTTGGTAAGAGTGGTCAGCTGCCAATAAGTAAGTGCAGACCTGTGATGGCATATGCCAGTGGGTGCCAAGGCAAGTTCTGGGAGTGGGTGGAGGCTGAAGGTGATTGGGGGTTGGGGGCCGGGACCCAGGGGGACATATAAGGGCCCTGGTCACCGATCTCAACGATTGTGGGGATTAGCAAAGGAGCGGTAAGGAGGAGTTGTAAAGGAAAGTCTTGAGAGGCTTCCGGAATTTGAGGAGATCAGGCTCAAGAGGAAGGGGGAGACTGTTCCATAGGAGGGAGCCAGCCGAGCAAAGAAATTGTCCAGTAGCTTGCAGTTTAGTGAAGCGCTTGACACACAGAGAGTTTGTGCCGGGGGAACGTAAAGATCAGGAGGGAGAGCATTTAGTGAGAGCCAGTTGTAGATGGCGAGTTACTACCACTACAGCACTGCTTGGTAAATGCCTTTCCCATGCCTACACAGAAACAAAACTGTTGGCATTGCCAATGCTTGTTAGTTTTTGTTATGTACCACTAATAACCCCAAAACTATTGGCATAAGAGTACAGGTAGGAGCAAGATGAGATGCGAGAATGGAAACACAGCATGTGGGTGGTGTTTATTTTGTATCCCCACCCTCCCTTCATTGACCTCCTATGGCCATGTGAATCACTTACACCGCCCCCCACCCACTATCCCACCACCCCTTCCAAAACACACCCCATGTGATCAGTTTGCGCTAGATCTATCTGCAGGAACCACAAACTGTGAGCCTTCATGGGGTTGCCATTGTTATTTCCAAGCAGCCTTCTGTAAGGTAATGTCTTGCACTTGGGCCACTCACCATATTGTTGGCTTAATAAAATGGGGCTGCATCACAGCCAAGAGGTCTCTTTTACTGGCTGTTTGTCTCTGCCCATCTTAGATTCCAGGTGTATTACTTGTTTTGATCTCGTTTACCCTACCCATCTCATGGCCATTGGCAATGTCTTGCTGGCTAATGCACGTTTGGGTTAAAATATACTGTAGTTCAAAAGCGAAATGCTTTACCGTCTGTACTTTTCTTCATTCACCCTGGACACTCTGCTGCCCCTTGGCCTGACGTGTGACTATTGCTATCCTTCGCCATCTGTCATAAAAGGTGAAACGCCATTCTGTGCACCGAACACTTTGACTTTTTAGACCCATTCATTCTGTGATGCCCCATGAATGGCCTTCTCCTGGCCCATGCCCGAGTCATGTGGCGAAGCGCTCAATAATGTATGTCAGGATAAAAAGGCTGGTGCCGCTTGGATTGTAAAGCGAAGTCTGGAGATATGGGCAGAACCGCATGTTATAGGTCCTACACCTGGCTGCACACCTTCTGCTTTGCACTGGCCGAGTATGGCATTCCTTCACTAACGAAAGCCCTGGCACTGTTTTTAGCTTGGTTCTCCGCACAATGCCCACAGTGTTGGTATCCTATCACTTGTTAACAGCGTGTGCTTTTCTTTCCATTTCTAGACCGAAACCTCCTTTATGGGCGACCTGCTGTCCTGTATCGCACTAAGTACAACATCCTATACCACAGTGACTATGAAAGTGCATATAGTGAAACTTTCTTAATGCCTCTCTGGTCATCCTACACGGTCTCCAAGCAGGTTGGTAATGTTTGATTTATTTCAACAAAATGGTTTTGTAGGAGAGCATTCATCTTTCAGCGGTATGGCGCTCGGTTCTGATTGTGTTGCTTCTGAATGAATGTGATTTCAAAGTCGCATGCCAAAGTGCACTTGCCTTACTGCCCATGTGATGTGCTTGCATGCAATGTGCAAGCAATCCACGGTTGCAACATGGGTGACCATTGCAGGGAAGGAGAGTGAGCGAAGAATAGAGCTGGAGCCGGGGTGGGGGTGGGAGAATCGTTTCTGCATGTGAACGCTGGGCGCCGTACAGCAAGGGCATTGGGGGCGTATATGAAATCCATCCACGCTGCACAATCGGACACTCGTAAGAAGTATTTTATTTATTTATCATTCCTAGCAGGTCGTCTCTGGTCCCTTCCCGAGGATACCCCATCACTATGGCCTAGGACAGGAGTCTGCAACCTGTGTCTCTTCAGATGCTTTGGTCACGAATCCCATGAACCTTCACCATAGACATTGCTGGCTTGGTCTGGTGGGAGATGTGGTCCACACCATCCGGGGAGCCAAAGGTTGCGGACCTCTGGGCTAGGCCTAGAGTAGCCGCTACAGTGAATCGTTTTGTTTCTATTGCTTGCATTCAAGCATTGTGCTGTGTGACCTATGTCGGCACATCTTGCTGCCGTTGTATCAAAAGGCCTCGTGGACAAGCTCTTGGGAAAAGTCCATTCATGTAAGAATTTGGATGCTTGAAATGTTTAGCTCCAAACTCTTATCCTTTATCCTGCCCTCCGCTCGGCCTCCAGCCCAAGCCTTTCTGGGCTGCCTCTGCCCTGACTGATGTCCAAGCACAGTATACGCGGGGTCCCACAGCGCCTTGAGCGTCCTCTAGCATGACACTTTTACGTGTAATAGCATATCGTGCGCTCTAACCCACTGCATTTCTGACGCCTTTTTATTCTTTATATTTTGATTGCAATTTAGGCAGAGGTGAGCGGCCTCCCAGAGCACTTATCGAGCTGCGTGAGACTCGACCCACGCATTTCTGCTGGCAACAGTCAGAGCTGTTCTGCCTACAAGGCAGATAAACAGATGTCCTACGGCTTCCTCTTTCCTCCTCGTAAGTAATTTCGCAACCGCAACCCTGCTCTTTGCTGCGGGTTTCTTTCTCTAGGGGCGATAAATGATTCCATTTGGTAAGCACCCTTTCTATGAGGACTTTGTGCCATTTCCGAACATATTGCGGCCAGTAACCCTGGCAAGATGGCTGTGTAAAGTCACCTTACGACCGGCCTCCTAACCGACGAGTCTAGCTCGCATGGTAGTACTTACAAGGTTGATATTTTAATTATTTTATAGTGGTCTAAAGTGTCATTGTCCCTTGTGGCCGCTCTACAACTATTTTCATAATCACACATACACAATGAGTTACTAACAAGACTGCCAATTTAATGTGTTCATACAATCCGTTAATGCATATTAAAGTATTTCAAATATTTTTATATTAATTATTGATTAGGTGCCTTTTTTTATCTGTTATGCTTTTTTTTATCAAGTTAAGAGCAAAGCAAATGTAATACGATTGCACTTTTATAACTTCGGATCCAAATAATTGTTAAGCAACATTTTTTCACCAGCTCCAATACTAACTAAAGGCTCCCATTTTATTGATGCGATTAATGGATGTCACGGTAGCCAAGTATTTTTTGAATTAACCCAGAAGCATATGCAATTATACAAATGTTTGAGCCAAGTCCTCTATGAAGAAGAGCAGCCCATTGATGACCCACAGACGACCCTTGCAGCTGACCACCACCTGAAACACTTGTGTACGAGTGCAATATAAATAAAATATTTCATTTCATCAACTCCAGTAAAGTCCCAGTGAAGCCCTGCTACTCTTCCTGATCACAAGAAAACCTTGTTAGTGCTTCTCCATGAACAGTGGGAACAACCATTCTCAACACCTGACCTGCTCGATGATCCTTGCCTTCTGGGCCTTCATCGACGGGACCAAACACAGAAGACTGTCCTCCATCAAATTCTGGAACCTCTGCAATGGTTTCTAGAGAAATCGGAGTCGGGGGCATAAGTTAACATACCTGTTCCTTTCCTCCTCTATTTCCCTTAGGGTTTAAGTTCTGTCTATAAACTACTCTTTCCTGGTCGGTGGAGGCCTGGTGAAGGATCTCTTCCTAGGCCTATTGTAGTGACTGGGATTGCTTTTGTTTGCTTACCTTGACTTAGCTTACATTTTTGATCTTAACCGATAGCAGCGTCCAAATCACGTGATCAACCTACCTGTGAAGTATAACTTTGGAACTGGTGACTTTAGAGCACACATCCCCAAACCTCCATAATGTTGGACACATTAAGTGTTAGGGGGCCATTCATTCTTTGGTTATTCTAATTGTCTTCACTGAAAGTATGTACATGTGTTTGACTGGTTCTTGAAATATATGCTTTACTTCTTCTCCTAAGGGTGAATGTATATATCTGTTTGATAGTAAGTCTCTGATAATATTTGACTAGAGGTTTTGCTTGCTCAGTTTGCATTTTAAAGGACTAATGAATCTTTGCATATGTTTGTACACACCGGTCTAGCTTTAAATATTGGTGGTGTTCTAGGTTTACTCCTTGTAGCCCTAGACTCTTACAGCCATCCTGAGACTAAGCCTTGCCACTCTGTTAGCTTATATTGATTGGGTTTGGTGAGTCCTGAGTGTCTCCCTCTTCGCAGTAATAGGATTGCCTTCCAGAATCCACCCACAAGGTTGAGTTTAGTAATTCACCAATCGGTAAATAAAACCTCCCTTTATTTTGTCATATAGCCATAAAAGTGCAAGATCCAATGCATACAACATGAACATAAAGACTGAGCATAATCATTCTAAAACACAAACATGATAGACAAATACTTTAAAATACCAGCAGTCGTCATACACAGTATACAAAATAGATATTAGTAAAATATAGATGTTGGCATCTTCCTTACTCCTGATTTACTCTTCTAAAAGCCAAGGCAACTTCATTCATAATTTCTTTTAGGAAACATAAGAAAGAGATCTAGGAGATTTAGAGATAATTACACCATCACATCTACTGTTTAAGGTATAATTCTTACAGACCTCTCGTTCCGTATCCACGCCTTTTCTAAGAAATTGGATACAGCATACATTATGTCAGTGTACTTGCCCTTTTAAACAGTTCTCCACCTCACTTAGACATTGTACATCTCAATTTTTCTTTGTCCATAATATGGACAAAGAAAGAGCAAGTGTTACTTTTTCTGGTCAGAAAGGGCATGTATACGACTTTTTATTATTCCACCTAGCCTTAACTTTGGCTATCAATAAGATATCTAATATCTTTTTAAAGAAGGCTCTCTGTATCAGACTTTCAACCAGACATGGGTAATCTTGCAGTATGTCGCTTTGCTTGATGGACTATTCTATCCGATGGCTAGTTGGAGACAGACCCTGGATACATATTGGCCCATCAGAAAATGTGTATGAGCATCAATGCAATGATAGTTTGCCTAGCACTGCCATTCGTGGCCTTTGAATTCGTCCAGAGCTCGTCCAAGTTATGTAAAGACAGATATGTTTAAATGTCACCCACCCATTTGACAAGAGTACATTTTGATAGGACAAGACGTCTTTTATTGCAGACCTGTATTCTATGAGTGATTCGTAACACCAGATACGTATTTATTTATTGGGTGTCACAGCGTAGGTTACATACATCTTTGTGAGCTTGTACAGTTGCATGTATTTTGGATGTTTTGGTTAGTGATAGGATTCTTGGTTAGGTGCAATTAGGGTATATGCATACATTATGAGCACAAAATACATATATCATTTATATTACGTACAGTTACATGAGTTGAGGGGAGTAGGTAGGGAGGGGGGCATGTAGGGTTGGACTTTTAATATTTGTTAAAGAGCCAAGTTTTTAGTAATTTCTTGAACTTCGGGAAGGAGGTTTCATTACTAAGGTGTGGGCGGGGCAAGTGAATTCCAGAGGCAGGGAGCTGCTATGAGGAAGCTGGTGTTACCTGCTCTGCAGGTTGTGAAGCGAGGGATGTGGAGGTGTGTGTTGGCGCTGGATCTGAGTGTTGTGGCGGAGGTTTTGCCGGAAATGTTTTGGCTAAGGTAGATGGGGGCGTTGTCTGAGATGCATTTATGGGTGATAGTCAGAGTTTTGTGAAGAATTCTGGCTTGCACTGGAAGCCAGTGGGCATCCCTTCTGTGCTGGGATATATGTTCTCTTCTGTTTATGCCTCGTGCTGCTTTAAGAGCGTTGTGTTGAAGGAGTTTGTTTAGGTTCCTTTTTGAGGTGCCTAATAGTAGGACGTTACAATAGTCTATTTTTGTCAGGATGAGTGCTCTGGCTAGTGTGAGGCAGTTATCGGTGGTGAGGAGGGGTCTGCTTAGTGTGATGAGTTTAGCAGTATATGCTGTGGAAGAGGCGAGTGTGCTGATGTGATTATTCATGGTGCGGCTGGAGTCAATGTGAACTCCTAAGGTTTTGACTTGATGGGAGATGAGGATGGGGGTGCCATCTATCATTATAGACTAGTAGTCAGAATGGAGTTTTCTGAGTTTGCTGAGTCTGGCTGGGGAGCAAACTATGAGTATCTCCGTTTTTTCTCCATTAAGGCAAAGACTATTGTTGACATCCAGTTTAGATGAGAAAGTACATTTTTTTAATGGTAGCTGTGTCCTGATCGAGGTTGCCTGTGATTGGTATGAGTATTTGTGTGTCGTCGGCGAAGATTGTGTAGATGACTCCCATGGCATCAAGTGCAGCGAAAAGTAGTTTTGTGTAGGCGTTGTGTAGGGTGGGGGAAATGCAGGATCCTTGCGGTACTCCTATCGGTACAGGGATGGGGTCGGCTGCTGCTTCTCCTATGAAGACTCTTGAGGTGCGGTCAGAAAGGAAGGCTTTTATCCATGTGGTGGCTTTTGTGGAGAAATGGAAATTGGTGGGTTTGGCACAGTTTGTCGTGGTCGACCAAATCGAAGGCCGCAGAGAGGTCTAATAGTAAAAGAATACACAGTTTACCTGAGTCTCTGATGAGTCATCTTGTTTTTTACGTCTAGGAGGGCCGTCTGAGTACTGTGTCTAGGACGAAGCCCGATTGTCTGTCTCCTAACAGATGGTTTTGTTCAAGGTGGGTTTGTACTTGGGTGTATGCAATTTTGTCGATTATTTTGAGGAGAAAGGGCACTGTTGTAATGGGTCTGTAATTCGTTGGGATTTCCGGGTCTAGTGTTGGTTTTTTGAGCAGGGGGGCGGATGACCCATGCTGCTTTGATGGAGGCTGGTATTTCGCTGGCATTGAAAGACATGTTCACAAATTCAGTAATGATGGGTGCTAGTGTGGTTGCGCAGTCTTGGACTATTTTAGCTGGGAAGCAGTTTCCTTTACAATTGGAGAGCTTGAGGGATGCTATTGTTTTAAGGACCTGGTTGTTAGTAACTTGGGCGAAGTGAAATTCGGGTGCATCAGGTCTGGTAGTATGGGCACCTAAGGGTGAAATGGGTTGGGTTGGGTGTGAGTTCCAGCAGCTTTTTTTGCGAGGCAATTTTGCATTGCAGTTGATTTACTTTGGCGGACAATGCATCCTGAACGGTGGTGCACCAGGCTTTGCTTGTGTTGATGGGGCCGGAGGGTAATATGGGGGATTCTAGTTCTCTGATAATCGTGAATAGTTCTTTAGTATTGGAGGCTACGTTGGAGATGCGTTTGTTAAACGAATCAGCTTTGTAGGACAGTACGCTACTTTTGTAATTTTTGAATTGTTGATGGAGTTTGGATTGTAATTCAGGGGAGGGTTTCTTTCTGTAGAGATGTTCTAGGGCTCTTTTTTTTCTGATTTCCATGAGTTCATCATTGAACCAGGGTGAGCTACGTTTGGGTTTGGGTTGTTTGGTTTTAAGTGGGGCCACTTCATCTATAGCGGTTTTCAGACATTGATGGTAGTGGTTTGCGATGCTAGCTGTTTTGGTGCTTTGTAGTGGTGTGTTATTTATCAGGTTGTGTAATAAAGGGGTTGAGATTTTCGGGGGGTAAGTCTGCGAGAGTTCCTGATCTGTATAGGTGCTGGGTTGCAAGATTTGGCTATTGGATCTGGGTCCAGATTTATGTTGAATTTAATAAGGCTGTGGTCTGTCCATTGCATGTTAAGGATGTCAACTATGGTTACTGTGGTGTTAAACGTGAGAATCCAGTCCAGGATTCTGCCTTTGGAATGGGTGGGGGCATTCACAACTTGAGAAAATTGCATCTCTTGGAAGGCATTGTGACAGGCCGTTGCTTTGCTGTCCCTGCGGTCGTTGTAGCCTAAAATGAGGTCTCCTAAAAGGATGTACTTGGTTTTGGGTTTGAGTAGTGGTGTAATTAGGAGGGATAGGTCTATGTCTGGGCTACCTAGGATGTTTGGTGCTCTCTAGGTTATTGGGACATTTATGGTAGTTTTGGGGTTGATGGCTAGCTTGAGTGAGAGGAGTTCGTAGCCTGTGAGTTGTTCCATTTTGCATTCTCTGAATTGCATAGTGGTTTTGTGGATGATTGCTACTCCGCCACCTATGCCTTCTAGGCGGTCTGCCCTTAGGAGGGTATACTCAGTGGGGATTGCTATGGTGATTTGGGGGCCTGAGGCTGGGTGAAGCAGAGTTTCGGTGAGTACTAAGAAATCAAGTTTGGATTCTAGTATGCTATCGTGTACATCGATGGCATGGGCCCCGAGGGATCTGACATTGAGTAGGGCTCCTAGTAAGGGTTGTATGGTAGTGGGAGAGCTCAGAGTAGGGGTCACATTGGTCTTAGTGTGCGTCACTATGATAAGTGAGTTTTGATGGGTTTCACTTATGGTATTGCTCAACTGGGGGTTGGTGATGGGGTTCTCCTGTGTCCGGTGGGGTTTTGGTGTAGTAAAAGCATTGAGACAGGGAGTGGTGAGTAGATTTTTGGAGTGTGAGTGTTGGTGGAGTGTGTGTGCTGAGAGTCTGTCATTTCTCTTAGCTGCGGTGATGGGTCTAGTTGGAACGAGTTTGTGTGCAGTTCTATTGGAGAGGCGTAAGCGGCGTGGTCTGCCTAGTAGTGGGAGGGTTTGGGTGTGGGGGTGTAATGGGACAGGGAAGGCGGGGGTGTTGGGAAGGAATGGCATGGGGCAGGGCAAAGGGTGGTGTCTGGGGCAATGTATTTGGGCCAGGTCTGTGAGGTGAGAGATAAAGGCGCCTTTGGAGCAATGGTGTAGATCCTTACCATTGGTGGGCTTGGATTTGCTTTCAGCTCAGATTTTGGGTAAGAAAGGGACCTCTTCTGCAATTTCTTAAGATCATCGATGAAGCCAGAAATCCCCTGAAGAGCAGCCTACTGAAGGTCAGGAGAGGACTCCTGAAGTGGCCTGCATTCCTTCCTGTGTCGAGCACGGTGAAGCCCTGATCCTCTGCCTCATCTCTGAAGGTCCTGAGCGGTGCTGCAGCCCTTGAACTAGTGGATCAACTGATCTCAATGCCTTCTCGAGGATCCTGACCTTCCGAACCTTCATAAGTGTCCCTGGACTGCCCTTTGGACTGACCAGCTCGCTCGTAGGCTACCTCTCCAGAAGCGCCACTCTTCTGCGTTCAAGCCTGAAACTCTGGTGGTTGCCAGCTTGTCCCACTAGTAACCTTCTCCCGAAATTTCAACATTCTATCTTCAAAGAAACCTACCCTGGAGCAGCTGCTGTGACTGGAAGGACTCCTGTCGTCACCTGTGTGCAGATAGTGTCACTGGAACTCGCCTTCCTCCAATCTGTGAAGTGTCCTGAATAGGCCTGCATCAGTGTTTCTTGTATTTCATCATCGATGGAGGTTGCATCTTACAGCTGCACCCGACCGGAAGAACCTCGAATCGGCAACTCCTGAGCACCTCTCACCAGACCCAATGGTGGAAGATCGAGCCCTCAGTGTACCCCAGGTAATGATCCACATAGGCGTCTGAGAAAATCTGAGTCAAGGGGGGGGGGATTAGGAGGGTAAGTAAATGCAGTGCATCTTTCCCAACCCTCCTTCCTATTCCTGTCCTCCATAGGATAACATTGGGAAGAAGTCCTTTTCGCTCCTTATTCCATTCCACTCACTTTTGACCATCGAACCTGGGTTGAGTATCCTGCCCCTGGTTTAGCCTTGGATCTGGAAAAATGGAAACGCATGCTTACCTCTGGCAACGTTGTAGGATTTTCTATCACCAGCACAAGATTTATGACACGTACCTACATAGGCTTCCTTCAACATTGTGGCTCTTGTGACATTTGTGCACAAGGTCTTGTTTGTTTTTAGGGGTTTTAGTTCTGAAAATAGGTTATTGACTTGTGATCTCATTCCATGATTGACTGCATCTAAACAACTTGCCTGCTTTTGCTAACTATGTTATTTGATGTATATTTTAACCTATGGTGATAGTATATATTTGTATCAGAGTGTTGTGCGATAATACTACCTCTTAGGTTGATTTTCCAGTGTGTTCAGCAGGCCTATAATAAATAACTGTATGTTTATACATGACTGTCTAAATTGAATTGTTTGCCATACTGTGTGGACTCATTAAGAGCCCATGATCTCACTCATTCTCTCCTGAGAATAAGCCTTGACTGGTCACCCACTTAGAGGTTTGCCAAACGCAATCAAGGTGAGTTCCCTATTCAATAGGGTGGCCTCCTAAAATCTGTCCAGCAGGCACGATTCTAGAAATCCATCTTAACAGCAATTCCATACTCTTGACAAGTTCTAGAGACTGGACAGCTGGACAACTTTGGCTCGACAGTATGAAGACCTCCATGGAGCATGCAACCTCAGGAGACCTCCAGGACATGAAGGTGGGCTTTGATGGAAGTCACACAGTCAGGAGGTGACGGGTGATCCTTGTGGCGAGAACAAAGGGTCAGGACCTATACAGCTCTTCTTTGGTTAAGAAGGCTGAAATTTCAGGGACAGACGTCTTGTTACACAAGCTGAAGATCTGTGGATTTCAAAGGCTGAGCAAGAAACGACGATCAGTGCAGGGGAGGTAGCACAGCAGAGCGAGCTGGTCAGTCCACTGGGGTGTCCCAAGGCACTACAGAGGGATCAGCAGGCATGGATCCTTGATCATGGGTTGCGACAGTCTGTTCCCTCCAGTCCAGGAGACAAAGCATCGATTACGGCCTTCTGGAGATTTGTAGAGATTTGCAGGGTTTCACTGGGTCGTGGCTGGAGTCATCGCTGGTCAGCTAGTCCTCTGGTCAATAGCAGGATCCACTTCTTGGTAGGGTGCTTTGCTCCAGCGATGATCTGCAACCTCTGCCTTTTTTACAGGATTTGGACTGAAGTTGCCCCCAAACCCAACAAAGGATAGAATATGCCCCATTTAAACTGGCATCTTCCCATCACCAGACACTTTGGTTTCGATGTGGACTTTGTCCAGACAGACCCATCCCCCACATCTGGCCGCCACATTGCCCGGGTAAGCAGAGATTTTGCCTGTGAAAGGGCTTTCCATAAATGGCAATTGCAGATCCGAGCTGGCAGAAAGAAGACTAAGGCACAAAATGGCTAAAGGACAGGCAAACATCTCATGGCATGGCCATTTTAGTGCATGTGATAGTCTAAATGACATGGGGTAAAATGCAAAGGTGCACAAGTAAAAAGTAAAAAAAACATAGGAGAAAATATCTGCTGCCACCAGCCCATCCTGGACACGTTGAGTCTGTAATACCATAGTTATAAAAACAAACTGTTATAGCGGTACAGTGTTCTAACCGCACTTCATGGTAAGGTAATGTGCAGTTTGAAAATAACAGGAATTCCACAGAGACAGGGTCATCCAGTACTTTTAGTCTTAGGGTTTATCAGTCTCCATATTAAAAGTGAGCAAAGAAAATAAAGCTGAGGACTTTGCTTACCACCAAAAAGTCAGGTCAGGGTGCAGACAATTGCAAAAAGATAGTATGTCCCATTGAAGTCTATGGGGGGGCAGCAAAAAGAAAATCTTTCCTGACCACCACTTTGCAAGCTCTCTATAGGATGAACAGCTAAGAATGCACAGTGAGATGAGGTAGGATGGGTGAAGAGGGTAGCGTGGGAAGGGAGATCAAGGCAAATCAAGCCAAATAATCAGGGCTAGAAGCTAAGAGTCGGGCAGAGGGTAGCGTGGGAAGGGAGATCAAGGCAAATCAAGCCAAATAATCAGGGCTAGAAGCTAAGAGTCGGGCAATGAGGCATAGATAGACGCGGCAGGACAAAAAAGAATCTCAATATGGTGAGAGGTTGAAGAATTAAAGTGTCAGTCAGAATATACAGGAGACACATTTGGGTAATGAATCACTGCTGGGGACAATAGCAGGTTGTGTATAAAGATGGAGAAAGGGCAAGAGCATGTTAGGGAAGAGGATAGTGGGAAGAACGGGGGGAAACTCCAGGTAGGGAGAAATAATTGACCAAATAACAAGAATCCTGCTCTCTGAGTGACTTGAAATAGCAGGGTTCGCCCAAAGAACGGATGTTTACAGGGGGGAGAGGTTTAGAACTGTTGTAATCACAGATCATATGGCTCTGGGAGTGAATTAATTCGGCCACTATTCTTGCTGTTTGTACAAAGACCAGTTCCAGTTTATGCAGGTAGCATTTTGTAGGCGAAATAGTTCACAGCTTCTAAATAAAAAAAATAGAAAACTAAAATTTTAAAAGTTGTTGCAAATTAAATCTTTCTGGTGATTTAGTTTAAAATTTAAACTTTTCACACAAACAAAAATACTGTCTTAATATTATCCAAAGAACATTACACATTGTTTACAACAGTTGGAAAAAAGAGGCAATTGAAAAAAATAAGTTGGGTGGATGATTACAGGTTGCAACAAGGTTAGGCAAAAAGCTTCTGGTGAAAGGAGGAGAAGGACATGTGGGTGTAACAGGGAACAGGATGGGGAAGCAGGGTATCCCCTTAATGTTTGAAAGAAATCCTGTTCAGATGGTTTTCTAGAATCTGGCATGGTGGAAGGGAACCGGGAACTTTGAGAGATTTGCCAAAACCCAATCAAGGTACATTGAAGAGCAGTCAAGGTTTAGTCTCAGGAGTGTGCAACTGGGTTATGAGGCCCTCAACGAGTCTACACAGTATGGTACACAGTAATTGAATTCAGACAGTAACTATAAAGCATACAGTTATTTATTATTGGCCTTCTGAACACATTGAAAAATTAATCCAGTTGGTAGTATTATCCAGCGGCGTTGCTAGGGGAGATGGGGGGGCGCTAAAGTAGCTATAGCCCCTGGTCTTTTGGTTATAGCCCCGGATAGAAACTGAGGAGTTGCAACCAAAAGGCTAGCTAGCCCCCAATCCCGACAGTTCCGACATCAGCTTAGCCCTGGGTCTCTTCCAGACCTAGCAACACCCCTGGTATTATCCCCTATGTATATATTAGTATCAGTGAATTATTCAGCAAGCCAGTAAGTAGATTAAATGCAATAAATGATGGAACCAGGTCCCAAGTTAATTCCTTAACTTGAGCATTCCAAACCCTAAGTAGTATGGGGTCTTTTGCCCAAAAGTCACAGGATCCACAATGTTTCTCCCCTGAAGGGAGTGTCTGCTGGGAAGTTAAAGTACACTTGTGTTGGTAATAGTTCAAAAGGTTCTTCAACAATTTTACAAAAGTTAAGTACATGTTTTCTTATGTTTCAGGTTACTCTACCCAGGTTTGAAGAAACAAATGGCGAGTGGAAAGGAATGCAGGAGACAAAGGAACTTACTCTCATTGCTATCCCATGGAGGGGATGGGCGCAGATACATGGTGTTTCTCCAGCATGGGGTCTTGAATGGATTCACATGCTCATATTCCCAGTCATCGGGCTCGGAATCCTCAATAAAAAGAAAGCAGTTTAGCTCTTAACTTAAAACTGCTGGTCTCCTCTATAACCTCTGTGTCCTTAGGGTCATAATGCCCCCCAGCCAATGACACTCATCCTCCTAAGCTCCACCCCTGGTGGTCATCTTCAGATTTTACTGCACGTTTCGAGTGTTGGAAGTCCTCGTGCTTCGCTCCTCAAAATTTGTGGATTTCTTGCAGTTTACATTTTTCAAAGATTTCTTCCATCACGCAGTGACTACCAGCAGCAGGGAGCGTTGTTGGCTAAAATGGGCTTTTTCATCTTTGGATCTTCTTTCCATGACTCCAGCAGGCCCAGGCGGGGGCCTAAATCTTCCTCGACCTTGTCTGATGTGGCGAAAGAAATGTCTCTAAAGGGATCCAGCATGTCTCTCGAGGCTCCGCATTGCATTCCTTCCCTGCCTAGTCCCGCCCCCGGCCCTGATTGGTTGATGTACCCCGTGTGTGCTTCTTGGGCCTATCCCAGTGCACCCCAGCTCGCAGTGCCATTTCCATCTTGGCAAACGGGTGAGCGTGGGTCTGGTGGTTCCCCAGCTTCCCATTTTTATGTCATGGCGCTCTTTTGATCCAGCGTGTCTCGCGCGGCCTCTCGTTGCCGTCCTCCCCTGCATTGTCCCGCCCCCGACCCTGATTGGTTTATGTATCCGTGTGCTTCTTGGGCCTAACCCAGTGCACCCCAGCTCCCTGTGCCATTTCCATCTTGGCAAACGGGTGAGCGTGGGTCTGATGGTCCCACCTGATCCCCATTTTTATGTCATGGCTCTTTTTTGATCTAGCGTGTCTCCCGCTTATCTTTGACCTGCCCAGCAGCCCCTGTGGCTAAGGGCACCAAGGCAAAGTGCGGCTCCTACATTGGCGGCTCCAAACTGTCTGCAGGTGTCAGCAGGGGAAGCCAGTTGTCAACCGACAGCAACTAAAAAAGTAAGTGTGGCATGGGTGGGGAGTAAAGCAATCACTCTACTCCAGAAAGCCCTGCCACTCTACATTACCTTACCAAAAACATAGACTGCCAGGCGAACATCAGTTACAACACTCATACTTAGATAGAATTGTGACCATCAGCCTATGTCTATTCGAGACAGGATTGTAATTTTTGACTTGCATTGCATCTAGATAGAATTGTGAATGTCAGCATGTGCCAAACTTAGATGGAATTGTGAACATTAGCCTGAGTCGCATCTAGATAGAAATGTAAATGTTAGCAAGTGCCACACTTAGATGGAATTATGATTGTTAGCATGTGCCACACCTAGATGGAATTGTGAATGATGGCATGCGCCAAACTTAGATGCAACCCGTGATTGTTAGCATGTGCCACACCTAGATTGAATGTGAACATTAGCCAGCATTGCATCTGGATAGATGCAACCCGTGATTGTTAGCATGTGCCACACCTAGATTGAATGTGAACATAGGCCAGCATTGCATCTGGATAGGATTGGGATTGTTAGCATGTGCCAGACCTAGATTGAATGTGAACTTTAGCTCGCGTCACATCTGGATAGGATTGTGAATGTTAGCATATGCCACACCTAGATGGAATTGTGAACATTAGCCTGAGTCGCATCTTGATAGGATCGTGAATGTCCGCATGTGCCACAGTTAGATAGAATTGTGAATGTTAGCATTTGCCTAACTTAGATGGAATCATGAACATTAACCTGCGTCACATCTAGATAGAAATGTGGATTATAGCATGTCCCACACTCAAATGGAATAGTGAATGTTAGCAAGGGCCACACTTAGTTAGAATTAGGAAGGGTAGTAAGTACCACATTTAAATAGAATTGTGAACATTAGCCTCCGCCAGACCCAGACAGAATTGTGAATGATAGCAAGTACCACACTTAGGTAAGATTGTGAACAATAGCCTGCGTCACAACTAGATAGGATTGTGAATGTCAGCCAGTACCACATCTAGATAGAATAGCTATTGTTACCCAGTACCACGTCTAGACTGTATTGGGAATACTATTGAGGCCAGATTTAGATAGAATTGTGAATACTAGCTTGCTTCACATATAGACAGGATTTTGAAAGGTGGGCCAGTGCCACATTTGGACACAGTTGTGAGTGTTGGTGGGCGTCCTATATGAAAAGGATTGTGAATGTTAGCCAGTGCCTGATCTAGGTAGAAATGCAGAGATATTAATACATCACTTCTAGACAGTGATGCCAATAACCAACCCACTAACAATTACACCCCTCTGCATACACCTCTCAAACTCTAGCCAAACACAAACCTATAGCACAACAAACCGCACAAACTTCACTATACCGCAACAACAAAACAAACCATACATAGACTTGCACAACAGAACACAACGGCTTCTGACCGGAAAGCACCCCAAGCCCAGCGAACAGTGTTAACCAGGCTGAGGCTGCCAACAGCACATCACTGCTCTTGCACTTTTCCCACTCGTTCCCACTAACTCAACCCCCTTCCCTTTTCAGAGCCTCCAGAGCGCCAGGGGACCACTCCGGTGATGATAGTGCACGGTACAAATATCCTTTAACATTAACCTGTGTCCAGAAGAACCTTTTTTTCGAGGATCGGCACCTCAAGCGCCTTTGTCTTCCCCAGGATCACAACGCAGACAGATGTGACATCTGCCGTTCCTTCTCATTGAAGATCAAGAAGTATCACCACAGGAGGTTAGTGGCTTGGATCGAGCAGGGAAGGGCCTCTAGCTCGACCTCTGGGTGCAGTCAAGCCTCATCCAGGGCAGGCAGGTCCTCTGAGCATTCTCGCTCTGGTAAGAAGAGGTTGAGGTTCTTTGAGGATGCACCTTCTGGGGATAGCCACAAGAAGATGAAGATCCATGCTCCATCTGCACCCTCAGCGGTCCCTGAGGCTGCAGGACCAAGTTCTGGAAGGAGGCGACCTCCGTTGCAATCTCTGACAGTTAGCCTGCCAGCTGGTGGGTTTCCTCCATCTGCAAGGAAGTCACTGACACCATTCAAACACCAGCTGTCGAAGAGCAGACCTTCTGGAGGCCTGTCGGTGGCTCTACCTTCTTCACAGTTGGCGATGTGGGCCCCGTTGACAACCCTGTCTGCCAGGACCACCATTTCATCAATGAGCTCCTCGTCGATGACCTGGTCAACAACCCTGTTGACAACCTCATCAACAACCCCAGTCATCGAAGTAAGGAAAACCAGCTCTTCCTTCGGCGACAAGTTCGGCAGCGACAGGCGTCTCAACTTACACAACGACTACTCTTCCTAGGGTCTCTTTGCCTCTGAACCTACCGTCAACGGTCCAGACTACTGATCGGCAGATTCCTATCGTAGCCTCCTTTTCCGAAGGACTTGAGTAGCGTGAGGGACTTGCTTCCACCTGAAGATTTCCTGTCCAGGCCCGCCAAGACTGCTCCCTTGGGATTTCCAAGGAAATATCTGCATATATACACCAGTTCTGAGGACTGTCTACCAGAAGACTTCTACTTGGATCAAGAGGGAGGCCATGGATCCATGCCTCAAGAGGGATCACCGTCCCATGAGACCTACCAGCCATTTGACCCTGTCAGGGGTTTGAGCCCGGCTCCTGCTCTGGCTCCACCATTTGCACACACTCCTGCACCAAGGGCAACCTGACCACCCTGCATACTTTAGTGGCAGAGATCCAACAGTTGCTGACTGCAGCACCTGTACCTGGTCCAACAAGAAGTCCTCCCAGGTCCCTTAGGCTAGGCATCAGCCAACACAGCTGGGTAAGGTGCTTGTCCCCCCTGGACCTGTGCTTGGGGCTTTGCCCCCGTGGAAGAGGAGCCAGTTTGCACAGACACTGGCACTGACACAGACACCACCGCAACTCACACTGATGAGTAAGCAGATTATGTTCCCACTGATTGGGGGGGCAGATGTTTACGAGCCTGCCAGGGCTTCACCTTCAGACGAAATTGACTCTGTCCATTCCATCAGCTCGAAGGCAGCCAAGTTCTTCAATATGGTGCTGGAGGAGAAGGATGGCTTCCCTTTTCAATAAAGAGTCCTCAAGGAAGACTGATGTGTTGGTTCTGTTGTTGGATGACATTTGGGAAGATGAATTGGCAATCATGAAGGCAGCAAAGCGTGACCGGCTAGTGAAGAAGTATCAGGGACCCGGATTCAGCCCCCAGGTGTCTCGGCTCTCTGCCTTCTCTGGACTGTGTGCTGTAGTCTGCCACCAGAAAATGAACCACTTTCGCCATCCATGGTGCCTCCTGAGCAGGAAGGCAAGAAGCTTGATGGGGCTGGCAAGCTCATCATTACTACAGCGGCCTCCACCATCAAGCCCGCCAAAGCCCTTGCCATCCTGTCTCACTACAACATGGAGCTGTGGTGTAAGCTTAGTCCCATCCTGGACTTCCTCGCTGATTGCAAGAAGCCAGAGCCCGTGGACCTATTCCAGGAAGAAGTGGCTTCAGGCCACGCCATTATGGTCATGCTTGACATAGCAGATTCACGGTTCTGCCAGATGGGGAATGGTGTGGCACCAGAGCATCTAGTTCTCTCCAGGCTGGACTATTGCAACAGCCTCTTACGAATGAATTGTGTCCTCCCACGTATTCCTCATCTTAGATATATATCCTTACCCTCAGTTTCGCCTTGGAAAATGTTTCCTCTCTCCAGCAGAGGGCGCTCCACTCGAGGCGACGACATCGATGAACCTCGGTGGCCTCCATCGAGCACCAACGTCATCAGTTGTATAAAGGTCTTGTGCGCGCCTGTTGGCTTCAGTTCCGTTTTTCTGTTAGCTTCGCTTTGGATCGAGATAAAACGGCACTTCAGTTGTAGCGAATTATGTCGTCGTCTTCTAACCCGTCCATTCCAAAATGGGTTTTAAGAAATGCCAAAGGTGTGGAAGAAAAATGTCGCTGACCGACCCTCATCGCAACTGCCTCTGGTGCCTCTGTTCTGAGCATCGAATCAATGACTGCGGTTCCTGTCAGTCTATGACCCATAAGGCCTTGAAAGAAAGACGAGGTAAACTGCCGGTGGGGGAGGAATCCTCAAAGTTTTCTTGGAGAGGGAAGAAAGACACGGCTGAGTCTTCGGTGAAATGCCATAAAAAATCCAGATCGAGGAAGTCCTCTTCTTCTTCGTCCAAAAGAGCGAAGAGAAGACGGCACTGATCTCCTTCTTCCTCGACTACATCAGAGGAAGTTATTATTTGTCCAACAAAGCGTGACTCCCCTAAAAAGTGGGAAGCATTTAGAACATCGATGATGAAAATTGTTGAGAATGCGGCCCAGACCCCCTCAAAAATGTCTGTTGAAGATCATGCCTCTATGCACACAACAAGTGACAGAGGAAGGTCTAAAACCTGGAAATCCGACAAGAAATTGTTGAGGGTGTCTTCTAGGGATTCTTCCCAAACACCTAAAAAGAAAAGCCTTCCAGTGCATAAACAGGAGGCAGACCTTAAGAAAAAGACTTTAGACGTCATTAAGAACCTCGACGAAAACATCTTTGAAGCCTCCGTCGAAGGCCGTCGGGTATAAGGGATCGACGACCCAGCCGAAAAAAGTTACGTCGAGTACTCTATCGACGACCTCCAAACTCCTTCGACGGCATTGATTGTTTCAAAGGCTCCATCGACGGCGTTGATTGTCTCGAAGATACCCTTGACGACATTTGTAGCGCCTTCGAAAACATTGAAGAATGCCTCGACAACATCGAAGGTAACGGCCACGACTTCGACGCCATCAACGCTTCTGTCGACGTCGACACCAATTACAGGGGTGAAACCTATTCCTGAGAAAGTATTTCACCCAGAAAGCAGACATGATTTTTTCAAAACTATGTCATCCATATATGGAGAAATGTCTTCAGGAAATGAGGAGGAGGATGAAGAAGATGATGAACCTGAAGTTTCATCAGCAGGGGTAAAATATGGTGCAAGGAAAGTCCCTGAGGAATTAATTGATCCTCACTCAAAAATGCAAGACCTGTATGAATGTTTACAATCTGCAAGTGGACTAGATACGTCCCCTGAATACGAGTTTGAAAAACCAGATCCAGCAGAACATGCTGATTTGGGTTATAGAAAACGCATGAACAAAGTAACAGAATTTATGGGATGGGGTAGGAACTCACCTGTATACCAGGATGATGATATGACAGATATTTTGTCAGGGGGTCCTCAACCAGATCCCATACTTCCCTTTCATATTTCCTTGGAAAGGAGAGTAAATGCTGCTTGGGAAAAACACAAAATCCATCCAGCAGTGAATAAAAAATATGTGGCAAAATACAGACCTTGTAACTCTGATCCAGAGTACTTGAGTAAGCATCCATCTCCTGAGAGCCTGGTAGTTCAGGCAGCCACATCAACAAAGAATGCTGCATACCCTACAATTCCCCCTGATAGGGATGACAAAAAGATCGATGCATGGTCGAAAAAGGTTTTTACATCAGGGAGCATGGCTCTAAAATCCACGATTGTATCTTGCACTCTGGCGAGTTCACTTATACTCTGTGGGACTGCATGTCAGCGGCAGCTCAACACATCCCGGAAAGGAGAGGAACGTGATGGTTTCCTGTCCATAATAAAGGATGGCAAGGAGGCTTGGGGGAATGCCTTCAAGCGGGTTTGGACACAGCTGACAGTATCAGCAGGTCCATGGCGTCTAGCGCAGTGCTACACAGATTTGCGTGGCTAAGGAAGTCAGGTTTCGCACCAGATGTTCAATCTAGACTTCTTAATATACTATTTGACGGCTCAAGGATGTTTGACAGCAAAGCAGATGAAAGTTTGGAGAAGCTGCAGACCTCCAAGGCAGCGGCAAAGTCACTCCGTGCTGCTATAAAACAACCTACACGGGGCTCATCTTCCTGGAGGGGTCGTCCCTTTCGTTTTTACTCCTCACTTGGGAGAGGAAGGGGACAGGCCAGTCAAAAAGGGCAAAGGAAATTTCCTGGGGGGCGAGGAAGAGGTGCTAGATCTGCCCCAGCAGCGGCATCTGTCCCTTCAGCTGCTGCTGGAGCTGCCGCAAAACCACTCTCTTTCTAAAGAAACTTCAGAATCACCCACCGGAATACAACTCTACCAAAAATCCAGACCCACTCCTGTTGCAGGAAGTTTTAACCCTGCTACAGAAAGGTGCAATAGAACGTGTACCTGTAGCGGAGAGGAACAAGCGTTGGTAGTCCCCATATTTCCTCATTCCAAAGAAGGATGGAGGACTGAGACCCATCTTGGACTTGAGAAACTTGAACAAGTTCCTCAGGAAGGACAAGTTCAAGATGGTCACTCTTTCTCAGATCCTTCAGGCTCTCCAAATTCAAGACTGGTTGGTATCATTGGACCTCCAGGATGCTTACTTTCATGTGCCAATCCATCTCAAACACAGAGTACCTGAGGCTCGCAATTGGCAATTTTCACTATCAGTTTCGAGTTCTGCCATTCGGGTTGACCTCCGCCCCAAGAGTTTTCACCAAGTTGACGGCGGTAGTGGCAGCGAGTCTCAGAAGAGGGGGGATTCATGTCTACCCCTATTTGGACGACTGGATGATCAGGGCACGTTCCCCAGAACAAGCTCGGGACCATCTATACAAGACTTGCCACTTCCTTCACAAACTAGGGTTTTCTCTGAATTTAAAAAAGTCAAACCTACCACAGAAACTCCAGTTCATAGGAGCAATCTTGGATACTTGTTCGTGCAAAGCCTCCCCCCTCGAAGAGAGAGCTCACCACATTCTGCAGATGGTAACAAAATTCCAGAATGCCCAGTATCTACCGGCCTTTGGCTTTCTCAGGTTGCTCGGTCTCGGGGCATCCTGCATTTTTCCAACCAGAGTGGCACAGGATCTACAATGGTGGACTTACAGACAGCATATCCTCAGAGGGGAATCTTTTTGGCAACCATGGCCAGAGATAACAGTAGTGACGGACGCTTCCCTTACGGGATGGGGAGCTCACACCAATGAGTTGATGATCAGCAGTCGTTGGTCTCCATCGGTGTCCAAACTACATATCAACCTATTGGAGCTGAGGGCAATCAGACTAGCACTGAAGGCCTTCCTGCCAGCTGTACGGAGAACGAATGTCCTGATAATGACGGACAACACAGTGGCCATGTACTACCTCAACAAGAGAGGAGGTGTAGGGTCACTACCACTGTGCAGAGAGGCAATACAGTTCTGGTTCTGGGCAATACAAGAAGGGATCTCTCTGTCTGCCATTCACCTAGCAGGAGAGCAAAACATAGCGGCGGACGCTCTGGGCAGGTAGAGCACAGTCTCCCACAAGTGGGAGTTAGCTCAGGAAGTCCTTCTGGAGATCTTCACCCTTTGGGAAACCCCTCAAGTGGATCTGTTTGCGACCAGTGTCCACAGGAAATGCGAACTGTATTGCTCAAGGGAATTTCCCCCGAGAGGAGCTCTAGGAGACGCATTCGTAGTTGACCGGGAGTTTCCACTGCTATACGCGTTTCCTCCAGTCCCTGTGATCCCTCAAGTAATCGGGAGGTTGAGGAAGTACGGGAAAACCATCATCCTAATTGCTCCGGATTGGGCCAGGAGAACGTGGTACCCGTACGTTATCGACATGTCCATTTGCCCTCCAATGTGTCTTCCAAAAAGAGAGGATCTTCAGAGGTCAACATACTCAACCTTCACGCATGGCTTCTGAGAGGTTGAGATACAAGGATTGGGACCTTCCGGATGATGTTATGGAGATTTTGCTTTCGACCAGAAGGCCAGCGACGAAATCTCTGTACTGGTGTCGTTGGAACAAGTTCAGTAACTGGTGCAGGGATAAGAATGTGGACCCTTTTCAATGTGATATTCCAATGGTATTATCTTTTCTGTTACACTTGGCTAATCTGGGGCTCCAGGTTAGTACGATAAAAGTATACATAGCAGCACTATCCATCTTCAAGCACTCGTCTGAAGATAAATCTTATTTTAAGATACCTTTAATAATACAATTTCTAAAAGGTTTAAACAATGTTTTTCCACCAATACCTTTTCAAGTTCCTTTGTGGGATTTAAATTTGGTACTGAAATTTCTGACATGTGCACCCTTTGAGCCTTTACCTTCTTGCCCATTAAAGCTTCTTACTCTAAAAGCTATACTTTTAATTGAATTGACATCAGCCCGCGGAGTAAGTGAGTTGCAGGCACTTTTTAGTGGTCCTCCTCACACCATCTTTCATAAAGATAAAGTTGTCCTTGGAGTCAAGCCTTCTTTTTTTTGCCAAAAATAGTTTCAGACTTACCTGTCACAGAAAATAATTCTACCTACTTTCTACCCTCCTCCTCACACATGTAAGAAAGAGGAAAGACTACATAGGCTAGATCCTAGAAAGGCTCTTAGCTTTTATATCTCAAGATTGTCAAAAATACGTCAGTGTGACCAACTGTTTGTGGGATACACTGGTCGTAAGTTAGGACTACCTGTAACTAAACAAACAGTATCACGATGGATAATCTGAGCCATAACAGAGTGTTATAGTCTAGCTGGAAAAGATCCCCCTGAGGGTGTTAGAGCTCATTCAACTAGGGGCATGGCAACTTCAACAGCACTTAAAAGGGGTGTTCCTGTACAAGATATTTGTGCAGCAGCCACATGGTCATCCATGCATACTTTCATAAAACATTATGCTTTGGACTCAACTACCTCTCAAGGAGGTCAATTTGCCAAATCTGTGCTGCATTCAATACATGACTAAAAAGATATCTGTACTCATGCCTCCAATAAAAAACTGCTTTGGGAGTCTATCTAAGATGAGGAATACGTGGGAGGACACAATCCATTCGAAGAACAAGTTACTTACCAACTGTAACGTTCTTTCGATTGGATGTTCCTCCCACATATTCCTCGTCGACCCTCCCAACCTACCCCACAGTACAGTTTACGTGGTTTACACTCTGATTTCTTTTGAGGCTGGGGTCAAAAGAGGCACGTCTTTAACAATGGTCATGGACTCTGATGCACGAAAAAACAGAACTGAAGCCAACGGGCGCGCTCGAGGCCTTTATACAACTGATGACGTTGGTGCTCGACGGAGGCCGCCGAGGGACATAGACGTCGTCGCCTTGAGTGGAGCGTCCTCTGCTGGAGAGAGGAAAAATTTTCCGAAGCAAAACTGAAGGTAAGGATATATATCTAAGTTGAGGAATATGTGGGAGGAAAATCCAATCGAAAGAACGTTACAGTTGGTAATTAACTTGTTCTTCTCACTCAATTTGCCTAACTGTACCATTCGCCCCTTGAAACTAATCCAGAACAGGACTGCAAGACTTATCCTTGGCCTCAAGCCCAAGGACCGCATCTCTCCAGCCCTAAAATCTCTCTACTGGCTCCCAGTGGCTGCAAGGAGTAAGTTCAATGCCCTCTGCATCGTCCACAAGGCTTTCTGCGGTCGGGGCCCTCAATTTAGACGGAGAGCATTGGATAAATACCTTCCTTATAGAGCCCCTCACTCAGCTACCTCTAACTCTGAGGGCCATATACTTCTCCAAGCAGAGAGTTGGGGTAGATCTCTCTCCTCTGCAGGTGCCTCCCTCCGCGCCCCTCTCAAAATTGAGCCGGACCACCTGAAATTACAGAAGCTGCTCAAGATCTTTCTTTTCTCCTTTGCCTTCTCTCTCTCGCTTCCTTGCTAACCTACATGCCTGCTGCCCTGACTAGTTGCTTGGTACCCTCAGAGCCTCTCTGGGTACCAGGCCTCTCCATGACCAGTCATCCTTGCATTGCCTCCTGGCTTACCGCTCATTTAGGGGCTGTAACTGCAACTCCTACAGCCCCCCTGCCTTCTTGCACTTACCCAGAGCTGCACTACCCTGACTGTAATTACTCGGAGCCATATGGCCGTGACCGCACTTCCGCCTCCCCTGCAGTCTCCCTTCCCCCCTGCACTTTTCGTTGTCCCACTTGCACAATACGAATGACGCAAGGCCTGGTAGGATAGTTTGTCTGGTCTTCCCTCGCTTGCCTTGTAGCGCCTAGAAACACTTGTGTAAAGGCGCGTTATAAATATCATATATATCATGCACTAAAGAATTTCGTAAATGTCTCAGCTTTTTGTCAATTTTGGATCTCTGGGACACAGGAAGGTCCTGTGTAAGACTTCCATATCCAGGTGGCTCTCCGGCTATATGATGCATGGTTATTGTCTGACCAAGAGACTGCTTCCAGGCCGGCGAGGAGCCCACTCCACCAGTTCATTGCAGCAACAACAGCGTTTCTCTCTGGTGTTCTCCTACTTGACATCTGTAGGGCTGCTACGTGGAGGTCTACCTATGCCTTTACAAAATGCTACTGTCGACAGGGATTCCAGGCAGGAGTCTCGGGTCGGCCAACCAGTGCTATGCAACCTGTTTGAGGGGAGTCTGTACCAGGGGTAAGTGTATTGCTTCTGTGAGCCTTGCCACCACCTAGGACCCCATGCTGGAGAAGGAACAAGTTACTTACCTGTAACGCGTGTGCTACTAAATCTGAAGATGGCCACCAGGGGTGGAGCTTAGGAGGACGAGTGTCATTGGCTGGGGGCATTATGACCCAAAGGACACTGATAGGCTATAGAGGAGACGAGCAGTTTTAAGTTTAAAGCTAAACTTCTTTCTTTTTACTGAGGATTCCCAGCCTGACAGGGAATATTCATGAGCGTGTGAATCCATGCAAGACCCATGCTGAAGAATAAGAGTTTCAGGTAAGTAACTTGTTCTTTACTTACCCCCCGAAAACCGATTTTCCCAGATGTCATTGGATAATCTGCGGGTTACTGGGGGCTCAATTTTCCGCCCTTTGTTGCGATGAGGGATGCCCAGGAGTTGCGGGTTCAAGGATTCTTCCAGAGTGCAAGATGCAACCTCTAGCGTTGAAGAAACGTAAGACACACTGATTCCAACCTCCTCTGGACACTTCACAGGTTGGAAAAAGATAAATTCTTTTTAAAAATTTTTTTTATTTTATTGGTTTTTTTTCAAACCTTTAAAAGTGACAACATATGTACAAACAACACAACACTTAGACATACAAACAAACCATCATCAGTATTATCCTTTTGTGCGAGTTCCAGTCACAGAGTTATTGTACAGGTTTTACTAATTTGATTCACCTAATGGTGCCACATCAGACATTTTTCAATTTGCTCCAAAAAACGTGTTAATGGAAGTATCAGTTTCAAGTCGGTTCCTTGGTACATCTGGTTCCACCAGTCATCGGCACAAAAGGATGGATGGATTACACTCCATTGGCCCAGGTGGATTGATCTTTCAGATTTCAGCTTAGGGCAAAATAGCACTAAGTGTTTTAGTGACTCTTTGGCTAACAAACAAAATCGACATTTGGGTTTTAGGTGCTCATTGTTCTTCCATAAGTGAAGACGTTCAGTAGTTTTGAACAGATTTAGCCTGAACAGTAAGAACAGCCTTTTTGCTTGTGGATCTGGAAACAGGGTAATGTAACACTGCTGGGTATTAAGGGCACGTGCTTCCAGTGGCACATCACACATCGATTTGGTTATCGCTCTCTTTGTGCATTTAAGCTCCCAGTCGATGCGCCAGATTTTAAGCTTTGCCCCATCTGGATTTTCATGGAGCAATTCGCTCTTGATGTCGAAATTCTGTAGTAACTCTTCGCGCCTGTTTGCCCACATTGTGATGACATTGGAGTTACCAACTGAACCATCATAGAAGATGTCAAATTGAGGAATTTGTGCTCTAGAACATGTTTTACGGTACAGGTTTAGTAGACTCCAGCAGATCCTGGCATGAATCGATATTATCGACAGTTCATATCTTATACAGGCAGTCTTCACGCCTTTCGGGAGTGTTAACACTTTGGACCAAAAGCAGTTCTCTAAAGAGTCCCAAATTTCATAAGAACAACCAAGAGCATTTTCAGCCCGTATGTCAGTACAGGGATTACCTTCTGATGGTAGAAGGCCAGCACAGGTTTTAACGAGAATTTTCCATATCTTTTGTGGATAATTAGTGCCTGGTTAGCTAGTTGTTTGCATTTTCTACTTATGTCAGCTTGCCACGGTCCATCCGTTATTGAAGAACTTATGATCATTCCCAGGTATTTAACACTGGCAGATATTTGCAACGGTTTGTGGCCTAGCGTCCAGTTTGGGGTGCGTTTCCGCGCCACCCAGCAGCCTTTTAGGTTTTGCAGGACCAGTATTTCACATTTTTTCGTGTTGATCAGTAGTTGATTAGAAATAACGTACTGTCGAACTGCATTTATCTTTCTTTGCAGCCCAATATGCGTCCGGTCAAGGATGATCAAATCCTCAGCATATAGTAGCCAATTTAAGTGTGATTTGGCCACTTTCGGCGGAAATGATTTTGTTACTCCGATTTCTTCGCCTATGTCCGATATGAAAAGGCCAAATAGTACTGCAGCTAACGGACACCCCTGTTTGACTCCTTTGAAGGTGTTTATTGCTTTGGATAATTGCCCTAATTGATCCAGCCTTACACGAATAGAGGTGTTTGTGTGGAGTTCTCTAATTGCCGCTAATAGATCTGACGGGCATCCTCAACTCTTCAGTTTTTCCCACAGGATCTCTCTATTGATGGTGTCGAAAGCATATGAAAAGTCTATAAAAGCTAGATAGACCTTCGTGTTAGACTTTATCGCTTCCATTTTGATAATATTTAGCAGGAGTAAATTCAGCGAGCATCCCACCTGCTTCACGAAACCTGATTGGCGCTTATCCACGTGGTTCGAAGTTTGTGACCAGGCTACGAGTTTTTGTTGGAGCATCGTGGCGTAGATCTTATCCAGGACGTCTAATAGAGCAATTGGACGATAGTTCTTTGGGTTTGCTCTGTCGCCTTTTTTAAATATAGGTACCACTATCGCGGTCTTCCAGGATTTAGGCGTCTGGCCACTTAAATTTACTCTATTAAACAACGTTATACAGAACTCTGCCCATTGCTCTGGATGTTGTTTTATAGTGAAATTTGTCAGGCCATCTGGACCAGGTGCCCGTGAATTTTTTGCTTTTTTGATGATGGTCACTATTTCATCTTTTGAAAAAGACAAGGCCCAAGATTTCGGTGTTAGTATAACAGGGCCGTCGGTTGAAACAGGTGCTTTATATAAACCTTCGAAGTGACTTATCCAATCAGATTCAGACACCATGCAACCTTGAATGGCTTTTTGGGGGGCGTGCTGATTGTTCATAAACCTCCAAAAGTCTCTAGAGTTCTTATTTTTTAATACCATCAACATCTGTTCTGCGTCGTTTTGGGCCATTACATGCTTATGAGCTTTTAGCCAGTTTTTGTATCTCTGCTTAATCGCCTTCGTCGCGTAAGTAAGTTGAGCCCTTTGAACACTTCAGCCTTCGGATGTCTTGACGCATACGACGCTTTTGTGTCAGCAATTCCCGGTCAAAGCAGTGTTGGCGTACAAAGGCCATATTTTCAAAGCCCGCTTGCTTGGGCTTATAGTGTGTCAGAAGATGATCATAGTCGACGTTTGGGCAGGTCTTGCAGTAGAGATTTACCAGATGTTCCACATCCTGTGTTTCGAAGCTCAATCTTACTCCATTGGAAACTACCTGGAGTTGATGGGGCCATAGCTCAGATTCCTGTTTTGTCGTAGTTGTAAATTCAGTTATTAGCATGTTATGGTCGCTTTCTGTCTTTTCAATAATTTTCAGCGAGGTTATCCGAGGATGTAGGGCTTCTGATACAAATACATAATCAATTGTTGACCTTTGCCCATCACGATGCCACGTGGGGGCTGGCGGCATATCGTCACAAGTGTTACCGTTTAGAAGTTGTACGTTTCTAAGGGTCAATTCCTCCGACCACGACTTGGCCAAAGAAGTTTTTTCCGGGCCTGATGGTTTAAAAAGGTCGATGTTTAAATCACCACAGATGAGAATGTTCGGCCAGCGATTTGTTTCCAGCAGTTCATCAACTATTTCCATAATTTGATCGATGAAAATCTGTTTCCCAGCATTCGTGTGGTGCCAGTACAGGTTTACAACACACACCTTGTCCATGGGTGACCCTTCGTGTTTTAGTTTTGACATTAGCGTTGCTTGGATGAAAGGGGAGTAATTGGTCGAACTCACAATTCTCCAGCCTGAGGATTTCCTAACCATGGTGGCCAAGCCCGACATCGGGCGTCCTTTTAAAGATTTTAGAGCAGGGTTTAAGGCCACCTCAAAGTCATCCATTACTGGGGTTTCTCGTAACCATGTTTCCTGGAGACAAGCGATGTCGATTGCTGCAAGCCAGTTTGAATTGAACAGGTGTGAGAAGCCACGGGTGTTCCACGAAGCCAATCTACACCGAGCTTCAGGGTCCTCATTCCGGCATTATTGGGGATTTTTGCTGCACAAGGCTGCAGATAACCATTACCACTCATGCTTACCGCCACTAGGGCTGAAGGATTTGTTACTAGAAACACTTGCTCCATCTTGTTCGGCGTTACAGAGTATAGTGATTCGTATATTCTCTTTTTGTAGCTCCCTCTCAGAGACCTCCAGTATTTGTTCGTGGCAAGAATTACCCAGTTTGTTCTGTTTGGTTCCATCCAAGAGTGCCTTCTGAGTTGATGAACAAGGGGGGGTGCTTGAACGTTGATGACACTCTGATCCATGGGCTCCGGCATACTCCCCCACGCGTCCTTGCTTATGGCTTTGTGGGTGTATGGGACCTCAGTTCCATTGGGTGTTTTATGAGCCGAGTCGGAGTATTTGTAGACTTCAAAGCCAAGAGAAAACAGGGCGATATTGGCATCCAGAAGATACATTCCAGCAACTGCCTCCATACACAGGTGACTACAGGCATCCTTCCAGTCGTGGTCAAAGAAGCTGCTCCAGGACAGGATCACTTGATGCTGGGATGCTGAAATTCAAGGAGAAGGCTACTTGTGGCACAAGCTGGTGACCACCCAAGTTCCAGGTGGTGCTTCTTGCGAGGTAGCCCATGAGAGAGCTGGTCAGACACGCCAGGCATTCCAGGGACACTTCTGAAGGCTCCGGAGGGCAGGATCATCGAGAAGGTGTGAAGGCTAGCTGGTCCCACTAGTCCAAGGGCTGGAGCACCGCTCAGTCTTAGTCAAACAGGAGGGCTTCACCAGGCCGGACAGAGGAAGGGATGCCGGGCCAGTGAAGGAGTCGTCTTCAGATCGCCATCTGTCTGTTTCTTCCAGGGATTCTTGGCTCCAACGAATTCAAGAAATGACTTCAGACGTCCTCCTCTTATCCGAAATCTGAGCTGGAAGCAAGTCTACATTTGAAAGAATAATGAAACATTATCTTTTTATTAATTTTTTCAATTTACCTGTAAAATGTTTCACATATAAACATGTCCCGGAAGATAGATATTTGTTATCCGAAATGCATTGGACGATGCATTTAATGGTAGTCTACGTCATGAAAACTGCATCTTTTTGATTTTCAGTGAGTGTTACTGTACAGTAATTCGAAACAAAAAAACTTGCAATGGTGCAGACTGCCCATCTTCCACTAGTTTCCTGGCTTATTTCTGCCAGGAAAGATTGATAAAAAATGGATTGATGAAAATGTATCTGCTGCCACCAGCTTGTCTTTACCCACTGTGACATGTCAGGGGGTAGCTAGCGAGGTGAGCCTGCTACTCAACATTCCCCCTTGGGGTGGTGGAAAGCGGGACCTCACAGGGAGAAACTCCCCTCACTGGGACAAGGACTCCTGTTCCGTGAAGGAATGTCCATGAGACCATGAAACCCATAAAGTATACTGAGAAAAAAATCTGAAAGTACTACTGTATGTTATTGCAATACTCCATTTCTTCCTTTAAATATTGATACCACTAAAATCAGACTAAAATCAACATAGTGTGCCCTCAAGTCATCTTGCATCTGTGAAGAAGATGATTGATGGAGTTATACCAACTACTCCTTTGCCAAGTACAGAAGATGCTGGGAAGAGGTGGCCCAGAGGAGGCTTGAAGAATACACAATAGACACAAAAAAAGACTGACACTCCACTGGGGATTACCCAGCTGTATGAGCTTAAAATGGAGAAAGGACTCATTGAGAGGCGAAGCAGGTGGGAAGACTGGCTGACCTGGGAATTTCAAACCTGGAAGCAAGAAGCTAGCCCAGAGAAGAAAACCTCCAGTTGGGAGGATGCCAACAGCTGTTTTCAGGAGTCCTTTGCAGTCTGACGCAGAGCAGGCCTGAATCGAAGCTTGGAACTGACAGATGGTGGAGTGACCTCGAAGAGGTAGACTGAGCGGTCCTTTAACTGCACCAGCACAGCCAGGCCATAGGCCCTGCAGAGCTAAAGCACAGCAGTGGGGAGCGAAAAGAGAAGCAAGGAGAACGTTCAATGAAAATACATTGACCCAATACCCCAGGAAGAACTGGTGACATGGGCCCAACAAAGAAGAGGTAGTGGGGATCATGGGACACCCGGTAGGGGATTGGGGAAAGGTGCTGAATGGAAAGAAAGCCACAGAAGTATTCTCCCTCATTTCTAGAGTTGTGCTAAAAGTACCAAGTGTGGAGATTACATCACAAGTGATCTTCCTTGTCTCTGTTATTGTGTCAAAGAGACTGAAAGAGAAGAACATATCCGGAGTAGTCTCCCTCAACACTCTATCCTCAAGAAGGACACTATGGCTAAAGAGTGCCACAAGAACAGTGTCCTTTGTCAGAGTGTTAGAAGGAACCAAGGACACAATGGGAGCAGTTCCCCTTGTTTTCACTGACAAGAGGAGGGGAAAGAAAGACCAGAAATAACTGTGTATTGGAAACAAAAGGAGTGTTTGACCTTTAAGCAAGCCCTAAGTGAAGACTGGGAAAAAGTGCAAAGCTGATAAAAACTGCCGCAGGAAGTTATCCAAAGATAGCCAATGGCTGAACCAACTGAACTAGGAGAAGGTAGTCATTCTCCTGGTTTTCCACGTAATTGTTGAATTGGAAACAAAGGCAAAAGGTTACCAAACAGCAGCCTGGAGGCTGACCAAGTTGGTCAGCTGACTTGTTGGACCATGAGAAAGGAGTAATTCTCCTTTTATTCTCTACAAGTGCAGAAGTTGAACTATTATCAAATATCAAACACTAATAGAAGCCCCTATGGCTGATCCCATTGAACCAGGAGAAGGAAGTCATTCTCATGGTGCTGTTTATGTTAATGTCTTTCGCTGCTGGTAGGGCTAGAGTGCCTGCCTGCGGGCCACCAGCGCTCTACAAGCCTATAAATAAATAAGAGTAGGTTAGTTTGAACAGAAGACGAACACTTTGAGTTTCACAACCACCCTGACGATGAGCACCCAAGTTATTCTTTAGTTTGGGAAAACCTTTTAGGGATAGGGAAAGATGGGCCTTTTTCATTATTATATAAATATTATTGTGAACATTCCCACCCCTCCTTACTCCATCATGCCACAGTGCATATAAAAGTAACCAGAAATCCCAAGTATAAAAAGCTAAAATGATACAAAAGTATCCCCACTGCACTGTGGGGTGCAGTGTGCAATGTTAAAAAGTACAAGAATTCAATAAGGAAACATAGTTTCCCAGTACTGATAGTTTGTAGGACGGATCAGTTTCCCTATAACAATGAGCAAAAGGGAAGGGAAGCTTAAGGCTTTATGTCCCTTAAAAACAGAGCAAAAAGAAAGGGGTTCCAAAGGAACTATGGAGGGAAAGTTGCAAAATGAGAACTTTCTTAACAAAGCACGTGACTGGAGAGGACACAGTGGGGCTGGGATCTTTGGGAGAGAGGTAGAAAGTGAAATGCATATGTGTTAAATCACAACTGACATAAAAAATTTCAAACCTGACATTTAGAACTTACAGTAATGATAATGTGAAGTATACATTAAGCAGTATTTTTTAATGCATATTTTTACATTTTGGGGTTTCATATTTGTCAGACTGAAGGCCTTCGATGGAAGAAATAAGATGATATCGTTTATATTAATTTTCAGATTTTACCTGATGAATTTCCTTCTGAACCTTTTTCCCACTTTGGAACCGAAGCTAGCTTTAATTACCCAGAAAACCTAACTGCATGATCTCAAATATGTTTTCTTTGTTTGATATTTAATTTCTACAATTTCACCTTCATATATTTTTTGTAGAATTAAGTTCATCTGCAGAAGCAAAGTATGATGCCCTACTGATAACAAACCTGATTCCTGTGTACCCGGCCTTCAAAAGTAAGCATTTTATGCAGCATTTGTGTCTAATGGAATGATCTTAAATGTCAGCCCTATCCCATTTATGTACCAACCTGGAAGTTGTTTTGTATTTAATCCAGAATAAAACAGTGGTCAGTTAATGATGACAAAGCAATCTGCAAACACACAAAATTGTTTAGTTGGTGATGATTTCTAATGGGTGAATACTTAATTGGTAGTTTGGCAATTCGTACATGCTTCCTATTTTTCTAGCAAGGCTACATTTATGGAAAATACAACTGATAAGTGTTAGGGACAGTTTTTCTAAAGTCCAACTAAGGGCTTCATGAAACCATATCGGAGGCAGTTCAAAACTCCACTCTTGGTATAAGACTGTACCACCTGAGAAAATTTGGTAGCGTAGACCGAACAGCCATCCTTATCTTAGGAGGGAGAGAGGGCTGTAGCTTGGTACAAACACATTGTAGCATACATATGGTCCAAAGAAACACTGTATTGACTCAGATTGTTTTAGATCTGTATAAAGCAGACCATAGAAAGCAAAACCCAAGGGTAAACTTTAAGAATGACCATCTGTTATTCAAGGTAGGTAAACCCTATTTGTAAGCTGTTGCACTCATTCAGTTAAGAATAATAAAACCGTACCAATACTTATTACTTTTTAGACGGGGGAAACAACATTCAAAGTTAGTAAAGCAACTTGTACACTTTTTTAAAAAAAATATATTTTTATTTCATTTAGTTAATTGCAACTTTTAAAATGGATAAACGCCTCCATCCATTATGATATGTTAAAAAATGTTTTTAAAAAGTTCACTTTCCAATCAAGTTCACATATCTATCTCATTTTCCATGAGAATATTCTGTTGGTGATTTGCCTCGTAGCTTCAGTGGGCTAGATATTTCATCAGTATAACTTCCACATCCTCTAAGAAGAATATTAATGCAAAACATTTTCGAGGGGCAGAATGGTAGTCAACGGTAAGCATAAACTTCATGACACTTGGTAACTTCAACGTTCACAGAGATCCAGTTTCCACACTAACCTCTTTAGCAAGTAAGTAATTTCACACTTGTTATACTTTCAAGACAGAATCCTAATCTTATAAAGTCTATAACATGATTTTTCTCAAAGGCAGAAGAGGGACTTAGTGGTCTAGGTGTCCGCTATAGGCAAGTTAGGATAGGTTTCAGTTGCAGGAAAGTCAAAGTTCCAAAGGATATCTCCTTAAGCAAGTAAGAATTAGCTTCATAGTTAGTGTTCAGGGACTTCACAGAAGGCTCCCTGTATTTGTTCCAGCATTAGGCCTTGGCAAGTGGTTATGAGCAAACTCCCAACCACACGAATCACCCAGTCAGCCTCACAGGGTGCATACAAGACTGAAGGTAAATATTAGTCACTGTTTTTATTCTTTAGTTGTATTTTAATTTGGTAAACAACTGCCATCGTAATTTTCTATTTTTGTAAAGGTTTTCTTGTTAAAACCAAAAACAAATAAATAATAAATAAAGAAAAAAAGAGCCTCTGGGTGGATGCCTTCAGGATGCAGCATCAGAGGACCCGGTCCCTGGATTCTTGGTCTGGAGACAAAGAAACTAGACACTGGATGGGAGCTTGCAGCAGCAGTCAAGCAATCATCAGAGGAGGCTTCCAGCAAAGGTTTCTTCAAGGATTCTTGCAGCTCTTTGGATTTGGCGCCTTTTTACTGCAGCCAGATGAAGAACGAATATCGCTCATCTGATTCTCTTCACACTCTCGGTTCTGTACACTGGTGAGGAGACGTCAGGGATTCTAATTGTCTCTCTGGAGTTCGAGCAGGAGGTCATCAAGGTTTTGGGTGGATTTGGACATCAGGAGACAATGCATGGCATTCAGGCTCGAGGTCCCAGGGTATTGGTGGTGTGCAGCCCAGCAAGGTCGCAGCACGTCGTGGGATGGCTCAAAATGCAGGTCCTCTTGAGAGTAGTGGATCTCATCAGCCTCTTTGTAGGACTAATTGCATTTGGGACCCACAGGTCGATTGGAAGGAAGGGTTGCACCAGTTACACAGCAGGCTCTCCGGTTGCTGGAAACCACAACAGCCATCTTTTCTTAATCTTCATTATTTCCCAAAACATTTTGGCAACCATGGGCAGAGGCGCCCGTAGTAACGGACGCGTCTCTGAGAGGCTGGAGCGCTCACCTGACTGAGCTAATGGTGAGCAAAACTCCATGTAAGTCTTTTGGAGCTGAGAGCAATCAGACCGGCGCTGAGGCCTTTTTGCCCTCCATACAGGGGAACACTGCCCTGATCATGACGGACAACACAGTGGCCATGCATTACACCAACAAGAGAGGCGGTATATGTTCCATCCCCATGTGCAGAGGGGCGAGGCAGCTGTGGGTGTTCCAGAACAAGATCTCCCTGGCAGCAATTCACCTTGCTGGGAAGGAGAATACGATGGCAGATGCCCTGAGCAGGCAGGGCCTGGTCTCCCTTGAGTGGGAGATTTACCAGGAAGAAATTCTAGAGATCTTTGCCTCTGGGGAACCCCTCCAGTGGATTTGTTCATGTCCAGTATGAACTGGAAGTGCACACTTTCATGCTCCAAGGAATTTCCCTCGAGTAGGGCACTGGGGGACGCATTGGTGGTGGACTGGAACTTCCAGCTCCTGTTTGCGTTCCCATTGATTCCTGTCATTCCCCAAGTGATCAGGTGGTTGAAAAGGTACAGAGCGGCCATGATCCTGATTGCCCCATACTTGGCCAGGAGGACGTGGTACCCCGATCTTCTGGATATGGCCATCTGTCCTCCACATCGTCTTCTCCGGAGGCTAGACGTTCTCTCTCTGGGTCTTCACCCGAGCATACACACGCTCAACCTAGACGTCTGACTTCTGAAAGGTTCATTTACAGGGATCGACGTATTGCTTTCGTCCAGAAGACCAGCAACTAAGGTTCTATACCACTGCCGTTGGAAACAAATGTGCAGCTGGGGCAGAGTGCAGGGCGTGGAACCCTTTTTAGGGGACATCTCAAAGGTGTTGTCTTTTCTGCTTCCTCTGGCAAGACCGGGCCTTCAGATGGCTACAATCAAGGGCTATTTAGCGGCGCTATCTGTTTTCAAGCGCACGCCAGAACTAGTGCTATATTTCTTGATTCCCCTTTTTAAAGGCCTGACTAACATCTCCCCCCGGACTCCTTTCATGGTGCTGGCATAGGACCTGAACCCGGTACCTTATGGCTTCTCCATTTGCATCATTGCAATTGTCCTCTAAGACTTCTTTCATGGAAAACATCTTTTTTGGTCGCTATTTCTTCCGGGCACTACCACAATAGATGGTAATAGGAGTCTGTTCTTTAACACAACTGAGTTACTTGGGTACGAGGCCCCAACCAATTTTATGTGCAAGTCTCCCAGAATGGTACACTTTGTGTAGAATTGTGAATTAAATCAACCTAAATGTACTGGATATCTCAACCTTCCAGGGACCTATTAATGCTTCCCTCCAGTCTTCATTTTGTAATAGTTCCACTTTATGTTCCTACTTGCCTCTGAGCTTCTCAAGGGAACGGCTCTCAACATTTTTGATCTACTATAAAGAGAAGAGCTTGGTTTCTTCATAACCCACTCTTCCATCAATTCTCCTCCAAAATGACTTTGTCCAGCAACTCTAACTTTTCCCACAAATTGTGATAGTAGGGCATGTCATAGTTGGAGACATTTATAAAAGCCATGAACCTGCATTTAAAACTTCTCCCTCAACTCAAATGACAACAGGGTCCCTTTTTTCATAAAGTCCCTTATAGCTCCTATGCCGTTGTTGTGCCATTGCATACCCTACACAGTCAACTATTTACCTCTGTTATGTCTCCAGGGACCCATATCCGAGCCATGGCTGTCCTTTTCTTTACTCCAAAGTGGACATAATCTCCCTGCTCACTTGCATATTTGCCACTTCTGGAGGTGGGGACAGCTTGCCCCATCCTTCTAATACACACAAGACCTTTTACGGGCTGCACTGGATCACTAGTACTATTTTCAACCTTATAGGTTATTCCCTCTACATCCCTGTTAGGTAAGATTTTGTTTATTCATCTTTCGCTCCTTGAATGCAACCCTCCCACCACCGACATTCTGCTAGGAGTTTGTTCCTGGCTGTTGGAGGGAAGTGAAGCCATTTTGCTTTACTTCCCTTGCTTAGCTGATTTATTTTGGGGGCACTATCTCCTTCAAGATTCCTTGTTGTTTTGATGCAGCATTCATGTGAAGTGCTACAGGGATACTTTGTTTTCCTTTCCCTTTTTCTTTTAGTAACATTTTTTGATATACTCCAGACTGGCTCGAGGCAGCGTATATGTTTCTAACATGGGTTTTGTTTTATCTCACGTGTACCTTTTGCATTTTACCAGATTACGACATTTTGAGTATGTATACTGTGATGAATCCTGCAGAGTCAACACTGATTCCCCGGTGTTGGTCCCCTCCCGCATGGCCAGGGAAAGGCAGCCGCTACCAAATCCTGACCCTGCGGGTGGTATCATGTGGGAGGATCATGGGGAAGAGATGAAGACCGGGGAGAAATGCTGGCTCCAATGGGAGGGATGCAGTATTCTCCCCCTTTCTCTGAGGAGGAAGTCCTAATGCCAGATTTTTTTTGATTGCATATTGTTATAAAACATCTGATTTCTTTAATGATTGTATTTCAAACACAACTGTTCAACAATGTGATCCAAAATCATTTGAAACCCATTGGAACTCCAAGTCCCAGAAAGCTCTAAGTACTGTGACGAGGTGGAGGCCCAAGGAGTTCATGTGGAGGAAATGTGACTTTGAAAACAATATTCAGTCTAGTTGTTGTCAACTCAGTCAATTACACAGGAAATTTAAATCCCCTGATCAGCTTTGGAAAAGGTAGCAACAAGGAGAACACCAGGAATGAGAAGAACGAAGAAAGTGAGCAAAGTAATGCTGTAGAGTGTGCCGAGTGGGAAGCGTGACCGGTGACAGAGGAAGACCTATGGAGGGCTGTGTGGAGAACAAGCCCACAAGAATAAGGTTGGTGTCGCTCAGGACCGGAAGAAAATTCCAGGAGTGAGAGTGCAGATGGCACGCAGCAGGGCTAGAAGTGGAGACTCGGTCCTACGGAGCTGCGCAGATCTTGGCAGCGAAGGCGAGGTGAGCTAACACACAGACACTGTCCAGAAGGGGAAGCTGGCCCCCTCGCAAGCGCATATCAGACACCGCATGGTGAACTGGTGAGTCAGCTTCACATCGAATGGAGGCCCCGTGATGTGCAAACATGCTAAACAGCATTGTGAAAGTATTTTTGAATACCAACCAAATATAATTGAATGGAAAAGCCGGATATGGTGCAATTCTACTGACATGAAATATCAGTTGGGCGAAACCTGCAACCATCATTGCCAAGAGAGATTCTAAGAGAAATAAAGAGGCACAATTTGTATAATTCTCCTGACATGAGATGCCAGTTGGGTGGAACCTGGAACAAGCAATTGCCAAGAGACATTATAAGAAGGGTTGACAGAAGGAGCTTGAACAAACCCTCATATAAGGGCTGCCAGTGGTAGGGAAGTTTGGTGCAAGTGCAAACTGAAGTCAACAAAGGTTGTGCTACCGGAGAGGTGAAACTGTAAGAATATCTAAGTAAAGAGTGAATGTTGCAGAGAAGCCTGATAAGGGTATCGGGTAGACAAAGGTTTTTGGAAAGAGATAAGTGGCAGGAGAGTATACCGGGGGATCTAAGTGAACCAAAAGGTGGATATTCCTAACCAAAATGGGGATATTCCTAGCAGGACAGTAAACAATGATATCAAGAGTTTTTTCCATTTAAGTTTGAAGTTTCCTGCCAGAGAGTGCACCCGGAAACTTACATTGAATTGGTGTTTTAAAAAGAGAATTGATCATATTAAGTTCTTGTTTCAATTGAACATTTTGTCAACCAGAAGCTTTAAAAACACATGCCGTTTGTCATATTTTAATCACTGTTGTGAAAGACATTTGCCATCCTGAAAAGTAGTAAAAACTTTTCCTTGCCTTATTCGAACCAGCGTTATGAAAACACTTGTTTTGTCATCCTGATGAAAGTATTAGGTGGAAGAGACATTTGTAAGGCGTTTAAGAGACTGATCTTGGTACAAGAACATTGTGAATAATTTATCTGAAATAATCTAGCGGAAGGGAGCCAACCCGGGATACAAGAAGTGTTTTTGTTGAAGTTATATGTTTGAGTTGTTCCACTTTTCTACTAAGTTGAACTTTGAAACATTTACCTTGCACTGTCTGCTTGTATATGTTAGTGTGAGGGTCAGATTAAGTTTGGACACAAGGTCATCCTGCTTTAGTTTTCATTTCATAGGAGGGGACATTCACGTTAGTATAGGGAAAGTTATACCTTCATCCAAACCCCTTTTTCTGTTAATAAAATGACTTATGTTGGGAGAAGTATCTCTTTGTATCAGCCTCTCACTACTGACCCCTCACAATCCCCAAAATGGCTCTGCCACACATTTTCTGCCTTGTTCTTTGGACTTCTTGTCTTTTGGCCTTCTAACTGCCATTTGAATTCCTGGAAATGCCACATACAGGTAAGCTCTTTCTAGGGAAAAATCTCGGTTTTCCTTGGCAAAGCAGCAGTGTGAACATCTGGCTGGATGTGGGGGTTAGGACGGTCTAATCCCAATCCACACTCAGGCCAGGGGTATGTATGTTGCTTAGCAGATGTAGTGCTAAAGGCTGTTCATCCCTTTCCAGTTTGGTCCAAATCCTTACCATTGGTGAGCTGGGGGCATCCCTAGCTCGAATTTGGGATAAAAGGATTCCTTCAACCTTTCTTCATATAGTCTTTTGGATCAGAGTTGTGGCCCGCTGAAGACTTGACAACCTTTGAAGACAACCATCATTGCCTCCTGCCAAGTTCCACCTTGTCTTTCTGGATCAATCTCATGAAGAGCATCATTGGTGCTTCAACCCTTGGGGTGATGGGACCTATCTGTCTGGAAATCTGCAAAAAGATCCTGCCCCTTGGAGCCTTTGGAAGTATCCCATAACCATCCTCTGGGCTGACCAGCTTCACCCAGAGCTTCTTGAGTGTATTGGTCCATGTTCTGAGTTTTGGATTGGAACCTCACATGTCGCCAGATTCTGGCCCAAGACCTGTCCTCCTGCAGCTGTTGTTCTCTACCACTAAGAGTGGTATGGCTTGAGCAGTATCTTTGTTCTCACCATGTACATCACCGGCTGTCGCCTCATTGCAGCATTCTTTGCTGCTGCTTGCTTCCATCGTTCCTTGGTGATCCTGGGGTCTCCTGTTGTCATGGGAGCTCTGGTGGTCTGCTTCTCAGGGTGCCTGGGTCGTCCAGCTGCAAAGCTTAAGGAACTGTGATCAGAGCATGGCACTGCTCCCTAATCCCAAACCTGAAAAAAGAGGGCCCCTAATCATTTCAACGTGCCTGTATCCTTACTACTGCTGGATGCTGGAAGATAAGGTGGCACTGAGGTAATGGGGTATGGCTGATCCATACATTCTTGCCACAATATCATGTTTGGCGCAGAGGTGTGCAAAGCCACCAGGTATGCCGAAGCTGAGCTATGCTGCGTCCCCTGATTGCAAGAATATGTCTGAAGACCGCCGGCGCTGGACACAGAAAATCAAAGATGAGGTATCTGTGGGAGGGAGAACAAAATCATCAGAAAACCTTACCCGTAGATAAGTAATTTGTTCATTTAGCCCGTTTAGTTTAAGAGCATTTACCTAGACTCCAACTTATGGCAAAAACAGTTTGTGACTGCAGAAGTGACTTCCTCTGCTATTAGTCACTCTCAAGAAATGGATGAATTTCCAGCTATTTATAATGGCATAAAGACAGTTAAAAATGGAATGTATTTTTTAAGGAATTGCCAATCACTGATGGTTAAACTGAACAGCTCTACATTTCTCAGTTATGTTTGAGGGAAGGCGTTAAGGCTGGTCCATGGGAGGTGTACAGATGCATTAATAGGAGCACTTAACCTTCCAAAATTGGCTCTCAATTTGAATGGTATCTCATATATTCTTTATGTAATTTTGTGTTAAAAAATGTTGAGAGCCAGACAACTAAATACTTGAACAATAATGAAATTGAAAAAAAGAGCTTTCTTCCACAGTGTGCTCTGCCAGGACAGCCGGTTCACTCCGTGCCAGCCATAGCATGGTATAATTCTGTGACCCAGTGTCCGTCTTCAGCAAAGGCACAATGGGTTTAATGTAAGAAAACAAAAAACATCTGATGAGGTCTATTTTCGCAAATGAAACCGAGCTTCTGGATGAACAATGTTGTATCTTGTGGTCAATTAGTCCTGAAATGGAATGTAAGCAAAACACACATTTTCTTTATTTTTTCCTTTTATACATTTAAGAGGATTCTATCACTTGTCTTTTTATTCAAGCGTTTTTCACAGGGGTTGGTTATGCCAGGGGGTAGGCTTGCAAGCATGAAAGGTTGTGCACACACAGGAAACAGCAGAATATACTACATCGTTCCAGTTCTCACCCAGTGCAATAGATAGTTGCATTTCAAGTCAAAATGGAGCATGTTCAGACAATGTTTTTTTCAGTAGAAGGTTCTCTGGTACACCTTTATTAATATTGAACTGTTCGCTCGGCATCTCAAATACAATTTGTTGTACAGAATTGACATCATATTCAATAGTGTTAGATAGATTTTCCATTTGTATGTGTAATCCCCTTCAAATGCGAGTCCCCCAGCCATTTTTTCTGGACTACTGGATTAATTTTGGTCAGTTCTCCTGAGTGAGTTGGAACCTTTTTCCACACTCGCTCATCCTTTTACTCTATTTATGGGAACTTTTTATATTTCTTTTTATACCTTTTTCTTGGAGTCATGCTTTCCTCCATGTTGTGTGGCATTGGTCATTAACATTTGCAGCACACAGCCCTCTGTTTATTGTTACTGGGAGCCCTTTGGACTTTCCTTTTTATGTTCTGTTATTTCCCTTATGGGAAACACATGTTCCCAAGAGCAGGGGGATATTTTTATCCTCCCTATCTTTTTCTATTGTGAGATCTGAACATCCCACCTTATGTGGAGTGCTGAGGGTCTACATGGCATCCCCTTACTCTTATGTCCCGTCCCCTTTCCTCGGTACTGTATGGGCGTCCCTCGCGAGGAACGGGAGACGGAACCTTCAACTGAAAAACCTTCTTCCTATTTAAATTTATAGGCGCGCAGGGACGCGGCCCTGGGAGCATGCGCTCGCCTGACTCTGCCCAACAGAGCCACTCCTCTAGTCCCGTTTTCCGCCTCAACAGGAACGGGCCGATTTCACCAGCGCTCCTGGGTTTAGCTTTGACCATGTAATACCATGCGCTCTTCCCCGGATATTCTATCTTGTCTTTTCTTTTTCTTCAAGATACCGGTCCTCCGATGCCACGCTCCTCCCTAGCGCATGTTGACTTCGACGGGCTTCAGCAGGTGCCCAGCCTGTCAGGGGCTCTTCCCCACATCAGAGCCTACGCCCTTTGCCTTCGCTGCCTTGGCCCCGACCACGGCTGGGAAGGTTGCTCAGCGTGCAACGCCTTGACACCTCGTGCACTGAAGAACAGGCTAGCTAGGTGTAGAGAGCTCTTCCAGACATCACCTCTTAAGGACCTAAAGGACATTGTCAAACTTCATTCGAGGCCTAAAGTAAGGCCTCTATTCACCATCGCAACCCGCAAGGGTGACTCCTTTCCGAAGAACTGCCCGACCGGGAGGGGCCTGTCGGGCTTTAGTACCAGCAAACGTACCGAGGCTAGTCCAGCTACCGGCCTTGCGGCCGAGGGGTCTCGGGGTCCTTCCGGTATCGTTTCTGAGGGACCGCAAGGTTCTTGTACCGGGGTTACTCCCGAGGGGCAACGCCCTAGTACCGGCATCATATCCGAGGGGGCACCTTCACGCAGCACTACTGGCAGTACTGCTGATGGCTCTACGCCTTTCAAGCCCCGGCCTGAGGTGTGGGGTAAGCCTTATGATCCAACACCAAGTGTCTTGGATGGACGGGGCTGGTTCCAGCGAGCCAGGCACCACTACTTCGGCACGTGGCACTCAGCTCCACAAAATGGCTGCTGCAGCAGACAAAATGGGTGCTCGTCCGATACCTCCTCTAGCAGAGCGGGTCGAGGAACGAGTCACAAGGTGGGACTTTGGTCATCCAGGTACGTGGCCTACAGCGTATCCATCAGCAGCACATGGCAGGTTCCCCCTGCATCCCAGACAGAGGGCGCCCTGGCCCCAGCAGCCTGTGGCCACTCCATCAATATCTCCTGCCACCTCCTCAGCCTCCGACTACAGGTTCTGATGCGAATGCCCCAGATGGGATATATCCTTCGGGATGCTATCAGGGACATGCTCCTCCAAAAAGGAATATCAAATGGACATCCTTTCTAAGTTTGAAGTCGTATCCTTGAGTCAATTACCAACATATCTAGAACGCTTCCCAGACCAACGGAAGAGAGATACTTTCTTGAGACTCAGACTGAACATCCTGCCGACGAAGGAATAATTGAACCACACTATACAGATAACTTCAGAGGAAGCATATTGTAGATTTTGCACGCGTCTATCTCAGTCTAAAATGCTCTTTCATATATTTATGGAATGTACAACACTCAATGATACATGTCAAATATTCACAAATATGTTGCCTCAATCGATCAAAGAACTAAACGGTACCGAGATGTGGGCCCACATTCTCACAGGAAATGATAAACCATTAACATTTAGAATATTACAGTTTTGGTACTCAATTATGAAACCTACAGACGACCATTAAATAATAATCTGTGAAGCTAAAACATAGATAAGTGGCTGGAAACGTACCTGAACATTAATAAGCACATTTTTTTTAAAGATCATCAAGATCAGAGAGTTGAAAACAATTGCAACCTCCGTTTAATTCCTAAAAAAAAATCAGAATGTTTTTATTTAAATATGACAAATGGAAGATGTAATAATGTAAAGTTTGAGATAAAACTAATTCATGAAAAAAATAAGAAAATACCACCTTATGCCGAGTGCTAAGGGGACACCTATTATCCCCTTTATCTCTGCTGCTGTGACTTTTTAGTCACATAGACAACCCTATAGTTCTAGCTGGGGGCAGTGGACGTGTTCTACCAACTATTTTTTACCAAAGACTCTATTGAGTCACGCTTGTGTTCTAACATGGTGGCTCCTTTATTTTTTCACCATTTATATCATGGTTGTTCTTTGTTAGCCCTTCTTCTACCATTCTGGGAGGCGCAGGTCTGTGTGTGTGTTTTTCCTTTGAGCGGGAAAACTTTGGTGTCCCTGCCCATGTTCGAGTTTGTCTGGGCAGGCAGGAAGTGGGGGGAAGTGGGTGGAGGAGTTTTTCACTCCCCTGTCCCTTGTCTGCCCTTTGTCTGCCTCAGTGCCTGGATGGAACCAGTGCCCACTCGGAGACTGGCTGTGCTGATTTGTCTGCCTCAGTGCCTGGATGGAACCAGTGCCCACTCGGAGACTGGCTGTGCTGATTGTTCAGCCGCCTACCCCTTTCTGTAAACTGCTGAGAGAGATTGCAGAGGGGTATGTGCTGAAACTGTATAAAAGGTGAGGTTCCTGCAGTGAAAGGCAAGTTATCCACTGGAAACTACAGTAACCGAAGCTGAAGATGACCAGAGACGCCTGCAACAACGTGAAGCTACCACTGCTATCCTGCCCCAGTTTTCCACTCGACAGAGGTACTCCGAAGAAGACTCCTTCTCTTTTGCTGGTGGGACCAACCAGCCCTGAGTTCAACTGCAATTTGAGCCATATCTTGAGGTGCCATGCCTTTCCTGAGCTGCAGACCGTGAATACCAGGAGACCTCCGACCCCTCTGCAGTGCAATATCGTTGAGAGCCTGAATCCGTCCAAGTCTTTGCTGAGTTCCAGGTGAACATCCAGGAACATGATCCAACTCATCTAACTCCCCTCACCAGAGTGCAGTACTCCGGAATTGAAGATCATCAGCCGGGTGAATACGATCCTTTGTTGGTGCTGAGAGAAAAGGCGCCAACACCGCAGACTGACCAAGGAGACGGAAGAAATCCATGCCAAAGGTCCTCTCTCGAGCCTGCTGCTGAGACATTCCATTCAGAGTCCTTCCTTTCATCACCAGACCGAGGAATCGGGAGAACAGGTTGTTGCTGCTGCACAGAGGAGAATCCAGCTAACAGCATTTCTTCATACCAAAGGTACTGTGGGGTGAAAAGATATAACGTACATTGAACCAAGAAGTTGCTCCATAGTGACTGAAGTGTGTGAAGAGGTGCCCTGGGTGTCCACTCTACCTCTAACCCAAGCTGCCAGCTTGTGTCCTTTTGCAGGGTCTCCATCATTGTGTTAATTTTTCAAGCATCTTTTCCTAGAGACTAAAAGTATCCTAAGTAACTTTTGCTGTTCTACTGCTTATTAAGACTTTGAATCCACTCCAAACTGACTTTTGCACATAGTTAAGGATTGGACTTTAAAACTGTTAGTTTGCCAAGAAAGTGTCTCTAGAACTTTAGGCTCTGCTATTGCATGACTAACCAACCTTTTCCTTCCTAAAAGACTTCATCTTATGTGGTTTTGCTAACTAAATACAATTTCTGTATATCTTTGTCTTAACGCGAGTGCACGGTTGTGCTGATAATACAGTAGAACTGTCATTAGTGTTAAACTCTGCAACTATTGTACTGTAAGCAAATGCCACTGAAGCAGTGGCCTTTGAAAATAATTCATAATTGGTTAATTGAACTAAGTATATTTCTGACTTCTTTGGGTAAATATAATACATTTATATATTTTAATATAACAATGTGTGTTTCTTTGCACTATTGTACTTACTGGGTTCAGTGTACTTACCTAGAGCTCACATCTTCCTCCTATGATAAGCCGGACTGCTCTGCCACTCTGCCAAGGTTCCTTGAGTAGTACAGAGTTGGGTACCTGTATGCCAAAGGATAGTTTTATGAAGTCTTACCTCAAGTGGGTTTTAGGAAAACTCCCCTAACAGCGTCTAAGAACATTCATCCTGCCTCCGTACTCTGCATTGCTTTGGGAGTCTTATCTGTTGGTTGTTTCTTCTGAGAGGAGACTGAATTGTTTGGTATCGGGCACAGTTTTATGCCTTGAGATTGTAATGCTGTCAGTCAGTGCCTTTCAGTATAAGCCTGATTTTGTGTGTGTGTGTGTGTGTGTGTGTGTGTGTGTGTGTATATATATATTTCTGAGGCTTGTGGAATCTACTTAGATCACATGCTGTGCATAGGCCGACATCTAGTGGAAGCTGTGGAGTATTACAGTTGTTGTTTTCGAAACTCGAAAAGGGACGTCGACAGGGCGTGCCAGTAATACTATCCCTAGTGTGACGTCCACTGTACCTATGAACCCTCACGCGTGTAGGACCCTCAAATAGTTTTTTTCTGCCATACTAGTCGGAAGCATGTGTGCAGCGTTCCTTTCGACGTAAAGCCTTTATCTACTTTCAATTACGTTAGATTTCTTCCTATCCTTTGTCCAACGAACGCCGAAGAACGACGCCAGTGAGACTTCCGTCGGAGACTGCCGCGACAGACCCTCGCCCTTGGAAGGCCACGCCGGGCCTCGGCCCAGTCAGTAGGGAGAGTGGGGGGAGGTCCTATAGATTACATTTCCCCTTTTCCTACATATTATTCACCTGCTGCCATACCTTGACCATATGGAGAGTACTCCATTTAAATTCTGCCCCAAATGTAACAGAAAGTTCCCTTGGGTAGATAAACATTTAACTTGTAATCTGTGTCTCCCTCGAGACCATATCGAGGCATCTTGTCAGGCCTGTAGGCTCTTGAAGCCTAATACCCTAAAGGACCGCTCCGCAAAGCGCTGGGCCCACTACGCCAGGCAGCTCGAAGCCATGAACATAGAGGGCGCTTTCAGCGATGGCAGCAACGCCGCCGAATCGGACGGCAAGGGTGACGGGCAGCTTCGGCCACCCATGCGCAGGCCCCCGACCCCGTAGGACAGGCCGGTGGCCATGTTGTGGGGACCACTCCCGGTGGGAAGAGCGCAACATGTACACCCACTACCAAACACATTAGCCCCGGCCGGGACTTGACACGCGTGTCGAGTGATTGGCAATGGTCGACATTTAGGGAGCGGTCCACCGAATCCCTGTCCTCTGGGCGTTCCAGCTCGCGGTCGCCTCACGACAGGGCCCAGCCGTCCTCAGACGGAAAAGGTGTCGCCCATCAAACTACTGTCGAGACCCGGTCATCTGAAGACGATGTCGTGTCCCAACCCACTTCTGAGACTAGACGCTCTGCATCTAATCCCACAACAGAAATTCGACGCTCCGCGTCGGATCCCGCCTCCGAAAGTAGACGTGCTGCGTCAGACCAGGCAGAAGGCCCCAAAAAGTCTGAACTACCACTTCTGGCCATGGGGGGTGGGTGGGTAAACACCATGAAAAGTCCTCTAAAGATCCCCACACTCCTAAGGAGAAGCATGGGGATGACAGGCTTCAAAAAGATCTAAAGAACCTCAGCCTGCCCCTAAAACCAAGGTTACACCTCCCACAGATGTGGACATGGGCCTCACCCCTCAAACTGTTACTATACCAAGCTCCAAGGAATGGAGCTCTGCAGATATAGTCCGAATAATGAAGAGGATGACTTTTATGGCCAACCTTTATGAAAAAGATCCACATTATTTTCAAAGTTACAGGGACACCCCTCCCACCTCAACTCCATCTGGTTCCAACGCCACTCCTGTGCCTCCTCAACCCCCTCCTAAGAGGTCTTGCACTGAGACCCCCTTTCAGGGCTTAGTCATAGACCCCTTTGTTGTGGAGCCTTATGACCCCGCGTTTTACCATGAAGACCCTCAATTTCATGAAGACCAGGATGCGGACCCTTATTATGGGGATGATGAGGAACAGGAGGCTGAAGATGAGGCTGATGCTTACACCTTAGACTCCCCAATTCCTAAGGACCCTCCTATAAATGATTCTTCAGTCGATAACCAACCCCTCCTTAACGAGGTGTTGGCCAAGGCTGCTGAACACTTCCAAATCGATGTTCAGGGGGCCAAGGATTTCGCAGAGCAAATCCTGGGGGACAAGAAGGCAATAACTCAGTCCATCCCACTACTAAAATCTATTCAGCGCAGGATTCGGCCATCTCTACAAACCCCTAACCTCACACGTGCAGTAAATCCACGTGTCGAGAAGTTATTTCATGCTGCTCCCTCTGACCCTTTAGGGGGCAACTAAAACTAGATTCCCTAGTTGTCACCACCAGGAGGAAGAGAGCGGGCACCCCACTTGCTTCCTCAGCGGCTCCCCCGGATAAAGAAAGCAAGAGGATTTATGGCTTAGGTAGAAAGTCGCCTCCTCTGCGGCTTATCAGGCTAGTATTGGCAACGGTGCCACCCTCCAATTGCCACAAGTGGGAGGAAGTTTCTGCTTTACTCTCCTCTGCACCAGAACCTTTAAAGACCCAGTTAGCACAAGTGGCAGCTGAGGGGAGGGCAATGTCTGGCTGCCTACTTAAGACTAACTTAGACGCAGCTGATAATGCCGTTAGAATAATCACTGAGGGTACGATCATTAAAAGGCATGCATGGCTGAGACAATCAGGATTTAAGCCTGAAACTTAGGAAACACTGATAGACATGCCGGTCGAGCCTAACGTATTATTTGACAAAGCTGTCGAGGATTCCCTCAAAACGGCGAAAGATGAGTATGACACTTTAAAATCACTTGGTCAACTCACTAACAAACCCTCTGGACAGAGGGGAAGCAGTAATTTTCGCCGCTTTCGAGGCCAAAATTCCCAAAGAGGGTCTAGCTATAGCCAGAATCGAAGCTCATTGTGGTGGAATAACCAATCAGTCTTCCCAGGGCTACCCGAGAGGGCAGCGCAGGGGTCGTGGGCTGGGAAGAGGCAGCCCCGCTAGAGGTGGTTCGCCACCTTCCAAACAGTGACATGGCACTTCAGGTCCCCTCCCATGCTTCCCCAGTAAGGGGGCGCATTACCAACTTCACCCACACATGGGAGGGAATCGCCTCAGACAGATGGGTGCTATCCACAGTATCCGGCGGCTACTGCATCGAATTACTCAAGCGTCCCCACGACCACCCTCCACAGCAAAAAGTACACTCTCAGGAACACCAGTGGATCCTCCTCGAGGAGATTGCACCTCGGCTGTTAAAGGACGCCATAGAGGTCATCCCGGCCAACCAGGTAAACAGGGGTATTTATTCAACCTACTTCCTTGTGCCAAAGAAAGATCTCACAATGCGCCCAGTATTAGATTTGCGCCCTGCAAACAAGTATGTCAAGCCACAAAAATTCTGCATGGCTACGCTACAAGAGGTAATCCCCCTACTAAAAAGGGCGGGGATTACATGGCAACACTGGATATGAAAGATGCCTATTTTCATATTTCAATGTTCCCAGCGCACAGAAGATTCTTGTGTTTCAAAATATCGAACCAGCACTACCAATTCAAGGTGCTTCCCATTCGGAATAGCCTCGACTCCAAGGGTATTCACCAAGGTACTGGTGGTGGTGGCAGCACACTTGCGCAGGGAGGCAATCCCAGTGTACCCTTACCTGGACGACTGGCTCATTACAGTGGAGTCCCCCCTAATTTGCAGACAAAACATCCAAAGAACCATCAACCTCCTCTTTCAATTCGGCTTCGCCATCAACGAGAAAAAGTCAAGCCTGGTACCAAGCACCTCGAAACAGTTCCTAGGAGCTGTCCTAAATACTGAAGAGGGGTTGGCCTTTCCTGCAGAGGAAAGAATTTGAAATTGGTTGCTGCAAATTCTTCAATATCAGGCCGGTCGCCAAATAAAGGTGTGCAAAGCAATGCGTTTGCTAGGCATGATGCGTCTTGCATTTACCTGGTTTCCCATGCGCGCCTGCGCATGCAATCCCATGCAGGAGTGGTTGGCGAAAGTGGTCTCAGGCAAGTGGTCAGTGCGACGATCTAGTGGTCGTTTCGCCAACATTAGTACAGAATCTTTGCTGGTGGACGAGAGAGAATCTAACGAAAAGGAAACCCTTCTACGACCCAGACATTCAAGCCGTTGTCACAACAGACCCCTCTTTAACAGGGTGGGGAGCTCACTGACTTCACCACACAGCTCAGGGTCTCTGGTCTTGCAAGGTTGCTCAGAACCACATCAATCTGCCGGAACTTCTAGCAGTATTCAGAGCGCTTCGGGTATTCAATACCCTCTTATTGAACCAGTCAGTGCAGGTCCTTACAGACAGCACAACTGCAATGTTTTACAAAAACAAACAGGAGGGCACTCGTTCTCAACAACTGTCCAGGATTGCTCAACAAATTTGGAAATGGGCACTCATCCCAACATGTTCCTGGGAACTCAACTCGCTAGCTGACTCTCTGAGCAGAGATCCCCTTCTAGAAGAACACGAATGGCGACTACACAAAAACGTTGTAGAACACCTCTTCTCTCAATTGGGTTTCACCACAATAAACCTATCCGCCACAAGCGAAAACAGTCAATGCACAGAGTTTGCGTCCAGGGTCCCCCAGCCAGGCTCCAAGGGGAACGCCCTATGGATGAACTGGTCAGGGATATTTGCCTACACTTTTCCCCCAACCCCTCATCAGGAAAGTGGTGCACAAGATACACAAGGAACCGATGAATCTTATCCTAATTGCTCCTATGTGGGCAAGACAACCATGGTATCCACATCTGCGCAGACTGGCGATGTGCGATCCCATCAAACTCTCGTGCCAGTACAACCTACTCACCCAGCACGAGGGACTAACAGTGCACCCGCAGCCACACTCGATGAACTTGGCAGCATGGCTCCTGAGGACATAGAGTTCGGACATCTTAACCTGCCACAGAGATGCATGGATATCTTGAAAGAATCAAGAAAACAAAACACTAGGCACTGTTACTTTGACAAATGGAGAAGATTCATAATTTTGTGCCAGAATAAACCAACCCCATAGAATGTACTCCATCCCACATTCTAACTTTTATATGCTCCATTTGCTAGATGCAGGGTTAGTATTTAGCTCCCTAAAGGTCCACCTGGCGGCTTTGTCAGCCTACACGACCTCTCATAATAAGGTCTCATGGCAGATAAGTACCGGTCATCAAAGCATTTATGAAAGGAGTAAAGAGACTCCACCCTCCAATTTCTAACCTGCCGCCAGGGTGGGACCTTAATGTGGTATTCGCTAAACTCATGGGACCCCCTTTCGAGCCTATGCACAAGTCTAGTCTCAAACACCTGACTTATAAAACTGCCTTCTTAGTGGCTATCACTTCCATAAGAAGGGTCAGTGAAATCCAAGCATTGTCAGTGCAGGATCCTTTCTTTGTTGTACACAAATACAAGCTGGTTTTACGTGCCCTAGGTTCTCCCCTAAATTAATCTCCAAATTTCATGTAAACCAGTTGATTGAGCTATCGTCTTTCTTCCAGGAACCCAACAGCTCAGACCGCTAATAAAGACAGATCAATTGTTTGTCTCCATAGAGCCAGGCAGAGAAGGTGACCGCATTTCTAAGAATGCCATCTCTAGGTGGATAGTCGGATGTATCCAACTGTGCTATTCCCTATCAGATAAAACACTGCCTTTTACGCCCAGGGCTCACTCCACGAGAGGTACAGGAGCAACTCCAGCTTTCATTGCACATGTCCCCTTCGACAGTTTTTGCAAGGCAGCTACATAGAGCTCTGTAAATACTTTCACTCAGCACTACTGCATTGACACCCATTCCAAGACAGACGCACAAGTGGGACAAGCGGTTCTAAGACATTTATTCACTCATGGACCTTCACACATCCCACCTCCTCCTTCCACTGCTCGCTAATTTATGCACAGCATGTGATCTAAGCAGATCCCACAAGCCTCAGAAGGGATACATTACTCACCGTAATCGTATTTCTGATGCTTGTATCTGCTTAGATTCCCATGCGACCCACCCTTCCTCCCCTCGGAGAGAAGGCGCATTAATGCTTACGAGCTTGTCTGATATGTATCTGCTTGGATACAACTGTACTCACGCTACACCTCATGCTACCTCATGTGAGAAAAATCCAATCTGAGGGACCTACACGCGTGAAGGATCATGGGTATAGTGGACGTCACACTGGGATAGTATTACTGGCACACCCTGTCAACGTCCCTTTTCGAGTTTCAAAAACTGTAATACTCTGCAGCTTCCAATAGATGTCGGTCTATGCACAGCATGTGAATCTAAGCAGATCCAAGCATCAAAAATACAATTATGGTAAGTAATGTATCCCATATATATGCTGTTTCAGTGTGAATCCTATGGATACTTCCACCGTGACTGCTGATCTCAGGGGAAGGGGGGGATAGGGTGGGAGGGCAAGGAACTGAGGTCTGGAGGTATAGTGACATAGTATATATATCGTCTGACATCGTGTCAGGAGCTAATGAGTGGCACGATCGAGTCAAGAGGGATCTACGGTCGTACTACGCCCCCTGTTGAAAATGTTTCTGAGCAGCTCAGGCTGGAATGGATATCTATCTGATGAGGAATCTGCGGGAGAAGAATCCATAGAACTAACATTACTGGTAATTAATTCCACCTTTTCATTGGTTACGCTTGTGCTCGTGTTGGCAGGGCTGTTACCAAACAGGCCCTGTCTAGGTGGATCATTCTCTGCATCACAGAATGCTACGATCTGACTGGAAAGGATGTGCCTGAGGGTCTCGTAGCTTATTCTACAAGGGAGTGGCTGCCACCTCTGCCTTGCAGATGGGAGTCCCGGTCCTGGACATTTGCCAGGCATCAACGTGGGCATCTTTGCACATGTTTGCTAAGCATTATTGCTTGTATTCTCTTGCGGGCCAGGATGCCCGTTTGGTAGGACTGTCCTCCACAGATTTCTGGTTTAGGTGGTGCCCTTGCTTCCTTCCTCCTCCAGGTTTCGTACTGCTTTGTGAGTCTTATAAAAAATGAGGACTCAATGGGAGGAAGGGACGTTCCTCCCACTGATTGCTCATCGCCTGCCCTACCTGCCCGTCTTGTGGGAAGCTGGACGGGCACTGCGTTCTGCTTCTTTGCTTCTTGCGGTCACGCTCTTTAATCAGGAACATTGGGATGGGCCGTGCCTTCACAGTGGAACCTGCTTCCTGTGGCCCTTCGCGGTATTTCTGATTTTAATCAATTCACAGCCCGGCTCAAATCCCATCTGTTTATGTAATCTTGTAGCCTGTCTATTTGTATTCTTTAAGCGCCATGATGCCTTTGGTGAAAGCTGTGCTATATAAATACTACACAGATAGGAATGATCGGATTTGCCATAACCAATGAGCAAAATGCAAGGGAAGTGAGGCCAAAAAGTCAGTTCAGGGTCAAAAATAAAGCAAAACGTTTGGGGATCCATAGAAACTGTGGAGGGAACGTTGCTGAAAGAGAAATCTTTCTCAACACTGGGGAAGGTGCCAAACTATCAAATCTACACCCAAATACATGCGTACTGTGAATGCAAACAAAGGCTCTGGCAGTGTGAGGGGTTACTGAAACCAAGCTGACAGGAAAACTCTAGGCATTTGGTAGTATAATTGTATAAACCTCTGAATCGCAATGTCATACTAGACATGGCTTATATTTTTTTATCTGCAGCAAAACAAGAGGTGATGGCTGGAAGGTTTAGCATTCATCTTAACCTGCCATTGCTCTGAGCCACCTTCCACACCATCATTCTTCGCCTGTCAAGCCATTACAAAAGGAGAAAGACCATATGCAAATCAGGCTTCTCCTGACTCCCAGAAGAGTTGCCTCTCATGTTTTGCTTAGATTGTTTTCTGCCACCAGATGCTAGGTCCATAAAATTATGTAATTTTGAAACTACTTATTCACTTGTAAAATTATTCCCATTTTTATTGCAGAAAAGAAGTGGAAAAACATTACTTCTGCCAGCTGGAAATCATTTGAGGGCATTTGTATGAGGTAGCTGTGAATGCACCCTCGAAATTGTAGGCATCTGCCTCTTTTGTCTTTGGGTGCTTTTTTGTAGAAGATTTGGCAACTAAAATTGGGTGTACACTTTTTAGTAAGCAAATCGCTTTCTGAAAGCCAAGCCCTATTGCAGCAATACCTGCAGCAGGTATCCAGGGTCTGTCTTCTGTGTGCTTGGTGTAAAGTTCAATAAAGCACCCAAAGACCAGCAGGCCAATCTGGGTACAAATTTACTGGCACAAGTTTGTAAAACCTATTGGGGGTTTCACCAATCTTCTTGACATTGCTCATGGCGCTAGTTAATTGGGTCGTGACAGTGCTTTGTAACATTATGCAGGATGCCATGCTGGCTGTACAGAAATCAGAATCATTTTATGACCCTCTGTAGCACACTGTGCAACCTGCATGCTTCGAACTTCAGCTACTGGTGTAAAATGTTAAATATTCTCTCAAAGTGGGAAGCCTACATTAACTCAATTAGGAACAATGTTGCCCTCTGAAATGAATCCAAATATCTCAATGAAGCCTCTTGTTCAACAATGTCGCCTTGTAATTTATTGTGAAAAAATAATTAATTTTAACATTTTATCATAACTGGGTTCTTTCTTGGTAGAGGGGCTTCCACACCTTTGCTAATGTTTGACATTTACATTCACTTTCAAAAAAATAATTGGAGTATATTCATTACATGCATTAAGTAGAACATTAGGAAACTTCAGTATTATTACATTTGAACCTTTCATGTATAATGTTTCGGAACCTAATTCACAAGGTATTTCATTAACCTTAGGCAAATAGTGCAATAATTTATTTTAGGAGACATCTGACATCAGTGCCTCCAATTTTGTAAATACGATTTTTCTAATTATCATTAGGAATCTTTCTTCGACTCTTTACGTTTCGGGTCTGCACTGGGCCCTTCAGAAGTAAGAGTTCTTGGTGTGCTAAAAGAATTACATACACATATAATGAAGCACTATCAGATGATTGTATAGCCAGATGTTATCATCAAAAATTAAAAATATTTATTTAAAGAAATTTCGAGGGGATTGGGTCCTCCGACGTATTCCATATCTATGACAGTTAATCACCACAGCTGTGCTGCTTCAAAAAATGTTCTGCGTCCTGCATCGATGACGTCGATACGCTGTCCTCGAGGGCCTCCGTCGAGCCGACGTCACCGGATGTTAGAAGTAGCATGCACAACGCCCGTAGCCTCAGTTCCGTTTTTTCCGCGAACGTGTTCGCTTCGGAGATCTCGGCGCGCCTCGCTTCTTCTGAGTTCTATTTTTTCGGTTCTTCAAACCTGTTAGTTTGTGAAGATTTCCATGATGTCTTTGTCTTCTACCCCGCAGCTGGATTTCAAGAAGTGTCGGGACTGCGGTTCCAAGATGTCGCTGACGGACCCGCACAACGCCTGCCTCTGGTGCCTCGGTGACGACCACGCCATGGACGATTGTGACGATTGCCAGTCGTCAACTTCAAAGTCCTTGCGGGAGCGTAAGAAGCTTTCTGTCAGTAAGGTGGCCAAGCCGTGGAAGTCGAAATCCACTGGGCTTTCGACAGACGATTCGAGGGGTGACTCTCTGCATCGTCGGCGTAAGTCCGGTGGATCTCGGTCCCAGAGTGGGTCCCGCCATTCCTCTGCCTCTTCGAGGCACTCTCGGAAGTGCCGTCACCGGTCGCCTTCCCTGTCCTCGTCCGAGGACTCCGCCCATAGGCGGGTTGCTTGTCCCAACAAGCCTTCCACTCCTGCGGAATGGGATTCATTCCGGCAGGAGATGATTGTGATTTTTCAGTCGCAGGGCTCTGTTCCGTCCGCGCCATCTAAAGACGCCGGCCGTGACCGTGCTAGAGCCACCACTCGCACGCCTTCAGGCTCGGGTGGTCAGCGCGATCGAGCACCTTCGAGGTCTCGATCAGACAAGGTGGATCGCTCTAGACATGCCCGCTCCAGGTCCCGGTCCTCGACGCCCTCGAGACCATCGGAGCCTGTGAGGTCTTCAAGAAGACATCGACGCCTTTGGCGCCAAGGTCGTCGAGGGACTCTCTCGAGGCTCTGCCTCCGAGGAAGCCAGCAACGCCATCAGCGCCCAGGCTGTCGAAGGACACGCTCAGGGCTCCGCCCTCGAGGACTGTGTCGAAGCCGTCTGCGCCACGCTCAACGTCGACGCTGATTCCATCGACTCCCTCGACGCCTTTCGAGGCTGCTTTGTCGGAGGTACCCCGTGGCATGGTGGAACCCCCTAGAAAGGCTCTGGCCAAGTCGAAAAATGTCTTTGTCCCCTTTTCTGTGCCCCCCATTCCAGCCTTTGGATTATATTTCTGAGGTGGAAGAAGGGTCTGAGGAAGAAGGTTTGGTTCCTGATGAGGTACCTGATGAGATTTCTTCTGGTCATAGCCAGATTGAAGACCTGCGTCAGTAGCTGCACGACGCCAGTGGTCTGGACACCTGTCCGGAGGTTGAGTTCGGTAGCCCTGAGCCTGGCACGCATGCCGAGTCCTCGTACCGGCGTCTTATGTCGAGGGTAACGGAATACTTGGGGTGGTCTGCTGCACCAGTGGATTTTCTGCAGGATGACCTGACGGATATCCTTGACCAAGGTCCACCAACTGACCCAGTACTGCCATTGCAAAGAAGGGTGGCAGCGGCTTGAAATGCTCCGGAGAGTCTCCCGGCAGTGAACAAGTCTTTGCCGAAGAAATATCGTCCAGCCAGTAGCGACCCCAGCAATTTGACTATGCACACCACTCTGGAGAGTTTGGTGGTGCAGGCGTTTACAGCCCCAGCAAAACAGGCGTCGTACCCTACCATCCCTCCTGATAGGGATGCCAAACGTTTTGATGGTTGGGCGAAGAGTGTTTTCTTCAGGGGGTATGGCTTTACAGGCAGCCAACTCCGTGTGTGCATTAGCACGTTTCACTCATACTCTGTGGAATTGTGTCGTTGGCGGCTGAACATATTCCCGAAGGGGAGGAATGGGATGGCTTTCTTGCTCTTGTTCAGGATGGCAAGGATGCCATGTGTGAATCCGTTCGGTCGGGTCTGGACATGGCAGATTGCATCAGCCGGTCCATGGCGACGAGCAGCGTAATATGCAGATTTGCGTGGTTGCGGAAGTCGGGGTTTGCTCCTGATGTGCAAGCCCGGTTTCTCAACATGCCCTTTGATGGTGAACATCTTTTTGGCAGAAAGGCTGACGAGAGCCTTGAAAGGTTGCAGACCTCCAAAGCTGCAGCGAAATCGTTGAGCACTGCAGTTCGCCAACCTCTGCCTTTTCGTCCTAGGGGACAGCAATGGAGGGGAGGTTCCTTTTGATATTACTCATCCTTTGGTAGATCGAGAGGAGCTGCAAGTCAAAGGGGCCACGGTAGGAGTACCAGAGGTGGAAAGCAAGGTACTCGAGGTGCCAAGGCCGCTCGGGCAGTTGCCTCTTTACCCTCGGGCAATGCTGCAACTGCTTCAGCTCAGTCATGAGGCCATGTCCCATGGTTCGCCAGTTGGGGGAAGGCTGGCGCAGTTTCTTGTAGAGTGGCGTGCCATTACTTCAGATGTGTGGGTTCTGGAGATCATAGCCCACGGCTACTGTCTTCCTTTCCGGCAGAGGCCTCACGACAATCCACCAGGGAATCTCTCTTTGAAGAGTCCGGATCCGCTCTTTGCGCAGGAAATCAAAGCCCTGCTGGAGAAAGGTGCTATAGACCTGGTGCCTGTAGCGGAGAGGAACAAGGGATGTAATTCCCCTTATTTTTTGATTTCGAAGAAAGACGGGTGATTGAGACTCATCATGGACTTGCTTGGCTTGAACAAGGTCCTCAGGAAGGACACGTTCAAGATGGTTACTCTCGCTCAAGTCCTCCAGGCCCTTCAACTTCAGGACTGGTTGGTGTCTCTCAACCTCAAGGACGCTTACTTTCATGTGCCGATCCATTCCAAGCACAAGAAGTACCTAAGGTTCGCGGTTGGCGACTTGCACTTTCAGTTTCGGGTCCTGCCGTTCGGATTGACCTCCGCCCCGAGGGTTTTCACCAAGCTCATGGTGGTGGCAGCGTATCTCAGGAAAGGGGGGATTCACGTCTACCCGAACGATTGGTTGATCAGGGCGCGCTCTCCCGAGCAAGTCCTGGATCATCTGTCCGTCACCTGCCACTCCCTTCACAAGCTGGGCTTCTCCCTCAACTTAAAGACGTCCCACTTGACGCAAACTCAGCGAGGGTAAAAGAGGGTAAAGACATCTTCTGGTTCACTGCGACAGCCTCAACAACTAAACCTTCAGCTGCTGGGTGAGTGGACAGGAACAGTGTGTCTGAAGATGCTGCCCTATACTTTTTGGCAAGGTCCCAATCTGTCAGGACTAAGGCTGGCTAGGACCATAGTTCAAGTACTGATAAGTCATTCATAAAGCACCCGGGGCCAAGAGGGGGGCGAATAACCCCAAGGTGTCAACCACCTTGGCCATCACATGCAGAAAAGCTCCCTGGGGGTTGCCCAGATTATGAGCAGGGAGCATGTCGAGTTCTGGGGTGCTGTCCAGGCCACTTGTAAATCAGTAGTAAGATCCACCAAGTGACCGCCCTCTCCATACAATTCCTCTGGTTAGTCTCTAACATCCCTGAGGTGTAGGGATTACAATCCAAAAGTAATGGGATCCCCCTCCATCATAAATGCCTTCCCTCCGAGACAGGAGTGCACTCCTATGGAGCAGATCTTACCCCTGAGGAAGTCCTGGCTTCAGTCAGCACTGGCGCTGCCACAGAGGAAAGTACAGAGGTCGAAGGACCGACTTCAGAAGACGGAGAGATGCAACCTCAAGATAGGTTCTTATCCATCTTCACCGTGGCTAAACCCAAGGGTGCATGGTTGCGTGATTTTACGGTGTCTATGCCTGCATGCCCTGTGGACTCCAGGGCCTTGGCAAAGATGTAAAATTCCTCTGGACTAGAGGATTGGTGGGGAAAAGTACTTAAGGAGCCTGATCTCCGGAATCGCGGGCTCCTTTTCCTCAAAGAGGAAGAATGGTGTTTTGAACAATCACTGTGTGAAAGACCTCTGGCAGTGCTTCTTTTTCTTGTCCTTGGACCGGGGAACATTCTTCGTTGCAACGTTTATCACAGGGTGACCTTGAAAATGTTTTGCCTCACATTTACAAAACGCCTTGGGGTTCATCAACTATCATTATCTGCAATCCTGTGTGTCACACCCCCCACCGAGATAAAGACTGATCCTGTGGGGATCCACGACAGACATCTGACTTCCGTAATTGATGCAGGGTTTAAAATCTGAGTACTTTTATGAATTCAGTATTATGTCAAAAACGAGAAGTGGAAAAACCTCAAACGAAGCAGTGTTCCTGAAGCGAGCAGAGTGCACAGAAAAAAAGGGACTATTGCTGTAAGCCTAACAAAACTGCATGTTTTCAGCAAAAGCTTTTCAAATTCTGTAATGAATTGTACCTAATGTGAAAAAATGTGTTTGATCGAATTGTAAAATTGTCACATCTGCACCACTTTGCCAATTGCAAAAAACTATGGATTAGGGAGGAGTGACCTCTTTTTTCAATCAAAATGTAGTCTTCTGATCATTGCTTTTTTCAAATATGATTTTGTGCAGAGGTGGTTGATTCATGTAAAGACTGGAAGGGGGAGGGGGGAGTCTGTACTTCTGCTCTCTATATGGTAGAGGAGAGGCACAGAGGACCCCAGCCAAGATTCTCTATTGGTAATGTAGTCGAGCAATCAAGGCATAGCTTCTCAGGAGGTGATGCAGGCTGGTTCTTAAGTACAGTGTAGTCCCCAATCCCCCACAAAGGAATGTCCACACACTGTATTAGTTAAAACAGTCTTTATATAATATTCACGGTTATGTACACTATCACAATTAACTCACTTTATGCTCAGTGAATCTACAATGGCAAATATAAACAGTTCTAAAGTGGTGCCACAATTATTATCAGATCTCATTAAAGTGCATCAACTATACTCTGGTTAAGTGTCACACAGATCACTTAATAAAGGCAACCAACAATAGACCTAGGAGGAAAGGCGTTGGTTAGAACAATTGACGCAATAGTGGCCCCTACCCACTAGACCCGATTCTGTGTGGGGAGACCCCCCCCCACCCACCTGGGCAACCTGTAAATTAAAGAAATATCACAAGCCGAGTCCATATATTGTTCACAAGAGTCTTATTTCCTTCTAAAATAGTTCTACAGCCCCATTGTACCTGGAATAGCAGAGTTCGTCCTCGGGTTATCGATGGATCCTTCTTGAGCAGCTCCCTTTAAGGCAGGAGCCACCGATCGTTGAAGGTCCCACGAGGAAAAGGATGAACGACGACGATGAGGTGGCAGCTTCGTTCCTAGCAGTGCTCGGCGACGACGGAGCGTTGGCATCCTGCAAGGAAGAGGCGTGCGGGGCACCTCGGTGACGATAGTTCAGGACCTCAAAGAGTTTGAAGAACTGTGGCCCAGCAAGGGCGTCGAGTCGTCGGCATCTCTGTGGTCTTTAGGTGGCAGGAAACCTACCGGGGGATGCTCCACGGCAAAGTGGTCAACAGTGCAGGCAAGAGCGTCCTTGGATCAAATCTTACTTAGGCAAAGGGAGCATGGCGGCTCCGGTCGGCGACATCGATGGACAACAGTGTCCGGGCGCTTCTCCTTGTGATTCTGCGGCAGTCCCCGTCTCCGGTCAGCAGCCTGTCGTAGGTCTGTCTACCAGGGAGCTTTGGCAAAGATCAGCTGGTGCACAATGGTCCCTCATAGCTCGGGAAGAGGGCGCCTAACCAGGTCCTCTCTGGGTCAGTCCTTGGAGACACAGCACCTTTCAGATTGGTGAAGTAGAGCAGCAGCAAGACTTCTCTTCCAACATGGCTTCAAGATTAAGCTTCAGTTTCAACTCCAGTTTCTCTTCAGCTTCTGAACACAAATTCTAGCAGTCAGAGGCCCCCAGATATACTAGTTGATCTCCCATTCATTCTGCTGGGTCACACTCGGGCAACCAATCGGTCAGAAGGGCATTCATGCAGGCAGGCAGCCAATCAGGTGCATAGTGCATTCATGCCATTCACCTTTCTCCAGACACTCGCAACAAGTTATGTGTATTGGGACAAGTACCCAGCTATTCAACACTCTGCATTCATACCAGTTTCGGGCAGGGCTGTCTCAGTCATTGTGTCAATCACCAGAACCCAGACATCCACAACAAGAAGTGCATATGGGTCACACACTCCATTCACCCAGGTCCCACCCACAGGGCATACCCACAACGCACAGTCACTGGGAAGGCTCCGGCCAGTCTGGACTGGACTTCACAACAACACCATATATGGAACTTCCACCCAACAGCCAGTCAGGGGGAAGGGACAGAGTCGGGGCTTCCCAGGACTTTGGGAAAACAAGGTAACAGGGAATAGAAACCAAGAGGCCACAGGGGCCATCTTGTTTCCTATCAGGAATCAACTGATTCCAATGGCAGGGCCTGGGTATCCCAAAATGGAGGATACTCAGAGCACCTGTCAACTTCAGCATGGAGCTGCCACCAGCCCATAACCTGTTCTGTGGGCCACACTCAAGTGCCCAAAAACATACACTAGGGGCACAGGGTTGTACCCCCACCCATGGGTGCCATAAGGGTATCCCATGGATCTGTACACCAAACCACAAGAGAGCTGCACCGCCAGGAGTCCCACATGAACTCCTGCATGGAAAACACGACAGAACACACAATCAAAAACAGTAAAGGACAAGGATATGAAGGCCCTGTCCCTCCGATGCATTTGCATTTCCAGCATCACAATTCCCATAATCTTAAGTGTGATACTTTTACAATATTTAATAAGGTGCTTTGTAATATAGATCTGTTAGAGGTTCTGACAATATGGAGGAATGTAATGCACCGCTTGGTGTGCGCGCTCATGTGCCAATTTTGTTTTTTCAAACAGAAATTTGGAACTATTTTCAGAGGGTGCTGGTGAAGCGATACGCGACGGAACGCAATGGTGTTAATGTCATAAGTGGACCCATCTTCGATTATGATTTTGACGGCTTATATGACACACCTGACAAAATTAAACAGTAAGGAAACCTCTATTTTATTGTTTCAAATCGTTGCATTACTTAAGTGTTTGTATTATTTAAAAGTGCCTGACTGTATCATTGCTGTTACATTTAGATTTGTGAAATGCCAGCTGGTTTAAGTATCTGGGTTAATGTTCAATGGAAGGCTATTGACAAATAGGAGGCATCACGTTGCTTTCCCAGGCATAGCGCTATTGCTTGCCTGCCCATAATTAGCCCGAGAGTTCAGAATAGTCTCGGAATCGCGTTTTGTAATGATGGAGACGATCTTGAATAAAACCGAAGGACGTTTATGAAAACTGCTTCTGGAGGTCTATCTGTCCATGACTGCGGTTCTTTATGCGGCTAGCTAGTGCTGCATTGTTCTATTCCTGGTGGCTTGTGAAGCCACCATAACACTTTTAATATTGGTGATGCACAATTTCCTGCAAATGACTCGGGCTATGTAATAGGTTTTACATGCGACTTATAATGCACAACGAATTGTATTTATGCTTTCCATCCTAAATACTATGGCTACGATAAGCGACTGGCCTTGACTCAGACTCCATACATTACAGGGCTGTGCGTTTTATTTTGTTTGGTCGTGCTTATGCTGAGACATGCAGGCCGAAGAAAGCATTGCTAGATCCCAACTCCTGGCTGGGATCTATTTAATAAAATAGCCCCTGTTTGGTTGGTATGCTAGGAAAGACGAAACAAATCTGTGATGCAGTAGATACATGTCACAAGCATTGCCAGTTGCAATGCTACCCACATATTCTGCTTCTCAGGACTGCTCCCTCTTTTGTAGAATTGTTTTGTCAACCAGGTGACTCTAAAGAATCACCATATGTTGATATATGTATAACGCGCTTAATACCCAGAGGTTTCTAAGCTCGGACCCGGGGATCGAACCTCTGTTGCTCCATGTCGTCTTGCTTCCAAGGCGAGCATGTTGCCGCTGAACTATCCTCCCGAGACATATGTAGCAGAACCAGGTGCTTATAAAAGGGGGGGTTGAGGCAGAACAACATTGTCACTGGGTTAGCAAACTGTGCTCTGCATATTATTCTAAAAGATTATTTATTCTATGTAAATTGAATTTATGTGCATTGAATTTTAATATGTCATTGCTTAGCTCTACTTTGTAAATTGTTAAGCAATTTTAGGACCAAATATTAGAACGCTAATGAATTTCGGTTCGTAGAAAGTAAAATCTTAAAACGGCACATTAGTTCGTTTACAGGTTTTCTATCACATACCCCATGGGACTGAAAGAGCAGTGTATGGCACTCCAAACCATTGTCTTTGTTTGGTTTATGGTATAATGAGCAAATCTCCTTCTGTACTCAAAGCCACTGTGACCATGCTGCTTGCATATGCGTACAGATTGGCATATATAGCTTTTTTTTTTTGTTTTTTTTTTTTTTACATTTGTTTATTGGCATTTTCAATAATATCACTTACAAGATATGCAAATGCGTCTTGTGCTTGATCTTTTACAACGCTTTTCGGATTTTAGCTTCAACAATATAACTAATAACAAATAACGAATAACAGTAACTGTCTCCTTGCCATGTCCATATGTTTCAGCTTCTCTTGTTCCGGGGAGGAGGGGATTTAGGGAAGCTGGGGAGCGCGCTCGGGAAGGACGCAGGGGGGATACCTTCCCAGGGCCTTCATCGTTTCCAGTCATACGTCTGGGGTTGCCCTATCTTGTCTCGTAGATTAGTTTGTTTCGGGTCATTGGCTCATGGGGGCTTATCGTCCGAGGGGAGGAACATATGCCTGGTAAGTTCTTTCCATGCCTCAAGAGCTCTGCTGGACTCATCCGTAGATCTAGTGACTCTTTCTTCCCAGGCCTTGGTTTCAGCCGATACCCATCGCTCCGCTTCACTATGCCATGCTTTGTATTGCGGTCCTGCGGGTCTTTTCCAGGACATGGCTATGGTTCTTTTGGCCAGGATGCACGCTATGTCCATGAGTCTGACTATGTGTTTCAGTCTGGCTAGTCTAGGGTAGATTCCAAGTAGGCATTCCTCAGGTGCCCATTTGTAGTTGGTCATGCCTGCTTTCTCGCATGTCTGCTTTACCCTATCCCACAGTGTCTTGGACTTGGGGCATTCCCACATCATGTGGATTAGATCCGCTTCCTCCCTCGTGCACCAGATGCAGTGAGACTGTGATTGTTTGTTGAACTTGGCTATTCGTTTCGGGGTTAGGTAGGTTCTGTGGAGCACATTCATCTGTATTTGTCGAAACCTATGATTTCTGGATACTTCTTTGGGGAACGCAAGTGCCCTATTCCACTCCCCCTCTGTCATTTCTCTACCTACATCTGTTTCCCATTTGCCCTTCATTTCCGCGCTCCGGGGGTTTGGTATATCGCTCAGGTGTCTATATATTTGAGATATTGGTCTACTGCCTTCCCCCATGTTATATAACAGCGTGAGTAGTGGGTCCGGGTCTGGTTCCGCAGGCCACGCTTCCCATTTACTCCGTGCTGTAGAGCGAACCTTCTGGTACCAAAGGAACTGGCCCGTGTGGATGCCCTCTCTGTCCTGTAGTACAGCAAATTCTTTAAAGGTGCCTCCTTCGTAAAGATCTCCCCAGGTGTAAACCCCTCTGTTTTCCCATAATCTGATTTGTTTTAGATCAGTGACCGTTGTGTACAGGTCTGCGAGCAAGGGTTTTTCTGGTGCATAAGCGTTCTGTGTGCGAGTGAGTATCCTTGTTCTACGCCAGATCTCCCTCCCCAAGGTGACTATGAGGGGTGCCGCTCCTAGCAGTTTCGCAGGTACCCAGACCAGTTCCTTCAGGGTGAATGGGAGGCTTGTGGTCTGTAGCAGGGGCGTTTCGTCTGTGGGCTCATCGGATAACCATTTAATTACAAAGCTGAGCTGAGCTGCTAAGTAGTACTTTTCTAGATTTGGGAGTTGGATGCCGCCTTGCGTGTATGGCAGGGTCAGTGTCGACAGTGCTATCTTATGTCTGTTTTCCCCCCAAATAAACTCTCTTATTAGCATCTCGAGTAGCCGGAAGAAGGGTTTGTTGATATAGTAATGTACATTCTGGAACCCGTATAGGAATCGTGGTAAGACAATCATTTTAATTATGGATGCCCTTCCCATCATGGACAAGGGGAGTCTCGACCAAAAGTTCATGGATCTGCGCAGGGCCGGGAGCGCTGCTTTTGTGTTGTGTTCATGCATCAGTGCTGGGGTATGCATTATTTGGATTCCTAGGTATCGGAATGTGGTGGTCTGCCATCTTATCCCAGCCTCGGGGAGTGATTCTACGTCCTCCTTTTTTAGGGCCGCTAGTGGGAACAAGCAGGATTTTGCCCTGCTGAATTGGATCCCAGAGACTCTGGAATAGTTGTCCAGGACTTCTAATATAGTTGGGACGTTGATGTGTGGGTCCCTGACATATATAAGTACGTCGTCTGCATAGAGCGAGATGATGTGGTCCACCCCTCCTAGTCTTATGCCGGCATCAAAAAACTGTTTCCGGAAATAAATAGCTATGGGTTCCAGCCCCAATACGTACAGCATTGGGGACAGTGGGCAGCCTTGTCTAGTCCCTCTTTGTATGCTCCAGGCGTCCGACGGCATATATAGCTTTTTATATAAGGTGTCCCTCGTCGCCCTATAGTTAAGGTCAACCGATCAACTGTTTCTACATTATATTGCTCATTACATTTGAAACATTTGACAAATCTGCATGAAGCTCTTCAGAAAAATAGTAATTAATATTTGCTGAAGCACAAAGCCGAATATGATGGATGGATTTTTAGTCTTTATTTATTTTTTAACAATTTGTAGGGGAAACGCAACTTTTTTAGGTTTGATGGGAATTCCTTTCTTTAAAAACAAAGTGTGTTATATTTGAAAGCTTTAATTAAAATTAGAGTAAGGTCAATCCTAAAAAAGATTTCTCCCAGCGCATTTTTTTACAGCATATGTAGGGATTGGGAGATAAATATCTTTACCAAATATTCATTCATATAACTAGGTGATCTTTTTATCATGTTAGCTCACCAGATCAGGTCTACATGTCTTCTGTTACGCAGTGTCCAGGCAGTCAAAACTGCCATTCCATGTGCCAGGGAGATTTTCTTTTTGCAACTCTTACCCCCTTTATCATGATCCTCCCAGCCCTACTGCTGCACTCATTGGAATTTTTCATTGACTTGAAGGCGAGTGAGAATTTTGTTTTATCTTATTCACTACTTGCATTAACTTTTGTTTTGGGAACACTGGACCTTTCTTTTAAGGTTCCAGTGTGGGGAGACCTCTCCCCATGCTTTCCCATGACAACACCCCCCCACCTTATTTGATGTGCTGCCCGAGACCCCTAGCGTCCCTTTTGCATTGGCATTTTGGTTCACTGGTTAATCCCTGGACCTAACAGTACAGGAGTTGTCATCTCCCTTTTATGACTTTTGCACATTGTTTTCAGCTCAAGCCATCTTTCATGGAGTGCTGTGGGAATACTTTGTGTGCGCTCAAGTTTCTCCTATGCAGCCTTTATGCTACTTTTCAGCAATTCACCTTTTTTGCAGATGTGTTTTTCTGGGCTACCTTTTTAGCCGTAATGATGAACCTAAGGGCACCATGTACTCAAAACGGCCTCCACTCATGTTTTAAGTCCTGTTCAAGATGCCTTGTCCTTTGTTGGCCATTCTACCATGCCAGGTCAGGGAGGGACCCATGCAGCTTGGCAGGCATACAATATAGATATACACATATCTAGATGCGCACATTCCTCAATGGGCTTGGATGTTGTTGGGTACATTCTAGTAGGAGGCTGGCTGTTCACTATTGGTCAGCAACCTCCAATGTTTGAATGTTGCAATGCCTCCTTATTGGAGGGCTGCAGTCACCCCAGCCTGTTTTCTGGAAATAAAGAGGCGAGCCAAACCCACGAACCAAGTGGACCACTTGTGCAGAAGTGATCTGAAGAAGATGAAGACGGAGTGATGCTATAGGACTGCTACAGGAACCAGCCTTAACCCAGCCAATACCACCTCAAACTTCTAATTACCAGGGAGTACCTCAGCAAGGTGCCTTCCTCCCAAAGACTGGTGGTACCTGCCAGTCATCTGTCCTGATCAAGGGACATCTACATTTTTTGGTCAACAAATCATGAATCTTTGCATTTCCACTGCCAGGTTCACATCCATCTGTTAATCGTTGCAAAGTCTTCCATTACAGCTGGCCAAGGGGCTGAAACTCTTTGTGGGTGTCGTCAATGCTCTGCTGGGGCTTTGGAAATATGCTGTGCTGCCCTCCACAAGGAGACAAGTCTGCAGGAAGACTGAAGGTCTACCATAGAGTTTCCCGAGAGCCTTAGGACTCCTTGAGGATCTTCATTGTGGAACTGTATCTAAGTGCCCCTTCCCCCACCCACAGTCTGAGATCTCCAGAGGAACTTAAGGAACTTAAAGATGACTGGCAGTGATTGTTTATTTGTATAGCGCGTATATACAATATATTTCAAAGCAAGGAAGTGAGGGAAAATACAGTTACATCTTACAGGTCCTTGAAGCACTTCAGAATGTGAGAAAGAAACTATCATATCATAACAGATAGTCCAAGTGCATAGAACAGTAAGGGAAAGGTGGGGAAGGAAAAAAGAGGAGAACAATACTAGCGGTAACATTACTATGCCTGTGGGCAATTGGTTTCAGTGCAAGAATGACAAGAGGCGGGGAGGTGTAAGGGGAGGGGAAGAATAAAGGAACACAAGAAGTGACTATCTTAGAGGGTCAGCAGCTGAACCGAGATATTACTGGGGATGGAGAGGGAGGAGAGGACAAGAAGGAAAGGGGGGGGGGCGGGCAGACAGGCTATTATCAGAGGTCAAGGGACAGTGATAAGAGTAAGTGCTTTGGTGGTAGAAAGTGAGAGGCACAGGGAGGGGAAGATGGCTGCAGAAGGCACGCGGCTAAAATTACTATGCCTGACGGCAATTGAGGCAGTGCCCAACTTACACAGGAAAAAGGGGAGGAGAGGGGGAGGGTGGCTGATGCATAAAACAGGCAGCTACAATTACTATGCCTGACGGCAATTGGGGTAGTGCCAGAATTAGACAGAAGGAGGGGAAAGGGCAGGGAGGGAGGGCTGAGGGAGGGAGGGGGAAGAGAGCAGGGGGTTTCAGGATGAGAAGCAAGCAGGGGGTTCAGACAGACAAATGGGGGGCATTAGGGTGGGAGGGGATTAAGGCAGACAAACGGGGGCACTGGGGTGGGAGGAGGGTTAAGGCAGACAAACGGGGGGCATTGGGGTGGGGGTTATGAAAAGTCAGTAGCTGGCGTACCGTGGTGGACAGCCTTTGTTGTGGCCTTAGGTGGATGGCCGGCTCCCACCTCCCGGTTGCTCTCATTGGCTTAACAAGCCAAGTGCAACCAAAGAGACTGGGAGCTGTGCCAAACCACAAGGCCACAGCTCAGATTAAATATTAGTGCGGCCATGTTGGAAGGAGCAGGCACAGTGAGGCAGGGGTACAGGATTACACACAAAAGGCATAAAAGTCACTGAACATTGATGCGCTCCTCAAACAGTCATTCCACGACGTGCGCAGTGTAAAATTAGGGATTTGCATGCGGTTTGCAGAAAAAATGTGCCGCGCCACGTGCGCTCTGCACAAAGTCATTGGGCTTACCCCAGATGTTCAGGGTGTGATGAAGAAACCCACAGGAGGCAGATGGACGCTTCTGCATCGACGGACATCCTCTGAAGAAATGGCCCCAAACCCGCAACCTGATGAGCCTGCATGGCAACCACAACAGTGAGGTTGGTCTTCTTCAGCGATTTGCTGTCTGCTGGCACTGTAATTAACTTACTAGGGGCTCAGGAGCCTGACATCACTTATCTCTTGAACCGCTCTCTAACCCATTGGGCTGCACATTTCTGCTTACATCAGCGCTATCCCGGGCAGGCACGGGGAAGTGATATCTTGGTTAGTACTTCTGTGGGTCATCCATGTTAACCCCATGGTGGTAGCCGCTTTGCCTTTCACTGGAACTTGACCTAAGACCCTGAAGTCCCTATTTTGCAAGTTGCATTCGCCCTCCATGAACTAACTTCAGCTGTACCTTTCCTACACTAGCTGAGTGGGTCCTCTTGGCCTACACGCCCCTACCCTCAGAAACCTCTTGACACCTAAAACACATTCAGAGACTTGGTACAAGCTAGGACTGGACTTCTGAAGTTTTAGTATATGGTGCCAGGTGCTTTATAATTATAATGCATAGGTTTTTTGGTGTTTATTTAACATCTGTTCACCCTACTTTGGTGAATGCATGTATTGTTTAGAACTGCTCATGATTCTAAAGTAATATGTAACCCATAGTGGGCTACCTATCTGTTTGTTTGATATATGTACTGACACATTTTTACTTCCCCCTGACACATTTAACGTGTGCCTTGGCGTAGTATTGTAATGTATGTTGTTTGTATAACATACCTCTTTGGGTCCTTTCCTTATCAGTTCTGATAAGTGTTTACTGTACTACAAAACAGTGCCCCATTCCATACTAGTTTAGCCCTGCTGCTTGGCCCATGCTACTTAAGAGAGTGGCTTTGCTCAACTGGGGTTGTAAATAACCTTGCTAACCATAGGTTGGCTTTTCCAAGTCCTAAGACAGGTAGTGACTTAGGGAGGGGGTGAGTGGTGGGGGGGTTCCAAACAGCATGCTATTCCACAAAGGTCCTGTATTCATTCAGTACAATCTTTGTCAGCAGTGACTGTGTTTTAATGCACTTCTGAAGTCGCAACCCTGTTTAAACCCAGTGATTTAACAGCAATGATTAATCAACATTATTACCTTAATGAGAGAGGTTGTGACCCATCATAAGAACTGTAGTAGATCTCTGCTTAGAAATAAATATACATTGTAGAAAAAAATGTATAGTGCCTACAGATGGTCTTCAATTATAGTTTGATTTGGAGACATTTCTGTTTTGAAAAGCTCAGTTACTGTTTGACATTTTTCCAGTCTTATCAATTTTGTCATCGTATTTCCAAGCCATTACAATGGCGGTTCTTGCAGAAAACAATACCATAATTACTTTGTTGAAGAGAGAGCATAAGTTTTGGAGAAAGTGTTCAATTACTCTGAATTATAGCATTTAGGACCACTGTGACAGCACTTCCTGCAAATATTTCTGCCATAAAACAGGATAAGAGAAATTTGCCAATATTTCCTTGGACATTGGCATTGTCCCGGGTGAGGTACAGTATATAAATGCTCATAAACCGACTTTCTCGATTTCGGATGCCAAAGGTTACATTATTTATCATGTTGCAGTAGGCTGTGAAAGCATTAGTTTTAATCTCTCTATACCTAGTTCTTCCAAAATATACCAAGAACTCGTTGTGGATTATGTTGTCGGGGGTCATACATCTATAGTATGATTAAATGCTGGGATAAGGGATATGATCCTATCCTCCCAATCGGCTAGTGGCCTTGTTCTGTCCTTTGTTAGTTTTAGTTTGCCTTTAGTGTGCTGCTAATTTGTGTGTAATATGGTGAAGAGTTAGCCTGAAAAAATGTTGTGTCTTGCAATCTGTTGAGAGGCAGCTTAACCCTCCCTCTCATATTTATTTCAAAGCAGCCTGATAGCCTTTGTACTCTAGGCACATGTTATACCCCTAAACTTGTATTCGATGTTGGAAAGTTACTACTCAGAGATGTCGCACATTCTTTCCTTTCTTGACATATATAAGGGTTGGGGGTTTGTCCGCATCCAAGAGCAAATCCTATCACTGGGCAGGCCTTGTAAATTCTTCAAAATCCCATTATACCTGCACAGTGGGTTCCTTAGTTTACATACTCGACTTAAGAGAAATGCACTTGTCGCAAAATATTTACCAGTGCTTTCTGTAAAATAGTCACCATATGCACACGTCATACTTGGTGCAATACTGACAGCCATACACAGTGAAACCTTTATTTGCCATTTACTGCAAACAAAGATTTTTACAGTACATGTCATAAAAGTATCAAACATCGCCATACTCGCCAGAAAGTTAGAGTAGCAAATGTTATTCTTCCTTCATAAAATCTCCTTGCCAATGCGAGTGGGTTAGTAGATTTTGTGTGCCCTGATGGAGTATTTTTCATTTTCAAAGTTATGTTCTATTCAATGGTTGATATAAATTGGTTGAATCTCCATGTGATGGCTCCAATTTTAGAGAACAGCTGTCCTCTCCATTATGATGCATCCATAACAAACTATTGAATGCCTCACTGATGCAGCAAATTAATCTTTGCTGTTGGATCAAGTGAGATAATCAGTTATAAATATAACAGCTTTGACATGGACTTGATCTTTTTTGCATCCATTGTGCCAGTTAGGGTTGATGGTAGCGCGTTCAATGTCATGAAATTCCCGTCATCCCGGTTCGTCTTCCAGTGGTGAGTCGAATTGATCCGATGCAGTGCGGTGCTTCCCGCAGAGGGTAGCTGCGTTATTCCAGCAGCCTCGCAGCACTTTGAGTCATATAGGCTCAGAGGTCTCTTATTCATTTTAAGCACAGCTTGAGTGAAGCAGAGTGGTTGGCTGTGAATTGCTGCAATGCTGTGTTATTATTAAAACCCTGCTCCGGAAGAGCAGCGTGAAGTGGAATACGCTGTGGTCCGCTGGCATGACTGCTTGCGGTCAGGCATTTGCACCACTCCTGTGAGCTTTAAAAAGTGTACATTTTAGGCATATCCGGATTTTAAAGCATTACGTTTGTCTACTGCTTACTGTTTTGGCATTTGCAAAGCAAACCTGTATAATTTGAGTAGTAACACATAAAATATTGATGCAGTGGTTCATGCGGTAGACCAGACGCACACGCCAGTGTTTGTTTTAAAAATCCCAGATTCCTCAATTGGAAGAACAATGGGATCGGGATCTTTTGATTCGTCTGAGCCCCTTGTGAAGGCATTGGCTCCAGGGGAAAGTCTTATCAACCAAGGCACCGTTGACAGTCGAATGTGAACTGTGTTAATAAAATGCCAGGTTCACCTGGTGAAGCTGCTGAGCCCGCAATATTTGACTCAGTGCTTCTTGATTAATCTTTCCTTTGAATGTGTTAAGCCCTCGATAATGAATCTGAGTCAATATTATTTAATGATGAGGCTGCTAGAGTTGAATCAAATGTACCTATTAGGGAATTAATTACTCCTAATTCCAATCAGCAGACTGAGACTGTAAGTTAGGTCAAAATATTCAGAACAGCAATTGAAGATTCGTCCATGCGAAATTTGAAGTTAGCCACGCTTGGGCCTTCTTCCATATCGGCCCTTAATTTAGTACTACAGTTTCCCTTGCGATTATATGACAACATTAAAGAGACTGCATACAGTCATACGATTGCAAGTGGCTTGTTCTGTTTGCTTTATCCCTTTTAAAACAATGTTCATTTGCATGTATTCATTCCTGGACTGTTTTGTTCATTAACAGTGTTTGGTTTGTCTGCCGATACGCCAAGTGTGCCCTCTTCCCTTCCTTAGACTCACCAGTGGTTTGTGGCGTATTTTGCCTCTTGTGTTTATCCAGAAGCAAACGTTCAGCACCCTGTTCACCGCTTCTGTTTCCCAGTCTCTGTTCCTTGTGGCTTCTTCGTGGCTCTCTGCCATCTTCCTGATTTCTGGTGAAGTGAAAGCTAGCTCTGGACACCTGCAAACGCCCAGAAGTTCTCTCAGCTTCTGGCATCCCTGCAGTGTGTTCCTCTTCGTGGTCCGCTACCCTACCCTTCCCTTCCTTCCTGCATAAGCCAGTCTTCTCCCGCCAGCAGCTCCCCTTGGTCAGCTGCTTCAGCAGTTTAAATTTCTCCGCTGTAGGTACTTCCTACTGCTTTGTGAGTCTACCTCAGAGGAATCTACAGGAGAAAGGCAATCCATTGAAGGAGAAATTACTTACCGTAATGTTCTTTCTATGGATTCTTCTCCTGCAGATTTCTCATCACCCCTCCCATCCATCTCTGCTGAGAAAGTATCAGCAGTAGGTGTCTGCCTTTTCCAGATAGGGTGTTGTCGGTGATGGTTCTAGGGTCTGTTGCTCTTTTTGCTTGCAAGCTGCATGCCCATTTTAAAATAAATAAAAAATACTTGCATTCTGTCTATCCCGGTTGGGATCCCTGTTTTTCTAATCCTCTGTTGGCTAGTTGGCCATCCTTTTCTTGCTGGTTTTCCTATGCAGCGGCTTGGCTTGGGGGACGGAGGGGGGGGGGAGGTGGGAACTGAGGCACGGGGTGTAGTGATGCAGCATGTCTATGTATATGTATATATATATATATATATATATATATATCTGAGGCTTGTGGAATCTGCTTAGATCACATGCTGTGCATAGGCCGACATCTAGTGGATGCTGCGGAGTATTAGTTTGTTTTTCGAAACTCGAAAAAGGGCGTCGACACAGGGCGTGCCAGTGATACTATCCCTAGTGTGACGTCCACTGTACTCATGATCCCTCACGCGTGTAGGACCCTCAGATAGTTTTTTTTCGCCATACTTGTCGGAAGCATTCCGCGGAGTTCCCTGGCTTTTGCAAATAGTATAATATTTCCCCGTTTCGTCCATTCCCACGTCGAGTCACCGAATTTCAAAGCTCGACGCCGACCCGGAGAAGAAAACAACTATCGAGAGCTGCACGACAGACTTTGGGCCTCGGAAGGCCTCTGGCCTCGGCCCTGCAAGTAGGGAGAGTGGGGGGTGGTAACCTACTCTACACTCATATACATATATTTCCTACACACACTAGCCCGCTGCCACAGGTTGCGTATGGAGGGTACCCCTTTCAAATTCTGCCCCAAGTGCAACCGCAAGTATCCTTGGGTTGACAAACACGCCACCTGTAACCTCTGCTTGCCGAGGGACCACCCTGAGGCGAACTGTAGAGCGTGTAGCCGGTTCAAGGCTAAGACAGTAAAGGACCGCTCGAGCAAACGTTGGGCCCACCACGCCAGGCAACGCGAGGCCATGGAAGCGGAGGGCGCCTTCTGTGATGGCAGCGACGCCGTACTTTTGGACGGCGAAGGCAACGTGGCGTCGAAAGATAGCCAAGCGCAAGTCCCCGACCTCGGAAGGCTGTCCGGCAGGGCGGTTATGGGGAACACACCCGGCGACACGAGCGCTACCCACACCACTTCCACAAACACTCGAAGTCCAACCGAGACTCGACGCGTTTGTTGAGTTCTCGGAAAGAGGCACACAAGGAGCGGTCCACCGAATCGGTGTCCTCTGGGCGTTCTTGGTCAAGATCGCTGCACGACACCAGGCAACCATCCACAGTTACCAAGAATGCCTCACTCACCAAAGTCATGGAGGTACGCTCGTCAGAAGACAAAGCTGACCACCAGCCCCAGGCCGCTCACCAGGGGTCGGCGTCAGAAGACCATTCTGCGGTTGCTTCCGAATCCCACAGCCTCACCCTAAGGAAAGGGACACTACCCCCGGTTCCCGACGCCAGGCATCGAAAGGCTCTGAGAGGGTGAAAACAGCTCGGAAACACTCTTCCACTCATGGGGAAGGGGGGAAACAGCAGAAGAAACCACCTCACCCTTCTTCGGCACCACAGTTACATTAAGACAGTGCCAAGTCTTCTGATAAACAGTTAGCCAAGACCCCTGCACGAGCCCATAGGTCCAGTCCAGTCAAGTCATAGTAGGGGAACCCTCTCAAGAAAGTGTAATTCCCAGCTCCAAGGAATGGACCAGTGAGGATATAGACAGGGTTATGTCTAGAATGTCATCCCTAGCAGACTTCTATGCCAAGAACCCAGAACACTTCCTCTCCTATACTCCTGATGGGGCTACTCCCTCAGGCTCTTGCTACCCCCTGGTAAAAAACCTCGGTTTGAGACACCAACGCAAAGTCGGTCTTCTGACCCTTTCTACATCCAGCTTTACGCCGAGTTTAGTGAGGATCCACTACAAGATGAGGATCCAGAATCGGTAATGTAGGACGACCAAACTGGGGTGGACTATTATGGGGATGACGAGGACCAGGAGGAGAAAGATGACTCAGAAGTCTATGGAATAGACTCCCCTGTAGGCAAAGAACCTCAAGTTACCGACTCTCCAGTTTACAACCAGCCCCTCCTAAATGAGGTCTTGACTAGAGCGGCAGAACACTTCCGCATCGACACTCAGGGGGCACAGGAGGAGAGGGACTTTGCTGAGGAACTAGTAGGAGAAAAGAAGCCCATTGCCCAGGCCATTCCAATTCTCAAGTCCATCCAACGGAGAATTGATCCTTCCTTTCTTAATCCTAACCTCACCATGGCAGTAAACCCCAGAATCGAGAAATTGTTAAGGACAGCCCAATCAGACCTGCTTTACATAAGGGGGCAACTGAAACCTGACTCCCTGGTAGTTACTGATACCCGGAAATGGGCAGGAACGCCTCTATCATCATCTGAGGCTCCCCCCGACAAGGAGAGCAGGAAGATCTACGGGTTAGGAACTCCACTACTCTGCTGGCTAGTTAAAACTGCCACCAGTCAGAGCAAGTAGCTGCCCTCAGACTCCGCACCGGAACCTTTAAAGGGCCAGTTGGCTCAGGTTGCATCGGAGGGGAGGGCCGTGCCCGGTTGCACCCTTAAGGCAACCTTTGATGCCGCAGATAACGCCGGCAGGCTAATACAGAGAGCACTGTCATTAAGAGACATGCTTGGTTAAGACAGTCGGGGTTTAAACCCGAGACACAAGCGTCCCTAATTGACAAGCCAGTGGAACCGGACCTTCTGTTTGGCAAAGCGGTAGAGGACGCTTTAAAAACTGCCAAAGACGAGTATGAGACTCTGAAATCCCTGGGACATTTAACGAACAAGCCCCCTAATCAAAGAGAGAATGGTAATTTTCATCGCCCCTGCGGCCAAAATTCCCAGAGGGGCTCTAATTATACACAGGGACAGGGTACATCATGGGTAACAACCAGCAGTCTACCCAGAGTTTTTGCAGGGGAAACAAGAGGGGCCGTGGTAAGGGTAGAGGCAGCCCCAATAGAGGCGGCGGCACGCATCCCGCTAAACAGTGACGTTCCGCTCAGGGTCCCTTCTCACGCATCCACAGTAGGGGGACGCATTTCCAACTTCACCCAAGCTTGGGAAGGGATCACATCAGACAGATGGGTGCTGTCCACAGTGTCCGCAGGATACTGCATAGAACTCAGAGCGTCCCCGAAACCACCCTCCACGTCAAAAAGTACATTCCTTAGACAACCAGAAGATCCTCCTCGAGGAAATAGTCAATCTTCTAGCAAAGGATGCGCTAGAACTCGTCCCGGGACACCAGGTAAACAAGGGTATCTATTCAACTTACTTCCTTTTGCCAAAACAAGAATTGACAATGCGCCCAGTATTGGACTTACGCCCTGCAAACAAGTATGTCAAGCCCCAAAAATTTCGCATGACTACTCTCCAAGAGGTAATCCCCCTCCTAAAAAAGGAGGATTACATGGCAACATTGGAAATGAAAGATGCCGATTTTCATATTTCCATGTTCCCAGCGCACAGAAGATTCTTGCGCTTCAAGGTGGACAGTCGGCACTACCTGTTCAAGTTGCTGCCCTTCGGTATAGCCTCGGCTCCAAGGGTATTCACCAAGGTACTGGCCGTGGCGGCGGCACACCTACGCAGGGAGGCAATCCCAGTGTACCCTTACCTGGACGACTGGCTCATCACGTGGGAGACCCCAGTAATTTGCAGATCAAACATTCAAAGAACAATCGACCTCCTCTTCGAATTGGGTTTGTCCATAAACGAGAAAAAATCAAGCCTGGTGCCAAGCACATCCAAACAGTTCCTAGTAGCTGTCCTAAACACTCAAGAGGGGTTGGCCTTTCCATCAGAGGAAAGAATTTGGAATCTACTGCTGCAAATTCCTCTATATCAGCCCGGTCGTCAGATAAGGGTGCGCAAAGCGATGCATTTGCTAGGCAAGATTGTGTCATGTATTTACCTGGTCCCCCACGTGCGCCTGCGCATGCGTCCCATGCGAGAATGGTTGGCAATACAGTGGTCTCAGGCAAGAGGTCATTGGGACGATCTAGTGGTCATTTCGCCAACACTTGTACATAGTCTTCACTGGTGGACATGAGATACCCTGTCAAAGCGGAAACCCTTTTACGATCCCGAGATACAGGCTGTAGTCACAACAGATGCATCCCCGTCAGGGTGGGGAGCACACCTTCTTCACCACACAGCTTAGGGTCCCTGGTCTCGCACGGTGGCCAAGAATCGTATCAATCTGCTAGAGCTTCTGGCAGTATTCTGAGCGCTTCAAGCATTCGAGCCCCACCTGTTGAACCGGTCAGTGCAGATCTTGACAGATAGCACAACAGCTATGTTTTACCTAAACAAACAGGGGGGACTCGTTCGCCAAATCTGTCCAAGCTTGCCCAGAAAATGTGGATATGGGCACTCAGACGGAACATCTACCTGACTTCGCAACATGTTCCAGGGAATCTCAATTCACTACCGGACGCTCTGAGCAGAGATCCCCTCCCAGAAGAACACAAATGGTGTCTACACAGAGAGGTTGTAGAAGACATCTTCTCACAGTGGGGTTTCCCACTACAGACCTATTCGCCACAAGCGAAAAGAGGCAATGCCCAGGATTCGCATCCAGGTTCCCTCAGCCAGACTCCAAGTGGAACGCCCTGTGGATGAACTGGTCAGGGATGTTTGCGTATGCTTTTCCACCAACCCCTCTCATGAGGAAGGTGGTCAACAAGATGCACAGGGAATCGATGACGCTCATCCTAGTTGGTCCCATGTGGGCGAGGCAACCGTGGTCTCCACACTTACGCAGACTAGCAGTGTGCGAACCCATCAGACTCCCATGCTGGTACAACCTACTGTCCCAGCACCAAGGTCCAACAGTGCATCCTCAACCCAGCTCAATGAACTTGGCAGCATGGCTCCTGAAGTCATAGAGTTTGGACATCTCAACCTACATCGGAGATGTATGCACATCCTAAAAGAATCTAGGAAGCCAAACACAAGGCACTGCCACTTTGACAAATGGAAAAGATTCGTTATCTGGTGCCAGAATAAACAAATCAACCTGGTTGATTGCATTCCTTCCATTGTCACCTACATGCTCCACCTGCTGGATGCAGGGTTGGTATTTAATTCACTGAAGGTACACCTAGCGGCACTGCCAGCATACACCACCTCCGATAACAAGGTGTCGTGGTGGAAAGTACCAGTGGTTAAAGCCTTCATGGAAGGGGTAAAGAGACTCCACCCCCCAATTTCTAACCCACCACCAGGATGGGACCTTAATGTGGTGCTTGCTAAACTCATGCCCCCCCCCCCTTCAAGCCCATGCATAAGAGCAGTCTCAAACACCTGACCTATAAAACTGCCTTCTTAGTACCCATTACATCCATAAGAAGGGTCAGTGAAATTCAGGATCTGTCAGTGCAGGATCCTTTCTTTACTGTACATAAAGATAAACTGGTTTTACGAACACACCCTAGGTTTTCACCTTCAGTTTATTTCTAAATTCCACGTTAACCAGTCCATTGAGCTTCCAGCTTTCTTCCAAGAACACCAAAGCTCTGCTGAGGTGAAACTGCACACGCTAGATGTGCGAAGGGCGGTCCTATACTATGTGGACAAGACTAGGCCGCTGAGAAAAACGGACCAACTGTTTGTCTCCGTAGCTACAGGCAGTGTGGGAGATCGCGTCTCTAAAGGCACAATCTCAAAATGGATAGTCAATTGTATCCAGCTGTGTTACTCCCTTTCAGATAAAACACTGCCTTTTACGCCAAGAGCCCACTGTACTAGAGGCACTGGGGCCACTCTGACTTTCATTGCAAATGTACCCCTTGACATCATTTACAAAGCAGCTACTTGGAGCTCTATTCACAACTTTACTCAGCACTACTGCATTGACACTCATTCCAAGACAGATACTCAAGTGGGACAAGCGGTTCTAAGACATTTATTTGCTCATGACCCTTCTCACACCCCTCCTCCTTCTTCTAACACTGCTTGCTAATCTATGCACAGCATGTGATCTAAGCAGATTCCACAAGCCTCCGAAGGGATACATTACTCACCGTAATCCTATTTCTGATGCTTGTATCTGCTTAGATTCACATGCGCCCACCCTTCCTCCCCTCTGAGAGAAGGCGCATGGATGCTTGTAGTCTTATCTTTCTATCTATCTGCTTGGATAATCTGTACTCACGCTACTCCTCATGCTACCTCATGTCAGAAAACATACAATATGAGGGTCCTACATGCGTGAGGGATCATGGGTACAGTGGACGTCACACTAGGGATAGTATTACTGGCACGCCTTGTGTCGATGCCCATTTTCGAGTTTCGTAAAACAAACTGTAATACTCCGCAGCTTCCACTAGATGTCGGCCTATGCACAGCATGTGAATCTAAGCAGATGCAAGCATCAGAAATACGATTACGGTGAGTAATGTAAAATATATATAATATATATATATATATATATATATATATATATATCTCTCAGACGTCCAGAGCTGACTGACGATAGAGCACCGAGTCAAGATTGATCAATGATCCACTACGCCACCTGTTGTAGTTTTTTCCGAGCACCTGAAGCTAGAAAGGGTTATCTATCTGATGAAGAATCTGTGGGAGAATAATCCATGTAAAGAACATTACGGTAAGTAATTTCTCAATTCAAAGCCTTCCTCTACGTCTACTGTGGCTGGGGACACCTTCATCCGTTTGTCTAAAGAGGACGAGGCCCTCGACTTTTTCGACAGGAGGTGCTACCTCAACGCCGGGCTCTACCTGCACCAGGCCAACGCTTTCGCTATCCTCAATGCGGCGAACCAGAAGCTGTGGCGAGAGATCAGGGAGTTCCTGCCTGAGCTCCCTATGGAGAGTCAGGACTCCTTCAAAGCAGGGGACCGATCTTTTTCACTCGTCCACTTATGACAAACTTAAAAAAAAGGAGACTTCCACCAGGATTAAGTCCTTGGACAACCTGACAAAGCTGGGTAAAAAGTCCTTTCCTCATAACCAGGGCAGGACCGACTTCAAACCTCGCGGCTTTAAAGATTTTTGGGATAGCGGTGCTCGGCGGCAGGACAGATTCACCAGCGACCACAGGAGAAAGCAGCTGAGGAACTTGCTGAGCTTTTTTCGCTCCCCACTCCCGCCTCAGACAGCAACAGCAATGATGTCTTGGTCAAGGAACACAGTTCTCCTGTGGGGGGCCAGCTGGCTCTTTGTGAGCAGCTGGAATTTTTTTTGCACAAGTCCTTGGATTCTTTATCTCCACGGGCTTCAGTCTTCCTCTTCTCCTCCACACTCTTCTCCACTGATGCAGATAGGGTCGCCTGTGCTCTTCCGGGAGATCCAACTTCTTTTGGGCATGCAAGTGGTCGAACTGGTACCTCTGTCAGACAGGGGCTCTGGCTTTTACGCCAGGCTTTTTGCAGTGCCCAAGAACAACCAGGCTGGCCTGAGGGTAGCCCTGAACCTTTCATTCCTCAATCTATCTTTACCCCTCGAACGCTTCACGATGATCACTCCTGTCCACATAGCGGAGTTGCTGTGCGCAGGGGACTGGATGTGTTTCTTGGACCTCAAAGCCACATATCTACACTTCCTCATCTTCCGACCTCACCGGAAATTCCTGTGCTTCACGATTATGTCACACCACTTCCAATACAGAGTGCTGCCTTAATTAGACCCCTCGTGTGTTCACGAAGTTCATGAAAACGGTGGCAGGCCTCCTTCGCTTGGAGGGCCACCACCTATACCCCTTATGTTTTTGACTGGTTGGTGAGGGCCAGCTCGCCTGAGTGTGCGGATCACTCCCGTCAGCGGCTATCGGATATGCTTCACAAGTTGAGGTCATCCGGGGCAAGGCGGTCCTGATCATCAGACAATTCAACAACAATGTTATACTTGAACAATCAAGGGGGACTGTAAGGAACTCACGGTGGCAATAGTAAAGACAGACACAAGTGATCAAAGTTCTAAGGTGTGGATTGAACAATAAATGCAGGATGGAAAAACACCCAAGCTAAACCTAAATCCAAGATGAGAGCAAGCGTAGATCATCAAATGAAAAATAAGGCAGTCCTAGTGGCGTTGTGTCAAAATAAAAGGGCCTAAACTAAGAAAAACTTATTGCCAATTCTTTTCAACTGATTATAGAAAGAGTGTGGATAGGTTTTCAATAATGAAAAAAGAAGTGTACTAAACAATAAGTGAGGATGTGATTGCCGGGGGTCTCCCTTCCCCACATTTTCAGTACAGGAAGAGGTGGGACATTGGAGCACAGCACACGCCTGGGCTTTCTCAGCACGAGCCGACCGTTCCGTTCCAGCTATCAGGTACTTCGATGGTAAAGTCTCTGCATTAAAAAGTCTCTTGCCTTCTTTTTTCACCCCTGGATCTCCCTCGACCGGGCTTGGACCACTTTCAGATGTCAGTCTCCCTCTTTCGGTTTCACTGTGACTTTACTTGCATTCACGAATCTTATTGTCTTTTTAAACAGTTCTTCAGGCTTTGCCCCTTTTTGTCTGTATCCCTCTGCAAGGTTCACTTTTGCCAACCTTTGCTTAACAGTTCACTGTGGACATCCCTCGGTCTGGTTCACTGCTATCAATACACTGTTGATCGAGTCTTCAGGCTTCGCCCATTTCTGTTAGCATCCTTCTGCCGGGTTCACTCTTGCCAACTTTACCAATCGTGCCTTTCTGATTCAGTTCTTCTGATGCAAGATTCACTTCCCTTAATTTCACAATCATCTGTCGGTGAAAGACTTTCGACGGTACAGAGGATTTTATAAGACCTTGTATGACCACGTTGACCCCTTTTTCGCCTTTTCCTTAGGCCTTCTGGTCATCACAGTTTCAACAATCTGATAATTGCCAGAATTTCTTGAGTGAGCACCAAAGTGGTGCCGGACTCCTCTGTTGGTGGTTTTCCCCCTTCTAGCATCAATAGCTCTGTTTTCACAGTTCAATTAGCCTTTTGCTACTTTTCATTCAACACAGTTCGGTTTCTTATTGATTCTCCCCTGAACTCACCGGCTGTGATGAACCGCTTGGCTTTCCTTCTCTTTGGAGTCAAGGTTGGCACCACGCAGAATAGTGTCTGTCCCCGGCTTATCAGCGGAGGAGGGTCTCATGTACCGTTCACATCTGCTGCAACACATGCTGGCTAATGTTTGCGGTCTTTCGATTCCTTCTCCTGAGGTTTCAAGGGCCTTGATCGGAAAGGGCAACTCCGCTTCTCTCCTTGTCACCCTCTCAGTATGCTATCTTTCTCCTCCTCTTGAACTGCGGCGATGTGTTAGCTCTCACGTTGTGCGTTCTGCCTTGCTCTTACTCTGCTCTTGTGCTCCACTTTTTATCCCTGTGCGGAAAGGAAAGGGCCATCAGGTGTTTGTTCTGGTCAATTGCCTGACTTGGCCTGACCCGCACATTGGGACATGTCAGGTGAATGGCTCAGGTGTTAGTCCGTTGTCTGTAGTGTGCAAAAGTGTTTGTGTCGGAAAGTGAGTGGGGGGTTTAGTGGTTTGTGAAATACACAGGATGGACCGGGATTATTGTCGTGAAAGGAAGAGGGGGAATTGTGGGAAAGTTAGTGTTTTGTGAAATTAGACTATTTGTTCGGGAAAGAATACTCAGAGGGACATGAAGAATGGTTGGGAGTATTTGGGTAAAAAACAGGATTCTGGGAGATGTGGTTTTTGTGTCTAATGAGGTTTGTGCTCCTAGGGGATTTACCAGATGCGGAGGGGTTGGTAGATTTTCACAAGGGAGATATTTCACGAGGAAGCGGGGTTGATTTGGAGTAGCTCATAATGGTCTCCGATATTTCGTCTTCCTCCCTGGTGCAATACCTCGTCTACCTGGGGCATTCCACCGAGCATAATCCTGGGTTCCCCTAGGATTGGGATCTGAGAAGGCAAGTACGTCCCTCGCCACCTGAATAAGGGATTCCCGGGCTCTACTCGGGAGAATACTCTTTGGTTTCTCACAGTGCCCCACTAAATCTTCAGGGATAAGCTACCCTGCTCAGCCTCTTTTCCTCACCAGCTGTCTCCTACACTCAGTCTGTGTCACATTTTATCCTATTCCCCCATTCCGCCTCTTCATGTCTTGCAATTTACCACTTCTCAATCTTCCTTACCGCTCCATGTCTTGCATTCTGCCACTGTTCATCGGGTCTTAAAATAGGCATCTTTTTTCCAGCAATCTTTCACTTCTCTCCAGGTTTTATAATCTTCCTCTTCTCTCCAGGTCTTATAATCTTCCCCTCTTTGCCAGGCCTTACAATATGCCTTTCTTCTTTTACATTCTTCCAATCCTCTTCAACTTTTGCATTTAGCCTCTCTTCTCTGGGTTATACAAAATGCCCTTCTCTTCTTCACTCTGTCTTCCAAAATCTCCTGCTTGACTCATTTACTGTGATCTCGCCTCCCAGTGGGTGAGGGTCTGCATTTGTGTGTTTTTTGGATGAGCAGGTCTAGTATCAGTGGCTGGAAGGGGTTACGGCACCTTTCAGCACATGCTCAATGGCAGGTATACTTTGTAGTTCCATCTCCCCACAGAAGTCTTCCAGGATGCGGGCCACAATTTTTATTTCTTTCCTGTGAGGGCCTGCTGGCTGCTGTGCTAGAATTGCTGTTCTCAATTCCTGTCTGTCTGGATAGCTTTGCCCTTCTGGGCTTAGAATGGTCTGTTCTCTATATCCAGAAGGTTGGTGTACATGTTATGCAGCCTATTTGTTGGAAAGAGGTTTTGTTAAGATGGTTCTGTTAAGATGGTTCGAGGTTTTGTTAAGATGGTTCTCCTTAGTTTGATGTACTTTCTCATTTTCCCATTTATTACAATGAGGGGAGGGATTTCAGGAGTCTCCCTCCCGCTCATGCCTGCAGCTTTGAGGATAAAATGAGCTCTCCCCCTTCCAGATCCTTCTTCATTGTGCGAAAGAAAAACTGCTCTATGGATATCCTTTATCAGCATATGTCATGGCTACACTTCCTCTTGCCCTTCTGTTTGATAAATTGGGCAGGGTGTGGATTCACCATGGACATATGCTTGCAGGGGTTGGAAAGCACTCCTGTGGTTTGCTTAGGTGTTTACTCTGGTGGTCTTCCTGGCCCAGATTTAGCAATTGTATTTCTCTGGTATAACATGTTTTCCTCTGATAGAGAAGGACATTGTTGGAGATGCTGTCCCTCTGTATGGCTTGTCAGCAGGGTTCTGGGCTACTTGACCCTGAAACGTGTTCCAGCATAATCCCTTGCTTTGATGATGTCACTGGGATTTCTGTATGACTTACCCTTTCGAGAATCTGAAATTGTGTCCTTGCATTTACTCCCAGTTTTGTATTTGTAGTGGGAATTCTAGGAGACATGATTCTTAAATTTAGGTTTTCCCAATTGATCGGAGTGTCTTGGCTTATGAATACAGTTTCTCACATTGCAGGTCCATGTGACGAAGACTACACAATCACTTCTCCACATGCATGCGTACCTCTTATTCGACCAGTTTCTTGTATGCATTTTTCCCTTACAGCACTTTATTCCCCCCACATAGTAGCATATCCAATATAGCGCCCAGCACCAAAAAGTACAATTTATAAACACAAGAGTTTGTCGAGCAATATATTGTCCACACAGATTACTACAAAAATACCCTAGCAACAAATATGCTTGAAGTCAGATATACTAACAGGTAAATAAAACAATATATACACATACAACCGCAGTTTGGTGTCCAGAATGTGACACATCTCACACTCACAAAGTTGTAATAGCAGCATTGTAACAATAGTCTAAAGTGGTGGTGAAAAGATGCAAGGTAATATAACATTTGCCTTATGTTATATTGCAACACAGACACTCAGTACGAAGCTTAATGACCCGAAGCCATATCCTAGGAACACACTTCACCAATGTAAACCAGTCTTGGCCATGCAGAGAATGGCTTGCAGGCTTTGAAAATGCTTTGATCTGGGAGTTATTTAGCTTCTGAGTTTAGGCTAGGATAACCTATTTAGCTTGACATCAAAAATCTACCATGAGCTAGATTTGACTGCCCAGGCCAAATGGTGCCATGCAAATCTACCTATGTGACATTAATTTGGCGTGTTTAGGAATGTGTATTAAGAAACACTAGAGCACATCTAGCAGACATTTAAAGCTTAATGGATTATATACAATGGCCAAAAAGTCAAAGTTGATATCTCGTAGTGCATACTGAGCCATGCCTGCTAAACCAGAAGCTGGTTTAAGTACCTGCTTATCAAATGTACATTTTGAACGCTGAGCTTGCAAAGTTATTCACAATTCTCCAATAGAAAGTAATGAGGCTCAATGTAAGGGAAGGGGTAGCTGCCCATTATAGCCCTCCAGAGGGACCCACAAGGTGCCCTTGCTCAGGTTCCACCACCAAAAGCCAGTCCCAGATAGCCACAAAACAGGACTTTACACCCATTAAAATGAAAAGATCAACTCAAGGGGTATTAAAACAGGCGAATAATCCAGCCTCTCCAGTCCCAATCAAGGCCAACAACAATACCAGTCCAGTGGTTGTCATTGGCGTCAACAGCTCTCACGTTTCAGACCAGGAGTCACAGGAACAAAGTCGACTTTTGGTCGCCATCAGAAAACCTTCGGAAATGGATCACCACCTGGATAAAGGTAGCTGAAGATGCAGGCATGCCTCTTTTACAACTCCCACGATGTTGAGGGGGCAGTACACATTTGGTACGGCTATCGGCTGGAGTGAGTCTACACAGGGCCTGCAGGCATAAGCCAAAGACCACAGTCTCTAGCAAAACTTCCCTTTTTGATAGAAGGCAGCAGCAAAGCAGCAAGGTGCGAGGCCCTTGTGAAGGCTGGGCTGCGTGATTCACAGCACCAGGCTACATGAGAACACAGCAGCAGAAGTCTCCCCTTGAGATGCTGTGCTCTAGAAACAAGCCCATGACTCCTTAGAGCTACTTGACGAAGACCTTGGTAATTCAGGACTAAGAACTGGCTAAACCCACTAGTTCAAGGGTGGGATGCACTGTAGAAGGTCTCCCTTGCAATTTAAAGAGCTGGCCTCCACCATGTGATGAATTGCTTGGCCACTGGAGGTCACAGCAACTGTCCCCTGGCATCTCAACAGCCTCTTCGTCTTTGGATTTTTGGCTTCAGTGCTCAACTGAGGAATGTCTCCAAATCCTCTCCTTGTATGCATATTCCTGGGCTTGGGGAACTCCGGCCCACCTATCTGGGCACCTGCTACATGTAAACTTCTGGGTCAAAGTCCTGTCATGGACAGCAAGCTCCGGTGCAACCATAACTCACTCAGTGTTTGCAATGTGTATTGGAGATGTCTGCAGACCCCTTGCCACTCCAAACATGTTACATTCACATAAAGAGGCTACTTCCAAGGCACTTTCAAGAGCTTGCAAAGAGGATGCCCATATATTGCCACATTCTACCCATACCTCAAAGGAGGATGGTCAAAAGAACATTGTAGCACAAAGACGGGGCTTCCTTCAGCATGGTCTTCTCTAAAGTCACACCAATTGTTTGTGTAGGCTATGGGCAGTACAACACCCTCACATTTATGGACACTGTACCCAACTCGTACCTGATTGAGGCCCTAGGGATTGACTTTGGTAGTCCTAATAGTGCCTTTAAAAACATGCCCTCCAACACTGTAAAATCATAAGCATATAGCTAATAATAAATTTCCATTTCGGAAATTATTTTTGCATCATAAAATGTTAATATCGGAAGTAGCGTAAATGTTCCATAGCGTGAATTGAAGTGTCATCCGTAACCAGGCTTTTTCTCTCACATATTCAATTAAGGCAGATTTATTGGGTCGAGTATGTATTCTCATCCCTAAATATTTATTTTCTTTTGATATCTCCACCTTGTGACTGGCAATCCTCTAGCTGCCTGCAAAATGTTGCCTGCCTGCTGATGACGATTCAACAGCAACTCATTTTCTCTAGTGTAGGTCTGAAAAGTTACCGGGAATCTCTGCGGACCGACTCATGTACAGTCAAGAAGGACAATGTGTCTGTGCACGTCATCCAGAGGAGAGGAGTTCAGTTTATTTTTGGAGTTACAAAACTAGCGCTTTTCAACTCTTACCTAAGATCAGATAGATACAAGGTAGAGGAGCGAGACCAATATACAACCCTGTCTGAGTCACCGATGTGTAGGAATTGCTTGAGAGAGTTCTCCAATTCAGTAAATCCTACCTTCAGCACTGTATCCATGTGCAGGAGTATTAGGACATTTAGTAACCAAGGCTGATGCCCCATGCTGCCAAATTCCTCCATAATATTCCACACTTACTGTGGCTCACTAAGAGGACTGGAAGAGACTCAGTTTGACAGCAGTGCTTTTGAAGATGATCAATGACCACACCCGCCAATGTAGTTCCCACCCCGGCCGAAAGCCAACCTGGTTCTTTTTTAGGATCTTACTCGAGCAATCCCATATTTTTAGTCTCTAACACCAAGGATGCAAATATTTTCTAATCCGCATCTAGAAGTGCTAATGGTCAGAAATGTCACGGTTCAGTTCTGTCCCCCTTCTTATAGGCACGATAATTGACCCTTTCCAAGACAGGGGGAACCTTTGTTCAACCAGCATTGCTCTAGAAAAGCATAAACCAGATTTTAGGCCACATAAGAGAGTCCCCCTTCAAGAAAATGTTGGACAGACCATTTGGTCCAGGGGCACGAGCATACTGACCTTTTGAAATGCAAATAAATACTAATATAAAGAAATGTGAGTCTTTAACATTCTAAGGAAATTTTTTTTGCAAGGTCCTAGAGCAAAAGGACTTGTCCACAACTTTCTTGCATTCCTACTTGGTCAAACCTCGGGACGAATCCTCAAGCACAGAAGATAATGCTCAACTGCAGATCAATCAGGAGAAATCTGTTATTGTCCCATCACTCCTCCATGACATGTTTGGTTGCTGAAGCTCTTATGGTTCTGCGGACACCGGACTTCAGGTGAATACATGGATCAGAGTGTAACCATCAATCCTTCCATCGAGCCAACATGCACAGCTGAGCTGAGCGGGGGGCTCTCAAGACTACCCTGCTCCCAAGAAAGCCTTTTTGCTGGTTTCTGCCTGAAACTTAGACAAGGAGATGTAAACTGGCACTGAGAGCACCAGTAACCAGCATAATCAAAGACCCAATGGTTGCTACAGAAGACCAAGAACACTAAAGAACTAGAAAGTAACACTAAGATATATGCAAATCATTTTCTTACCTGAACTGCACCCAGTGTTGGTAATGTTAGGGTGTCTGTGAGGTAATTGTGGAATGCATGGTGTGGTGGAACTTGAGGGTTCCAGGAATGTCAGTTGGAGATTTTTAGATGGCTGGTTGCATGTGGATGGCCTGTTGTCTTTTTAATTGATTTGTGGATGTACCTTTTTGCATGTATTTACCCTGCATGTCTGGTCGCACCATTAGACAATAAAGCAACATACACATACCGGATCCTGTGTCCAGTGTGCACCTAACCTGCATCCTTTTGCTGGTGGCAAAGTGTTCTTGGGACAGCAGCTACAGGAGCTTTGGTGGGAGGAGCAGCCAAAAAGGTCAGCAACTGCCTCCCAAAGTTTCCATCCACACCCAGGTAACGGTGAGCAAGCCGTGAAGGTGGCAGCTGCTTTGAAGTCAACTGTTGGAGGTGTTGTTCATTGGAGGACTGCGAGCTTGCCGCCTCAAGGACGGACGTCTGAGTTCCTATGTTGAGCTGCGGTTGGTCTTCCTGAGGATGGCCAACTGAAGTCTGTGACCTGCTGGAATTCCAGCACAGAGCAAGGGGGGGGGCACAGCCAAGCCTCCCTGCGCATGAGCCTGGAAGCCCTGTTTTGGGCCATGCATCAAAGGCTCAAGTGAAGTCGGTGACCTTCTGGAGGTCCAGTGAGGAGCAGAGCAGATGTGTGGGAGCAGCCAAGTCCTTGCGGAAGGGCCAGGAGACCAGATTTGGCCCATGCTTTAGGAACACCTTCCTGGGTGCCGGTCGATGGTGGAATGATGTCGCTGATCTCGAGCACAGCCACTTCATCGTCCATTAGTGAGCGTTAGTACAGGGATGCCGTGCAATGGTGTAGCACAACTCGCTGGTGCCCACTCTGTCAAAACAGGATGGGGGTGGCGGAGTGCTGCGGTGTCCGGGAGAGCAAGGAAGACTGGGAGCATCACAGTGCAAAACGGTGGAATGGATGACAATGTCAAAGGAGCACGGTAGGAAGTCGACGAAGCAGGCAAGCAATGAAGTTGTTGGTAGCATTTAGGAGAAAATGTTTGCCACGAAAAGAGGGACAGCGACATTGGACGTCAAAAGGCACAGGTTGGCAATGGATAATTAATGCCATGGACCCGAGTAAGGAGGAGAAAAAGATCTAGATTCTTGTGGGGTATGTAGTGAGGGCAGTTTAGGAGGACCATATACGTGTTACAGCTGTGAATGTTTCTTTAATATTTTATGGGAGTTGCTCCCCAATTTGTGGGCCCTATTCCAGGCGTCGAAAGACCTCCACATTGGTGGAGCTCTATAAGTAGTGGGCTGAGGCTCGTTTTTTACTAAAATGCTATTTTTGTTACATGTGGTGGCCTCAGCCCTCGTCATAAAAATAAGAGCGGAAACGTGGAGTTGGGACTAAATATTTAGGTTCAGATGCCTGTTATATTAGTGATGTCCATGGACGTCATTTAAGAGTTGCCAGGGGGTCACAACTGCGACCCCTGATGTCTCCCTGGCTACCCCTAAAAAAGAAATTTAAAAAATGGACCTTCTGTGCTGTGGCCAGCGCCATGTGGCTCTTTGTTTCTGGAGTGGCTGGCTTTCTTGTTCAGGCCTATTAAAAAACAGGGGATTCCACAAGTGCAACACTGAGCAGTGACCCTAAATAAGGAATAGGAATAACAAATAGTCTTTCTAAACAATAATTGCTAGACTCATTAAAGGTTTATTTTAGGCACACTTCAGGGGGTGAGTCACTGATTGTCTGATTTAGTCTGTTCTTAAACACCTCAGTCACAACGCAGAAAAAAACTAAATGTATTTTTTTATTTTCTCAAGTTGCAGTTATAGCATGTTTTTTCTACCGTTGTCTCTGTTACGGTCACTTGAAAAAATAATTGTGCCTAAAAGCTTGTGTACAGTGTAGAAATGTTTGACCAAAGCACATCAAGTTGCCCTTGATTTCATTGTGCCACAATTAATGCTTTGTTGTAATGTGTCTATCTTTCCTATCTCCCTTGCATGCTGTTCAGGATGTTTGTTTGCATGTATGGGCTTATGAGTGCCCACAGTACGGGATGCCATGTGAGCGTGCTGCTTTCCTTGCGCTACTCTAAATTCTTTAATACACATCTCTGAATCCTCCCAATGGTATGTATTTTGCCAATCTCTGAAGCCTGAAAAGTAGATCCATGCAGGCTTGACATGTGTCCAACTTTGCACCATCCCTGCAGATGAACTGGCCTGCTGTTGAATCTCAATTACCAGCTAATAGATGTCCACTCCAAAGTGTAATTTGCCCTTTGATTTAGAGAACATTCAGAGATGTAATTGCTCATTTTACTATAGCCGGTAAGACTGCTATAGCTGTAGGATAGCTCAGTGGGTTATTGTATGTATAGTTGTTCTCTATAAAGCGCTTAAGCATACATGCTTTATAATAACATATTATCTTTTGGCCTTGGACATCTGCTTGCATTCACAGTAATTTGGTAATATGGGCCTATCCACACTATTAACTATAAATATGGAGATTCATTCTTGTATGAAATATCTATCACATTAGTGATATTGTAACCATATTTATCGTAGTGTACTTAGGAGTGATGCTATGTGATGCCACTTTTTGTTTTGTCAAGGGGTCAAAGGTTGGTTTCCATCGCTTCCCGTGATATCACTCCAGGGTGGGGTCAAATGGCCTCACTTCTTGTGATGTCGTCAGAGATCAAGGGTCATGTGATGTCACTTCCGCCACCCCTGGCATTTTGGTGAAATGACTTTCCTGGTGATGTCTGTTTTATGTTGTGACCTCCTGTTTAGGGTGAGTGGGGACCGTCATTCTCAAAGGGGGAAAATGTTGGACTTGCAGTGCGGGGAAGTTCTTGCTGGGACTGCGGAAATGTACTGTACTTAAGCATCTGTACCTGGTATTGGGGAGTGGGTGGTCTCCAGTCTTTGGGAGTATCTGGGCATGTCGGTGTGGGGCGTCGGGAAGAAATTGACTTCAAGGGCTTAGGCCCAAAGAGGACTTACTGATCATCTGTTATGGTCATGTCCATTTGTGTTGTTTTTGGGGAATGCCGGGCAGGTTCCTCAAATGGGGGATTTTGTGTGTGCACTTAAATGTTTTGCGGTTCAGCGTTTTTGATGGTGGTTTTTGGCATGGTGGCACATAGAAGTGCCATTGATAGCAGCGTTTGCTGATGGCTGCATGCTGAGATTGGTGGTGCAACTAGGGATGGTGAAGGGGTCTGCATTCAACTTTTGGAAGTGCCATTGCTATCAGCATCTGCTGGTGGGTGCATTCTGAGATCTGTGGTGCAACTAGTAATGTTTCAAGGATCTTCGTTCAGTTGTCAGGCTGTGAGGATATGGTGGTTGCAGCTGATGTTGAAGGATCTTCGTTCTGCCTCCAGGCTGCGTGGACCATTCTTTAACATATAGTCGCATGTTGCAGTTTAAATACTGCAATTTTCAGCGTTTGTTGAGGGTTGTATTTTGCGTATGGTGGCACAATGAAGTGCCATTGTAGGTAGGTTCTGGAGGTTCTAAGTTATGGTAATGCTTCATTGTAGGTTCTGATATCTTTAGGACCTTTCCTAGGAGTGAGTGCAGCAATAGCCTTCTTAATGTTAGTAATAACATCTATGACTTGGCTTTCTAGGTGATGTGTGGTGTTTGTCATCCAGGTGGTTCTACACCGTTTATGGGGTAGTACTTTATTTCTGGGTTGCTCATATCTGGTTCTGGTGGAACTTGTTTGGTTCTGTATTATCAGTGCAACTAGTTCATGGAAGAAATCCTTGTGTTATTCCCTTACGTATGGGTCCTTTACTGTCGACTTACCTGATGGCCGCTTGTGAGTTGTTAGTAAGGGCATGTGTACTTGTGTATTGGGGTTGTCCATTCAAGCTGTTTGTGGTATGCCCTCTCTGATGATGGAGGATATGTGCATGTGTTGTGTGTTAAGGGTGTGCAGTGTTCTCCTAGTTGGGTTGGTAGATGTTCTTCTTGTGCTCCATTTTAGTCCTGTGTTTTTGTGCAATGGTGGAGAGGTGGTGTAGCTTGGTGGTGTTGGGCGACATGTTCACATGAGCAAACAGTGTTTGTTTGTTTGTTTGTTTATTTATTTTATTTATAAAGCGCACCTGACCCAGGGGTATCTGGGCGCTTGAAGTACAAATTATGGTTACAAGTGAGCAACAGATACATAATATAGATGTGTACAATATATAGTTAAGCAAGATACATGAATATGTGCAACATACAAATGATCAGTTCAGGATGCAAATGATCTGTTGGAGAGCACCAAGTTGAACAGATTTTAGGTTTGTTTTTGTTAAGAAGCCATGAGATGACGACACTTCTGAATTCTACGAGTGATTGGGTGGATTTGATGTTCTGTGGAAGTGTGTTCCATAATTGGGCAGCAAGAACCGGGAAACTGGTACCGCCAGCCCTTTTGAGGTTGTATCTGGGCACCATAAGGCAGGAGGTGTTGGTAGATCTAGTGGTTCTAAGTGACAGCTTTTGGGTAAATGTGTCACTAATGTAGGAAAGCTTTGTGGGTAAGGCATAGGGTTTTCAAGTCAATTTTTTCTTTTATTGACAGCCACTTGAAGTATTTTCTAGTAGCCGATATGTGTCTCCTTTGGGTATGTTTAATGCTGCTCTAAGCGCATTATTTTGCAGAATCTGCAACTTGTTGATTATAGATTTGTTGGCACCTAGGTGTAGGCCGTTGCAGTAATCCAGCTTAGATTGTATAAGTGCTCTGGCCAGAGTGAGGCTACTGTTGGAGGATAGTAGTGGTCTGCAAGCCCTGATCAGCTTGCCCGTATAGGCGTTGGCTGAGGCTGAGGCTGTCATGTTGACCGGTTTAGTAAGATTACAATTGGCATTGAGGTAAAAACCTAAGGTTTTTACATCTTTAGCTATGGGTATATTGGTCCCATCTATGTGGATACTAGTGTATTGGGGACTGAGTTATAGTAGGTTATTGGGTGAGCCGACTAGAAGCAGCTCAATCTTACATTCAGGCAGAGGCCATGAGTGGCCATCCATGCCCGAATGATGGAGTAGACTTTGTTGATCCGGCAGACGTCGGTGTCCTAGGTGCCAGATAGGGGTAGGAGGATCTGGGTGTCATCTTCGTAATTGGTGTAGGTGACACCCAGACGGTCCCGTTTGTCGAATAGGGGCTTTGCAAAGATATTGTACAAAGTGGGCGATACACCTGAGCCTTGTGGGACTCCGCAGGTAATAGGGATAGGGTCTGCTGCTGTGGGTGAGAAAACGCGCATGGTTCTGTTATCAAGGAAAGAACATATACACATGACGGCAGGGTTAGAAAAGTGAGCTGCCGATGACAGGTGGTTACATAGTATGTTATGGTCAACCAAGTCAAAGGCTGCCGACAGGTCTAGGAGGAGTAAAATGGCAACTTTTGTTTTTGTCTTTTAGATCATCAATCTGGCTTTTGAGGTCAACAAGTGCTGTTTCAGTTCCATGTTGCGGTATAAAGCCAGATTGATGAGTTCCTAGTAGTTTATTGGACTCTAGATAATCTTGAATTTGCAAGGAGGCTAATCTAAGATTTTTAGTAAGGAAGGGACTGTAGTCATTGGCCTATAGTTAATGGGAATAGCTGGGTCTAGTGTTTTTCTTGAGTAATGGGAGAACTCCTGACTGTTTAAGGTTACTTGGGACTAAGTTATTAGAGAATGAAGAATTTATTAGCTTGGTAATAAAGGGGGCTAAGTCTCTAGCCTCATCTTTTATGATCTGCGCTGGACAGCTGTCTCCTTTACAATTCGATGGTTTTAGTGAAGTTATGATTTTTTGTACTTCAGGAATGGATACCTTCTTGAATCTGAAGTCTGAGTTATGCTATGTGGTGGAAGGCAGAGTCAGGTTAGTAGGATTGGCTGAGGACAGTTGATGCCGTTTGTCAGCTATTTTGGTCTGGAGTCCCGAGATTTTGTTTGAGAGCGCATTTTGGATACTGGTGCACCAGGGTTTATATCCTTAATGCTGGTGTCTAAAGGGGGGGGGTTGGGGTTTTCGAACTCTCTGAGGATAGTGAATAGTTCCTTGGTGTTAGATCCTGCTTGATTGATTCGATCGTTATAGGTTTCTTTCTTGGTTCTGATAATTTTGCTTTTGTATATGGCAGTGGTATTGATAAGGTTGGTTTTGTTTTCTGGGGAAGGAGACAATTTCCAGAGTCTTGAGTTTTCTTTTTTCTGCGCGGTGTAGTTTAAGTTCAGGGGTGAACCTGGATTTCAGGTGTGCTCTGGGTTTACCTTTGCGTAGTTTGAGCTGGGCAATGGTGTGTATAGCTTTAGTCATGGAATCGATGAAGGTGTTAACCATTAGATTGAGGTCAATTGTGTCAGGTAAGGCATTGAGAATGGGGATGATCAAGGGTACTATGGCCTCAGCTGTAATATTATGTTTGTTTCTGGTGAGACAAGGTGGTGCAACTGGGGGCTTTATCAGCTCTGGGTTATTGACATTGAGTTCTAAGGATAGGAGGTGATGGTCAGACCACACTAGAGGTGTAGGGTCCTTAATGGTGATGTTGCAATTGAGGTCTGCTACCTAGTCAAGTATACTGCCCTTTTCATGGGTGGGTAGGGTGCTTACTTGAGTGAAGCCTTGTTCAGATAGTGCAGCGGCTAGGGAGGTGGCAGGTATGTCATTGGGGTCATTATAACCGTGGTTGAAGTCCCCTAGAATATTTTGCGTCATGAGTTTAGTGTTGTTGGCTGCTAGCGATGTAATGGCCTCCTCTATGGATCCAGGAGGACCTGGGGGCATGTATATGAGGTGGATAGTAATGGTGTTTTTGGGAGATGTTTGGAGCTTAACTGAGAGGAGTTCACAGGATGTCAGAGGAGAAGAGGTGGCCAATCTCATGTCTAGTGTGGATTTGAAAATGATGGCAGTTCCTCCTCCTCGAGCATTAGGTCTATCGGCTCTGATGATGGAGTAGTTGTCTGGGACAGCTAGAGTGAGGGAAGGGCCTGCAGCATCATGCAGCCAGGTTTCTGTCACAGCAAGGAAATCAAGGTTGTTGGTCAAGATGAGGTCTGCGATCTCGGTTGCATGGGCAACGAGGGACCTGGCATTTAGAAGGGCTCCTTTTTATAGGTAGCTTCTGGGTACCTTTCTAGACGTGGTTAGAGGTGTTGTCGACTGAGTTCTTTATCTGGCTAGTATAGGATCTTTTACATATTTTTGTTGCTGGTGGATTTAGTGCAATACTTGCTAGTAGTGTTAAGGTTGCGTTCAATTGGTGGGTTGCAATGTCTTCAGAGTCTGGTTGCTAGTCTGTTGTTGCAATCTATTATGTCTGGAATGGATGTGGGAATGCTTATGTGTGGGTGAAGCAGTTGAGAGGCAATAAGCAGGAGGCAGGGTAAGCCATACTTTACTCGGGGAGAGGTGAAGGAGAGTAGAGGAGGGAGAAAAGAGGTAGGCTTGATCCTGGAATCCCAGTAGGCTGGATTCAGTGCTGGGAGGAAGATGGTGGGCCTGATCATGGGATTGGAGACTGGGATGGAACTTAGGTGAGCCCTTAGGTAGGGGTCTCTGAGGGGCTTCATCATGTGGCTGGGAGGTTGACTAATGTTGAGCCTTGAAAGGGTGAGTATCAACGGAATAATGCAGAGAGTGGTGATCATGATGGGACTACTAGCTGTTGTGAGAAGGCTCTTACAAAGCAGTGTTTTAAATAGAATAATCTAGATCTACATAGTAATGATGGCGGAGTAGACGGTTTAACGCCAATCTATTGGATAGGATGGCTAGTACCTCTCAATGGTAGAATGGGCTTTACGGAGCAGGATGAAATAGGCTAGTTCATGCATGGCAGAATAGGCTATTTCGAAATAATCCCTTATGCAAAATGGGCTAGTACATTCAGGACAGAATAGGCCATTTCAAGAAACATATGTGCAGGCTAGGCTATTACAGTTCAAAGGCACAATAGGCTGTTTCAGGATAATCCCTTCTGCAAAATGGGCTAGTACATTCAGGACAGCATAGGCTATTTCACAAACACTTGTGCAGGCTAGGCTAGTACAGTTCAAAGGCACAATAAGCTATTTCAGGATAATCCCTAAGCAAATGGGCTAGTAAGTACAATCAGGCAGAGTGGGCTAATTTCAAGAATCACTTGTGCAGGCCAGGCTAGTACAGTTCAAAGGCACAATAAGCTATTTCAGGATAATCCCTAAGCAAATGGGCTAGTCAGTACAATCGGGCAGAGTGGGCTAATTTTAAGAATCACTTGTGCAGGCCAGGCTAGTACAGTTCAAAGGAACAATAGGCTATTTCAGGATAATCCCTAAGCAAAATGGGCTAGTGCATATAGAGACAGAATAGGCAATTCAGGGCGATCTGCTGGATACAATATGTTTAAGTCATCACGGTAGATTTTCGTATGTGGTGTTGCATCAAGGAGTCAAGAGAGTCTAAGTATATAAGATATACTTATGGGCAATTCTGGGCTGAGTCATGTGGAGGTGTGGTTGGCCCGCAAATCTGGATACTGATAAGGTGCGACCCCAGGTGAGATTAGTTGTGGCAGATGGGGGTTACTCATGCCTTAGTAAACTGTGTTTAGCTGTTAGATCTGGTGGCGATATTAAGGCTTGTGAAGAGGTAGGCTGGGTAGTGTGCAAGTAACGTTGATACAAGCTGTCCGGAGGCATTGTTTGGGTGGAGGCTCGGGTACTGTGGATGTGAATTGTACTCACAGTGGACGGAAGAGGTCGCTGAGCCAGGGTTTCCGGCTGACAGTCCGGATGGCAACGGACAGGCTCAGGACAGGTGTTGTCCTTTGAGCGTGGTCCTTGGAGCGGTGGGCCAGCTACGCCTACCGGCTTCGGATTGGAGCTGATAAGGGTCCGATCCGCCAATCCGGAGTCAGAAAGGTAGGAGGTGTACAGCTGGGGGTCAGATGCAGCTCAGTGATTAGTGGCGGCCATCTTTGCAGGGAGCTGTCCTTGTGGTGTGCAATGGCGAATTGTTTCACCTGAGGGAATCAAGGCTAGCGCAGCGTCTCAACTGCAAATTGCGGCACGGTCCGCTCGAATTGTGCAATTAAGAATCTGAAGATCAGCTATGATGAAGAGAAGCCAAGTGGCTTGCCTAAGGTGTTCAGCATGCTGGGGTGGATGGCACTGCTCCTGCAGTGAGGGGGAGCTTGTGATGTCGGATTGCCTGTGAGGTCAGAGTAGAATGTATGGTGGTGTGGAGGTTGAGGGTTCCAGCAATGACAGTTGGAGATTGGTAGCTGGCTCTAAGGGTGTGGTTGGCCGGTGGTCTGTCGAATGGATTTGTGAATGTAACTTACCTGCATGTAATTATTCTGCGTGTCTGGTATCACCAGTGGACAATAAAGCAACATATAAATTTACAGGATCCAATTTGGCTTTAGTGAACCTGCACCATACTTCCGCTCCTCTGGTTCTGCTCCTCTTTGGCACAGTGGTATCATACTGGCTCCACAACAGTCATTATTTTTGAAGATACTCTTTGTTGCCGTAGCTCCATCACTGTAACCCTGGAACCTCTAAACCTTGTGAGAACGTGAATATTGTCTCGGTGGCAGGAAATGGCCAATGATAACAAAACCACATAATTTCCATCTTCAGTATTGGACCCTATCTTTAACATTAGATCAAATAGTCACGTTTGGGTACCGCTCAGAATTGGGTTCTGCATCCTGCTTATGCAATCAGAAGCAAGTCTATTTCTGTTGTGGCTTTCTATGAGGGATTGAATCCGAGTAGAGCCTATGCAAGTCCACACGTACCCATGGGGTACAGACTTACAAACGTGGTACCTGGTTGATGTTTTACATCACATTTGGGTTAAGTTCTAAAAGTCTTTTCTGAACAGCATCACTCTCCTCTAAACTCCACCATGTCACTTATTTATTTTCAAGTTCAAAGCGATACTGTCACCCTATCGGTAGGACCTTGATTACTCGACCACTGGTTCCACTACGTGAACCAAGGAATGATGAGGGTACCACTTTACCCAAGTTTAAGATCATACACTCGCACCTTGAGCACATGGCTTAAAGAATCTGCCCGATAAATACTCTCTAACATTTATAAGGTAGAACAACTAAAGATCTGCTTACGATATAGAGCTGATAGATAGGTGCCTGCATCTGGCATTGGTCAGACACAAATGAGCGATCTTGGCTACTCACGTGGACTAGAGTCTCCTAAACATGATTTGCAAGGAGTTGAACATTACAAGCAGGCATCCATTACGCTTGAAAAAGAACATGCACACAAATATTTGCTCTGAATCATTTGAAATACAGACATGTGTTGCCCTATAATGCATTGGTATTGGCAATAAAGATTACCCACACTTACAGCTCAGGAACGTCTTCATTCTATTAAAGAAGGAGGCGAGCATTATGCTTTGCTTTCTTTTTATTACTGCCAATAGCTTTTCAAATCCAACTTTAAAACATAACATTTGTGCTTTTTTTATTTCAAACATAAAAAAAAAAATCTGCCAATTTTAGGTTTAAAAGTTCTTAAAGGATCTCTTCCATCTTTAGTCTACTTAAACCAAAAGTCCCATAAAACCTATGGCGTTTGGTAGTCTTGACCTCCTCCATCTGCACCTATCCGCTCTCAGGTCACCCTATAAGAACCCTTTCCACCAGGTCCTTTCCTCTTTCTTTTTCTTCTTTCCAGAACCGTAATAACACGAACAGTCCCATGGTCCGCTAACAAGACCAATAATGTAACCGAGAACACTGTCTCTGAACTGTAATGCCCGGAACCTGTGGGCGCATGGAACGTGATTTCAAGTTGATCTTCTTTGATCGTGATCAAGCTGCTTTCTGGTCATCTCCTACGAAAAGCAGAGAAAATAATTTAGGATGGGGAAATAAGATACAGTTGAACATTTAACAGGTACTACATAAGTGCAACTTTCATCATCTGGGTTGGATATAATACTCGCCTCCTTGTCTTTAATAGAATGAAGACTTTGCTGAGCTGTAAGCATGGGCAATCTTTATTCTATGACAAGACAGGAGGCTCGCATTATGCTTGTTCAAAGCTAGTCACCACTCTATTAGTTATATCAGACACTGGCTTGAAATAAAATTTCTTAAAGGTGGTCTCAGAAGACCAATCTTCTGCTTTCATTATATCTTGAAGTGGAACCCCTGCTAGGAAAGCTCTAGATGCCATTGCTCCCCTAGTCGAATGCGCACAAAACTGAGACAAGTCTATCCCTGCCCAATGCATAACTTGGTGCACCCATCTAGCAATTGTCGCTGATGCTACTGCGTGATGAGGCTTTCTACGCGCTATTAGTAGCTGTGTCGTGCCCTGCGGCCTCAACTGCGCTGTGGTAGTCTCGTAATCTTTGATACTCTGGGCTACACATAACTTTTTATTTTCAGCGAAGTATGGGTACGAGATAACTCGAGAGTCTGTTTTCGTTCGTTTAGCTATGGTAAAAGCGACTCCTTCAGGGTAGAATATCTTTCTGCCAATCTCTAGCGCTTTGACATCGGATACTCTTCAGCAAGCTGTGAGGCACAGTAGCATTGCTAGCTTGCCTGATAATTGTGACCGGGAAAGCTCCCCATTATCTGGCCATTTCATGAAAAGTTGGAATATATCTCCAACATCCCATAACTTTGTATATTTCGGCTCTGGCGGTTTTCTCAATTTCATGCCCCTTAGAAGTCGTAGTACTGTGGGGTGTTCTCCGACAGCGGTCCCTTCAACTTGTTTATGACCTGCTGATATCGCTGATCTAAGCACTCCTATTGTTCTGAAAGCACTGCCTTCTTGAAATTTCATTGCTAGGAAGTTTAAAATGTGTACTACCGGGGCAAAAACAGGATCCAAGCTGTGTTCTGAACACCATTGGGCCCAACCATTCCATGCAGCGTTATAGCTCCTGATGGTGGAAGGCGCCCAGGAATCTCTGATGCAGTCTGCAGCGAGTTGCGAAATGCCTGGCAACTCCCACTTTCTCCTGAAACCTTGCAAGCCATCAGTCGCAAATTGCCCGCCGGTATCAGCGGGTGCACCTTACCAGCTGGGCCGAGCAGAAGGTCCGGCTGATGAGACACTGTTCTCGGAAAATACGTAGAAAGTTCCATCGCTACAGGAAACCAAGGCTGAGATTTCCAGATGGGGAGCACTAATACTAAGCTCGCCCTCTCCCTGCGAACTTTTGCTAATGTCCTTGTTATCATTTTTCCTCCTTGCTCCGGAGTGCAAGGTCCTGCAGCCTCTCAACATCGAAATTTTCTTTTTCCTGGTCTCCTTGTCTGCACAGGGCTGTTGCAGCCACTTGGTAGAGATAGGTGCAATTGTCCATTGCCCTCTGTACCTCGTGAGAATTGTGGGTGCATTTTAAAAAAACGAAGAAAATTGCTTTTAAATAGCAATTATTTGAAGTGCTTCCACATAGCGCCATTTGGCAGTGTTTATAACATCCTGCTGCCTGCTACACCACAAATTTGGGATCTTAATGGGACTTTCTGCCTGCAAACTGTGTGCACCATGCAGTGCTTTCAACATGGCCGCCCTGGCCTCCTCTCCATCTGAGGCTGTGTGTGCCTTCCTGGCTGCCTCTGTGGTGCTCTGCCATTGGCTGGGAACTCTCTCTTCCTGACCAACGAGGGACTGGCAGGCTTTAGACGGCCCCTACCTAAGGCCCGCTTCGAAGGCTCCTGTCAGCTTCCCTGTCTGCTTTCCGGGATGCTAATACAACAGCCTGACCCTCCCTTGGGTTGCCATCTCTTTTCTACTATCAACCTAGACTTCCACGACTGTTCCGTTTCCCCATCTATTGGTTAGTTTCCCTCTTTCTGCCTACCCTTTCTAATTTCACTTTACTCTACCTTCTTCCTGTGTTTTTTAACTGGTCTTCCCTTCATGCTCTCACCTGAGCACTCACCTATGATCCCATCTCATTTCTTTTGCCAGTTGGTGCCTTAGCTATTGCCTTGAATTTCAATATCTGGGTGTGTTGTGGGAAAGTCAATTTTGGGTGTGTTGTGGGAAAGTCATTTTTGGGTGTGTTTGGGAAAGTCAATTTTGGGTGTGTTTGGGAAAGTCAATTTTGGGTGTGTTTGGGAAAGTCAAACTTGGGTGTGTTTTTGTTCACCTACACTGCTACCTGCTAGCCCAGTGACCGCCCCATACCTCTGATCTTGTATATTTCTCCTACTGCCTCCTCTCTCTACCTGCCCATGGCATTATCTGTTTCTCCTATCTATTCCAACTGTTTCTCTATCAACTTTCCTCCCCTTCTCACTAAGTCTGGTAAGAAGAAATTCAAAAAGGATATCTTGGTTTCTAACCCTGGTCTCCCCATCGCTGATACCTATTCCAGCGCCTCTGCCAGACAAACCCTCATGGACATCCTCTTTTTCGTTCCTTCACAAGATCTCTGGACCCTTCATATGATCTCTGTGCTCTGTCCTTTCTCCTCCTCTCCCATTAATGGTGGCACCCGCTGGGAAGTACGTATGGATCTCTTTGACTCCTCTAGAGTCTTTATTAACATCTATCTAAATGGTACTGTCATGGTGCAAGGCCCTCAGGCTAACCTCCTCCTCTTTGATAGGCAGTTCCCTTGCCTCATCAACTTCCTCACATCTCCAGCTGTCCCCTACTCTCTTCCTCTGGCTACCTTGCCCTCCTCCGCCTCCTCCTTTGCCTCAATCCAAACTCCTTCCACACCTCAGCAGGGCGTACCTACGATCTGTACCCCTCCCCGGAAGGTCTTTAAGTCTGGTAACCTTCTCCATCTCACCACACTAAATTCACGCTTGGCCGTTAAACACTCGTCTAACATCTGTCACCTCCTAGAGGAACTCGACCGAGAACCATGGTTAACAGCCAGCTCTATCACGAGTTTTCACACTCTCCTCCCCGACGGCTACAAGATCCTCTCAGCTCCCAGATCCAATCGGCCTGGAGGGGGTGTAGCCCTTATCTTCCCTAACTGGATACCTGCCTCTCTCATTCCCACTCAAGCTTACTCCTTGTTTGAATGCCTAGTCTGCAGGTTCTCTCTCTCCTAGCCACTCTTACTGTTGCTACTCTCTACCGGCCCCCTGGTCAAATCACCTCTTTTCTCTCTGAGTGGGCTGACCTCTCCTCTTCCCTCTTGGCCTCCACCACTCAACTTCTCCTCCTTGGTGACCTCAACATTCATCTTGATTCTACCTGTCCCTCATCTTCACTCTTTCGCGACCTCTGCGATACACTCTCCCTCTCCATCCTTGCCTCCGGCCCGACTCACTTGGCTGGCCACACACTTGATGTCTTGATCTCATCTGGTCTCCCCCTCTGTACCCCCCTTGCCACTCCTCTCTCCTGGAGTGATCACTGCCTCCTCTCCTCTCCTCTCTCCATCTCTTCCCCCCAAGCCAAGCCCACTCCTAGATTGCCACCCACCTTCTCAGATATCCGGCCCATGAAGCGTGTCAGTCGATGCCTTTGCTGCAACCTTCTCCCCCCTCCTCCACCCCAGGCTGACTCACACCCTGACACAGCCCTCTCTCTTCTCTACTCCTCTATTTCTGCTACTCTTGATACTCTTGCCCCCGTCATGAGGATCCGTTTGAAGTCCAAAGCCAAGTGCAATTCTTGGTATGACTCCGACCTTGCTACACTTAAACGGAAGCTCATCCTCTGACAAACTGGCCTGCCGCCTGCTCCAAAGGCAATACCGACTTGCTGTCCACACTAAGAAGAGAGTCCACATACAAGCCCGCGTCTCTGCGGCATCTAACAACTTGGCCGAACTTTTCAAAATCTGCAAGGAGCTGGCCAACCCTGCTGCAGTCTCCACCCCTCCTCTCTCCTCCCAGGATCTTTGCAATGCCCTTGCCTCTCACGTTATCTCTAAAACCCAGGACATCCTGTCCACCCTCTCCTCCGCTCCCCCTCCTCCTCCCTCTCCTTCTCAGCCTGCTGACCCTCCTTCAGCTACCCCTCATCCCCCTTTCTCCTCCTTTCCTCTTTTCTCCCCTGATGAGATATCTAGACAAGTCCGATCTATGAAAACCTCATCAAAACAAGTCCTTCCCTGTTCCTCTAAAACCATTAAGGACCACATTGACACCCTTGCGCCCGCCCTTGCTGATTTCTGCAACCTCTCCTTTGCATCTGGCTCTTTCCCCACCCCTCTTAAACACTCCCTTGTGCATCCTCTCCTCAAGAAATTCACTGCTGCTCCGTCATGTCTGGCAAACTACCGCCCAATTTCCATTACTCCCTTTTTGTCCAAGCTCCTGGAAAAGCTGGCCATCCCTCAGCTTAATCTCCATTCTGACTTTGTTGGCTCCCTCGATGACCACCAATCTGGCTTCAGAGCTGCCAGAAGTACGGAAACTGCTCTCCTGAACATCTGTGAAAACCTGCTCTCCAACCTCGATTCTAACATTGCCTCTGTCCTCATCCTACTTGACCTCTCCTCTGCGTTTGACACGGTCAACCATACCACCCTGCTCAATCGTCTTCGTGACAACCTCGGTATCACTGATCAGGCTCTGGCCTAGCTGACCTCATTTCTCTCTTATCGACCCTCCCAGGTACAACTTGGGTCCTTCCTATCTTCTATCTTCCTCTCCATATGTGGTGTTCCCCAGGGATCTATCCTCTTGCCTGGGCTTTTCAACCAATACCTGGCAACTCTCGCTTACTGCTTCTCAATGTACTGCTCAACTTTCCAGTGCTATGCTGACGACACCCAACTCATTTTCAGGCTTCCCTCAGCCTCCTCCTCTCCTTCTCTCATCTCAGATTGTCTAATCGCCATTCAAAATTGGTGTGCCGCCAATGATCTATGTCTAAATGCCAACAAGACTGAGATCCTCCTTATTGGTACACCATCTCCATCCTTTCCTCTCACTCTCTGGCCGGCCTCCCTTGGCCATCCTCCCACCCCCACTTGCGCGGCTAAGAACCCTGGGGTTATCTTTGACTCTAAACTTTCCTTCTCCGCACACATCTCTGATGTCTCCAAAAAATCTAACTATTTACTTCACCTCCTTAGAGGTACTCTACCTTTCCTCTCCTTCCCTCAAAAGCTCACTGTCTCCCAAGCTCTGGTTCTTTCCAAACTGGATTACTGTAACAGCCTCTTCCTAAATCTACCTGCCTCCACTCTCCACCTTCTACAGCTAATCCAGAACAGGACTGTGATACTTGTCTTTGGCCTCAAGCCCTGGGATCGTATTTCTCCAGCCTTGAAATCCCTTCATTGGCTCCCAGTGGATGCAAGGATTAAATTTAAAAACCTCTGCATTGTCCACAAGGCTTTCTGGGGCCTGGGTCCAATATACCTTCAACTATCCCTCCGTAAATACCTCCCCTCTAGAGCCCTTCCCTCCTCTACTTCTAACTCCCTCAGGGTTAGTCGTTTTGCAAAACAACGAGCTGGGGGTAGATCCCTGTCTTCGGCTGGTGCCTTCCTTTGGAACAGCCTTCCGGCCACCTTATAACTTGAGGAAAAACATCTTCGGTTCCGGAAACTTCTCAAGACCTTCCTCTTTGCCTCTGCCTTTGCCCCCCTTCTCCCCTGTGGATCTGTTTCTTCTCATGGCATTGTGCACCTGTCCACCCTCTGTTCTTTCGGGCCCAGGTATCTGCTCACCCTCCTGCACTGCCTCCAGGCCACCATCTGCACTAGGGTTCTGTATCTGTACCTATACAGTCCCCTTCCCACGTTTCACCTGCACTTATCAGATATACCTTTCTGACTAACTTTCACCTGCCACTTGCTGGCTGCACTACAATGGTTTAAAGCCCTTATATATTATTTATTTTATTTAATACTTATTTGTTTTTCTCTCCTCTGCTTCGCACTTTTCCCCCATTTTCCTTTCCCATGCACTTGCGCTTTCTTAAATGCCACTGGGCCTAGTAAGATTGCTGTTTTTCTGTTTTTTCTCTCCCTTGTTCCCCTCCCTTTTTACCTGGTCGCGCTCATAAACACTTGTGTACGAGCGCGATATCAATAAAATATTTCATTTCATTTCATCATGAGAAATGGAGGGAAGGCATAGTGCATCGCTCCGTGCCATGACTGGAGAAAGGTGTCCGTGCCAGCTGCACCCGGGTCTATCCTCCAACTGAAATACATCTGTGTCTGTGCGTTCAGTCTGGACACAAACAGATCTATGTGAAAGGGACCCCAGAGATCTTGTAATCTCTCGAACACTCTCGGGTGTAGTTTCCGATTGCTGGACTCTACCAGATAATGAGAGTTCCAATCTGCCACTTCGTTGAGAGTCCCCGGCAGGTATTCTGCTGTGACTGCAATGCGATTCTCTAGGCAATAATGCCAGAAGTCTTTCGCTAATTCTGCTAGCATCTTCGACCCTGTCCCCCCTAGTTTGTTTATGTATAGAACTGCTGAGATGTTGTCCATCTTGTGCAGCATGCAACATTTCACCTTGTCCTTCGTAAAGGCGCAGACTGCAAAAGAACCTGCTAATAGCTCTAGACAGTTTATGTGGAGCTGGAGTTCCTGCTCCGACCACTTTCCTCCTGGCTCCATGTTCTCGCACCGGGCTCCCCACCCGGATCTGCTTGCATCTGATTCTACTATGATGTTCGGGGAGTCCCCAAAGATTGCTCGTCCATTCCAGGCTTCCATGTTGTGAAGCCACCAGTGTAACTCCGATATCGCTTCTTGATCTAACGTCACTGTTAGGCAGAAACCTGTGCAGTTCCCTCCGGGACCACTGCAAAAGATTTAGGACTACAGGTGTTTGGCAGTAAACCCACTTGGTAGCAGTGTGTACCACACAGATTCACTGGGTAGCTGTGGCTGAGCAGTCAGACTTCCCTCAAGAAGATTTAGGTAGTATACAGAGTATTCACAATAGGTCAAAAGAACACAGTAGAACAGGTAAACACTGACCAGAGCTTGGTGTAAAAGAGATGTAATTATTTATTTAAAACCACATCTAGAAAAACACACAGGCACTAATAGTAAGCAATTCAAAAACACGGTCACTAAAAGATATACACTCCCTTAGAAGAATATTAGACAAGTCTTAAGTAAAGCCCCACTTATTTTCAGACAGCGTTGAGCGCTTTACGCAGATGGCACTCTAATAATTTGTTTAAAAAGGGAGAGAAAAGCAGCGTATAATATGAAACCGATCCCAACGCTTTCATAAGAACAAAACAAGAGAGGAAGGCAAGTAAAACCGTGAAGTTAGAGTTCAGAAGGCCGGATCCACTTTAAGAGGATCAGAGCGAAATGTGCCCAAGGTCACACGGTTGAAGTGCACAAGAGTCTTGCAAAGGTTCAAAAAGAGTTGGCCCAAAAGAAAGGGACCAGTTAGAAGGTCAAGGCGGCCAGCCCAGTCCAGAAGGTTAAGGCATTATTATTACCTTGTAGCAATCTTTAGAAAGGGAGGCCTGGCGGACACGGTACCTTAAAGTGGTGAGAATACTCCAGCGGGGGCAGTTGTTCCTGGCAGCGGATGCAAGTCGGTGCTTTGTCGGGGAGGAAGACAGGAGTCCGTTGCACTGCCAGGGAAGAAACCAGCCGCGAAGTTCTCGGGTAAAAGGAGCGGTCCTTTTATTCGCGGTCCAGTTGTAAGTGGCTATCCGGTTGCTGGGGTGCTTGGCACGGGCAATTCGACCACAAGACGGCCTGGGATGTGAAGAGAAGAAGGTAAACTGGTTGTGCCCACCAGTCAGGGTAAGAAGCCTCTCCAGCCAGGAGATCTTCTGTCGTCGTGAAGTGGTGAGTCGGTTCCACAGGGCTCGTCGTGGTAGGTCGGCTCAGCTTCTCCCTCATCGGATTCTCAGGTCCTGTGGCGACTTCTGAAGTTCCAGTCCCCAAAGCCCTGCTTTTATGCAGCACACCCCAATTCACTCAGCCTAGCTGTCAATCAAACATGCTAAGTGGTGAGCCGGTCGGCTCACCACTTGGGCCAATCACACAAGAGTGCGACTTGAGTTACCAAGGTAACACTGTCCAGGGTGCCTAAACCCCCTCCCACATCCCCTGTAGTACCCAGACAGAGTGGCACCACTTTTCGAGGCTTCTGTGGAGAAGCCCGCCAAAAAGTGGAACAAAGGGCTCGACTTGGGTTGGAGTCAAAGAAGAGAACACAAACGCCATTTTAGAATCGAGTCCTGGCAAAAAATACCAACCGGCGAATTAATATTAAATAAATAAACCGGCGGTATGTTCGAGGCTACCGTAAATAATTAAATAAAGATAGTAGCCTAAAACAATGGGAAATCCCAAAGGAAAATATTCGCGGTTGAATATAAAAAAGTAGTATCCACTGCCACCAGCCAAAACTCGATCGGGGGGGACGGAGACGTGCCCCCTCGACTCACAGACCCTGGGGCAATTGAATTGCCCCAGCCAGTACGTCCACAATATGATGGTTTGTACTGGTTCTGTTCAGAATTTAAGACTAGTAAAGTCAATGGTGACTTTACATGCCCTGGGAGACAGTAGTCAGTCCCAGGGTATGGAGTCTATACTTGGGGGTCACTATGTTACTGCACAGAGGGTGCTGTGTAACACACATAGTAAAAACACATGAGACCCCATGGAGTAAAGGACCTCATAGCCCATAAAACACATTAACAGTCAAAGGAACACCATAAATCATGTCCAAGAGTGGGAGAAAGAGTCTCACTCTTGGCAGGAGAAAAAAAAACTCCAGCAAAGCTGCTGGGGGACTCACTAGGTTAGGAAATTCAGCCTAAAGAGAGAATTCTCCCTAAAAGTCACTAACTGGTGATAGCCAAGTCCTCCTTGTAGATGTCTTATCTTGAGCCTTTGCAGCGCTCGATAATGAAGCCGGCCTGGAAATATCGCCTGAATCAAGGCTGCTAGTAGACCTACAACTCTTGCGAGAGCTCGTAGGGAGATGGTCTTCCTCGCTATCGCTACCCTGAGCTCCTTTTTTTATTGTTCTCACCTTGTGCTGAGGGAGCTCGAGGGTCGCTTTGATAGAATTCCTAGGTTTCGATATAGATACTATCTTTTGGACAGGTACTAGCTGTGATTTGTCTAGATTCACTAAGAATCCTAGAGATGACAAGAGCGAAAAGATCCACTGCACGTTCTTGTAAAGGGACGTCTTGTCTGAACCCAGAACTAGTATGTCGTCTAGGTAGCTGATCATGCGAATTACCCTCTGCCTTATGGCCGTTGCAACAGGCCTCATTAGTTTGGTGAAAGCCCAAGGAGCTGATGCCAGCCCGAATGGAAGGCATGTGAAACACCACATCTCGTCTCTCCACCGAAACCGCAGGTATTTTCGAAACTCCCGCGCTATCGGGACTGTAAGGTAAGCGTCTTTCAGATCTAGCTGTGCCAACCAGTCTCCTGCTCGGAGGATATCTCGGAGTAGATGGATTTCTTCCATCTTGAAGTGGTTGTACAAGACCCATTCGTTCAGATTTTTCAAATTTATCACAGGTTGTACTTTGTCCCCTCTGTGTACAAGGAACATGTTGCTGAGGAAACCTGGTCCCCCTGAACGACTTTGTATAGCGTTTTTGTCTACCAGTTTGAGCAATTCAGTGTGCAACAATGCTGCTTCCTCTCTTGAGACTTGAATGGGATGGGGTTCTGGACTGGGTCCCCCACAAAATCTAGACGGAGCCCCGCAACTGCCTGCAACACCCATGCATCGCGCGATCCTGCCTGCCATGCGCTCAGGAACTGAAGGGTTCTCCCTCCTAATTTCAAGCTCACTGCACTCACCTCATGAGGCATTGGGTTGGCGATAGGAACCTCGTCCTCTACGGCCTCTGGGGAACCTGGATCTGGATGGAAAGAAGGTGTCTTGTTTGCCTTCCCAGTACTGGGCCCGTGGCCCTTGGGGTCTGCTCTGGTAGTTGAACCGACCGGACGAACAACCCCTGTAACGTCCAGTCCCGGAAAAAACTCGACCGGGAAAGATCTTCTTAATTGATCTATGTGCTCTTTCCAGCGCTGAATAAGTGCCTACAAACTGTGACATTTCTTTGGCGAAAGCTTTGCCGAAAAGCAGGCCTTTGGCGCCTTCCCCTGCTACGTACGAAGCGAAGTCGCTTAATTTATTGTCAATTTTAAGAAGTACTCCCCTTCTCCTCTCAGAGGAAAATGCACAGTTCGCATTGCCCATAAGGCAGACAGCTCTTTGAGCCCAGTTAGCTAGGGCGGAGGCATCAACTGGCGTACCCGTGACCTTCGTCTTTTCCGCTAGGTCCATTATTTTTGCTACTGGACCCGCCATGTTGAGAAGCTTATCCTGGCAACCTCGCCAGGCGCGGTCTATACCTTTGTGTATATCTCTTGCCGTCTTTGTCACACAAGTGGGCATCTTGGGGTCTAGCTCAGGTTTCTCTGCTAGCTTCCCCGGTAGCTCAAGCCTAGGAGACACTGAACGCATACGCGATCTTACTTCTCTGTCTAGAGGTTTACAAATGTGAATTGCCATATAAGCGGCCACTCTGGGCGATGCAACCCACTTCGAAGATTTCGGGTGTCTGATAGCCTCTGGATCAAACATGTCTGATGTATAATCTTCTTCCTGAGGATCAATTATCTCTCCTGCGCGTCATCCAGAGTCGATATCGTCACCTCCTTCATCGTCGGGCATATGGCCCTCATCATTGTCCCCTAAATTGTCCACCCCTGGGGTAGGGGGTGTGTCCTGGCTTTGTTTCTTTTCCAGGAAGGCTCTTTTCATCCTAGCGACAGAGTCTCTTATTCCTTGGGGATCAGTATCCTCCCTATCCATATTGCTCGGGGGGGGGTCAAAGAGTGCTTATTATTCCGAGCTGCTTTCCGCCCCTTAGGTTCAACGCCTTCTCTGGGGTGTCCGGCTGACAGCTCATTCTCCGGGCTCTTTGCCCTCTTCCTCTTGGCAAGCTGCGCTTGCTGTTCATGAATTATAGCTTCCAACATGTCCAACCTTTGGGTAATAGGCTGTACACCCTGCGATACTGCTTTTGACAAAGAATCTCCTAGTACCATTTTGATGCTCTGCGAGAGGTCTGTGTCGTCCTGGTAAGGACCCTCTTCCCACTCCTCTTCTGACCATTCTGGTGAGGTAGAAGGAGTAACACCAGGGCTTTTGCAATGTGCCATACTGCTGGTGGCAAGGCCACTTCTAGGCTGTCAGCAAGTGGTTAAACAGTTCAGGCGTTTCTTTCTTGTCTTCTGACGGGCCTGTAACTGCTGCTCAGCGTAATGGTTGTAAATCGCCCTTTTCAATCAAACCGCTCCGGTGTAACTTCTTTTAAAACATTTTTTTTATGTGTATATATATATATACATATATATAAGTAATAGTACGGAGCTTCTTTCGTTTCTCTTCGCTCTGCCCTACGCAATCGGTAATGTGCGCGCAAGCGAAAGAGCTCGCAGAGGATGCCGGGGAAATTATACTCTCCCACTCCCCTGTGTCCTGTAGCCTGCCGTGTTCCACAGCGCAGCTTTGGACTGCGAGGAGCGTGGCCGGGTGCCTGAAGCGGGCGCGTTCGTGTGCAGCGCCGGCCCTGCCTCCTCCACACGTTGTTACTTACCTGCTGCGGGGATTCCCTTGGCTCGGTGTTCGGACGGAATACGCCACCTAAAGTCACGCTCACACGCACCTCGAAAATTATATATAGTTAAACTTGCTAGGGTCATATTTACTCGCGCTGCCTACGCGCTAACCATATTTTCGAAGATAAAATATTTCAAACCCCACACAATACATCAGAGAATATACTGTGAGGTACTTATCTTTTCCTGGCAGCAAAAAAGAAAGGAAAGGACCTGGTGCAAAGGGTTCTTATAGGGTGACCTGAGAGCGGATAGGTGCAGATGAGAAGGTCAAGACTACCAAACGCCATAGGTTTTATGGGACTTTTAGTTTAAGTAGACTAAAGTTGGAAGAGATCCTTTAAGAACTTTTAAACCTAAAATTGGCAGATTTTTTTTTTTATGTTTAAAATAAAAAAAGCACAAATGTTATGTTTTAAAGTTGGATTTGAAAAGCTATTGGCAGTAATAAAAAGAAAGTAAAGCATAATGCGAGCCTCCTGTTTTGTCATAGAATTTGCGTTACTTGCTGTTAGGGAGAATTATCTCTTTAGGCTGAATTTCCTAACCTAGTGAGTCCCCCAGCAGCTTGGAGTTTGTTTTTCTCTCCTGCCAAGAGTGAGACTCTTTTTTTCCCACTCTTGGACATGATTTATGGTGTTCCTTTGACTGTTAATGTGTTTTATGGGCTATGGGTTCCTTTACTCCATAGGGTCTCATGTGTTTTTACTATCTGTGTTACACAGCACCCTCCGTGCAGTAACACAGGGGTGTCATAGTGACACCCCACCATAGACTCCATACCCTGGGACTGACTACTGTCTCCCAGGGCATGTAAAGTCACCATTGGCTTTACTAGTCCCAAATTATGAACAGAAACCAGTTCAAGCCATCATATTGTGGACGTACTGGTCGGGGCAATTCGATTGCAGGAGAAAAAAATAAACCCCAGAAATCCAGCAAAGCTGCTGGGGGACTCACTAGGTTAGGAAATTCAGCCTAAACAGAGAATTCTCCCTAACACTCGCCCCCCAGACTAAGGGACAGGACGATTTAATCCACTCCTGGATGAACCTCATACCTCTAGTCGATGACATACATCCTAGAGAGTTCATCAGCATTTTGATGGTGGCACCCTGACCTGTGCTCAATGGTGAAATCAAACCCTTGCAGGCAGATTGACCATCTCAATAGTTTTGGATTTTCTCCCTTCATTTGCATTAACCATCTCAAGGGTTGGTGGTCAGTCTGAATGACAAAAGTAGAACCATACAAGTATGGCCTAAACTACTTCAGTGCCCCACAATAGCAAAGCATTCTCTTTCGATTGTTGCCCACCTTGTCTCAGGATCCTTCAGCTTACGGCTGATGAAGCAAATGGGGTGCTCCCTACCCTTCTCATCCAGTTGGCTTAGAACTGCACCTATACCTCATTGGAAGCATCAGTTTGTACAATGAAAGTTTGGTGGTAGTGAGGAGCTCTCAGTACTGGAGCTTAGCAAAGAGCTTTCTTCAGTTTTTCAAAGGCCTGATTGCACTCCTCATTCCATTTGACCTTTTTAGGGAATTTTGGAGAGGAGATTACATTCAGTGGAGAAGCTAGGGAATTTTGGAGAGGAGATTACATTCAGTGGAGAAGCTATGGTCCCATAGTTCTCAATGAAATTCCTGTAATACCCAGTGAGGCCTAGGAAGGCTCTCACTTGGGTTTGAGTAGTAGGTGCTGTCCAATTTTGCACAGCTTTAATCTTGCTGAGCAAAGGCCTTATTTCTCCACCTCCTACCTCATGCCCAAGGTAGACCACCTTACTTTGACCTATCTGGCATTTACTTGCCTTGATAGTCAAATTGGTCTGTCCAAGAGCATGCAAAACATGTCCTAGGTGGTTCACATGGTCCTCCCAGGAGTGGCTGAAGACTGCAATGTCATCCAAGTATGCCATGCAGAAGTCCTCCATCCCAGCTAGAACTTGGTTCACCATCCTTTGGAATGTAGCAGGTGCATTTTTTAATCCAAAAGGCATGACCTTAAACTGGTACAAGCCAACTGGGGTGGAAAATGCTGTTTTCTCCTTGGCATGGTCTGTCAGGGCTATTTGCCAATAGCCTGACGTAAGGTCAAATGTGCTGAGGTACTTGGCTGCACCGAGTTTATCCACCAACTCATTTGTCCTTGGTAAAGGGTGGTCATCAGTCTTTGTGACTGCATTAAGAGCTCTATAGTCCACACAGAATCTCAAGTCTTTGGATCCTGCCTTTGGTACTAACACAACTGGGCTAGACCATGGACTAGTAGAGGGTTCTAATTACCCCGAGATCAAGCATCTTCTTGACCTCCCCCTTGATATGGGTTCTCACATTTTCTGACATTCTGTATCCTCTGCTTTTGACTGGCAGACAGTCACCAGTGAGTATCTCGTGCTGTCCCCAAGGGGTCAAGCCTGGTGAGAGTGAGAACAGGGAGGCAAACTGATTTTTTAACATAGATTTGCACTCCTCTTGTTGCTCAGGTGTCAGATCTGACGAGAGATTGACTCCTTCAATTTTCCCATCTAAAGGTACACCTCTGAGGAGATCAGGGAGAGACTCACTCTCTTCTTCCTCTGCTGCTGAAGCTAGAAGCAAGGCTCCTACTTCAGGTCTGGAGACGTACGCTTTCAGTCGGTTGGTGTAGAAAACTCTAGGAGCTTCCCTGGGTCTGCCCAGATCCACCAGATAGTTGACCTCTCAAGTTTTCCCACAACTTTGAAGGGTCCCTTCCATGTGTCTTGCAAGGCCCTCTGCCTTGTTGGGACAACCATGTTAGCCTTTTGATCATGCCAATGCTTGACCAAAGCTTGTCCAGCTTTCAGGTTATCACTAGCTTCTGCCATCATGTGTGACATTCTCCTTCGGAGACCTATCACATAGTCAGTCACTCTGACTGGCTTGAGGGGAGGAGCACCTTCCAATCCCTCCTTAATCAGGGCAAACGGACCTCTGACTGGATGGCCATAGAGAAGTTCAAAGGGAGAATAACCTACTCCCTCCTGAGGGACTTCTCTATAAGCAAAGAGAAGGCATGACAGTAGAAGGTCCCACTTTCTTTTCAGAGGTTCCTCTAAAGCACCTATCATGCTCTTCGTGGTTCTGTTAAACCTTTCTACCAACCCATTGGTCTGGGGGTGGTATGCGGTTGAGAACTTGTAAATAACTCCACAGGTTTTCCACATGGCTTTCATGTAGTGGGACATAAAGTTTGACCCCCTGTCGGATATTACTTCCTTAGGAAACCCAACCCTGGTAAAAATACCAAGGAGGGCCTTAGCCACAGCCGGACCTGTAACAGTCCTCATAGGAATTGCCTCAGGGTATCTAGTAGCATGGTCTACTACAACAAGGATAAACCTGTTGCCTGAGGAGGTTGGGGGGATCAAGGGGACCAACAATGTCAATCCCTACCCTCTCAAATGGGACTCCCACAACTGTAAGAGGCACTAAAGGTGCCACATTCTTGGAGCCAACCTTACCAGAAGTTTGGCAGGTATGGTAGCTCTTGCAAACCTTACCTACTTCTGCCTCCATTTTTGGCCAATAGAAGTAGAGTGAGAGCCTTTCCTTGGTCTTCTTGAAACTCAAGTGACCAGCCAAAGGAATCTCGTGGGCTAAGTGCAAGAACTGTTGTCTGTTTTCTTGAGGTACTACAAGGCGTTTGTAGTCTCCAGGTTCAGACTCAGTTGGTTCACTGTAGAAGAGGCCATCTTCCCAGTGCAACCTATACTTCCCAGGCTCTTGCCCATCAGCCTGAGCAGCTGCCTGGTGGCGGAGACCCTCCAGAGTTGGACATTCTCTTTGTCCCTTATGGAAAGCTGCCCTGCTGGGCCTGCCTTCTGCCAGTAAAGACTGCAGCTCAGGATGGTCCTCAGGGTCTAGATCTCCTATAAATTCTTGGCCTCCCACTAGCTCTTCTTCAGATTCTAGTTCAACCACACAGGGTTGTACCTCCCTCTCAGCCTCAGCTGGAGGTAGAGTTACACGTGTAACTGTTGGAAGCACTGGAGCGCTTGCTGCTGACTTTTTCCTAGGAGTCTTGGGTTGCCCCTTTGCTCCTGATCTGGTAGTTACTGCAGTGAGTTGCTCCAGTGGTAAAGGAGTGATCTCTGTCATCATCTCCTGAGATAACCCTCGCAGGGCTTTCTCTCTTCCAGGTTTTGTGAGCTCCTGTAACCTTTTACTAGGTGGTCTGGGGGTATGTGACACAACTCCAAGAGCTTTCAGGTCATTACCCAACAGAACCCTACCTGGTACTTCACATTGTACACTGACTGGTATCTTTACAGCCATGTCATTACACTGGATGAGAACTGGTAACTGGGGACACATCTGCACAGGCCCTCCAGCTAACTTGGTGAGGCATTTGGGTGCCTTAGCAACATCCTCTGCCTTGAAAATGATTCATCCACCACAGTTATGCTGGCCCCAGTGTCTCTAATGGCAGGAGTCTCCTGACCATTCACCTGGACACTGTCTTTATAATACTCTTTAGTATTATCTGGGATAGAATTATACACATCTAAGTTATGTTGTTCCCACAACCCCAGAGAGACTAAAGAAACACTGGCTGAGACGCCAATGGGTTCATCAGCCAGCAGTAGAAAGTTTCCACTTGCCATTGGGACTTCCTCTTCTGGAGCGAAGGCTAAGGAGGCAAGTTGGATCCCTGAAGGTTTACCCTTGCATTTGGGATCTCCTTTCACATGGTCAGGAGAGCCACACACAAAGCATTTACCAAATGCCTTCTGGAATGGGGGCTTGTTCTGACCTCCCTCTGGTTTGGCACCAGAGGAGACACTATTCTGCTGTGGTTTCCCTGGTGGCTTACCCTTCTGGTTTTGTTGGGGCCCTCTTTGGAATTTGTAGTATTAGAATTCTCTTTGGAGTCCTTTTTAGGCTGTTTCCCCTCATCCTTTTTCTTAGTTACCCTAGAATCCTTGTGAGTGGCCCTGTTGGCAACCCACAAGTCAGCAGCCTTAGCTAGTTTTCAGGAATCTAATTCCTTTGAATCAGCCAAGTGCTGTCTGAGCTCCGGAGAGCAGGCATCATAAATTGACTCCAACATAAAAAGATTCTTCATACCTTCATAAGTGTTCACTTTGTAACCCTTAATCCACCCCTCTAAGTTCTTCAACCCTTTACTCACCCAGGTAGCCCAAGGGGTACCATCCTGCTTTTTGAGGGTCCTAAACCTCTTAAGATACTGGGAAGGGGTCTACCCAAATCTAGCTATCAGAGCTAGTTTCACACATGCATACTCTTTCCTATCCTCCTCCCCCAACTCCACTACCACATCAGTTGCAACAGTGGGATGTCTAGAGAACAACCAGGTGAGTAAGTCATTTCCTGTGATGTTCTGGAGCCCATGATTATATTCAAACAGAGACAACACATCCAACTTAGGCTCATACATACCAACCAATTCTTTAGGCATCCAGGGTCTTTTAGGACTGGAACTTCTAGAGGAGCCAGAGAGAGAAGCATTTTCAACAGATAATTTCTTCATTTCTAGCTCATGCTTGAGCTCCATTACCCTTAGCCTTAGTTCTTGATTCAGTTCCTGGTGTCTCTGTTCAGCCTGAGTATTCAGTCTCTTGAACTCTAGTTCAAGTTTCATTTTCTCTAATTCAAGATATTGAGGACTAAGTGTGGGACTTGGCAAAGGCCCAGTAGGTGCAGGAAGTAGAGCAGACAGAGGCCTAGGGGGGACAGTCACAGCAGCCTCACCCTCCTCTTCTGACTCTTCCTCAAGATTATCAACATTTTGATCAACATCAATCTCTATACTGTTATCTACATTTTCTGGCATGGTAGGTTCCTCTGAACCATCATCCAGACTTTGGTTAGCTAACAACCTTTCTGTCAACTCCATTTTCTTGGCTTTAGTCAGGAGATTCTTATGCTTACATAGAACTCTTAAACAATCAGCAGTTTTTGTAGCAAGGGACTCTTGACTATAATTTTCCATAGTTGACATGTTAGAAAGATTACTTTTTCAGTGCTAAGATTTGTGGTTAGTTGTACTAAGGTATCCTAAAGCACTCTAAAATGTATACTCAATACAAATCCCACTGCTGTACACCAGTGTTAGGCAGAAACCTGTGCAGTTCCCTTAGGGAACACTGCAAAAGATTTAGGACTACAGGTGTTGACAGTAAACCCACTTGGTAGCAGTCTGTACCACCCAGATTTACCTGGTAGCTGTGGCTTAGCAGTCAGACTTCTCTCAAGAAAAGTTAGGCAGTATGCAAAGCATACACAATAGGCACTCAGACACACCAATACAAGCAAACGCTGACCAGAGCCTTGGTATCAAAGTATATAATTATTTATTTAAAAACACACTGTTTGAAACACTCCAGCACTCTTATTGTAAAATATTCTAAACACAGTTACTATTGTAATATATACACCCCTTTTTCCTTATCAGATAAGTCTCAGTAAAACACCACTTATTTTCATACAGAGGTGAGCGCTTAACTAGATGGCACTCCAATAAGTTTGTGAGAAAGGGAGGGAAAAAGACAAAATAGGGAAAGGTACACCATTCTAAGATTCAGGAACACTGTTAGCAAGGCAGAAGAGCAAAAGTCACTGGTGAGCCAAAGTCCAAAGGCTGGGCCCACTCTTAGAGCGAGCAGAGCACAAATGCGCCCAAGATCACGCAGTTACACTAGGCTTAGAAAGTCTTGCAGAGAGTTCAAAAAGAGTTTAGAGAGGCTTAGGAAAGTTTAGCCAGGGTGTCCCAGGCCAACCCAGGTTCGAAAGCCGGGGGCTAAATCTACCCCGTACAGTCGGTGGCAAGGGAAGCCAGGCGGGACACGGTACCTTAAGTGGGAAGGATCCTCCAGTGGTGGCAGTTGTTCCGGGCAGTGGGTTCAAGTCGCGTAGTCGTCCAGGGGAAGAGAAGATCTCGACTTGGAGGAAAGATGAAGGTCGTTGCACTGCCAGGGAAGAAACCAGCCGCAGAGTTTTCCGGTTAAAGGTGGTACCTTTGTTTCGCGGTTGTGGTAAAACGTGGTATCCCGGTTGCCGGGGTGCTTGGCACAGGCAAGGCGACCACGAGGTACGTCAGGAAGGTAAAAAGACTGTGAAACTGGTTATCCCCACCAGTCAAAGGAAGAAGACTCTCCGGCGGGAGATCTCCTCTGTCGTTGGGAAAAGTGGTGAGACGGTCCAGCAGGGCTCCACCGGTGGTGTCGTTGTGGCAGGTCGGCTCAGCTTCTCCCTCGTCGGATTCTTAGGTCCTGTGGCGACTTTTGAAGTTCCAGTCCCCAAAGCCCTGCTTTTATGCAGAAAACCCCCATTCACTCAGCCAAGCTGTCACTCAAACATGCTAAATGGTGAGCCGGCCGGCTCACCACTTGGGCCAATCAGGACGGAGGGCGACTTGAGTTGGCTAGGCAACTCAGTCCAGGGTGCCTAAATCCCCCACCCCTCCTAAGTACCCCAGACAGAGTGGCACCACTTTGGAGGGCTTCTGTGGAGAAGCCCGCCAAAAGGTGGAACAAAGGGCTCGACTTGGGTTGGAGTTACAGAAGAGAACACAAACGCCATTTTAGAATCAAGTTTTGGCAAAAAATACCAACCGGAGAATTAATATTAATTAAATAAACCGCCAGTATGTTCGAGGCTACCGTAAATAATTAAATAAAGATAGTAGCCTAAAACAATGGGAAATCCCATAGGAAAATATTTGCGGTTGAATATAAAAAGTAGTATCCACTGCACCAGCCAAAACTCGATCAGGGGGGACGGAGACGTGCCCCCTCGACTAACAGACCCTGGGGCAATTGAATTTCCCCAGCCAGTACGTCCACAATATGATGGTTTGTACTGGTTCTGTTCAGAATTTAAGACTAGTAAAGTCAATGGTGACTTTAAATGCCCTGGGAGACAGTAGTCAGTCCCAGAGTATGGAGTCTATACTGGGGGGTCACTATGACACCCCTGTGTTACTGCACTGAGGGCGCTGTGTAACACACATAACAAAAACACATGAAGCCCTATGGGGTAAAAGACCCCATAGCCCATTAAACACATCTAGATTCAAAGAAACACACTCAAATCATGCCCAAGAGTGAGGGTAAAAGTGTCTCACTCTTGGCAGGAGAAAGAAATAAACCCCAAAAATCCAGCAAAGCTGCTGGGGGACTCACTAGGTTAGGAAATTCAACCTAAACAGAGAATTCTCCCTAACAGTTTCACATTATACTCTGCTTTTCTCTCCCTTTTAAAACGAATTATTAGAGTGCCATCTGCGTTAAGCGCTCACCGCTGTCTGAAAATAAGTGGGGCTTTACTTAAGACTTGTCTAAAATTCTTCTAAGGGAGTGTATATCTTTTAGTGACCGTGTTTTTGAATTGCTTACTATTAGTGCCTATGTGTTTTTCTAGATGTGGTTTTAAATAAATAATTATATCTCTTTTACACCAAGCTCTGGTCAGTGTTTACTTGTTCTACTATGTTCTTTTGACCTATTGTGAATACTCTGTATACTGCCTAACTCTTCTTGAGGGAAGTCTGACTGCTCAGCCACAGCTACCAAGTGAATCTGTGTGGTACACACTGCTACCAAGTGGGTTTACTGACAAACACCTGTAGTCTTAAATCTTTTGCAGTGGTCCCAGAGGGAACTGCACAGGTTTCTGCCTAAAACGTGCACATAAGTGTGTTAAAATACATGACTTGACAGTGGTATCAAAGCACTGTTTCATCACCTTGAATGTGCAGGCTGTGCTTCCTGGTGTGTATAATTGTGTTCATCTTTGTGTAATAGTGGACAGGGTCATATTCATTATTCCATTTTATGTACCAAATGATGTACAATTAACTTGGTGCATGTTTTCTCTTCCTCTCCAGGTTTGTCGAGGGTACGATACCAGTCCCAACGCATTATTACAGTATCATTACTAGCTGTCTGGATTTCAATCAGCCTGCTGACATATGTGATGGACCGTTATCTGTTGTATCATTTATTCTTCCGCATAGACCGGACAACGATGAAAGCTGTAATGTAAGTTAAAGGGGAGAAAAAAGTTTGCCTTTATTAGATTATCCAGTGTCCAAGTGTCTGTTCTGAATGAGATGTGACAATCCCACTACCTCTGCTTTTGAATCTTTGAGAACTAATTCTGAAATCCTTGTGGAGGATGGGCGAAATCTGAAGAAGGCACTAGGATTAAGGACTGTCCCTATTTGCCTGGATCTAATCACTTTTCTATTTCTGCTCATCCGGTCCTTCAGATCCTCAGATAGCCCAAGGAGGCCAATGTCTACCCATATACATTTAAGACATTATTGTGCTATGTCTGTTCTATGATTTATGCTCTTCCGATAGACTAGACAGCTAGGATTCTGGGTAATTAAAACGATTGGAATAACCCATGTAGTGTAGTTTTTATTTTATTTATTTGCATTTTTAAAGCGCTCACACAGCCCGGGGGCATCGAGGCGCTGTTAAAGGAATATGTTTTAGTTGCGTATTTAGTTGCATATTTATAACACGCTTAATACCCAGAGGTTTCTAAGCGCGGACCGGGGGATCAAACCTGTGTTGCTTTGTTTCGTCTTGCTTCTGTGGCGAGCATGTTGCCGCTGAGCTATCCTCCCGAGACAGTGGAGTGTCTTCATATGGTGTGTGCATGACGATTCTGATCTAAACACATGAGTTCTAGTCTGTGTGCAGAAAAGTCTGTTAAGGTTCTCAATTTTGCTCAGTTACAATTTGTTATTAATTGTCATGTTTTTAGCATACATATTTGCTGGATCTTCTCGTTGTCCATCCTTCCAACAAAGCTACTGTGTATGTGTTTGGATGCAAATGGATCATACCATCCGTATTACATGAAATAAGTATAGAATAGTAACAAAAAAATCGCACTGATGATTATTAGATGTTTTCAGTAAGACGGTTCCACTTGAGTGACTAACTCTAAACAACCTTTGCCTTGATTCCACAAAAGCAGAAATCGTCATATTTGACTTCCCAACCAAAACTCCTTTTTAGATGCCCCTGTGAAATGGCTAAATAACGTACTCCTATGCCCCTTTGCCTTTCCTCCATACTTACACAAGTTTGTGCCATACAGGGATGGTGCTGGAGCCATGAGCAGCAAAGTGCACACTTCCCCATAATAAATTCCACACAAATGCGCGCCAGTGGGCTGGAATGTGGTAAAGTTTGTGGCTCTGCTCCTTTACCTCAGTCCCTTTCTCCACACCGGATGGATTGTATCCCTGGCGCAGCTCAGGTTTTATTTTGCCCCTTCCCAGCGGTAGCTTTTTTTAAATTAGTTGTTTTCCTTCTCCCTGGCTAACCTTGTGTTCTCGCCCATGTATTCTGGGTAAAGCAAGTTTTTTAGTGTGCGAGGTGGGGGGAGGGCATTCTTAACAGCAATCTCTCAAACTCTGAGTCCTCAGTGTTTGGGCCCTTGCACTTTCAGAAAGTCACTGAAGCACCAGTTGATGCGATCGGAGGAGGTTTTCAAACTTGCCTGCCCAGAACATCTCAACAATTTAGAGCCTTCAATTAAGGTGAGTAAAACTTTTTTTGTAAGGCAACCCAACTGTGATTCCTTCCCTCGGATTGACTGGGTTGATAGGTCCTTGTCGGGCCTGGCACTGCTAGCCACCAAAACACTGGCGTCTTCCCCAGAGGCCTATGAGGAGAATGTAATCAGTGTCTGTCACCGACCTTCAGTCTGAGGGAGCTTTGGTCTCTGTGAGGGTTTGCACCTTGAGAGCAAGACGCCACATACCGGATTTCATACTTAGGCCTACTTCAATCAGCTTACTGGGTTTTCACCTAAGGGAACGTTGAGACCTGTGGTAGTGGTAGGCCCAGCGCACCAACTCCCTTCTGAGTGCACCTCTGCTTCCACAATCCAGACTTCTGTGCTTAAAGTGCAGACAAACTCTATGCTGATATGGTGACTGTCAGGCTCAGAATCCAGTCAGTCACCAGGCAATGAGTCCCCCGCTCCTGTCAGAAGTGTGGGCATGGGGGTTCTTTGCCATGCTAATAAGGCACATGCAGGCAGAAGGATGGTATTAGTTGACCTGTAGTGCTTTTTTTTTACTCCAAGAAAAGTTCAAGATGATCACTTTGGCCCTCATTCAGACTTATTTGCAGCTGGAGACTGGCTAATGGCTGTGTATCTACAGGATGCATACTTGCATGGATCAATTTGAGCCCTCCATCAGCGCTTCCTCAGTTTAATGTCAAGGACCATTAATAGTAAAAGGTTATCCCGTTCGCCCTCAACTCCACAAACAGGGTGTTGACCAAGCTGATGGCTGTATGTGTAGCTCACTTATGATTGAAAGATGTGCACCTACATCCATATGTGGATGAATTGGCTAATCATGGCAGACTCTTCCCACCTCTGCTCCTAGGAATATCCAACCTACAACTTTGTCTGGACATGTTGTTTGACCTAGGTCTGATGGTCAAGGTAAATAAGTCAATCATGGTTGTTTACCATTCAGCATCTGGAGTTCTTATGGTGTTCTGGAATTCTGTGGTAGGCAGAGTATTCCTGATTGAGAACATAATATGGGAAGCAGTGGACTTTATCTGCTCCTACAAAGCAACATCAGCCAAGTGGTTTATACGCCTGCTGGCACTCATAAAATCTTGTGTCCTAGCAGTTTCAATGGCCACACTCTGAATGTGCTGAATGCAACTGCGCTTAATGGCATATCGGGATCAGTTGATGGATGTGCAGATCTGGCTCTAGGAGGATTTTCATTGATAGAATGACAGAAGCAACCTCTAGATGGCAGTACTGTTACAGGAGCCCCCACATTTATCGACAATGACCACAGATTCTTGCTTTCCATTTGTGGAGCAACCCTAGGGGATCCTTTTATACACAACAGGTGGCAGGAGGCGTACTGGTTGGAACACAACCTTTCTGGAACTAAAAACAGTGTTCTTGGCTCCTCAGGCACTTCTGCCAGTAGGAAGGCATAACCATACTAATATTAATGGATAATGTGGTGTCCATTTGCTAAATGAACAAGCAGGGTGCCAGCAAGTCAGTGAAGCTGTGTCCTTTGGAATTGCAGCTCTGGGAAGGGATGTTGCAGAACATTTCTCCACAGGCAGTGCAATTACTGAGGAAAGCCAATGAGGAAGCAGACTTGCTGACTCATTTTAGCCAGTCCAGCCACAAATGGGAATTACAGAGCAAGACAGTGAATCGATGCAGTATATTTGCTTAGGGATTTCCCTCTGTTCCTCTGATTAGTCAGGGTTCTCCAGAAATACTGCGGGTCCAAGCACTGTGAGATTCTCTTGCTAGCACTGCACTGGCCAATGAGACTCTGGTTCTCTGATCTACTGCATATGGCGCTTGGGCCAACACGTCATCTTTACCCTTGTCTGGACCTGATGCACCATCAAGGGTTATGGTTCACATTTAGGGAGGCCACCCTATTCTGATCAACTGGGACAAATGCTGATGTCTAGCTAAACTCTGAAAGTGCTCCGTTGCCCATATCAGGGTAGTGTGATTGAGCAGCAAGGCTTAGACTTGGGGTGTGTCAGAATGCTGAAGAGTTAAATTAAGCGCACACAGCAATCTTAAAACTAGTTAGGCAGACTGTACAAACATACAATTATTTATTCAGGTCTTAAACTACTCTTATCAGTGGAAAAACCAAAGGTAAGTAACCTACGGAAACATACACTACCATATGCACTTTCCCCTTGGTGTGATCTGCCAAGAGCACTAACACTTCACTATTAACTCACATTTATAGTTTTCAAAGTACACTTAGTGTAGTAAAGCAAGTGAATGAAGAAATAGAATAGGTAAGTAAACAATGTGAGAAAGGGCTGAAAATAAAGAAGTTAGCAAACACCATACAAAACCTTACGAATAAGGTACTGTGCTCTAGCACCTTGAAGCGTCTTGTGTGCTAGATGAAACAACAAATAAAGATCTGAGACAAAATAACCGGACAGACTCAAGGAATATGGTAAAGTACTTCCTTATTCTCATTTAATAAATCAGGGAGAACTGACAGGCATCTGACTGATGCATGCACACCCACACCTTAGCTTGATTACACAGGTCTTAAACCTCAATATGTGGCATCGAACCTCATCCTACTGGGCAAATCATGACCATATTGAGGGGAAGGATTGGTTAAGGGAACATGTCTACATATAGAACATATATGAAGTAATACATCATTGGCTGCCTCTTGTCTGTAGGACACGTCTTGAACCGCTAAATACGTATAGTACTGATTATAGCGGACAAAATACCTGTAGATTGGTCTTTGCAACATTGTATGTTAGGTTGCCCCTTAAACCCACTGGTTGGTTGGCATGCTACACCAACCTTAGACTTTTTCTCTTTAGCAGCACGTACGCGAAACGAAACCTAGGTGCTTTGAATTGCACCAGGTTACTCCCTGTTCTCCCAATAAATCCATCTTTCATCGGCCGGCCATAAACCAAAGTCTTCCGTTTGTAGTTGACCTTTCAGCCTGCTCACTGTCCTGGAACATTTGACGGAGTATGAGCACAACACTATCTTCGTCTGAGGGTCTAATGAATAGCCCTTGTCTTCGACTTCTGAGTCGCATGTGAAGAGACCACAAATTTGTCCATTTCAGCCTCTTATTTACTGTTATTTGATTCAATTATGCAGGGTGCTGATGCTCCTCTTGGCCTCAGAGACTTGCTCACTCTACCTTGCATAGACTTCAGACACTTAACTGTCCAATACTTTGACCGTTGCAGATGTTTTCTTCTTTAATCTTACAGAAATGTGTCCTTCGTTTGTAGCTTATGCTTGTTAACTCCCCTTGTGTCTTGCTATTATTCCTTAAAATAACATTGTTATCCTAGGCCAACATAGCCTTCCTGTTCTGCACACTGGGCTTTCCCGCCTTTCCAGATTCTGCAACCTTGCTCTGTCTCTGAGCTAGCTTGGTTGAATTCGACATGAGCCAACGTCCATTTTCCTATCATGGCCGTCATTGCTATGTTATATATCACTCTATAGCAAGCCTCTGTCTCTTTTCTACCTTGCACTACTGCGTATTTACAGTTATTGACCAGTAAATTGGGTAATCTTTGTATTCAAAATTACTTTAGCTTTAGGTACATATTTATCTTGGTGCTTTGGTTACATCGTCACTCTTAAGTATTTTCAGATCGTTTCAGCATAGGTTCATATATCATCTTCATGACATCACTTTAACGTTCCATGATGTCCATAGGTGTGTGCTGATATCCTTCGATGCGGCATCCTTCCACACTTTCAGTACGAGGGTACATTCTGTATGGCTGTGTGAGTGCATAAGATCTCTCATACACTCGATGTGGTATATGCATAACACAGGTGTCCCACATATAGCCCTTCTCCTGCTGTTCCAGTATGACAGCAGTGAGCGGGCGGGAGCAAGGGAAAATGCATACACCTGCTCATTTATATTACTATGCCTAAAAAGTCCTTTCCTAGTTGGAAAAGAATAGGACTATTGTCTATAAAGTGACGGCTATCTGTAAAGGTCTTTTCAGGAGCGTGGAGTCTTTTAAGAAGTTGATCAAGTGTTGGCTTGTGCCAACAAGTAGCTTGTAATTTTTCCAAAAATTAATAGAAATAAGAGGAAATACTTTAGCACCCCCTCTCCCAATCCAGACACCTTGGGGGAGGCCCAGGGGAGGATACCTGACCAGAATATCACCAAGGCTAAGCAAGGGAGAAATGGGGCTAGGACTTTACAGCAATAAAACCCTATGGAGACAGCAGGGTGGTGGGAGGAGAGCAGAGGGCAAATCGGACTTGTTTACTGACCTCCTGTACTCCAATTCACTCGGGGACAACTGTAGGAGTTCCTTAAATCACTGGACCTTCTGCATTTGCGCCTTGGTTCTGTTGGAGGAAATCAAGGGACCTCTGGTGCAGAGGTCACTTTAGGCGTTGGGGTTTGGGTCTGAGTAGTTCGTGTTTCCAAGCTCCTATGGACCAGGTCTGGACACTGGACAGCTGGGCTGTAAGGACACACCAACTACTGGACCTATCTTTCGACGACCTATGATTATTACCAGGACGCAATGCAAACAGCGATGGAAGAAGGTGACCCTTATGGTGGAAACAAAGAAACTGGTCCTGTGGGGCCGCAGCTTCAGCGTAATGCTTATTTTTCCATAAACTGAGCGAAGTCCTAAGCTTTAACTCGGATCAGTGACAGGTGCAGCGAAACAGGAGAATTCAGAGATTCTTAGGAACGCTTCCACAGGCTGAATTTTCAAGCAGAGGCTGGGACTTGTTGTTCTCACCAATTCTGGGGTAGAAGAACTGATGAAGGTTTCCAGGAGATCTGCAGAGAGACCAGTATCTGCTGGGCAAATAAAGAAAGTTCTACTGGCAAGCTTCCAACAATGAGGTCTGAGTCTTCAGTGGACTGCTCTCCTTTGTGGGGTTTAGGGTCCAATTATCTGAAGAACTACTGAGTCCCCCTTTTATCCTCTTTGCTATATTGGCAATTTAGAAATGGGAGGCCGGGGGTTTCAAGGGCAAACTTCTTAACCATGGAAAATGTGGGCAGATCACATGTGATGCACACTAATTTCTGGCAAGGTGTAGCACCCACATTAACACTCTGTGTCAGATTCCTCATCAACCCATGTGAAATCTGTACATGAAGGGTGTTTTTACTGTTGCTCTTTGATAGAATCCATCTGTGCATGATTTCCTGAGTTTAAACTACACTACATGAAAGAAATTAAATGCCATTTTATTCATTGTCAAGATCTGTGCGTTCATGCTTCGGATCTATTGATCAAAATAGTTAGCGCTTCTCATGCTGAAAGAGCATTAAGTCAGTTAACTGGGATAACTGATTTCTTGCATTTTGATAATTCCAAATGGCTCTTTTTGGATCTTAAAATCGCCTCTTTTCATTAGTGTTTCATACAGTTGCGATTTATCTAAGGGGCAGTGAAATTCTAATACACATGTTTTGTAGATGAGATTTGAAAAACCTAATGTGCATATTGAATATCGGAGAGCGGAGTGCACGGCCTGCAGGACACAATGTAATACTGGAGCCGATAGACGCTTGTTTGCTTCCATCCTGTTAAAGGTGGCAATACTTATGCTTCTGTAAGAATTCACACTGAGCAACCCAGGCTGTCATCCCTTTTATTTAACATTGCTGTCATATCAGTTTCAGCACTAGTTGAAAACAACCTCTGTAGTAAAATCCCTTTTAATATCCTTGATGGACGACTCTGCCCATTTAGCCTCCAGAACCTGGCTAGTTTTACATCCAAGCATGTAGGGGTGAAAGTGAATTCTGAACCGTTAAAGCGGACAAACTTTGGAGCAACCTTCCCACTCACATGAAATGTCCCATTCACACTCGTCTCAGTTACGAAGCCCCCAAAAATGTGAGTCTTCCTTCAGCTGAAGTTATAGCGATGCTAATTCTACATCCAGTTCCCTTCCTGCCATACATATGGGTTGTTCCCCATCAAGGGGACAGGACCCAAGTTTGATACAGAACAGCAATTTTAATACAAAAAAATATCTGGGGTGCATATATGGCACAGTGGGACTCCCTTGCCCATCTCCCCACCCCATCTGCTAGTCCTTTTCTCCAGGCAGATAGGGTTGCAGCTTTATATGGACAGGTGTACATTTTGTTTCTTACGCAGCTAAATTACTCTTTTTCCTATGAGACCTAAGGATTGTTATAGGTTGCAATTCCTGTGACAGACAATTGTGTGTGCCGGAAGCACACACTTTTTGTTTGGAGTGTGAAGGCTCTGACCATAGTTGGGGGGGGGGGGCTATTTTTTTTAATTGTTGCATACTTTTGGTATTTGTGCACTACTGCGCTGACCTAAGCAGTGGTGCTACCTTTCCCAGTCTATTCCCCCACAGAACGTTAAAGAATTTGAGGAGAACTAGGTAAGTAGAACCCGGTTTTCACAGGCTCCTAATCTGGGTGACACATTTACTTTGTCCCTCTGGATGGAGGGAACCCTCTGATTCCTCATGGCACCACAAGGCATGAGTCGCTGGAGCTGTTCCAGAGTTGCCCACTGGGCTTTTTAGCAGGTTCTTTGCTAACGAGAATTTGCCTTTTGCTGGTACCTGTCCCGAGGAGAACCTAGAACATCTTTGCACTGACCGAAAGGTCAAGGATTTATTTCTTGAATTTAATGTTTCTAAAAGGACACACGCACCTCAGAGGACTTCCAAGGGCTTGGCAGCCTTTCCTAAAATCCGCTGTGGCATTAGAGGACTAATTTGGGTCTCTGCTGTTCCCCCTCCTTAGCATAGCAGATAAGCTTCATAGGAGCCACATGCCCTTAAAAGAACATGAAACACTATCCTGGACACTACCCATGGGTAAGGATGTTTGTGTTATTTGGTCGAGGGAGCCTCTGGCATCATAAATTGGCAAAGGTTTCCAAGGAGGCTGAAGCTACCAGTTACAGGGATAGATGGGATTACTACTGCAACAGTCGCGCTGGGTAGAGAATGGAGCCCCCGCCCCTCAAACAAATGTGTTACCTTTGGGGTATTTGCCAATTTTGGGGTATTTGCCAATTTTGGGATTGGACAGTTGAGTTAATTGGATCTCCTTCTTGCATTAGAAAGTCCTCCTGTTCTCTCAAGTAGCTAATGACCGGTAACCAGGAAAGATAATAGTCTTCACCATATCAAACAGAAGGTGAACAACACCTAGGATTGACTAGTCGTTATTTCATTAGGGGCACATACTATCTAGCTTTTTCTCACTTTACTGTATTTAGAAGGCCTGAATTGAGGGAGTCCATCTGGTGCAAGCCTAGCCTCACTCAGGTGTCGATTCCAGCCTTGCGGCCACTCCTCCACAGAAGGAGTTACCTTGCTAGCCATATTATTTAGGGTTTTAGTTTAGGAGATGAAGCCTCAGCCCTTGTCTAAACAATAGCATGCTACTATCCCAGTGTTTTGACACTACTTTATTCCCAACCTTTGGAATCTCACACTGAATACCGTTGTTTGTTTGGTGGCCTGCTTAGATTTCAGACTACTGCTTCTTTATATTCTCTCTCTCCCCTCCCTCTAGATAAACCTTCTTCAAATCTACAAGAAGAGATGTGGAAGTTACACTCAATGAGAGCAATGGAGTGTGTACCCCTTCTAGAGAATTGAGAGTTTCTAATCTGGCTTCTTTCAAGTTTCCAGTCCCAAAATCTGCAAATACCCCTATTACCAAGAAGAACAAAAGGGGGCATGCTGAGTACTATTTTGGTGTCTCCTTATCATGCGTCAGTACTTACCGTCCAGTGGAGAGGCTCAAGATGGTTAACCCCATCCCAAATTTTCTCTGGTCTTCAAGAGCGAGTGTATAAGCACCCTGTGCCTTCAGAACGGTTACAGTTTGTATTACGATATGGCTGCCCCATTGCACATTTCAGAAGTTTCCCATCGATAAGTTGAGTGGTCCTGAATTACCTCAACTTGGCACCGCAATTGTTCACAAAGGGAGTCTTCGCAATCATGGCAGTGCTCAAAAAGAAAGGGGTTCACATTTACACTACTGAGACGAGTGGTTGAACCAAACCCCCTGAGGCAGTTCTGTTCTTCCTTCAGATTACAATATACTTTGGGTCTTCACAGGGCCTGTCAGTGAATCTCGGTCTCAGCGTATGTCTCCAAAGAGACTTCAATACATAGGTTTTTTTTGGGATCTAAAGGAGAGTGTTTCTTTCCATGCTTCTGGGAATTCATGATCTGCAACAATTTTGCTCAATGTTGATCCCTCCTGTAGGCCATACTCTTCCAGAGGGTGCTGTGGCCTCTCGAATTCTAGTGGTGCGTTTAGCCAAGTTGAACATAAGTGAAACTCTGCTGCGCTTTTCTCCATTGGTGTACCAGGAAATGCAACCACAGAAATCCATGATCCCAGTATCCATCACAGTAAATGAGATTTCAGACCTGCTGTAATAATTAATACTACATTCGTCTTGACAAGGTTCAAACAATAAATTGGATTCACCCACCTGAATTCTTCTCTTGCGCAGCTGTCCTCTGAGCAGGAAGAAAAATGGGGAAATACCTAGAAGCCCCTCCGCCGACAAGAACTGAATGATTCAGCCCGCGGTGGGACCTTCAGGGAAAACCCCCCGAAAGGGGGAAAAACCATGTGCAGGGAAGAGCTGCTAGAGTTCGAGGTGTCCAGTCAAAAGCTTTCCTCGTTTGGTCTGAATGGGTCTTCTCCCAAGGAGGGCAAGGTTGTTCACCAGGTTCGTTAGTGCTAATTAGGATTAAAGAACAAGATCAGAGATGAAATGGGATTCACTAAAGAGGGAGCTACCCTAACTAGGAAGGAACAAAGTGGGAGCTCAAACTGGGAGTCGTGGCTTACCCTGATGTACAAATCAGAAGTCTCTAAACGACGGAGGATGTGGTCTTTGAGAAAAGATGTTAGAAGAAATCTGTCACGAGACTGCTAGCAGGGAACAAGGAACAGAGTGCTTTCAAAAACTGATGGTACAGGATCCCTGAAGCGAAAATCTTAGAGACTAATTTGGGAGCAACGTTACCCTTAGAGAAGGAAGATGTGAAGAGGTCTGTTCTGGAAGTTAGCAGTTACCAGAGGCGAAGCAGGCGCAATCGCCACAGATTGAATTAGCGATCTGACGTCTGGAAGTAAAGAAGGAATAATGATCAGATGGAAATACTACCCCTATTCTCCCGCTGCCTTGATTAGTGAGAGCTGGGATACTAGACTACCGATGGGACCTAGCCGATTGCTGTGTGCTGGTTGTCAGGAGTGGCTTCTCCGTGAAGCCGTGAAAGTCGCCGTGAATGATCCTTCGTTTTCCCAGCCCTGCGCTAAGAAATGAATAGAAAACATAGATAGATGATGACCCCAAACGGGGAGTCCCTTGACCTAGTAAAGAAATGGTTCTAAAGAGTTTTTAGGAAATAAGGGGACAAATTCACGGAGTTTGGCTGGTCTCGCTGGAGAGTAGCAACGCACTGGATTGCTGTCTGTGTATCCAGATAAGTGTTGCGCGCGTCAGTAGGTGGGGCTCCCAGCACGTCGGCGGCTGTTGGGAACACTAGCCCGCTGCCAGCAGACTGAAACTCCTCCATGTTGTAAGGAGAAAGAGGACCCGGTGCAATAGTATCCTCGTATTGCGCTATGTTATAGATAGCATTTATCACACCTGCTTCTCTGTTCACATGTTGCCCGCTTCCTGGAACGGACAGCTGTTTTCACAGGAAGGAGGATTGATTCTTCACCCCTCTTCTATCGGTGCTGACCAGCTCACAATATGAGGTTTTAGTTTTCAATGAGCTGAGGTTTACACAAAAAGTAGATTCATAATAAAAGCAGTTATGAACAAGTCAACTGGGCCTCAGTATGCTAGTGAGTAGACCAGGTTCTGATTTAGTCAGTTGAAAGGCATATCCATTCAAGGCAATCCTCTTAGGGTAATGTCGAAGGATAATCTCCTTGATATCTCATTTGACTTCGACTGGGCTCAATATTCAATCTTGCAGGACTGATTTCTCAGCTGTTTCTGCTTGTTATCTCGTTGGGTGGTAGCAATGTTTCCATGACTAAACCTGTGGTTAAGACATTTTAATCGTTGTCTTAAAATGTACCCTACAGTCATAACTCTGCACCATCCCATGGCTCTCTAAATAGTCCAAGGAGTGTGCCACAATAAGACTTTTGAACCTATGACCACAGTAGATACCATATTTATGACATTGAAGGCACCTTTCCTTCTAGCAGTTACTTTAGTTCACTGGGATAGTGAATCACAAGCTCTGTTTCTTGGAGCTTTTCATGAGCTTCCATGGGGATAAAGTGGTGCTGCAGGTAGACCCATCTTTTCTCTCCAAGATACTATCAGTTTCGCATCAATTAAGTGATTTCTCCCATCATTCTTTGCTGACCCTCAGTCGGAAACCGATAGGACGCTTTACTGTGTAGTTGTGGCACAGGGTCTTGCATTCTGTCTGGTAGGAAATTCGGAATCCAGAACATCATTTTGTCACATATGGTAGTGGTTCCTCGGGTCCTGCAGCTTCTCAAGATTCCATTCTAAGGTGGATAGCTTTGTGTATTCTGAAAGTGTACAAAGTTACAAACTCCTTCCACCTAAAGGAATGCATCCCCACCGTACATGGGTCAAAGCAGCTTATGTGGCCTCTCAAAGGCTCATTCCCTTGGTGGAATGCATGTGGCCCGCGTGGGCGCCACTCATGTTTCTGTAAGGCTTATGCCCCACATCAGATATCTGCAACCTTTCCCTCTACAGATATTTTGAATGTAACTCCCCACAACCCTATTCAGCATAGTTAATGGTAAAGGATAGGCCAAAAGAAATGGTGTGCCACAGGTTGCAGATGTTGTCCTATATTACGTTTTGTTGATTTATACAGCGCACTGCTGCCACCTGAGAACAGTCGCCAGGCCTATGAATCTTGTTTGGTTAAGACTACTGTTCAGAGAAACTTTCCCATCCTCCCATTGTTATAGGATGCAAAGGAATCTCCCATAAGTATGGAAGAAAGGGGACGGGTCGAATGAATGTTCAGTCACTGTAATGGCCACTGAGCTCGTAGTCCACTTTCCTCCATATGCATCTCTCACTATCCCCATTAATAACGATAAAGGTCTGGTGACTGGGGTGCATGCCAACTAGAATGCGCTGTGGTTTGTTTATTGGAATTTGTCCTGCTCCAAATCAAGCTCTGGTCCTGTCCCCTTGCAGGAGGAACAACATAGAAGTATGAAAGAAAGGGGGCTATTTAGTAGGAGTCCAGTAGTCACTATGATCAGTAACTTTGACTACCTTCACAAACTGGTGTCAACTAGCAGGTGACTTTGTTGCTTAGATGATAGGGCCGGGAGGGTAGTTCCTCAGGGGCAACGCAACGCGGTCACCTTGGAAGCAAGACGACGCTGAGCAACACTGGTTCGGTCCGCGCTTAGAAAAATCTGGGTATTAAGAGCGTTCTAAATAACCCATTACATTACAGATGTACATGACATGGTATATACAATCTGCTTAGTGCTGCAATATCATGAATAATTTTCATTGATTATTTTTTACTTAAGTCTAAAATCCTCCAAATGGGCAATATATACTATATTTTTAAAACCAAAATAAAGTAGTCTATAGTTTAAACACATTTAAGGTAAGACATTTGTAAGCACACTGAGTTTTTATTTCAGATGTCTGTTAAGAATATCTTAATTTAGTTACATAGCATGGAAAAGCGCATACCACCTATGTTTGTCAGGAAAAATATACTTGATGTATTTTCACCCAAGGCAGGCTTCTCTACCTTCTTACAAGTTTTAATTGTTCATTAAAAACTAAATGCAGCAAGAGAATGATATGCCTGGTTGATATCAACATTTGGACATGCGCTTCGTGCACACCTTCAGTTAAACCATGCCACCTTGTATTTCAGAGCTCGGATGAAGAATCGAAGTGGGTCGAAGATCTCATCAAGATGCACACTGCGAGAGTCCGGGACATTGAGCAACTCACTGGCTTGGACTTCTTCCGCAAAACAAGCCGCAGCTACATTGAGATACTCTCTCTCAAAACCTATCTGCATACATATGAGAGTGAAATTTAAGACCCCAACTATGCCTTTTCCGTTCTTTGCCAACTGGTGTATATTTTTGTATTGTTTTATATTTATTAATTTGAAACCAAGACATTAAAAATATTACTATTTTAATCCAGAACTAAATCTTAAATATTAAGCATGTGTCTGTTTATTTTTCTAATGTTTAATGTAGATTTTTGTGCAGAAAAAGCCTGTAATAATGCAGCTTGTCTTTTTGGACAAAGCTTTTAAATGGTTCTGCAAGATTGATACCTACTCTAAGGAGGTCTTGTTTCCGCAGAGTGCTGCTAACGTGTAGTTTTTGTAATGTACATGAAGTATTGAACTTGTAAATTATATTTCTCTTCTGCTCTGTCCTACATATTTATGCATAATAGAAAAATAGAATATTGGATATAATAAACTACACACATTCAGTTTTAATGATTCTTTTATGAGTGTGCTTCTTCAAACTTTTAGAAGCATGGGAGAGGAGTAGGTATGGAATTATTGTAAATACTAAAAATCTGATGGTAAGTGTTTTTTTTGTTGTGTATGCCACCAATAACCTATAGTTAGAAGAACACAATTGACACATGTTTCAATCTAGGACTTTGACAACTTTAGTGCCTGCCTCCTTTTTTTGGCCTGAGATGAAGGCACTTGTCAGTCACTCTTGTGTTGCACTGAGGAGCCAAAAAGGCACTATGAACATTCTTACCAATTAGGCCAGAAAGTTTGTATACCAAAATCCTTCCAGGTAAATTGGTCTCCTTTTGCTGGCAGCCGACATGGATCAAGCAGGTACTTGCTCTAGTCATTAGTAACAGACACCGCTAGGGTAGCTAAGGAGGCACTCTCTGTCTTTTATCAGCAGTTCTGCCCTGCATCTACATATCTGGTCAAAGAGTAACGTGTCAAGGGGATATGCTCCAACTCCATGAGAGAGCATTAGATTTAGACTACCTATGCTGGGTCCTGCTGTTCAGTCTGCCTTTGGCACCCAGGGTATTCACCAATACCCAGCCGGTCAGATAGCACAGCGAGAAGACCGCTCGCTTTGACATCTGTGCAGAGCCTGCTGATGCAGGTTCGAATCCCGGCAGGGCCAAACTCAGCCTTTCATCCTTCTGAGGTCGATAAATGACCACCATACACCGTGGAAAATAAGCAGCGCTCAGATACCTGAGGGTTCATTGCGCTATATAAATGCCCAAGCGGGGGTGTGGCCTGGAGCTCATGGTGGACAGAGGCTGAGGCGCCGAGCTCCGGCCGAGACGCCACATCTTGATCCTTTTTCGCCGTAAGCAGGCATACCTCCGGGGCCACATCGGTGGTGCAGAAACCGATCCTCATCAAGAAGCAGTGCCTCCGATAGGAAATCGGGACGCAGAACGTCCACAATCCCGCCCGTACTGCCCTACCACGCCGTCACCTAAGATGGCGGCCGTTCCATGACGCCGCAGCAACTCAAGACCAGGCAGTCGGCTATTCCCGCCACAGCGCCCGCAGGAGGAGAGGCGCCAAGACCGCAGGCGAGGCACGCACTGAAGACCGCTGCGCTTTACCGCCCCTTACAACACGAAACGCATCGGACAACCTGACACAGCTCTTTCCCCGAGTCCTACCGCGGAAGCCCGAAAACGCGAGACGTGAGGGGGAAACTGCGAGGAGACACAGCATCGGCTCCCAGCCATCAACGAGACCACTACGTTACCGAGTCCCGTGGAGAGCGGAGCCAAAGTCACTGAGTGGAGGAGACCTGGGGGGCAGGCCTCGAGGCTAAGGGGGCTATCTGAATCACCACCATAGGGCCATAAGCGAGAACTGAGGCACGGATCTCACCAGACAGGCCCTGCGCTAAAGCGCCAAGACTTTAACATGTCCTCCAGGAGCAAGCCGAAACCCTCCACTATTGACACGTACGTCACCACCAAGTCAAAAAACTCAGCCACCCCACACCTCCACACTCCAGGACCCGCACAATCAAAGGGTGCTGATTCCGCCGAAAATCAAACCCAAGTGCTAGAAGCCATAGCATCGCTGTGCACATTCATTGATTCCAGAATAGACGAATTCAGATCAGACATCCAACTGATGCGCCAGGATGCTAGAAATTTAACAGAAAGGGTGACTAACTCCGAAACGGCCATAAAAGAGACGACGGAAGAAACAGTCGAACTGAAATCCAAAGTCGCAGCCTTGAAAGACAGGTCGCCATCCTCGAGGCCAGAGCCGAGGAAGCCGACGGACGTGCCAGACGGGGCAATATCGGGATACTGGGAGTGCCAGAAGGCGATGAAGGCCCAAACCCAACAGCTTACGTAGAGGCCTTCCTACAACAAGAAGTAGGCGCAGGAAAACTCACACAAGGCTTTGCAGTTGAAAGGGCACACAGGTCCCTCCAGAAACCCCCCCCCCAGGATCCCACCCTCACCCGATAATCGCCAAAATACTTAATTTCCTAGACCGAGAAACCATATTGAGGCACTCCAGGGAAGAGGGCCCCATTGAACGTGGCAACACTAAAATCTCTGTCTACCCAGACTATAACCCAAAGGTGCAAAGGTAGAGAAACTCATTCATACCCATCAAGGCCAGACTCCGGCAACTGAACCTACAATATGTTACTCTATCCATCGAGACTAAAGGTCATCCACAAGGGCCGTGCGATCTTCCTAGAGTCCCCAGCAGCCGCCAATATGTGGATGGAAGACAACAATCTAGCAGAAGACGGGGACACCTATCCCAAGAGCAAATGAGGAAATCCACTTATCTACGCACTTGACACATAAGCACATACTGCACCACTACCCTATGACAACCAAGGAGGTAACCTACACCACTATTTATCAAACAGATGCGGCCCTCACTTGGCCTCACACCAGGCACAGGACCTAGCCCCCACGAACAGACCAGGACAGGCCAGTTGCCTGCCCGACCCCGCTCAAGCCTGATACCCGGATGGGACCTGACGGCACGAGAGTGCCTGAGCACCGCGAGAAAAACGCAGTCGCTGGGCGCACCAGTTCCAGTTTTGTTAAATGTTATTCTAGTTACCCAGTCTTCACACTAGCGCAACCAACAAGGCAGAGGTCAAGACCACCGCAGATCACAAGCAACACCAGAACTAAGAACTGAGATTTGGGAACCACCAAGGACGATCAACAACCGATGAGAACCACAGGAAAGGGCAGACGCACGGAATCCAACACTCCATCCCAATGGCGACACAATTGAAAGTGATGACTTGGAATGTACGTGGTATGGGATCATACTTGAGAAGGAATAGGATCCAATCCTATCTCCGCAGAAAGAAGGTATCCATTGCACTACTCCAAGAGACCCACCTGTTGAAGGAGTCCTCGTCCATGTTAGCTGAGCGGTGGGGAGGCACCGCGAAAGGAGCACCCTACTCTAGCTACGCTAGAGGAGTTTTCACGTGGGTGAACCCGAACGTGCCATTCTGCCTACTGGGCTCGGAGGCAGACCCTGAAGGCAGGTATCTAATAATATGGGGAACCATTGAACATACGGCGGTCTGTATAGTAAACTCCTACTTTCCACACACCTTAAAATTCTCTGTGCCAAAATGACGCATCACAGGAAAGGCACCTTCATATGGGCTGGCGACTTTAACTGCTACAGAAACGGAAACATGGACAGATCCACCTCCCCCCCCCCCCCCCAGCAACCGAGAAACACTGCCACTCAAGCACTCAACGAAGCGCTGGATCACCTCGACTTGGTAGACATTTGGAGAGAACAACACCCCAACGAAAGAAGCTACTCATTTTTTTTTAAAAACGTATTTTATTGGTTTTGATAGAAAAAAGAAAAAGAAAACGTGCAATACAACAAGAAATCAACATTGGTTTGAACTGGGGAGGAGACGGTGAGGGGGAAACAAGGGGGGGGGAACGAGCAAATCAACAACAGTCTTCATGTTGTAGCAAACTTACAGTGGACGGGTGGGTTAGGGGCAATGACCCAAAGTTTCAGGAAGCAAGAGGGGTCAAACACAGGGGTGGTTCCACCAATGCCGGCATCCGAGCAGTGTCAATGCAGTGATGTGGGACTTCAGGGGGGTTTGTAGTCAGCGCTGAAGCGTATGTCTCTGAGGAGGGCCTTCCATGATTCCAAAGTGCCACCTTCGGTTTCGCCACTGTTCGTGATTCCTTCCTGCCAGGCCCTGGTTTCAGCTGTTGTCCATCTCTCGAGTTCTTTGAGCCATCTCTCTTGCCTGGGGCCCGACGGCGTCTTCCAGGCCATCGCTATTGTTCTTTTAGCCAGGATACATGATATGTCCATTAATTTAACAGCGTGCTTGGATTTGCTAGGTCTGGGGTAGGTCCCCAGGAGGCACTCGCCAGGAGTCCATTCGTATCTTGTCATTCCGGCGTCCATGCAGGTCTGTTTGGCCTTGGACCACAGTACCATCGCCTTGGTGCAGGTCCAGAACATGTGAATCACATCTGCTTTATCATTCCCGCACCAGGGGCATGCAGGGGAGGATGTCTTATTGAAGGAGGCAACCCTATGTGGGGTCATGTATGTCCTGTAGAGAACGTTCAATTGGATCTGGCCAAACCTGGTGTTCCTGGATACTTTTTTGGGAAATATCAGCGCTCTTTCCCATTCTTTATCTGAAATCGGGGTCTCAAGGTCCGCCTCCCATTTTGTCCTCAGATCTTCGCATTTAGGGTTGGTTTTATCACATAGTCTGCTGTAAAGCCTGGAGACAGGTCTCCAGCCGTCCGAGAGGTCATGCATCTCTTGTAGCAGAGGGTCAGGGGAGGGCTCCTCCGGCCATCCGGTCCATTGTTTCTTAGCAGTTTGTTTGAGGCGATGGTACCAGAGGAACTGGCCCGGGGGAATTCCATCGGCAGCCTTAAGAGATTCGAAATCCCTGAATTCTCCCTCCTCATACATGTCGCTCCATGTGTAAATGCCGGCCTCTTCCCACCTCCTTGCCGTAGAGATGTCTGCAGCCGTTCGACAGGTGTCTGCTAGGATGGGATTGTCCGGAGAGTATGGGTGTCGTATTCGCCTGATGCAGCAGGACCTGGCCCATATCTTTCTTCCCAGGTCAATCACCATGGAGGGGACCGGAGGTTGCCATGTAGGGTGCCATAGGATCTCCTTGGGGATCACATTGTCCAAGGGTTGTCTCAGCAGTTCGGTCTCTGCTGAAGGCTCATCCGAGAGCCATCTCGTTATGTGACTCAGCTGGGCAGCCAGGTAGTACAACTGGAGATCCGGCAACTTTATTCCGCCTTCTTTGTGTGGGAGAGAGAGGACGGACAGCGACAGTTTATGCCTGTGTGGGCCCCAAAGGAAGTCCCTGATGATGGCCTCCAGCTTCTTGAAGAAGGACGGTCTAATGTAATGGCAAATGTTTACGAAGAAATACAGGAATCGGGGGAGTACGATCATCTTGACAATCGCTGCCCTGCCCACCATGGCCAATGGGAGCTTGGACCAAAACTTTATAGAACTTCGGAGACTCGTGATGGCGGCCTCGGTGTTGTGTTCATGCATGAGTAGCGGGGTGTGGCTTATGTTGATCCCCAAATAACGGAACTGGACCAGTTGCCAGCTTATTCCTATCTCTGGGAGATTGTTTTCCGGAATGTTGCGTAAGCCCGCCAAGGGGAAGGCAGAGGACTTATTCCTACTAAAGCGGATCCCTGAGTACTTCGCATAGTTGTCCAGTATCTCCAACGCGGTTGGCGCGTTAACTTCGGGGGAGCTTAGGTAAAGAAGGACGTCGTCTGCATACAAGGATATTATGTGGTGTGCATTGCCCACCTTAATGCCAGCATCGAAAAGCTGCTGCCTGAAGTATAATGCAATCGGTTCCAGGCCCAGTATGTACAGCATGGGTGATAACGGGCAGCCCTGCCTTGTTCCCCTTTGTATATCCCAAGCCGCTGAAACCACTCTTCCCGTTCTTACTCTCGCCGTCGGGGAATTGTAGAGGACCTCAACCCACCTGATGAAGCCCCCTCCAAAGCCAAATCTTCTCAGGACCTCCCTGATCCACTCCCAGTATATGGAGTCGAAGGCCTTGATGGCGTCGAGCGACAACACCGCCAGGTCCTCGTCCCTGTCATATGTTTCGGCCATTACATGCTGCAACCTCCGGAGGTTAGCAGTGGTGTTGCGCCCAGGAACGAATCCGTTCTGATCTTCGTGAACGATGGAACCCACCACCCTGGCTAGCTTGCGGGCCAATATGGATGTGAGGATCTTGGCATCGTAGTTTAGCATAGCCAGAGGGCGATAGGACTCACAGTCGGTGGGCGATTTGTGTGGCTTGAGCATGGGGACTATTATGGTTTCCTTCATGGTGTTGGGGAGAATCCCATCCGTGTGTGCCTCCTGGTAGACCTCGTGGAGAATTGGGGCAAGGATGGACTCATACGCTTTATAGAACTCAGGTGGGAGGCCGTCACTGCTAGGGGCTTTGTTGTTGGAGAGGGACCTGATTGCCCCTTGAACGTCCTCAAGAGTGATCTCGGTTTCCAGCTCCTCTCTCTGCTCGAGCGAAATGTGGGGAAGTTCTATCTCCTCGAGTGTGTCTATGATGTCTGCAGCAGGAATCTGGGTCTTGTGGGTATACAGTTCTGTGTAGAATTTAGCAAAGGCTTCATTGATCCCTAGCTGAGTCGAGTGGGATGACCCATTAGCGTCCCGTATCTCCACTGGGAGATGTTTGGGGTGTTCCCGTTTGCAGAGCCATGCTAGTAGTCTTCCCGGTTTGTCCGATTCTTTATGAGATCTGGCGGTGTGCGTGGCGAAATCAAATTTTTCCAGTCTTTCCCATGCCTGCTGACATTCTGTGCGGGCTTCCTTCAGCTTGGTCTCTGTCTCCATAGAGTTGTCGCATGTGGACTCCAGTCGGGAGATCTCAGCTTCCTGTGCTTCCAGGGTTCTCCGCAACTGCCTGCGAGTTCCGCCGGCTCTCGATATGATTTCGCCTCTGGTCACCACCTTCATTGCTTCCCATAATGTGCCCCAGGAGGGGACCGAACCGATGTTGTTCTCCAAGTATTCTTCCAATTTTTCGGCAAGGGTTTCCCTGAACTCGAGGTCCGCAAGTGCCGCGGTCGGCATCCTCCACATGGGGATCGGGGGTCTGGGGCCTCTCATTTGCCATAACATGGTCAGTGGGGAGTGGTCGGAGATCGTCCGCCCCAGGTATTCTGTGGTTGCTATGTGTGGGGTAAGTTCCTTATTGATGAACAGATAGTCAATTCTTGTGTGAACTCCGTGTGGAGCTGAGTAGTGGGAGTAGGACCTGTCGGTCGGATGGTGTTCCCTCCAGATGTCCACTAAGTTGAGTTGCTCCAGAGTTTCCCTCAAGGCACCGGATGTGAGGCTGCTCGGGCGTGGGGGGGGCAGCGATCTGTCTGCACTCGTGTCAGCAACACAGTTGAAGTCCCCTCCCCATATGAAGGTGCGGTCCCGGTACCGAGTCAGCTTCGTTATCAATGTGGCGAGGTACGCCGATATCCCGTGATGAGGGAAGTAAGAGTTGATGAAGCAGACTGGGGTTTGTTCCAATGTGCCCCAAATCGCTGTGAATCTCCCTTCTTTATCTTGTTCACTTCCCTCCATCTGGAAGGGGACGTCCGGGCTTATCCATATTAGCACCCCTCTGGCGTATTTAGAGTAGGGGGACCCTCTAACAGTCCCAGCCCATCGGTCTGCAATTTTAGACATGGCCTCCGTCGTGAGGTGAGTCTCTTGAAGGAGTGCAATGGAGATTTTCTTCCTCCTGAGGTAGGACTGTATACGATTGCGCCTGAGGTATGAGCCCATGCCCCGCACATTCCAGGTCATTACAGTAAGCTGTGCCGCCATCCGGTTCGAGTTTCAGATTTGGTGTGGGACTCTGGGGTCCGACTCCACTTTAGTCTTGTTCGGGTGGGCTGCAGGGGGGATACCACTGCATCTCGTTCATCGGTGTCATGTCCCAGACCCATCTCGGTCTGCGTTGGCAAAAGAGGCATGAAGACTGTACAACTAATAAAACTAACAACAAAACTTAAACTGGTGCGCCCAGCAACTACAACATTGTCGCGGTGCTCAGGCGCTCTCGAGCCGTCGGAGCCCATCCGGGAGTCGGGCGCGAGCTGGGTCAGGCGGGTGCCCAGACCGGGTAAATACTACGCTGGGGGTGGGGCAAGGGCCTGGCGGCAGAGCCGAACGAGGCCGTTTCCAAGTGAAAAAACTGTAGTTGGATTATCTTCTGTATTCCGGTCTCACGTGCGATGTTTCTTACATGGGGGTCGCTGGGGGGTTAGGTCTCAGTCTGTGAGTTGTCCTTGCCATCCGCCAGGTTATTATCCTCAAGCCACATGTTGGCCGCATCTGGGTTCTCGAGAAATACCACTCTCTCCTTGTAGACAACCCTTAGGCGCGATGGATAAAGTAGTCTATATTTTAGGTTCAGTTGTCGGAGCCGGGCTTTTATCGGGACAAATGAGTTCCGCTCTCTTTGTACCTTCTGCGTGTAGTCCGGATAAATGGAGATTTTGGAGTCTCCTCGCTCGATGGGGCCCCCCTCCCTGGATCGCCGTAAGATAGTTTCTCTGTCCTGAAAGTTCAGTATCTTAGCGATTATGGGTCTGGGGTGCGATCCGGGGGGAGGGCGCCTCTGAAGGGATCTGTGGGCCCTTTCGACAGAGAATCCCTGGGTCAATTTGCCGGCCCCTATTTCTTGTAGCAGAAGGGTTTCGACGAAGGATGTGGTATTTACTCCCTCGTTCCCCTCCGGGACCCCCAGGATCCTGATGTTGCTCCGTCTGGCCCGACCTTCGGCCTCCTCCGCCTTTTCCTCCAAAAAGGTGACTTTCCTCTTCAGGAGGACAACTTCGGACTTTATGGCTGTGATGGCCGTGGAGGCTTCCTCTGCCGACTGTTCAACGGTCGCGACCCTCTCCGTTAAGTTGCGAGCGTCTTGGCGGATCAGTTGAATATCGACTTTGAATTCGTCGATCTTGGAGTCTATATGCGTCTTTAGCGAGGCTATAGCATCAAGTATCTGAGAGTGGTTATCGGCCGCCACCTCTTCGCTCGACTGGGCAACTTCAGAGGAGCTGGCCTTGGATTGAGTGGGGGTCTTCGCCCTGGTGGAAACAAAGGAGTCCATGGTGGCGGCTCTGGTCTTGTTCTTGGCGGCCATCTTGGGGCGATGGTTGCGGGTGTTTTAGGCCTCAAAAGTTAGTTCACTTGTGAGATCACTGGTGGGGCCCTTCACCTGGCCAAATATCGGGCCGTGAGCTGTGGTCTGCCCCCGTGTGTGATGGTGTGGTCCGTAGAGGTGGTCTCTAGAAGAGCGGAGCCTCTCTTTTGCTGCTGCCTCTCCCCGCCGGGCCCTGGAATCCGTTGGGGGAGGGGGTACCCCTCGCAGGCACCGCTATGCTGTGCGGGGCGCCATCTTGGATCCAGTAAGAACGGGAGGGGGGGAGAACCGATTCAGGGCCACCGGAGTCTCAGGGGGGTCCAATTTGGTGGGCCCAGCAACTATTCAGGTGCAGGGCTGCTTCGCCCAACCGCTCGTTCCTTTTCAGAAGTCGGGGTCGCACGCGAGCCGGAGAAAAAGGATCAGGAAACGGCGTCTCGGCCGGAGCTCGGCGGATCAGCTACCGCTCGCCATCGGCGCCAAGCCACGCCCCCCACGAAAGAAGCTACTCATATTACTCGGGCCCCTCACAAGATTCACACAAGGATCGATTATCTGTTCATCAATAGAGAGCAAACCTCAATGGTAGACGCAACAGCATACCTAGGCAGATCGATCTCCGATCATTCACCATTACTTATGGAATGGAAATTAAGGGGACCCAGACCACCGATCCCGACATGGAAAATGCCTACCGCAGCCCTCACGGATCAAGAATTCAGGGAAGCCCTTGGCAACAAACCTAGGACTACATAGACCATAACAAAGGTTCCGTATCAACCTGGAGCACGCTTTGGGAGGCGATGAAGGTAGTGATAAGAGGAGAGGTGATAGCGGGCGCTGGAGGCATCCGGAAACACCTGACGGCAGCCCTAGAAGAACGAGAAGCTGAAATAACACGCCTCGAGGCATGCACTGTCGCCACCCCGGAAATGGAAAAGACCCTACAAGAAATTTGCGAAGAATGTCGCACAACCTGGGACAGGCTAGCCAAATTTGACTTTGCAACAAACACCACCAAAACCCACAAAGAAGCCGATAAACCAGGCAGGATACTAGCCTGGTTATGCAAACGAGAACAACCAAGACACAATCCTACAGAGATCATAACTGAGAACGGGACAACATGCAGGACCCAGCAAGATATCAACAACGCCTTTGTGGAGTTCTACTGTAAACTATACTCCCACAATAGGCAAATATCCAGAGAGGAAATCAAGAACACCCTGGAAGAGATTGGGCTACTGAGACTATCCGAGGAACAGAGAGAAGCCATGGAAATGGAGATCACTACAGAGAATGTTAAGGAAGCCATCAGGTCGCTGGCCACCTGTAAGACTCCTGGCAGTGACGGCCTCCCGCCTGAATTTTATAAAGCTTACGAAGACATCATCACTCCAATACTACATGAGGTCTACACAGAGGCATACGAAGTAGGGATACTCCCTAACACTATGAAAGAAACAATCATAATCCCCATGCTCAAGCCCAACAAACCGCCCACAGACTGCGATTCATACCGCCCATTAGCAATGCTAAACTACGAGAGTAAGATCCTAACCACTATCCTAGCCAACAGACTTGCAAAGGTGGTGGGAACCCTGATTCACGACGACCAAAATGGCTTTGTCCCGGGACACAACACCACGGCCAACCTAAGAAGACTTCAACACACCATGGCGGAGACTGCCGTGAGAGACAAGGATCTTGTGGTACTCTCACTCGACGCCGTCAAGGCCTTCGACTCCATATTCTGGGAATGGTTGGTCGAGGTGTTGAGGGAGTTTGGATTTGGAGAGGGTTTTGTGAGATGGATCAAGATGCTCTACAACTCATCTATGGGAAGAGTGAAAAGTGGAGGGATGATCTCGAAGCCCTGGGAGATCCAGAGAGGCACTAGGCAAGGGTGCCCGCTATCGCCGATGCTATACATCTTGGGACTGGAACCAATTGCCATCTATTTTAGACAACAGTTCTTCGACGCAGGCATTAAACTGGGTGACCAACACTCCATAATATCCCTGTACGCCGACGATGTACTCTTGTATGTGAAAGACCCACAAATAAATGCACAAGTCATACTAGACGTCCTCGACAACTACGCACTTTACTCAGGAATCGAGTTTAGCAGATCAAAATCCTGTGCATGCCCGCTGGCAAGACTCAGTCGCCTAGCAAAAACTGATTTACCAGTGGTGGGGTTAAAATGGCAACCCGAAGCATTCCGATACCTGGGAATAAACATACATCACACCCCAGAACTCACACACGACCACAACACCAAAATGGCTCTGAAGGGACTCCGCAACTCTATGAAATTCTGGTCAAAACTGCCACTTGCAATGATGGGTCGGGCGTCCATTACAAAAATGATAATTCTCCCCCGCTTCCTATACTTCTTCACGAACATCTGTTACTATATCCTCCCCACCTTCTTCAAGACACTTCAAATATTAATCCGAGACTTCCTATGGGGCCTTTCCAGACACAAATTACCCCTCTCAGTCCTCACGCTACGAGACAAAGAAGGCGGAATACAACTCCCCGACTTTCAGATGTACTATTTAGCTGCACAGCTAAGCCACGTGACAAGGTGGCTTCAAGACGAACAAAATAATTAATCTGCGCTACTGAGACAAATACCCTCCAATCTCTTGCCCAAGGAAGTACTCTGGAACCCCCTCAAGCAGACACAGAATGGCCCCATGATAGCGAAATTAGGAAGACAGATCTGGACCAGAACTCGCTCCATTCTACAATCGAGCCATCCTTATTCACCCAACTCTCCCATCCTAGCGGATGCATGTACAACCGCGATGGATCTGAGGGTAGCAAGAAGCTGGGAGAGTGCCGGGATCTACGTATGGGGGGACATGTTCGAAGAGGACAAATTCAGAGACTTTGAATCGATGCAGGAGGTTGAAGGACTCTCCAGCGGCCAATTTCTATGGTATCACCGACTCAAACAGATTGCCAGAAGCAAACGGGGCAGCTGGCCCAAGGAACCCACTCCGGACCCGTTATTACAGGAGATGTACGAGCTAGCGGACGGATGGAATCCAGTAACCCGGCTCTACAGCCGATTGATGGACAAACCTAACCCCAAAGGCATAGCACTCAAGGAGAGATGGGAAATGGACCTGGGCATCACACTAACCGACAAAGAATGGGAAATAATTTTATTGTACCCGAAAGAGGTGTCCCGCAACGCCAGGTTCAGGCAGATACAACTGAATACCCTATACAGGACGTACATGACCCCACAGCGAGTGGCTAAATTCAACAGGAAAGCCTCACTGAATTGCCCCTGGTGCGGCAGCGACACAGCCGACATGATCCACATGTTTTGGACCTGCAACAAGGTAAAGACACTCTGGTCCAGAGTTAGGCAGACCTGCACAACTGCTGGCATAACCAGATATGAGTGGGACCCGAAAGTCTGCTTATTAGGTGCTCACCCCAAAATATAAATAAGCAAATACAGACATGTAGTCAAACTGATGGACCTATCCTGCATCCTTGCAAAAAGAACTATAGCTATGGCCTGGAAGTCCCCAGGGGGCCCGAGATATGAACGTTGGATTAAGGAGCTATAGAGGTGGTCCGAGGCAGAGACCAGAGCATGGCAGGAAGGGGCCAACTATGGAACAGACTAAGCAAACGACACCCTCGAATCGTGGAAGGCCCTCCTAAGAGATGTGCCCTTTACTGCAGACCACAACCCCCCCCTGAAGGGAACCCCAGAAGCAACACAATGCCAGGAAGAGGCTCACCTAAACTTCCAAAGACGCCCGACTTGCCCCAGCCTCGGCACCCAAACTCACGAATTCACCTACCTCTGCCCTTGTATAGACACTGAAGATACCACAACTTCTAATGAAGACTGTTTTGTTTGTTTGTTTAACACCTCATTTTTTGTTAAATGTTAACTATATTTAAATGCTAATAAAATACATTGCAAAAAAAAATAAAAAATTGCCCAAAAAAACAAACCAAGCTGCTGGCCGTGGTAGAGGCTTGCCTCACACAAGAATGCCTTTTTCTTTCCTTATTTTGATGACTAGGTGTTCAAGCTCTCTCCCTGGGCGAGGTGTCGGCACACTTGTACCATATGTGCAATCTGTTGCACAGCTTGCGCTTATCTGAATTGCAAGAAATCGCAAGTTTTGCCATCCCAGTGCTTTCGTTTTCTTCAGAGCGTTCTTGGTCGCTTGCCTGGACAAGGGCCTTCCTGCCTGCGATTCAAGTTCACACCTCTCAAAGTTGGTCCATATCCTCCAATCCCAGGTGAGCGTTCCTGCTTCCGCCTTCCAGCGCATGCTGGTTCTAGTCGCTTCCTGCATTCTTGCAGGCATGAAGGTTCAGGCTACTGGTGTTCAGGTGGATGATCCAAACCCCCGACAAGGAGAGCAGGTCCACCATAATCTGAAATTGCCAAGGGGGAAAGATGGACATGCCATGTACCTCATAGTGCAGAGTGATTAGGACCATGAGGGTGTTAAGGATCTCAATCAGGCGACACACACCTTGGTCTCAGCCTAGGGTGTAGCGCTCAATTGAGATGTCTTTCTCCTTATTTTATGTGGATTCAATTTGAGATGGAACTCTACCCGTATCACACCCCCTCTTTCAAATACCCTGGGTCACAATGCACCAGGAGCCGGGCCGGTTGGTAAAAATACAATATTTTATTTATTTGTAAAATTCAAATGAAATCGTACACTTTTTAATAAGGGGCAGCAATCACCAATGGGGTGATAATTACAGTGAAAATCTCCTAGAACATATACACAGCACACGTGAATAGGAGCACTTTTTGGGTTAGGATAGATAGCACCCAAGTTGAGGTTTCCCCCTGCAATGTTCTCTCAACCCACAATTAATAAAATTCTGAGTGGATAGAAAGGACATAGCTCTCAACTCACACGCTTTTGGCGGGTGTCACCCGCCTTGCAAAAGGCTGACTCACCCGCCAAGCCGCCAGCACTCCCATTCATTTCAATGGGCGTCTCACCCGCCAAAAACAAAATCGGGTGATTTCACCCGCCTTTGCAACACAAATGGTTGAGAGCTATGGAAAGGAGCATCAGGTAGTCGGGAATAGGAGGCAGAAAACCGAATCCAAATCGGACCTTCCCTCAGAAAAGGCCTAAAATAACTCGCATTTTACAAATAATTAATGAATGTGTGGTTTGGTGGGTCGCTGTTGCGCACAACGTAGCATGGTCGCCTAGAGAAGAGCTCTGTGCTGGGCGACGACATTTATTCCTGACAGATGCCTCTATATGCCTGACACCTGGTAAAGACTGGGGCTGCAACCACCGGACCCCGCACAACTGCTGTCCGACTACTGGCCCCAAACTCCTGCCAGGCTCGGAGAAAACAACATACTTGGATTGCCTGGGGAGCTGCAGAGTCCTGATCAGCCTGCGGTGTAAGGCGGTGCCCTCGCCCACTGGTTCCCATTGGGGGCTGCCGCTTGGCGTACATACTAGTGGGCCGCTGTCATTCTGCCACCCCTGCTGTTCTACTCTTTCAGCTTGGAGCGCCCCACCCCCTGCGACTGCAGCCATCTGGAGGACCTGGGTGCCTGGTCCCGGACTGGAGCCCATGGTGTCTGTGCGAACGCAGTCTGAGGGTGCTTTCTCAACCTCCACCTGCCTCGGGGCGGCCGGGCCTCCCCCTGGGGGCTGTGCGCTCTGCACATTGGAGGACCCGACCCCCTCCTGGCACGCAGGGGCCCCGGCCGGCCCGGGCACCGTGGATAGAACTCTTCAGGGCAAGCGGTGAATCCAGACTTCGGCGAGCGCAACGCCTGCCAACAATACTGAAGTATCTCCTGCATGAGCGCCATCGCTTGGCCCAGCTGGGCCCCTCAATCCCTCCCCCCGGCTATCCTCTCCCGATTCCACACTGAAATCTTTTTTACACTGTGGATGTCGGATGGGACACACTTACACGCCCGGTGCCTGATCAGGGTGCTAGAGGCCCCCCGCTCTTCCCCTGATATGTGGGAGGGCACAGTTCACTTGACTATTGCAGCGCTGGAGTGGCCTTAACAATATTGTTATTTCTACCGTTACTGACACTTCACTTCATTGATCAGCCCCAGCTTGGTGCTTGGAGACATTTGCATACGAACTGCGCTGGGCTCCTGCTCTGTGATCTTAACTCTACGCCCCCTCTCGGGCTTGCTACGGCCCTGGCCTGAGCGGACGGACTGGGGCCTGTCCTGCACACCTGAAACATTATCACCTGCATTCCCTGGTACTCTAGCGGCTATAATACTATCCTTCCGCCACATCTCGACGTAGCGCACACCTGGCTATGTTCACAAATACATGGGATGCGCTGTCACCATTTTAATGACCTGTGTGGATACACATTCCAAGCTGTTATTACCCCGCCATCTTTAGAAGCCGCATCTGATCTTGCATCTCCCGGTGCGTACTTGTGTGGTCAGCTGTCGCAGCATCCACTCCTCATAAAAGGCCCTTGCATCAAGCTCCTCGCCGGTGACCCACGATCTACTCAAGCAGGATCCCTGCAATAACCATCACAGGCCGCTCCGCTCCCACACAACTGCCCCAGGACCGGACCCGCCACTCAAGCTCAACCCATCGCTAAGCAATAATCTTTGACCCCTGCGGTCGCCATTAGGTAGCCCCCACTCAGGTGGCTGTCTGGGTGCCATTACCTGTAGAAGACACACACCCTGTGGATACGCTGGGGGTGACGTGGTACAGTGTGTTCACTCACTACAGTCCCAGACGGTATCACGACCGGGGATTGGGGGAGGGGCAAGAAGCAGAGTTCCATCAACATGTTTCCGAAGGCCCCAGCCAAAACATCTGAACCTGCTCTACAATCTGAGCCCACCACATCCACCCCTCCGGACCCCGCAGAATCCCAGAAGATGTTTGAATTTATGCACAAAGGGTTCACCCCTCTACACTCTAAGCTTGATTACATGAATGGGACCATATCATCGATCAAGGCCCACATGGAAAAAACTGATGGTCGGGTAATAGAGATTGAGACCAAGGTCTGCACTGCAGAGGACGATATAACCTCCCTCCGCACTGAGGTTGCTACCTTGTCCAGGCAGGTAGCAGAGGTTGCTAAGAAGAATGAGGATCCCGTGTCTCGCTCAAGGCGCAATAACCTACACATTATCTGCATTCCCAAGGATAGAATTGAGGGCCCCATGGAAGACTACATCGAACACATCCTACTTCAATTACTGGACACCCCTAAGCTGTCTCCACAGTTTGCCATAGAGCGGGCTCATCACGCCCTTACAGTGAAACCCAAACCTGGCGCACCCCCACGCCCCATCATTGCAAGAATTTTGAATTACCGCGACCGGGATGCTCTGCTTAGGGCAGCCAGAGCCAAGAGGGAACTCAAACTGGGTTCAGCCAGAATCCACTTATACCTGGATTTCTCGATCTCCGTCCAACAGGAGCGGAAAACCTTCATGGCAGCCAAAAAGAGACTACGTGAACTGAGAGTTAAATACGCCATGCTCCAATCAGCTAATCTACGGATCGAACACTCTAACGAGGCGTTCTTCTTCACTATCCCTGATGAAGCATCTAAATTCATAGACAAACACTTCCCCGGTTGATCACACCTACTTGCAGGGCAGTGAAGACACTCTAATTTGCGCTATGTAATATGCGCGTCAATCCTGGGCGCCCCTGTCCACTCTCAGGTGGAGTGTTCTATGTTTTCATTGCTAAATTGTAGGAGTATACTGTTCATTTAGGGCTTGATCCTCGTACCCCCAGTCTTAATCATTAGTCACATTGGTACCATGTTAATTCGCATTATGTCCCCAGCTAGGAGGTTATGCCGCACCACCGGCGCACGAGGCCCCAGGCAATGAAGCCACTGTTCTTGGTTTTGGTTGTTAGAAGTTGGACTTTCACTCCTCTAATTTGGAGAGGGTTGTGGGTGGGAAGGGAGGAGGGGGGGGTTATAATGGAAAATACTTGACATGCAGGCTGGGAAAGGAGTATAGGCTCCTATTATGGTGTACGCATCGCATCAATAGACGTTTGACCCGATACCTACTACATCCAATGACTTCTGGTTTTCCTGTTGGTTGATCATGACTTAGTTTGCATGAGCTGGAATGTGAGAGGGCTCGGAAACTACGAAAAGGTGCGAAACTTGCAGTTATATGTGGAGCGTCACAGGGTCAAGATTCTTTTTCTACAGGAGATGCACGCTAGATCTGAAGGGTGAAACTAGTTTGCCAAGAACTGGGGACCCCAGATGTATCACACAAGCTACTCCACTCAGAACAGCGGTGTCATGATTATGATTCATAGAAGCGTTAGGTTTCAACACATCCTGTCTCAAATAGACCTGCAGGGGCGTTACGTCCTGCTTTATTGTAAACTGCAGAACAAAGAGATTGTTCTTCTCAATGTGTATGGTCCCAACACTGATGATCCTGAATTTTACACACACCTGGCTTCCCTTCTTGCTGGTCCCAATCCTATGGGGTGGGGACTTCAATACGATCCTCGATGTCGAATGGGAGGATAGCTCAGTGGCAACGTGCTTGTCTTGGAAACAAGACCACACAGAGCAACGCGGGTTCGATCCCAGAGTCCGCGCTTAGAAACCACTGGGTATTAAGCGTGTTATAAATAACCTATCAAATCATATCATATCATAGATCCCAGTGCAGCTAAAGTGATTCTGTTCGCCCTATCCCAGCTGTCAATATCAGACGCATGGAGACTCATACACCCTGAATCCTGCATGTACTCATTTTATTCCTCAGTGCACGATTCGCACTCCAGGATAGATAGATGGCTCACCTCAGACACACTCATTAAAAGCATCACACACATGTCAATCCTCCCCAGACATACTCCGATCACTCCCCGGTGATAATTTCCCTTGATTGGGACTCTGCAAGCAGTAAAACTCGCTCATGGAGGTTGAAACCGCTGTAGCATTCAGTCAGGACCTACAATCAGCGATAGAAGAGTACACAATCAGCGATAGAAGAGTACTTTGCACTTAATACCAGATCGGTCCGCACGCTGGCCACCCTATGGGATTCTTTTAAGGCCTATATCAGGGGCCTAGTCTTCTCTAAAGAAGCTGGGATCCTGGGGGTGATTTGGAAAAACATATCAAAAAGTGAAACTACACTCTCATCCCTTGAGGCCCAATACGCCCAATTGCACACCATTTCTTATCTAACATAGGCACAGCATTAGACATATTCCGTATACATGCTGAACGCGAAAGGAAATTCATAGACGCTCCCGGGCTCGCCAGGAGATATGGAGAGGGTGAGCGACCCAGCAGTTTGTTGGCCAGACTACTTCACCAAGAAACCGCACCCCCCCCCATATCCCGGCCATAGAGAAATCTGACGGATCCCTGGCCCTCCATCCACAGGACATTAATGCTGTGTTCTCTGCCTTCTACGAACCCTTATACTCCAATGTTGATGGCGCTCCTACTCCCGAAGTGGACGCTTTCTTAGCCTTCCCCTATCCATCCTTTCCAACAAAACTCGTAACAAGCTTGATATCCCGGTTACGGCTGAGGAAATATCCAAAGCAATTGACTCCCTGGCCTCGGGTAAGGCACCTGGCTCGGACGGCCTTCCAATAGAATTCTACAAGCAATTTAAACCGCAATTAGTCCCCCAACTTCTGACATTCTGGGAGGAATCCTGCGAGGCAGGCGTTCTGCCACCCTCCCTCCGTGAGGCCATCATAACTGTCCTCCTCAAACCCGGCAAACCCCAGACTCAGTGCGGATCGTATCGCCCTCTCTCCCTCATTAACAGCGACATTAAGATTTATGCTAAGATCTTGGCCCTACGTTTGACCCCCTACATGTCCCACATTATTCACACAGATCAATCGGGATTCATCCCTGGTAGATCCACGTGTCTCAAACTCCGCCGACTATTCAACGTCAGCAGAATTGACCCCAACACCCAAGCAGTAGAGCAGCCATCGACATGCAAAAAGCTTTTGACTCAGTTTCATGGGATTATCTTTTGGGGTGCTTGCTAAATGTAATTCGGTCCCCATTTTCTGTCATGGGTTAAACTATTATACTCTGAACCAATAGCCAGAGTCCGTACCGAGATCAGATGTTCATCTCCCTTCCATATCGCCAGGGGCACGAGATAAGGTTGCCCTTTTTCCCCCTCTAATTTTTGCCATAGCCATTGAGCCTCTAGCAGACCGGATACGACAGGTACATTTGCATCGGGACTGAGAATCCTGGGCACATCGGACATAATATCCAAATACGCTGACGACTCCCTACTTTTTATTCGCTCACCGGAACACAACCTCGCCCCAATCCTTGATGTCCTTTTTGGTAGGATATCTGGGCTCAAGGTCAACTGCTCCAAATCCATACTATTTCCTCTTAGAGACGCCCTCTTCCCCGACCCAACCTAATGAGGTTTACCTGGGATCAATCTGAACTCACCTGGGGGGAAGTGGTTGCCCGACAACCCAAATTGGTTTCCGAGGCTAACCTTAAGATCTATTTGACCACACTTGCTAAGAAGTGTTCGGGATGGGCTAGGCTCCCGCTCTCCTTTGCTGGCAGGATTGGTGTCCTAAAAATGGTAGTGCTTCCTCAACAGGTAGTGCTTCCTTTACCGCTTTCTCAACCTTCCACTTTGGCCCGGCAGAGAATTCTTCCAATCTCTGAGCCGTACTCTTAATAAATTCCTATGGCACTCAGGCGCAGTTCGCCTCAAACTAGATACACTTACTGCCCCAAAAGACAGTGGTGGCTTCGGAGCTCCCAACTTCAAGAAATACTGGCTGGTCGCTCAGGCCCAATTTACATCACACTGGTTCAATACTACAAATCCTCCTCCACATTTCAGGCTTGAACAGTGGGCAGTCGGTAAGCGAGACATTAGCTCCCCATTCTCTGTCCCCACCCCCAAGCCTTAGCTGCAGCCCCTTCGATCCGGTAGGCACCACGTTCCTGGCTTTATCCAAATTGTGGGCGCTATCTGGTATGTCCCATCCCTTTCATGGTTGTTCACCTCTCTGGAATTTCTTCGTGGGTGTCCCTTGCATCCCACCCCCCGTGGCGAACCTATGGCCAGAGTCAGGGTTCGAATCCATCTGTGATGTTTTTGATCAAGACACCTTCCTGGAATAGGTGGCCCTGCCCGAGGTTGTGCGCCGGAAGTCTCCTATCTGGCTTCATTACTCAGGCCTGCGTAGGGTCCTTTAAAAGGAGCTACCCAAGCTTTCCCATTATTGCTCCTGACGATCCGATTCTCGCCGAGCTCATTAACACTAGCACCTCTAGGGGGCAGGTCTCCAGGCTATATGCTCTACTATAACCAAAATCATCCCCGCCATTTGATAAACTCAAACGCTTGTGGGCAGAGGACCTGGAGGTTGATATCACTGACCGTTGTTTGAAGCGTATGTGTGCCCATACCCAGGAAGTGTCACTTAATTCTCGCTTTAAGCGTATCCAATTCAAAATCCTACACAGATTCCACTACATCCCAATCCGGTTACACCATATATCACCAGATCACTCCCCTACATGCCCCCGGTGCAGCTTCAAGGAAGCGACATATATCCACATGCTCTGGTCCTGCCCATCTCTCGAACAATTTTGGGAGGGAGATCTGCTGCACAATGTCCAACATCCTGGATCATGATGTTGCCTGTCCCCAATGGGATGTCTATTCCAAGACTTTCCCGGTCTTGGCTGAAACTCCAGGAGAATGGCAGGACTCTGCATGCTTCTTGCAACACGTTGAATCCTGTTGTGCTTGCTCATACCCCGGGCCTCCAAGCACTCTGTGGCTTACTGCGGTGACCTGGGCCTCAGACGTTGAGGAGGCTTGGATGACACAATTACGCCCGATGTCCAAACCCAGGAATGTTTGGTCCCTGTTTCACTCATACCTCTCCTCTATTTTTGCTGATGATGCCATTGGGTCATCCGGGTCTTACTCTCCCATCACCAATCCCACCTGAATAATGTACTGTATTCAGTTCTTTCGTATGCCTATTTTATACCCGGGTGTAATGTCTACTTTACTCGATTGTTGTTCTACACCAAATGTTCTATTGATACTCTGATGCCGGGTGATGCCTCATGCTCGCCCTACACTGTAATGTCAATGCTATAAATAAAGTTTAAAAAAAATTGTGTGGTTAAATTATAATATACATATGTTTTATATGTTTTATCACAATAGCATGTATGTTCTATCACTGGCAATCACAAGGCAATGGATCAGCAGAAGGCATACAATTTGAAAATTAGTGAAATGTTTAGAGCATGCAGCAGCCAAATGACACATTGGAAAACTTGCCATTTTCTCAATTCCTGCTTTAAATTACCCAAATGGTTTTTAATATAAATGGGTGAAATACTCTGATTTGGAGTGCGGTTTTTGGGCTGGGCCATAACTATATATCACAGGTACAATATAGAGGTGAAAATAGCTCTCTAGCTGCTGAATTGAGAGAGATTTGGAAGGTAGAGTCAGGTTTGTTTTTAGGAAAATAGAGCAGTTAAAGTGAAAACTTTGGTTTTAAAAGAAAGGCAAAGGTTACTTAAAACAACATTATCTAGACTATATTGTTAAAGAGGAACACAGTAAGCTACAAAGCTGATTCGGGAGGTCAACCCTGTCCCCAACGCAAACAATAAAATACATGGAAATTAGTTAGATTACTCAAAATATAACGAAGGGGCTTATAATCTACACCAGACAAAATTGAAAAGAGATGATGCTAGCACTTAGAATTATCTGTGCATCCTGTCTTTAATTTTGACAGTTTTAACAAGTATCCAGGGTAGGAATATGACTACTCAGAGAGTGAGATAAGGACAAGGGCAATGCAAGGTAAACTAGGTGGTTCTGTGGGGTGGGGATTATACTCGCAGTCCACTTTTTAGCTTTGGGATTTTTGAACAGTCAACAGGTTCTGGTCACTACACGGCAGTCGCGCCTTACAGCAAACAGCTGGGCAGTTATAGTCATCAGATGGCAAGGACAGCTGAACGGAAATTCTGGTCACTGGAAACTAAAGGTAAGCTTGATGGCAGGATTGCAGCGTGCATGCAGTTAGTGGGCAGCAAGCCAGGCTGGTTCAGGATGCAAAAGGTACCACAGCTTTCCCCTTTTTAATGGGAGATTAGTGGGTTCATTCTGGATCAATGGCCCTGCTGGAGTAGGAATCAGCTATGCTTGGGTTTTTCAGTGGGCTCTGGAGTAGGGTCAGCAGTGCTTTGGCCTTATAGTTAAGTCTGCAAGATGAATGGAGATCAGGAGAGCAGCGCAGGAACTTCAGGAAGAGTGTCTCTCTAGAGTCCTGTCATGGACTCTTATTTATAATGCATAGTGACATCATAGAAGTATATGTCATGATGCCTGCCCCCGGAAGACCAGACCAGGCCCAGCAGCCCCGGAAGCAGGCATCATGCCACTTGGAGCATGCCCAAAAGCCCCAGTTAGGGGCTGTTTGGGGGCAGTCCTGGCGCCTATGGTGCCAGGCTCATTATTGATAACTTACCTGAAGCAGACCATGCTGCATACTCACCTGAGGCCGACCATGCTGCATGAAGACTCAAGCCAAATGAGGCTTAGGAGGGACTATTTTACTGAAGGGACTATTTTGTTACTTGGGTGGGGCTGTGGAAGAATACTTACCTGGATCTTCTTCCGAGGCTATTTAAACCACGCCCGGACAGCCACACGTGCTTCGCGTTATTCAGCTTGCTACAGCGTAACACTCACCGTGTTTTCAGCAGCTCCAGTCTTCAGCCACGCCTGCTTCAGTCCTGGGACTCCTGAAACAAGAAGAAAAGAAGGATAAAGGTTAGAACAGGAGTTTTAACTTTAATCCTTACCTGAATCCTGATCCATTTCGCCACAGAGCTGAAAGACCGAAGTCTTTGAAGCATCGCTTCGCATTCCTACGGCGCCGCGCTGAACTCACCCGCTTGGCAGTACTTCAGCATTCCATCACGCTCTCTCCATCTCGCGGCCGCCCTCCGACACCTAAGGAGATAAAGACAGCAAGGTGAGCAAGGGGACTCTCTAAGGCTATACAAGCTACCCCCAAGGACTTACCTGATTTACCATGGGGGGTACTCACCTCATCTCGGGTCGGTGCAGTCAACTCTGCTTCATCGCCATACCCCGACCCCTAAGGGGAAAACCACAATAGACTTACCTGAATCTTACCAATTGCCATTTGGAAATCTTTGAGTGGATTAATCGGCAACCTGCAAGGAATCAGACAGAGTGAAGATCAGACATTTGAACTCTTATGAACAATTGGACTTTAGAGTCAATACTGGAACTCACCAATTCCTCTACGCCAGTGAAGTAACTGGTCATCAACACGCCCCTGCGGTCGACGCAGGATGGAGAGCTCATCCTTCCAAACCATCAGGTGAGACTAAGGAGGGGACATCAAGAGTGATCTGTGGGAAGACAACAGGAGTGGGGAAGGTGGGTTGACACTCAATTCCACGGGTGGTTAATTCCTCTTCTCCTTTGCAGAAGAATATTCCTGCGAGCCAGACAAACTAGGCTGAGCGGGCCAGTCCAGTCAGTCATCTCGGCGCTACACGTCACGCTGGTGGAAACAACAGCGGCCCAGTTCCGGTCGACGCCCCCGTGGGAACGAGGTGAGCGTAACAGAATGCGAAGCCTACCCACAAATACCCACCTGGGCCTCATGGAGACCTCGGAAACTGATCAGTTGGCCCAATTATTAGGGCAATTAAGGGCCGAAGTGCATTCCGCCCGCCAAGAAACCAATGCCCTCAGGAGGGAACTGATAGTGTCAAAAGAACGATCTGATGAGTTGGCCAGACAACTATTACAGAGCCAGGCTGGACAAACACCTGTACCAGGACTTGGGGCAAGTCCAGCTCCTGTACCATCGAGTAACCCGGTGCAGATAAATTTACCTGGAGCCGTTCCTTTGGCTCCGCCTGAACGCTTTGCCGGAGACCCAAAAGGGTTTGCAACATTCATGAATCAATGCCGCTTGCACTTTTTATGTAGATCTGGAACTTTCCCAAACGATCAGGCCAAGGTAGCCTTTGTACTGTCATATCTCAGCGGCAGTGCGGCGGATTGGTCCATTCCACTAGTTAACCAGGATGACCCGATTCTTCGAGATTGCCAGGGTTTTCGAACAAGCATGGAAAGACTATTTGCCCGACACTCCCGAGGACAGGCTTTGGACAACAAACTTTTATCCCTACGTCAAGGTAACTAGGATCTTTTATCTTACTTTGCAACTTTCAATAGATTAGTAGTGGAAACCGAATGGCCTGAAGCCAAGCGAATCACATTATTCCATCGAGGACTTCGGGGAGAACTCAAAGATGTTTTGGCCCAAATCGTGAACCCGCCTCAAGACTGTGCTGAATATATAGATCTAGTGGTCCAACTCGATCACAGACTTCAAACCAGGAAGGCTGACTGAACCAAGTTTGAGAACAGGGTGTTGGTTAAAACCCACGTAAGCTCCAACGGAGTAGATGTCTCAGAACCCATGCAAATCGGGGGGGTTAAAGGACCCTTAACTCAGAAGGAAAGAGAGAGAAGACGGCAACTGCAATTATGTTTATATTGCGGAACTACTGGTCATTTTCTTCGGAACTGCCCTGTAAAACCACCCAAGAAAGTTATAGGAGCAGCAGACGAAAACCATGTGAAATCTGACTCGGGAAACGACCACGCCCGGCAAGCGTAGAGGTCCGCTTGCCGAGCTTAAAGAAGGACACTCTGACCTCGTATTTCACCATACCCATGGTCCTTGTAGATCCAGAGCAGCCATCGCGCATGCACGCGGTAAAGGCGTACGTAGACAGTGGAGCCATAGGAAATTACTTGGACTGGGAATTGGCTACCAGGATGAATCTATCTCTCACCCGCAAGACCACGGCCGATGTTGTCACCACTGTAGATGGAACGGAAATTGCCTCTGGACCCGTAACTCATTCCACTGCAGAGATGACATTGCTGAGTCAAGATGGGCATCGAGAAGCTATGGTTTTTGACTTAATCAAGGCCCCACAGTTTCAGCTGATACTGGGGATACCTTGGTTGGAAAAACATAATCCCTGTATTGATTGGCGAGAGAAGAGACTAACCTTCCCAGAATGTGCTCACACCTGCTACCCAAGGAAAACTCAAAACTCAGTCCTGGCCCCAGTAATTCCAGTAGCCATACAATTACCTGTTGAAAACCAAGACTTTCAGGATGTCTTCCTAAAGGAACAGGCAAACACCTTACCATCTCACAGATCATATGATTGTCAAATAGATCTTGTACCTGGAGCACAACCACCTTGCAGCAGAATCTATGCCCTTACGGAACCCGAAAATCTCCATTTGCGCCAGTACCTAGACCAGTACCTTGCTAATGGCTTTATTCACCCGTCCAAGTCCCCTGCATCTTCAGCTTTGTTCTTCGTACCGAAAAAGGAAGGCGACCTTAGAACATGTATAGACTACCGCGCACTGAATCAGATAACCATCAAGAATCGATACCCACTGCCTTTGATCCCAGAACTACTAGAACAGGTGAAGGACGCTTGTATATACACGAAACTAGACCTTCGGGGGGCATATCATCTGGTACGTGTCAAAGAGGGTGACGAATGGAAGAATGCTTTTCGCACCAAGTACGGACTATTTGAGTACCAGGTGATGCCCTTCGGACTATGCAATGCACCAGCAACCTTCCAGTTCTTCATGAACGATGTCCTCCGAGAGCTTATCAACGTTTGTGTGGTCGTTTACATCGACGACATCTTAGTATACTCTTTGTCAGAATCTGAGCATGTAAAACACGTCCGAGCAGTCCTAGAGAAGTTACGCCAGCATAAATTATATGCTAAACTGGAAAAGTGCATCTTCCACACTACGGAAGTGGAATTCCTTGGATTTATTCTGACCCCGAGAGGAATCCGGATGGATACACGAAAAGTGGATGCCATTCTTAATTGGCCTTCGCCAAGTTCAATCAAAGGAGTTCAAAGCATGCTTGGCTTTGCCAATTTCTACCGCAGGTTTATCCCAGACTTCTCGCACATTGTACATCCCATTACGACGCTATTGCGAAAAAAACAAACGCTTTGTGTGGACAGAGGAAGCCGAGAACGCCTTCCAAGAGTTAAAAGCTAAATTCACATCTGCTCCCATATTAAGACACCCGCGCCCCGAGCTTCCCTACATAGTGGAAACAGATGCATCCAGTTCAGCCATGGGAGCAGTCCTTTCCCAAAAGGATCCCGAAACTAACCAGCTTCGCCCAGTGGCGTTTTGGTCAAGAAAATGTTCAGCCCCCGAATTAAACTATGCCATAACCGACAAGGAGCTGCTGGCCATCAAGTCCGCCTTCAAGGCTTGACGGCACCATCTACTGGGTGCCAGACATACCATCACGGTCATCACCGATCACCGCAACTTACAATACCTAAAGACAGCCAAAGCCCAATCTTCGCGCAAACTCCGTTGGGCATTGTTCTTTGCCGAGTTTGATTTTGTAATAACCTATCAACCAGGTTGTAAGAATGGTACCGGATTGGAATGGGAGAAGCAGAAATAACTTTAGAACCCGTACCCATAATTCTGGAACAGAGAATCCTTGGCCTGACATCCATACAGACACTGGAGGACATTCAAAACAAGATCCACCAACTCTTTGATTCCGTTGCCCTACAGGACTGGCCAAAGAAAGTTCCAGAGTACTCTGTCATCGATGATTTACCTTATTACCAAGGCCGGCTATTTTTACCGCAAAAAGAACTACAGGAACTTGTCATTTCCCATTACCATGACACCTTAATAGAAGGGCATCCGGGTATTGCAAAAACCAAAGCTAAAATTAGGAAGCAATTTTGGTGGCCCACCTGGCGAAAGGATGTCAAGTCATTTGTCATGTTCTGTGGCATTTGCGCACATAATAAAGGGCAAAAGAGAAAACCTGCTGGATTATTGCAACCATTAGACATACCACCTACCCCTTGGCATACCTTGTCATTAGACTTTATCACGGATTTACCCCCGTACCAAGGTTACAATACCATTCTAGTTATTGTAGATCTTTTTTCTAAAATGGCCCACTTCATTCCTTTAAAAGGGATACCTTCAGCTTCAATCCTGGCCAAGGAATTCCTTGAAAATGTTGTCCGCCTGCATGGCTTTCCTTCAGTGTTAATTTCAGATTGGGGCAGTCAATTCATTTCACATTTTTGGAGGAAATGCTGCCAACTGGCACAAATTGATGTTCGGCTTTCGACCAGTCACCACCCTCAGACCGACGGTCAAACGGAGAGGACCAACCAGACTCTTGAACAGTACCTCCGTTGTATGCTACATCAGTCTGAGGGGAATTGGAAAGACATTCTGTGGATCGCAGAGTATGCGTACAATAATTCTGTACACTCAGGAACTGGACAAAGTCCTTTTTTTACCATTTATGGGCACCATCCTCGAACCTCGGATTTGGGCTCACCCCAGCATTTAGAGATGCCCGCAGTGGACCATCTCCACGCTGTTATTACACAAGCCTTTAAAGAAGCAACCATCCATTTGCAAAAGGCTAAGGAAAAATACAAAAAGGATGCGGAAAAGCACAGAAGTGAAGCTCCTTAATACCAAATAGGGGACCAAGTATGGTTAGCCACTAGGCACTTACCACTCAAGGGGACTCGGACCTTTAACCCCAGGTATTTGGGACCTTTTTCTGTCAAGGCAATTACTAACCCAGTGGCCATCAAGTTGGACCTACCTGCTCATATGCGAATCCATCCCGTCTTCCACGTGTCTCTTTTGAAGCCAGTGCAACCAGGAACTAGGCTAACCACTCCACCTGAACCTATCCTCATAGACGGGGAGCCCGAGTTCGAAGTCAAGAATATTTTGGACTCAAAAAGAGTGAGATCAAAACTCTTTTACCTAATTGACTGGAAAGGTTATGGTCCGCAGGAAAGGTCTTGGGAACCTAGGGACCACGTGCATGCACCTCATTTAGTGAAGAGGTTCCATCGGGAATTTCCAGACAAACCACGACCAAGGGGGAGAACGACTTTAGGAGGGGCCTTGAGGGGGAGTTCTGTCATGATGCCTGCCCCCAGAAGACCAGACCAGGCCCAGCAGCCCCGGAAGCAGGCATGCCACTTGGAGCATGCCCAAAAGCCCCAGTTAGGGGCTGTTTGGGTGCAGTCCTGGCGCCATGGGCGTCAGGCACATTATTGATAACTTATCTGAAGCAGACCATGCTGCATGAAGACTCAAGCCAAATGAGGCTTAGGAGGGACTATTTTACTGAAGGGACTATTTTGTTACTTGGGTGGGGCTGTGGAAGAATACTTACCTGGATCTTCTTCCAAGGCTATTTAAACCATGCCCGGACAGCCACATGTGCTTCGCGTTATTCTGCTTGCTGCAGCGTAACGCTCACCGTGTTTTCAGCAGCTCCAGTCTTCAGCCACGCCCGCTTCAGTGCTGGGACTCCTGAAACAAGAAGAAAAGAAGGATAAAGGTTAGAACAGGAGTTTTAACTTTAATCCTTACCTGAATCCTGATCCATTTCGCCACAGAGCTGAAAGACAGAAGTCTATGAAGCATCGCTTTGCATTCCTACGGCGCCGCGCTGAACTCACCTGCTTGGCAGTACTTCAGCATTCCATCACGCTCTCTCCATCTCGCGGCCGCCCTCCGACACCTAAGGAGACAAAGACAGCAAGGTGAGCAAGGGGACTCTCTAAGGCTATACAAGCTACCCCCAAGGACTTACCTGATTTACCACGGGGGGTACTCAACTCATCTCGGTTCGGCGTAGTCAACTCTGCTTCATCGCCGTACCCTGGCCCCTAAGGGGAAAACCACAATAGACTTACCTGAATCTTACCAATTGCCATTTGGAAATCTTCGAGTGGATTAATCGGCAACCTGCAAGGAATCGGACAGAGTGAAGATCAGACATTTGAACTCTTATGAACAATTGGACTTTAGAGTCAATACTGGAACTCACCAATTCCTCTACGCCAGTGAAGTAACTGGTCATCAACGCGTCCCTGCGGTCGACGCAGGATGGAGAGCTCATCCTTCCAAACCATCAGGTGAGACTAAGGAGGGGACATCAAGAGTGATCTGTGGGAAGACAACGGGAGTGGGGAAGGTGGGTTGACACTCAATTCCACGGGTGGTTAATTCCTCTTCTCCTTTGCAGAAGAATATTCCTGCGAGCCAGACAAAGTAGGCTGAGCGGGCCAGTCCAGTCAGTCATCTCGGTGCTACACGTCACACTGGTGGAAACAGCGGCCCAGTTCCGGTCGACGCCCCCGTGGGAACCAGGTGAGCGTAACAGAATATGGCTGGGCAGGTTTGGCTAAACACACATCTAACCCACTGGATTGGTCAGGGGCGCTAGTCTCCGCCTCACTCTCAGCTGGTTGGATCTAAAGGGTAGTAGGGCAGATTTATGATGGGAGTTTTACAATGTCCAAAAACCTGCCACAGTTACTTTATCTAAAATCCGATTTTGCCACAAATGGTACATTTATACAGTTGAAGTCTCTTAACAAATTACATAAACAGGTTACATATTGTATGCAGACCATTGCAGTCCAACCCTGCAATCTGTGAGACATTGTTTTGTACTTTTAATAATCTGTGGTCATTTTCAGTGTGAAATGTCCAGCCAAGCATTCTGCAATTTTAAACGCGCGTACATACTATCATGGGGCCTATTTCTGTACATTTTTAACCTTACATCATGTGTCCATTCCCAATGATTCACATTCTTCTGGCGTTCGTGTCCCATACATGCTATTGACAGCCAAGACCTCTAATTTGAAGGCCACAAAAATCACATTTAAACTACTACATTTTTATATTTCTGCATGCAAAGATAAAAGACTTTAAAGTTTCTTTCTAAAATAGTCTCTGGAAACAAATGGGCATCCTTTGTCCTACACTGGACCATTTATTTTCTTTTTCTGCTACCACCAACTGTCACTTCCCCTAGAGGGAGGATGGGGTTTTCCCAGCTTCATTGAAGGTTTAGTGTCCCTTTTCCACTTTGCACGGCCGTGTCCTGGAAATTCCATTGTAGAGGGCTCAGCCCAGACCAGATTCTGTCCAACCCAGTAATTCCCAGTAATTATCACTGGGGTGTTAGTATCTACTGAGAGGGCCCGCTTTTATTTCGGTCATCCCCTCAGCAGAAACCTGTCTTGGGCTGATTCCTCCCCCCATGCAGCCACTGAAGTTTAATTTAAATGTATTTATTTTTGTTCTGAATTGGAAGTAAACCTGCTGAATAGAACCATTTCATACATTATATTTTCACAGTACAATCCTCTTTCACATTTCTAGGCAAGAAGAAGTTTTTGTTAACATAGTATTCATCAACAAGCATTTTTTTCTTTAGTTTGTCAAGCCCATTTTTAAACATGTGGTGCAAGCTGCTAGCATTTTGGCTTCAAATTCGGTTTTTGACTTTCCATTTGGATTCCCACACTGTTTTGCAGCCATAGTTATTTTCTTCTAGGCAGTAGTTTATTTGAACCACCTATGCACTGAAATTGACATATCCCAGAGCTGGAGTCTCTTTGAATTACTGATCATTGACGCTTTGTAACTTAAAAAGTGAAGCTTTTCCCGTGCGGCGGAAAATGGAGTTTCTTGGTTGATTTTTTTTTCAGATTTGGTTTGACAGGGCCTCTCATTCAGGGGTCATACTTGGTTTTGCTGAAGCACAATGGGGATATGAATAGGCATGTCAGGGCCTTATTAATAGCAGTAGTTTGAGGAAGAACAGATAAAAATAGCGTCAGAGCAGCATTTTCTTAAGGTATAATACTCCCTTTTCAATGGGGACTTTTGGGGCTGGCAGCAAAGCAGTGCAGATTTTTCACTCTTTTTCTTTTGTATGTGTACTAACACACTGGCAAGCTCCTTCGGTGTTCCCCCTTGTTCCATCCTGCCCAATATGTGCTTGGCAAGATGATGCAGCCATCTTTTTGTTGCTGCCAAACACAGTTTTGAGGCCATGGTGCTCACAGGAGCCAGCGCCGCCATTTTCCTTGTGACTGCAGATGCGCTGCTTGGTGATGTGGGGAAGTACTGCTGAATGGGTAAATATATCCCACAAATCCGCCCTCCAATTCTTCTGAGATTCCTTGTCGAGGGAGAGTAGGGGAAAGTGGGATTCATCAATGGGGCCAAGCAGGATTCCTCAGGAATGAGTCTTTCCATCCGAGAGCGGTGCACCACGATCCTCTTGCTCTCCTCGTTGGAATGTGAAACGACACCCACAGCTTTCTCTTGGATCTTTCTTTATGGGGTTGAGTGACCCTCCAGATTTTCTTTGATTTCTCCCTTCCAAGTCGCCGGGGAGGTCCTCCTTGGTCTTTGAATAGGCGCAACCAGTACAAATCTATTAAATAAACAAGAACTGGTTACTTCATTTTCCCACTAACTGCCTTCCAATAGAGTTGACAGCAGTGGGACATGCATGCATTCAATAATGACAATTGATAGTGAAGAAAAATACTCCGTTACATAATTATACTTATCAATCCATTGTTCCCTTCTGATTCTTCTTTTTCTTATTCTCATGTTTCAGATGTCTCCTCTATTTCATTTTCTCTTGGCTCCGCCATTTGCTGCAAAGTGTGTCTAGAGTGGCAACTTTTTAACTGATTAATATGGACCCATTTCTCTTCTGTCAGATCGCCTTTGGGGATGCGGATTTTGTAAGCGACAGGTGAAATTTTATCTACAACTTCAAAAGGACCCCGCCAACTTGGCAAAAATGTACGCTCTTTGGTCTGGTTCCCCTGGAAATTGTACAAGTAGACTCTGTCTCCTACTTGGTATTCCTTTTTGGTTGTTTTTAAATCATAGTCTTCATACCCTCTGCAGATCTTTCCAGATTCCGCTGTGCGTACGCAAAAGCATGTTGAAGGTGTTTTCTTAGATTCTCAACATACTAATTAGTTGTGGAGGCATTTATCAGTGTCTGCTCTTGTGTTCTATAGAGCAGATGCTGAGGTAGCGCCATCCTTCGTCCAGTCATCAGCTCAAATGGAGACAACTTGGTTGCAGAAGGTGGTGTAGATCTGATGGCCATCAGGACAAGCAGAAATCGGATGTACCAACTTGGCCCAGAGTCTGCCACAAACTTTTTTAGAATGCTCACAATGGTTTTATTGTACCTCTCAAATCCACCACTAGAGGACCGCTGGTATGCAATGTGAAGTTTCCTTTTTACCCCAAGTATCTCCCACATCTCTCATCACTTCACTGGTGAAGTGACTACCTTGGTCTGACTCAATCCTTTGAGGTAGGCCAAAACGTGAGAAGATGTGGTTGATCATCAGGGCAGCTGCTGTTTCTGCCTTGCAATTTGGGGCCGGGAGACATTCCACCCATTTTGTAAACAAGCATGTTACGGTTAACATGTTCCCCTAGAGGAGCGAATCACGGGCCCGATGAAATCTACTTGTAAATCTGACCAAGGCAGTGTCATCCCCTCTTCTGGAGGGGAGCTCAGTGTGTGAGTGATGTTGGCTGAAATTGTGCACACACAAGACACCCCTTTAAGTATTGGTCGAGGTCCTGCCCCATGTGTGGCCAGTATGCAACCTCTCGCAATATTTCTAAAGTAGTGTGAAACCCCCGAAGACCAGCTGTGGCCGCATCATGGGCGTGACTTAGCACCAGGCTTCGAAATGAGGTAGGGACCACCCATTGGTCACAACGAGATTTGGATCTCCTTACCATCATCATACAAAACTTTATACTCCTACGTCCCATCCCCTTTCCTCCATACTTATGGGACATCTCTCCTTCCTGTGGGACGGGACCGGAGCACTTTGTAAAAAGCATCCCAAATGTTTTTTTCAAAAATGTGTCCTTCCTCTCTTTCTTGCGAGGGGCCCGTCACGTGGCCATAACCCCGCCCACCTTGGCTCCGCCCCGCTCATCGCCCATCAGTCCTTTTCTCTGCTTGTTCAGGACTGGACGCACTTGCATCCTCGGAAGATTTTCTTCCCTTTCATCCTCTCTGGCTCTCGCTAGCGATCGTGTACTAGTCTGTCTATGTCGTTCAAACTAGACTTTCCAGATTGTTCATCGTGTCACCGACGCTTCGCGAGGGTGGATCCCCATCCTCTTTGTTTAGAGTGTTTGGGTCCGGATCACCGTTGGGACTCCTGTTTTTACTGCGGTCTAACGGTCCGGGCACTTCATCGTCGGTTGGAGCGGTGGAAGGAGGTGTTCCGACGAACTCCTCCTTCGCATTTTCAGGCGTTCATCGACGAAAAGAAGACACGCCCGGTAAGTTCTTTACTTTTCAGAGCACCCCGGCCGAGGGATACATTTCCGGTTTCCTCCCGGGCCGGGAGGAGCGTTGATCGCTCTGTCACACGGGGGATTGCCCTGCGGTGCCTGTTGGGCCTAATAATTGTACCGTTTTCTCCGAGGGTCTCCGTAAGGGGCCTGTGGATAACGGAGCATGCTCCGAGGCCCTTCCTGTGGGGGCTGTTTGTAGACCCAGTTCTGAGTCGTGGGGTACCAGAGCTCGCTCTGAGGTCTCTCTTTCGGCTTCCCTCAGGAATAAGACCGGGGTGCGCCCTGAGGCCTTGGTTGGGCTTGGTGTCACCGAACGGATGTTCGAGGCCCACGCGGATAAGGCTGTTACCGGACCTGGGTCCGAGGTCCCTCGTACAGAGGCTAAAGCTACCAACAGTTCTGAGAGGCCTGACAAGGCCTTATCGGTGAAGGTTGTTTCTCATTGTTCCCGCTCTTGCGGCAATACCAGATCTGTTCAGGGGGCAAAGAAGGAAAGTTATTTTTACCGGCAGTGCCGAGGTCCTTCCTGGGAAGGCTAATTTGGCGGTTGGTATGTTGCAGAAACATTCGAGGCCTCATAGTACCGGCTCTGCCGAGGTTCCTTATGTTGAGGCTAAAGTTAAGACCCCTGATCCATCAACGGGGACCCCTGCCTCACTTCCTCACGTGCCACAGTTCCCCTCAGGTGATAACAAAATGGCGCCTGTTCCCGCCACAACCGCGGCGGACATTTTGGGTGCTACCCCTACAAATAGGCCATCGGCCTCAGGTGTAGGGCTTGGTTCCGTGGGTGAACATAGTGTTCCTTGTGCGCATCCTTATCAGCCAGTTTATGATTGGAACGGCCGGATGCCCCTTCCGCACAATGTTTCATTGCCTGCAGGGTCGGCACCTTTGATTTATGTGGATATGTCGGTGGAGGGGCCGGTGTGACACCCTTCCCCATTACGTCCCTGGAATTATCCTCCTCATGAGAGGCCTCATCAGGTTCCAAAGCAGTCCCCGGAGGACGCCTTTTTCGGTAAATTTCAAACGCTCATGCGTACCGACCCCATGAGGGAATATTTCAAAGGGCTTTTTAGGGAGATATGTCCACCCGCGCCTACGGCTCCACCCGTTCCCCTGGTGTTTCCTGCCGGCGCCTCCGTTGCCTACGGTGCCTTCCTCGACTCTTCCGCCTTTGCCCCCATTGTCCCCCGTGGACAAAGCAGCGCCCGACAGGGCTCAGCAGGATCCTGACCTGTCGGATGACACGCAAGGCGATCAGGACAACGAGGACCTGCCCCCTCTATTAGAGCTTTTCATGACCGGGTACTGGACATGATGTGCTTCTTAGATGTTCTGGTGCCCGAGGCACCCGCTCCGCAGGAGGGCGTGCTTTCTGGGGCATTCACCCCGTCTCCTTTGGAGCGTACCGGCCTGTTCTTGCAGAAGGACGTTCTGGCTGAGGTCCGCAGGGTCTGGGAAAAGCCACACTCTGGACTTTTCATCAATAAAAAAATTGACGCGCGATACAGGCTGCATTCTTCGGAAGAGGTGGCCCCGTCGTCTTGTCCGCCCCCCTCCTCCTCAGTGGTGGCTGCGGCCACTTTGCAGTCCAGGCCTGCAGCATCCTCTTCCACGATGGCTACTCAGGTTCTGGGAAAGGAGGATAAGCTCCTTGACTCCCTTGGGAGAAAACTTTTCACCAACTCGGCCTTGCAACTCAGGCAGGCCAATGCCGAACTGGTGTTTGCAGGGGCTAATATGCGGATGTGGAAAGATCTGTCGGAGTTTGAGGAGTTCATCCCGGTCAAGAAGCTGTTAGACTTTAAGGCGGGATTATCCGATGCCAGGGTCTTGGCCCAGGATCTCCTGGAGGCTGCGGCTCATCACATAGACACCTCGGCTTGGGGCCTTATGCTGGGGGTTGATATTTCACGGCAGGTGTGGCTGCATGCCACTAAATTCTCAAAAGAGGTGCAGGACAAGGTGTTGGACCTTCTGTTCGCTGGTAAGGAGCTCTTTCATTCTATGACTGTCATGATGCCTACTCCCGGGAAGCCAGTTCAGGACCAGCGTCCCCGAAAGCAGACATCATGTCCCTAGGGAGGGACCCAGCAACCCCTTATAGGGGCTCTTTGGACATTGTCCTGGCACCTTTGGCGCCAGGCTCATAGAAGGCATCAGTCCTGGCACCATAGGCGCCAGGCTCATTATGGGAGTGCTTGGATGGACTTACCTGATGCAGACAATGCTGCCGGATCCAGACCTCCTTGAGGTCTGAAAGGGACTATTTTACCTATGGGACTATTTTACCACTTGGGCGTGGCTGAGGAAGAATACTTACCTGGAACTACTTTGGGGGCTATTTAAACCACGCCCAGACCGCAGCTCACGCTTCGCGTTGTTCTGCATCTAGCAGCTGGACGCTCATCGGGTCTGCTCCTGCATCCTGGCTCCAGCCATGCCCGCCTGCATCCTGGAACACCTGAAAAGGAAGGAAAGGAGAGAAAGGTGAATAATTGAACTTTACCTACCTCCATACGGAGTCCGGAACCATCACTCCGACGATCCTGAGAAAAAGACATTATTTTTAGAAGCGCATCGCATCGCTCGCTGCAGCGCCGCGTTCCACTCACCTTCACGAGGCGCCCTCGGGCTCTTCAGCGACCATTGGCACTATCCGTCGCCTTTCAGCGCCTAAGGAGAAAAAGAGACAAAACGAAGGTGAGCGAAGGAACAGATTGAGGAAGGCCTGATTCTTCCACCTTAAGACTTACCTGATTATTGTTGGGACAATCTTTCCTCACCTCGGGTCGGCGCCGCTTCTTTGGCACTTCCGTAACTCCGGCCCCTAAGGGGAAAAAGAGACACGCATTAGTGGGTGAAAGCAAGATCACTAAGGGAACCATCCATCAAAAAGACTCACCAGAGTTTACCTTCGGCGAATCCATTCCTCTACGCGGATTCTTCATCCTGCATCTGAAATAGAGAAAAGGACAACAGACAATTAAGGCTTGAACTTTTGCAACTGAATACTTACGGTCTCATATCGGAGTTGAATACTCACCAAACCCGAGATCCAGTGAAGTAACTGGAAATCAACGCGCCCCTGCATCGGAAGCAGGATGGAGAGCTCATCCTTTCAGACTCTAAGGTGAGACTCTACGGGGAATCGCGGAGGGGGTTCGAGGAGTGTGAGAGGGGTAAGGGGGGGAATCCGACACATTATCCAGCAGACAGTTAATCCCCTTTTCCATCTACAGAAGGATTCTTCTACGGGCCAGACAGGCGAGGTTTGGGGGTCCGGTCCAGTCCGTCTTCCGAGTCCTGCGCATCACCTTAGAAGAGGTCATAGCAGTCCAGAACAGGTCGGCGCCTCCGTGGGAATCAGGTGAGCGTTACAATGACAGATGTAGAGCTCACCAAGACGAAGGATAGCACTCGGACAGCTAAGTCCTTGTCAGTCCTTGTTAAGACCACTTTCAAAACCCAGAGACCGTTGTCACAAAGCCGACCCTCCTCTGGCTTTAGGGGCTTCCTTGACCGGAAATCTTGCAGAGTGGATAACCCTTCGGGGAATAACCGCCGTAGGCAACAACAGACTAGGTTTTTCTCCCTCTCCTCAACCTCCTCCTCAGGTTCAGGTGGCAATACCACTGACAAAATTTACAAAATGAGGGTTCTCCGCGCTTGCACGAGACCCCGGTGGGAGGACGCATTGTGTCTCATTGGGAGGCGTGGCAGACCATCACCGAAGACAGATGGGTCTTGTGAGTCGCTCGGGCGGGCTTCCGCTTATCCCTACCCAACCCTTCAATCCTCCTTTTCAGCTGTCGGGTTCACCCTCCCTCAAAGCCGAGGTTCAGAAACTTCTGGACCTCAGAGCTGTGGAACCCCTTCCGCCCGGGGAACGAGGGGAGGGCTTCTACTCCCGGCTGTTTACGGTGCCCAAACCCAACCAGACTGGCCTGGGCACCATCCTAGACCTTTCCCAGTTCAATCTTTTCCTACCCCAAGAGAAATTCAAGATGATCACGTCCAGCCAGATACGGTCCTCCTTGCAGATGGGCGATTGGCTCAGTGTGGTGGATCTTCAGGATGCGTACATGCATATTCTGATTTTGAATCCACACAGGAGATATCTCCGTTTCTCTTTGGCAGAGGAGCACTTCCAGTTTCTAGTGCTTCCTTTTGGCCTCTGCTCGGCGTCGCATGTCTTCATGAAGATGATGTCTGTGATTGCGGCCTATCTTCGTCTGCACGGTATCCATGTGTATCCGTATTTGGACGACTGGCTCTTACGCAGCCCTTGTCTGTTGAAAGCAGCGGGCAATCTTCAGTCTCTCCTTCAGCTCCTGTTCTTGGGCTGTCAGTGAACTGGCGGAAATCTTCCATGACGGTCTCGCAGGACTTGATTTTTCCTGAGTTTTCGCTGGAACACGATCGACTGCAGTGTGTACCTGACCGGGGACAGGATGGCGGGATCTGTTAGCCATGTGTCAGATGTTTGCGCAGTCGGAGAGCATGTCGGCCTGGTGGTTCCAGAGGCTTCTGGGCCTCATGGCTTCATGCGTGTTGGCTCTTCCTCTTGCTCGTCTCAAGATGAGGCAGACCCAGATGGCTCTTCGGAGTTCTTGGCGTCAGTCTGTGGACCCGGATTCCAAGCTGATAATGATTCCGGCTTCCATGAGAGTGGACCTGGAATGGTGGTCATCTCTCAGCAGCATGTCGGTGGGTGCAGGGTTTCAGAACCCAGCCCCTACAGTGACTATCACGACGGACTCCTTGTCGCCTCAGGACAAGCTCCTCCACATAAATCATTTAGAGCTTCTGGCGATCTTCCTAGCGCTCGGGCCGTTCAGACCGATCATAGCCAACAAGGTGGTCCGCATACGCACGGACAATGTGGTGTCGATGTATTACATCAACAAGCAAGGGGAACCAAGTCTCCCCCTGTCGTGGACCTGTCCATCCAGATTGGGAGTGAGCTGTGATTCATGGTGTTTGGCTGCTTGCAGTGCACATCCCGGGCCAGCTGAATGTCACAGCGGATGCCCTCAACCGGCGGACAGTGGTCAGCTATGAGTGGGAGTTTAAGGCGGAGGTCCTCACATGGATTTTCTTGCGTTGGGGCACACCGGAGGTGGACCTCTTCGCTACGGCAGTAAACAAGAAATTTCCTCAGTATGCCTCCAGAGGGGGGCTGGGAGCCTCCTCCCTGGGGGATGCTCTCAAGATTCCATGGCACAACATGAGAGGTTACGCCTTCCCGCCTCTGCCTCTAGTCCATCGAGCAATTTGGAAGCTGAAGAACTCGGTGAACTGTTCCTTTCTACTCATAGCCCTGTGGTGGCCGGCCAGGTTTTGATTCTCAGAACTTCAACACCTGTCGGTGTATCTGCCGATCTGATCAGGTTACCAGTGACCCCCGATCTTCTTCATCGGGGGGAACCGCAGATGTGGCACCCCTCCCCACAATCGCTCAGTTTGGCAGCATGGTGCCTGAGTTCAAGTCTTTAGAACATCTTAACTTTTCTGCGGATAACATGCGTATTATCCAGGCAGCCAGGAAACCCTCGACTAGATCCCAATACAGAGGTAAATGGCTCAGATTCTGTCATTGGTGTTTGGAAAAAGAGTTGGACCCAAGGGGGGCTACGATTGACACTGTGCTGCCCTTCGTATCCTTCCTAGCAGAGTCGGGTGTTCGCGTTCTGTCATGCAGAACTTACCTTTCAGCGGTCTCCGCTTATCTTTCTACGGACCAATGTTCTTACTCTCTGTGTAATCCAGTGGTTAAGAGGCATTTTGCAGGCTTGATACACCTCTACCATCCAATTCGTAGTCTGCACCCGCCGTGGGATCTAAATGTAGTCCTGGCAGCATTGTGCCATAAGCCTTTTGAACCAATGGCCATGGTGGACCTCAAGTAGCTATCCTGGAAAGCGTCCTTTTTGGTCGCCGTTACATCAGCAAGGCAGGTGAGTGAGCTCCAGGCCTTGTCGGAGGAGCATCCCTTTTTGGTATTTCACAAGGATAAGGTAGTCCTATGGACGAATCCTGCTTTCCTGCCGAAGGTGGTAACTGAATTCCATCTGAATCAGTCGATCTCCCTGCCGGTCTTTTTTCCGAACCCTACCTCAGAGGCAGAAAGGGTTCTGCATTGTCTCGATGTCAGAAGGGCTCTTAAGTTCTATCTGGACAGAACTTCCAAGTTTAGGAGTTCTTCTCAACTGTTTGTGTCTATTGGTAACCATCAGGGTAAGCAGGCGTCTTAGGCAACTATTTCTTGGTGGATCGCCGCCTGCATTACGGAGTCTTTCACCATCCAAGGGCTGAAACCTCCTAAGGGTATTCATGCACACCTGGTGCGGGGCAAGACAGCCGCGGTTGCTTTTCAGAAATATGTCCCCTGGGAGTTCATCGCTAGGGCAGCTACTTGGGCTTCCCCTCTGCTTTTTGTAAGCATTATTGTCTTGACATGAGCTCAAGAGCTGATGCTCAGTTTGGTCAGGCTGTGCTGAAGAACCTTTTTCAGTAAGGGGTATTTCCATCCACCCGTAGTTCCTGTTCGGAGTGCTTGGGAATCTCCCATAAGTATGGAGGAAATGGGAAGGGACGTAGGAGTATAACCAGGTTACTCACCGTAGTGCCCACCTTACTCCTAGTCCATAGTCCCCTTTCCTCCATACGCCCACCCGCCGTCTCCTCTAATAAGGTTCCTCTGTTATTGTTAATAGGTCTCTGACCTGGCGATAGAAAAGGACTGATGGGCGATGCGTGGGGCGGAGCCAAGGTGGGTGGGGTTATGGCCGCATGCCGGGCCCCGCGCAAGAAAGAGAGGAAGGACACATTTTTGAAAAAATGTTTTTGATGCTTTTTACAAAGTGCTCCGATCGCACCCCACAGGACGGAGAGATGTCCCATAAGTACGGAGGAAAGGGGACTATGGACTAGGAGTAAGGTGGTCACTACGGTGAGTAACCTGGTTATTCGGCCACCTGGCCATCAAAGTGTATCCTAATACAAAAAAACTAAAAACAAAAGCAATTACAACCCAGCAAACCTTTAGAAAAAGACGACCAAACAAGTGCAAGGAAGACAAAGTTCAGCTCCATACAGAAAAGTGCAAAGCCAGCAAATCCAGCCACAGGGGCCCCGGATCTCATCGCCCCAAGGGGACTAAGTTCGCACCAGTTCAGGATATATGAGATGGGGTAAATTCGGCAGTTATAGGACGGCCATCCTGGTCTTGCCAGAGATACTGACTCATTGAAATTCCTCCCTTATCATAGGAACCCTGCCATCCTGATCTTCCCCACACCCATTTGGCCAGTCTACCATTTCGAAAATTCAGTTTCACAGAGTCAAAGGAGCTCGAGCTAAGGTTTCTAATTCTAGAGCATCCCTCCAGAGATTCTCTAGATACAAATGTACATCCTTTCGTGGACCGGAGCCAGTGTAAATATTTATTCAATAGAGCGTCCCTTGGTTCTTAATTGCACGCTGCCATTTTTGGAATCCCATGGAGATAGACTGTGCAGGGGCCCGACCTGCCCTTTCTGTAGCGCTCCATCCAATTCCCCCTGCAGGGGAGGTGTTGTTTGCTGCATTGGTTTTCTCGCTTAAACCTTTTGCAGGAAAGGAAAACTGCCCGGGGGTTGGGACAGGAATGATTCAGGGTAAGACCCTCAGTCAGCTTGTGGCAAGGTTCTAGATTCTCTGATGCTCTTTGGGATGGGTGCTGGAGTTTCGGCGGTGATGTATGTACAGTGGTTTTCTTGGTACCCTGCCGTGAGCGGCAATGTGAATCTTGGGAGCTGGTAGGTGCGCACAGTCCAGGGCCTTGTCATGCTCCAGAAGTGATTTGACCAGTGCCTTGTCCGCCTGATAAACCAACAGGGGTTCCCCCAGGGGCATTGGACCTCCCCTCTCCTGGTTTTCCATTATGGTCATAAGCATTTTCCTTATGGCTATCAGTTTGTCAAGCACCTGGTCGCATTTGCATCCACTGGAAGGAAATGCGCCTTCCGTTGACCTAAGATTGTTGAAATTATATCCGGTGGCAGCCGTGGGGTCAATACAATTAGAACCTCTGAGTGGAGTTAAATGCAAAAAGGAACTCAACCCTGTGTGCGTAGATGGAAGGTACTTGCTCCAGGCACTGCTGGAAGAACCTGCAGTGACCCGGCTGTTGTGGGCGGACTTGACATTGGCAACATAGGATGCCATATCCACTTCCATGGGGTTTAGAACCTTAGTACATCCAGAAATGTCAGCGGTGGGGGCTGTGCTTAAACCCCAGGCGGGGGCCACGTCCATATACCCTGCGGGGGGACCAAGTAGCAGGGTACTGACAGCCGGGGTCTGAGGTGGAGAGTTCCCCATAGCAGTTGACCATTATTTTGCCAAACCTCGACAAAGGGACTCAAAGGGTGAATGCAGGGTCGGCAAGGCAGTTAGGTTGAGGGGGGCTAGAAGGCCGGCTGGCACAAAGAAGTGGGAAAGTTCAGTTCCAGTGTGGCCTTTACTTTTATCAACTCCAAAATCCACAGGAAGAGAATGTTTTTCAATGGTGGGTGGCTTGGGGGGGGCAGAGACTTCGTCAGTTCCCAAACGGAGGGTTCCCCTCTGGGAATTGTAAAGAGTTCCATGAGTTCTGTGGTTACGTAGGTCTGGCTCTAATAACATATTTCCCAGAGGGTGGCAGGCTTCTGTACCCCTCAGTTCGGCCACTCGGCCTGAGTCAGAGCAGGGTTGTTCTAACCCCAGTGGACCCCCCTTTACATTTCACCGTCAGAGCCTTACGTTTTGTATTTGATTTAGGCCCAAGGGAGGTCTGTAGACCTGACGAGAGGACAGATTTGGCCAAAAAAGATGGTGACAATGGTGAGGAGGGTGGGGGCTGCATAATTGGAGTAGATTTAGCTATTCGGGGTTCCATGTGTTTCCCATGGTCAGAAATGTGCAGCAACAGTATGTTAAAGGGGCAGTTTGCACACCTCAGTGGGCCAGGAAGCCCCCCAAACAGGCCCCCAATTCAGTTGCAGCTCACCTTACTTGAAAGGGTTAAAGGTTGTCCAAACCCAATAGGTCCAGGGAACACCCCACGGGTCCGCGAACACCCTTGCGGGACGCAAACACCCGTGCTCTTTCTCCGCGGGCTTCACCCTGGCGGGTCCCGGTGTCCAGCAAATGTAGTGGAGGGGCCGTGGCTTCGATATGGGGGCCCTCCTGGGCTAAGCTGATGCTCCCGCGGGACGCAAACACCTCGCGCCCTTTCCCCACGGGCTTACCAACAAACCGTCTTGGATTCGGAACATTTTTGGACATTTGATCAACACCCCGAGGTCCTCTTTCCCAATGTAATTGGTATCCGTCAGGGGAAAGTTCTCAGGGTCCTCAATGTGTTATCAGGGTTTTACTGGCCTCTGACCCGCTCCTGTGGTGCCACTTGTTTGTGGAGCCCATCATTCTCTTCACAGAGGCCCTTGTTATGTTTTTGTGCTGCCTGTATAGTTTGAGCACCCTGAGCCAATTTATGTTGCAGGAGACTCACCTCCTGAGTTTGTGCCTCTTTGGTTTGGGTATTCTCCTCCAGAGCACCTTCTATCTGTTTGGCGTGCTCCAGAAGATTCCCATACTCTGTTTTGAGTTCATTTAAATTCTGGAGGGCTAACTCACTTCCCTGTAATTCTGTTTTTAAATTGTTTACTTCCTGGCATAGGGCGTCTTTCTATTTTTGGCGCTCTTGGTCAAATTCTGCTTGAGAGTGGAGGTCTCTCATAATTAATTTATTATTTTCCTCTTTCAACCTTTCGACCTGATCTTGCAGCATGGTTATTTGTCCTGAACAGCCCCTGTTCTACGTTAATTGTTGAGTCAGCTTCTGTTGACTCTCTTGTAGAGAGTCAACCTTTTCTTGACACAATATTTTTTCTGCTTCTAGTTCGGCCTCTATGCCTACATTATTCTGTTGTTGGAGAGCCAGGTCCTCTTTTAATTTTAGAATGTAAATTCCAGATTCTACCTCCAAATCGTGGCTCTTTTGTAATTTGTGTTCTGCTAATTTTAGTTCCGACTGTATCTGTGCTAAAAGTTCGGATTGATTTTGCACAACAGTTGTATGTTCCTCCTGCTTTTCTCGCATCACTCCCATGTGGAGATGCATGTAGGCCGCGATTCTGGTCATTTTAATTTGCTCCTCTTTAATTTTTGGGATCATATTTAACTCACTCAACGCTTGATGCAATAGGCACGGTCCTGCCATGTATTGTATGGGAGGATAGGTCTACGGGACCCCCTCACCGACATGCCCCACCTACGTGAGGTCTATGACTCGTCAGAAGCCCCCATGCACCTGTGCTCAGGTGACAGGGTGGCTGCTGTTCGACACACAGGTCCAATCGAATTGTACTGTAACATGCCATGGACTCAATTTTGAAAGTGTCAAGACTCCATTTTAGATAGAAGCGACCAAAACCCCAATGAGGCAGCCTTCTTGTGAAAGCTGCAGCTTGGCCCCCGCTCACTGCGCACAGGGAGCCATGCACTCCCCCGGCGCCTCCACCCCATGGCAGATCTGCTGGAGGCCCGTTCTCACGAGCAACTGGACATGAGCAAATATCAGAACAAACACTGTATCATTTACCTTCTGCAGTACATCACTGTCCCCGTAGTGACCTGACTCGCGGTTCAAGTCTGGAAAATAAAAACCATCCCAATTGAACAGGCCTAGACCCAGCACCTAACCCCTAACATTTTAAATATATGATGTCAATGCCCTCTGTGTATGAACCCCTGCCTATGTTCCCCAAATGAAGTGTTCACCGCATATCAGAGCCTAACGATTCACAAAGTGTGTATAAGTTATAACACGGGTGTTGGGAAAGGGATAAAAGTTTACAGTACTGATAAAGCAAGAATGACCCCAGCCCGTCACAAGACATTATGTGCCTTGAAGATTCAATGAAAGGGCTTGACACAACGCACCTAGTGCTAACTAACGATTGCTGCTAATGTACAAGGGAAGGCGAAAAAACATTACTAAAAGTACTTGTGTTTCATACAGTGGGACACGTTTAAATGTATAACAAGAATGTAAATGTACAATCACAAATGAACGTACTGCTTCTATGCTCCTGAGTACACAACCAAACCTAATGCTACCTCATGTGTCATCTATCCATCTGTTGCCTTATGTAATTGCTAAAATGTATTCAACTAAATGTTATGTGATATTTATAAACACTGCCAGACTCTCATAGTCACATATGGAGTGGTACATGAATGTATAAACACTAGAAATGTGTAATCATGCTAAATTTATTAACGTTACTAACCATCCCCTCGTATGGTATTGTTGGTATAGTGTGCAGCCCAGGCACAGAGAATTGCGTATAACCCCAAGGTCAGCTCCCCCTGCTCCTGCCAAGGCCCGCTAGGGCTTGCTAGTGCGCGAGCAGAGCGGCCTCACCTCCCCTCATTCAGTTGGACCCGCTTCAACTATTCACCTCCCCCATGTCCAAGGCCGCCATGGTCGGCCAAATGAATTATTTACAACCTGGTCCTAAACCCCACCGCCTCAAGGGGCCAGAGGGTGTACCCTCACTGATCCAGTAGTACTCCAGTTCACCCCAAGTTAATGGGCCTTGGAGATGGCTATTCAACCCTGTACTAACATATCATAAAGTAATCCTTCACTACATCTAACAAGAATGGAATGGCAGGACAGCTCACCTCGTGCCCTCAGACCAAACACCCAAGTTTATGACACCCGGTAAGCAGGTCAAAAGTAACAGTGCACTGATATATTGGTGAAGCTTCACATTGCATGTTGTTCCACCGGTCTCCTATTATTTCTTAGAGTAACATATTGTAGGATTTACAGGACAACTGGAATCGTATAACGGATGAGTGTTTGTGTGTGTGTGTGGCCACAATGGCAGAAGGTTAGTGCAGCCATCTATCAACGACACTGACCGCGCCTGGCCTGGCAGCTCCACCCCGATGAGCCCAGCTGACCCATCCACCCCATGTTGGCACCACGCAAATGTCCACCAATCCTGGAGCGGCTCATCGCAGGTTCACCTATAGTTAGTCGACGCCACCCAAACCTTGAGACTATGTGCTCCCTATAGTGTGTAGGACGTGTGACGTGGTTTTGTAATAAATAAGACTGTCTTTGCTATTGCCAGACAGAGCGCGCTCGGAGCTTGCAGAGTCCTTTGCATGCCCTATTTTGATTAGATAAAACTCTTTACATTCACCCGCACTTGGTGGTGGTCTCATTCCCTCCTGCGGTGTGTCCTTATTGCCTCTCATTGCGGGGAGGGTACTGCCTTTGGGGGATGCTTGCTTTCAGTATCCAGGTTCATAGCGTTGACCTGTTGTGTTATTTCTTGTAGCCAGACTTTTTTATCCTGTTCTGGCCATTCACCTCTGACAAATAGCTTGTGCAGAAGGTGCTCAATAGCCATATTAATTTCTACTGTGGTCATTTTTGGACATGTTCTTTAGTTATTCATTTATTTATGTAAGGGTAAACTGTATTTATTCTATTGCTTTGTGTCTATTTTGGTGTTGATTTAGCTTTAATTTTTAGACACAGGCCTGGTACTTAGAGCATTTGTTTTTGGGGAGGCGCTTGTACAGTGCAACCAAGTATTCCAACTACACAAAGTATCACTACCTTGCAGGTTAAGGATCTCAATCAGGCGAAACACACCTTGGTCTCAGCCTAGGGTGTAGCACTCAATTGACATGCCTTTCTCCTTATTTTATGTGCATTCAATTTGAGATGGAACACTCCCTGTATCACACCCCCTCTTTCAAATACCCTGCATCACAATGGACCAGGAACCAGGCGGTTGGTGAAAATATAATATTTTATTTTTAAAATTCAAATGAAATCATACACTTTTTAATAAGGGGCAGCAAACACCAATGGGGTGATAAGTACAGTGAAAATGAAATCAATGCACTTGGTTTACCTTCTCCTAGAAAATGTACACAGCACAGGTAAGTAGGAGCACTTTTTGGGTTAGGATAGATAGCACCCAAGTTAAGGTTTCCACCTGCAATGTTCCTTCAACCCACAATTAATCAAATTTTGAGTGGATAGAAAGGAGCAGCAGGTAGTCAGGAATAAGAGGCAGAAAATTGAATCCAAATCCGACCTTCCCTCACAAAGTAAGAGGTCTGAAATAACTCAAACTTTACAAACATTGTGTGGTTAAATTATAACATACTTTTTTTGGGGGGAATTCCAATGCCTCCCCCCACCCTCCTGCCAAATGTCTCCAAGGGTGGCCAGGCCCACCGGTTCCCAGTATTTGCGGACCCCTTTTATCAGTTGGGAGTCCTCCCCACACAGTACCACCAGCGGGACCTGCTGAGAGAGCGGGTCTGGGTCACCCACTGTTTTCCATGCCCTGCACCAGATCTCCCAACCCAGCACCAGCAGTCCCCCCATCCCCGCCACTTTCGTTTTGTGTAGCCATACTGTCTCTTTCAGGAAGTATGGGTCAGAGTCCCTTTGCAAAAGTCTGGTCTCCACCGACTCCTCCACCGACAGCCACCTTGCTACATACAACAGTTGTCCCGACAAGTAGTATAATTCAAAATTAGACAGGTTTATGCCCCCCTTGTCACATGAGTTTTGTAGTTTCCACAGGACCACCCTATTCCTAGAATTGTGCCATATGAAGCCCCTGCACAGGCTGTGAAGTCTGACAAAGAAACGTCTAGGGATCAGGTATGGGACATTTACAAAAAAAGTAATAGTCTGGGCAGGACCACCCATCATGGCAAGGGGCAATCTAGACCAAAACACCAAGCTATTTTTAATGCCTTAAACTGCTTTGTCCATATTATGCTTGTGTGCTGTCTCAATCTCATGATATGTTTATGCCTAGGTATCTGAACGTTAAGGTCTGCCAGGGAATCTGCAGAATGGGCAGTCTTTCCGGTGGAACACTCCTGTACCTACCCAGGGGGAACACGCTGGACTTCTGGGGGTTTACCGATATGCCCGAGAGGGCAGCATAGCGATCCATCACTTCCAACACGTACTGCAGGTTCTCTTCCGGGAAGCACAGATGGAGGAGCATATCATCTGCATACAGTGATATCAAATGTGTGTTCCCTGTTGTACGAATCCCCACCTCTCCGTATTGTTGCCTAAGGCAAATTGCCAATGGTTCCAACGCAAGAATATATAACATGAGCGACCAGGGGCATCCCTGTCTGGTCCCTCTGCTAAGCTGCCACTTATCTGAAATCACAGTACCCGTCTTGACCCTTAAGATCGGAGAGCTATATAACATCTTGACCCACTTATATGTCCCGGCCCTATCCCGTATCCTTTCAGGGTCGCCATCAGCTATGGCCACCTCATTGAATCAAAGGCTTTGACCGCGTCCTGCGACACAATGGCCAACTCGCCCAGGTCTCCCTTAGTTTGCTCAATAATGTGGTGTAGCCTCCTGTTACCTGTGATGTTTCTTCCGGGGACATAGCCTGTTTGGTCTGGGTGTATCAATTTCCAATTACTCGCTTAAGCCTATTAGCGAGCACTGCTGTGAGTATTTTACTATCTTGATTAAGCATCGAAAGGGGCCTATAGGACCCACAGTCCACACTCTGCTTGCCCGGTTTCAGGAGCGGGATTATCACCCCTCTCGGAGGGATACCGGCAGCTCCCCGTGTTCGTAAGCCTCATTGAACATGGCCAGTAGCGGTTGGAGTAGTTCCTGCTTATACACTTTATAGAAATTGCTGGGTAATCCATCCGACCCAGGCGCTTTACACGTGGGCAGGTGTTGGATCACCACCTCCAATTCATCAGAAGTGATTGGGGCCTCCAGATCTGCTCGTTCTAAATCGTCTAAAGTGGGCCGCCCTATGTCTTCTATTGTTTCCAGAATTTCCTGGCTCATGTCTATGTCCTTATCCTCATATAGACGTTTATAGTATGAGAGGAACTTCCTCGTTACTCCTTCCTGGGTATTGCGGGTCTGGCCTTCGGCATCTATGACTTCTCTGATCACCGTCCTGGGTGTCTCATTTTTGTACAACCAGGCCAGTAGTCTGCTTGGCTTGTCTCCCCCCGCATGTTGCCTCTCTGTGTATTTCTTGTAGTTTAGTTTACATAATCTGTCCCAGAGTTCACTGCTAGCCTTCTGTAAGTCTCTTATCTTTGCACTGTCTTCCTGAGTGGTTACCCCCCACACCCCTCCGCAGCAGGTCCTCTAACTCCCTTTCAGTTTCCTGCAGTTCTCGTTCCATACCCCCTTGGAGCCCTTTGGATTTTGAAATGGCTACCCCCCGCACCACCACCTTAAAAGCCTCCCATACCGTTCCCATGGAACGTACGCTGCCTGTGTTAATTTCAAAATATTCCTCGATGGCCTCCCTCAGGTCCTCTGGGAAACCTGGGTCCTGTAGGGCCTCTGCTCGAAGCCTCCACGTCGGGATACGCGCCCTAGGAGAATGGTATTGCCACTCCAAGACCAAAGGCGAATGATCCGACAGCACCCTGGCTCTGTATTCTGCGCTAACTATTTCTCCCGCTACCTCAGCGGCGGTAAATACATAGTCCAGCCTAGTATGCAGGTCGTGTGGCGCCGCATAGTGCGAGTATTGCCTGTCCGTTTGGTGCAACCGCCTCCACACGTCCTCCAGTTTGAGGTCTGTCAACCGTGTCCTCAGCGCCTTAGCTGCAGGTGCGGGTTTTGTTAACTTGCAATTTGACCTGTCCATCTCAGGGTTCAGGGTGCAATTAAAATCACCTCCTCATAGTATCACGCCACCCAACAGGGGGCTAATTTTACCATATAAGGACCTAAAATAGGCTGCAGTACCATGATTGGGGGCATATACATTTATGATTTTCACTTCTCTATTTTCTAGGAGTTCCGCCACCATCACCATTTTGCCATCTGGGTCCATTGTTGCCCAGAGCAACTGAAACGGCACATGTGGTGCCACCCATGTAACCATCCTTCTTGCATAAACCGAGTACGTGGCTCCCGTTACACTGCCCTTCCATTTTCTCCTAACCACATCCAGTTTCTCTTTGGTAAGGTGGGTCTCCTGTAGTAGGGCTATGTCGGTCCTCATCCTCTTTAGATACATCATTACTTTATTACGTTTGAGGTAGTTATTAAAACCCCGCACATTCCAGGTCACTATCCTAAGGCTCCCCATTTCCATTGACTTCATGTCCTCCCATCCCTCTCCATTTCCCATGTCGTTCTCGATGGCTCGTTGCCCGGCTCTTTTTCCTCCCACCCTCAATAATTTCCCCCTCCCCCCTTTCCTCAACTTTACCCCACTGCACACAACTCTCCCCCTCCCCCCTTGCCCAGCCCCAACATGTGCCCAGCTCCATCCCTGGATCTCAGGCCCACCCGCGCCTGGTCCTTTCTCGCAAAACCGAGGGTTAGGACCCCGCGGGGCGTCACCCGACTAGTGGTGACCTAACTAAGCGTAATGCTATGGGGTTCAAGGGGTGTCCCCTAGGAGCTCCCATCTGTATAATTTGGATTGTATTGTTCAAACAGATCTTCACAAGCATATATTCCCCCCGCAACACCTTCCCCATAAGCTTTATTTAGCACTATAATCTAGTCCCAGTGTCTTGTGCTGCGCCACCCAGAGATGGCCCAGCGGCATATTACTTATATTCTCCAGCTCCAGTCTGGATACCCGATTCTTGGGGGCGACTCTGCATATCCAGCCATTCCATTGCATCCTCCGGCGTTTCAAAAAACAAGGTTTTGTTCTTGTGGAACACTTTCAGTTTAGCTGGATAAAGCAACATATATTTGTGTCCAGTTTCCCTCAACCTTCTTTTCAACGCCCCGAAGTTTATCCTGCTGTGTTGTACTTGCAGGGTGTTGTCCGGGTATGCTGTAATTTTCACAGGCCCCCTTTCTATCGTTCCATCCTTCCGAAAGAATTCGAGTATCTTTTCTCAATCTTGATAGTTTAGGATCTTTGCAATCAGTGGCCTTGGAGGGGTTCCCGGGGGCGGTTTCCTCATCAGCGCCATGTGGCCCTTTCAACTGCGAACCCCTGGGTCAGTACTCCACCAGTTATTTCCTGCAGAAGCATGGATTCCACGTATTCTGTTGGGTTAGGCCCTTCCATCCCTTCCGGTAATCCAACAATACGGATGTTATTGCATCTAGCGCGTCCTTCTGCTTCTCCTGTTCTGTTCTCCAGGTTGCCCACCCACTGGACCAGGGCATGGAGTTCCAATAAGGGGGCGCACTTGCTGCCGTCTTTGGGGCCATCTCCTTTTCCAAGTTTCCAGTGCGCTTTGCAAGCGTTCTTACGTCTTGTCTCAGCAAGTTCACATCTTCCTGGACCGCTCTGACCTTAAGGTCCAGTGCCACCTTTAGTTCGTTCATAGCCAGGCCTAGTTTGGTCTCTCAGGCCACTTTCAGGTCCGCAATCGCTGCCAGCACTGGATCGTACCCGGAGTCTCCTCTACTGCCGTGGAAGTTTTGTTCTTACTCCTGCCCCTGGGGGCATCTTAGCATAAGCATCCAGCGTGGGATGTTTATTCCTGGGTCTGACAATTTTATTAGACATTGTGCAGTGCCGACCCCATGCCGCCAGCTGTGCTGCCCTGCGCATAAAAATCCACGTGGCGTTGTGCCACTCTTGATATTTAGGGACTGCTTCAGCCGTTTTAGGGATATGCCCCTGCTGCCCGCCGCACTCCCGGAATGGGCTGTGTCCTCCCATGTACTTGCGCTCACGGAGTCTTGTTCCGCTGGCCCCCACTGTATTTTCTCCAGCAACTGGTGGGCAGGCACTCACACTGGTTCAAGGCCCTGTCTGGTGCCCTGTTGGGCTCACCGGCCATCCGGGCCACAGTCTTGTTTTAGGAGCCTTTATCTAGCCCCCTGCTTACACAAGTTGCACTTTGTGATTACTTGGGGTTCCGCATTTGCTCTGGGATGAACCACCACTTCTTCCTTTAGCAGCTCGTGACAGGGCTCCCCAGTGCACAAATCCTGCTCAGGCAGCGCCGGTCTCTTTGTTTCCCCTCACCAGCCCGTGCGCAGCTGGCGACTCACTATGCTCCTTGGCCCACTCCAGGGCCGTGTTCGTTCCTGCCTAGTTCCACAATTTATCCCTCAACGGGCCACAGCAGCTTCAGCCCGGCAGTACTAGCCTGCGTTTTCGGCCAGGGCCCTTTGGTCATTTTATGACCATTTGTTCCTCGCCGCCATGTTTTCTCTCATTCGGTTTTGGGAGCCCGGCAGCTCTTCAGTGGCCTTAACTCGCTGCATTTTCCACGGATCAGCTTTACAGGCGGTGCTGCACACGCTGGACCTTCCCACGTCTAGGGATGGGTTGCCAGCATGCCTTCCATTCCGGGATGTCCACTTAATCTCCAGGATCTGTGGCGGATCGTCGGGAGCTCCTCAAGAGCACGTCCCTTCACGGAACCATCAGGCCACGCTCCTCAAATTATAACATACATATGTTTTATCACAATTGCATGTATGTTCTATCACTGGCAATCACAAGGCAATGGATCAGCAGCAGGCATACAATTAGAAAATGAGTCAAAAGGTTAGAGCCTGCAGCAGCCAAATGACACGTTAGAAAACTTTTCTCAATTCCAGCTTTAAATTACCCCAACGGCTTTTAATAAAAACGGGTGAAATACTCTGATTTGGAGTACGGTTCTTGGGCCGGGGCATAGATAGATATCACAGGTACAATATAGAGTTGAAACTAGGTCTCTAGCTGGTGAATTGAGAGGGATTTGGAAGGTAGAGTGAGGTTCGTTTTTTGGGAAAATAGAGCAGTTAAAGTGAAAACTTTGGTTTTAAAAGAAAGGCAAAGGTTACTTAAAACGACATTATCTAGACTATATTGTTAAAGAGGAACACAATAAGCTCCAAGGCTGACTCGCGAGGTCACCCTGTCCCCCAGGGCCCAACCCCAACAATAAAATATATGGAAGTTAGATTACTTTAGATTAGTATAAATTGTTCTCCATAAATGAAGCAAAAATCCAAGTATCTAATCAAGTTAAGACCCTAGGAATGATGGTCAATGACTCAGTCAGCTCAGAGGCGCAAGTTAACTACCTACAAAAATACATGGCATATTATCTACGCCTGATAAGGGCCATTCGACCTTACCTGAATGAGGCTAATATAGCCATAGTCGCTAGGGCAATGGTTTTATCCAGATTGGACTATGGTAATGCCTTATTGTTAGGAGCCACCAAAAAAGATATGACAAGATGCCAAGTTATTGAAAATGACGTAGTGCGGATTGTGAACGGACTTAAGAGTAAAGACCATGTGACCATGGCAAGAAGAGCTCTGCATTAGCTCAAGGTGGAGGAGAGGGTGAACTTTAAAGTTATGACCATAGTTCACAGGTGCTTGTTCGGTCGCTCCCCCCAATAGCTAAAGAACCAATTTGTGCCTTACGCTCCTCAGAGACATCTATGCTCAGCAGGAGAAGGGTTTCTCACAGTGCCAAAACAGAAGTTAAAGGCAGGCCTGGGCGTTTTGGCGGACCAGCAGTGGAATAGTCTCCCAATTAAGCTGAGACTATAAGAAAATATTCTTTGCTTTAGGAAAGGTTTGAAGACATACCTCTTTAGGTGATTTCGCAGAAATGGGAATCAGTTTTGTTCAAGCCAGTATAGGATTAGTGATAGTCATTAAGTTTTTATGTTGTATTGTTTTATGTCAAGCGCCCTGATGCCTTCGGGCTTCCGGCGCTATTTAAGACTATATACATACATACATACATATATACATACTCCAAATATAACTAAAGGCTTATAATCTACACCAGACAAAATTGAAAAGAGATGGCGCTAGCGCTTAAAATTAGAGACAGGATGCATGGATAATTCCAACAGTTTCAACAAGTTAGCAGGGTAGGAATATGACTACTTAGAAAGTGGGATAAGGACAAGGGCAATTCAAGGTAAACTAGGTGCTTCTGTGGGGTGGGGATTATACTCGGTCCATTTTTTAGCTTTCGGATTGTTGGACAGTCAACCGGTTCTTGTCACCACATGGCAGGCGCGTCTTACAGCAAACAGCTGTCCAGTTCTAGTCACCGGATGGCAAGGACAGCTGGATGGCAATTCCGGTCAATGGATACTAAAGGTCAGCTGGATGGCCGGATTGCAGCGGGCATGCAGTTAGTGGGCAGCAAGCCATGCTGGTTCAGGATGCAAAAGGTACCACAGCTTTCCCCTTTCTAATGGGAGATTAGTGGGTTGATTCTGGATCAATGGCCTCACTAGAGTAGGAATCAGCTATGCTTGGGTTTTTCAGTGGGCTCTGGAGTAGGGTCAGCAGTGCTTTGGGCTTCTAGTTGGAGTCAGCAAGATGAATGGAGATCAGGAGTGCAGCGCAGGAACTTCAGGAAGAGTGTCTCTGAGTCCTGTCATGGACTCTTATTTATAATGCATAGTGACATCATAGAAGTAGATGGGTAGGCAGGCTTAGCTAAAGACACCTCTAACCCACTGGATTGGTCAGGGGTGCTAGTCTCCACCTCGCTCTCAGCTGGTTAGATCTAAAGGGCAGGAGGGCAGATTTATGATGGGAGATTTACAATGTCCAAAAACCTCTCACAGCTACTTTAGCTAAAATCCGATTTTGCCACAAATGGTACATTTATACAGTTGAAGTCTCTTAGCAAATTACATAAACAGGTTACATATTTTATGCAGACCATTGCAGTCCAACCCTGCAATCTGTGAAACATTGTTTTGTACATTTAATCATCTTTGGTCATTTTCATTGTGAAATGTCCGGCCTAACATTCTGCAACTTTACACGCACGTACATAGTATCATGGGGCCTATTTCTGTTAATTTTTAACATTCCATCATGTGTCCTTTCCCCAATATTCACATTCGTCTGGCGTTCGTGTCCCATACATGCTATTGACAGCCAAGACCTCTTTTTTGAAGGCCACAAAAATCACATTTAAACTACTAAATTTGTATAGTTTTCCAAAGTCCTGCTGCAAAGATAAGTCTTTAAAGTTTATTTTTAAAATAGTCTCTTGAAACCAATGGGCATCCTTTGTCCTGCACTGGACCATTTTTTTTCTTTTTCAGCTACCACCAACTGTCACTTCCCCCAGAGGGAGAATGGTGTTTTCCCAGCTTGATTGAAGGTTTATTGCCCCTTCTCTGCTTCGCGTGTCCATGTCCTGGAAGTTCCATTGTAGAGGGCTCAGCCCAGACCAGATTCTGTCCAATCCAGTAATTATCACTGGAGTGTTAGTATCTACTGAGAGGGCCCCTTTTTGTTTCTGTTATACTCCTATTTTTGTTTCCGAATTGGAAGGAAACCGCTGAATAGAACCATTTCATACATTGTATTTTCACAGTACAATCCCCTTTCACATTTCTAGGCAAGAAGATGTTTTTGTTCAACATAGTATTCTCCAACAAGCATTTTTCTTCTTTAGTTTGCCAAGCCCATTTTTACACATGTGGTGCAAGCTGCTAGCATTTTGCCTTCAAATTCTGTTTTTGGCTTTCCATTTGAATTCCCACACTGTTTTGCAGCCATAGTTCTTTTCTTCTACGCAGTAGTTTATTTGAACCACCTAAGCACTGAAATTGTGCTACCCCAGAGCTGGAGTCTCTTTGAATTACTGATCATTGACGCTTTGTAATTAAAAAGTGAAGCTTTTCCCATGCGGCGGAAGATGGAGTTTCTTGGCTGATTATTTTCAGATTTGGTTTGACAGGGCCTGTCATTCATGGTTCATACTTGGTTTTGCTGAAGCACAATCACAATGGGGATATGAATGGGCATGGCAGTAGTAGTTTGAGGAAGAACCGATAAAAATGGCGTCAGAGCAGCATTATTTTTAGGTAAAATACCCCCTTTTCAATGGTGACTTTTGGGGCTGGCAGCAAAGCAGCACTGATTTTTCACTCTATATTTCTTTTGTTTGTGTAAGAACACACTGGCAAGCTCCTTCAGTGTGCCCCCTTGTTCCATCGTGCCCAATATGCGCTTGGCAAGATGATGCAGCCATCTTTTTGTTGCTGCCAAACAGTTTTGAGGCCATGGTGCTCAAAAGCCAGCGGCGCCATTTTGCTGGTGACTGCAGATGCGCAGCTTGGTGATGTGGGGAAGTACTGCTGAGTGGGTAATTATATCCCACAGGGCGATCTTAACTTCATCAAACTCCCAAGAGCCATATGCATGTCAGAGACTGATGAGAATGCATAGGGGTGATCAAAGTTCTCCTCAACGGTCAGTGTGGTCATTGGGGCTCCCCACCGAGGAAGTTCCCTAGAGAAGAACCATTCACACCTACTGTTTACTCTAGAGGCTAAGAGGTCCACCTCATGGGTCCCCCCATGGGCAGAGATCCATTCCAACACTTTCCGGAAGAGCTCCCCCCCATGATAGGTTGTCTGCCTGCTCAGGTATCTACAAGCATGTTCTCCATTCCCCAATGATGGGGCAGTGGACACAGACATATTGTTAGACAGAGCACAAAACCATATTTGCATCGCTTCCCTGCACTCAGGAAGCAACCGTACACTCCTCTGCTTGTTTTGGTTAGTGTCGCGCCACTGTGTTTATTTTTCAAAATTAGGAAATGCATCTTGTACAGAAGAAAGGTAAGCCACTTGATGGGCAACAGTTTTTTCAGGATGAGGACCAAAGACTGCTCACTGCCAGATCTTCCAGTTGAGGACACCAATTACTGGGGGATGTGTCTGTCGCAATGTTTGTCTAACGGATTGTGCCCTCAGCATGTTGGCCTGACAAAAGGTCTGACACATCCTGAAATGAGAGCCAATGGCTCCAAAGCAGCCACTGGAGCGTTTGCATTCACAGCTGTACCCCTGGCACCAACAGGGTGCAGAATGCCACGAGTTCCAGAGGTGAACTGAGAGTAAAAGGCACCTACCATCTGTAAAATGTACACCACCCGTTCTTTGGAAGTAAAGGCCTGACCCATGCAAGTTTCCAGCAATGCTGCGATGAACTGGATCATTTTGGATGGCGAAATCCTTTACTCATTGAGGTTTATGTAGACACCCAGCCTGTGGAAGAATGAGCAGTTGTCATCACCAACTCTGGACTGGGCTTCAATTAACCAATCATCCAGGTTCGGGTAGACTTGAATAATTTTCCTCCTGAGATGAGCAACTACCACAGGCATTGACCGGCTTAATTCCGTTCTTGTGCACATTCAAATTCCAAAGCCACATACCCATGATGATACGCATGCCCCCGTCTTTATAAAGCACCAGAAAACAGAGTGCCCACCCCTTCTCTAGTTTCAGCTCGATGGCACTCTTTTGCAAGGGAACCCAACCCTCCAACAGAAGGCGAGGACTCTAGAGGGAGAAGGGTGTGAAAGAGTCTGTGTGGGTGGACGTTGATGGAAAGGAAGACCACATCGCTCTGGCATGACCTGTAAAGTGAAATCGAAGAAGTGGTGGGATGCCATTCCTTGATTTACGGGAGCACCCTCCTGCCCCATCCAGAAATAAGGGAATGTACTAAGTCCAATGTTTGTAGAGTTTTTGGAACAGATCAGCTGAAGAGACAACCCCACATCTTTGGGCACCTCCTTCGCCGCAGAAAAAGGGGAATGCAGCTGACCCTGTCTACCTGAGTGCACTTGCTCCCTGCCAACGTGGGCAAAAGAGGTTAAGGGCAGAAGGGATCAGCCCCTCGACAAGGACTCATCACCCTTTGTCCAAAACAGGTTGTCACAGTCAAAACTAATCTCAAGCATTTTGACATCTGGGACAAACCTGGAAGTCCTCAACATGGAATGTCTGCAAATAATGGACCCAGTGCCCCAAGCCCCGGCACCAGTCTGCCATGTCAAGACAAGATTGGATTGGCTGATGTGGCACCGCCTTTATATCCTCCACTAAAGAGGCAAACCCATCCTTCATTCCCTATCAGAAAATAATTGGCTACCTCAGCTCACGGCCATGGGTTTGCTTAGCCACAGTGCAAGTGACATTAAGCTTTCTTAATGTTAGGCCTCAGGAATTTAACCTCTTGCTCTTTCTTCCCATGGACAGGGAATGACAGTTTTCTCACTTTGATCCCACCATGGAGGCCTTAACTACTAGTCTTTCAGGCAAATGGTAGGTACACGAAAACCCCACGTCAGAAGGAGCTGACTTATTTATTTTGCAATATCCAGGTTCACCGAGGGAACTAAGACAGGCTTCTGCCACACAGTCCTAATCGAGGCAGTCACAGCCAGGTTGAAAGGAAAGCAAGACATATAACCTCTGTTTTAGGACGAAGCTCTGGCAAAGTCCATAACGGTCTGCAGCTGTGTATTACCAGCACGGTGTGTTGTTTTACCTGCGTGATGTACGGTTTTTAGGGCGGTTGGGCAGTTGCCACTCACCTGCTGCTGCCGTGATCCCGTTCTGTGGGAAGTGACTGTGGCATGACCCTTTTACCAACTTACAGAACGCTGCTGTTCCATCTGCAGTGCCCCACCCACTGTGATCCCAGCAGAATATTGTGGAAGGACTTTTAACATCTGTTTTTTCTGGCAAAGTTTATAGATGTCTACATTTGTCCGCAGCTGAACTAGTGGCTTTTCTTTCTTATCTTATTCGTGCTCAATGGCGATCTTTGCCTCAGTGTCCTCTGTTATGCCTCCTTTTTTCTTAGCCGTCTTCTCTTGGTTATCCATCTTCAGCAAACACAGACTTTTAGTTCTTCGCTCGGACCTTCCATTTACAGACTAAATTGGCCACCATTTAATTTGGTGTGTGTGCCCTACGTTTACATCTTGGCGTCCTTTTTCTCACTTTCTTTTTCAGTTGGGTATTAATCATTTTTCTCGTGCCATCGCCCTATTTTAATCCTAATAGTCTGATCTATCCCCATCGCTCCCTCTTCCACCCGTATTTCAACAGTTTGCGTACTATTTGTAATAAAGGTCACTCAGTTCTAGATCCTTCTTCAACTTAATAGGCAATTTCTCTGCTTTACTGATGTCACGACCCTCAGCCCTGATCCCCACTGGCAAGCCCATTGGCCAGGTGGAATCAGGGCTCGGATCACTAATAAGGCCTGGCATCCACTTCTCAGGCCCTCTTGGGGCCAGTCCTGGCGCCTTTGGTGCCAGGCTCATCAGTAAGGAAAGACATCTGCTTAAGGAACTACTTTATTTAGGCTTTCAGCCAACATGGAGGCATCCACATAGCTTGGTTCGTAGAACCAAGCTATGCGGTCTAGTGTTTTGGGTGTGGTGGCCTAGGGACTACTTTACCTGGACTACTTTACAGTGACTATTTAAACCGCACCCGAACAAGACAACACGCTTCGCGTTACTTTGCTTCTAGCAACGTGATGCTCACCGTGTCCAGCTTTCTCACGAGCCTGGTGAATTCCAGACCTGCAGAAAAACCAAGAACATCATTGGCAGCAGAATCTTACCTGCATTCATCCTTCACTGCTCGCAGCTCCTGGGCAGCTCTGTTGGTGGAGTTCACCGTCCGGATCGAAGGACCTGAGGAAAGGAGAAAGACATCATTAAAGGAGGTAGTGGAGACATTACAACCACAAAGCGCTTAAAGACTTACCTGGTTGGTTGCTTTTCGGCCGGCATAGCTCCGGAACTCCATCTGCGCTGGGAAATCACCGCGAACTACGAAAAGAGAAAAGCGCAGGTCAGTGAGGACAAGACATCGCTGCGCTACGCAAAGCGCCTCCTTACCGCATCATAGCACTATAGCGCGCCATCATCTCTCGGTGAGAACCAGCATATCCAGTTCTCCAAGCGGACACTCCGCGCTCCTAGGGAGATAAAAAAAGAGACATCTAGAACAGAGAAAAGGCATGCAAGAATTATGACGCCATCAATCGCAATAAGACCTACCTGAAAGACACTACAAGGGCAGCAGTCAGTGCAGTAACTGGACCGCCTGCGCCCACAAAAGACAATGCGCCCCTGCCCAAAGAGCAGGACGGAGAGCCCACCGATTCCGACAACCAGGTGAGAAGAGAACCTGGAGGGGCTGGAAACACAAGGGAGGTGGGGGAAAACTTACCTTGGTTGCCCAGTCCTAATATAGTCTTCATTTCCAGGGGGAATCCCATCGACACCGAGACCACACCAGGGAATCATTGGGAAGGGCACGAATGACCAACTGGCTGGGTGGCGTCCCAGTGGATACCAGGTGAGCGTAACAGAATGCAAAGCCTCACATAAATAATCGACCTGGGCACCATGGAACCATCAGAAATCAACCAATTGGCCCAATTGTTGGGGGACCTTCATGCCAAGGTTAATTCAGCCCGACAAGAGACTAATGCACTCCGGAGAGACCTAATAGTGACCAAGGAGCACACCGACAAAATCAGCAGACAATTCTTGCAATCGCAGGCAGGGTAGACTCCTCTGCCTGGAGGAAATCCACCGATGCAAAATCCTATTTCACCATCTTATACCCCCACACCAGTACAGATCACGCTGCCTGGAACAGTTCCCATGGCACCACCAGAAAGGTTTTCGGGTGACTCACGGAAGTATGCAGCATTCATAAATCAGTGTTGCCTTCACTTCCTTTGTCGCCCTGGGGCATTTCCAAATGGCCAAGCTCGGGTAGCTTTCATCCTATCATACTTGAGTGGAAGTGCAGCGGATTGGTCGGTGCTGTTGGTGACCCATAATGATCCGTTGTTACAGGACTATGGGGGGTTCCAGAGAGAAATGGAAAAACTGTTTGCTTGCCATACCCAAGAACAAGCAATGGATAATGAACTTTTATCCCTCCGGCAGGGGAACCAAGACTTGTTGATATACATTGTGACTTTCAATAGACTGGTTGCTGAAGCCAGGTGGCCAGAAAACAAAAGAACCATGTTATTCCATCGAGGCCTACGAGGCGAATTAAAGGACGTATTGGCCCAGGTAGTGGATCCCCCCCAGAGACTGTACCGAATTCATAAATCTAGTCGTGCAGCTAGACCATCGGTTGCAAGACCGAAAAACAGACCAGTCCAAAGCAGGCTCTCGAGTAGTTTATGTTCGTCCTAAAGACAATGCGCCACGGGGGCCAGACAACGCCGTAGAACCCATGCAGATCGGAGGGATACGACCTCCATTAACAAAACAAGAGCAGGATAAAAGAAGACAACAACAACTTTGTTTGTATTGTGGAAAACCAGGACATTTTCTGAAAGACTGCCCAATAAAATCCCCAAGGAGGACAGTCAGGGCCACAGAAAAGGATGAAGTTAAGGCATCGGAAAACTACCAAGCTTGGCAACCGTAGAGGTCAGTTTGTCGAGTGATGAGAAAGAGCCACTGACCTCACACTTTGCGATACCCGTGATCTTAATAAATCGCCAACAATCATCAAAGATGCATGCCATAGAAGCGTACATCGACAGCGGAGCAGTTGGGGACCTATATAGATCAAGAGTTGGCAGCAGAGATGGGGCTCCCTTTGTGTTCTAAGTCTACCAGGGACAAGGTGACTACCGTGGATGGGACAGAAATCGCCTGCGGACCAGTAACCCAGTGGACAGCAGTAGTAACCTTGCTGTGCCAGGATGAACATCGGGAGTGTATTTCGTTCGATCTTATAAAGGCACCTCAGTTCAGGTTGATACTAGGGATGCCATGGTTGGTTGCTCATAACCCTTTGATAGACTGGCGGGCACGGAAATTAACCTTCTCCAGCAACTGCTCCCTGGCTTGCTACTCTCCTGACCCGGAACCCTTCTCCTGTGTCTCCAAGACTTCCAATACTAGAGCCTATACTCTGGGAGTAACTAATACTTTGCCAAATGAATATCGTGACTTTCAGGACGTATTCCAAAAAGACCAGGCTAACACATTGCCCCTGCATAGGCCTTATGATTGTCAAATTGACTTTATTCCTGGGGCACAAATCCCTTGCGCAGGATCTATGCTCTTACCGAACCAGAAAATCTTCACCAGAATTCCTATTTGGACCAGTACCTTGCAAACGGATTTATCTGTCCATCTAAGTCCCCAGCAGCCAGTCATTTGTTCTTCGTACCAAAAAAGGAAGGGGACTTGAGGACCTGTATTGATTACTGTGCAATAAAAAAGAAATAACCGTGAAGAACCGCTACCGCTTGCCTCTTATCCTGGAAATGCTAGACCAAGTCAAAGATGCCCAGATCTATACCAAATTAGACCTTCGGGAGCATACTACCTGGTCTGGGTCAGAAGCGGAGATGAGTGGAAAACCGCTTTCCGTACCAAATATGGCTTGTTTGAATATCAAGTCATGTCTTTTGGCTTAAGTAACACTCCCGCAGAGTTTCAATATTTCATGAATGATGTCTTGAGAGAACTGATTGACGTTTGCGCCTTAGTGTACATTTATGACATCTTGGTCTACTCAGCCTCAAAACAAGATCATATCAGGATTGTTAGTTCAGTCCTCACCAAGCTCCGTCAACATCATTTGTATGCAAAGCTGGCGAAAAGTTTTTTTCACGTCACCTAAGTAGAATTCCTTGGTTTCATCCTTTTTCCGAAAGGCATCAGAATGGGCGTACATAAGGTGGACGCTATTCTAAAATGGCCATCACCAACATCTCTGAAGGGGATACAGAGCATGCTAAGCTTTGCGAACTTTTACCGCCGGTTTATCCCAGACTTTTCTCAGGTTGTGCACCCGATCACAGTACTGCTAGGAAAAAGCAATAAAAAGTTTGCTTGGACTGAGGAAGCAGAAAGAGCCTTTCAGGAACTGAAATAAAGGTTCACCACCGCTCCAATCCTGTGGCACCCGCATCCAGACCTCCCTTATGTCGTAGAAACGGATGCTTCCAGTATGGCAATGGGAGCGGTCCTTTCACAGAGGGACCCAGAAACTGGCCAGCTGCATCCTGTGGCCTTCTGGTCCAAAAGATTCTCACCCCCGGAAATTAATTATGCTATCACGGACAAGGAACTCCTAGCCATCAAGTCTGCTTACAAGGCGTGGCAACACTATCTTCTGGGAGCTAGACACACCATTACAGTGATCACAGACCACCGGAACCTGCAATATCTCAAAACAGCCAAAGCCCAGTCTTCATGCCAGTTACGGTGGGCCCTCTTCTTCGCCGAATATGACTACGTGATCACCTTTCGACCACGGGTCAAGAATGGGAAAGCTGACGCCTTATCTCGAATGGGCATCGATGAAACGGTGTATACAACTCCAGACCCGGTACCCATCATACCTGAAGACAAACTCTTGGGTATCACAACAGCATTATCAAAGCCGAATTACGAAACAAAATTCGACAGTCAATGAACCCGGATGCTTTCCTCGCATGGCAAACTCAAGGAGAACAATATTGCATCAAGGATCAGTTACCTTATTTTAGGGACCGTCTATATGTACCCGAGAAGGAGTTACAACAGCATATCATTTCAGGTTATCATGACTCTCTGATCGAAAGACACCCTGGAATCGCTAAAACTTTAGCCAAGGTAAAGAAATAACTTTTGGTGGCCTACCTGGCGTAAGGACATTGTCCAGTATGTTCAGTCATGCGGCGTCTGTGCACAAAATAAATCACAGAAACCATCGGGTCTCCTACAACCACTGGACATCCCTCCCGCACAATGGCACTCTTTCCCTCGACTTTATCACTGATCTGCTACCCAGTCAAGGCTTTAACACCATTTTTGTAATCATGGATTTGTTCTCAAAGATGGCAGACTTTATTCCTCTCAAGGACCTCCCGGACGCATCCACCCTAGCAGAAGTATTTCTGGAAAACATTTGTCAAGCTGCATGGCTTTCCATCATTTCTGGTCTCCGATCAAGGCAGCCAATTTATATCCAATTTTTGGAAAAAATATTGCGCAATGGCACAGATTGACGTCCGGCTATCCACCAGTCACCACCCCCAGACAGACGGCCAAACCGAGAGGACCAACCAGACCCTCGAGCAGTATTTACGGTGCATGCTGCACCCTGAATTGAGAGATTGGTAGGACTTACTGTGGGTAGCCGAGTACGCATATAACAACTCCGTACATTCTAGCACGGGCCAAACACCTTTTTACACCTTGTATGGCAGACATCCACGTACATCAGAACTTGACCTTCCTGCCAGCTTGGAAATGTCTGCAGTAAAGACTCTTCATACAACCATCACCCAGGCGTTCAGAAAGGCGAAAGAAAAACAAAAGCACTTTGCTGACCAGCATCGGAGAAAGGCCCCAGACTATCAAGTAGGAGACCAGGTTTGGTTAGCCGCCAAATACGTACCCATCAAAGGGACCCGGTCCTTCCATCCTTGATATTTGGGACCGTATACCATCAAGACAATTATCAATCCAGCAGCCCTCAAATCGGACTTACTACCTAATCTACAAATCCATCCGGTATTCCATGTGTCGCTCTTTAAACCAATGCAACCCGGTACACGAATCAAGACACCACCTCAACCTATACTAATAGATGGAGAACCAGAATTCGAAGTCAAGGGCATCCTGGACTCTAAGTTCTCTAGAGCCAAGTTGTACTATCTCGTCGAATGGAAGGGATTTGGGCCACAAGATAGATCCTGGGAACCCAGTGAGAACATCCATGCACCACGTCTGATCAAGAAGTTTCATCAGAACTTCCCAACTAAACCTGGACCAGGCAGGAGACACTCCTTGGGAGGGGCGTTGGGGGGGTGGGGGGGGGAGTGCTGTCACGACCCTCCTCCCTGATCCCCACTGGCAAGCCCATTGGCCAGGTGGAATCAGGGCTCGGATCACTAATAATACCTGGCATCCACTTCTCAGGCCCTCTTGGGGCCAGTCCTGGCGCCTTTGGTGCCAGGCTCATCAGTAAGGAAAGACATCTGCTTAAGGAACTACTTTATTTAGGCTTTCAGCCAACATGGAGGCATCCACATAGCTTGGTTCCTAGAACCAAGCTATGCGGTCTAATGTTTAGGGTGTGGTGGCCTAGGGACTAATTTACCTGGACTACTTTACAGTGGCTATTTAAACCGCACCCGAACAAGACAACACGCTTCGCGTTACTTTGCTTCTAGCAATGTGACGCTCACTGTGTCCAGCTTTCTCACGAGCCTGGTGAACTCCGGACCTGCAGAAAAACCAAGAAGATCGTTAGCAGCAGAACCTTACCTGCATTCATCATCCTTCACTGCTCACAGTTCCTGGGCAGTTCTGTTGGTGGAGTTCACCGCCCGGATCGAAGGACCTGAGAAAAGGAGAAAGACATCATTAAAGGAGGTAGTGGAGACATTAGACGTACAAAGCGCTTAAAGACTTACCTGGTTGGTTGCTTTTCGGCCAGCATAGCTCTGGAACTCCATCTACGCTGGGAACTCACTGCGACCTACGAAAAGAGAAAAGCACAGGTCAGTGAGGACAAGACATTGCTGTGCTACGCAAAGCGCCTCCTTACCGCATCATAGCGCTATAGCACGCCATCATCTCTCGGTGAGAACCAGCATATCCAGTTCTCCAAGCGGACACTCCACGCTCCTAGGGAGATAAAAAAAGAGACATTTAGAACAGAGAAAAGACATGCAAGAATTACGACGCCATCAATCGCAATGAGACCTACCTGAAAGACACTACAAGGGCAGCAGTCAGTGAAGTAATTGGACCGCTCACGCCCACAAAAGACAACGCGCCCCTGCCCAGAGAGCAGGACGGCAAGCCCACCGATTCTGACAACCAGGTGAGAAGAGAACCTGGAGGGGCTGGAAACACAAGGGAGGTGGTGGAAAACTTACCTTGGTTGCCCAGTCCTAATATAGTCTTCATTTCCAGGAGGAATCCCATCGACACCGAGACCACACCAGGGAATCATTGGGAAGGGCACGAACGACCAACTGGCTGGGGGGCGTCCCCGTGGATACCAGGTGAGCGTAACAACTGAACCATGACTTAGTTTCTCTTCTTACTGTTGTTGCTAATCTTAATGCCCTTCTTGTTCTAGTACCAGCAGAATTTCCATTCCTTGCCATTCTTCATGGTCACTCATTACCAAATGTTCCTCTAGTCTCTTCTCTTGAATATCACGTATGTTCTTAGTAAACTGCATTCCTTGACTTTTTGTTGTTGCTTACTGCCCATCTGGCCTGTCAGTTTTCTATGATTATCTTTGCTATCACTTAGTCTTCTCTCTGATTTTCCTCTTATTATTCTTGATTTCATTCTGCTTCTTGCTACTTACTCATGCTTCTATTACACTTATTTCAAACCCAGACTCTTACTGTCTTTCAAATATTTCTATTGTCACCCCTTCCCCTCCCCATCCTCCTTTCTTCGCTGGCTCTACACTTGGTCTGATTTTATTTTTCTACTGCACCTCTTTCTTCTATCATGTTGGCTACTCCTTTCGGCCTCTTCTGATACATTTCTCCTTTCTTCATCTACTTTCTATTGTTGTAAACGCTTCGTCTCTCATGTCTACCGTTGCTCTACATCTTCCCTCTCCTGAAGTGTTTGTCTACTTTTTCAGTAGATTTAGCTTCTTCATTACATCCAAATCTTGAGCTTCACTATTGGTCCTCACTTTTTTCTCCTTCTCAAAGTCCTCCTCAACCTTGGATTACTTCTTCTCTTCGCTCTTCCTGTAATTCTTTTCATTGAGTCGAATGCCACTGGAAGAAAACTCATTCTTCACTGCCATACACCATCCTTTCTTCATGCTGCCTATTACTTTTCTTTGCGATCTGCTAAACAGCAATACTGCGTGGACCATCTGCTCACACTCTCTCCTCACCCTGACATCTTATTCAAGTTGTTAATCGGTCTTCTCCTCCCGATCTTTCATTCTCTGTGACTGACTTTGCCAGCTATTTTACTTCTAAAGTTGCACTTCTTTCTGCTTTTCATAATTCTGCTTCTTTTTCTTTCCCTTGCTGAGACAGGTGTTGCCACCTATTCATCATTGGTTCACCCTACTGCTGGTCCCTCTGACCATTTTCCTTCTCTTTCGATTTCCAAGGCCTGCCCTTTTCTCCTTGCCTATTTCACAATGCGCTGTAATACCTTTGTGTCTACAGCTACTTTCCTTGCTGAATTTAAGCAGGCTTCTTTCTCTCAATTCTGAAAAACCCATCACTTGTCCCCTGTTTGTCAAGTCATTTTCAACCTAGATCTCTTCTTCCATTTGTTTCTAAACTCTGCACGTGTGTGGTCTGTTTCTGATTATTTAAATAATGTGTACCTCTTGCCCATTTACCAATCACCTGACTATAACACATCATACCAACCACTAACCTTCCCTGCTCCTCCTTCCTTTCCAGCATACCCCACACATACCTCACACGTTCTAACGGATCAGTCTCACCTCACACAGACACACAGCCCATACATCCAGTATAAAAAACAAACTGCCGAGAACAAACATCCCAGTCACTGGACGTTGCCCTTCTGGAGACAACCCCAGTGAGCACATTCCAAACACACAGAGAAAGCTGATCCATAGAGACGCATGTTTCTCCTTGTTCTACACGCACCAGCAGAAAAACACAACCTCTAATCTACTTCATCTCCCCTCAATAAACCACCCAACCCACTGTCTTACAGAAGCAAGTGAGCACTTGGTATAAGTGGTGCATGGTATAATTCAACTTAACGTAACATAACTCTGTGACTAGCTTTCTCCCTTATGAGAACGAGACCTTTTGTTGCCAACCGGTAGCCCCTATATATATGAACTCCCAAGGGACTTAACATCACTAATTGCTTTCTAAACATAGAGGGGCCAGGTCTAACAACAGTGCCTCACTGGTACGTTTGTAATGTAATGTGTTCAAAAGAGTACTTAGTAAAACCACATGTCTGCCCTTAATCTTAGTGTTCAGATTAGACCCTGTAAATACTAGTATTCACATCATGTTCACACACAACTGGTGAATGAGAGATTCTCGAGTCAAAATAATACCTTCTGACTTAATTGAGTTTTTAGAGTGTAATGTTACCAACCAATTTCATATGAAATGTCTTTATTAGTGAGAATATAATACATGCCAATGTTTATTTGGATAGTACAATGATGATTGTGTTACAAAATTCACACAATATCGTTTCAGAACATCAAATTTCAAATATAAAAATAATTGTAATCATCCTAATGGGCTCCGCTATTGATAATGATTGCCAACGCGTTTCAGATGCTTCAAAAATCCATCTTCGGGGCCTTGGAGCATTTAGTCCCTTATTCTTTTGACAACTACGTGGGGCCTGGAAATGTGCCTACAAGGTAAGACAAAAGGCTGACCTTAGTAAGATATTAACTAAATGTCAAGTAACTAATTATACTAGCTATGCTGAATGAGGCACTAACCTTCAGTCCTTTAGTCAGTAGTTCCGATTTTTGTAATTGAACCCTGTATATTGAGAAAATTAACATCAGTCTCCCTTATTTGCATTGTTCCTGTGTGTGCATAAACCACTGTAGGGGATTTCTACTCACCTGGCTGCCCCCCAACAGGTGCTGACCGGGCTAGAGAAATGTCAGCTGTTGCGTCGGGTACAGTAGTAACCACTGTAGTTCTGTAACGAAAGAGGTGAATAGGGTGGGATGCTCAGTTATCTAGTATCAAGATTCATGTGCTTCGCGTGTCTCGGGGGTGTGTGTGTGAGGCAAACGGTGAACACATAGGCTATAAGGGCTCTCTTCCACGGTTCCATCATTCGTCTAATGATCATATGGAAGGACAAGTGATCTGGCGTCCGGACTTGTAACTGCTTAAAAGAGGCCGTTATGAAAACCTAGTGCGGGTACATAACCCCGCCTATGTTCTCCATATTTAAATATTGCGCTCTAGTTGAATATGTCACCTATGGTGTCACTATAAACCCCAGCATTCATGTACTCACCCGTACGTATGTTCCGGGTGTGAAGCGCCGACCTTCTCCATGGCACGCGATCCCTTAGATAGTTAAATGACGATATTATATGCTATATTGATTTACCACTAATGATTCCTACACTGTGTCTAGTCAAATGGTCGACAGACAAATGGTCGACAGACAAATGGTCGACAGAATTTGGTCAACAGGACAAATGACTTTTTTCTTTTTTAGTTATATATATTTTTTTAGGTTTTCATTTAGGAAAAAAGGGGTTTTTAGCAAAAAAAAGGGGTTGGGGGGACCCCAAAAAAAATAAAAAATGTGAAAAAACAAAAAAAATTCTGTAGCAGCAAGGAAGTGAAACGCCACTTCCCAACAGCCTACCCCATCGATATCGTGAGACTCTTCGCATCCCGTGCTCGCTTCCTGGAGGAGGCGGAGCCTGGCGGGAGTCACATGAGCTGTCACGTGACGGAACCAGCGCTGAAGACCAGCCTCATCCACCCTTGCGGCGTTAAGCCTGTCAGGGGTAAAGGCCAGTGACTGTTGTGCGACTGTTTGGTGCACTGGGGGCGTATCAAGAGGCAATTCGACAGTCAACTCACTACTAAACCACCGCACTGTGCGGTGTGTGTCTGGTGCTCGGGGCCGGTCACCGATTCCACTGTGAGACCCACAGCACGTCGAAAACCTTCAACATCACTCCGGCTCATTCACTTCCCCAGCGTGCAAATATGGCACCTACGTCGCCCACGGAAGACGACATCAGTCGCCGGCTCAGGAGCAGCAAAGTATCACAAGAGCTGGAAGAAAAACAAGACCACCATGACCCTAAGGAGGTGATAAAACAAAAAGCAGGGAAAGTCCCTGCGCTACCTCCTCCTGAATCAGCGACTGGCGGTAACAACCTGGATCCGCCATCTTCCCAGCCTCACCGAAGTCCGTCTTCTCCATTTCTAACGAGAGCTTCAGCCGAAGAGCCGCCTCACAGCGAAAGACTCCTCCCGGCATCTGACGCCGACGGCTTCTTCGTCATTTCCGGTCACGACCACACAGTTGCCGGGGACAAGGAAGCAGAATTAATAGCCCGGAAGAGTGAGCCTGCAACAGTAGCTCTGAGCCCGCTTCACCACCAGTCGGGCGATGTGCCTAGCCGTTCCACCGCAAGTGCGAGTGACACCCAGCTCGAATCTGCCGTAGGGCGGACTCGGCAGGCGTCTCAAGGGCTGGGCACAGCCAGACCGTCGGAGATTTCCGACGCAGACTCATCAAAACATCTTTTCTCCCCAGGAGTACGTTTCCACGCAACAATCCGTGACCTCCGTGTTGGAGAAAAAATGTTGCCGCAAATGACTTTGGCCCCTAAAGAATCAGAACATCTAGTCCAGATTCACTTTGACAGGACTACAAGTCAGTATCCATCTAAGCGCACAAAGTTCACAAAACAGAGGGCTCCACCCGGTTCAAACATTAGGAACGAGTCTGGGTCCACGGACTCCGGCGGTGAACTGTCTCCTCAAAACAGACGCTCCCCAGATGACTCAGTCTTTGAAACATCAGCAAAGGAAAAGCAGTCACCGGTGCTATTGACTCAAGCTGAGCCCCTTCACCAACAAGCGCTGCAGAAGCCCCGTGCCAACCCCTTGCCATAGCACCATTGGTCCCGCATCAGGCGGAAACACTATTACCGAAAGAAAACACTAAAAGTCAACTCAAGCAAAAGAAAACGGGGGCAGGGAAACCTCGTAAATTGCAGCAGAAATTTCAGAGACCCACAAAAGGCCTGTCGACGCCGCTGCTCTCTTCGTCTCTAAAGGAGTATTTCATTAGACAACATAAAAGAAAACTGGGCCAGGATCCCGAACTATCAGACGCCGAAATTCTGGAAGCGATTAATTAATCTTCGCCCAGAACGAATCTACCAAAGCAAAGTTCTTCTGCCCTAGAGTCTCTTCTACCTCAACAGCCGTCGACCAAACAGATGTCACTGCAGGGGTCAAAAGAAGATTCAAATCAAGATCTGTCCAGTTCGGCCACTCCTGGACCATTGGACAAGCTGGGGAGAACAGCCCCTCCGCCTCTGATAGGGCTCCGAAATGAGTCCATTAACAACATCTCTTCATCAGAGGACACACGCATTATGGCACCTAAAGGAAATAGCACCGTGGCAGGTCATAGAAAATCTCAGCCTCCAGAGTATTATGCGTGGACTTGCCCTTACATCCAAGGCCAGTCTATTAAACTTCTAGGTGACACCGACCAGTCTCAGCAAGATTCAACCCATCCACCTGAGAGAAGGACCTCTGATAGATGGATTCCTAATCCTTCCGAGAGAACCCAAAACACCTCTCCTAAAAACAGGAGGCTGAGCGAAATTCCAAGCTTGTCAGACAAAGGATCTCCGGTACGGAAAAAAACAGATTTACTTTCCATTATGTCAGCACTTACGATTGCATTGAACCCATTTGCAAAACTTTATGAATCCATGCATGAAGCACTTAAAGACAATACCACTATGATAAGCAGCATGAAGGACAAACTCACCTTTATGGAGGGGTTCATATCTGCCGTGGAGCTAAACTCGAACAGGTCAGAAGCGCTCTTGGAAGAAAAACTGAAAAAAATGGAAAAAAAAATGGAGAGCATCTTATGCACGCACCTAAGAGCAGCAAGTGACCCCCCCCCAAAGGAACGGATTCTAGTCACACGCAGACTTTGCCTAATGGAAAGCACCATGACATGGCTCCAATTTTTGAGAAACGGCCGTCAAAGCCGATTACACCGTCTTCAAATTCCAGCCCTTTAGCGCAAACAAATGGGTGCGTGGAACACTCCAAAGAATCAGACACTGTAAGCATATGGACAGTCCCAAAAGATCCGAAAGATACTAGGCCGGTACAGGGTTGTACCAAGGCAGTAGAAACCCCCGTGAGCCATCCACCGAAGCTGAGTGCCACAATTCCACCACGCGACGAGAAAGCCATTAAACCCATCAATCCGGATGCAACTGCGGCGGCTTATCTGTCTCAAGATCTCCTAGAAATCTCCCAGCACGTAGCGGTTGAAACGCTGCGCCCTGGATCCACATCTATTCAAGAAGATTTGACCGGCGTTACACCTTGCCCAAATCACTCTCAGAAAAAAACGCAAAGTGGTAGTGTGGAAGGCCAAAGTAAAAGCGGCAACCGGTGGCGTAGTCCATGATCGAACTCGCCAACTATAGCCCTCGAGGCTCTTAAGGATCTTGAGACAAAAGAAAAGGCTTCGGCCCGGAAATCAGCTAGAGACTCCAGCTGAAGACGCAGAGAAGGACAAAGACAGGGCAGGCCCCGAATCCCTTCGCATAAGGAAAGGAACAGATGGCATAGGGCTGACCATAAGGAGCGAATTAATCTGGAAAATTCAACAATCTACAAGTTAGAGCAAATAACAGCCAAAGACAGCTACCTAGTTCTCAACCGCAGGACAGTTCTAAAAATCTTGACCAAAATTGAAAAACTGCGACAACTAACTTCCGATGATATAATTCTTGTTGAACCCTACCATAGAGAACACAAAGCAAAAGCATTTCTCCATATTAAAAACAAGGCAGCAAAAGAACTCACGGCTGAAACGGAAAGGGACTTGCGCCGCGTAGGCCTGAAATGTCAACAGATACCGAAGCATCCAACACTCAAATCATCTAGCGACAGACCGCAGGGGTACATGGTGAATACTCCATCTAAAAAAAACATTCATGCGGCTCAGCCAGGCGAGGATACCGGAAGGAAAAACATGAGTAACTAGCGCACTGAGGAGCAGACGGAAAGCCGACGACCGCTCAAAAAGAAAGGGGTGCAATACACCGACACAGAAAACGGCGTGACAAACACAAAAGAGACAGACAGCGAAAAACGCTACCAAAGGAAGCCCGACGTGTCCCCTCGGAAGAGAGAGAACGACGTCCACTCAGCAACTAACCCATGGAAGTGGTTTTCAGAGACTTTCTCTCGCCAACACAAGAGATAGCAACGATCGCCGTGTGCCATGAGAAACATGCTTTGCCAAGAGATTGATGTACAGCAACCTAAATTCAGCACTCTTCAAATGGCATCAATGAAACACGCGGGGCTTCCGCCATTTAACCACCCCGAATGACGCCAACCTGAGTTCCTTTGATCTTGTATGTCTCCAGGAAACCTGGCTTCTAAACAAACCCATATTTGCTGGATATGAGATTGAAGTATCTCCGGCAACAAAGTCTATTGCAGGCCGACCCTCAGCGGGCATATTGACTGCCATCCGCCTGGGTTCGGGTCTTACCCCATTGGGGAAGATTGCTGAAGGCTACGGCATCCTTGCAACACTGGCATCTTGGCACCACTACGACCAATATCACAACTGCTGGGCGAAGGCCGAAATAGCCATAATAAATATTTACTGGAATCCTGAGCGTACCAGCTGCAAAGACTTCTGTAACTCCATAACTTCAATCATTGACGAGTCCAGAGTCGACCGAGGGGTCATAAATCTGATTATATGCGGAGATCAAAATACCAAATGTGGGCCCGGCATTGTGACCACCAAAAACACCCTCCCATGCCCGTGGCAGGAAGACCGAGACTAATGAAGTCTCGAAATCTACATAACACGGCAGCGCTTCAAAAAAACAAAAGCCAAATTCCTACATGGGAAAGACCAGGGGCATCAGCAACCATCGACCACATCTACATCAGTGAAGGTCTAATCCCATTCTTTATTGACTTTAACGTTGTAAAAACCACAAACAGCGATCATAATCTTCTTAAATTGTCATGGTGTGGAGGTACAGAAAAAAAATATCACTACCACCACAACATTGAAGCAAATAACCAACAAAACCGTTTGAGATTGTCCTCGGACAACATAAGAAGTTTCGCGAAAAATCTAAGATCGGAATACGATGTCGCAAGCAAAGTCTCAGCGTGCGAAAGGCCTGAATACACTTCGCTTCTAGCCCCGCACAAAGTAAAATTCTCTAGTAAATCTCAAGTCTCAGTGAATCACATCCACTCTTTCAATCAAATGATCACGGAAAGGCGGCAAGTAGTACGGAAACTTAAAAGACTGGCCATTAAGGAGGGGTCTACTGAATCCTGGACATCGTTCAAAATGGGACAGAAGCTCTACAAAGGGTGGATAAAACAATATCGTGCCACCTTATACCAGAAGGACGCAGAAGTAATGCAAACTACGCTGTTATCAAGAAGCTCTCAAGACTTCTGGGCCCTTCTGAAGAGCGCAAATGGCCTGAAACCGCCTCCAATTTCCAACTCGGTATCAGAGCAAAAATGGATCGCGCATTTCTCAGAGTTATACCGACCACTGTCAGCTACAATCCCTGAGTCGACAGGGCATCCTCCTGAGGCATGGATGGATCTTTCAAATCCACAAGAAATCTCCAGAGTTATCAACAACCTAAAAGTCTCCAGAGCCCCAGGCCCAGATGGGCTGACGAACTGGGATATCAAAGAACACCCGGACATTTGGTCCAAGACCATCAGCAACCTCTTTTCCATCTGCCAGCGCCGGAAACAGATCCCTACAACCTGGACCGAAGGCGTCTTGGTCCCAATTTTTAAAAAGGGAGACTCAAGTCTAACAGCAAACTACAGACCGATAGTCCTCCTGGACATAATTGGCAAAATCTTCGCTTCTCTCCTGCTGTCCCACTTCAAGGAATGGGCTAGGATCTCTCCAGCAGCGGACACCTTCCAGACGGGCTTCGTAAAGGGTGCAGGCACTTCAATCAATCTCCTAATTTTGAATATCATCAAGGCAAAGGTTAAGAATGGAGCTCCGAAAGTCTTCATGGCTATGATAGACCTCTCCCAAGCATTTGACATGGTTGACAGAGCCAAGCTATGGGCCAAACTAACAGCATGGAATTGCCCAAACCGTCTCTTGGAACCTATAAAGGCACTACATACAGCTACATCATTCCGGGTACGGCTCAGTCGTCAAGGCACCTTATCAGACCAAATCTTTACTGGACGGGGAGTGAAACAGGGATGCCCCCTTGCTCCTGCTTTATTCATAGCTTTCATCAGAGATTTCCAGGTGTCAGAGAAAACAGTGAGAAGCTTCCCCCCAAAAATAGGAGCGAATCAAGTAATCAAGGTTGTGGTATGCGGACGGCTTAGTCCTTATGGACCAGACTGCAATAGGTCTTCAAAGACAGCTTTCCAATCTGGCTGAATATATGGAAAAAAATAACCTGAAAATCAACATCGCCAAAACCAAAATCCTAACTATATCCAAAACAGTGGGAAGGAAAAAAAACTCACACAACTCCTGGTTTCTGGAGAAAGCAAAGATTGAAGAAGTGACGGAATTGAAGTACTTGGGCTTAATGCTAGACAACACCCTGAGAGACAGATCACTACAAAATGCCCTTTGGAGCAAGGCAAGAAATTTAGCAGCTCAGCTACGTGTGATCGATAAAAAGTTTGGCAAATTTTCCTGGAATGCAGCTCTGCAATTCTATAAAGCAAAAGTTGTGCCGGCACTAACTTATGGGACGGCGGCAAACTTAAACCTACCCACTGAGCTTTGGACCCAGTTAGAAGGTTTCATCTGGAAATCAGTTCTAGGTCTGCCTAAGTCGGCTCCAACACCAGCAATCCGGCGTGACCTAGGGCTACAGTCCCTTGCCTCCGTGGTGACTCAAAGCGCGTCCCAATTATACGGAAAAATCCAGGCACCAAACACCATGCCCATCTACGGAATTATCCTCTGTGAAATTCGAAAAAAGAGTCCTGCAAACCGCTCACTACCTGGGTCGATAAGATTAAAACTAGTCTTGAATAAATATCATGCACTCAAGACCTTTTTTATCTCAAATCCAGGCCGGGTGAACAAAAAACTACAGCAACAAGACTGGATCAACACGCTGGAGCTAGTACAGCAATATAAGTCTCTAAAGCATCTTCCACCGACCCATAACAAACTAAAAGAACCCCTGAAATACTGCGAGAAATTCCTGGAGAAAAATTTAAGAATGATCTATCTCCCCGCACGCCTAAACTTACTACACACTAGGGAAATTCTAGCAGCAAGATCTTCAACACTGAATTCGGACTGCCGCTTATGCGGCATCCCAAATCAAGTGGAAACGGTCCGCCACCTTCTCATGAACTGTCCTGCGCTATCAAATGAGAGACAAGCATTTATGACACCACCTATCAGTGACCCACTAGCCATCGACGAAGAAACCTGTTGGTCCCGTCTGATGGCAGGTGATTCAGCCAGATGGTCAAGAACTGCAGCTAAATTTCTGTCGCTGGCCCTGTCCAAAGCCAACATAGTGACTAGTGGTCCCTAGTCAGCTACGTCTAGGAGGCTCGAGACTTTCAGGTGGGACTGTTCGGCAGACACCATTTATGCCCGCTAGACCTAATTGCTCGTCACTAGACCCCCCCCTAAGTGGTGTGATAATGCGTCTCTTTTCTAATTGAAATTTAAGCAACGCATTAAAGAGAGAAACGGAAGCAGACTTTTTTTACACTTTTGTAAAAACCAATAGGTTAAAACAAATAAAAAAAATAAAAATAAATAAAAATAAATAAAATTCGATCATTTGACCTGTCGACCTTTTGGTGTCGACCTTTTGGTGTTAACCATTTGTCCTGTCGACCGTTTTGGTTTGACCATTTGACCTACAACCTTCCTACACTATGCTCAACACTTCCATTTAAACAAGGGTAGAAATGGGCCACCAAGCCGACACAATTCTGCTATTTTGCCCCTCCTCCTGCCTCTTATTAACAGCCTGTCTCTTGAACAGGCTCTAACAGATATAATATCTATATTGGTGGCGCAACTAGCCGATCGCGGCTGTTGCGTGCTCCCTCTGCTGGACTATCTCAATACACACACGTTTTAGGGGAGATTTCAATCCCACAGCATTTTGTAAAGGCATAAATACTACAATCACATATACAACATGATTATCCTTAGCAACCTCGACTGTCCCACAATAAGATGGCGGAGAGTGCAGCGTAGCATGATCGTGCATGTGCGATTGTGTCCTAGCAACATCATATACAACTATCTGAGGGATCGCGTGCCATGGAGATGGTCGACGTTTCGCACCCGGCACACATGTACGAGTGAGTACATGAATGCTGGTGTTTATAGTAACACCATAGGAGACTGATTCAACTAGAGCGCAATATTTAAATATGGAGAACGTAGGCAGGGTTATGTACCTGCACTAGGTTTTCATAACAGCCTCTTTTAAGCAGTTACAAGTCCAGACGCCAGATCCCTTGTCCTCCCATATGATCATTAGACGAATTATGGAACCGTGGAAGTGAGCCCTTATAGCCTATGTGTTCACGGTTTGCCTCACACGCACACCCGAGACACGGGAAGCACATGAATCTTGATACTAGATAACTGAGCACCCCACCCTATTCAGCTCTTTCGTTACAGAACTACAGCGGTTACTACTGTACCCGACGCAACAGCTGACATTTCTCTAGCCCGGTCAGCGCCTGTTGTGGGGGCAGCCGAGTAAGTAGAAATCCCCTACAGTGGTTTATGCACACACAGGAACAATGTAAATAAGGGAGACTGATGTTAATTTTCTCAATATACAGGGTTCAATTACAAAAAAATCGGAACCACCGACGAAAGGACTGAAGGTAAGTGCCTCATTCATAGCTAGTATTATTACTTACTTGACATTTAGTTAATATCTTACTAAGGTCAGCGTTTTGCGTTACCTTCTAGGCACATTTCCAGGCCCCAAGTAGTTGCCAAAAGAATAAGGAACTAAATGCTCCGAAGCCCTGAAGATGGACTTTTGAAGAATCCGAAATGCGTTGGCAATTATCAATAGTGGAGCCTATTAGGATGATTGCAATTGTTTTTATATTTGAAATATGATGTTCTGAAGTGATATTGTGTGAATTTTGTAACACAAATCATCATTGTACTATCCAATTGAACATTGGCATGTATTATATTCTCACTACTAAAGCCATTTAATTTAATGAAATGTGTTGGTAACATTACACTCTAAAAATTCAATTAAGTCAGAAGGTATTATTTTGACTGCGAGAATCTCTCATTCACCAGTTGTGTGTGAACATGATATGAATACTAGTATTTACAGAGTCTAATCTGAACACTAAGATTAACGGCAGAGATGTGGTTTTACTAAATACTCTTTTGAACACATTACATTACAAACGTACCAGTGAGGCACGGTTGTTAGACTTGGCCCCTCTACGTTTAGAAAGCAATTAGGGATGTTAAGTCCCTTGGGAGTGCATATATAGGGGCTACCGGTTGGCAACAAAAGGTCTCGTTCTCGTATTTCTCTTCTGTCTCGGGTGGCCTTGAGACTCTTCCCCTACTGCTCCTGAAATAAACAGAAAAGCCAACGAACCCACTAGACATGTATATGGACAATTGAATAGCTTGAATATTATCTTTACAAAGTTGTGCCCCCCAAGCAAGTTTTTGTTTCCTAGCTTACTCCCTTAGTCACACTATGCCAAACACTCTTCACTCCTTGTTCTTCGTGAGCTCTCTGCTGCTTTTGACACCGTTGGTCACACTGCCCTCCTTTCTTCTCTTTGAATCTGTGTGATTTCAATTGACAAAAAATGCCAACACGAAAATGTCATTTGTTTTTTTAGTTTCTGCACGTCACTGCAATGATGTGCAGAGGGAGATCCCCATAACCTCCCAATACTCCTTATAGTTGTTATTGCCCCCCATATAATTGCGTGGATATGTGCACTTCGAGATTTTTGTGTTTGGCATTTTTGTATGCGAAATGATGGGGTGATACCGTCTCTTTCTCTCCTGGGCTTTCATGGCACTGTACTTGACTGGTTTTGGTCCTAGAGGGAAAGGGTGCATTTGGGGGGTTGAGGGGGGTTGGTGGGAGTGAACAGTCTGTGGAGTGGAGGTTGGTTGGGAGAGCAGGGAGAGTGGTAGGGTCAGGGGTTTCAACTGACTAATGTAAGCAGGTTGCTGGAGAAAGGGTGGATCAAATGGCAGGGGGCTTCCTGTGATCTCCCTCATAGAGGTTTAAGTGGGGCAAGGGAGGGGGACGAAGGACCGAGCAGAACATCAATCAATCATGTATTTTAAAGCGCTGTGCATTGCCACAGAGCCCTTGAAACACTTGTGTATAGGCGCGTTACAAATGCCTTATATCATATCATATCAACATGGACAGGTAGCCAAATTCCTACAATTGAAAATTACTCTGTATCACGCAAGAGGACCTCTTGCAACAGCCAACAAGATAATCACAGAAGCTAGGAGCAAAAATAAATACTCAGGGATAGCCTGCTGTACCCTCACAGCAAAACTATGAAGTTCAATCAGAAAACCATTCTGAACCGAAGACCACTTGACTTTATCGGAAAGAACTAAAAACCTGGTTATTCAAGACAAGATGCCGAATACATCAATTATCCAGAAATAAGCTACCACTATGCTTCATTCTCTACAAAAGCAACACTACAATGATTTTAAAAAAACCTTTAGGAGCAACGCTCAACATAGACCGATACCTTCCCACCTTTTAAGGATGCACCAAAATAACCGAAGAAACCAAAAAACCCTTAAAAAGAACACACTTAATACTGTAAAAGAGATGCACACGTGCCCCACGCCCCCATTGGAGAACTCTAAACTCGCAGGAAAACACCATAATCCCAGGAAAAACAACTCAGCCCCAGGAAAACCCCTCAAACCCCAGTGAGAACTCTTGTTTGCAGACAATTCCTGCTCTCACGTTCAGAGCCAAAGATTTCCTGGCCATACTAACACCAACGGAAAAAAACACCCCTACTAGATTACTACCCTAACCATTACAAAAAGACAAAAAAGCATGTTAGCTGTCCCAAAGACACATTATATAAATGGAACACTTAGGCCTACAGAATAATATACCTCCTTGCCCCATGCTTCTACCAGCCATCCGAGCATCAACCCAATAGAACACTGCACCTATCCCCTTATGGCAGGCTACAGTTACTGATTCCATGCGAGGCATCCCCTAAAAGACATGCACAGCAGTGTCTATACTCTGCACATCTGTACAACACCAGTGAAAGCGGATCTCCTGTTCAAAACTATGCGTCACTGAGTCCCTGAGATAACTTGAGCCTGGGTGGCAGCAATGGCATGTTGAGTAGCTCAAAATGCATTCTAAAATATTGCATACCTGGGAACGTCTTTTTGGGTCCACTACCCAAAAACGTTAAGCCTAGGTCTCAATTCCTGGACACGCGTCCAACAGGAGGCTTTGCATTATTGCCTCTGAATGTAATCCTACATCTGGCCAAATCCGGCACCCACCCACTCTTGCTGAAATATACACGGTTGCACCGGCTTGGAGATCCTGCAACAAAGGAAGAGCCCATTATCTGCACTGTTCCGTGCAATGTATCGCAACTAGATAACCCAACAAAACGTCACTAACAATTTCCCTACTAAACCACCCCTACTCGCCACATGCGGACCAAGCACCCCAACATAACGGGCTGGACAAAACCCTCGCATTCAAACCTACATGTCTCTAATCACTGTACATAACTCACCAACCGTCTCAAAAAAATTACAAACCGAGTGCATCACCTGGAACCAAAACACCTCCAATATGAGCAACAAAACCCATTGAGAAAATACACCCGCAGAGATGCCAGTTACTGCTTATTCTACAGGCACCAACGGCTAAGCACAACGGCTCCTGGCTTTTCCCTCCCCTAACCAACCCCTCCTCCCCCCCACTTTCCCTTTTAGTTGCGCGAAAGCACCTGGAGACGATGAAAATGGCAGCTGTGCACGATATATATCAACATACCCTATATTTTGTTTGCTCACTATAGCATTGAGCTGTTTTCGCCTTTCTTTCGGGATTACATTGATCACATGCAATAACCAAGTTTAGAATGCGTTATTAATTTGTTTGAGTGCATGAACATTCTTAAGGTATCTGAGTGCTTGAAATTGACACAAGTAATCACCTCAGATGTTCTAGCTGGGAGACAATAGACCTGAAGTCTGCAGTGTTTTCTGCATTGCATGTCTGCGTGAAATGACACACTACATCGAAAAGGGGGTTGCAGCAGTTTTCTTAATAGAAATGTAAGTATTAAATATGAACATTGCAAACACCACCGACATGAGTGAAACAAACTCTGCATGTGGCACTATCTAATAACATACAGGCTTCAGCCAACAAAAAGAAATGTGCACCATTAACTATCCACCAGAACAGGGGATCCTTTTGTCTTTATAGAGCACCAACACGTGCACTGTATTTCTAATGGATGGCATCCTTCCACGGATTCCTAATCCCAAGTTATTACTCGCTGGCGCGGCTGACATCAGAAACCTTTGTACCCTAGAAGGGGGTAGTCTTGCCCATCGGCATCTCCGTAGTCCACTGGTCTGCTTCTTGAAATTCAGAGGTGATGACACCTCTGCTAAAAAAGGAAGGAACGATGCCACCTAAGTGATTTTTTTTCCTTGTGCTCAGCACAATGCCTCATAACTTTCTCCCCCTCAGGAAAATGTCTTCTACGATACAATGTCATTTTCAAAAGTTTCAGGATTCAAGGATTGCATTTTGAAGATCTCTGTCACTGATCGCAATAACATTTGTTTGCTGTCTGTGGATAAGACATGTACTCTTATATTGCGGGCCCTGTCAGCCGATTAACCCCAAGGCATTCCGAGAATGGGTGGCCAAGCTTTCAGTAGGCCGTTTGCTAAAGTCTGGCGGTCCCCCTCTCCAGATGTCGATCGTCCGAGATTGAGTGGGTGTCTGAGCTTGCAACACCCGAAAGTGACGCTTACAGTTAAAAATTAATAAATAAATAAATACATTTTAAAAAAAAAAGGAAGTTTGCCATAAGGGCCACAAAAAAGACCACAAACACTCTTGCTCCAGAAGTGGATCGAGACACTTGTCCTCTTCAGACAAGAAAAAGATGAAACCTTAATGCTGATGGACGACAGTGATGAGCACTCCTCCGACTCCCCAGAGAAGGTAACTTGCCCAACTGTGGCCTTGTCTGCTGTTGAGTTGAAAAGATTTAGAACCCAAATGATTGAGATTTTCTCAGAAGTGTCAACGTCCTTGACATTGACGAAGACTGCATGTCCCACTGCGTCCCGTAATTTCCAGCAAAGCACCTATGTTGAGCGGCACCCAAACACCTCAGAGCTCAGACCCCATCCCGAAGAAAAAGGCAGCGCTTGAGGCATCAACGCCAAAAATTGTGTTTTAGCCCTCGAGGCTGTCTGCATCAAAAAAAGGCAGAGTAGATAGTTCCAAGCAATGCAAACTATTTACGACGATGAGGGTGACCAAATCCCTTTTGGTTTGTGCAAGGTGGGCAAACGATTGATCAGAGGGGTCCTATCCCCAAGGACTTGAGCGACCCCATACTCTTGGAATTAGACCACATCACCCTTGCTTTAGATGTGATGTGTGCGGCCTCAACGGCCTCGACATGTCTCCTGATGTTGAGATTACAGAAGCTTCTCTGTACGATTACCCTTAACTCAGCCTTTTCGGATAACATTCCAGAAGCTCATTGACTGCTTGGGACTCTGAGTCCTTTCCAGACAAATACAGCAATATGATTTGGCTGACATCCTAGACCCGGGGACCTCAAATGGAAGCCGCTCTACCCTTTTACCCGGCAGTCGCTTATTCCCATATTAACCTTTCTGGAGAACACTTTGCTTGGCACTGATGTTGGAAAAGATTTGGCAAGCAAATGAAAGCCAGCATTGATTGACCAGATCTATTTCTTGACGTACCATACCCCAGAAAGCTGTGTGATGCAGGCTGCTAAAGCTGTGGCCACCAGTTGAGTCTTCCCTTCCCTCCTACCAGACAGAAAGATAAAAAAAATGAGCTGCCCCAAGGAAGAACATCTTTGGGGCAGGTAGAGTGACCCTTAAGAGGATTAATGTCTCATGTCCCTTGAATAATTACACACACTGCCTCTGGAAAGTCATATTAGAGGTGGCAGAAAAGCTCTCAAAGAGATTCTGAATGGATTTGGAGGTGGTAGACCGCAAAGAGGCAGCTTGTCCAGCCTTACAGACAAGTTTAGACACGTCCAATTGTGTGGCCAAAGCCCTAGAGACAGTTAGACAGTTACAGTTGTGAGGAGATGAGCATGGTGTAACCAATTTCTTTGGTTCCAAAGCAGCTGAATCCTTGGAAAGGTTCAAGGAATGAAAGGCCATGGCCAAATCATTTGGCCAAGCAGTGCAAGCATAAACAAGCATTCAGTTTGTATACTCTGAAACCACAGCCTCTGGAAAAGGCAGATGTAAACAACTCCAAAAGTTTGCACAGGGGGAAGTCTGTTTAATGGCAGCCAGAGGAGTGTAAAAATGGTTCACAAGGCCAGGAAGAGGAAGGGATGTGCAAAAGTCCCAATCTCAGAGTGCCCAATTTCAGGTGTCACGGACCCACACAGTATCTGTGTATAGTGTCTTTGTGTCGGTCACGACACAGAGCAGTGTGGTTCTTGTTTAGTTCTTGTTTAGCTATGAACCCGAAGGCAGTGAAGGAATGCTCCGCAAAACTGGCACCTGGCAGACTACTGTCTAAGGCCCCTGCTAAATCGCTTCCACGATCATTGAAGCACGAGACCGAGGGGCCGACTCCCAAGAAACATCGAGAGGGACATTGCCACAAGCAATCTAAAAAAACTCTCACACTCACGTAGTGAAGCTCACCACTCCCCATCGATGATGTTGTGCAGGAAAAAACAGACACAATTCGACTTGTCAGATGAAAGAGTTAAGTCGTACCCTACAAAGGGGATGCTTATAGTATTCGAGAAGGCCTCGGCTGGTACGGCTTTACACTTCAACGCCGAGGGCTGATAAGGCTCCAACCGTGCACGGTCTGTCCGGCACAAAAAATGCCAAGGTGCGTCATAGGCCCCGGTGCAAGACCCATAAGGAGAAAACTCCTCCTGTGCCAAAACAGTCTGTTGCTGTCATGGTCACTAGGCAAGAGCCTAGCTCTCCACCACAAACAAGGTACCAATGGACCCAGTCTTGACGCCTATGGCACCAAGCTCATTCCACAGTGTGCTCCTCACATAGAACATTAGGGGCACGTGCAGCAAGGCCGGACGGAGGCCTGATTTTCACCAAGAAGGCACAAGGTGGGGCCACAAGGCGGAGCCTACAGGGAGTGGCTGGGGCCAGGCTATATAAGCCAGCCCCACCCAAACACTGGAGCTTCGCGTTAGTTTGCTATCAGCAACGTAACGCTCACCGCAGATCAGAAGCATCTTACCAGATCCAGCACGTGCGCTCCCAGCCTCCGGAGCCCTTCGCCATCTATCTGAATCAACGCGTGCGCATCCAGCCACCTCGACTATCTTACCTGGAAAGCATCATCACTGGAGGCCTTGTCATTCTCTTCGTCTCTACAGTCGCTGCGCTCGCCTTACCTGAGATCGCACCACCGTCAGAACCACATCCATCTGCCTTCACTCAGCGGTCGCAGCATAAGCCTTACCTGTGATCGCTTCGTCGCTGGAGTCCTCGACAGGTACTTCCAACAACCTTACCTGTATCGTATTCCATCGACTAGGACCTTCTTCGGGTGCTGTCTCCACGCGAACCTGCATCTCTGACTACCATCAGGAGCCAGGTACCGGCCTCCAGCCATCGCCAACCTGCCGCATCTGCAAAGAGAGTAAAAGACATAAGGTGAGCGAAAGCACAGACTTTAACCGTTAAAGCGGCATAACTCACGAACTTGGTGCAATCTCAGAAATCACTGCTTACTTACCAGTGGTGGAAATTCCCAGAGCTGCTTCCTTTTGCCATCACGAGCCCCTGGGTCATCTTCATTGCTAAGGGGGGAGAAAGGACAACATACCCTTACGAACAATAAGTGTCATTACAAGGACACGGACAAAACGAAAGTCATAAGTACACTTACCTTCAAAACCGAACCGTCGAGGCCGGTCTGGACCTCCGCACTCAGGACATGTGACGTAACTAGGTCAATCCGCAGCGCCCCTGCTGAAGGAAAGCAGGACGGAGAGCTCGCCCTAACATGCCATCAGGTGAGCCTGCATGGGTAAACTTCTGCGCACCATATTCTGGCACGAAAGGGCGGAAGAGAACCCAGAATCCACCACTCACGCCTCATTGTCTCTCACCTTCTCGCCGGAACAGATTCCACCTTCCAGGCCCTTGAAGTGGCAGTTGTGGGAGAGAAGCGTTCCGAGGGAGTCAAATACAGGGAGGGCTCCAACCGTGCCCCAACGTACCCGCAGAGACCAGGTGAGCATAACAGAATGCAAAGCCTCAGAACCTCTGCCTGGACGTTATGAATACTTCGGAGAGCGACCAGTTGGCCCAATTGCTAGGGGATTTACGGGCTGAAGAACGAACCGATGATCTGGCAAGACAGGTGCTTCAATCACATGCGGGGCAGGTCCCGTTACCTGGGAATGTGTCAGCCCCTGCACCTGTACCAGTGGTACCACTCCAAGGGGCGGTACCACTGGCCCCACCAGAACGGTTTATAGGTGACCCCAACAAATTTGCTATATTTATGAATCAGTGCCTATGACTGCCAGATGGACCTGATACATGGAGCCCAAATCCTGTGCAGTCGGATTTATGCCCTGACACAACAAGAGAACCAGCACTTGCGAACCTACCTAGACCAGTACCTAGCCCACGGGTTCATCCGCCCATCCAAGTCTCCTGCTTCCTCAGCGCTCTTCTTCGTACCCAAGAAGGAAGGTGACCTTAGAACGTGCATCGACTACAGGGCGTTGAACCAAATAACTATCAAAAACAGATACCCTTTGCTGCTCATTCCAGAACTGCTCGACCAGGTTAAAAGCGCTCAAATCTACTCAAAACTGGTCTTCGGGGAGCCTATCACCTCATACGAGTTAAAAGCTGTGATGAGTGGAAGACCGCTTTCCGGACCAAATACGGACTCTTCGAATATCAGGTGATGCCGTTTGGGCTATGCAATGCGCCAGCGGCCTTCCAGTATTTTATGAACGATGTGCTCCATGAGCTGCTGGATGTCTGTGTTCTCGTCTACATTGATTATATTTTAATCTATTCGCAGTCCAAAGAAGAACATGTGGTCCACGTTAGGGTGGTGTTGGAAAAACTCTGCTAGCACCGCCTGTTAGCTAAGCTAGAAAAATGTTCCTTCCACGTCACAGAGGTCGAGTTTTTGGTCTTCATGCTTACTCCAAGAGGAGTTCATATGGACACACATAAGGTTGAAGCTATTCTTTGATGGCCTTCCCCAACATCGATCAAAGGGGTACGAAGTGTACTGGGCTTTGCTAACTTTTATAGACGCTTTATACCACAATTCTCGCAAATTTTCCACCCGATCACGTCTCTTTTGAAGAAAAATAAGAAATTCCTTTGGTCAGCAGAGCCCGAACTTGCCTTCCAAGAATTAAAACAAGCCTTCACTTCAGCACCTACACTGTGACACCCTCGGCCTGACCTACCTTACGTATTGGAAACTGATGCCTCCAGTATCGCCATGGGGGTGGTTTTATCACAAAAGGACCCTGAGATGGGGCAGCTTCATCCTATAGCATTTTGGTCCCGCAAGTTTTCTGCACTTGAACGAAATTACGTGATAACTGATGAGGAGCTCCTGGCGATCAAAGGAGCCTTCAAAACGTGGAGGCATTACCTCTTGGGAGCCAAGCACACGGTTATGGTCATTATCGATCATCATAATCTACAGTACCTGAAAACGGCCAAGGCACAATCCTCTCGCCAACTCCGGTGGGCGTTATTCTTTGCAGAATTTGGTTTTGTGATCACCTACCGGCCTGGAGTGCACAATGGGAAAGCCGATGCCTTGCCAAGAATGGGAGAGGACCAGGATGCCTTCTGCCCACCTGATCCCATAGCTATTATCCCTGAGGAGCGGATTCAACACCAATAGCCGTTACTACCTGCTGGGAAGAATTACAGACTGACCTCCAAACCCACATGGACCCCACTGCCCAGAAGGAGTGGATAAGTAAGGGAAAAACAATACTCCATCAAAAATAATCTGCCCTACTTCCAGAGAAGGTTGTATGTTCTGGACAAGGGATTACGCACCATAATTATAGCCAATTACCACAAGTCCTTGGTGGAAGAGCACCCAAGGGTCGCCAAGACTAGAGCCAAAATCCAAAAGAATTACTGGTGGCCCTCCTGGAGGAAAGACGTCGCCCAGTTCATTACCATGTGCGGTATCTGTGCGTAAAATAAATCCCAAAAACAAAATCCGGTAGGGTTGCTGAGGCCTCTTCAAGTGCCACCAACACCATGCCATACATTATCGATTAACTTTATCATCGATCTACCACCCTGTGAAGGGTTTAACACTATCTTGGTCGTGGTAGACTTGTTCTCCAAAATGGTGCACTTCATTCCACTGAAAGGACTTCCTACCGCCGCTACTTTGGCTACAGTATTCCTAGAACAAATCGTCCGACTACATGGATTCCCATCCGTATTAGTCTCAGACAGGGGATCCCAGTTCATTTCAGCCTTCTGGAAAAGGTGCTGTAAACTAGCCCACATCGACCTTCGGCTCTCTACGAGTCACCACCCCCAGACCGATGGTCAAACGGAGAGGATGAACCAAAAGCTTGAACAATACCTGCGGTGCATGCTACAACAAACTGGAGTCTCCTGGAAAGACATTCTCTGGTTAAGTGAGTTTGCCTACAACAACTCAATTGACACTAGGACTGGTCAGACACTGTTCTACGTTCTGAACGGTCGGCATCCAAGGACATCCTCTTTTAACCCTCTGGACGAGCTGGAAATGCCAGCAGTGACATTGTTGCATCAGAGAATCACTCAATCCCTTAAGGAAGCCAGCGAGAACCTAAAACGAGCCAAGGAGCAGCAGAAGACATTTGCGGATTGACACAGGAAGGAGGCCCCACAGTATCATGTTGGGGACAAAGTATGGTTGGCGGCTAAACATATTCCTTTAAGAGGACCCCATGCCTTTCGGCTGCGATACCTGGGCCCGTTTTCTATCACGGCCATCATAAATCCCGTGGCCATGAAATTAGATTTACCACCCAACATTCGAGTCCACCCAGTTTTCCACGTCTCCCTTTTAAAGCCAGTAGAACAAAACACGCGGATTCTAACACCACCACCACCGGAGCTCATAGCTGGAGAACTGGAATACGAAGTGAAGAACATCCTGGATTCCAAAAGGGTACGTTGAAAACTCTACTACCTCATCGACTGGGAGGGCCGAGGGAGTCAACTACAGGGAGGGCTCCAAACGTGCCACAACGCCCCCACAGCAACCAGGTGAGCGTAACACTTACTCAGGTAAGAAGCCCCTCAACCGCCTCCACAAGATCGAAGTTTAGTGGCGGACTCCTGATAGATGTACTTCAATTCAATAAAGTCGATGTTCGAGGGCGACCTGATACAGTTTGGGTTCTGGCTGATGGGGGCAGGGGGGGAGGGGTTGGGGTGTGGTGTTGGATCCGTTGCCAGCCTTTATGGCGGACCAAGCCGGGTTGCTTTAACTATCAAAGACATATCCCCGGATGTGGAGTTCTAGCAATTGGACTTGTACAAGCACGTACGTGCAGTACCGCAAGATGGTTGAGAAGGTCATCACGGCCTTGGGGCTCGATTGTCCATCGAAGCCGATGTCACAGTACGACCTCACCAGCACCCTCGACCATAGCCCACAAATGGAACGTGCCTTGCTGTTCAATGCAGCTATAGCTGACCTGGTCATCGCCTTGTGGCAGCGTCCGTGCTCGACGCCAGAAGTCGACAGAGTTTACAAAATTTAAAAAATGAGAGATTGCCTCTTGCTGCCTTCTACATCACACCTAGACCCGGAGGGGGTTAGTGGTACAGGTCATAATGGTTATGCCCAGACCTTTTATATCGAACTTCCCTACTGACTGAGTCTAAAAATGGTTGTCGCTTTAGCAAAAAAGGTCTTTGCCTAAGGGGAGCATGGTCCTTAAGGCTACACATGCCTATTTTGCCTACTTGAAATTCTCCCACATCCTCTGCAGCACATTTTCGGAGGCAACTGATCCTCCCCACACCCTCCTCTGGGAGGTGAATTAAAGACTGGGTCTGAAGGCAAGGAGATGGCTTGCTGGGCACTCCAGGCGGGGTTAGAGGCTGCTGACCACATGGGTCATGCTATGGTCACCTCCACAATATACTATGCAGTTCTGGGTATCTAAGAGGCTTGGGGTTCTCCATCCTATCCTGGACCTCAGGGATTTGAACAAATTCCTGAGGAACGACTGTTAAGTGACTTCAATTCAGCAATCCCACTAAGTCAGTGCCTCGTCTGGGACGCCCAAGGGAAGCCCTATTTTATATATTTTTATGACAAGTTATACTCTGGATGATAAACCCTTATATAACGCCCCTCTCTTTGAATCCCCCTGAGCTCACTGAGCCAAGAAGTAGGTTTGTTTTGCAATTTAAAAGAGTTATTGGAAACATTTAACAATATATATATTACACTTTTCTAATAAATTAATATTTGATATCACACTTAAGAATGTGACAGTGATAAACACTGAGTGATGTTACACTAGCACACTGATTTAATTACTTAGGAGTTGGTATGGAAAGAACAAGGTAGCTGGGAATGCTTTATGGTTTCAAGGAGATGCAAAGATGAATAAAAGGCAGTACAGAAATAAACTTGATATGATTTCAGCAAAAGATATGATTACTTTTTCTCTGACAATTCACTCCCCCCCCCTATGCAATGTAAGGCGATGGAAGTAACACAAGCAGTCTTCAGGAATACAATCACAGTACAATCCGAATTCAGTTCCCCCCCTAGCAAGCTTATAGCACCAGGGATGATTTTGAAACACAGGCAAAATACTTTAAATGTGGTTTGCAAAGAAGGGAAAGATATGCTAAAAATGATGTTTAATTCCCTATAAGAGATTCACGGTGGGTGATAGCTACTTTAAATTAGTTCAGGATCACTTTAGCAATGCTCTATGAATGATTGCCAGGTTGCAAACAATTTTCAGCAAAGGAAAGCAAGAAGCTGCTATTTTGACAAGTGAAGAAATTTGAGCCAAATTGCAAATCGCGGCACTTTTGCCGAGTGCCGCTGCGCAGGAATTCATTTGAAGGTTGGAAAATGAATGTCTCTTTCTGGCTTCCAGTGGCTCTTTTTATGTCTTTTGAAAATGGGTGTGGATGGTAACTTTCTGTGCCCACCCCACTCATGATTTGATAGGTCAAGGATTTCTCTTTGACCTGATTTGAGAAGAGAACAGTGAGTCATCAGGTGTCATCTTTATGGCATACAGAAAGAACACTCCCCTTTGCTTTTACCTTAGAAAAATCATTTTCATAACTAAACACATTTCCCAGATACACAAGTGGTTGACATTACATATACACATCAAATATCACATAAGGTAGTTTCTGTTCCAACTCTGATGTTTCTAAGAGCTTGGATTAAGAAATGACAACATTTTGCGCTTTTTGGTTGGTTTACCAATATTGGATTTTTACCAAAAATGACACAGATGTACACCGCCTTTCTACACATATTCCAATAAATTTTCATTTTTCTAGCGTGAACCCTGTGTCTGCAATCTCCATAATTCAGAACATGGTACAGAGTTCTAACACCTCTTAAAATGTGCACAGAAAAATCACAAGAACAATGATATTAATTATATAATTTTGACAAGTCCGTACTATGAATTATCCATCTTTTTAAAATTATGCTCTGGCCCAGAGGGGTGTGGTTTCCCAAAGCACATGGTGGAATTTCTGGTTTGTCCACTTCCTCCAACTCAAGTTGCTCACAGAGGCACTGCCCCTCCCCATTTCTCTCAAGAGGAAGCCATTTACGACCCCCCCCCCTAATTTAACATTTGCCTGAGCCAAGGAAGGCTCATTGTTCAGTTTCCTGCAGTCCCCAGCTGCTCCTCCCCTAATCCAGTCAGGGAGGTGTCATCTCCTTTTGGTGGGGGCAGCAGAATGCAGCCAGGCCTCGGAAGAGTGGCTGAGCAAGTTTCAACTCCTGTCGGGGGTAGTTGCCGGGCAGAATTCACTCTCTTCAAGCCAGGCTTCAGCCAAATGTCACTTTTGTTCCCAGTTTTTCTTCATCCAAATCAAACTTACAATTTTTACACATGCAGCTAGAACGCTGATTCTAAGTTCAAAACTAGGACATTTAACAGTTGCAAACTATGTGACACTCAACAGTAGGTCACTCATTTATTTTAACATTTAGATTTTAGTGTCTTTCAGTCGTATTTTAACTTAGGCTGCTGACATCCACAGCTCAGCCAGTTTCATTATGAACATTATTTTAGGCTCTTTCTTTTCCCAGATTTTGTATGCACACAAGGCTACATTCTGCCAAATGTCTGCTGGTGTTCAGTGAGATTTTTGAATATCTTGTGATGTTTAAAATAGGCATTTTTAGCTTGCATTTCAGGGAAACAAAGGTGACTTCAAAGCGCTTTTTGAGCCACCGGCACTGCTGTTTTTCCTTTGGCACACATTTAACCCATGGCACACCTGGCCCATCACGCTCGCACTGGAGGGTGGTAGGTCAGGTGACCATTTTGGTATGCGCAAAAACTGTGCGGTTTTCCTGGATCCTGGCGCAAATGTGGGCTTTTCCGCCATCTTGGATTTCCTAAGCCCACAGCACCAAATGTTGCAGCATAATAGTCCAAACATGTGTCAGGACACCCAACAAGCCCCCCGCCCGACTGCGCTTTGATTTTAAGTCGAGGGGGAGTCGGGTGCATAGGATGTTTTGATCCACGCGCTGGTATGTCCGCACCATCTTCTTCCAATTCCATAGATGGCACAGTTCAGCATCTTTTCCTCCATCCAGTTGGATCGATCGGTTCTCCTCGCCGGTCCTGATGGGAATATTGGGCGGTACCCCGGGCCCCTTGGATCTTTGCTCCCGGTCCCCGGGTCGTCGTCCTTCGTCAGTCTCCATGGTTTCATCTCTCCTAGGATGATAAAGCAAAAGCGGCAATACACATTCCTAGACATTTTTCCACCACTATTAATGGTGTGGCGAACATATACATTTTATATATCAGGATACATTTTGCAGTCTTATTTTAAAAACAAGATATCATCAGGAGACATTTTCCTTCAAGAATCATAATATTTTAGAGACCATATGTGGCATATTTTAGGGTTAGAACTGAATTACTCTGGAGCGGCACCCTCTGGTATTGCAGAGGACTCCCCCAGTTGCTGCAGGGTGTGCCTGGGATGGCAACACTTTAACTGATTTTTATGGACCCACTTGTCTTCCCCTTCCGCCAAACTACCTTTGGTGATGTGGATCCTCTATGCAACTGGGGAGATTTTGTCTATAATTTCAAACGGTCCCTTCCATGTAGGCAGACATTTTCGCTGTTTGTCCTGGTTCCTTTGGAAATTGTATAGATAGACCCGGTCTCCCACATTATATTCCTTCCTGGTGGTTTTCAAATCATAGTGAGTTTTCATGCTATCAGCTGATCTTTCTAGATTCCGCTGAGCATAGGCAAAAGCATGTTCGAGGTGTTTCCTCAAATTCTCCACATACTCATGAGTTGTGGAGGCATTAATCAACGTCTGCTCTTGGGTCCTGTAGAGCAAATGCTGGGGAAGCACCATCTTGCGTCCAGTCATCAGCTCAAATGGTGACATTTTGGTTGCAGATGAAGGGGTAGATCTGATGGCCATTAGGACCAGAGGTAATCGGATATCCCAACTTGGCCCAGAATCTGCCACAAGCTTTTTTAATATGCTCACAATGGTTCTGTTGTATCTCTCTACTGCACCAGAAGAGGCTGGCCAGTAAGCAATATGTAGCTTCCTTTTGACCCCCAGTATCTCCCACATCTTTGTCATTACCTCGCTGGTGAAATGGCTACCTCTGTCTGACTCAATCCTTTGAGGTAGACCAAAACGGGAAAAGATGTGATTAATCATCAGGGCATCTGCTGTTTCTGCCTTGCAGTTTGGGGCCGGGAGACATTCCACCCACTTGGTAAACAAGCATGTGACCGTCAACATGTACTTGTTTCCCCTAGACCAGCGAATCACAGGGCCTACGAAGTCGATTTGCAAATCTGGCCATGGCAGTGTCATCCCCCTCTTTTGGAGAGGCGCACAGTGTGTGAGGGATGATGGCTGAAATTGTGCACACACCAGACACCCCTTCAAGTATTGGTCGAGGTCCTGCCCCATGTGTGGCCAGTATGCAACCTCTCTTAAGGTTTCCAGTGTTGTGTGAAACCCCCTATGACCGGCTGTGGCCGCATGAGGGGCGTGACTTAACATCAGGCTTTGGAATGAGGTAAGGACCACCCACTGATCATGGCCAGCTTGGTATTTCCTTACCAACAAACCGTCTTGGATTCAGAACATTTTTGGACATTTCATCAGCACTCTAAGGACCTCTTCCCAATGTAATCGGTATCCGTCGGCGGAAAGTTCTCAGGGTCCTCAATGTGTTGTTAAAACATACCAATTATTGGATCCCCCTTCTGAGCCGTAATTAAATCAGCATCAGGGGTCTCCTTACTCCATTGTGCAGTTGAAAGATCATTGTGAGCATTTGTCTGGGACCTAGTGATAGCAGTGACCTGGATATCCCCCAACAGGGACTCTATTTCTATTAGATCCCCTTGGATGGCCCCGGTTTTGGCCAGCTGATCAGCTAAATCATTCCCAGTTTTGTCTGGTCCCTCTACTTATGAATGACCCTTGATCCTTTTCCAGTAGATGGTCATCCCATTCGATGTGACCAGATCATCAATATTTTGGATTAACTTCCCATGTTTCAGGGGTTTGTTATTAGCACATAACATGCCTCTGGTTTTCCAATTAACCAGGTGCTCCACAAACCCGTTCCGTACATAATCTGAATCTGTGATTATGACCAGTTTGTGGAGTTGATGTTGGACAGCAGTGAGGATGGCTTGATGCACAGCCATCAACTCTACTACTTGACTACTTGTCACGACTCGCTCCCTTCGCTCCCGTTCCCACCATTTGGGGGCATGATTTGGGGTTTATTCCCTACTGGACTTTTCCTCCGAACTTTATGCTACAGTGCTGTGATGATTTGGGAGCGCTAAATCCCTATTTTCCCAGCTACTTCCCTTCCGGATCCATTCCAGGTTTTTGGCAGCCAGCATGCTTCTTTAACCAAATGACTATGCTTCCCAGAATGCCTGGCCCACTGCTCCACCTCCACCCTTGCAACACAAGGTTGGGTGGAGGATAGGTAACAGCTGTGGCGGCAGGTGCAGCAATCAGCACACCCGAGGCGTGTGCTAGTTAAGCAGCTTTAAAAGCCTCAGTCTTACTTCAGTCCAGCGCTGGTCATCGATTGCAGTGTTCCTGTTTTTGACTAGTCCCTGGTTCCTGGTTCCTTGCCTTTGTACCTACTTCCTTGTTCCTGTTTTCTTGTTTCCTCCGCCCTGAATTTCGGATTCATGCGCTAATTGATTTCTGCTCCCTTGATTTCCCTTTTTGTCTTCCTCTGTTTGCAGGCAGCAATTCTCAGTGCTTTCCCCTTTTAGATGCAGCCCAGTTTGTCTGTGTTCTATATTTCTTTGACTCTGTCCTTTGCTGCTGTTACCCATTTGCCTTAGCCTTCCTCTTAGTTTAGTTTCCTGTCTTTTCCTTGGAGGGGTAGGGAGAAGTTTGCATAGGTTATTTCGTTTTTTCCCTGCTCCTGATCCTTACTTTCTAGAGGATCCATTCCATGTTTTCCACTGCACTTCTGCATTTATTTTCCCTTTGATTATTAGGTGTGGTGTGCGGTAGTAGCTAGCTCCTGTGTGAATGCTTATGTTTTCCTCACTATTTTGTAAACACTATTCCCACTTAGGTATTTAGTTTTCCTTCCATTGCTGTTCTAGCCTTTCGGGGTCCCAGTTTCTTCAACAGGATTCGTGGGCTAGCTGACATTCAAGAGGTTTATCTCGTCCTCGTGAGTACAGTTCTTAAGTTCCCTTATGTAATACCATCAAGAGTGTTAGTACACAGATCCTGTCATTGCTTGCCCTCCACGTGGGTTTAGCGCTGTCAGTACCTGTAACAGCAATTGGGGGTAAGGCGCTTGCCGACTTTCCTCGCGGTCAGGTGCTTACCCCACATCCCTTTCATATATTGGTTTTGATGTCACACTCTATTTGCACTCCTGGGTTCTAGCATACCTGAGTCGTAGTTCCTGGGTGCACATTTCCCTTGCCATATTCGCTGCCTTTGTACTCACCTAACTAATCCTGACACTACTTCGGGGACCGATTTTGTACCCAGCGGAGGGTTCTGGGGACTCCTTCACCCATGCATTCCCTACGCCGGCCACCAGTTCTTTTTCCCCGTTGTTGTCAACATGGTAAGAGCATCCATCCACATAGACAGTGGGCTTCCCTCACACTTGTCCTCTTCAAAGACTTTGTGTGGGGAATTAAGGTATGCCTCCATGTTGTCCTTGATTTTTAGAGTTTCGTCCTCGAGACAGTTTTCTCTGGCACAATCATGCAAGTCAGCCAGACCTTGTGCGAGGGGACTCTTTTTGTTTTGGCCATATCTGACCTCCACAGGAAAGCCTTGCATTGACAGAATCCAGGAAGTAATTCGTGAATTACTCACATTTCCGGCCAGAATTCTGTCACTTTGGAGATATTGCAGAGGCTGGTGTGGAGTCTCCACCATGATGTGTTCCCCCTGGATGAACGGGCGGTAATTCTTCAATGCCCACACCGTTGCCAGGAGTGCCTTTTCACAATCGTTGAATTTTTCCTCCACAGAGGATAAAGTTTTGCTCGCATAGGAGATTACTTTATTGACCTTGTCATGCTTTTGGTATAATACTGCCGTCAAGCACGTATTAGAGAACCCTGTCTCCAGGAAGAACTCCTTGTTTCTGATAGGGTAAGCTAGGGAAGGCGCTTGTGAGAGGCTTCTTTTGAGTTGTCTTACTGCCTCGGATTGTTCTGGACCCCATTCCCACTTGCCCCCCCCCCTTCAAGAGATGAATCAGGGTCTGGTGATCTCTGCGTAGCCCTCAATGAACTTTATGCTGTAATTAGTCAGTCCAAGGAGGCTCCTTAGTTCCTGCAGAGTTGTGGGATCCTTCAGTTTCTAAAGTGCTTCCACTTTCTTTTCTTGGGGACAGAGACCCTGAGGAGTAATCTCATGCCCCAAGAAATTAACACGGGTTCTACACCACTGTGCTTTCTGAAAGGAAAGTTTTGCTCCGGCGGCCCTCAACTGTGTCAGAACATAACGGATCTCCGCTATATGTTCCTCCACAGATGAACTTTTGATGAGGACATCATCTACATAAGCCACGTTACCCCTCGCACCCAGGTCGGGCATGGCCTTATGTAGGAAAATGTTGAATTCATTGCCGGAGTTGAGGTATCCGAACGGAGTTCGGGTCCATGTGTACTGCTGGCCCCCGAAGGTAAAAGCCAGTTTGTATTGGTCCTCCCTACTGACGGGCACGGTCCAGTATCCATTGGTCAGGTCTATTGCAGTGAATACCTGTGACCCCTGAATCTGGGCCAGCCCTTGGTCAATGTAGGGCAGAGGCCATCGGAAAGTATGGACCCGTTTGTTGAGCTCCCTAAGGTCGGCGTAGAGTCTCCACTGGCCATTTGGCTTCAATTTTCCCAGCACCGGATTATTGAAGGTGCTGTGTCCTGGACGGATTGTTCCCCGCGACTCAAGGTTCATAATTATTTCCGTAAGCGACTCCATGGATGCGAGAGGCAAACTATATTGCTTCACAAACACTGGAGTCATGCCTGGGTCCGTGGGAATTGTTGTGTGGATGTCAGTGCAACCACAGTCATATGAGTCTACCGCAAAGAGATCTTGTAAATCCAAGAAAACTTGTTTCAACTTTTGCTTCTGTTCCAGAGTCACGCAGGCATCAGCTAGGTTGACCCTCTCTTCCACCATCTGCCTGAAGCCTGGAAAGACTTCTGGTTTTGCTATCTCAGCGGCCCCCTCCAGCTGGGTGGAGAAGTCCCTGGTCAGAGTGCTGATTTGGACTGGAGGCTTCAGGTGGGAAAGGCAGCCCTCATGGACCTGGAAAATCACCTCATCCCTTCTGAAGTCACAAGTCACGTCTTCCTTGCCATAAGGGCAGGAAGTGTACACCAGGAAGTTCCCCCCCCATGCCGAGTAAAGATCCTGTCTGGTTTTGTATTGTCATCACTGTCATTGTCAAAACAGTCATTGGGGATTGGTCCTAACAGTTCATTTCCTAAATCAATGGAGAAATGTCGGTCATCAACCGCCATTCCAATAATGGTGCCTGCGGCTAGAGTAATACTCTTTAAGTCGCTGTTATCCACCTCTATTGGAATGGTGTCATGTTCTATGTTGACTAATGGTGTTGGGTTTACCCCCAACCCTTGCTGTTGGATAGAAGCATTTAGATGAATATAAGCATCAGGGTTTTTCAATTTTTGTCCCCTTTTAACTTTCACTTCCAGGGAGAATTGTCAGGTCCTTTATGGGATGGTGACTTCCTCTTTAACCTGAATTTCAACTGCATAAGTTAGCAATTGAGCTGACCTAAATGCTTTTTCTGGATCAGCAAAGCCCATGGGATTATCTGCTAATCGGGACCAAGCTTTGAAGTTTATTAGGTCCAAACTAATGGCAAAGCGATTGAGAATGTCACTGCCTAAGTAAAAGGCGGCAGTGACGTCTTGCACGACCCAACAATTATGGACTATGCTCTTGTTGCCAATGGAGATTTTGAGCATACACCTGCTTGGCAGGAGATGTTTGGAATTGGGCGTTTCCAGATCCATTTCCCATTTGTCTATCAGTTTGAATGCGGGAATGGCTGGATCTTTTGGGAGTTGGCGGAACATGGCTTCGCTGATGAAGCTCTTACCGTTGTTCACACACACTCGGGCGAGAACAGAGTCCTTCCCATCATTTAACTGAACAGAGATTAACAACTGCTCTCCAATTTGCTGAATATCAGCCAGGCTCTGAGCTGATTTCACATCTTTCTGGACTATCGGAGTGGGAGTTCCTGATTGTGGATTGGTAAAGAATTTCAGAGTATTTCCTTCCAGTGTGGAATACCACCTTAAACTGGAAGGAAGGTTTATTTTCAGAAATAGAGAGGACCCCCCCATCACCAGTCTGTTGTGCTACTGCTATTACTGTCACATCTGGAATTTGGTTGTTCTGGAAGTGAAATTCTACTTGGTCAGAATTTTGTTCAACCATGTGGCAGGTGCCGTTTAAGCTAACACGGTTGACACTCTGTTTTAATTTTATTGGTCGGCTAGTCTGGGTCCAGAAGACCCTGTTTACACAATCTATTAGGGGTGACAACCTTCTCAGGAGGTCATTCCCTAGTAAACAAGGGGTGCCCTCTGGAGTCACTACTATGACCGGGTGTTTCACCTTGTGTCGCCCAAATTTGATGTCCAAATCTGCAGTCCCCTCGACAGGAATTTCCTTCCCGTCAAAGTTCTGGAGTTGTCCAGGAAGAGAGGTCAGAGGAATACAGTAATTCTCCCTCCTTCCTGCATTTAGTTCATCAAAGGCCCTTTTGGACAGAAGGGTACCTTGGGATCCAGTGTCCACCAGTGCCAACATTGTACCTGTCCCTGTCCTTGTACCGGGGTATAGTATCTTCCCTCCTTCTTCTCAAGGGGGCACAGATAATGCACATTTTTGGACAACTGGTGGGCTAATTTTCTAGTTTTTTGGGCAGAATTCTGTGGAGAGTCATGGGAATCTGCAAGAAAAAGTTGGCAACTTGAAATGGTTTTGGGTTCCCCTGGTTCCAGTTCTGGGCTGCCCCCCCCCCCTTTTTGGAGGCAGTCATCAGGATGGGTTTGACCCATGGGATTTTGGTATTGTTGGTTCTGGGATTGAATGATGGGCGGCGACAGCTCAATCCCCACATCTACCCAGTCTATGGATGCGGTTTTAGGTTGCCCTGGTTCCGGTTCTGGGCCGCCCCCCCCTTTTTGGAGGCAGTCATCAGGATGGGTTTGACCCAGGGGTTTTCGGTATTGTTGGTTCTGGGATAGAATGATGGGCGGCGACAGCTCAATCCCCACATCTACCCAGTCTGGGTTGGAATCCCTTGGGGCCCATTTTTCCTTGGGAGGAGTTTGCCCATCTCTGAAGGAGAAGATCCTTTTCCCAGGGTCTGTTTGGGTCCTTTGTTTCTCCTACCTCCTCTTTGCTCCTTGGGTGGCAGACTTTCAGGGGTAGGAGATTTTGTTTCCGGATTCTGGTCTTCCAGGGGCTGTTTACAAGTGGGCAAGTGAGCTTCCTCCAAGGCTGGACACCCCCCTTCCTCTTGTGCCTCCTGCCTGGGAACCGGTGGGTTGTCGGGGTGCTGCCCCCATCATTGTTCTTGAGCAACAGGTCCAGAGTTTGGGCATTCTGCGCTGGCATGCCCATCTGAGGGTTCTGTTGAGCCCTCAGCATGCGGCCCAAATCCTGTGCCATGTTCTGAACCTGGCGCTCAAGTTGTGAAACCCGCTCAGGCTGATATGGGGTTCTATTTTCTCCCTGGGGCTGATCCCGGGAAGGGTAGCTATCCCTTCTCTGGTAGTACCCTGGGTTGGGAAGATTTGGGTACCCCTCCACCCTTGGCCTCCCCTCTCCCAGAATAGGTTGTCTGGGCTCAGGAAAGTGGGGAAAGAAGGATGGATGATTTTGGGGCTGGAAGTTGGGTGGATACCTGGGGAACAAGTTCTGCACAGGATTTGGTAAATTTCTGCCCCCCTGTGGGAAGTTAGGAGGGAGGTTCCCTGGGTCAGGTGCTTGGCTGGATCCCCCCCTTGGGCTGGAGGAGTCCACACGTAACCCAGGATGGGTCTGTTTCCCTTGTAGCGGGGACTTACATAGTCAGGGGAGCGAGGGACCCCATTTGTGGGATTACCTCCTTGACCCCTGTCTGTGACTGACCCAAGGGCTTTCTGGGCTGTGAATTGTTCGGTGCAGGCAGGTTTTTAGGCCCCCCCATCTCCAAATCTAAACCAGGGGCAACCTTTACCTCTGCCACCTTGGCAGCAGCAGGGGTGCTGTTGGTTATGGGGTTTTTAGGCTGATTCTTATTTTTCACCGGTTTCTGCACCTCATAGATGCGGATGGCTTGCTCAATGACCCAGTCTAAAGATCTTTTCTTGTGAAAATCTCTCACGAGCTGGGTCATTATGTATTTGGGTAAGGCATGGAAAAACGTATTAACAAATTCCTTACTGTCGGTGCGCACCCTTTTGGTAGTTTGCGCAAAAGCACGCTTTAACTCCTGCACAACTTCTTGTGGGGCCTGATCCTCCCCACATTGCTAATTGTAGGCTACCTTGCGAGCCTCTTGAGGATTTCTATGAACAGAAAAATGTTTCATGATGGCCGCCCTATAGGTGGACCATCTTGAATGATTTTGGTCCTCCAGCCCCGCAAAGAAACTGGAGTATTCTGGGGAGAATGTCCATTTGACGTACTGGATGCAGCTACTGCTGCCCTTCAAATGGAAAGTCTCCATCATTATCTCAAAGAGCTCCAAGTGTTCCCAAACAGAATACTTGGAGTTCTTGTGATAAGGGGTGATGACACTCCTTATTGCCTTGATCTGCTTTAAGGGGTCCTTAAGCAAGGCCCTTTTTTGCCTTATTGGCCTTTTTGGTTCGGGTAACCCTGGGCCACTCATCCTCTGACTCAGAGGCACTGCTCCCAGAGGTGCCCGTCTGATCTTCCAGGTTTTCCCGGATTCTGCAAGCCTGGGAATGGCTGGCACAATGTGGGGACCTGGTCTCCTGTGTCCTGGGCCGCTCAGAGGAGTCTTCAGATCCCTCCTTGCTGGCAGGATTCGATGGGTACCCCCCCATTGACCTAATTGGGCAGAGGTTTTTAGGATGCCCTTAGTGGGTCTACTTTCCTGGAGTTCCCCACTAAATTGCACTGTGCTTGGGTGCCCATACCCGGATGCCCGTCCATCCATTCCTGGGTGGTACTGGCCTATGAGCCCCATACCTTTGGCTGGATAGTAATCTGCCATCCCCGTGGCCCTGTGCTCATGTGCGCCAGGGGACATGGGGGTGGCAGAGTCCAAGGACTGGGAGAGATGAAGGCCTCTGGTACTAGGGCTCCTGAGGTTATGCTCAGGGGTTTCCCTTTCCCAGCGAACTTCATCTCTATCAGCCCCTGCTTCCTATTGCAATGCAAGAGCCGGGGCTTTCAGTTCCTCAACCAAGGCCTTACTAGACTCTATCAGTCTCTCCTGCATGGCTACCTGTTTCTGGAGCCTATCATTGTGCTGGCAGAGAGCCTCATTTTCTTTCTGTGCCTCCTGGTTGGTCCTGGAGTACTGGGCCAGTCTTTGCTGCAGGAGGGTTACCTCCTGAGTCTGTCCCATCCCTACTGGCCTGCTCCTTTCTTGCCAGAGCATCTTTCACCCTCCTGGTGTGCTCTAACAAGTTCTGATGCTCTTTTTGGAGGTCACCCAGCCCCTGGAGGGCCAGGTGATTTCCTTCAATTTTTTCTTTTAATTGGCAGACGTCCTGACCTAAGGTGTCCCTTTCCTGACTAAGAGCCTGCATCTGTGCCACCAGGCTGTCCCTCTGCCTTTGAAAGGCACCAGCTTTCTGGCGCTCTTGATCAAACTCTGCCTGGGTATCCAGGTCTTTCAAAATCAATTTATTGCTTTCCTTTTTCTCTGTCTAGTCGGATTTGCAGGTTGGCTACCTGCTCTGTGCATGCCCTGTTAAAGTCTAGTTGTTGCTCCAGCTTTTTCTGGCTCTGCAGTAGGGAGTCCAAACCTTCTTGGTACTCCTTCTGCAAGGCCAGAAATCTGGTATCCTGGTCAGCCTTTTCCTGTTACAGGATATCCATATCCTCCTTTATTTTAATGATATACTGCCTACTATCATTTTCTGACTCCTGGCTCCTCTGCAGCCTCTGCTCAGAAGAGACCAGGTCAGATTGGGCCTTTTCTAACGCCATCTGTTGCCTATTTGCCAGATATTGGCCTTCAGCACATTTGTCCTATATGGCTCCCATATGTAAATATAAATATACTGCTACCCTGGCAATCTTGTTGTGCTCATCCTTGGCCTTAGGGGCCATATATAGTTCACTCAGGGCCGCATCTAAGGGACCCTGATCTCTCCATATATCTGACCCTGTTTCAGTGATCTGGGGTGCGATTGCCTGCAACCAGACCACCTGGTCCTGATGAGCCCACTCACCTCTCACAAATAGCTTATTTAAGAGGTGTTCTCTGGCTATTTTGATGTCTACCAAGGTCGTCATTCTGGAACTTGATTTCCTTCCTGACTTACAGAAGTTTGTATTTTTTTTTTTGCAAAACACTGTTTCCTTAGAGCGTTCCTTTGAGGGGTGTTTTTACAGTGTAACACGGCGTGGTGATCCAACAGAATTTATATATCCTGTCAGTTAGCACACTGTATTAATCTGCACAAGTGATAGATCTAATCCAGAATCCCTGGCTAGGAGCCCCCACTCTGTTAAGTGACTTCAATTCAGCAATCCCACTAAGTCAGTGCTTCGTCTGGGACGCCCAAGGGAAGCCCTTATTTATATATTTTTATGACGAGTTAAACTCTGGATGATAAACCCTTATATAACGCCCCTCTCTTTGAATCCCCCTGACCTCACTGAGCCAAGAAGTAGGTTTGTTTTGCAATTTAAAAGATTTATTGGAAAAATTAAACAATATATATATATTACACTTTTATAATAAATTAATATTTGATATCACACTTAAGAATGTGACAGTGATCAACACTGGGTGATGTTACACTAGCACACTGATTTAATTACTTAGGAGTTGGTATGGAAAGAACAAGGTAGCTGGGAATGCTTTATGCTTTCAAGGAGATGCAAAGATGAATAAAAGGCAGTACAGAAATAAACTTGATATGATTTCAGCAAAAGATAATATGATTACTTTTTCTCTGACAATTCACCCCCCCCCCCCATGCAATGCAAGGAGATGGAAGTAACACACACAGTCTTCAGGAATACAATCACAGTACAATCCGAATTCAGTTCCCCCCTAACAAGCTTATAGCACCAGGGATGATTTTGAAACACAGGCAAAATACTTTAAATGTGGTTTGCAAAGAAGGGAAAGACATGCTAAAAATGATGTTTAATTCCCTATAAGAGATTCACGGTGGGTGATAGCTACTTTAAATTAGTTCAGGATCACTTTAGCAATGCTCTATTAATTATTGTCAGGTTGCAAACGAATTTCAGCAAAGGAAAGCAAGAAGCTGCTATTTTGACAAGTGAAAAAATTTGAGCCAAATCGTGGCACTTTTTCCGAGTGTGCCGGGAGCGATTAGGGAAAAAGTATAATGATTAGTCGGTTCTGGGTTCGTTGGAATCTTAGCTTTAAAATGAAAGTTAAATCTGGCTTCTAGCACAAACGGTTCAAGAGATACGGACGATTTCGTGAAAGTAGATTTTCAGAAATGAAATAATGATTCAAAATGGCAAAATGACACTTTTACAGGTTTAAAATCGGAGAAGGGACACACGATTCCTATGATGCAGTTCTGGACAGGTTCAAATGTTTTGAATCAGATTATTTTAAGCTAAGAGATTGGTTTTGCACAGTTCTGGCTGAGTACTCACACTATGAATTTGAAATAGGCTGTCAGGGTCTGGTCAGGTTGGACTGGACTCCAGGCGGTTGGTTCTGAAGTCACAACTATCTGGGTCAGCTCTGCTCTGCTGGTCTGGTCTGGATCTCTGGTTCTGTTCACAGCGATTCGGTCTGGTCTCTCTGGATACAGCACTGCTTTCTGGGTCTGCTACTGGTTCTGGCAAAAGTTCTTGGCAAGAATCCAACAGCTCGCCCAGCTGTAGAATAGTTTGGTTGGATTGCTGGATTCTGAAGTTCTGGATTCTGGAGTTCTCCATCAGCGTGCTGCGCAGGAATTCAGAGCTCACCTGATCCTGAGGCAAAAGGTTGAACTTGCGATTGCAGCACAAAAGGTTGAGATCCCACTGGTGTGACCTTTTGTGCATGGCCTCCAGCTGCCCAGTTCCTTTGGTGCTTTGCAGAGCGTGTACCCGGAAACCCAGGGCACAACTTGGTTTTGTGCACAACCTTTTGTGATCTGGGCTTCTGGGTAAATGCACTGCGGACTGCAAGCATATCTTGTGCACCCGGTCAGGGCAAAGAGGATGTGGTACCCAGTGTAGAGACTGGTGGGGTTTATTTGACCTACTACCCACTATGTGGTTGGGGTAGTGGCACATAGGCACCCTAGCCCAGCCTCTCCCATTGGTAAACATGGGTGAGCAGCCAAGGCTAAGACTCAAGGGAGGTGCCGCAGGTTGGTTCTTAGGTACATTGAATCTCTAAGCCCCCACAATGGAATGTCTACACAGTATGTCAGGTGCTACCATGTTTCTTTTATTAAATGACATACATGTTATGTGGAAATATACAAATAAAAATGACTCACTAATCAAATAGTTAACTAAATATATGCAGTTCTTTGTGGTACCACAGTTACCCTTAGATTCAGTTATAATGCACCAACTGCTGACAGTTATTAAAAAAGCATTATAATTATAAGTCAATGTTTAACCTCACAGACTTTAAAGTAGAAATTCAGGTAATGCATACAACATTAGCAGAATGCTTTCTTTGAGGATAAAAACGCCATACTGTGTGAGCATCCCCCCACCTGGGCAACCTGTAAGAAAGTTAAGTTGCACTTACTATGCCCAGTCCTTATTTGTTCAGTAATTGTCTGCTTTTGTTTCTACATATCCCACCATCCCAAAGTACCTGCGTAGCCACATGAGAACAGCAATCAAGATGAATCTGGGACCCTTGGATGAACCGTGAGGATGGAAGACGCTCTTCCCCATCACAGTATCTTGGGTGCCCTGGAAGGTTAAGTGGTGGAGTTTCTCAATTTTACTCAATGATGCCCCTGGAGGATGGACCCCCTGTGGAAGGAGTCGCTGGGGTGGCTGTGACTAGCAGCAGAAGGGAAGCAAGCAGTGTCAGAAAGGGAGGTGTGAAGGTCTGTCAGTGGTCTCCGCGGTTGGGTTGCTACACCAGCTGTGGATGTCCCACAAAACTGAAACTCACTGTGGAACCTGACAAGGCTTGAGAGATGAGGATGAGTTATTTGCTTTCCCTGGATGACAGCAATGTCAGAAGTAGGTGTTGGGTTTCTTTGGTTTGTGTTTGACGCTGTTCGGTTCTTTGGTGCCACAGCACAGTTGACAGTATGGGTTCTGGCAAGTTGGACCCAAGCACTGTGCTGCTCTGCAGACCTACACCAAGTCTGGACATTCAGGACTCGATCTTCGGTTCAGAATGGCGGAAAACCCACCGGTAGGCACTTCTCTGCAGGTGGTGACACTGGACTTCTTCAGGCGTGGAAAAGTGGGCATATGTCCTGGTTGCAGTGCACTTTGAAGATGTATTTCGATTGGTTGGAACTTGGCAAGCTCTGGGCATTGGGCAACACTACGCCAGGAAACCCCCTCTTCTGGCAGATACACAGCAATCCGGCTTCCCAGCAGCCACAGTCTCCAGACGCTGGGTGTTGCTGGTGGACTTCGTGGCTCAAGATGTCTGGACACTCTTCAGGAACCACAAAGATACCTCTGCAGGACGGCAGACAGAACAGACAGAAATGGCTTCCAGGACACTTTGGGTGAAAAGCAGCAGTTGCACGAATCCCCCTCATAGCTATGGGAAGAGGTCACATGTCAAAGTCCTCTCTGGTTCAGTCCTTCAATCAGCAAAGCAGACTTTGGATTTGTTGAAGAGTTGCAGCCGCATACTTTTTCCTCCAGCTGCATTCAGGATACAAGCTTCAAGAATGAGGGGTCACCTTGTCATACACAAATGTCCCCCATTCACTCAGGCTGAGCTAGGCTCAGCTAGGCAATCACACACTAGTGCATTCACGAGGCAGCATCCTATCAGGCTCATAGGCATTCAGGCAATTCACCCAAAACAGGGAATGTATATTGGAGGCAACACCCAGCCTTTCAGAGCATACACTGCATTCATTCCAGTTTGTCATGGCTGGCAAAGGCAGACCACAGGCATTGCCACACAACTAAAGCCAGACACCTACAACACAATGTGATTTGACTTCTCTGTACATTCATTCAGGTCCCAACCCTTGGTGGCACCTAAAACACGCAGTCCCTAGGAAGGCTTCTACCAGTGTAGCCGGGGCAGCCCCAGAGCCTATATATGGTCCTTTCGCCCAAAATCCAATAAGGGGAAGGGGACAGAGCCAGTGCTACTCAGGAATTTGAGAAACAGGAAGGGAAAGGCAGAAAGCCAGTTGGCCATCTTGCCTTTTTGTTTAGGAATCCAATGATTCCTATTGCAAGGCCTGGGTGTCCCGAAAATGGAGGACACCCAGAGCCACTGTCAAGTCAGCATGTAGCTGCCACCGGCCCATACCCTGCTCTGTGCGCAAGACACACACTAGGCGCACCAAGGTATACCCCTCCCCATAGGTGCCATGGGTTATCACATGGGTATTGTTCACCAAAAGGAAAAGAAGAACTGCACTGCCTGGGGACAAATACCCAGACATTGGGGTGGGCTTATAATGGTTTATAGCCCACACCATGACCCCTCCTTATCTGTTTCCTTCTTCTACACCCTCACACTTTGCATTCAGCTCCCATCGGACTTCTCACCTTGAAGACTACCTTTTTGGTGGCTACAACATCTGCTAGAAGGGTCAGCGAATTGCAGGCACTCGCTAGTAAAGCCCCTTTCATAAAAGTCTTTAAAGAAAAGGTCTCCCTGAAAGTGCACGCAAGGCTTTTGCCAATTGTGGTCTCAGAATTTCATCTGGGACAGAGTATTGATTTGCCAGCTTTTTACCCTCCTCCCCATCCTTCCAAGGACGAGGAGAGGCTCAACAGATTGGACCCCAAGAGGGTGCTGCAATTTTACCTGGGCAGAATGGGCCCTTTCAGGAAAGATGACCAGTTTGTTGCTTTTTCACAATCCAGATTGTGGCGTGGAGTTACCAAACAAACCATCTGTTTGTGGATAGTACTGTGCCTCTCTTAATGCTCCCAGACTGTGATTAAGGAGGTGATGACAGGTCTTAGGGCTCACTCCACCAGAGGGGTTGCAGCCCCCTCTGCTCTACAGAGGGGATTGCCGGTCAGAGACATCTGTCACGGAGCAACGTGGTCTTCTCTTCACACGTTGCCAAGCATTATAGCTTGGACTTAGCCCATGGGGCATATGTGCGCTTTGGTACGATGCTCCTCCAGACCTTCTTGGTGTACCTTCCAACCCTCCTCCGGCACAGTTACTGCTTCTGGAGTCCATCAAGATGAGGAATCTGTGGGAGAATGCAATCCATTGAAGGAGAAAATACTTACCAGTGATGATCTTTCTATGGATTCTTCTCCCACATATTCCTCATCACCATCCCAGCCTACCCCGCTTGGAAGTCCATAGTCCTAATCACATTCTGCTGTTGCGTTGTGTGCGATGACATGAGGAGCAGAGTGCTACTTCCGGGCAGCAGCAGTTTGCTGACTTCACTGCCCTGTTTCTTCTGGTTTCATCTCCAACGTTGAGCTATTGAAGAGTAGGGTAAGCAAACAATGGTGGTTTGCTATTCTTGTTTGTTTCAATGCCTTACCCCTCTACTGTATATTTCCTCTCGCAGGCTGAGCCTGGGGTGAGAGTGAGAAACTTGGGCATGGGGGCATAGTGCATCCTTTTATGCGACGCTCGACAACATGTCAGATCAAGGAATGGCACGCCGTATACGAGAGGGCAGTTGATGACGAGATTGAGCAGCACTGCTCACCTGCTGTCGAAAGTATTTCCAAACAGCTGATGGTGTATGGCTATCTATCAACATGAAAAAGAAGAATCCATAGAAAGAACATTACTGGTAAGTAATTTCTGTGTTTACAAATCTTTTAAAAAAATTATTAAAATGTATAGTGAGCAACAAATGTGCTTGAAAGTCTTGCTTTGTAAAACTCTGCAGGGGCATCAATGAGTTTATTTCATTCCATGCTCTAACAGCAATAATCAAACACACACCCCATCGAGGAATCTTGTGTTTGTTACCACTGTTAGGGCAGTAAATTCAAACACTATCACACGTTCACAGGACTGTGCAATCCTATGAATGTTATGCTAATAAGAAGTCGTTACTTAAGACATATTTTTTCGGACTTTATTATAGCTGATGAAGATACTTGTTGGGCTCGTTTAATGGGAGGAGATAAGACAAAATGGCAGATAGCTACGTACAAAATATTGGAATCAGTAAATCTGCCACGGACATAGCCTGCGACAAGGGCACATTTTAGTGAATTTCATGACAAAACGTCATTTTGTAAAAATCTTTTTGATTAAATACAAATAAAAAAAAAATATATAGCGAACAAGCCCTATTCAGCAGAATGAGTAATTCTACTGAAAAGGGGCTTGTTTGCTCTTGTAGTATAGCATTTATAGGACTGTGCAATCCTATGAGCAAGGCAAATATGCCCTGTTTATTCAGTTAAAAAGGATGTGATTGCCTTGCACTTTGAAAGGTACTTGCATGTTCCAGTGGTTAAGGGTTAGCCCTTTTGGCCACATGATCTGGGTTCGAATCCCATCAGGTGTATTATTTATGGTGCATGAAATGTCGGTTTTAAAAGCAATATTAGATGCACCAGAGAAATGCACAGAGCACACAATTCCCTTTCAAAGGACACCTATAATCACAGTGTTTGCCGTGTTGTATTACACGCACCAAAAATCCAAAACACATAAAGATAATATGAAACTGAAATGTATAACAAAGTCTTCTAATGGATTGTGTCCTCCCACGGATTTCTCATCTTAGATATTTATTCTCCTGCTTTGCAGGTCTTGGAAAATGTTTTTCCAGCGTGGTGCATCATGCGCACTGGTGTCGATGGCCATCTCACCATCTTTGTGACCGGACGTGATGATGATGCAGATACAAATGGCAGGCTCGGCACCCCGTGCGTCCGTTGCTTTTTCCAAATGCCGTGCACACTACTCGGGAAATTCACCTCTGAGATATCCTCTGACAGAGTTATTTCTTTCAAAAACTCTTTCGAATTTTAGTAGACTACTTCAACATGCCTACTCCGAAACTCTCTGGTTTCAAAAGGTGCTGTGACTGCGGCACAAAAATTGTTCTCGCATATCCACAGAGTTTCTGTGGTTCCTCAGTACCGACCAGGTTGTGGCAGATTACAGCTCGTGCCGGGTTATGACACCTAAAGGCTTAAAGGAGAGAGCCTCACATTTGCCCTTGGGTTGCTTGTCTTCAAAGTCCCAAGTATGACACTTTCAAAGATCCGACCCGATGAAAAGAGCTTTGCAGCTGATCAATTGCCAGAGTAGGAATAAAAACAGTAAAAAAAAACACTGTACAAGATCTCACTCGAGGAACAACTCATTCTTCTTCCTCATCGAAGAAGAAGAGGAGGAGGAGGAGGCATTTGTCCACATACTCATCCCCGGAGAGACAGGTATGTTTCCTGTCTTAATCTGCCTGTGCAGAGAAGTGGGAAGAGTTTTGCATCAAAATGATGCAGGTCTTAAAGAAAGCGGGTCCGCCCCATTCGCTTCCTCTGGGAAGAAGACCATCAAGCCCACCGTGCCCAACAAGGTCAGCAGGGACTCAGCTCACTAACCACCTTGTGCACCAAACAGCCCAAGACCAGTGAAATCCTCTATTCAAGGACTGTAGATGCCACCGACCCCATTGGTTGATGAATTTTTCGACATTCTGGAGTCTCCATCGGTGCGGTCGACATCTAAAAATGATTAATTGAAGACGGTCGAAGATTCCTCGAGTAAATTTACTGAAATCTAGGACGGATTTTAGGTCCTCTTTTCAGGACAATTTCTATGAGGATAACGACCCATTTTCCTTTGGGTTTGAATCCATGGACCTTCCTTGACATCCTGAAGAGTTTTAGGGAGAGGAAAAAAGGCTATTGGATTTAGCCTTTTCCCTGCATGGGGTAAGTGGCTGGGACGCTTCTCCTGAGGTGGAATACCCACAGGGAGATCCATGAGCCCACTGTAATGTGGCATATAGGAGGATGATGGCTAAGGTAACAGATGTCCTAGAGTACGATCCCCTACCTGGTAACCTAACGTAATGTGGCTTGACTGACATCCTAGACAAGGGCACAACCATTGAACCTGTCCTTCCCTTACATAAGGCTATCAAAACAAACTCCCCTCATGGAGCTATGGAAGGCTCCCTGCTCTGTGCCAGCAGTCCACAAGGATTTTGCCAAGAAATACAGACCAGCCTTAACTGATCCAGAGTTCCTTACCAGACATCCATAACATGAAAGTATGGTAGTACAGGCTGCGACTGTGGGTTTCAAGGCTAGCGCTTTTCCATCTTTAAGCCCTGAAAGGGATGACAAGCGTTATGATTCTCTAGCAAATAAGGTTTTTTGCCTCTGGCAGTATAGCATTAAAAGCAGTTAATGCTTCATGTGAACTATCCAATTATATACATACCTTATGGTCTGTTATAAATGAGGCAGCTGAGCAAATCCCTAAGGATGAAATGAGGGAAGGTTTCCTTAACATAGTGGAAGTTGGAAAGGGAGCCATGTGCCAATCTCTAATTCTGATCTCGACACAGGTGATTGTGTCAGGAGATCTATGGAGGCAAGTACAGTCATGTGAAGATTCACCTAGCTTTGAAAGTCTAGGTTTGCACAGGACGTCCAAGCAAAACTGCTGGACATGCCTTTTGATGACACACACCTTTTTGGTCAAAAGTCAGTTGAGCGCCTTGAAAAATTGCCGGCATCTAAGGCTGCAACAAATTCTTTAGATGCGGCGATAAGGCAACCTGCTCAACCTTCCACTCAATGCAAAGGGAAACCTTTTTGTTACTATAACTATTGTAATGATTCACGTACTCTCGTCACGTCTCCCCAAAGGGGAGCCCCTTTCCATGAGCATAGGGTGTTGAGGCCGCTAACCGATAATCCCCCTAGGGGTGGTCACATGCGGAAGGACCTCTTGGGGTAGGAACTCCCCTCCTGGGGACAAGGACATGAATCAGAGGCAAACCCTATTTTACCCACAACCCCCTAGGGTGACCGATGGACCAAATCCTTCAAGGGGTAAAGAGATGTCTCATGATGGCTCTTCCTTATTCTTTCGATGTTGAGATGCCAAAGCTTATAAAATGACTGAAGAGTTGTGCTGAATGTGCCAACGTTTACTGTTGCCATGTCTGTTACTCCTGATGTTCAGAAATCAAAGAGCGACCGGTTAGGCAACAATAGCCTTTCTGTTACCATTTCTAGAAAGAAGAGCAATAAAGGAAGACAGACGATACCCTTTGTTGACAAGACTGTGATGGAGAAGAACTTAAGAACGCCACAGCAAAACACAAGGAACACTCAACCACCTGTTATGAATTGCACTGACGTTACCCTAAGGCCGACCTGGCTATTTAAACCAAACAGTAAAGATGGACTAGAAAGTAAAGTAGGAAGAAGCAGTTCTGTTATCTTGTGTACTTTGGAGAAGTTGTGAGAGGAGCCTGGCGAGCGAGGAGCCTGCCGAGAAGCCTACAAGGTCAAGAGTGGGCTTTGTGAACCTACAGGAATGCTCTGTGAGAAAGTGGCAGAGCTACGGTGGGTCGCCAGGAAAGCGCCTAAACAGTCGTCCAGAGACTGGCAACAGAGTAGTTAGAAGGAGAAGCGGTGGGGTTACCTGTGATGGGTGGTCTGACAAATGCACTGAAACCACTGACAAGAGCCTACCACAAAGCTGTGGCAGAGAGCAGATGAGAAGTAGACAGAACTGTTGTGGCTGCGTGACCAGTAGTGGGCAGATGGTCACGTCCTCAACTTACGCTAGAGCCAGCAATAGTATTGGGCAACCAAGCCAAGTGGGCCCAAAGCAGTGGAAGCAGAAGAATGTGAAAGATCGAAGCACAGTCCGGTCCCAAGCAGAAACAGTGAAATGTTTCCCAAGAGGAAGGTAAAGGAAACTGTTGAAAGTCTGGGAGGGAGCCTGGGGAACCGTGAGAAAGTGGAGTTTAAAGTTAGCAGTAACGTGGGCCAGTGGGTGAGGGAACTGCTGAGACAGTTCAGCGAGACCATTGAACTGAAAGTACCCAGAGGGCTCGGGGAGCCTCTACCTTGTCCCAGTGGGGGCAACAAGCGGAGCAGAAAGCAAGTAGAGAATAACCCTTTGCACGAACTGCACAAGTTCATGAGTCGGCTGAGGTGACACTGCCCAAGAACATTGGGTCAGAATTATAGGAGAAGGGAGTCATTCTCCTGACCCTTTTTAAACCTCTGGATTGAAGAGACATTTGGTCTGGCATAAATTTTCATTTTCCTGAGAGCACCAATTTTGAACTTTCATTTGAGAGACTTCCACCCAGGGGAAAGGGAGGCATTCTCCTGGGTCGTGGAAAGACTCTTTCGTTAGCCCTTGCATTCTAGTGGTAGGGATAGGTGAGGCGTTTGACCAGGATGGAACATTTGTTTTAGACTTGAATGACATACTGACAGAACAGAGTTTAGTTGGTTTAGGTATGCAAAAATCCTTAAATAGGGATCGATGGGTTTCTTTATTTCTTTAAATAAAGTTTTGTAGTCCAAACATGCCGCCTCTTGGTCAGATTATCATTCCTAGACTGCCACACTTTGAATAAAACGGTAAACAGCCCGCCACCCATCAAGGACAGAGATGTTTCTCTCTGCCTTCCAGAGGTAGAAGAGGTAAAACACAGACCACCTCCATGTCTGTCCCCTCCAGTGCGGCTCCTGCTGCAAAACCTCTTTAATGACTTCTGCCACACTACACTGGTAAGGGGACATCTGTGACATTCGCAAGTAGGGTGCACCATTACTTCAGATGCATGCAAACTTCAGGTAGTCTGCCAGGGTTACTGCCTCATTTTTAAAGCGCCCTCTGATTTTGCCCCCGCTCTGACCAGACCACTTCCTGTTCCAGACCCACTGCTCCTGCAAGAGATTTCTTCTCTCCTGTAGAAGCACATCATAGGGTTAGTACCTGTACAGTAAATGAAAATGGGGTGGTACTCCACAAATATTTTTGTCCCAAAGGAGGATGGTGGTCTGCGACCCATCTTGGACCTGAGGCACTTGAACACGTTCCTCAGGAAGGACACATATAAGATGGTAATACTTGCATAGCCTCTAGTCCCTAGAAATTCAGGATTCATTGTTGTCACTCGACTTACTGGACGCTTACCTCCATATGACAATCCATCCAAAGCACAGGAAGACCCTAAGGTTTGTCATAGGCAACACTTACTACCAGTTTTGAGTTCTGCCTAATGGGCTTACAGCCGAGGGTCCTAACTCTCAAAAGAAGAAAGTTAAACCTTTACTGAAATTGAAGAACTGCACAAATCTGCATGAATAACAAAGCTATTGGGGATTGACCCAACTATATCTGTAAGGTCGTAGGCAATTATGTCGAGATCACTCAGCCCTTAGTCTGTCTAATGACGGAAGAGGTGAAGCAGTAGTGGGGTGACTCACAGTCAGAGACTGTGAAACAATTAAAAACAAGTTTTTCCAAGCTCCTGATTTGGCTTATCCCATAAAGAACACAAATCTTCTTGGAAATGGGGTTGCTTAACTGTAGTCTTGTATCAGAATCATGACCAGCTTATTTAGATGATTTCCAATGCAAATAAGGCACGACCTGTGGAAGGTTCTATGCAAGGCTACCCTGTAGAGATCCAGTAAAGTCAAAATGAGAGTCGTATGGCTCAATAATTAGCAGATCTGCATGACTCTGTCAAGAATCATTGTCTAGAAGATGATTTGAGAACTACTGAGAAATCAATATGGAGGAATATCTAGCTTCTCCCTTTAAGGTGAATGAATTAAGTTTGTGGATGGATGTTCTTGCCAGAACACCAAAAGGTGGCATGTAAGGATTAGTAGCTGACATAGGAAATGCTTTGGTGTAAGACATTCCGAATGCCTCCTGTTGGTTATGAAATTGGTCACAGGGGTAGTCGGTGGCAGAGCTGATGTCCTACTATCAAGCCGTCCTCACTGTTGTAAATGATCAACTGTAGGAACTTGTAATGATTTCTGATTAGATCTACTTATGTGGAACATTTTATAACTGGCAAGTCGGGGTATGTTTTGTGCAAGTAACAGCACACTGAAACATGAAAATTGATGGAAACCAAGGATGATTTGGTGATGTCAAGTAACATGATCTAGGGGCTCTCTAAGACCAATCACCCTGATATAAGAAATAAGAGAAAATGATTTGGCGACCCAACTAGCCAAAAGAGGGGCTCTATAGGGGGATACCTTGACAACACTTTCTGGGAGTAATCCTATTGGCGGTAGTGACTCGATAAAAACCTTGTACCAAAAGTGACATTTCCACAGTTCAATTAAAGGATAGTTCCGGGACTTTTTTTGTATTGTCCCTACGGTTCGGCCATGTGTTTTTAAGCATAAATCGGTAGATCGTAGAAAACTTTCCTATGGACCTTACCCGACTTTTCGTCCATTAACGCACTCGAAATCAGCCGCCATTTTCTGATAATCCTATCATTTCCCCCAATCGCCCTGGCTCACCTGCTTTTGCGGCACTAAATCAAATCCCCCGCCCCTGAGCCTGACATCAGCAGACGCGTACCGCCCATTTCCCAACGCCAAAGCACGTTTCGTGTCAACAATCGCTGCGCCTCAGCTAATGAAGTGTCGCCATGGAAATGGCAGGACGCCTCTTTCCTCAATAAGTATAAACACACCGTTTCACAACACACAGCAGCAGATTTTCGATTCCATTACTCTCTCTGTGTTACTTTGAGTATTCTGTGACTCGTTTCTGTGCTCTGGTCAGCTACCTTCGCCGCTTCTAGGCCTTGTGAACACCTGTACCATCTCTGTAAATTATTTTACTTTCTTTACCACACAATGGCTACAATAATGCCGTATATGTACGAGCCCGAGTACACCGAGGAAGAACTACTGGAAAGGCAAGCACGCGAAAACGATGGGGATTCGGACGGCAGTTGGGAGGACCAGTCAACGGATGAAGAGCCTGGACCATGTCGCATGGACGGCGTCTCCACCTGGTGCACGTGCAATCGGTGCGAGCTAATGCCAACTGAGGAGGAGAACTGCTGCTGCCGTAAAAATTCCGGGTGCTTGGCCTACATTTCGGAAGGCGAGCCAAGTCCGCAATGCATCACCAAGCTGCCAGAGTTCAGGGAAGCCTGCCTCTCACGGACCGTGTTGAGAATGATGATGGTGCTTATGCACGAACTTCGCGGCACTGTTCGTCCGCGTAATCCGAGTAACGAGTAAGTATACTCTGGTTGTGATGTCAGTGATGCCACTACTATTTCATGGTCGTCTCCCACATGTAAAATTACATCTACATATCATTCGAATGCATGTAAATTGGTTCCATATTGTGCATTTTCTAGATAGAATTTTTTTCAAAGCAGAATGACATTTTTTACCTGAATCGACAGTGATAAGAAAGTTTTGTCATTTTAATACAGTTTGCATCTTTCATTTTCACAGGTTGTACAGGCTGGTGGCCTATCGTTGCTTCACTTGGTGGCTTCACGGGAGGCTCGGACACCACGTTCGGAGAGTAATACCTGCCTGTGCGGTACTTGCCATTAGACAACATTTCCCCAGCGACAGTGGACAATACCGCAGATTTTCCCTGGATGTGCTGCAACCGGAACTTTACAATGTGTAATGTTTATTATTTATGTTCAATTGGAATTCAGATCTAAAATAAAACCCAACATATATTTTAACAATGGTTGTTTTGATTTTTTAAATGAATCTAGTGTGTCTCCATTGGATAGTCTTCCTGTGCCTTGTCTTGTCACACCACATGTCTCCGGCCAGCATCCTCCCTCACGCTGGCCGCCCACCTTCAATCCACATAACCGTTGAACCCATATGCAGCAGACATACATATGTTATTTTGCGGGTTGGCATCAAGCCTCCTGGCCTTGCCTCCTCCCCCAAAAATACTTACCACACCACTTTGTTCAAGCGTTGGCAATAAAAGGAAGGCCGTTGGATTTTATTGATACAAAACATGGTTATAGGTAAATAATCCATATGGTTGATCATAATAAATCATCCTTTTGGGCACCGGGTACAGAGATGACCCCCTCTGGCCCGTGCCGCCTTGCCACTACAGGCCAGCCTGCTGCTGACTAACTGCCTAGGGTCTCCAGGGTGAACTGCACCCATATATTCTCCTGGGAGGGTGAGGTATTTATAAACTCACACCCCTGCCTTCCATGTACTAGATCCTGCAGCCTGCCTCTTACATGCAGTTAGATGGCCTCTCCTTGGTGAGGCCCTGCGGCAAACGAGTCTTGTCTGCACGACCACCGCCCCAATCCACCCGCCCCCCCCCTATCAAAGGCAGTTCGCACCGGGGTACTTGTGCTGGCAAGTGGAGCTGTCAGGGAGCGATAAAGGCCAAGAGGTGCCAAAGACCATGTACACTTCAAAGTGGTCTATAGAGCATGGGTTGTTGTTCCCATGTCTACCTCCAGACCCCGTGTCTCCTGCCAAGCATCCCCCCTCACGCTGGACGGCCCCCTGCAAACCGCATAATGCCACGACATATACACGTCATTCATTCACAAACACACCCCTGTTTCGAATTCTTTATAACCCACTTCATAGTTCTAATGAGAACTTCTTTGCGCTTTGCTAGTCAACCCGTGAAGGTGCTGGTTATCTGCTCTTCGTCTCTGTGAACTTCCGTGACCACTTCGAGGAAACTCGTCAGTTTGCAAACCTGTGAACTGCTCCCTGTTCTACGACAAGAAACTACTCTGATCCCTGCATCTAACTGTTTGTTCGTCAAGGTAAGGCCATGTACCATAATCATTTTGCGTCCAATTTCTTTTTGTTCAAGACAGTACATGCAAGGAACTAGTCACATGTTCTGAGTTTAGTCAAATTATCTTTCTATTTTTTTTAAGTTATTCAAATACTTATCCGCATGTGAATAACGTGTATAGTTCCAAGAACCAAAACGAACCTTGCATTGAACCTTTTATGTGTCATTTAATTTTTTAACACATTGGTATTCATAGAGAATTGTTGATCTTTACTTTTCAGAACTTTCCACAATGCCTGCCTGTTCCATTGGCGGTTGCCCTTCGAAGACCCATAATAAATCTGAAGGTACTATAATGCATGTTTTCCCTAAGACAATAGATCAGATAAGAGAATGGGTCTGATATTGCGGATATCCACCGTCTGAGCTTGAAAGTAGAGTCCTAGAAGTCTTTGCGGACAAGAGGGGTGATCGATACCGCATCTGCAGCAGGCACTTTAGCTCAGACATGTACTCCACATCATTGCTAATAAAGAAGAACACACCGCGAGTGAGGCAAAAATTGCTCTCAACCGCTATTCCCACTCTATTCGTCCACATCCCTCCACTGGTGAGTCAAGTTTACGTATTTATCTCTCGGCCTTGTGGTAGTGTGTAGCATTAGCTAACAATAATTTCCCCATTTATGTATCCACTCAATATGAAGGCGGAAGATTCTCCATCCGTGTCGTTATTGCAGTCATCAGCCACTTCAAGCGCCTATCGGGTAATCTTACTTAGCTATTCTGCCACTGACTTGTTTTAGGCATGTAAATCAATAGTTTTAATTTATCGTGTGATTATTTTACCTAATGGTACACCCTTGTACTCGTCCTCTAGTCTTTGTTTTCAGTTATAATTATTGTTATCCAAAATAATGCAAGTACTGTCTTTCAGGGAGATGCTGAGGAGTCCAACGTATTGACGACAACCGTTGATGTCACTCAGATGCTCGAGGTACGTTTCCGGACAGTTCCATCGATGGAGATCATCAGATCTTGCATTCTTGTAGCGTGATTGTTACACACAATGTTTCTTTCGTTTTTAGCCATTGATATGTCCTTCTGTCGTCGCCCTCCTATGTGTCTTCTTTTTTCAATATTGTGTTCATTACTAATGAAAGTGCTATGTTTCAGGGAGTCGATGGAGCATTAGTCCAAGAAGAAGGGGGAGCATGCAGTTACGGGTCGGCGCAACAGCTTGCAGAAGTGTGCACCGCAGTTACATCGTCCCTTGATGTTCTTATGCATTTCGAGGTATGGATACTGACAGTTCGATCAAGCGAAATCATATGACGTGATTACATCCGCTATACTTCCTTCTTTATTAACGCAAGTACTATGTTTCAGGGAGATGACGGAGCTTCTTCTACAAGAACATCACCCCTAGTAGTTGATGCAGATCTCTGGGTGGTGACACTTCCAACGATCGAGCAAATCGAATCATATTTACATATCCATTATTTATTTTAGACAACTGATCATTTGGATCATTTGTGCAGGTCTATTTAGATGAGCCGTTGACGCCAGCACAAAGTTTATGTTATTTTTAACAAAATAGAAAACCATACTAATGCAATTACTGTGTTTCAGGGAGTTACTGAAGCATCATCTTCAATAATATCATCAATGGAAGTCTATGAGGAGCCCGAGGTATGGATCTTGACAGTTCCATCTAACTAGATCAACAATGCGTGAATAATTGTCGTTTGAATGTTCTACAGAAAGCGTTCATTCGTGTTTTGCTATTGAGTTGTACGTGGGTATTGGTCCCCAAGTACATTTTGTGTTTTCAATATTATTATACATACTAATGGAAGTTCTATGTTTCAGGGAGTCGATGGAGCGTCAGTGCGTGATGGATGTGCTTATCATGAAAATATAGTCGTTGCAGCGCAAGAGGAAGTGGAGACATGCACACACGAGTCAGAGCAACAGCGTCCTGATGTTGAAGTTCGAGGCAAGAAAGTTTCAAAGAAAAGAAAGCAAAAGAAGGTTAGTGTCCTGGACACTATATTATGTTGTTTTTCACTGTTAATAGTTCAATACTGTTAAGTTGTGTTTAAACTGAACATCCCTTTTCCAATCTGTCCTCTAGTTGCGAGTGGGTGTACGAACTAGATCTACACAGACAGTGAAGCGAACGAGAGATGTTGCTTGTCAAACCTTTTGGCAGGGACTTGAGACTGGAGATGCATCGTGCCAATGGGAAGAATATGAAGTGATTGACAATGGAGCTATACCACCACCAGCCATTGATAGTGAATGTCCTCCTGGTAGTTCGGATGCAGTCGGAGATCAATTCACAGAATCCACACCCGCAAAAACTAAGACCGCGAGAAAGTTGAAGAAATTGTTTTATTCACCCATCGCCGGAGAAGGAACAGATGTTGCAATGGAAGAGAATGAAGTGGACAACAATGAAACACCATCAATATCACTGAACATAGCGGAAGACGATATCAGAGATTCTACCTTTCATGTGAGTGACATGTCCTCAACGTTACAGGCCGAACCAGCTGGGATGCAGAGTGACAGTATAAGGAAAGAGGCCAAATTCATTGTATTCGATAGTTGTTTGATTGATATTATTATTTGGATGAAATGTGGGCATTCGGTTGGTGGGGAAGTATGTGGGGAGCCATTGATTAATGTAACTCGTGCAATTCGAGGCACTAACCTTAAAATACATGCCACCTGTACAAAATATCATCCTTTCTCATGGTCTGCACAACCCATGCTGGGGCAACTGCCAGCAGGCAATCTACTTTGTGCAGCGGCTGCACTTTTTAGTGGTTCAAGTTTTAAAAAGTTAGAGTCTTTCTTTCAGTTTGTGGGAATCCATTTCATTGCGAAAACTCAGTTCTACAAATACCAAACCGATTATCTATTTCCAGCCATTAGCGAAGCTTGGAGAATGGAAAAAATGTCTATTGATAGTACATTCGCGGGCAAACGGTTCAGGCTAGCCGGTGATGGACAGTGCGACAGCCCAGGATTTTCAGCCAAGTACTGCACCTACCACTTTCAGGACATGGAAAGTAAGAAAATTGTGAGTTCGGTGGTCGTGCAGGTGTCACAAAGTACATCCTCAGTGGCCATGGAGAAAGTTGGCTTTGTAGCATCATTGCAAGAACTACAATCGCGGGGAATGGTGATCGACCTGATAGCCACGGACAGACACGTTTCAATTGCCAAGACAATGAGAGAAGAGTACAAAAATATAAATCACCAATTTGACGTTTGGCATCTTGCAAAAACAATCAATAAAAAAATGTCGGCTGCAGGTAAAAAAAAAGATATGCAAGGTATTTCACAGTGGTCCAAGTCAATCAGCAACCATCTTTGGTGGAGCTCAAAAACATGTGGAGGGTCGTTGGAAATTCTACTGGAAAAATGGCGGTCAGTAATGTTACACTGTAGCAACGTTCACCGCTGGAACACGAACCAACATTTCCACAATTGTGAACATGGCCATTTGTCCACAGAGGAGGCACGGAAGAAGAAGTGGTTGATTCCTTCATCACCCACTCACAAAGCCATTGAAAAGATTGTATTTGATAAAACTATAACAAGAGATTTGAGGGGACTCACGGAATTCTGCCACACAGGAGATTTGGAGGTGTTCCACAATATGTGCCTAAAGTACAGACCAAAACGATTGCATTTTGGCATGGAGGGCATTATAAATCGGACTCTTCTAGCGGTCTTGGCACATAACCATAATGTTGGCCGTCAACAAAGTAGGACGACCGGAACTTTAGGGACGCTTCGCTACAATAAGGCCTTCACTAAAAGAAGTAAACAATGGGTGATCAAACCAGTGTTTGAGGATATGCAATATGAGTTTATTGAGAGACTTATTGTTGATGTTATAGATAGGCACATACATGGAGTTGTGAACGAACCTGTGCAGGGGACAACTGCATTGCCACCCAACATTGCCTCTGTTCCATGTCCACCTAAAGCAGAGCTCATTGAGAAATACACATCACGGTTTAAATGATTGTAATTTGATTGTCTGTTCTCTTGAGTCTCCTCATGTTGCAGGCCCATTGAATATGTGTATCTATGTAATGTGTAAATAAAAGTGATTGCTCAGTGTACATGCAATGTGTCTCTCCACCCTTGCCCCTCCCTTCACCGTGCAGTAGTGCGAACCACCCGGGTGTCACCTGTGACTTTGCTCTCGAGTCTCCTCATGTTGCAGGCCCATTGAATATGTGTATCTATGTATTGTGTAAATAAAAGTGATTGCTCAGTGTACATGCAATGTGTCTATCCAACCTTGTTCATTTGCGCATTAAATTAAACCAAACAGTAATATAAATCATTTTTCAATAAATATAGAATGTCTCCGTATTTATGGTTCTCTGGGGCTGCAAAGCACGCAGACAAAATGCAAAGATGGAGTGTAAATTTCAAGTCCTGTGAGATGGCCTTACACTGAATGTAGCTAACTAGGAATGTGTGCTCGTTCAAAGTGAAGGTCAGCTGCTTTGATTTTTTGCTCGGGTGCCGGAATGGCCCACGACTCAGTATAAGGTTCTATTGTTATTTGACCTTGACAGGCCGGGACCATCCCGAAAGACTTCTTTTTGGGGGTGTGGTGCAATAACGTAAGAAACGATAATGAATAAAATTTCAGAAACGATAGCCACGTTCATTAGAAGAAATAACGTCGGCATAGAAGGAGTGGTATTTCGGGGCTGCCCTACGCACAGACACAATGGAAAATGCAAATATAATGTAAGTAACTCTTTAGATGAGTTTATACCGCAATTTAATTACTATACAGTAGCTTTAAAGACGGGTTAAGTTGTACTTGTTCGTTCTATGTGGCATATTGTTTTGTACCGCGCACTATCTTGAGGAGAACCATCTCCTTTTAGGGAAGCACCTCAAAACCTTCCTCTTTACTTCTGCTTTCTCTCTCCCTCTACCCTGCTACAACTGGTCCACTGTCTGCGACCTCGGTCCTGGGCCCTTCCACTCTCCACCTGCACTGCCTCCCTGTCAACCCCTGCACTGGGGGACTGTCTCAGTATCCTACAGCCCCCCCTTCCCAGCACTTGTTCTGCACTTACCTTGCACTTGCCACCAGCTGGCCCTATGTATTTATTATTTTATGGCACTTACCTTGTACTCCACTTCCCCTCTCCCCTTCCCCTTCCACTTTTACCTTCCCCCTACCCCTGCACTTGCGCGATCTGAATGACACCTGGCCTAGTAGGATCATTGTCTGTCTTCTCCTTGTCCCCCCCCCTCCCTGCCTCGCCACGCCTTCAAACACTTGTGCAGAGGCGCGTTGCAAATGCCATATTATATCATATCAGTGACGAAGTGGTCCACTGGCGCTCAGGCGGCTCTGAAAAAGGCAGAGGAGAGGGGGTGGGTTACTGGAAATGACGTATAATACCCAGTAGCGCTGTCCTAGCTATGAAATGAATAATTTTAATAAAGATCTGATGGTGAGACTAATTTCATTTTTTATGTTTTTAAAACAGGTACATCCTTCATTATTATCTGTGTCACGAGTACCAGACACCGGCGGATGGCTTTTTCAACCGCCAGTTGCTTCTCCGCGTGAACAACGTTACCACCCTGACCATTTTATGGGACGATCGCCAAGTACAAGTATGCCCTTACGCGGTACTAACGGCTAGATGCAACATACATACCGTTGTGGTGGCCTAGTGCCTCGTTGTTGGAACAGCCATGCGATTATCAGTGCGACCGAAGAGCTTATTTTATCGTAAACCAACACCCTGTGTACTGCACACGAACAACGCTTGCCTCAAGAAGAACTATTTTGGATCGAGAGCAAAGAAAAATGCAAATCGCTGAATATTCTCTAAACATTTCATGTCCAATAAATGTACTTTACCAAATTTACAATCTTGCGGTTTGATTTAAAAGTACAGTTTCATATTCCGAATTGTGGCGCGCTGTGTTGTGAGCTGATCTGTGTTGGTTTCCGGGTTCTGTGTGGAGTCGCGTAGAAGACGCCTGGGCGCGTTTGCCTACGCAGCACAGTCACGTCACGGATAGAGGCGGAGAATATGAATGTTTTGATAAAGTCTGTTTCAGGGGCGGGGGATATGATTTAGTGCCGCAAACGCAGGTGAGCCAGGTCGATGGGGGGAAATGATAGGATTATCACAAAATGGAGGCTGATTTCGAGTGCGTTAATGGACGAAAAGTCGGGTAAGGTCCATAGGAGAGTTTTCTACGATCTACCGATTTATGCTTAAAAGCACATGGCCGAACCGTAGGGACAACAAAAAAAAAGTCCCGGAACTATCCTTTAAGTAGAGAGGCTCCCAGTGCAGATTTCTTTACTTCTCAGAAGGAAGCCCCTCTTACTTGTAAATTATATCAATACCTACAAGACCACGCAAACTTACCCTGCCTGAGTAAGATTTTCAGAGGAAGGAAGATTTCAGATTACTAATACAATTTTGAAAGATATTCTAAGTTTAAGATGGCTTATTGTCATAACCCAAATCTGGTTATGACCAGTAGATTGTACATACCTCATTTAGAAGTATTCGGCTAAGTGACTCCCAAGATGTGACAACTGCCAGTCATAGGGGTTAAAAAAAAACAATGGAGATCCTACGTGGGGTTATTTATGGCCAGACATTGGTGAAGATGTAAATACATATTTCAATTGTCATTTGATATGCGCACAATTTCAGGCATGCCCTCCCAGATGCCATGCTCCCCTACAGAATAGAGTAGTGACATTACCTTGGTCTGCATGTGCAAGTTGTTCCAAGTGAGGAAATAAATATATGTGGTCGGTGTTGAAATATCTTTCTATTGATTTAATTTGCGCCTTTGATGGTTGATGTCAGGGTCCACAGCTCCAAGGCGCAGGAGTGGCATGAACCAATCTACCCTCTCTGCGGTTTTTGGGACCTGCAAGTCTGAGCTTACACAGGCCACTGCAACCCCAGGAGGGAAAGGGGGGGAGGTTAGGGTCTCGATGGTTGGATAGGTATGGGTGGTTCCAGGGTAAACGGAAAGAGGATATAGGGAATTGAAATGGACAGGTATGGGGAGTTAGGGAAGTCCTACCTACTGCAAACCTCTGCAAACAACATGCACACACACACTTGTGCACACATGCATGCAATACCTGGCTGAACACACATTACATAATGCATTTAGGTAAGCACATAACAATTGAACACTTAGCTCTGGTTTCTGCTGATCAGAGTGTCCTCTGTTGCTCCTGCAGATTCCAGACCTGGGTTGTCTTGTGGTAGCAGAGTAACGCTGCAAAAAAGCACCAGAGTTGGTGCCCAAGAAAACACAGGCCGAACGTGGCCTCACACATGCTTGCTTGATTGTCAACAATTTAACAGGGTGCACACAGCTAATCTATCTACTTAACACATTGTTTTTCTGCGTTGACTGCAATGGTCGAACATGGGTAATTTGCATGCAGCGCTGCGGACTAGCCACACTGGTGTGCAGCAGGATAGCTATGGTTGCTCCTGGATGCAGCAGAGTCTAAGGTATGTATAAGTTCCCCTAATGCTGCTGAAACTATAGTGGAGCCCCAGGTGAGTAACACTGTGTGGGGCGTTGGTTTATCGCTGCCACTGTAGTGTGCTGCATAGCTACATGTGGTGCGACTTATCTGTGTTTTGAGCAGGGGGCAAGGATTAGCTGGGACTGCGCCTGCCTGCATGTCCCCTGGGTTCTGCCAAGCTGCTGAGGCGCTGCGCGGCTTATCTTTAGTATGTGAGGGGCGGAATGGCTGTTTGGTAGGGCGTGGCACCTCGCATGTGGTTTCCGTCCGGAGCTCCTCACGGCACGTCTTGTTGGGTCGGTTTCTGGAGCACAAGCCCCATGCCTTCAGTGGCGTGCATGCGCGTAGGCAAGCCACACCCAACGTGGCTTGCTGGCTGTAGTTCCTGGCCCAACGGCTGCTGGCAAAAGCAGTCTTATAGGCTGCTGCTCTGCAACCAATGCAGAGAAGCCTGTGAAGGCGCTTTAAAGGCATCTGCTTGTATTTGTCTGCTTCTGCCTGTGCTAGTGCAGGATACAGTCTGTCTTGACCACTTCCTGCCCCTGACAGTACAACCCTCTCCACGTGCAGAAGGGCCTTGGTTGGGGCTTCGTTGGGTGTTTCTTGTGAAAGGCTTTCAGGAGTCTGGGTGCGTGCACATTACAAGCCGGTTCCCAAGAGCGGTCTTCAGGCCCGTAACACACCCACTCTATCGGATAATACACTTTTCCATCTTTTCTGCCCTGAGCGTTAAGAATAGCTTGTACTTCGTACTCAGGGTACCCATGTGAATCTTTCATGGATTCACATGCTGTGAATATTGCCTGTTGTCAGGCCGGGAAACCTTGTTAACTTTCATGTAGTCGTTTTCGTATCAACGTCTTTATGGGTGCTTTGGGCTGCACCACTAGGACATCCAGTTTGAATAGCCCTGTCCCTGTTGCTTCCCTTCAGATTTCAACCGTCTCCAAACTGTTGGGATCACCTTGTGTTCTCTCTTGCAAATTTTTGCTCTTTGTATTTTCTACGGCTTCGCTGCTCTGTTGTGTTCCTGGCCAATCGTGTCATCTGTGGGCCTGAAGAAGTCATTGTTCCGGCCATGCGAGACCTGCAACCTCAAGAATGTTTATAAAGGGGACAGTTATGCGCACTGTCTGTACTTCCTGTACCCCAATCACTCTGTGGAGAACTGTGAGATTTGCCAGGGGTTCTCCCAGAAGATGTTAAAATACCATAACCGGCGGCTGATTTGCTGGTTGAACGAAGGGGCCTGTCTGGGACTGGAGGTTGGTTTGGCTTGCGGGTGCAAGTCTTCAACTTCTTCGGCGAAGAGGTCTCCTTTGCGCCAGAGGGCGGAGTCGGCAGAGCCAGCACCAAAGAAACAGTGCCTGGGGTCAGGTCCGGCTTCGGATTTTGGAAAGAGTAGTGAGTCTTCAGTGGCAAGGCTGGTGCAGACGGGCACCGGGTCTGGAGGCCCTGCTCCAGGCACACCTGCACCACGGGCTGAGAAGTTGAAGGATTCAAGTGGCCGGCTTAAGAAGCCTGCAGATCCCTCGCGCAGGCCCTCCTCTTCGGACAAGGAGAAGTCGCAGTCACATTTCTTCTCGTTGATGAAGAAGTAGTCTTCAAAGGACCAGCGTCATTCGCCGTCTGGCAAAGACACCATCCCAGCCCTGCTCCCGAGCGGTCATCCTTGCTGGTGAAACCCAGGCCACCGGCTGGGGCTGCGATTCTGGAGATGACAAGCTTATTGATGGTTCCCCCGTCGATGACCACTTTGATGCCGATTATCCCTTTGTCCACCTCACCCACAACGACCCTGGCTACGGCCTTGCTGGGGACCAAGGGCGGTCCGTTGGCTTCCGGGGAGGTGCTGTGGCAGTCTGGGACCGGCTTTGTACCTTTGCTCCCGATGGAGATTCTACAGCTAGATCCCTTGACCTTCGATTTTGCCTAGATTCCGGAGGAGGAGACGCATCAGTTCCTCGACCCTTCAGCGTTGGGCCTACGGCCGGTGGTTCCATCCACATCAGGCAGACTGGGGGCTGTTCCACCTCAGTTTCCATTGGTCAACCCGCACTCCCTGCTCTCAATGCAGGTGCTGACTAGGCTGCAGTCGATCCTCGGACAGTTTGATGCCTGGCTCCCAGTACCCCAAACTTTGGTGGTGCCTTTGGGGCAGGAGTTACCAGCAGTTCCCAGACAGAAGGATGTGGTTGGTGCCCTTCGCCAGGGTCAACCACGGAAGTCTCCCCAGGTTCAGCCATCTGTTCCATCAGCTAGGGAAATACACCCCTCCTCATAGGGATCAGGAATAAGGGGAGCTGGTGGAGTCTGAACCCGATAGCGTCCCGCAAGACACACTCTTGACGGTTTTGTCCTCTCCCATGTGGGTGGATACCTGGGATACGGATCCAGAGGTGGATCCCCAGAGCAGTCCAGCACAGCCCCCACCCCTGGACGGTGTGGGTGCTTTTCATGCCATGATGGCCAAGGCTTGCCAGGAGTTTGGCCTTACTCCGGAGGAGGAGAGAAAAGAATGTTTTTTTGTTTGATCATATGGGGAAAAGGCAGAAGGCGGTCTTCTCTATGCCTATCTTGGACCACATGTGACAGGAAGGGCTTCAGACGATGCACCATCCTTTCACAGAGCCTGTGGTCAAGGGGCGCTTGGAGAAAAAGGTTAAGGCGCCTAAGTCCATGATAAACTGCCTCACGTCGCAGCCCACTCAGGAGTCGGTGGTGTCGGCGGCGGCTGCGGCGGCCAGTAGGAAGGCGCATAGCCAGCATAAGTGTGCGACTCCCCACGGACAATGAGGGCCGTAAGCTGGATGCTTTTGGCAAGAAGGTGCTGACAGTGGGGGTGACGATGGTGAAGGTGGCCAACTCATTGGCCATCATAGTGCGCTACGACAGGGAAATGTGGCACAGATTGGCACTGCTGCTGGACCATCTAACTGAACAGCAACAGAAGGAGGCGATGCTTCTGGTTCATGAGGGGGAGGAAGACTCCAATCAAGCATTAACATTGCAGTGGACCTGGCAGAATCCGGGTTTAAACAGATAAATAATGGGGTCGTCCTCAGGTGGCAGGCATGGTTGTGCTGTACCGATTTTCTTCCTAAAGTGCAGCACAAAGTGGTGGACATGCCTTGTGAGGGGAAGCAGATGTTTGGGGAGAAAATTGATGAGGCTCTGAAGAATATGTAGGAGGATTCAGATACAGTGCCTCCTCCTCTACTGGGGCCGCCAGTCCAAGGAGATGCGCCTGACGCTGGAGAAAGGGGCTATAGAAAAGGTCCCGAAGTCGGAAAGAGGACAAGGAACCTACTCCTGGTTTTTCATCAAAATATCGTATGGGAAATGGCGCCGCATTCTGGACCTAAGGCTGCTAAACAAAAATGTGAAACGCCAAAAGTTCAGGATGCTAACATTGCAAGATGTTACTCAGACAGTGCAGCCTGGGAAGTTTCTGGCGTCACTGGATCTAGAAGATGCTTATTTCCACATCGCAATGCACCCCAAACAACACAGGTTTGTACGGTTTGTGGTCGGCGATGAGCATTACCAGTTTCGGGTTCTTCCCTTTGGCTTCAAGTCGGCTCCCAGGACATTCACCAAGTGCCTGGCTCCAGTGGCAGCTTACCTTCGCAGGGAGGTACACCATGTTTATTCGTACCTGGATGACTGGTTGGTCAGGAGGGTCAGGAGGGTGACTCCTCAGCGGGAGTCAGAGTTTCTCCATGCGGCTATGCTCCTGTTGCAGCATGTGGGCTTTTCAATCAACTCCACCAAATCTTGTCTGACGCCCTCTAGGGACCTGGTTTTGACCTAGTTTCATGCGCAGCTCAATCTGGTGAAGCCATGTGGGGAACGGATAGAGAAGCTGTTGTCCATGGCAGGTTCCTTTCTGCCAGGAACATCGATCACGGTCCGAGCATACATGTCTCTTCTCTGCACCATGGCGTCCTGCATCCCACTCATCCCGAATTGTCAGCTGTTCATGCGGCCAGTGCAGGAGTTTCTCTCTTCAAGATGGTCACAGGTCCTCGGTTCCTGGTCCGACAAGGTTCGCATATCCCGGGCGCTGGCAGAAACCCTGCTGTGGTGGACTTGCTCCGACAACATCGTAAGAGGTATGCCCCTGGTGGAGCCTGATTTTCAGTACACGATTGTGACAGGCGCTTCCCAGGTGGGTTGGGGGAGTCCACCTCGACCAGTTTCAGATTCAAGGCCTATGGTCCCACAGGGATGCTTTGTTGCATATCGACGTTCTGGAGTTAAGGGCAGTACACTGGGCACTTTTCTGCCCCTCATTCAGGGCTCGTTGGTACGGGTTCTGACGGACAACACCACAACTATGTTTTATCTCGGCAAGCAGGGAGGCACGCATTTGCAGCCCATTTCCAGAGAGGCTCAAGCGGTCTGGCACTGGGCCATAGCGCACAATATTCACCTGGTGGCTTACTATTTGCCAAGAGTTCAGAATAAGCAGGCAGTGTTACACTCACCTGGTATCCACGGAGACGCCACCCAGCCCTGGTTGGATGATTTGCACTCTCGAACCCTCTCCCGGTCCCTTGGTAAGGACTCTGGTTAAGGATAGGTCTGCAATATAGGAGAGCTGGATTCAATACCAGATTTTCTTTGTTTTCCCACCTGCCTTGGCCTCAACTCCTTCCTCCCCCTTGGGCCCGCTCCTCACCTTAATATTGTAAAAGGTGGATTCTCCATCCTGCTACTCGTGGCAGGGGCAAGTAGATGTGGGGGGCGAGCAGCGACCAAGTAACTTCACTGGTGCAAGCCCCCCCTGTGGGAATCCAGGCCTGCTGCGACTCCGTAGGTTTGCTGCTTTACAGTCTTTATATGCAGTTCTTATGTTCCTCTTAGTTCGAATAATAATGTCTTGCTTCTTTCCTTTTAGGTATGGAAAGGTATTTTGGTGTTGTCATGCAGTTTGAAGATGAGCACGGGCCGGTAGGCAAACGCGCGGTGCGCGCGATGCTGTCTGGTGAGTAATGCACGATGAGCTGCGCTGTTTCGCCTTTTATATTGCTAACCTGTGTCTTTTCTCTCCTTGCAGGTTGCGATGTTCCTCGCCGAGCGCCGTGATGTTCCAGCAATGATACTGACCAGGAGATGACTACCCAGGTAAGAATTGTGTGGCTTTCTTCATTCGGGAGGAAACGTGAGTAAACGCTTACTAATGCTGTCTTTCTTTCTCCTCTTTCCAGGTTATGGTATTCCAGGATGCATGCAGTGTCAGATGATGGAGTTCGTACCTTCAGGTGAGTGGCACTGAAGTCGCCGATGGATTGAAGACAGGATACTGTTCCAGGTAAGTTTCATAGTGTTCTTTCGCTCTCTGCAGGTCCTTGGTTTCAGGTAAACTGGCTTCAAAGAACTGGACACGGTGAGTGTTACGCTGCCCACAACAGAATAACGCAAAGCATGTTCTGCTGTTTGGGTGTGGTTTAAATAGTCTCGGGTAAAGTAGTCCAGGTAAAATAGTCCCAGGCCTGCCACACCCAAAGTAGCCCAGGTAAAGTAGTCCCAGGCCTGCCACACCCAAAAGGCTACACCGCCTAGCTCAGTTCCTTCTAACTGAGCTATGTGTGTGCCTCCATGTTGGCTGAACACCCCCAAGTTAAATAGTCCCAAGTAAATAGTCCCATTCTAATGTTAGTCTTCATGATGGTTATGAGCCTGGTGCCAAAGGCGCCAGGACTGACTACAAGAGAGTCTTGGATGAGGTTTTAAGGCCTTTAACCTGGCCCTAACTGGAAGGCTGACTTGCCAGTGAGGGCCAGGGGCATGGGTCATGACGGGCAGATGCTCTCAGCAGACAATCAGTTCAAATACATGAATGGCGGCTAAAGGAACATCAAGCGGCGTGGATATTCAAGAAATGGGGGACTCCCCCGCTGGACCTGTTCACCAGCCCAGAAAACAGGCAGTGCAGGCTCTTCGGCAGCAGGGTGGCTCATCCACACTTGAGGGGGGACGTGTTCTCATTCCCGTGGACGAGCCTGTTCGCATACGCGTTCCCACCGTTTCCTCTGATTCGGAAAACGATCCAGATGGTGCGCAAGGTGCCGTGCAAGGTGATCTGGGTGGCCCCGTTTTGGCCCCAACAGACCTGGTTCTAAGACCTTCTTCACCTAGCAGTGGATGACCCGCTTCATCTGGGGCCAGAGCTGGATTTTCTGTTGCAGAACGAAGGAAAGGTGTGGCATCACGACCCCAGCTCCCTCAGCCTTGCAGCGTGGCTCCTGACCACTCTGAATTTGGACGCCTAAGTATTCCATGGCACTGTCGCTGCATCTTGGCAGTCGCAAGGGCGCCATCTACCAATGTATCTTACAGCCGAAAGTGGAAAAGGTTCTGTGCCTTGTGCTTGCAGCAACCAGACTTGCAGCCATTGCAGGTTACGCCCCTACAACTCCTGCTCGATCTTCTGCATTTGGCAAAGGGGGGCCTGGCGTTGTCATCGATCAAGGTCCACTGGACTGCCATCTCCAGGTTCACGAGACAGCGCAAATGGACATCTCTGTTCAGAGACATATTGATTAAGCATTTCCTCTTGTCTTTGGACACTTGGGGCACATATACTACCTATGGAAAGGTTTTATATGGACTATGAGGCCATCCCAGATGTTCTCCCCTAACAGTGATGATGGACATTCAAAATGGCAGTCTCAGCAAATTGTTAATCTGCGCTTTCGTATTTTATTTGATGCTTTTACTTCCATATTAAATGTGATTTTCTGTGAATTTGTTATACATATGTGTGTAAAACATCCAATAGTTTATACAAATGCATACACGAAACAAGGATGAGAAAATTGTGTAATATTGTTTTGTTCACAGATGGAGTTTGCATGACAATTTAAGAAGAAACATAAGATACAAATATGGAGAACGTACATAAGCTGATGAATCCAATTACACTTGATACTTCTTGACAAATCACAGAAACCGAGTGGACCAAGTGTTGCATCTGCCAAGAAGAAAATTCAGAGGTTCTTCGCTGTCCAGCAGAGACTAAACCTGATACAAATGGAGCTGGTCATAAAACAATATCTGATCTGTTTGTGGGGTTTAGTAATGTTGAATGTTTACCAAAGATAATTAATCTGTCGCAGCTGGATGAAGGTGGAGGTATCAAGGCAACATTGGTACGATGTAAAGCTCGATGTAGATTGCAGCTCAATAAAATAAAACTGCTACGAGCAGAGAAAAGGAAGATATTGCCAGCAGATAATGCTGATAGTTGATACTCGCGTTCGTCACTGTGCCCTTAAACTAGAAAACAAATCCCTGCTTGCTAAAACTCAGTACAGGTGATCTTACTGCACAAGATGCCATGGACCATATTCATTGCCTCATATTATTATATAATAGAGCAAGAGACAAAAAAACAGAGGAAATTGAGATGGACCAAATTAACCATCTTATTACATTTGCAGAATTTATACATTGAAGAAGCTCGAAGAAACAATGAAATTGCAGCCAATTTTACACAAGTTGACCAATGGAATCTGTGCAACATGAGGATGAAACAACTTGGCAGTGATCTTGCAGAATGCATATATTCCACAGAACTGAGTAACTGTATACTTGCTTACTATCCTGACATGGTAGCACATGAGCAAGGCCATCATGTGATGCTTGTATTTAATAATGATATTGGATCTGCACTCAGGTATCCCCTTCCCAGTAACACCTTTACCCCATCCTACAAAGTAGGATTCTTAGGAACTCTACCCCTTTTTTACAACACAAACACTTTCACACAGAGCCTGCTATGGGAGAAAACAGACTAACACCCGAGAGGTATACCTGATGTGTCACAATACAGTCACTTACTGACCATCACACACACCTGACTTCCATTAAGCTTCCCCAAAGAGATAAAAAGTGAGGCAAAGCACACGAGGAAACAGCAGTTTCGAGACGGCAGCTGAACGAGAGAAGAAAGACAGCAAAACAGGAGGGGTTCGCAAGGAGGGAAATTCCCTTGACCTTTCCGACAAGGAAATGTTACTTTTAAAAGCCCTTGAGTTTAGAAAGCATAAAACCACGAAACCAGGCTGAAGAATCCTGCATTGTGTGTCGGAGATACCCGGGGCCCTCCTGTGTCAATAATCAAGGCGAGGAGAAGCAGCAGCCGCTGTGGTACTGTCCTTGACTCCAAGAACAAAGCATTGTCAGTGAAATCAACACAGCTGGTGAGTTGGGGAGACAGATATAAGACCAGTCTGTGTTGAAGCCAAGGTTGCAAGCAGCAACATTGTATGGCGAGTGCTGGAAAAAACATTGTTAAAACATGTGTGATAGACTCAGGTAAAGTTCTTTCGGAAACTGTTGAAAACCGTCTTGTTTGAATAACCAACTGTGGCCTTTTAGTGCTTAACCTTGAGCGACTTGATGCCTGTGGGCACTGGCGCTATATAAATATATAAGTAAATATATGAATAAATACAGTTGAACTACTGATCAGTGATTGAACTGTAAAAGCAAGATACAATACCTTTGACAGAGTGGTCTGGTACTGCGTGGTGCTCAATCGAAGTTCTCTGTAAGGTATCCAGCTGAGACGTGGCAGAAGTGAAAGTTAAAAGGGTTATATTAAGATGAGAACAAAGAATTCAGAATCAAAGTGATCCTCTGATGGGTCGAACAAAATCCTGTGCACAGTCAAAAGTCTTCAATTTTGATAAAGTAAAGAAAATCTGGAAATTAGATAAATTTGGTCAGAGCCAGCCAGAGGGAGACCAATTGAAGGTTTTGTGTTAAAGTGGGTCTGAGCATGGCAGAGGGGACACAGGGTGAACAGTAAATCACTGAGAAGTTGCACATGTGAAATCCTGAAAAGAAAGGAACTTTAATGTTTGTTGTGTCGCATCATACCCTCTGAAATAGGAGACTTTGAATGGAAAAGATACTTTGGCACAGAAGGCCCTGATGCTGAGGTTTTGAACTGCAGCCTCGTGCTAGAAAAGCCAGAGTCTGTGTTAAGCTTGAGTATGCCGCCTTGTCCCGTGCTGAAAACGTGGGGAAGGGAAGCCAAATATCCTGACGTATAATTTCTTGAATACTTTTCTTTTGCATGACATTGTTTCCCACACTATTTGCATTTAGAAGTAAGGATTGCCAATAGTTTATTTTAGTATAGGCCCTTTTATTTTGACAAGACTCTACTAGGACTGCGTTATTTTTATTTGATGGTCGTAGCTTGCTCTCATCTTTAGATTTAGGATTAGATAGGTGTTTTTCAAACCCAATTGAAGTTCAATAAACATTTTTGAAATGTGATCACTTGTGTCTGTCTTACTGTTTGATCCCATGCCTTCCTTACATATGTCAGTGCCCATGATTCGCCATTCAGTGGATATTGTGAAGACCGCAGTTAAAGGCCTTTATCCTAGGCAGATTTCAATCAATACGCTTGACGAGCCACTCTACGGCAAAACAAATCCAGGGGAACTGCCCAGTAATTCATGGCAAAAATCAATTAATTGTAATATTTGGTGGGCTGCATATTGAGATGGCAGTTCTCAAGGTTTTGGGCAGATTCTGGGCAGATTCCAATCATTACGTTTGACTAGCCACTCTTGGCAAAACAAATCCAGTGGAACTGCCCAGCAATGAATGGCGAAGATGATAATAATTTGATCAATTGTTGCAATATTTGATTGGCTGCATATTGAGACCATTCTAAAGGTTCTTGGAAATCTCTTGGATGAAAGTGTGTGGACTGGAACACTTGATCGGGCTGATATTACCACAGCTGGAGAAACACATTTGTTTGTAAAAGGTTTCCATGTCACTCGTACCCATAGTGCTCATCAAATCACAGCCAGTAGTTTCTATTTACTTCTGCAGCAGGCCTACATGACTACAGCCAAGACATAGAGGATAGCAGTCAAGTTAAGTGACTTGAAAACTGGTATAAAGAAAGAATTGATGTATGTACCCAATTTAGATTCTGGTAAATCATTCTAAAACTAGAACTCCTTTTGATTACTTTTGTAAAAGCAATACAAGAAGGAGATTTCCAGCTCTATTTAGAGGCGCTGTCCAAGATTGTTACCTGGTTCTTTTCCTTGGACCATACTCACTATGCACAATGGATTCCTGTCCACTTACGTGATTTGGTTTCACTTAAAAAGCACCACCCTAACACCTGCGCAGAATCCATGAAAGGAAGGTTTGTCACAAAAAAGTCAATGCATCCGTTCTCTGCTATTGCCAATGATCAGGCACATGAACAACATAAACAACATAACGCATCAGTCAAAGGTGATGGAGGGCTGTACGCCTGACAGAAAATCCAACAGCTCTGCATCGTTGGATCATCTCTGGTCCTGAGATGGCTCGCTTAGTTCAAGAATTTTATTCAGCATCACCACAAGGCCAGCAAGCTTTCGCAGATGGATTTTGCAAACGATATCAAGTCACTCATGCAATACAAGATATGGGAAACCCATTTAGTGAAACCAGCTGTGATCAAATAGTACATGCAGCATTGCTAAATATTGAAATCAAACTAAACGTATCGCAGATCTTATTAAATGGAATAACCTCCACTTCTTCAGCCGTCCTCGAGTTCGTGAAAAGTCAAGTAAACAGTTACAACTGACATCACGGCGCAATGACCGCTCACTATTTTCTAAACTCTACAATGCATCACAGATATGTAATGGAGATCTTGTAAGTGATTTCAATCTGGCACTTCACCTAAGTCAACCCCTAGCGTGTAATACACAACTGAAATACTTATTTATTTTGTGTCTAAAAGTTCTTTTATTCTGAACGATGTACCACTCATATCACACCCCTCTATTGGACCCTCCCCGGTCACACTGAACCAGGAATCAGGCTGGTTTGCAAAGTTAAAATATTTATTTATGTATTCACAATATGTTTAATGGGTATACAATAATGATGTAACACTAAGCAATCTCTTTAATCATAAGGAGTAATAGTGAGCAAAACTATTCAGCACAGAAATAATACTTTTGTGTATGTTCAGATCAAATAGCAGTATGGTTACTATTTCCCCATGCACACTCCTTAGCCCCCCAACAAGCAATATAAAGAGATAGGAGGAGAGAGAGCAGGTATTCAGGAAAGCAGAATTCAAACAAAATGTCAACCCCAATTTCCCCCCAGTAAACACAAGAGAAAAACGCAATTGATTGGCAAGCTGTCAAAATGGGTTTAAAGTTATCTTGAGAATGGAATGTGCAAAAACACTAAATCTGGTTTAAATTGCTGACATTGTTTAAATTCTTATGGGAGCCACTTTAGATAGTTGCAGACAAACACTAGCAATGATTTGATACTAAGGAACAATGTGAAATCTTAAAATTGAGGTTGGGTGCAATCAAAAGCTGTTTTACACGTGTCAGAAATTTCCTAAAACAAAATTTGCTGCAAACCTTTCCACGCACGTTAAACGCGAGCGTGGCAGAACTATATGGATTTGGAATGCGAGAAAGTTATGGACGTTTTAGTGGAGGTCATTTTTCTGAGATAGGCACAAGAATGGGAAAACCGGGATGCACTTTTAAAAGACAAATGGGATTTCTTACACTAGGTTAAAGACTACCAAAAAGTATAATGCCACACAGGAAGGTCATTCACGGCTGCTCATAACAGTTCAGGCGTGGTACTCTACTTTCTGTTTGGTTTGGAAATTACTTTTTTTTTAATCAATCAATAGGAAGTTAGGGTTTAGGAATAAATATGAGAGAAAAGTCCATGGAAACATAGTTCTAACAATACTGGCTAGTAAAGAAAGAGAGGATGGGTTTAAGATAGGGATTGGACTAAGCAAGGTACATAGGCTAGTGACACAGTTCTATCTATAGATGCTCACTATATGTGTTTCAAACGGAACCGTCAGGAATTCTGCTCCATCAAGATTTGTGGTCAGGGAAGGGCTCCTGGTTCTGGGATAGACAGCTGGGCACACCGGATTGGACTGGGTCTGCAATGGTTCTGGTCACAGCTCGGCACAGGACTGGATCGGGTTGCAATGGTTCTCTGGTCACAGCACAGCACAACAGGATTGGATCTTTTGGTTCTGATGATAATTCTTTTTGCAGGCAGCAGTACAGCAGAGCCTGGCTGTTTGTTGAATGTTCCCCTTTAGTTTTGTGGGATTCTTTCTGGTTCTGGAAATTCAAGGCCTACTTGAAAATGGTTCAACTAATAGAATGGGCTTTTCTGCTTGCCAAGTTTCTGGAGTCAGGAGCAAGGAAGATGGATAGTTCTGCTTCAGGGTGCTTCGCCAGGATCAGGATAGTTTGTGAATCTGTATGTCTTTCTAAGTCCTCAGCTGTCTCTATTTATGCTTATGATAAAGGGGGTGTGTGCTGGTTTATCCTAAGCGCGCCTCTTAGGCAGGCGATTGGCTGGAGTCTCTTGTCTCCCTTGATTGGAGAAGAAAACAGGGTGTCACCATGATGATGTGAGTTTATGAGTCAGAGAATCCTCCCCTTGTCCCTTTGAACATAAAATCTACTTTTGGTACAATAAATATGTACATGTGTGCAATCTTTATAACACTAACATATATAGATTACATATTTTGTGTAGCAGATACTCCTCCAAACCTTGTCGCTGTAGGATCTTGTGCCTGCTTTTGGAAGAATTTTGCCCTTTTTGTCCAGAACACAATATCCAGTTTATCAGAAAATGTGTACAAATGTGCGCATTGAATATGGGCATAAGTATATGAAGTTTCATGCTTTTGGCATAAATACGTTTGGTGTAAAACCATATTTTCCGCTGTTACTTCCCAGAACATCCCACAGAGTTCTGGGATCTCTTCACCCGTGCACCCAAAAATCACAGTAACAATGCTGTTATTTCTATAATTTTCACAATTTTAAACAGTAATTTATCAGTCTTTTTAAAAATGTGCTTTTGGCCTTTGTTAAGCAGCAAATGGTGGTTTGTCTCCGCCTCCTTCTTCTCCTGGCAGCTCAGAATCAGTATCCTCCCAGTTCCTTCTGGGAGAGGCCATTTATGACTCTTCACACTTCGCCGTTCCTTTCAGCCAGAGGATGTCCATTGCCCCCTTGCCCTGCAGCCCCAAATTCTCCTCCCCTAATCTAATCATCACAGAGGTGTGATTTCCTGGTGGAGTGAACCAGAAGGGAGATGCTTGGCCTCCGTGGGGAAGCTGTTGGGCTGGTTTGATTGCTTTTAGGCAAGCTTAATTTCAATGTCATTCTGTAAAAAAAAATTCTTGGTTTAAAACAAACTTGCAATTTCAAAACCACGCTTATTCCAGCTTCTGAACCATGGGATTAAATAGTTACAACCTAGGTTACTCTCAATAACAGGTTACTTAGTTTTCAGATATTAGGTTTCAGTTGTACAAGTTTAAATTCTATCATGCAATCTACTGACAGCTGTCATACAGGCGGCCACGGGTACTGCACCCAGATTTTGACAGATTTCACAACCAGGCACATTTTTGCTGTCAGTGTTTTGATGACAAATTCAGCTTTCCAGGACAATGTATGTTCATAATGATTTCTTGAACTAAGTGATTGTAGCACCCAGCAAGAATATTGGATGTTTGAGGGTGTTTTGTACCAGCATTCTGCAGTTTCAGCAACCAAGACAAATGATTTAAAAACAAGATTTTGGGTTTCTTTCAGCAAAGCACTGCTTTTCATGCAGGCTCCATTTCTATGTGTTATGAAGCCCAGTGACATGTTTTAGGAGTGAGATCTCCGTTCCACCACTGACAACATGCATGGTAGATTTGGCAGCCATCTCTTTGTGCTTTGTAGAGCACAATTTTCAAAGGTTTTGGCGCGCACAAGGGTTTTCGTGGCCATTTTGATAATTCTGGCACCATCAGAACACAGGGATGCCGCAGGACAGAGCATAAGTGGGTTAATACATCCCACAATCTGGATGATTTCTTTAGACACAAACCAAGCCTATCCGCCAGCACTGTTGAAGTTATGGAGTCTACGAACCGGAACAAATTCCGATTTATTGATTTGCCTGGAAGAACTCGCACCCGGATAAAATACTACTTCCAAACCAACAGTCCAAATAAGCATCCTTTTTTTTTTGATAACATATTTTATTGGTATTTAAAACAAATAAACAGTTAAACAGACAATACATGCACACTGCTGGTAAGGGTCAATGGCTGTCTCTGATCGATTTACACATCTATTGCAAATTGGGTCAACTTATCTCAACCCGGGAACAACATTTAGTTTCTCTATTTTGCGGGCACCATGGGTATCAAGGGGGGGTGCCTTGACATATCGCAATGACCATTTATCCTGCGTTAGCCCTCATTGGGCGTCTTCCCATTTCTGCCATACTTTTAGCGCTTTAGACAGGCATCCTCTGGCTGAGTATACCCTGTGTTCCATCACGACACAAATGTCCACATCTGTCCTCCATTGTTCATAGCTCGGTGTTTGACCCGATCCCCATTTTTGGGCAATGTTCCTTTTCAGAAGTCGGTGGTGGTGAACAAAAGCAGTTGTTCATATCTAGATAAATCAATTTCATAATCCATTCCCAGTAGTAATAACTTAGGGTCTCTAGGAATTGTTTTACCCATGACTCTGGAGAGTTCCACACAACAAGCCTCCCAGAGTAGTTGGATGAATGTGCAATCCCACAGGATGTGGAAGAAAGTGCCTTCTTCTGTTTTGCATCGTAGCCAATTTGGGTCATTTATCCTTCCCCATTTGTATAGGGCCACCCTAGGATAGTATACTCTGTGTAGTATCTTCAACTGAATCAGCCTAAGCCTTGATGATATGGCTTTCTCCCTGGGGAACATTAATGCCTTAACCCATTCCTCCGGTAGTATAGCACCCACGTCCGACTCCCATTTGGTCCGCAACGACAGCAGATCTGGTGTGCCAAAGGAGCTTATGGCACTGTACAAAACCGATGTACCTTATGGGTGATTCGTTCCGGGAATACGTTTCTTTCTATGGGGGTGAATTCCGGCAGAGAGATCACTTCGGGGAGGATGTTTTGCAATGCGTGTTGTAGTTGGGTATAGTGATAAAGTTCAGTTTGGGGAAGTCCGAAGCGGAGTGCCAGCTCCGTGAATGGGACTATAATGTCTTCTTTCACAACATCGCCCAATGTGAGCAATCCATGCTGAGACCAATTCGGCCATTTGGGGAGCGTGTATACACCGGGAAGGTTTCTATTATTCCACAGAGGTTGTGCCTGCGATAGTTTGTCGCCCCATCCCACAAATTTATGTGCATTTGTCCAGCTTTGTGTTATCTGTGCTCGCATGTTGGGAGTGGTTGTGCGGGCTCTTTTCTTGTAGAGGTATTGCATAATGGGTTTCTCAGGAGTGTCGACTTCTAAAGATCTGTTATGTGGCGCAGCTGTGTCCCCGTGTAATTGGTCATTCACTTTCATCAATTGGCTGGCCCAATAGTACGTCTGCATTCGGGGTATCCCTATTCCGCCCTCCCAAACGGATCTTTGGAGCGTGGCGGGTGCTATGCGCGGGTGACCGTCGTTCCATAGCAATTTTCGGAGTGTTTGATCTATTTTCCTGAATATGTTTGGGGGAATATATAGTGGGGCGTTCTGTAATATATATAGGAGTCGGGGCAGGGACATCATTTTGAAGAGCGCAGCTCTACCAAGTAGTGTCAGAGGAAGGGATGACCAGTGTCGGGTGTCCTCCGCAAATCTTATAACTGGGTACAGATTTCTGGGAACATAATCGTTCAAATTGTTTGTTATTAATATGCCTAGATATTTGAATTGTTCCCTTTCCACCTGGTAGGGAAATTGGGGCGGGATCGATTCTTCCTCTTGTCTAAGCGGGAACAGAGTAGATTTAGTCCAGTTTACCCTTAGGCTGCTGAAGGAGCCGTATTTCTGGAGTAAGTCGGTCACTATGGGGCAGGATCTGACCGGATCATTCAGGTATACCAACAAGTCATCTGCATATAGGGACACTTTGTCCTCCCAGGCTTCTGACCATCAGAATCCCTTCCATGTTTCGTTGGTTCTTAACAGTATTGCGAGAGGTTCGATTGCTATTGCAAATATCATAGCTGACAGTGGGCATCCTTGTCTGGTTCCTTTACCGTTTTCAAAGGGGTTTGATACGTGACCATTTACTTTTGTGACGGCTAGTGGACATTTATACAGTAATTTAACCCAACTCATAAATTGGGGCCCGAATCCCATTCTATGCATTATTTCCCAGACCGCCTCCCACCTGACCGAATCAAAGGCCTTCTCAAAGTCCACCGCCAACAGGGCTAATGGGCCCCGGATAGTGGTCGCATTTTCTATCGCTGTGAATAATCGATGTATGTTCAGCCGCGTGGATCTTTGCGGCATGAAGCCATATTGATCTGGATGGATTAAGGAGGGTATGACTTGCTGGAGTCTATTGGCTAATGTTTTCGCTAGGATTTTGGTTCCGGTGTTGATGAGGGAAATGGGTCTATACGAGCTGCAACAATCTGGGGGTTTGTCCGTTTTAGGTATTACCACTATGGTGGCTTGTCTCAGGTCTTGTGGGAGGGACCCTATGCTGCGAGAGGTTTCATACATTTTCAGTAAGTGTGGTGTAATTAAGTTTGTGCCTATTTTTTTCCACACCTCAATGGGGAAACCGTTGGGTCCTGGGGTTTTCCCGGGTTGGAGGTCCGCTATGGCTGCGGACAGTTCATCCTCCGTCATGTCAGTTTCTAGCAGGGCTCTTTGATCGGGTGTCAAAGAGGGGAGGGTAATTTCAGAAATGGCCGTGATATCGATGGGGGAGGTTGGTGCTTTATAAAGTTCCCTATTATAAGCTGCGAACCCTTCCGCTATGTCTCGGTCCGCCGTTATTAATGTATCCTCCTGTGATCTAATTGCTCTGACATGTCGGAGCCCCTCATCTCGCTTTTCCAGCCATGCCAGCATTCTGCCCGCCTTATCCCAGGTCTCGTACACTCTGGCACACATCGCTGCATGTGCCTGTTTGGCATTGTCCAGGGCGACATTCTGTAGCTGTTTCTGCGCTAGTTGTAACTCGCGGTGAGATTCTGGGAGGCCCTGGGATAGATGAGCTACTTCTGCCCCTTGCACTCGCACTTCGGCTGCCCGGATTGCTGCGATCTGCTTCCTCTTATGGGCTGTGATCCGGGAGATGAGTTCCCCCCCCTCAGTACTGGTTTATATGCCTCCCACAGTGTTACAGGGCTATCCACGGAGGTTGTATTCAATTCAAAGTATGATTCTGTCGTATTTTTGGCGTGCTCCACTAAATCGGGGAAGCCCAGGTAGTAGTTATTTAGCCTCCATGTAGGCGGGGGGACCGGTCTGTGGGTAGTAAGCTCTAACATGAGCGGGGAGTGCTCTGATATACCTCTGGGTAGAAGGTGTGCATCAATTGCTAGATGTAGTTCGGAAGCCGGGAGAAAGAAATAATCGAGCCTCGATAGTGAGGCATGTGCTCTGGAGAGAAAAGAGTATTCTCTTGTGTCGGGGTGTAAATGTCTCCTTTAGGCCCATTGTGTCAACAAATGTGGCCAATTTGGTGTGCGTGGAGGGATTTCTCGAACGGATATGCGTACGGTCAAGTTCCAAATTCATGACATCGTTGAAGTCTTCCCCCCACCACTACCAAATTCAAGGAATCTGCCGCTATCATAGGCGTTATATCATTAAGTAGTGCAGTAAGCAGGGTTGGTGGTGCGTATATGGCTAGCATGGATAGAGACCGCTCCCAAAGAGTCCCGGTTATGTAAACAAATCTACCCCCTGTGTCCTGTGTGACAGATAGGAGATTCAATGGTAGTCGCTTGTGTATCAGGATCAATACTCCCCTGGCTCCCATGGAGAAACCTGAGTGTAGCGCAATGCGGTAATTGGTTCGCTTAAAGAGATTACAGTTCGTGCCCGCCAAGTGTGTTTCTGTTAAGAAGGCCACATCGGGCGCATATCAATTCAGATATTGTAGTACAAGGTGCCTCTTAATGCTGCTGCCCAGCCCATTCACATTCCAAGTCATTATCTTAATGGATTTGGTCTTACTTTCGTTGGTGTATTCTGTCATGGTGGTTGGGAATTGGGTGTGCCGAGTTGTGCTGTAAGTGTCCCTGGATGGTGACCTCTATCTGCCCGATGGGAGCCAGACCCCAACCCAAAGCGTGCATCAATCCTAAAACGGTGAACTAAAACAAATTCTGCCATGAGAACAAACTCCCCAACCCCCTCCCCATCTTGAAGTACCTGTCGCCCGAACATTAGTCCGAGCTTGACCAGGGTCTGCTCAGACTGGACAATTGCATCAATCCTAAAACAGTGAACTAAACAAACAAATTCTGTAGTCAATACATTTGGTGTCTTTCGCTATCTCAGCGATCTAAATGCTACGTGGGACAGTCGTATAACTTGTTCGTGTTTCTCTCGCTGTTATTTTGACACCTGTCTTATCACTTTTGTCAGGGGAGGCCTGTTTGAGCCACC